>NC_134646.1:55348209-56548209 GCF_030463565.1 Pelecanus crispus | reverse complement strand
TGGTGTAAAAAAAGAAAGAGATCAAATCAAACCTTAAGCATCATATCAAAGTGCATCTGATGTATTCATGGCATCCCAGGAAACCTGCAATTACTGTGCAGAAAAATAAAAAATTCCAGGTTCCTTGGAAGCCAACTGCTAAAACCATTAAAGAATCCTAGAATAACAACATATTCCTTCATACCTTAGCTAGACCTGTCAACAACAGGAGCCCTGAGGAATCTCCCATGTTTGCTGGTTACCACTCTCATCCTTGGGGTCCTTACATCACGTCGCGATGTTCATCTCCTGGGCAGAGCACAGCTGGCTGGAACTTCCTCTGAAGCCTACCAGGACTGTTCCTGAAATGACCCCAAGCTGCAGAGGGACAAATTGGCTGCTGTACTGGGCAAGATGGCTACCTTGGACATCTGGGACTCTCCATGGGACATGGTCATCCATCCCTGCCTCCTCCTTCTCCCCTTGGGACACATCCATTTCTTCTTTCCCTTAACGCGCACTCTTCCCTCTTCTAAAGCATAGTTTGTCCTTATTTATTGTCACTGCACACACAGCCTGTGTCTCCTTTTTCTCCTCTTCCCTGTCATCCGTAGCCACCAGATCACGTTCCCTGTGGAAGAGCAGCTCTGTTCAGAGGGAATGGAGCAGGACCAGCCAAATACTCTCATGTTGCAGAACATACTTAGAGCATGGGCAGAGATGCCCAAGAAAAGAGCTGAATAATGAGATAATTTACAAAAGCAAGGCACCTGCGAACTCTGCATCAGCACAATACGCTACTGCTAGGCCTGACCTAGCGTCTATACATACACTTGCAGAACTGTTTCAACACACTTGGATGATTGAGTTATTATCTCCTTGCAACGGGATGTTTGTCTTTCAGTCATCAAGCAATCTGTGCAAAATATTAATTCATGTAATCAAAATTTTAATTACTAGAATTAATGATGTTTAATTAAATTATAATTAGTTAATCACATTTCAATTAAAATAAATAGTAGTTTTAACCAAGAAAAAAGGTATCTTAATATTTTCAAATGTTTTCCTTTTATTTTATGGCATTTTCGGAAACACTGACAGCTGTAATACTTTCTCTGAGAAGATGATATTAACAAACAAAGACAAAGGAAAACACTTAATAGTTTTAGTTATACTTAAATTTTCCTAGAAGAATGGCTTGAACAGAAATCTAATCTTCTGGTTTTTAACAAAACCAAACATTTCTTTGTAAATCCTTTTCCAATCTCTGCAACTAGATCTATACAACCATCACTAGAAATGTTATAGCTGTTAGTAAATGATCAAGCACAGGGACAGTACATGGCTTTGGGGGGATGCTACTGCCTGGGTTTTTTTTTTTCCCTCCAATCAGATCTCTTTTAGGTAAAAAAAAATTCATAACAACCCTTTCCATAGACTTCATGATTATTTAACTGGTACTAAGCAGATGAGGCCACAGTGGTGATGTGTTACTCTCCTGAAGCACAGACCATGGATGAAGTTACAGAAGAGTGGTGATTCCAACCTTGCAAACACTATTCAGAGTAGCTTGGATTCATGGCTAAATTTGAGCTTAAAAGACAGCTCCTATCTTTACAATGAGCTAAGCCAAGTGAAGTCAAGTGAATCTTTATTTCTGAGCAGATTTGAAACAATGACTCGGGAACCAGCTAAGAGACTCAGAGGCAAAAGTTTTCATCTCTATAAATTTTTGCTTTTGAAAGCAGATTTATTTCCAGATCAGCTGGTTCTAGAGATAAAAAAAGGGCATCCAGCTTCCAACTTTGCCTGTCCATACTAGAACAAAGTCCCCAGAACAGGAAGGTCTTAGAAATGAGCATCCCACCCCAATGGATCAAAGTCTGGCAGCAATGTCTGAGCAAATTTGCCATGTAATTCATCTGATAGGGTTTGGCTTCAGGTGTTGAAAGACAAACACATTACTGACTGACCTGCTCAAATTATTTTTGCTTATGAGTACTGAGGGTAAGAACAGTATTCTTGCCCATCTTTTGGGTTACATTACCGTAACTTTACAAAGCAAGTGGTGACATAAATTTAAAGCAAAAAAGAACTAGAAATGATGTGAAATTTGAGATTTTACAGTTCTTTAATTTTGCTGTTAGGATGGCATCATATTTTCCTGAAAGCTCTTCACAGTCCAGGCAATTAGATTATACGTATAAATAAACCTGTATTATGTCTGTATTGACATAAAAAGTATTGACCCTAAGCAACCACCATATGCAAGCAATGTGCAAACACATGGTAAGAAAAAGAACAGAAAAAGAAGCAAAGCAAAGTCTTTCTCTACAAATAAGAAACTTATTACATGGAAAGTACATGACTGGCCCACAAACACAGAAAGTTGGTAGCACACAGCATCTTCAAGCCAATTGTTGGAGTCTTTAACTAACAATCCCTCAACCACAACTGCACCTAGGCCTCTTTTTTTCTGGTTTTGGCTGATATTTGTTGCTGTGTGTCTTTGTGTGCCTGCACGCACGCATATACAAACTAATACTAACCGTGTCAGTTCTCAGTGTTGGCTTTGAAGAGGAACGTGTCTCCATCTTGGGATGGTTTCACTTTTTAAGCAGAGTTTGTCTTTACTGCTCATAGACACAAAGCAAACTAGGCAGCCAGGAAAGCAGATCGTATGTCTTTTAGAATGATAGGTGCTACATACTGCCAGCTCCTGCTATATCATATTGAACCAGAAAGCCTAGGCACACACCTCTGCAGATATAAAATGCTTTACTTCTTTCTTCCAGGGCGGGTATTAAACATACCCAGGCAAAGCAGCATGGGGTTGTTTGCACACCTAAAAGGAGAGCATGTTGCTCTCGCCTGCACGGCTCGCCTCAGCTCTGCTCACCTGGGCAGTCCAGGGGAGAGGGGCTCCTTCCTGCTCATTTCCAGAAATCTCTACCCAAAACTCCCAAAACACACAAAGAGCTAACATCCAACCTGCAAAAACAGGAGCAAAAAGAAACCATTTCCAAGAAGCTTTAGCAGGATCTACAGTCGCAGCTGGCAAAGACTTTTGCTAATGGGAAACAGCACAGGGAACGGATTTAACAAGTAAATTAAGTATTTTCTACACCTTGTATATATGCAAGTCTCTTACCCTCGGGCATGCCGTCAATGAATGCAACTGCAGCTCTGTCATGACAGCCCTGCATTCAATAGCACCTTTGTCAGGGGAAAAATGTCAGGGTTTTCAGGCAAACTGTAATAGCAGGTCATTGCTTACAAGCCCTGAGTCTAATTATTGGCAAAACAGCATTTGAAGATTTAGCTTTAGTTTGCACTACGCTTGTTCTCTGGCCATTAGCAAGTATTTAAATAGAATTAATTGGCTACTTGCAAGGTCATTTCAATAACTTTTGCAACAAAGCCTGGTGAGTTCTTGCACATACAGGGTAAATGGCACACGCAGATCAGCCTGCCAGCAGTGAAGTGTGCAACACGCAGCTTCGGTGACCGAGCTATTTCAGTCAGTTCTTCAGACTAGTGACCCCTTTGGTCTATGCAGAACTACATATAAGCAGTCCCTTTCTATATTCATCCTAATTGCTTTATATTTGGGGCTCGAACTGTGGAGAGAAATGGCAACAGAACGAGCAAGGTGGAGGAAAGTCTAGAGAAAAAGGAATTGAATTTTGCTGATAACTAAGAACTGGTATTTTTTTCCCCACCAAAATTATGCATTTATCATTGAAGGGAATCATGGTTCAGCAACACAGCCTTGCCCTATGAGAATGCTTTTTAAAAACATTCAAATATTCCTAGCCTAAAGACAGCATTTCTCTCAGTTGCATTCTTCTTTATCGGGAGAGATTTTAAACTCTATGCTTCCTTCATAGTTAACAGCTGCATTAAACAATTCAACTAGCACCATAAATTATACAATTAGCAATCTATTGTGCTTGAGCCAGTCCTAAATTATGTGCCAATTTGTAGCTTGATTGGGTCGTTTGCATAATTAACACAACATATGTTCTGAATCCTATCTTTGCTCACAAAGTTGCAACAATCTGCAGACCAAGAATTACTTAATGAAGATTATGAACGTCTCAAATGCATTTATTAAACTGTTGACAGAATATTCACAAAAAATTAACAGGGAAAAAAAAATCAGAGAAAAAAGGAATAGCCATGGTACTCCTACAAAAGTTCACATAGTCCTAAAAACAGTACAGCAAAATAAAGGAAGACATGGCATATTCAAGTATTTGTGAACAGTGTATTGTATGCTTGCCCAAGGAGGCAAGTTGTAGCTTGTAACTGCTCAGTCAAAATGGATAATCAGAGATATGCCATACTGCCAATTAAAAGTAAGAAAAGAAAGCCATATTTTATCATGGAATTATATATTTTGCCCGCCCCCCTGCCCACCCCCACACCCCACACCTCCCGCCCCCCGAACTAGTATAGGCAAAAGGGTTTTGATAATGTAACTTGGTGATATTACAGTTGGTGTTGGTAGATTAAAAGTAGTGTACCAGGGAAAAATTACCCTAACTGTACCTGTAGTAGTCTCTAAAGTAGCCATTACTACTCAAAAAAGAGATGTTGGGATCACTGGGAAAATGTCAACACAGTCCTCTGCAGAGGCTATATGAAACATCAGAAATTATTTAAAGAAGAAAATGTTCTCTCACTGTATTCTTCTGTGGATATAGTCAGAGATTTTTCTTTTTTTTTTTTTCCCCCCTGAAAGCAAGAACAGAACTACAAGATACACCAAGACAGCACAGGAGATGCAAAGAAGACCTATTAAATAATTCAGAGATTTTTAATTTTTTTTTTTTTACCCCTGAAGGCAAGAATAGAACTACAAGATACACCAAAACATCACAGGGGTTGCAAAGAAGACCTATTAAATCATGAAAGACACAGGGCAAAAAAACAGGGGATGATTATTCCCTTTTCCTTAACACAGAGGAAATAGGCAGTAATCAATCAGGTTATCAAGCAACAGGCTTAAAAACTTCACAATGAAATACATTTCCAACCTCTGCAAAAGTTCCAAAGCATATCTTTATGAAAAAATAAACTGATGAGAGCCACAGAGCATTAGTCTTCTATATATCTTAAGCATAATACCTTATATTCAACTTGTGGCTCAGGATTTCGAAACCTGGAGAGGTTCCTGAAGGTGCCTTCAGGCATCATCATTTCTTTTATCCCTTCCAATGGCTTTTGTTACTGCCCATTTCATAGAGTACCCGGCTATATGGACCATTATGGAGAGCCCGTGTGCAGTGACCAGCCCCAGTGTAGACACAGCTATAAATAATGCTCTTAGCAGTAGGACTTACCCTGCTTTGGAGAAGGAAAAGAAGCCAAGTTAACGTAAGGACCTTGGAGCTGTATCTCCAGTAGAACACTTCTTCACATAACAATGCTGGTGAAAGAATTTTATAGGCTAGACTTAGTCTATGTTTCCACGGTCGTGGCGATGTGAGAAAACTACAAATTAATATGTGCTGGCACCAAGACATTCAGAGACCTACAAGCCTATCCTTGGCTTAATAGTGAGTTCACCCAAAATAAGAACAGAAACAGCATTATGTATTTCTAATTGGTCACAACCAACATTTCATATGTGGAACTTGACATTCCCAAACTATTTGATCAGACTTTAAAAAGAGCTTGAGCTAAAATAAAAATTCATTGAGTCCATTTGTTCTGCAGAAGGCGGCAGTAAATTATCTGAATTAATGTTGCCATTGTGAGTTCTTTACTGAAGTTCCTTAAATAAGTAAGCCATTAAACTAGTTCCCAAAACCATAGATGATGTCACATAGGAATCAAAACTGAAAAGTTCTGTGACCAAAACCTGTGTTCATATACTGTCATAATAGTCTGGTTTTGTCTGTGGACTCCCTGTGCAACTGCAGGTTCGCACACGCGTACGTGAGAGAAGTGACAGAGCTTGAGCTTGCACATGTGTGCCTTGTTCTCCGGGTAACTTACATCAAAACAGGTAACTTCTGGGGCGAACTCTCCAGGATTAATTGAAAGGAAAGAAAACAAGCCTCTCAAGACGTTTTATGAAGTCCTTCATTTAAAATATCTTATTTGGCTATTTACTTAAAGAGCTTTTAAGACGATATTGCCTTATCTGAAAGAGCTTGGTAATGAAAGGAAGAAAACCCAGTCCTTTCAACTATCTCATTCCATAAACTGCAAACAGATTCCAGCTTATCTATTCAATGGTTTCCACATTCGGGTGTTTTTTAAAAACAGACCCAGCACCAAAATGCAAAAATCAATGTACCAATTTAAAAATATCTCAGAAGCAAGGTAAGCAGCCCTTGAGTGCTAAACACTGTCGTACACCATACGGTGTGGTGGTTTAAGCTTGCACAGAGCATTTACATAGCATCTGTTAATCTCAGGAGTGCAATATCAAGGCAAAGTTGTCTGAATGCTGCCAGGTACAGCAAGTAAGGCAGCAGCCAGAGGCCTTGTTCACAGGCACACCTATCAGCATCAGTCGTGCCCTGGTTTCCTTCTTTCAGCCTTCTTAATTCTACAAGTTTTTGCATTTGGTGGGCTAGCAGAAAGCAAATACTGTTGCAAACCTTTGTGCATGCAGTGCTTTGGGATGCAGGAGAACAGGACCTGGGCTCTGAAGGAGAAGGGAAGCTTGAGTTGCTTTCAAATAATTAGAGTCCAAGATGGAAAAACATAAAAAAACATATGCCATTTTTTTTATGCTGGTCTTTTTTTTTAATATCTTCTATTTCTAAAAAAAAAATCTTCCCTCCTCCCCCTTACGCAGGAGGAATGAAAGAACTGACAATACAATTTCCATATAGAAAAGGAGAAAAATGCAGTAATGCCACTTTATTTAGGGTAAGTAGAGGGAATAGCCCACACTCCAAGCACCACAGAAGACATCACCACATGCACCAGAGAGCAATGGTAAATACAGGAATGGCGAGGTGGAATTGGATACACTCCAGTGCCTCCTACAGATGTCACTTAAACACCCCCTTCCCCAGTGTGAGTCCCTGGCCTGGCCTAGCCCTTGCTCAGTGCTTTTTCCCTGAGGTCCCTGGGTTTCACCTGTTTACTGCACTGCGCTAAGCCCAAGACAATCGAGGATACCTCGCTGTTCGGACCATGCCAGTTCATTTCCTAATCTCTTTGGGAATATAACTTTTCCTACCAACCTTGAACAAGACCATTTCTACTTCCAGTACGTAATTGTGAGAAGCAAAACTTCCATATATTGGGGAATGACCACATTTATATGGGGAGCAGGAGGTCTTGGCTGGTGGCTAGAATTACCAGCCTATGCAGAGCTACTTTCGAGCATGAATTACTAACAAAGAGCACCAGAAAACCCCCATAGCAAGTGGCAGAATGACTGCACCATTGAGACTGACAGGTACCGTTTATTCCTAAACTGGTTTCCTTTTTCTGACTCCAGGCTGGATTTTTGTCCAGGATTTTGTACTGTCCGGCAGGGTGTACTATTCCTGCTGACAGTGTAGAAGACCATGTATAGAAAAACAGTCACACCAAGCCAAAAAGACGCAGCACTTCTCCAGTGCTTGCTTACATAGACTTTGCTTATATTTTTTCCAAATTACCACTTTAAAGGATGCACATTTTTCTTCTTAGCTAGAAAGGACAGGATGAGGTGGAAACTCAGTCTGAGGACTCTACCACAAAGCAATTGATGGGAGCTTCCTGCCTCCTTGGTTTAGCTCATGGAATAACAATCTCTACAGCCACCACCGCATCCCTTCCAAAGAGCCTCGGAGTAGGCTTGCCAGACATCCCAAATAATGATTTTTCATGTTTTCTACTTTTCTTTTTTGAAGGCTAATCATCTGTCCATTCCACTCCAGGATGCCATGCCTACACACCCTCCAGCCGTTCAGCAGAGACCTCAGAGCCTCAGGACTGCTCTACAGCACTCTGCTGGGACTTTCCATGCTACTGCAACCCAGCTGGGCTGGGTTTCAAAAAAGAACAGAATAGGACCAAAAATAAAATCCTCCAGAAACCAGCAAAATTATCAGGCCCCATAAAGAAAGGGTCCTATAAAGGGAGCACCCGTTTCCTGTGTGGGTGACTGCAAGAGAAAGTTCAGGGGAGATTTCTGAAGGGACTGAGGAGCCTGATGGTGTAAGTAAATGCCAAGCTGGGTATTCAGAAGCCTGTTGCTTCTGTCCTCAACTTTTGGCATCTTCATGCATCTGAAAATGTGGCCCTCTGTCAGCTCACAGGGCTGCAAAGCAGGAATTAAAATCAAGCTCCAGCTCTGACAAGAAGACAAAGGTGGCTGCCACCAGCCTGCAAGGCTGTCCCTTCTGTTACTTTTTGCTAACACTTCATGACTGGTTGATATAAACTCATAAATAAATCAGTAGGCTTTCCTAGCCGAGGGTTGTTAGCAGCAGGCTGCCTTGGCTTTGGGGCTGCATGAGCAGTGATGCTGCTGCTGCTGCAGCAAGGTGTGGGTACCACCGCTGCTGCAGTTGTCACTGCCTCTGTCCTCGCCACGCCTGGCCGGTGGAAGCACCTCTGCCACGGTGGCCAGGAGCCAGGCAGGGCCGGTGCTGTGGTGCCACGATGGCTGTGCCACAGCTCTGGACTCGCCAGGAACCTGCCCGGGGGCTGCTGAGAGGCAGCACAGAGGAGAGGGGCATGTTTTATTATGCATGCAGGCTTAAGCTAAGATTAAATTACCTGCATGCTCTCCAAGCAGATGTTTAACTTAGCTTACAGCTACCCCAGCCACCCGGGCAAATCGCGAGCAGAGAGCCGCGTGGCATGGTGCTGTCCTGCCACTTACAGACTGCTGCAGCTTAGAGCAATGTTTGCTTTTTCAATTTGCCTCGCACATGATTTCTTCCATGAGTTTACTGAGGCTGAATCGATACAATTTTTTTAATATAAATTTCAGGGATTGTTTACATAACCAAAGGAAAATAAATCTCATAAGGAGGACTCTTATTGCAAAGGGTGAATTCTTTAACTTGTTCAGCAATGAAATCCATGGACCTAAGCCAGCGTAGACCAGCTGAGTTTCTGTCCCTTCATGTTTAATGATGGAGGTAAAGACCTGGTCCAGAGCTTTATGATACAAAAATACTTTGTAATTCAAAACAGACCAACTCTATACAAGTGTTCCCAACATTGTTCTTCTTTCCATACCAGACATTTAGAAGACAGCAGCACAGTAGTGTGACTTGAGAAACATTTATTAGAATTAGAAAAAGAAAAAACAAACAGAAAACAACCATTAACGTCCAGGGTAATTTTCAAAACCTCTTTGGCAATTTCCTTTCCCCTCCTTTTTACAAATGTGGGAACAGTTAGCCACTCAGGAAGAGCACTTTGTAAATTTAGAAACCTGAAGAATTCCCCTGTTAGACAACCCACATTAAAACAAAGATTTAATTTTTTTTTTTTATCTAATGAAGGATAAACTTAATATTTCGTGTGGCAAAATATGAAACAGACTTTTCTCCCCCCACTTTAGTCAGCTGAGATTTTAAATAGCTCTTAAAAAGTGTCGTGTAACAAGACTAGCAGTGCTGCAGTGAAAAAACAAGGAAAATCTTTCTGACTTTTTACACAAAGGATGCCAAGAGAAGAAATGCAACCCACCAGAGATCAGACCTTACATCCCCTCCGTGGGATGAAAGGACTTTGTTACAGCTACAAGAAGTCAGTACAGTAGTGATCTTGTCAGCCAGAGTAAGATTAACCAGGAATGTCCTCTCCCTTCCAGCCAGCAAGACTCCCTGGCCAGCCAGGGAGACTTTGCACAGCTCCCAGGGTGAGCCCTGCTGCCCACTGCCCTGCTGGGAAAGAACGCCTGTGAAACTTGGAGGCGGTTCGGTCAGAAACTTGTGACTCAGCTCTGTTTCTCAGCTTTCCTTGCAGCTTGGATAACTCCCTCTCTCCCTCTCCAGTTCCCTCTGGTACCTGCCTCCAGACCCCTGACACTGGGTCTGCCTGGTCAGACTTTTTTTATGTGTGTGTCAAAACCCATCTACTTTTTGATGGATTGACACCCACACCATCACAATATCTTCAGGGGATAAGCCTGGGTTCAAAAAGCCCAGCTGCGACCATGAACAGACCACTCTTCCCTGCAGTAAGTGCAGCAAGAACACAGAGATACTGTGTGGTCTCCAGGTATTTTTAGAGGTGCCAAGAAAAGCAGAAGGGACCAGCATCTCCTGCCTAGAGGAAGGGATCTGGTGGCTTAGACAGCAGGTGTCTTAGCAGATTTTTGTCCAAAAATGTTTGTGGATAAAGAAGTGACGAAGTGCCTGCCATGCTCACACGCACCAATCCGTAGTGTTGTCTGCGCCTGAGAAGCTCTTTAGACCCTTCAGAAATAAAAATCTCTGCAAGTCTTGATAAATAGAGAGCTTCTCAAAACCAGCCTCTTGCCTAGTATAGTGTTAAAAAGGGCGCTTTTTTTGTGAAGTATTATTTAAGTTGAACATGTTAGGATGTGTTGGGCTGATAAAGGCAAGAGAAGAGTACAGGGAAAAAAAGAAGTTTAAAAATGACCAAAGCAAACAAAAAATGTGTAAAAAAACTTAAAAAGCATCTCTCTCTCCCTCTCTAAACCCTACAAAATCTTTCAACCTAAGCACAGCATGGAATAACTTCATGTGCAGATGTCTGCACATCCTCTTAACAACCAGAAGAATGTTGCGTCTGGATGAAAAGATGTTCTTTGATCAGTGAAATCCATGGGCAACGTAATCACAAAAGCTGGCATTTTTGTGCTGTCCTGTATCCGCACACATACTAGTTTGCTCTTACCTGTACAGCTGTTGTATGTTGGGAAGTTAAAAAAAACAGACCCATGATCTGGGTGTAGATCAAACATCTCCAGTACATGCAAAACCAAGCGCTCTATCCCTATTAAAATTCAGCAGGAGTGATGTATCAAAAGTCTTGCAGACTGCTGTGAAATTTTACCTTCAGGGAAGCTGACCTCTTTTATAGCCTCAAGGAAGATTTTTCACAAAAAGCTCACTTCAATTTTATTATTACAACTGAAAATATTTTCATGTTCCCATGAGATGACTGCATTGCATGTTGTCCTGGAGACAAAGATTGCAGGACAGACTTGACAAATCCAGACAACATTAACAGTAAGTGTATGACAATTTTTCTGCTGGGAGAAATCCAGCAAGTTCTAGACTTGTTTACTAGCCCCAGACTAGAACAGCTCATCAAACTGCAGTACTTAAAACCAGAGTTGAAGCTCAAATATTTAAGAGTGTGTTTTGGAAACACTCTGTGTACACTGAAAATCTTGGATTGGATTCAAAAGTTGTATTTGAAACTGCCATCTCCTAATTAAAACAATATACTCCTAAATGCTCACTTCAAATGATACCTTAAGCACTGTGGATTGAATTTGTTTAGTGAATGGAGATAGGAAAATTTACCCACAAATAATTTTCACTTATTTGAATGTCTAAACAATTTTACAGTGTCATGTTTGTCATGTTTCCTTCAACAGTCTGATTAAACAGACTAAATATTGGGGTACAGTTTATTCACTGTCTTCCAGATTTTTGGCTGCATGATTCTATGAATGTCAGGTTGATACTGAATGGAAGTTTCAGTGTTTCAATCACTTAAAGTTGGTCAAGGCTTTAATAAAAACTCATGAAGAGAAAAAGAAATATTCACACCTTATTTAAAGGTGTTGAAGATTTTTATAATGAATTTCCTCTAAAAGTCAATGCCCGAGTTGTCCATAAAAAATGCAGTGTTACAGAACTTTTAAAGGAAAAACAATCTAGATCTGTTCTGAGAGGATTTTCTTGTCTACACAGTGGTATATTCAATGGCTTTCATTGAACCTAAGCTTGTTAAGAATATTCTCCTGATAATGGAAATGCAATTAAAAATAAAATTAAGTGCAAAGTTATATGATCATAAAGTCTATGTGCAATGTTCCTGAGGACAATGATGACCATCTGGCACCATATATGTAGGACATCAGGCAGATAACCACTTTTTTCCCTATTGCAGAATTATTGGAGATCAGTGGATCTTAGAAGCTGAACAGATTTCTTCCAAAAGATTGTTACATTGTCCTCGGTGCTATTTTATAAGCAGTTTATCAATGACATAATTGATATCTCTAATATATGATCCAATGTCTTTTGTTGACTTCTCTTATGTTGCAGGGTGTTTATGTGTTCTGTTGGAAAGATGTACCATGGCATTTTACATCAGTAGAAGTAAATACAAAATAATTATCAGTTAAGACTAAGGTGACTAAGAGCTTGTTGCAGTGCTGAGAAGACCATGGTGGCCATACAGTGATCTGGAATACTCCATACATTATACCAGAGACAGTGTGTCCAGAGCCAAGCATGGCCGTGTTGTCAGGAACAGGAAACACAGCCTCTGTCTGCAGAACTGGGTAGGTACTAGGTTAGCAATCGTCAGCTACAAGGACTAGTTGGGGTTCATGACAGATAAGCAATATTCACATTTCAAAGCTGCAGCAAGAAAAGTTGAAAGGTTTTGAAGAAAGGAGAAAGTAAGGGCGTGAATAAGGCACTGTTAAGACCAATAACAGACTTCTACATGCAGTCTGATACTCATACTTTAGGTGCTGAAAAATCTGCAGAGGGCAAAAGAGAAAGACAAGAAGACACAGAGGACTTGAGGGCAGAAGAAAACGTCATTTACTGAAAAGCTTAATGAGTGAAAACCAATTCATTTTATAAAAAAGAAAATATTCCATGAACAACAGAATTCCTGATGTCTGAATTCGTATCAATTTTTGGTGGAAAGGAGTTTGAGGGGAAACAAAACTGAAGAAAAACTCTCCCTAGTCTTGATGTCTCTTATGAGCCCTCTACTAGACACGAGATGACGCATGCTGCAGGTAGCATGTAAATACATTCACACCGACCGGCTGGCCCTGTGCTGCCAAACAGACTGTGTGACAGCTGAGCTCTCCCTTCTCTGAGTCTCTCTCCTCTACCCAGGCCAATTTTTCATCAAGCCAGAGTGAACTCTCTTCTTTGAGACTTCTACACTCTTTCAAATTCGTTTGAAATCAGCAAAGTATGCCAAATGTGTTAGATAAGAGAAGCTGACGGACAGAAGAAGATCACAAATCTTGTCACTGCAGGAGCCAGATGCAAAATAAGGCTGACTTGATGACAGTATGGACATGTATGTACCTTCACTAAGAAAAGGTATTTGGGACTAAGAGCGCTTTTTAATCTGAAAAAAACACAACACCTTTTTAATCCGAAAAAGCCTGCCAAATTCAAGGCAGAAATGTTGACTTCTTCTTAACAAGTGAAGGCAACAATTCACCATGTGAACAAGTCACCAAAGAGCTGATTCTACATCTCTTATGTGTTCAGTACTAGATGCTGATCTGGAAAAACCTTATTTTAGCCAAAGTGGATGAAGTATGACGGCCTAACATGAACAGGGCAGACAGTCGTCCCTCAGGTCTTAAGCTCTGTGAACCATTCCCCAGCATGGCACAGCAATGGTAGACACCCATTAGTCATGGATGCTATCATGCAATATGTTGGTGTCAGCAAGAACTCCATGAGTAGTCCTAAAATTTGGGCTGAATGGACCAGCTGTGAACATGGGTCTTCAACCAGCAGAGACTGCAAACTCTTCAAAACGCTTTTCTTCGCACTAGCAGCCCAGGCACTACCCTGCTTGGATTCTTTGTCTAACAGAAGGCTATAATCCATCAATCTACACAGGTAAGCACAGCTCACAGTATGCCATTGGAAGCAATTTTTATTCCTAGCAATAAATAATGCCTTGCACTTTCTATTCAGAAGTGCTACAGCACTTCACAACTGGCTGCACTGCTTAGTGGAGCAGTGACGTGGGTCAGGGCTGCAAGGACTCAACACAGCAAAGCTCTGCATGTGGCAGCCTGTGCCAGCCATGATGCAGGATCACCCTGTGTCCTCCAACAGGGTGCTGTCGTAGGAGGAATGTAGGGAGACTGCTTATTCTGGTTGGAATGATCTGGCAAGCCAATACTTGCCTCCTTTTAAAAAGCAGTTATGAGACAGCAAAGTGGTCAAGACCTCATTGTATGTCTTTGTTAGACAAGATGCCTGGTGCCCATGGGCCCCACTGCTTGGCAGCACTTCTGGAATTCCAGCTCAGAAGGACAAGCACCAACTTCCAAGCCTCCATCTTCTCTGCCACATGCTTCCTTGAGGATCCAACAAATGCCTGACCTCGCTTGGCTTGCGAGCATTTGCTGCAGCAGACACAAACAGAGCTGCAAGTGGAACACTTCATCTGGGATTGCTTTCCTCCTCCATGCTGAGTCTCACGGGCCAGGCTCAGTCACTGGTCACTGCTTGCTTAGGCAGGGCTGTCGGATAGAAATGTCCCACCGTAACCATTTGCTGAGCAAGGCTGGTGGAACCTCACGCTCCATAATGAGACTATTGCAGCAAAATGCATCTGGCAGGAGGACATAACTTGCAAAAACTAGGGTGAGAAGAGTTGAGTGTTGGCGACCCTAATGAGCTGGATTCCCAAAATGAACTTGAAGGATTTGGCAGAACTCAAATTACATTTTTAAACAGTTACTGTAAGTGTAAATGTTATTTTATCCGCCCCCTTGAACTGTATCATCCTGGCCAGCCACCAGGCAACCACACCCACGCTCTTACTTTTACAGCTGCAGAGATGGGGTCAAGATCATCTATGTTCTGTGTAACTCAAAACCTACTATTAAAGTAATTCATTTGCAAATAAATCACCCTTGTTATGCAGCTCCAAGTAAAGAGGGAATAAAGTAAGAGATTGTGAGCTTGAGCTCATTTGCTGAATGCAAGTCCTACTCCCTTCCCTGACCACATTTAAATAGTTAGTAAGAATTTGGTCACCAAGGCACCTTTCCTTATTTCATCCAAATCTGGGGAACTTGATAGAGTAATCATTAAAGAAAACCAGCCAAACAAAAAAACCCCAAACCCCAAAGTTTATGAGGTGATGGCTCTTCACAGGAAAACAGAAAATGTCAAAGGATCTTACAGCACTCAAAGGTCTAACAGTGAGCCAGAACGTGACTGGGAACATAATTTTTTCCTATTTTCAGCATTATTTTTAGCACGAGCATGTGAGAATAAACCTGGCCCCAGCTGAGTCAGGGTAATGCCCCATTGACTTCCATGGAGGCAGGATCTCTGCTACTGTGGGGGGCTTGAAAAATGCTGAGTGATTTCTGGGAGGAAACAGCCTTATTTTCAGAAGCACTTTGCATGATCTGGCTTTAAATACTTAGGGGTCCTGTTCTGCATTCATTCAGGACCTTGCATCTACATCAGCCTGCTCAAGAGTTGTCTATTTGCTGGCATTGTTTTTGTTTTTTTAGTCTCCCCTTTTCCCTTCTTACAGGTCCACGTTTGGAAGGTTTTTCTGGATTTACAGGAATGTCACCAAATCTTTTGAATGATAGGCCGCAGGCATAACACATTTTGTTTTAGTCTTTAGGTAAAAACTTAAGGTTTGTTTACTTCTGCAGGTCCACACATGGTTATGGCTTTTTCCAGTTCCACCTTCCATGTTTCTGTAAGATACTGGATATGCATGAGAACTGCAAACAGATTTATTGTTAATCAAACCTGGCCTGCAAGATTCATTATATCTTTAAACAAAACAAATAAAGGAATAACTTGTTATTAAGCACAGTATTATTTTATGCCTGCTGCAAAATTCACAAATATACAGAAAGATTAGTCAGCTTTCATGTGATAAATTAAAGCCACAGGATGAGCTTTAAAGTGATACCACATCCAGAAAAATATTATGCTGAAACTGAAACAGCCGGAGCCAAACTTTTGTCTTGCATTATGGTATAAAGAATTCTGACAGAAATTTCCACACCATGTATTCAGGGATTTAAAATAACCATTCCTACTGTAGTATACCTTCTCTGACCCTGTATTTTAGGGCCTCTGATGGTCTAGCCACCTACTTGCTGCTGTAATGATAGACCAGATCTTGACCAATATCCAAGCTGAAATACTTTTTATATTTTATTTTTATTTTCCTAAAGATGATGTTTTTATTTTTACACACAGTTTTGTAATAACTACTTGAATAAATCCCACCTGAAACACTGAATTAAATTTACTTAAATTCGTTGCTGTCTACAAAAGGATAAGTTTCATTATGGATGTTTCTAAAGATGCCATGCTTCTTCTCACTATGTGGCCATATGGCCTATAAACTTGAAATAGACTTTTTCTACAGGAAGATTATATTTCCAGTAATTTTTTTTCATTGCTTTAAACTAACACTTTAACACAAAAATAAAGATTTTTAGGTATTAATACTGGCGATATCTGGAAGTCATTACGTTTTCTGAATCCCAGACTAAAATCGAAGAGCACCTAGTAGAAGCAGCAAGTGTATTTTTGGATGCTACACATGAAGACCTATTGCTTTTTTCCTCCCTATGGCCTACATGACTCAGAACTCGGGTCCTTCACAGCCAGAGCCTGGATATTGCAAAGTGCCTTTCTGAAAGTAAAGCTGCAGGTTTCTGCTCAGAAATTTCTTAGCAGCTTACAGGAGAGAAACAATAAGTCATCTGTCATGTAAAGTCTGGGCTGTTACAACCAAAGGGAGAACTGAATGAAAAAAATATGAACAAGCAGAGCAGACTTTGTCAGTAATTCACTGTTTTCCTCCACCTCCCCTTCTCTTTCTCTCCATGGGACCTACCTCAGACGTCTACTGAGGGCAACTGTGGTAACAACCTGTGAGGAGACCGTTCCCACCACCAGCTCTCCTGCCACCGTTACTCTCACGGCACTTGCCACCCATCATCTGGAAATTACCTCATCCTTCATCAACACGTGTCTAGTTGTTAGAGGCTTGGGAACCCAGCAGTGATGCTCCCTGGCTTTGCCAGGGAATAGCCTCATTTGCTGAGTCTCAGAATAAAATTAGCCGTTAATACCAACAGTGTTGGTAATCACTGTTCCTCCCCCCTTTTTGGCTCCTCAAATATGTAAAAAGCAAAGTGGCACACTATTTTTACGCTTCAGAGAGAGACGTGCCAGGCAAAGGGCACATGAGATTTGGGAAAAAAGAAAAAAAAAAGTATCAATGGTCTCCTATTCACCCATCTTCCAAAAAACAGCGCCACCAAAACAAAGGCACAACTGTTCCCACACGATAAAGGGCACATTGATAGCGCTCCTAAAAACAAGCTAGTGTACTCTTGACATTCCCGACTTGTTGAATCTTCATGAAACTGTTACAACTGCTCGATTTCCATTTGTCTGTTCCTGTCATGATCACTGACAACTAAAATTGCCATAAAAGCAAGGGAGATGCCATGCCAGCTCAATGCACACGTAGAGGGTACCTAAGGAGGTATTAGAAGGAGGGCAGGGCATATATAAAGTAGAAATTCCAAGTAAATTATCTTTTGCATCTGAATAATACTTTTTGCATAATATTACCTTTCTGGTCTTTACAAAAGTCTGTAGCACTGTGTCCTACATTTTAGTTACAGGAGCATGCACAGAGGTAGCAGGGTCACAAAAAGTCAGATGGGAGCAAGTATCAGAGAGGACAAACCCTACCCAGTCAAAATTAGAAACAAAACAGAAAAAATATTTCAGCATCATTACAATATATACTGTCTTGTAATTTTGACAGTGATATAAATATGAGGCCAAGGAGTGATGCATGTGACATTACTTGATGTGTTGGTAGTTCTGCTAAAAAAATTAATAGTTATTTTCCAAAGTTTTCAGTAAACCAAAAAAATCATTTTAGTCAGGGGGGTGAAATATTTGTATTCAAATGTGTGGAGAATTTTGAAACAAAAGCATTCTTAGTTATAAAATATTTTGTTGATGTTTTTAAGATAATGCAGAGGTTTTTAAAAAGTCCTACCTTCCCCCGGTAGAAATAATTTGCTGTGATAAAGCCAGTTTTTTTCAAAGCATATTAAATTGCTGCTTACATTCATTAAAGAAGTTTGAACTAAAATATTTCACTCAACCCTTACTCTCTCCATCTTGTTTAGACTGAGATTTTGTTAATCTAAGAGAATAGCACTGTCATATTATAATCTTGACATATTATCAGCCAACAGCGTTTGGAAAAATGCATGTGGTTTTCCAAAAAAATAACTGCAACAAGCACTCAGGGAAAGTGATCTCTCTTTCTGTAAAAATTATGAAGGGTGAAAAAAGAGAGAGAGATTATTCCTAATCTACAGGAATGTTGAAAACTGAGACATAAAGGGATGCTTTCCAAGTACTCGGAGCAAGAATGCTGCTAAGTTTATCCCATGGAGCTGATACACCCCAGCATGATAAAAGTGACAGTAGCTTTGCTGCCTTTCTTGAGGGGAATGACTGTGAGCTTATGGAAAAACTTGTATCGAACAAGGTCTAAAAAGCTGTTCATTCTGCCTGCTGTTCTTCCAGCAAAATGTGTTGTTTTTTCTTTCTGTTAACCCACCAGTAATATCTTTCCAATTTTAGCTTTTAGTGCCTGGAACAATTTTCTGCACAGTAACACTGAAACTGCTCTGCCTGGCTGCAACTGCCTGTGGCATTACAAAATGTGAACAGAAGGGATGCGTCCTGGTGAATGGATACCTGGCTCGAGGGTCTAAGGAGCAACACAGTAATAAATACGTTATTAAAGAAAAAAGAATTTCTAAAATATGAAATTTGAGTGAAAATTTAAAAACACAGCTGCAAGCTTCAAGAAAGCTGAAAAATTGCAATTGATTTCAGAGTCTGGAAGCTGATAATAACCTTCCACATAGACACATGGTCGCAAGATGAGCAGTGATGACTCCTAAAGAGATGCAGAATATTAAACATCACTGTTTATTACTAGTAAATAATGGCTAATGATTTGTCTTTTTTATTAATAAACTCCAGAATATGCTTCCACATGGCTTTTTTTATTCCATTCTTGTGCATCAACTTCTACTACCTATACTAGTTTGTGCTTGTAATATTTCTTTTCAATGAATTAAAAAAAAAAGGGCAGATGTTTCTGATTTTCCTCTATACGGATGACAACGCAGAAATGTATTGTGGAATCATTCTTGAAGTAGAGTTACCACATGTCCCAATCACAAAACAGCAACACATAGCGCAACGTTTCTGGAAAGAATCTTGCTGCAATAACATGGATCACAAAAAGTTTGCAATCTATGAATTCTGCCCAGAATATAAACCACCAAAGATTCCTTCTATTAAATATTTGAAATTGGAAACCAATTCACAAAGTGGGGCAGGGGTGAGGAGAAGGGGGTGGAAGTTAGTTGTGCTTTACAGGAAAATGCATTCCTGTTTGAAAATCAGTGCAAACTGCTGATCACAACAGAACCTCTTTTGCAATCTGGGAAAAATATCCAGTGAACATACTATTTGGAGAAAATGTTAGTAAATTCATAAATCAAAAGAAGGACTAGCACAACTATCTGGTTTGATATCCTTTATCGCACAGGCCAGAAGGCTTCCCTGAATTAATGCCAATTTGGACTAAACACATCTCTGTTAGTGAAAACTCAACTCATGGTTTCAAAAACTCTCAGTGATGGGGAACATGCCACAGAACTTGGTAAGCCACCTGGTTAACAGCTCGTTGAATGTCACAGGGTGTGTGTCCAGGCTTGAGGGTGTTATTTCCCAGGGAAGCGCTTATAATCTTCCGGTTCCCTTTATTCTCCCGTTCAAAAGCTGAGCGGCTTACTTGGCATTTTTCAGCTGACACACACCTTCGTTGCCAGACTAAACCATCTCGCACTCCGATGGTATCCCTGCCCCAGACTGAAACCTCCCGAGCTTCCCCTGAATCCATATTCAAACCACCCCGTTAGCACTTCTGGCTGCATCACCACCTTGGGAGCTGATGGGTAAATAAATAAAATAGAAATAGCCCTCATCTCTTTTACAGTTGCTTTTCACAAGGTCCAGCATGTTTCTCGAGCATTTGCAGACCGCTTTTCCCAAGCAGCGTTAACTGAGGAGCACACCAGCCCGTCCGGGGCAACAGGTGCCCTGACAAAACGCATCTGCTCCCACCTTGCTTGACCAAATGACCCGTCAAGGTACCCTGGGCAAGTCACCCCAGGCCTTGGCAACTTGTTTTATCCCACCTTTAAAATAAGACTTGGGGACCTACAGCAGGGAGAATGACAGTGGAATGACCTTTTCAAAATCGTTACAGAAATGATGCCTCGTTCACACAGACCAAACCATATAGACTCAGTGTTATTAAAAATGGATTTCTTAGGTGTTTGGCCCCTACACCTTCTGGACCACATCCACAGTTCAGAGCTCCCCAAAGCATATTTATTTCCTAAAAAGCACACAAGCTCAGAAAGCTGAGGGTTAATTTCAACCCGTGCGTCTTGCCAATTAAGTGACCAAGTTAAAGCAGTGTGAAGTGTTCAGGATGCGGCAGCCTGGCGGGGTGACTGGATAACAGCCAGCACTGACTAGCAGGATGCCTGCTTCACCTGTCAGGCTTCAAGAAGATGCTTCTGATTTGCCCTTGGGGGGAAAATCTAGAAATTCAGGAGCGGGGCAATACCTCCTGTGGCTGCTCAAAGCACAGCTCTCCCCTGAGATGGAAACTTCATCGAGTGTTGTAGGCTCGTGGGAAGTTTCACATGCTGTGTCAATAAGTAGAAACTTTTTTCTGAATCTGGTTTTACTCTCAACCCAACAACAAGACTTTCAGGCAACTCATACTAGGAATGGGAAAGAAATTACCAAACACTAAAAAAAAATTAGAAATGTAGAGAAACAGAATAGTGACAGTGTGAGAGGAAGACAGCCAGCCTTTTGACATGGTTTCTGGATTACAGGTCTGCCACAGGAAAGATGCCAGGCATGTTTAATTTTTCCACTCTTTTACACATCTTTCCTTTTGCCTTTCCTATTTAGAGTGACAGCTTTAGCGAAAATAGACACCTTCTTGTAATTTGTTTTATATAAAGCGATTTTGCATAGTAAAGCCAAAATCCACCAAGATGCAAACGATAAGAGGCACTTTAGACACACTGCAGTCCCCCAGGCTTCCTATTGCAGAAATGACGGAAACCAGCAGTATCAACAGCCACAACAACGCTCTGACAGGACGTAGGACAACATTTCCTGAAAGTCAACAGTCGTCCTCAGGATCAGCATGACACTTGGCCATTCCTCATCTGCGACATGCTCCAGAGGAGATGGTGGGAGCAAGTGCATCTCTGTGGGGCTGTTCCTTATCAAACATCTGGAATGCTAATGTAAACACCTTGCATTTACTTCATGCTTTGCCTTTAAAGACTTTTGCCAACATTAATAATAATGCTACTACTCATAGAGCTTTTGTAAGGATTAATTTGTTATGGTCATTAGAGTCCACTGCTCTTTACCACAGTCATATAATAACATACTTGGTGTACTCTCCAAAACAAAAAAAGAAGCCAGCTGCAGTACATTAACATCCGCTTACGGGAATCCAATGATTTCTTCTCTACACCTTCTGATGATGACATGCAGCCACATACTATAGTCTCTTAAATCCCACATCTGCTCTAACCTTTGTATGCACCCGTGAAAAACAATTGTCATAACGTCTGCTAGTTTACCATTTCTTCTCTTTCATGAGGGCACTTGCAAGTGTATGCTGATGTACCAAGTGATACTGTTACTGGCATCTCTGCGAACACTTCCCTCAACATGGCTCACCCCATCCTCCCAACCTCTTCCAGAGGTCTGCGGAAAGATAGCAGCTGGCCTGTGACCTTGTTTTCAAATTATTACAGAGAATCCAAGTTTTGGCCCGACAAGCCTGTAAGGGAAGTCTGACGTTGTTCAAATCCTGAAGAGTTACTTGGTACGCAGCACTTGTGCATGAAGAAACAGACTGGGTTGGTCTCTAAATAAGTGCTTCCTGCCCTGCTCCCCATTACTGTCGCATCAACATGCCTGGCAACCCTCAATGCATTTGTCCCCTTTACCATTTTCTGACATAAAGACAATTTCTTCTACTTCAGAGGTGAAAACTGATGGCTTTTACCTGATGGTTAGTCCTTCACTTCAGTGCTTGGTAGTAGCGCCTCTTCTTTTCCAGTCTCTTTATATTTTCCCAGCCCTTCCCCAACCTCCTCAGCCCCCTCCCCAAGTTCTGAGAAATATAAGGCACAGAGAGACCACAGCCCAGTGTTGTCCCTGCCTCCTCCGGAAAGGAAGCAAAGCTTCTACCTCAGGCAGAGCTATTAAGTGCCTAAATTTAGCTGGGATGAATCTGGGATTAGACCATCAGAGCAGGGAATAAAACCAAGGCATCTCAAGTATTAGGCGAGAGTCTTAACACCATCCCCTACATTGCACTGGGGATCTCTGCCATTCAGCAGCCCAAGTGTGCAACATTAAAAAAGACACTGATAAAGACCAGCATTGAATTCAGAGCAAGTAGAAAGCAGATCTTTAAAAAGGACAATATTTAGTGTACTTCCATTCTCTTTTTTTTTCTTCTATTTTTTTTTTTTTTTTTTTAGGGAGAGCAATATTTTTTACTAAGCCTGATTTTGTCAGTAAAGTGCTGGAGCAACATCTAGCTCTCCATGTGCACATGCAGGAGGATGCCACCACACACCCCATGGTCCTGACCAGACACCTTTACAAGGTAACTTCACACACCGGGCTGCCATGGCATGCCAGAGTGTAAATGGACCCTGTGTTTTGCTCCATGACCGTGTTTAATTGAGTCTGTGAGCAGTCGGACAGGTAGACAGCTTGTGATGAGTCATGGATGCTTGCGCTCACAGAGCTGTGCCTAAATGAGGCAATTGCATCACGCCGGGAAGAGCAGAGCAGCCAAGGCACACCCCGAGGTAAATGGTGCCTGCTTAATTATAGTTAACATGCCTGGCTGTATGATCTCAGGAATCAGAGATGGAAAAGACCTGCTACATAACCTAGCCATTACCCTGGTGAAGTATGTCCCCCTTCCTGTCAGAGGCAGTGAGGCTTTCACTGCTTTCCTTCGGAGAAAGAGTCCACATTTTTTACTGCGCTCCTGCTTCCTGGGAGTTTTTGCTGTCTCTTGTTACTACATTTCATTATTTTCTGAGTCAACCAATTTCCAGCAGTTAATGGCTCCTTACAGCCTACTCCTACAGAGTAGGAACTCCCACCTGCTTAGCGCCTTACTGAGCACATTGACTTGCACCTGCCCTTCAAAGCAGGGAGCCAAGGTGGCTGCGGAGAGCCTTGACCTCCCCATAGCCCACGGGAGGTCCCCGCTCCCCAAAACAAGTTTGGGATGCTCATCTGCAAGGCCACTGCCCAGGGCAGGGGGCCTGACCCTGCCACTATGGACATGCACAGGGCTCGTTGTGGAGCCTCGAGCCCAGATTCGGCTGCTTTCTCTTCTCCCCCTGCCTGTGCTGCCCATGTCCACCCATCTAAGGCACCTTCCACTTGTTTGCTGATTTCTTTCTGCTCTGCTTGCTGTGTGACAGCTATCCACAGAAGGAAAAGAATATGAAATATAAAAAGATCTCTTTCCTTCAATTTTTTCTTCTTTTTCTTCTCACCAATGTTTACATATTTTGGTGGTGTTTGCTCTGGGCTCCTGCAATTTTTGCAGCACTACTGGTGCAGCAAGTCCTACTGGGACAGGACCCTGCGTGTACAGCACTAATCCCAAGTCACAGACTCCTTCCCTGTTATTATCTGCTGAGCTCTGATGCGAGATGCGTCACCACAGGAAGTTCATTCAAAATTTTCCATCTGGTAAATGAGGAAACACCTCATGCATACAACAGGGAGTTCAGATGTGCATTTCTCCACACCAGAGTCAACAGAACCTCCAATCTATTTATTTTTTAAACACTGAGGTGGCTGCCGTGCACTTTTGTCCTGCTGTCAGTTCGAGCAGCAATTAGCTGTTCACAAAGTGCAAGTACCTACTGCAGCAAGGATGCATTTATATAACTATGAAATAGCAGAGATTTCAGTCAGTTATCCCCCTTTCTCCACATTCAGTACTGGAGATAAACAACAGTGAAAAGAAAGGAATGAATCCGAAGCTCAGAAAAAAGCCTCCTGTGTTCAGGTGACACATTCCAGCAGCGAGCCATCTCAGGAGCTACCTACATTTTCAGGCTCGTAGCCTGACTATGGAAATGGGTCCCTCGTTTCTACCAGTCTTTTAGCAGAGGTCTTCAGGGATTTTTCAGGAATGTGTCATTTTTACAAAGAGATTAAAAAAAAAAAAAGAAAACAACCCAACTTTTCATTGTCAAATGCAGACAAACTCTGGATAAGAAAGTATTTGAGCAAAGGCTCAACCTTTGTACAATGTTACAGAGATGTCTTGGTGCCATGGCTAGGGGTCAACTGACCACTCTCTGACATGGTCGCCTGGAAGTGATGCTGGAGGAAAACTGCCCGAGTTACCCTGTCACATTTGCTCATTACTCATCGCTATTTTGTTGTTGTTGGCGCACAGTACACTAAGAGATCCCTGGTTTCCCAGAGAAGGGCTCGTGATGCACACTGGTGGGACATGTTGCTGGCTGCCAAGCTGGAGGCAGCATCACGGCGCAGGGTCTAGGGGGTTCAGGGATAGTAACGGGATGTTAATGCACTAAATGAGGGCATGGTTTTTCCTGGAGGTCCTGATTTCTGAAAGATAACTTCCGAAGTTGTGAACCAAAGGAAAACAATCTTTTCTCCCAAAGAGTAGCCCAGATGAGAAAAAAAAAGTAGATGTAGGAAGGCCACATGATCCAGAACAACTCAGAGACATCCAAAGTAATACTTTAAAAAAAGAAAACTTGCTGCATAATTTAGACCAATTAGTCTCATTGCATTATTGCTATTCTGGTGCCCAGAACAAGCTCTTGGCTGCCTAATAAGAAATAGCTATTTTGCTTTCAAAATTGGCATTCATCATCCTTCCTGAATTTAAAAGAAACTGAAATTGTACAAATTAAAAAAAGACATATTTGGGTAAAAATTGTTTGAGGATCTTCTACATCAATATGAGAGGACAGTTCCTTCTGAGGGACAGAAAAAGAGGTAAGTGATACGAAAAAAATGAATGATGCTTAAGAAAGTCAGTAAGAAGTAAACTTGTGAATGTCTGCTCTGGGCTGGCACCAAAGCAACAACAGCAGCAAAATAAAATATTAATTAAATGGGTTCAATGATTTATATCAGAACTCATCAGAAAAGAGTTATTCATTCCTTCTGCTCTTGAAAATTTTTCACCTGAAATAGCCAAGGTTTTTGCAATTTAAGAAATTAAAAATATTTTCAATCTGAATTGCATGAGGAGAGCAGTGCTGTCATTCTTGCACTTTGGTTAGGTTTTGGAGGAAAGCCACACTTCTCACACTACAGTGTGTTTTCTTCTCTTTGTAAAGAAGAGAAGGCAATTCCTCATGGTAGTCGTGCTTGCAATGCATCACATGAACCAAAGATCTGCTGAAGATCATCTTTTCCAGGGAGACACAAGTCTCAGGTACCCAAACAGAAATTCCCATGAACTTTTGTGGCATCTTTGCAGCCAAAATGTTTATACTTGGGTCAAATGATTTAGCCTTTGGACAGATGAATAAATAAACAACATTTCTGGATATAAGATGAATGTTCACTTTTTTTCTAAAAGAAAAAATTTCCACACAAATGGCATACTTTTAAAAAGTAAACAAACCCTTAAACCAACAACCTTGAAAATATATTTATCAAAGACGACGTTTTTGTGTGAAAATACTTTCTATAGAAAAACACACATCCAAAGAGCAGACCAGTTTCTTCCAAAATACAGCTCAAACTACATGAACCTGCACTTGGAAGTGCTACTCTGATGTAGAACTTTATTTCTGGACATCATAAAGGAAGACTTCCAGTTGTGAAGAGCAACTTCCTCAGAGAGAGCCTCAGCAAACTGATGCAAGATTTCTGCCATCTTCCTGTGTCCCCTGTTTGCTGGGAGGTGCAGGTAGCAGCTTGTGCTTCTTTTCTGAAAAATGCCTTAGAGCTCTATTTTCCGATGTTGAACTTTTAGGGATTGTGTTTACATTTAATAAAAATCCATTCATTTAGATACCAAGAGCTACTGCAGCTGCTATTCAATTATCCACTTCACAGGGGTATCTAAAATTTCCATGTAAAACTTTTTTTTTTTTCCCAAACCCATGGAATTCCCATCATGGTTTGTCCATTGCCAGAGTCAGCCTAAACGGAAACTCTAACTATCAAGTGCAGTTGAAAAAAAGATAAAAGGAAAAGGTTTTGTGCTGATGCTCTTTCCAGGATCCTCAAGAAAAATGAATGAAATTCATGGTCTTCTGGCACTTACAACAGTTCTAACCTGAAACCGTCAAGCTTATTAGAGCCTTGCCAAGAATATTTTCAGGTTTTGACTGAGCAATCCACGTGAAACAAATGCTGAATTGTCCCAGACGTTAACCCTAAGGCTTTACCATTTCTACATGCTGCGAACACACACGTTATACTCTGACTCAGGGCTGCCGTCATGACATATGGAAGTTCTTAACTTCCCAAGCTCTAAAGTAGATGAACATGGTTTATACTGCTGCAAAATTCCTTTAAATGACACATTTTAACATTTTTGTGTTTCTGAACAAAAAACAAAACGCACAAAGCAAAAATGGGATTATTAACTGGAGTCACTAAAATGCCAGGCATAATATATCTCAAAGGGGAAAAAGAAACAATCTGGAATCGCAACACTGACCTCACCTCATTTGTTTTGAACCTTTGTAATGTCTAGCATTGCTCAAGAATAAATCTGTAACAAAATTATAAGCAGTGTAGTTTCGCTTTTAGATCTAGTGTAATACATCAACTCCGTCAGGAAGAAAAAAATTCTATGTTGAAAAGTTGAGGTCAGTACAGCTAGAAGACGAATGAGTGTGAAAAATTCTCAAAGAATTATGCGGCTGCTTTCCATCCAGGGGGTCAGCACAGTCAGCGGGGCTGTCTTAGGCGAGCAGGGAGGGCAAAGGGTGCCGGGGAGCATCCCATGCCCTAGGGAAGGGGAGGACAGGGAAGAGCAGCCGGGCTGCCCGCTGCCTCCCTGCCCTCCCAAGGAGGAGACCAATGTCGGCACTCAGCCGGTGACTTTGCAGCCTTGTCAGAGAGTTTATCCCTGAGAGCCATTTCCCCCCTCCCCCAAGAGAAAGCTCTTCCCAATGTTTAATCTGAATTTTCTTGGCTGAAATTAAAGTCCATTCATTTGTATCCTCTCTATCGATGCTGAGGAAGACAGACTAGCCCCAGTAGGTTTTATGCATCCCTTAAGGCTGCAGCCTGGTCCTGTACCACTGCTTTTCTTAGACAACAGGAAGCTTAATTCATCCAGCCTCTCTTCATTGATCACAGGCCTCAGAAACATGACCTCTCCCGCTGCTGCCCTCTAGACTCGTTCTGGTTTCTCCAGACCCTTCGGAAAAGCGTCCTCTGCTGTACTGCAGCTGAGGCACTATCCATGTGGAGCAGGATGGAAGGATTACTTCACATTTCTCGCAGGCTCTGTGCCTGTTTATACAAGCCAGTGGGATGTTTGCTTTTTTTGCGGCGATGTGACTCTACTGACTCATGAACAGCTTGTGACACCCTGCAACCTCCAGAGCCCGCTGCTTGGACGCACCACCTACGCAGCCGCCCCTCATCCCACATCTGCATGGTCAGTTGGTCCTGCCTCCACCGACAGTTGCAACAGGCAACCTTCTCCTCATCATAACCACACTAAATGAAGGAGTCTTGGGCTACCTCTGAAAGGCTGTTGGAACTGCACTCATTAAATTAATAAACAAAAAAAAAAAGGAATAATTACCATCAGATGGCATCCCCCTGGCATGATGCAGAGCCCATGCCACCAAGGTGTTCATCTTCCCTGTCTGCTTTGTAGGGAGGGAGGAGCGTTGATGCAGAGATGGTTTTCTGTGTGGGCTGCGGCAGAGCAGAGGGACAACCCCGGGAGAGGGAGCAGTGCAGAGGGTGGCTCGCCAGTTCTCACCTCCCCTCCTCTTTTGTTCCCAGAGGAGAGATTAGGCTCAGCATGCCTGCAGCAAGGCTGCCCAAGCAGAAAGTCCATTTCTAGCATCACCATCTTTGCAAACAGGCTTTCCTCTGTAGTCGTCTCCGCTCATCTGGAAGCAATCTAAGGCTGTGATGAAATACATGCCCTACATGCAGGAAGGTGGGAATTTAGCTTGGGGGTTCTTGCACACACTCCCACCTCCCCCCCCACACACACCCCAGCCATTGGAGTCAGTGCCTGGGGTCAGGCTCCCACACGACCCCAGGACCACGGTGCGGGGAGGGCAGCAGCACTGCCACCTCCACGGACTTGCCATCCTGCCCAGCCCTGCAGGCGTGAGGACTGGGGAGGAACAAGCCTCCTTTCTCCCAGCATCATTGCTCAAACAAGCACCACACAGGATGGGACTTTCTATTCTGCTTTGCTATATCATTTATCAGTTCATGGGAGATGTTCATGCAGTAAATCTAATTCAATCACATATTTATTTATCATACACTCCAGAAGGAGCCTAGGCTATCGAATAAACATGTGGCGGCCTAAGTGGGGTTGCTTTTTCAAAATGCCTTTATAGCTTTTTTTCTATGATCTGTGCAAAAAGGCATGTTTATAAACAAATTGCAAGATCTATTTATACCATAGCTCAAGACATTTAGACAGTAGCGTCTCAGAGACTTCTGATGGAGGCGGTAAACTGGGCTGGAAGTTGATCTGACAGGAAATAAAAGCTAAAATTGTTTTTCTAAAAACCAGCAGATAACGCTAACAGGCTAGGATGAGTAAGAGCATGGAATCCAGATCAAGACATTGGATGCAGCAATCTGTGTACTGCAAAAACCTCTGTTAACTGAAGGAGATTCACATTTATAGAACAAAAACAACGGCATATTTCAATCATACAAGAACAGAAGTGGAGCAGAGCTACCAAAATCCCCAGCAGGATCTCATGTTTAGCAGAAGAATATTTCATGGTGAGCAACATAAAAAATAATAAAATAAAAGCCAAGACTAATAAATGACTTGAATCCATAGACATATTTTTTGGATGACTGGTTGGGTAGGTCAGCACAATCTCCACAGTTTGTTCTAGAAGAAATCTTGATTAGGTCTGTTCATACAGATCTTTATCATTCATGTGAACTTCAAGTTTTACCATCGCTCTAAAAGCAAAGAGCAGATGCAAGATGGAAATCAGCCAAATTAAAGATGGAAACAAATACTCTTGCAGCACTACTGTTGTTAATGCCTCTGGAGGGGTACAACCACATTGAAATACGAAAAAATACAAATGTAGCAATATTTTATCCTGGTAATATAAATGTCAGATAAACAGTTCCTAGCAAGTTCATGCAACCAACACAACTGGGGGAGGGAAAGCTCACAGCACCTGGATGACTAGTATTAGACATAATGAGAAGGAAAAAACAGCCATAAAATGTTAGCATATTGCAGCTCCTGAGCTGCCTGCGTATGCAATTCATTTACAGTCCCAAATGGCTTCAGCGGAGTCTCTGGAGGAAGCAACGTTCAGCAGACTGCCTTGCAACACCAGCTCCAGGAAGTCATCAATCAGCCCAGGGAGAGTTATGCTGAGATTCTGCCCAGATGAGAGGTTATCAGCAAAAATAGCGTTCCTGCCAAAAAAATTGGAACCAAAAATCGATGCTCGAACACCTAATCAAATTGCACCCTTGTTGTGATCAGCAGGGAAACCCTTTGCAAGCTGGATGTTCCTGACCTCCTTCTGAAGGTCCTGTGGAGACACAGCAGTGTTGGTGGTAGTATTTCAGCATGGCAAGATGACACATCAGCAAGAAATAAGCTCTTACATAAGCTAGGCAGTTTTGACTGGAAATGAAATGACTAACCCTCAAGTCATAAACCAAGACAGCCACATGGGGTCAGAGTGAGGTTCCTGCCCAGCACCCTGCTTCTGCCCCACAGAAGGTGTCCAGGAAAGAGCAAGAGAACAAAATACCTGCAGAGAAATGCTGTCCTGCTACCTTCTCCACATCACCTGTGGTTGAGGAACCTTGACCAGAGCTCACATCCTACTTGGTAAAGAAACTACATGCTTGAACTGTCAATTTAAAGAAATGAGGGCACTGAAAGTAATAGTACTCTCAGTGAGGGAGTACACATCTGGATACCAGGAAGCAAATAAAATAATAGACAGCTGAGGTGTGAAGTGAAAAGGTGTGAACCCCTTCAGTCCACCTCAAACCCTGGGGGAGTTATAAAGTACACAGATAATGGGGCTCCAGGCTCCTGCTGTCTGAAGTATCTGACAGCCAGGAATGCTGGCAGGAAAATGGGAGTTTTTATTTTCTGGCATAAGCATGGTGTCTGGATCAGGGTTTCAGAGTCAAATCCAGTGTCACATAACAAGGTCAATATTTCCTCCGGCCATGACTGTTACACTCATAGAGATTTCACCCATATCAAGTCCCAGTGATAGACTGCAGGGATTATATCTAATGGGCAGCAACTACTAAGATGTTGTGGGGTTCCTATCTAGAAACAGCCCCCCCCCAAGTGACTAGCTGCCACCTAACAAAACTGTGGCTTGAAAACAGCCCACTGTGGTGTTGAGGTGAGAGGAACATTTCTCCTTTCGGCCACCAACAACTGTTACACACACAGACTGACAGTCTTTGGAGTACTAAAACTATACGTGGTAACCTATACTTTGGCAAACACAACAAGAAAAAAATGGGCATTTAAAACAAAAAAAAAGTCTACATCATCAAATTTCTATGAATTTAGAACATTTAAAAACATTAAAAAACCATCAGCATTTACTATAGCCCAAATCATTATAAAAGAGATATTTCTCATATATTCATATCCTTTGGGAATGTTGCCATAATGTGGAATGGTATTTTTCGTATATTCTTACTACAGGTTTAGTTACTAAACAAAGGGCCACCTATTAAGTTTTCATATGGAAAAAATATGTAGGTCCTCTAATGATGAAGGCTGCTTTCCACTTCTGTAATCTGAAAGATGAGTAATAAAAAAAATGTTTTTCAGAAGAACAGTAGTAGCTTAATCTAGCCATTTTGCAGGTCCCAGAAAATTATAAAGATATCCTACCATGTCTTTTATAGCTCTACAGTCACGTAAGAGCTAAGCATATTCTGGCCATGATGGATAAAAACGTTAAATGAGAAAATTTGTTGGAAGTCTGTCTTCAGAGGATGAGTACAGGTGCTGCACCTCTGGTTATGCACCTAGTGGTAAATATTTGAAAGTGCCCAGGAAAATAAAGGAAGAGGTCTTAAAGAGGAAGGGAAAGTATAAAGGGGGTCAGCAAGGGCTTAGCAAGGAATCTTGCTACCAAGGTGAAAATGAAAACATCCCAAAAAATCCACACTAAGAAATTAAAATTCAACAAACTTATTTCACTGCAATAAAGTTAGAAGTTCTTGTTGTCCTGAGAAGCAGGAGGTTCAGTGGCTGCAAGTCACAGTGTCTCATTAGATATGTTTTTCTCATTTTTATCTCTCCTCCTGTGTTCACACCGCTTCTCCTACTTGTACTATGATGTATGAGATGATCTGCAAGGCCGTTGACCAACCATTTTGGGCCAATTTACTTACAAGCTGATTTCAGACCAGTTGCAGATGGCTAGTTTTTTGTGCCAATTATGCTGAGCATTTGAAATTGTTTTATTATCCAGACGATTGCTTTGTTTCTGTGGAAGGAAAAACCCCATCTACTCCATTTCATCAGAAAGCAGGAATGCATTAGAATACTTTTGTCAATATAGACACTGTAAAGTTATATATCTATGAAAATTTAAATCACTATAACATTTCTAAGGCATTTATGGAGCATGCCAATTTTGCAAAAATATTAAAGTTAACTGTAATGTGTGAAACCAGAGAGAGATCATAAAATAATCTCCCTACTCTGTTTTAATAACAGTTTGATAAAATATCCATTTTTTTCTGACTGCTAATGAGCTGGTTTTGATGTTAAGAGATTACCCAGCTGATTCTTACACCACCACTCATAGCAAGGCTGGAACATGCTCTTTTTTCTCTTTTTAGATCTGAGCTGCAGATTGAACATTTTGTACAAGAAGCTTGTTCCCAGAAAAATGCTTTCCAAGTATACATTTTATTTAAAATGTTCTTTTAGTGCTTGCAGTTGTCTGTCTCCTTATCTGTTGCCTGTTTTCATTTTGCAGAATTTCACTGAACCCCACAGAGATGGCTCTTTCATGCTTTTGGTAAGGATTGTCATACTCTTAATTGCCCAACACAAATCTCTTCAGATTTACTGGGTTTGAGACTAAATTCTAATAGAAATACTAGGGGAACTGTTTCCATCTCAAGCAGACTGTTTGAGTCTATACAGTACAGAAAATCTCACAACTTTTTTTTTTTTTTTTGTGAGAAGGATATTTCTACTCTAAGCACATAACACAGATTTGCCTTTAGCCAGAACACTATTTCTTAAAATGAGTCATCCATGAAAACAGATAGGTTTAAATTACAGAAAAATGCTTTGCAAACTAACCAGTGTTGCAAAACCAGAAATAGCTCAGGAGATCTGGAGAGACTCCAGTTCCACAGCATTCATCCATTCCCCCAGTCCCCAGCCGTTCAGTCTTCCTGTCATCCTCCCTCCTTTTGGGAGATTGTTAAGTTTTGGTTAATGCAAGACTAAAAATATGTCCAGAAATGGATGTGTTAATAGGGAGTAAGAAACAAGTCATTCTTCTTTTATTTCCAACAGGAGAGTCACGTTTTAGAGTCTGCACTGAGCTTTGTCTTGTAGTCTCTACTATGACTTTTGTTACATACACAAATTTGGGACAGCATACTTAAGTAAGAGATAACCACAGAGCATCTCATCCAATGCATTCCCTCGCCTGTTCAAGGAAAGAGTTGACTGCAGCATAGCACAGTATTTCTGTCTGTGGTTTTGATGAGCTGAATCCAAAACCAACCATTTTCTGTTCCGTCTGGGGCCATAAAAGTCAGAGCCTGTCCTGGAAGTACAGGCATTTTAGATCAAGAAGGAAACTCCTTCAGCAATTGCAGAAGAGCCTGGATTATTCTGCAGCACATAGGGCTTAGACTGTGCATTTTACAAAACCTTTCCTGCCTTGACACACTGCAACCCAGACCCATCTATTTCAAGCATGAATCTCTTTCTGCTTCCTGCTTGCAGAGGTCTGCTCAGGGACAGGAGCGGAAGCAGAGCTAAATTCCCAACCCCTGTCTCCTCACCAGCCAATGCTACATTGCAGCCCGTATATAATTATTTGGAGAAGTGGTTTTTGTAAAACAGGGTAGCCCCTGTGAGTTCAAAAATATTTGCAGGAAAAGCTCTGTGACGTATGTACTTCTTTGCAGAACTGTGAACCCCAAATCACAACGTTTATCATGAGTCAACATCAACACGTGCTGCTGATGGCCTGAAGATTGTGCCAAGGAGAGCACCACTCTCTTCGTGTCCTGGTCTACCTTTCACTGAAAAGCTTCTGCTGGCCACCGTTTCCCCAGTCCTCTCCTTGCAGATAGGTCTCAGCCCAATCATAACTGAAGCAAAGTGTGCTCATAGGAAGGGGAAGGCAGAAAACATGGGGGAAACTATTTGGATGACAATAAAAAGCAGGCCAGATGGTGACTTCCCTGCCAGGAGGACTCGACTTCCCTCCTGACTTCCCCGGGCCAGAGGGAAGTTCTGTGGCGCAGTGGGGGCTAGCAGGACTGCCTGGGATCTGACCCTCTGAGGCTTTTCTTGCCTTCCTTTCCTAATAACGTTAAAGTAGACCTTAGCTCAACAGCTTCTCTCCTTCCTATGTTTAGCAGCAAGGTTCAGAGCAGAGACCAGCAGCAGCCTGAGGTGCCCTTTCTCATGGTCTGTTACAAAGAATTGCTCCACTGCAGGTAGGCATGGAGAGGCATGCAACACTTCCAAACTTCAGCTTTTAAAGATGGAGTATCTATGTATCTTTCAGACACCTTCCTAGGTGTCTAGCATTACCTGAAAGGAGGTTGTAGTGAGGTGGGTGTTGGTCTCTTCTCCCAAGTAGCTAGCGATAGGACAAGAGGAAATGGGCTTAAGCTGCGCCAGGGGAGGTTTAGACTGGAAATTAGGAAAAATTTCTTTACGGAAAGGGTGGTCAGGCATTGGAACAGGCTGCCCAGAGAGGTGGTGGAGTCACCATCCCTGGAGGCGTTTAAAAAACGGGTAGATGTGGCACTTCGGGATATGGTTTAGTCTGGTCTACCCTTGATTAGTCTAGAGTGGGCTTGGTAGTGTAGGTTAATGGTTGGACTGGATGATCTTAAAGGTCTTTTCCAACCTAGATGATTCTATGATTCTATGATTCTATGATTACAAAATACCGAGAGTATCTCATCTTGGCATTAACTTTTTGTGGGGATTTTGGAGAAGGATGTAAATACTAACAATATGAATTTTACAGGTAGCTTTGGGTGAGATTTTTAACATCTTCAAGGTTAACCTGATGAATATTTTTCAAATATTTTAATGAATCAAGTACACATTAAAAAAAAAAAAAGTTTGTTTTCTCTATATTTCTTTGTTCAATTCAAAAAACTGCCACCAAAACTGCAGTGTTTTATTTGAAGAGAATTAGAGGACATATAGGAAGGAAAATCTGTAACCATTTTTAGGTTAAATGAAGTGCATTAACTGTTGGACATCTGGACTTGCATTTCCTTTCTCCAACCACAGTTTGTTAACACCTAAATAAATTCACAGTATTCTCCATGCCACTGAATACAGTTTCATTGTTCGCATCTACCACCTCTTCTTCCTCTCTCCCTTCCTCATTCCCTCTCCCCCTCTCCAAAAAGGTTTGACCAAACAGTCACACCCAGCTCAATCACTGAGAGTTTTTCCAGGCATTTGGCTGCCTATATGTAATAGTTGAGGATGGGCCCCTAACTTTGAAATCAGACAGCCTGATACCAATACTTGCAGGTTCCAATGGGAAACATCTTACTTCTGTTCTTCTTTCCCATTATTCTTTTTCCTTTCTTCTTTCAGTGCTCTCATGCTCATGGTTGAGGGAGGTATAAACAGAGTCTCACCATGCCACAAAACACATAGCAGCACTTTGGGAAGTTTGACAAACTGGAATACATGTTTAGATTTCCTGACTCAGAGACAATGCAGAAAAGAGGGTTCTGGCAATCTTCCTGGAGATGGGATGCAATTGCTTTGCTCTGCAATATACAGTAGGGTTTACAGGCACTTTGAACATTTACAGAGCACCAGTTGAAGAAGAACAAATAATTTTTTATTTTTATGTCATAATTAAATGCAACTTAGTGGAGTTTCTGCATATGAGAAAGCTGACTGGAAAGAAATCAGATTGCTGTGAACTAAAAAGAAATTACAACATGACACTGCACAGCATGTATTCCTCTCAAAGTACCTCCCAAATTTTGTTGCATCTGCCTCCTTTGACTTCTTTAGGAAAGATGTGCCCCTTCATCATTTTCTCCTCTGCATGACGATTCATTTCCTGCACACATGGTATTTGGGACAATTCACAAAATTTTACCAGGTCCATGGATCCTGGGGAAAACAGACTGGAATTTCCAGGTGATATTTGTGCACATCACTATAAAAAAGATCTGATCTAACTTCGTGGCCACACGAATATCCTGGTTTGTATATCCAATTTCAGTAGCAGCCACCTAAATATATTTGAACCTTTCCTGGCTTATTGTAGTCTTTCGTCCCTAGCTTGCTTTCTCTACAGTGTTTTTTGAGCATCCATGGCTTTCCCACCCACAGCTCCTTCTGACCTCCCTCTCCTCCATCACTGAACTGCCTTCTCTTCCCCTTCAGTGCCCACAAAGCCCCCGACTGGCAAATCCCATCATCCCCAGGTCTCCTCTGGGTTGAGTTCTTGCATTCCCCCATGTTTCTGTCCCTGAGGCAAGTGAGAAAGAGGCAGGTGGAAATTATGCTAAGAAATTCCAGATTCTTCACATTGTTTTAAACTAGATTTTTCATTTCAAAATTTAGATCATTGTTTATAAGGTGCATTTGCAGTTGTCGATAACATCATCATTTATAATGCACTTTAACTCCAGTGATCAGTTTTAGTCTTCATCAATTTGCACTTTTATTATTGTGGTTCAACAGACCCAGATTTTTAAAACCAGGAAGCTAATGTTTTCTGAAAGGCTGAACAACTAGTACAAGAGGTCAAGCACACTGAAACCGATCTCTCAAATTCAAGGAAGCTCTTGTGTAAAAGCAATGCTCTCTTTTAAAAAAAAAAAAAAAAAAAAAAAAAAAAGCAGATCACAGAAACCTCAAATGAAGCTGGGAAAACACTTCATAAACATATTTTTGTCTCATAGCAGTTATCAGCAGTTTGTATAGAAATCTCAATGCACAAAACACACTCCTGCCCCTAAGGTACTCCGTTCCCCCTTGCTCTGTATGCATTGCCTAGGGTCGAGAGCAGGCGACTCGCCCTTGAAATGTTAGTATAATAACAATCATAATCATATCAAAATATTCCAGTTGATCTTTTTCGGCTCATGGCCAGAAAAAAACCCCAACCATAAGCTGTTTAGAGAATACAGCAGGGGTTTTTTTCCCCTTCCATGTGCAATCAGATATATTTCGCCTAGCAGATATGAGAAGTAAAAAACATTGGTAATGGATAAAATCTTAAGAAAAATCCAACCTGTTTCAGACACATCTCAGCTAAATAAAAGACAGCTTCAAAACAAAGCTCCACCATACTGCAGTGGTGCTAGGTTTTTTTATTATTTAAAGGCAATGTCTCTCAGCATAGGAAACCTTCAAGGGAATAAATAAGGCAATTCAAATGGATGTAAGAAGAAAGCCAGGACATACAGAATATGAGACAGCTTATTGCATTATTCTGAAATTATCTCTTCAAAGCATGTTTTAACTCACATCACAGGCACTTTCAAGCAATCTTGCCGTATTACGCTAGACTGTGTTATCTGTACACATCTAGGTAGACAAACATTTTAATTCATAAAATCACAGCGTTGATTAGGATCATGACAGATGTGCACATAAAATTCACAGAGAAAAATCAAGCTCTTCCCAAAAGAACAACAAAAAAATGAGAGGACCTGTAGGGAAAAGGTTTTAGGAAGCAGTAAATACATCTGAGAGAGGCAAGGTTATCTGGGATTTATAAATTTTTCCAAATATTTATGCCAGGTGCTAAAAAGCAGCATTGCCCTTGCTTAAAACTATTTGGACAAGCAGGCTTACAGCTTTCCTCTCTGTGTAAACAGTATAGCAACATTCTAAACAGATTAATAGTGGTATCTGTTCAAGTCAAATATTTATGTAAGCTAGATGAGTGGAAAAGGTAGTCTAAGGAGAATATTTTAACCACAAATTCTAAAAGGTACTGAAGTATCCTGCCTGCATGCAAACAGCCCACCTTGACCAAATCACGTTGTTTAAAATGAAAAGGTTTCACGACCTAATCCATTATTTCCGGTGACCTAAGAAAGATTTTCTCTCCCTTTCAGAGCTGTCAGATATATTTATACTTGTGCTAACCATCACAGCAGAGAGGTACCAGTACAAAAGCCTACAAAACCAGAGTTCAATGGTCAAGTGCTAGACTGGGAAGGGGTCACAGGTTCACTCTGGTCTTACTGTGGTTTTGTTCTACAGTTGCAAATGAATAACTCATGCTCAGATTGTCTCATCTGCAGCCAGGTGGAAGGGAAAGGAGAAGAGGAGAGATGGGCACCGCACTGCTGCGTCATGTTGCTGTGCAGCAGAGCCCCTGGACCAGGCAGAGCCGCTGCCCTTGGGGCCCCGCTGCTCAGCCGCAAGCTGCTCCCGTGGGAAGCTGTTGCTGCTGCTGTTTGCACACCAAGGCCCTCAGCCCACTGTCAGTCTGTAACAGAGGACAGCATGGAATAGCTCTTCTAGGTCATAAAATGTATTGGAGAAACTCAGATTTTCTGGTGGTGTTCTGGGTCAGGCACAATTGACTAAACCAGGTCAAATTTAAGACAACTGAAAAAGCTCTCTCATACCCACGATCAGTGGATTTGAAGAAAAATTTAGACATCCCCTTGCTTATGAATCAGCATCCCTTATCTATTTCTGTCCTAATTTTTTGAATTTTTCAATTCAAGTAAGAATTCATTTCAAACAATAAACAGCTACAGAACTAGAGCAGCATGTCACAGGGGCTGAACTATTTTATAGCTAAAACCTGACAGGTTGTATTTCACCACAATGTTTTCAACATCTGCAGATTTGTCTTGTTTTGTGGAAGACAGAAGTAAATGTCTTGCAGAACAGGCACCAGAGAGAAGCAGCCAAGATATTTAGGTGGCACAGCTGTTCTGCCTCAAGAGCTGGACGGAAAGCTTTCTCCAAGAGCAAGGGGAGTGAGGAAGCCTTACAGAGCTACAGGCATTCACTGTTGTTTTGTTAAACCGGGTATTTGTCTTCTCCTGCTCTGGAAGCCAAGCAGCAATGGTTAATTGATCTGGATCGCAGAAAGGCTGGTGGGAGCAGTGAACGCAAGGGGGAAATCCCCTTCCCCTAAAGTCGAGTCTGTAAACACCAGCACCCGCAGGCTCTGGGGAGGTTACAAGCCCAGCAAACCCACCACCTCCAGGAATCACCCATTTCTGCACCGCAGTGGGCTGCAGTACAGCCCTGGACCTGGTTGTTTTGGGGACCTCAAGCACAGGCTGAGAGAGCAGAAGATGCAGAGGCACTGCTGGGTGCATCAGCAGCAGCAAAGGGGTACACTTGGAGGCAGACAGCTCCAGTGAAAGTAATCGGGGGCTTAATTCTGTGGCTGGTGGTTTTTCTGCCTCCAGCCTCCACATGTGGTCTGAATTTGTCTCCATGCTAAACTGGAGTTCCAAACCATGACAGCACAGATCTATTAATAAGTGGAGGAAAAGGAAGAGAAATCCTCTACGTACAAGAGCTGCAAAAAAAAACAAACAAGCAAAAACTTCTGCAGCAGCTTGTCAGGGCAAAGTACATTTTTTCCCCAATACTTTCATGCAGAGGTGTGCAAGCAAGTGATAAAGGCTTCTGAAAGAGTCACTGCCTTACTGAGGATGCAGGAGCATCATCACTTGCTGTGGGTGACGGTCCTGGGAGGTGTGGGGTGGGAGCCAGTCCTGCGCCCACAGCCAGGGGGGCAAGGGGGAAGGAGGAGACAAGCCCTGGTGCGGATGCGGGAGCATCAGGTGGTCCCGAGGGAGGAGGCTGTGAGCTTCAGTGCTGCCCCAGCCAGGAGCCCCAACTCTCATGAATGTTTCTGAGCAAAGAGCAGCCAGCACACCGCTTCCGGGGTACCTTTCCCAAATGGTGGCACATCTTTATCAAGAGCCACAGGCTTTTGCGCAGCCAACTCAGCTTCGTACATGCTGGGCAGACTTTTTTGCTCCCCTGCCTCACACCCTGTCCTCATTTGCAGGGGTAGACAGGGACAAGGGAGTCAGCCCACACATAAGTCTTGCACGGGGTCCCCGACACAGCATCTCCTGCTGTCCCCAGTTTGGAAAACCCTGTGGGATCAAGAGCTCGCACTGCTGGACTCCTCGTGACTTCTTCTTGCAGCACAGGCTCCAGTGAAGAAGCCTCGTGTAGGACCTGGTTTTCCAGCTGGTTTTCACCATTTCCAGCTGAGCTTTCTTGCAGGAAATGTGCACCTTGGAGCAGAGCCATCTGCATCGGCTGTAATCCCGGCGGCCTTCCTGCCTCGCTGGGGCTGGGGATAGGAGCTGCGGAGCCTGGCACAGGAACTGTCCTGTCCCGTCCCAGCGTCAGAAAGGCAGAAAGCTAAAAAGAAAACACAAAACAACCCCAAATACACGACTGCAATCCATTGCTGCTCAGCAGTGGTGTGGGTCTGATCACTGCTCTTCACATGAAGTTCAGAAAGGCTTTGTTTAGCCAGCAAAATGTCCTCCCATTTGAGCCTCAGACTGCAAGAAATGCTCACAGTAAAAAAAAGGAACTGTCAAAAATTAACTTTTGCTTGATTACAGACTGAGGCTATAAATTCTGAGCTCAAATCTGAGGGATAAATGGGTTTGGATTAAATAGTCCACCTTCAGAGGCTCAAGTGCTGAATTTCAGCTATCTTATTCAAGTACAGAGGTGGTGCTCTAAGCAGCTATACACAATTCCTGGAAATGTCATTGCCAAAGAAAAATTACTGAGGACGAGTGGGACTAGATTAGTCTATTCTAGAAGATCAGGAAATGGAAATGGTGTTTTCACTTAGATTTAGACATCTAGGTTTCAGGGGAGCCTCCTCAACAAGCAATACTTCCACTGAGTTCATTTTGCAAGTGAGGGGATTGCTCTGTCAGGGGATGATGACTGCTGGCAGTCCCAGCCCCAGCTCTCACACCACAAACTGTGCCTTTCAGAGGTTTGTATCCACAACTGGTCTTCCAGCCACATTTCTCCAAAACATTGGGTTAGCATTTTGGGAATGTTTCCAGAACAAAGGCCAGGATCTTGGTCTTGGATGCTGATACCCCTTCTCATTCTTCCAGGACTCACTGGACTGGCAATTCAGCTCGTGTCTTCTAATTGCTGAGACAAACTGAATCATACAAAATCTCGTCTGACTCACAAGAGGAGATTTCACATTCTTGTACACAGGCACACAGGAAAGACTTCCACATTTTTAAATGATTAACCAAAGATACAGCAGTTTCTGAAAGAGGCTGAAAACATGGCTTTGTCCTTATGCTGGTCAAACCAGAGGCGTCAGATCTGCTATAGACACATCACATACTTCTGTTTTGTACTGATGGATTAGTACAAGCCTATCAAACACGTTAACACCTGTTCTAACTTATCAACACAGACATTTAACTTGCAGAGCATTGAGGGAAAGCAGTTTTCCATCTCAACTAAAAATAAGCATAATAGCTCAACTGCATGCAAGAAGTATGAAACTATCTTCAAAACAGGAAGGAGAGGATGCTTTCTGGATGAACAACACATCTAGATGCATGTTATTTTCTAGTCCAAGTGGATTCCTTTCCAGATCAGCATCTTTTTTGCTCCACTGCTTATGTAGGTGGGATACATTACATATTTATCAGTAGTTAGTAGACTTTAGTGTATGTAATTAATAATTATTTATAATAAAAAGTTCACAGAACTCTGCTCTTTTAGATATAGCTCATGAATATAAAGCACTGCATAGAAAAGTCAAGTCACTTGAAACCTAGTTTTATATTCTGGTGACTTTTTTTTTAACTTTTTGCTGTTGTACAGTAATACCATACCATAAGAGGGAAAAAAAGTACATACTTTGGGGGTGGTGGTGGGGAGAGTCTAAAACAAGGATTTTGAGACTGAAACAATTTTAAGACAAGTTACAGGAAACCCAGTTAAATGGACGCCAAAAATTTTCCAACAAGCCAAGCCAAATTCAATGTAACCCAATCTAAGGAACATCAGAGAAACACTCAGAGCCTTGCTATGATTATCGCTGTCTGTGCCTCCACACACAGTCCAATTTTCAGTACAGTGTGACTTAGCAGGATGTTCATAAATAGATCCCTAACCTTCCACTTAAGTCACATTAAAGCTGAATTAAGCATCCTATTGTGGTGCCATACCATATGCTCTAGATAACAAAGCAAAGCACTGATTGAATGGGAACCACAATTATTCAAGAACTCAGAAATACCTGGATAGTTCTTGCCCTCTAGCAGATCATATGCTACAGCTGAGCTCGCAATGGCCTTTGGCAAGGCGCAGTTAACAACATGATGATTCTTCTCATACTCTATAGAGATGGAATTACCTCATTCCCTCCCTTTCCTCCTCCTCACAATTTAATGGCAATTAATATGCAGACACACTAACTTTATTCTTGAATGCACTGACTTGTAACTTAGTACAGGAGAGCTCCAGAGCTAGTCTGCTGCCACAGGGACATAACTCCGGATTTAGGCAATCTTTACCCCAGTGCCCTCTGAATTTAGAGACTGGCAGAAACCAAAGCTTGGTGAGCTCTTGTGATGAATCACAGTTACACTTAGGAGTCTCACACACCTCCACAGGGACAGAAATAAACAACTGCACTGAAAATAGGGGGTTTCTTTCCTCTACCCTCCCCCTGGTTTCTCATCTTTTTGATAGATGTGTTCTTTGGCTTCTTCCTACTCACAAAAGGAAAACAGAGGACACATTAGGCTGGTGGTTCAATGTGCAGAGATAAAAGTCTGAAAATCAAGCCAAGGAACCATAAAACTTCCAAGGCTAACTGCTGAAACCTTCTGCGTGCTGACTGAGCTTACATCTTTGTGTGCCTTTACAAATTATTCTGTGAATAAGAAAGGACCCTTTGTACTTTTTATTTCTTACCACCCCAGCCAGTCCCAGTGAAGCAGCAAGACTCAATGGCTCGTGCTTGCACCAGCTGAGCTCTCAGGAGCAGCTTATCCTTCTTTCTCACCTCCCAGGCCGCCAGTGCAGGATGTCAAAGGACCCTTCTTTCTGGGGATGGTCACCAAGAACAGGGGCTTTGAGGCTAGACTGCCCTACTACAAGGTGTCAAAGCAAAAACCAGCTAGAGCTGTGGCTTTGTAGAGGACAGTTCAATGAGTGGAGAACTGCGGTGATCAGCAACCCAAACTGCTGGTGGCCAAATGAGATAGTCCAGGACAGTCACAGCTTGATTTAGGCCTGGAAGAAAAATTTCTCATTGGACCAAGTGTCTGTTGTCCAGCCCAGAAATCACAGATGTGGATAGCAAAGGCCTATGCAACAACTGACAGTGGGGAGTATAACCCTGTGGTTTGCTGCAGATGAAAGGAGGTGCCTAGAGGAGCTGCTTGAATATCCAGCAACAGGAAGGTGCCTGGAGGGACCATGTACATATCGTGGGGTGCCTTGCCAGCACCATCACTATGGAGCCTGGGCTGAAAAAGTTGTTAAAATATCTGTGTTAGACTAACAGGCCACCCACGCTCAGACTAAGTGGGCAGTGGTTCATGGTATAGAAAAAGGCATCTAAAGTGCTTTATTTTCATCATGTGCATTATAAACATCAATCCTTTCATGGCACTAAGAAAAGCTGTCTCAGTGTTGTTCCTTCAATCGCTAGTTATTCACTCATCAGACAGTGATGAGCTGTGATGACCTACCATCCTCACCAAGGACAAACCTCACACACCAATCACAAGAAGTTTGGGTCCTTGAAATAGATGGTAAAAGAAATACCCTATATAAATCAGCAAATTTTGCTAACAGCTTACAGGAAGGAAAAAAAAGTCCCCTTTCTCCCAACAAAATCCATGTCTGAACAGTTTTTGAACAGTTCAGAAAAGCTGCACTTTTCACCAGCAGAGACTTCCATGGCATTGGTTATTTTCCGATCGATTCCACGATATTGCGGCAGTGCTTTGGCCAGAGGATTTCCTTGGCCAGAACAAGAGCTGAATTTGAATTTCAAATATTGCAGTCCACACAGTGGAGACTTCCCTTTCAGGAAGTGCTTTAGTGTTCTAAACTTCAAATTGCCATTTTAGGAGGCTTGGCAAAACACAAGAATCCATAATTATGCATGCAAAATATTGAAAGTGTGAGTGAATGCCAGCAATCACGTCCCACGCAGGCAGAACAGCTACATTTGCACAAAATTCCTGGTTAAGGACTTCTGATCCATACCCTGTCATAAGGGTTACAGGTGTTGTTTCTACTGTACAGACAGTGGAATTAAGACCCTAAAAAAGACTGACTTCCAGCCTGGTGCAGTAAAATAGCAAACCAGCATAAAATATATGTCATTTTTCTGTTTTTCATTGCTTGGGTATACAAAGCTGGGCAGCAGCCAGTGTGAAAGCAGCAGGAGGGTGACTAGAGGCTTGCCCGGGGACCTCCTCACTGCAGAAGGCACTGACTGCTTGCCAGCCCACCGACAGCCGCTGAGCAGCAGGTTCTCCCAGTGCAACCAATCTGGTTTAAAATACAGCCTGTTCCCTTCTCTGCAATATAGTCACCTCCTACAGACAAAGACATAGTCTCTTGAACTCATCGCAGCTCAGCATGAGACCCAAATCACCCAAAATTTTGGAGCCTTAGATGTACAGCTCAGTGTGAAATATCTCAAGAGACATAGCTGAACAATTTCAGGAAAACAGGTTTTAGCTGCTATTCTTCCTCATGTACTGTATGTTTATCTCAATGTGCTTTTACAGCTCCCTCAGCATGCAATGAATCAGGAAGAATAAATACAAATGGACCTGAGGTGGTAGCCTGCTGATAAGTCTGTTCTACTGCTTGGCGGTACAATCTAATGCTGTGTGTGACAAAATCAGAGCAAACATCTTCCACCACACACAGTCTGCTGTAGCTGTATTTTTATTTTCTACAGTGGCAGCCTAATAAGTTTTTCAAAAAATATGTACACGTCATGTACATACACATATAAACATATACATACATATAAATTTCCAGTACTGTACTCAACCGTAAATGGAAACAAGTCAACTTGACAATTAGCCAATATAAAGAGAGCTGAAACAAATTTTAGCTCGCACACCTATCCCTACTTCCCCTGCCAAGATGTGGTTTAGCCATCACTTTTTCCTACTAAAAAAGAAGTGTAAATGTTTCCTCTGTTCCTGTGTTAAGACATGTAGAAATAGGAAAAGTTACTAACACAATGACTGTCTGGACAAAACTTTATAACATCTCTACCCAAAGGGCAATATTTTGGTATTATTGCAGTTGACAGTACTCAGAAATCAGCAGAGCCAGGATTTCCCCCCCACTCCCAGCAATTCAAATGCACAAAGTAAATAAGATACAGAAAAACAGAAAGAAAGACTGTAACACGTTTGATCTCTTGCAGTCATTAACTTCAAGTACTGGCTGCCTTTACCACAATACCTCTAAAGAGTCCTATAATTCCTCATTTTCAGAAATTTCAGTCTTAGGAGAGGAGGCTCTCAATCTGAAAAAAAGTTTTAAGCCATGCTGCAGTGAAGCTGCAGAAGGGTTTAAGTGACTTGGTGAAACTTAGGAGCAAAGAGAGTCAGCACCAGAGCCGAGAGCAGCACAGCCTGATCCTGTTGCAATCCCTTCTCAGTCACACTGCAGCCTCGATCCTTTAAAAATTCAAACCACTGCTCAGGTTAGGAGCATCTTTCACAGGAACCTACTGTTTGCAGCATGAATTCCCTGAAAAAAAAAATAGGTGAAATAAAAAGTAAAAAATAAAAAAGGAGCAGGATCATACCTTTAAGTGCTTTGACAGCTCTAAGTGTTTTCTTCCTGCTCAGGAGGCTTGTTGGCAGCCTTAGCCGACCTGCAGCCTGCTGTGTCTTTAATCATGGGCTTCTGGCCATGGCTCATTCAGGGGCTGCTTGCACGTTCCTGGTTAATCTTAGCCTTCCCCATTAGCATTAGGGGAGATGTGCTGTCTGGCATGGACGTGGAAGTGCCCCAGCCCATGAGACTGGGCTTCGGTCTCAGCGACGGGGGAAAATGTTACTGTAATTGTGACAGGCTCCAGCTCCCGCAGAGAGATGGGCAGCTCTGGCATCAACGCGCAGGATCCAGGTGCCACCAGCCCAAGGACCAGTGCTCTGCTCCCCACGGCCGATGGGGCAAGGGGTGCCTCACTGCTGACTCCCCCCTCCTTGATAAGGATGAGGGCAAAGGGGAAAGCTTTGCTGCATTTTTTCGGGCTGCCCTCTTCCCGCAGCCCTCCAGCAGAGAGGTGTACATGGGCACACAACCCTCACAAACATCCCCAAACAGGTCACGCAGCCCAAAGAGCTGCCTGCCACTCTCTTCTTGCCCCAGGCAGAAAGCTGGGCAGACTCTGGCCATGAATCACAGCCAGCAAAGTCAGAAGGACTTAAACATTTGAAATCTTGTGTAAACGGCAAAAGCAACAGACACGCCAAAGAAAAAGGTTCAGGATGTCTCTGTTGTTACTTTAAGAAGACACTGATGTCTTCAGAGGCTGTTTTTCCCTCTGGACATCATAACGCAAGAGACATGGCCCACATTATGGGCAGCAAATGAATGAACTGTTTCCCAGGACAATCACAGTAGGAGCAGGAGGATCTTTCTAGCGCACTAATTACAGGGAATGGTGAGGATGAACAAAGCACACTCCAAAACTCCTTGTAGATGCATTAAAGATGACATCTCTGCTCGGAGGCTCTCCCAGAGCGTCCCATCGGACTCTACTAGTCATGTCACTTCATATTATTTGACTTGATGCTGTACATGGCTGATAAAACCAGACGGACGTACATAACAATAATGTAACTGTGCCTCCAGAAAATGGCAAAATTAGTCCCCTGTGACATTGCGACCAAGTAAATTAAAGCCAGTGGGGAAAAAATATGTTTCACACATATTTTTTTTCTGCCTAGTATGAAATTATTCAGTTATTTAGTATCCGAATCTTTTTGCAAGCAGCTGGCACTATAAAATAGGGGCAGTCCTACGCAGGGAATATAAACAGCCCTTTTGTATGTGTAAATGAAGAGCAGCCACAAAATACATCCTGTTGACAGAATGATATAAAAATCACTGGAGAGAAGGAGTAGATTAGGTATGCTGCACTACAGCATTAGTTACTTCATCACATCTTTCTGGAAAATTGATGATGCTTGCCATCACTTCAAATTAGAAGGCATCTTCCTTTCAATGTAATGTGGTGTTCCCAGTCCAAGCCTCTAGCCTCTAGGATTTTAGGTCTTGAGCTGTGAGTCAGCAGAGCTACTGCATTGCTTGACTGGTTCAAGTCTCACTCATCGAGCCTTCGCCAAAGGGAGTGCAGTGTCATTACCTCTCTCCTCTGCTATTACTGCACCTTCAAGGAGCTGAAGCTTTCCATCTCTCCTGGTTTGCTTCCTCAAAATCTCTCTTTTGTACAAACTGCCATACTGGATCACACAAAAGGTCCACCTCCCCCCAAATTCTCTGGTCTAATGACAGTCCATGGATCCTGCTATGCTCCCAGGGGAAACACTGATATAGCTTCTCCCACCCAACGTACTTTCTCAGCTATCCTTGATTAATACATAGCTTGTTACAATCACAAAGTATAAATATTTTTGGCATGAAATGGAACTGTTATTGACATTAAATCATCCTATAAAAGCACTTATGGTAGATTTCACAGATACTGGACTGCATGAAAATGCTTTATGCTGTCAAGCACTGTTTTGGGAAATATAAACGCCTTAAGTTCTTTGTGTATATAGAGGACAGACTGCATGATTAGTCTGACCTGTCTTTAACATTTCCCAATCCTTTCCCAATCCTACTGCAGTTGCCCATTTTCACCTTTAAGGCAGTAACAACAAACACCAGCAGCAGGACTGAGGGAAACCAAGCCTGAATTCTGCTTCAAACACAGTTTTGAAAAGTTTGGGCCCAAATATTTCTGTCACGTCTGAGAACAAAGCCTGAGGCAAAAACATTTTTTAGCCCACATTAAAAAACCCACTATGCACTAGCAAGATTTTCTTGGAAAAACTCTTAAGCCCTCTTGCTCTGAGGGAGGGGCTGGGATTTGGGTGCAGGAGCACAAGAGCGCGGGACCTGCAACACCCAAGCCACAACTGCAAAGGTGGGAAACCTGGGAGGGGAGATAGCAACGGGACGGCAAAGAATGCAGCAATGTGCAGAAGCGGCAGAAATCAGTGGGAAGAGAAGAGAAATACCCACGTACAAAGGCGCCGCTTACCAGAGCATCTCCCCGTCCCGAGGCCAGGACAGAGCCCGGCTCGCCTGAGGTTCACCATCCCTCCGCTGCAAGGAGCCAGTGATGTATGGCCTCTCCCTCTGCTCTCGCCCAGGTCCCTACGGACAGCAGCAATTACTGATGGTCAGTAACTAAGTTATTTAAAATGCCAGAGATCTGTGTAATAGTTTCTAAGGCTTCAGGCGCAGCGCAGGTGCCAAATAAATGCCAGTACAACGCTGTGTTGCAAAACCTTTGCGGGGAGAAGTATTCTTTTAAAAGCAAACTGGGAGGTTATACATGAGAACAAATAAAGACCAGAACTTAAAGTCCAGTACTTACAAGACTAAGTTTGGCAATGTTGGCAAAGGCCTGAAAAGAAGCTTTCTCTACAAGCCTAAAGCAGTTCCTTTTATGCTTGTTTGTTGGGATACCCTCTTGCAATTACATGAGTACATAGAATTTTTTCCATACAATCCCTTACCACAGTTGGTGCAAAGGAAAGAGAATCTGTAGAAATACAGTAGACTTAGACACAGTATAAAACCGTTGGTATAATCCAGATTCTGCAGAAAATAATTCACTTTGGAAGGTGAGGCTGGGGACTGCAGATGAAAATAGTTTTACATGCAATGCAGCAGAATATCAGCCAGCAAATCAGCTTTACTATCCAGTTCTTACTAGATAATACTAGATTAGCTGAGCTAAACTCTTCGTTGGTGGGCTACTGTATATTCCTCTTTTTTTAGGTACCTGATGTAAGTTCCTTTGAGCTGCTTGTTCGCTGAGTTGCATGAGCATTCGTAGAGTGGACCCCTATGCCAGAAGACCCCCCAATCCCTAAATTTTTCTCTTTTGCCTTTCTTTGGCTAACTTCCCCTGCACAAGGTCATCATAATGCATATTTATTTCAATGGAGTACCAAAAAAATAACTGTGGTAATGTCTGTGAAACACCAACTTACCCTAATGACGAGCACCAGACTAAGCCAGGAAAAAACGAATGGTTTTATCTTCAAAGCAGATTTTAAATATCATGCAGTAAATAAGAGAGAATGTTAAGTACTGAAGGAGAAGAAGCTGTAATATTACTTGAGAATGAACAAGGAGGAGGAGACACTTTTGCATTCATGTGGTTAAACACTACCATTTAAGCATACTCGCAATGGAAATGAATTAAGAGTACACCGCAGTTTGATGCCTGGTATTTCTCGAGTGTTTGATTTTACAAGCTTCATGACATTCTTCTAATATTTCTCCTGGGTAAACATTTGATATAAATACCATGCTTTTTAATACAAAAAACAAAAACAAAACAAACCCAAATAAGCAAATTCTTTGTTGTTAGGGGTAATAGTCCATTGCTTGCTGAACATCTGGTTTTGAAAAAAACACAAGGTAGAGTTTTGAAGTCATTCTCTGAACCAGTTCAATGACTTTCCTGTTTTAATGCTGAAGTAACACATTGGTCTTGCTCTTCCAAGATACTTTCCCCAACTGCCAGGCTACCATGCCTGCCTGGACCTGACCAGACACTTACTCTCTGCCCCCAGCCAGGGCACCCACTTGAGCAGGGAGAGCAAGCAGCTGCTTTTTCGTGTTTCCAGAACATCTAACACAGCCCCGAGACACACACTGATAAGAAAGTGGCTGGCTCAGAGCACAGCTGTGTATCATATGCATTTTACTTGGGTTTGATGACTCATGATTTGTGTCTAGTAGTTTCATCTGGTTGTTGTATAGGACAGAGCTAGGAGACTCCATAATGTGTGATCTGGAGGTGAGGCAATGGCCACTCATTTCTCCCCAGCCCCCTGCTGCAGGGATTCACCCTCCTCCGACACCTGACCTCACCCACTGTCAAAACTTTCTGCAGAGCTGGTTTTGCCTCTCCTCTTTTCTGGAGGCAGCCTATGTAAGCACATATGCATATGTGTATGGTTTACTCTGAGAAGGTGTTAGCAGTGAATCAAAACTCTTGAAAAGTGATACCCATGCACGCCACGGACTCTCAGCCATATATCACCCTGCTAGACGAGCCAGACTATACCCAGCCTTAATTTCCCTGTGTGCTACTTTCCCGAGAGTAAGCTGATTCTCACTTGTGCCTCTTGCATCAGGCCACACCGGCCCCAAAGAGGAAGACCACCTTCCCCCCACACACGTCATGCCCTGAGCTGGCCCAGACTGGCCCAGATCTACAGCTACCTCCTTTGTCCTGCCTTCCATGGGGCAGGCAGGGTGGGGGGCAATGCTGACTCCTCGGGGAGCTGACTGAAGCTCATGTCCTTCTGCTTTGGGGACTCATTCCCCTGCACTGCTTAGCTCAGAGGAGAGAGCAGATTCTTGTCTGTATGCAAAACCAGTCTGCAGCCCCAGGTGCATCAGTGCAAAAAAGCCTTGTCTGACAGGTAGTTACTTGCTTGCTTTCTGGCAACCCAGCAGAAAAAGTGAGAACAGAAAGATTTTGCATAAAAAGTTGCCTAAATCTCTGCCACCAACTGAGAGGGTCCCTGTCTGGACTATGAGAGCAGTTCACAGTCTTTCTGACTCCTCAGTGGGGTTAGATAGGCAAATATCTGTAACTGCTAAAATGCCTTCTTCCATTTATGGGTGGCCATGAAAGGAGTCCCTCTGTGACAGGGGCCAGGATCCCATCAGATACGAGTCTGGTAATGGTCATCCAAGTAATGGAAGTGCCCAGCCCTCGTCCATCTGAACGGATGTGGCCAGCAACACCAGCACGTAACTGTTTATAAACTGTGCTGTTCAGCAGTGCTGCCCTACTACAAAAAAACAGCAGGGTAAACACAACACTTTGGAGTCAGGCTAGGAGTGCAAAACTCCTTTCTTGTCTTAAGGAAGACCACCCAATTTCCAAACACTGATCAATGATGGTTCATGTGCTAAGGGATTGCCAGGTTTGAAAGAATTGCTTACACTAGGTTGTATACATTTTGTCTCTGTAAAAAGACAATCTGATTTGGCAACAGTTTACAAAAGGGTGTTGCTTAAAAATACAAGAGGGAAGAATATTTCTATTCATTGTTTCTTTGGATAATTTCGCATTTAACAGCTTAAAGGAAACCATCATTTAGAAGAAACACCCATCAGTTGTGAAGAATTCACAACCTCCTTTTACGGCAACAAAGACTAAGCATGAATGATGACCTCTACTTGTATAAGGCTTGTATGTGACTTTTCACTTTTGGATGTTAGTACTCTTTAAGCTATCAAGTCAATGGAAAGTTTTGAGAAAATCTAAGTCATAGATGATAAGCCTAACATAGCTACATTATGGTCTGGGCCTGCAAGCCAGCAGACATGTAACCCTGGAACGGACCTCAAAAGGTCATCTAGTCTATTCCCCGACACGATACAGAGAGAAAGGACTACCTGACCATCCACAACAGACCTAGCCTAACCTGTTCTTAAAACACCTCCAGTGAAGGTGATTCTTCCACTTACAATTATGCAATGAGACTGCTAATCTTTGCAAAACTTTTGTCAACAGAAATTTAATATTTTCCTGAAGGCCATTAATGACCTCATTAGATAGTAGTGTGTTTAACACTGGTCCCTGTGGCACCACACAACAATCTTCAGTCTATTTAGTTACAATTCTTTTTTGATGACTACATTTTGAGATCTGTCAGCTAGTCATGTCTTAAGTCACTTGTTAACTGTCTTGCTAGATATGCTATAGCACTGCTTTTTAATCAAGAAGCTATGTGGTGTTAATGCATCGCAGAAGTCCACTGTGTGAGCTATCTGCCTCACTTAAGCCTTGGCTTTTGAGGTCTGACATCAGAAGCGTTTAAGTGCTAGTTTTTTCTAAAACCATGTTGACTAGTCATAAGTACAGTCCCTTTGTTGTCTCTTACTTAAGTGCCTGAATAGGCAGCTGACACAACTGATATAAAATTAACCAGTTTATAATTAGTTACCACGCGTGGCACAACTCTACTTCTGTGATGGGATTTACAAAACAGTTTGATTCAGATCCCTGCAGACAGCTGTTCAAGCCAGCCTCTTATGCAAGTAGAGGACCATAGCAGTTGAATGGATGAAACTAGATTTGTGTCCTCCCTCACCTTTCCACACCTATTTCCCAGGCTTTCTCTAGGACCGTGTGAATCTGGCTGGCCACATGGAGCCACACGCTGCTGCCCAGCTGGCCAAGATGTACCTGCAGGCTTGGCAACTGCTGTCTGCTGCCAAACAGCATGGAGAGAAGCTTGAGTTTTCCTTAATGAAATGAAGCATTAATGGGGTTTTTCTCCTCTGCCCAGCTGTTGATTTTCACAAAGCTTGTGGGAGCTGATATCTATGAAACATCTCTTCTGCTAAATTGGTAAGAATTAGTCTGTGGGTTTGGAATTATTGGGATAGGATCTAGCAGACTGAGATCCTTTTTGCCTCATTTCTATAGGAAACCAAACTGAAAACTCTTGTTCTGCCTAAATGGTTTTTTCGTATCCCCTTGGTTACTGACAAACTGAAGAGCACTTCATTGTTCTCATGAGATCCAGAGACAGCCTGCCACTGCTTTTAAAATAAGATAAATACTTATTGAATCCCTTTTTGTATCATTAGCATTTTAACCATTGTGACCGACTCTGGACAAAAATAATTTCTTAAGTACTTCTTCAACTTCCAAATCACTTTATGCCCAGGCTGCCGTTAAGCATCTTCTGCTGCTTAACTCCTGAGGAGGGCTTGGGACTAATTAATTTGAAAAGAAGGGAAGTACCCAGCTCACTCAGAGATAAAAGTTTAAGCCCTGCTCCTCTCCTCAGCATTGCTTGGTGCTCAGCTCCCAGCTCCGTGTTTCTGCCTCTGTCCATCCCTCCACATAAGCGCCAACTTTCCCATTCACTGTGTGGGCAGCCCAGCACTCAGTCTGCGCCTGTGGAGAGCCAGGGAGAGATGCCTTAACGAGGGACACAGCAGAGCCCCTGTCCTTTGTGGATTTACTCTGAGTTGCCTTAGAAAACTTGACCCCAAATATGAACAATGGCAAGCAGTTTGTTGCAACAAAATTCTTTAATGAGTTGTGATGGGGCTTTGGGAGAGTGAGGAATATAAAAGGCACTTGCTGGCAGCAAAAAAATGTGAAATCCTGGAGATAAATAAAGATTTCCTTTATTGTGCAATAAAATTGGTCTTTTAAAATTTAACCAGTCCTTTCAAAATATTTCAAACTCCCCTCCCACCCCGCTGTGCTGCCACAATTAGAGTAGAAAACAACTGCCGAGAAGACTAACAGGACATTGCTGATACTGCTGCTTTTTTATCACACGTTTGTGCCTTAGTTTCCCTAATACCAGCAGGACCTAAAAATGTTGAAGTACATAAGGTCAATGACATTTTTCCTATAGCAAATTAAAGAGTTAGATGTCATTCTCCTCATGTGAAACGTGTGCTGATCTGGGACTCTCAGATCCTGGTGTGGCAGCACAAAAGGACTTTTTCTGAAACAGGTCTGGCTTCCACAAAGAAACCCCTTAATTAAAACAGATTATTTAATGTATTTTTGCTAGGGAGAAAACCAATTATATTCTTGACTTCAGGGAAAGGCAAACCTGCATATATCCACATCGCTCCAACGTGATGGACCATTGTGCCTGAGAGAGCTCTCAACCAAAGCATGCCTCAGCTTTGAAAACCATCTTTTTGACCTTTTATTTAGAAAGCTCCTTTTATAATCTGAAAACCTAGGATTCAGGGAGTGAAGTACCTGCTACATGAAGGTTTAAGACAATGGCAGAAACTTGCACTTTGCCAAGTATATGTTGGGTGTTACCTGTGAATTACCCACCCTTTTGAATAGTAAGTTGGAGGCAGGACTTGTACCACGCTTAGCACTAACTACATTAAAACCTCTTTAAAAGTCACATGCTGCAGAGACATAATGGCCTTTTTTTCTAAGCAACTCTGCAAAACCCTGTTTTTCATGATGGATAACATATCTTCTGATTGCACAGAAAGTGCACATTGACATTTTGGGGATGTAAAGCATGTGTTTTTGAAATGTTCCAGAGATCAGCATGCATGAAAATACAGGAGCATTATTTTCAAACACTGGTCATGAAAGTTAAGCTTCTAAGTTAATGTTTAGGCTCCTAGATATGAATTACAGAAAGATCAATTTATAATCCTAATATTAAGCATCTACTCTGTGCTCTACAAAATTATTTGTAAGTATCATTAAATCTTAAAATCAGCTCTTTTTAGCAAACAAAGTAGAAAATTTTTCACTAGTATTAGCTACTATAACACCCTTCACAGTGAGAAGGGCCAGCAGAATACCAAGGAACTCCTTTGTGCCTTTGCAGGGGGAGAAATTCATGTACAGTCCAACTCTGCTGATAGAATTAATTACACCCATTTGCATCCACCTAGGAGTTCTGTGAGGTGGAGATCAGAGCTGTGCTGGAAAAGGTGTGGTGTAACTGGCTATTAAAACATGTGTCCTGAACCCATTCTCAAAACCCGCTTCAGCAAGCACCACTGCTGTTTCCCATGGGAACCAATTGGTTTGTACTCACATCAACAGACGGTCCTCCTCTCTCCCTGCTTGCTTAGGCTTTGACCCCGCCTAATTTCAGGCAGGCACTTTGTTTTGTCTTCTCCAAAAACAAAAAAATAAAAAATTGAGGGAGTGCGAAGCAAAAAAAGTAATCAGAAGGAATGTGCAGCCTTTGTGATGGTCTCAGCACTGAATTAAAGGGCAGAGACTCTCCGGCGGCAACATCCTAGCAAGCATAGTCACAATAAAAGTTGTTGTTTGTTGTAAAAACGGGAAGAATTTTGCAAACATCAGGCTGATTAGACATCTGCTTTTGTAGAGTGGAAATCAGAGCTTGGAAGCCATTCCTTTGCAGAGAGATCTCGGAGAACTCAAAATGCTTTACAAGAGGAGGCGACTTCCATTCTTTCCATCTGCAGACATGGACACCGTGGCAGAGGTGATGGTTATCTGGCATCCCAGGGGCACAGCTGAAGGCAACACTCAGAGCAGGAGCCCACACCAGCTGTCCCACCAAGACACTTGACGCCAGGACAAGGGAGGAAAAAGCTATGGGGGATTTGGGGTATGACTGGAGGAAACAGCTTAGCATGTTCAGAAAAACAAGATCAGAGGCTTATTTAAGATAAATGGCATTTTGAAGCCTTTAAGTCAAAATACAAATTAAACCAGCTAACTGATCAGTGTTGGAGCTAGTAGGGATTTTGTTTACTGAAAAAATTACAACATCTGATCAATGCTGAGTGTGGGGAAATGGCAATGACTGATTTCTCCTCCTTGCACTGGCCTGACCCACAGCACCTTCTCATTCAACCTAGAGTCATGAGAGAAGGAGAAAAAAGAAAGGACCGCTGACTTGGATGCCAAACCCCATCCCATTTACCTGGGATCCCTATCCATGTTTCACTCCCATCCCTGCAAGTCTGAGGGCATAAAATGGCTGTCGGGATGGATCAAGGCAAAACATCGTGTGACTGTTTTGTGCTACGGTACAACCACAGACCTTGCTTGTTCCCCTGGAGAATTTTCTGCACGCACATAATGGTAGTAATAATAGTAAAAATCTCCATGGACTGTTGGGTCTGAACCAAATCACTTCTAACCCTTCCAGTCTTCAATTATCCTCTTATTGCTAGGCATAAACCACCCTGCGGTAGGGGGAAAGATAGGAGATTTCAATAATAGTGTCTCCTGCCAAGGTTGATATATATATTCTCATTCGCATATCAGCTTGTTTCTGTGTAAACCCATGGGCTTTTTTCCATTATGGGCTTCCTTCCAACATCAGGCTGTTGCACTAGCTAGCAAGTAGCTGAATTCCTAAAAATATTGACAAGGAACATGTCAATGCCCACATGCAGTGATACCAAACAGATCTCATGCCAGAGCCATAAGCTTTTTAAACAGAAAGGACTAGCTGGAAAGCCCTTCGGAGCCGGTCGGGGCTGCTCGCTAGCCAATACTGGGCTTTGTGGCTAAGGACCTGAACCCCTTCATCCCCAGGCACTCTCCCTCCACCAAGCTAATGACTTCAGCAGATACAAAATGGTTCCAGAGACCATATATTTTCTCTTGGACACACATAAGCAATCCCTAATGATTTCCACGGCATATTGCTATTTTTACGTCCTTTCATTTTTCAAGTGTAAAGAGAAGTCATCTAAGTAGCCAGCGAAGTGTGATAAAAGGATCAATTTCAGGCAGATTTTTGCAACGTGAGATGTATCTGTATGAAGACCTGGCATTATATCTTGCCACACCCCCCCAGAGAATTATCTACAAACTCAGCTGGGCAACACCTTTTCCTAAATGTTTTGTAACTTTTTATTGTACAGTTAAAGGCTGCCTGGAACAAATCTTATTCTGCCCCTTCCCTATCGCTGTGAATGGACTCAGCAGCCTACATAACCACCCAGAATTTCTACCTCTCACTTTTGGCCTTTTTAAATCCATCCCAACCCATCCCTGTTTTGCTGGTCCTGGAAGCTGAAGTCCCCCTGGATTTCCTCTAGCCCCTTTCTCACCTTCTGGTCTGCTCTTTGCTCTTCATGCATGAGTGCTTCTCCCACATACCCCGTGGCTACAGCTGCATTTGCCTGTGTCGCCCCTCACCAAGTGCCCTCAGGATACAGCTATTATTAATTGTTTGCCATGCCTCATACAAGGAACCTTTCTTCGAGGACAAACCCCATACTGAACCCGGAGAAGACAAACGAGGACATCAACTCCTGCCTGAGCTAGTGTCTTGAAGATAAAGGGAGAGCTTCTGCAAAGAGGTTTCTGTGTACATCAGTCAAAGAATGAAAATATCCGAGAGGGTTTTACAAGATGTGCAGGAATTTGGAATGGTTCAAACATTGAAATGGAAATGCAGTTAGTATTTTGGATGAGCGGTCTTTCAGTCATTGTGCTTGAATGATTTCACCTTTTCATCCATCATGTGACAAATTTGTCAAAATGAGGCAAAAATATATGAGCGTAACATCCATGGTAGAAAAACAAAATGTATTTCAATGGGGTCTAGTGCCAAGTGGAGGATTTATCTACAAGAAGAAAGTTATGCTGTTGCCAAATGGTTAGTCCTATAAACTAATCCAGTTAAACTAATGTAAAAGGTTCTTTTTACACCCTTTTCTCCAACATAAAAATAGCTTCTTATAGTTTGAAATACATATGTTCCAAACATCTCTGAAAGGCTGAGCCTATGGCAGGATCCACAGCATTTCACTGGCAGCAAGAGCAATAACTGCGAAGAGCTGTGTAACCACCTTGTACTTCCTGAGCTCTGGAGCCAAATTATGCCACAAAATGAAGCAAAATGGCATGTCACACACTAGAGAATCAAACAATACTTGGAGCGGTACAGGGATCGCATTTGGCAGGAAAACATTAAAGCAACTTCACTAGCTAAGCGTCCTGCATTGTTCATAAGTTGTAATTCATACAATTACCAATTCTGCTATTGCTGCTTCAAAACAAAAATGGCTAAAATACTCTTCTGAGAGGATACATTTATCATACCTGGGGTTTGGCAAAAGAAAGTATTATCCACTCTCAGATTTATAAATTCTCTGAGATAGTTTCAATGTGGAAAAGTAAAATCTTCTTCCAATATAGACATCCACTCTATTTACATTTCTGTCAGCCCTAGAATTCTGCAAAGCAGAATACAGTTTCCCTGGAGTACAGCCCAGCAAAGAATTGGTGAATAGTTTATATTTTATAACAGTGCCTTAAGTCTCTGTTATTAGCTATACATTTGGAATAGGACATTTCCTGAGTCCTCATTTACTGCCATAACATTGCAACACTAAATCAAGCTTTAGGTTTGTGTTTGCTTGTTACTTTGGGAATTTTCCTGATTTAAAGGTATACTGCTTTGTTATAAGGAGAGGGGAAAAAAAGAAAAAGAACAAAAGACTCTTGTTTTGAAGGACGAAATATGGTATTGGCGATTGCATTATGTGTATAATAGAATAAATACATATAATGTGTACCACTTCACATGTATAATTTAATTTGTAAGTGGGTTTTCTATTTTGAAAAATAAATAATATTCTGCCTTTTAGTTTTCTGCTAAAGAATCAACAATAATTAAAAATCATGAAAATCAGTATTACAGTAGATATACATGCAGAAAGAGACTTGCACAGGACGTTTTGAACAGAAATATTGTGTCTATCAAAGGAAATTATTCCCTTGATATTTTAATTTAAATATAACATTTGGGAGGGTTTGGGTTTAAGCATGTTGGATTTCTTTTACTTTGGATGCATTAATTTTTTTTTTCTTCCTTTTTCTGTAGCCTGCATTCTTTTGGAGTGTCAGGGGCTGCAATTTGTTTCACTAAAGCCAAAAATGTGGTTTTGCTTTGTATACTTAGCACTAGTTTCTATGTAAGATACACACTGGACAAATCTCAAGTAAAGGTCTCTTCCAGCAGAAGGTCAGACGCTTGGTGCCTTTTCCATATGTTCTGAACTGCGTTGCTGGCTGGCTGTGTGTTGAAAAGGAGCTTTGAGAAAGAAATCGAGTCCTCCTTGCACATCTGGAAATGTTGATGGTCAGTTAGATTTTAAAGCATTATGGTCATTCTCCACAGCAAAGATTCAACATACCTTCAAGGCAAAAGCAGTGATTTCCAAATGCTCATGACATTCCAGTGGTCATTTGAAATGAAGAGAGAATGGATTTAAAAAAACGTAACAAGTGACCTTACACCCTTCAGAGTCCCTGTGTGCTCCTGCCAGTGTCTAAACTTTTACACTGCTATTGCAGTAAGACAAAACACTTTTGTTGTTGTTTTTTACAGTGACTTCAAATTGTCAATCTAATTTACATCATGAAGCTCATCCTGAAAAAAATTAAGGAAAAAGGAAGACAGAAAAACCTTCTCAGGCAAGAAGAAAGACCTGTTTTTCCTTAAGAATCTAAAGACAAATACGGCTCAAGTGGAACAAACAAATTGTCCTATATGCCCCTAACTAAATGAAAAGATATTGTGCTTCTAAAGATGAGAATATCTATGGAGACAAAATCTCTTTTATTCACAAAGTACTGTGTTTTATGCACATGGCTCTTACAAAACCTTCTTTCATTTCAAGAAAGCATTGTATGTTTATCTAGTCTCCTGGAATACAGAGAAGAGACATATGGTGAGCATTTTTGGACCATCAATCAGATTCTAGTTCATCAGTCAAATCTGTGCAATGTAAACACTGTCCAAAAGAGCAAGGTTCTTTCATTTTTTTTAATATAAATTGTAATATTATTTATTTAAATAGTTGCAGATTCTACATTGGAAACATTTTCATTTTTTCAGTGTGAGGATTTTACCACCTGACATGCCTTCAAGAGACATAATATTTCTGAAAAGGATGGAAAAGCACCTCTCAAAATCAAGCTCCCTACATCTGAAAACATAACATCAGAGATGGTCAAAATCATTTGTCACTGTCGGTTGACTCAAGGCTGCAAGACCCTCTGTACTTTCCCAAAGGGTCTGTATTTCATGCTAGGATCAGTGATTCTCACTTCGTTTTGCTTGGCCTGCTTGTTGGGCTCTTTTAATTTGCCTTTGACAACGAAGTGATTTTCCTGAAAAGACTTCATCTTGGTCTGTATCTTATTTGCAGCTAATCTGTTCATCTGGTTTTCCAGTATTGAAAGACCTACAGCTACTATAGAGCCATGACGTTACAGGAGGCCAATGACTATATTTTGCAGTCAGCTGAAGTCAGATTACTGCAACACAACCAGGGAATTTGGGAGCAGGCTGAGCATGGTGCCCTGAGAGCTCTGCGGTGTTTGCTCATGCTGCCTCCAGTTGGGTTCAGTATTATATTCTCCACATGTAAGAAAAACTCTCTTTCTTAAATACTTGCATTCTTAGATATGGGCAGGTCCTGCAGGCTTGAGGTCAAATGAAGTGTCTGACTTGCAAAAATCTTGATGTATTGGGTTGACTGCTGCTGACTTGCCGAACTGTGGAGAAGGTTATAAGGCTCTTTATAAGGCTTATCTGCCACTGCAAGTTTAACAGGTAGCATGAAACTGGAGACATGCAGCTTCAGCTACCTGGCCATAGCTGCAAACAGCAGAGCAGTAGCTTACTATGTAGGCAATCCCTTTGACTTCAGCATGAACACATGCAAAGTTGGCTTCAAAGGCATCAGATCTCTATTGACCCCCGTTTGTGCCACTTCCAGTGGGTGCAAACCCCAGGTGCAGGTCTTCTAAGGCACAGTGTGTGCTTTGGAGCAGAAAGGCAGTGCCAGCTCTGGACTGGAGACCATGGTTTCCTTCTCTTTACAAAGGCCCTGCTTTGAGGGTCAGACTCTCTTGTCCCTCTCTCCATTTACATTTTTATATATGAAATAATTATCTATTGAAAAAAAACGTTCACAGAATGTTTAAAAATCTCTAAAGATAACCCTTAAATTATGGAATAAACTGTTCGAAAGCTGTGTAAACTATATTCTAAAATGACCAGTTGTGGTAAATAATTTGGAGCGTAGATAAACAAGATGGGTATTTTTTCCAGCATGCTAGGCCAATTGTTTGTGAAACATTCTTCAAAACCTCTTGAGAAAATGCTGAAAGAGACATTGCGGAGCTGCAGGGAAGTGTCAGGCTCCATGGGGCAGGCAGGGTGGAAGACGACACCAGCGAGATCCTTTGGAGAAGTTGCTTCGGGGTCTGAACCCAGACCACAGATTGCAAAAGAAACCTTTGGGAAGTCAAGGGAAACACAGTCCAGTCTCAGACCATCTGAAAGCAAATCTTTCCCAACGCTAAAACTAGCTACGTAGGGTATTGCTTGGGTGGTGGTGAGATAGGAAGAACTCACCGTGGGCCCCAGTGTCCGGCTTTGGTTGTGGCCTCTGCGACACTCAGAGCTGGCATGTCCGGTCTAGTTGTGCCTACAACAGCAGCCATGGTGTACGGATGGTCACGGCACCCTGTAGATATTCCCTGAGGCTTGTATTTCAGGTGATCTCTTCCTTTACAAGCTATGGATTGATTTTAAAGGGCTTTAGTGTAATAGGCTTATCCCTGGCCATGTTTAATCCATTAATCTTTTTGACATGCAGTTTGCTAAGAGGCAAGGCCAATTCAGGATGACAGTGAAAAAGAGACCACATTCAAGTAGTAATTGTTTCCATGTCAAAGACCGAGACCTAATCTGCATAAGGCTAAGAGGTTCCTTTTAAAGTTTAGCATAACCAGGAACACTGTTAATATCTCAGCCACTATTTTATCTCATGCGTGGCCTGTAGATCTGAGCTAAATTAAAAAGCAATTAATTTTCAGCTCTGATTTGCCTCTGGGATTTCCTGAGTGTCCAGCACCTCCAGCCTGGATCAGCCTCGTCGCTGGCCACCCTGGTGCCAAAGCCATTGCTGTTGCCACACAAGGTGAAGAGCCAGCAGGTAAATTCTTGACAGATGGATGGGATTTCCAAATATAACTCCAGGAAATTTCTTATTATCAAGGATCTAACCATTTAATGAAGAACAGATGATTGATATTAATCACACTGAAGTAAACAGGCAATGTTCTTGATTACAGTGTTGAGCCTGTGCTGACTCAGGGCTTGCTGACGTGTTATGCTGAGACGTTCCTTCAGCTGTACTTTACATTTCACCCATTGCCAGTAAAGCCCAGTTCCCTTGAGTAATATCAGAATTTACGCTAGTTAAACTGATTTTAAATTAAATCCTGTGACACAAATAGACAAGAGCAAAAACATGAGAAGACAGAGGGCAAGACTGTGAATTCAGTATCCTGAAGGCAGCTGTTGGGTGCTTGTGACTTCTAGTCCCATGCCTCCAGAGTGGTGATCGTGTGTAGGACAGCTAGGATTCCTTGTCAGGCTGTGCCCCCATGCTGCCCAGGACAAGCCTCCTACGCCACGGCAGAGTCCCTCCCGCACACAAGTTCTTACGAGAGCCACACTCACTTTGGTTCCTACCCCGTGGCGTGACAAGGTGGGTATGGGCTGCAGAGTGAGCCGGGAGTGGAGCAGCCTTCCTCGGTACAGCAGCTTACAGGCTGGGGGTAGGGCTCTGCTCGGCCGATGGGACCAATAGGTTTGAGTGCCTTCAAACTGAGCAGAGAGCTAGATCCAGATGTCCTAGCTCAAGGGAGAGCGGGAACGGAAAGTGGCAGGCCACTTGCCTCTCTGTCTCTTGCCATGCTTTAAAAGAGAGAAGCAGCCTCTGCTGCCTCTGCTTCTTTCTGTGAGCAGGGAACAAGACTGGATGCCTCACACTCGGTTCTTGTCAAACAAAGCTTCACACACAGCAATGCAGTACACCGTCATTTCTTGTTTTTCCCCGTGCAAGAAGGTTCCCATTTGCTTTGTTATCAGATGTTACTGCTTGGCTTTGATGCTGTTCCCAGTTAAGTCAATGGGAGTTTTGTCTTTGGCTGTGATGGAGCAGCATTATACCCATTCCACGCTTGCGCTCTTCAAGAAAAGCCTGTTATGACTCTTACGGGATATTGTGCCTGGAGTATTGTGGCTGCTCTGCTTTTCAGTTTGTTGGTGTTATATATCCATTTAGGTTTTAGTTTAGCTATGTTTCAGACACCTCATCCAAACCCACAGGCATTTGATAACTGAAACGCCTGCAGAATTAAAAAGTTGCTATACCTTCTTGCAAAAACAAATCAGTGCATTTGTCAAAGCTTGACTATTAACCATATTACACATTCCAGCTGGATGCAGAAATTTTTAAAGAACGTATCATATCAACAAATTAATCTGGCAGTAGATTTTCAATAGCCATTAATGAGATGCTTCATAGATGGAGCACTGAAAAAATGATAAGCCATTCCTGGGGCTAGTTATGAAAACATTCACCCTTAAGCAAGGACGTATTAGTTAGCCAGCAGCTTTGAAAATAGATTGACTGTAGCTGTTTTTTAAAACAGCTCTGAAAAGACTGCGAGCACATCTGCTGCGTGTTAAACTGGAAAAATTTGGCACCTGAAGAACTGTTACATACAATGTAAGGACTGTCAGACCCTGCAATATATCCGACAACAAGAACTCTGGCCGATGCAAAGCAGGTTATGTCAGACTCAAGAAGCAATATTGGACTCTGGATACAGCAGACAGAACAGAAAGACATGCTGCCTGGGGGGGAACGCAGGCAAAGCGGCTTGCTCAAGCTGTGAATTCTGCTGCAGAAATTAGGCTTTAGAAACAAGCTGTGGCCCATCCCATTAACCTATGCCAATGGGTAAAAGGGCCTACAGTCCCCTGTTCCTGCTTTGCACTGACTGCTGGACAAAGCTTCTGCACCTCCTTCCGTAGGCAGGGTGGGTGGGGAGATGGCTCCAGGGCAGCGAGCAGGACCGGCAAGCCGGTAGGTCCTCTTGCCTTTCACGCAGGGAGCTGGCAGTGTTGCCTTTCCCTCAAGGAGGCGATCCGGGAAGCAGATATGATTCAGCTGCTAATGATTTATTGAGTTGTACCTAAAACAGAGCTTGTGGCAAAGCTGCATTTTAACCCTTGGGTTGCTAGTCATCTAAAACATGCAAGTACATCACCTGCTTCTCCCTGGGAGGAGCCCTGTGCTCTCCCTGTGAGGGGAGGACAGCCTCTACTTTCCACTGGGATGCTGCAGGCAGGAGAGAGTCTGACAAAAACAGGGAGCTCCTTAGCCTGATCTGACCATCAGCAACCCAGAGCAGCTCTAGATGCACCCAAAGGACAGAGCTCCCCTGCTGCTAGCTGGGCTGCTGGTCCTTCAGTGCCCCCCAACCTTCCCTGGCTTCTCACCCAGAGCACTTTGACTGAAGCACTGTAGAAGACAGCTCCTGAGCAGCTCAGGCTGCAGATGTCACCTCCAGCAGGTAGGCAGGCAGGCAGGCAGCAGAGGAGCAGAGGGACCTCACTGGCTGGCATGGAGGGAACCAAGAGATGCGTGTGAGATAAGCCTCAGGTGGCACCAGCGAGACAAGAGTTGTGGGAGAGGACCAGGCTGCAGGTCGAGGTGTTTCCCAAGACGGGTGCCAGAAAATCCAGGTTTTCCTTGCTGATTTCTACACTGCAGCTGCTCATCACTGACAACAAACCCTGCAACATTTAATAATTTAGGCTTTTGAGTTCCCACATGGAGATGGAAGAGGGAGAGAAGAAAGGGAGTGGGGGTTTCTGAGGGTAGCCCAACTTTCTGCATTTACTGAAGCATGTTTGGGACTAGCATGTTGCACAGGGGACAGAGCCTTGACCACAAAATGGCTAAAAGCTCTTTAACAGATTTTACAAAGGGAGTGGCCTGGGAAAGTTTTAGAATGAGAAAATGATGCAACTTTCTCTGGGAGCTGGAAAATACCAAAATATATGTATACTGTGTATTGAGTACAATGATTGTTGGTTGTGACTCACCAGCCACATAAACTTCTGTTACCTCGAATCTTCCATGAAATGGGGGTAAAGAGAAACAGGGAAAGTCATCAACAAAACTTGTTTTCTGTGTATTTTTTTTCTCCTGTATTCTCCAATCTTTCTGGTCTGGGTTCTGTACACAGAACTGTATTAATCAAATAGAAAGACTTGCCACAAAAATACTACAGCTTTTAGGCTAAAGCTGGAAAGTAATGTTGCATCTTCTTGCAAAATTTTCACAGTTTTTTTTTGTGTGTGTGTGTGTGTGCGTGTGAAATGTTTGCATCAAAAAGGATTTATTTTGGCACTGGTATACATACGTGAATGTGTGTCTGTACTCCTTAGCAGTATTCTAGTGGAAGTGTTTGAGCAGTGCTCACTTTAGCTGCTTAAGCAGAGCTGAGCATCTGATGTTTTGCACTCATATATCATCTTTGCCATACAAGCTTTTGACTAATTAAGGGGCATCCAACCAAGAAAGAAAAATCTATTTAAGTTGCCAACAGCAGAAAGGTCAAATGTTGAGAATGAAGTATTTGCAAATGGTCCACTGCTGAGAATTATTCCCGTAAGAAACTTAGAAGAAATGTCAAATAAAGCGAAGCATTTGCAATTTGCACTTTCAAGAAGTAAAATCAACTAGACTGCTAATTACAATCATTTGCCTAATGGTAGTTAGGATCTTCCCATGCAGGCTAGAAGCCATCTACTGCAACTTCTAAAGGCTTTTTAGAGGATTGAAATTAGGACAGGGAAGTGCAGCTTTGTTTAGCTCCGTTTTCACTGTGTTCAAACTTTAATTTGCTTCTGTATTTTTTTCTTGATTGCTCTATTTGAGTGGTTTGTACTACTACATCCTGGGGCTTTTTGCTTCCCGTAAATAGCACCTGCTGTCGAGAAATCTCTGGGTCCTGTTGCACGTACATGCTACACTCTTGTGTTTAAGGACTCATTAGTTTTAATGGAAATCATTTGTTTTGGGTGGTCCTCACTGCATACACTAATTTCCATACAGTGCTCTACAAGAAGCCAAAGAGGGAGCAGGCCCCAGTAAAACGTGCTCTGGGAAGCCAGCTCTGCCAAGCAAGCCTGTTAATAGGGTTTTGAACAAACCAGAGCCCTGTTATGATCAACGGTTTGATTCACAGGCATATATCCTATGCATAATCCTGCAAGTCATAGATTGCTATCTGTACATCTTAACCCAGTAAGAAAAAGTGCAGTCTGCCAGGCTATCATAGACAGAAGAGCTATCTCACGGGTTGTGCTGCTCAGGCACCAGGAAATAGAGAGGAGCCCGTACCAAGCCAAGTGGGTTGGAACATGCCAATAGCACAGTGCCAGACCTCTTAACAGAGGGAAATTCTGGGGAAGCTGAGGCTCTCCAACATAGTTTTCTTCCCACCACCCCCAACGTTATTTTCAGTCTTATCTGGCTTGGATTCAGTAACTGGTTTTCATCCAGTTATTATTACAACCATGCCCAGGAGAACTTCTCAGGCATCTTAGTCATTTTTAAGTCCCCTGTGAAGGCAATGCAGTATCGAAGCACCACAGGCTCACCGTGTAACGCCCCCAACTCAAAAGCTCTCCTGCAAATGTCCTGCACCACAGGAGCTGGATCAAGCAGGGAAGGAGGTGGCTGCCTGTGCAAACGTGCTGGCTGTCAGCAAGTCCGTTCCCATCAGTGGGCTGAGGGAAAGGGCTGACGCTGCCTCAACATTATCTCACTGATCAGCCGGCCCATGAGAGCAGCGGGCTGCGTGGGATTTACTAGCACACAGAGCTGAGGGAAATCAGACCGTGCTTAGACAACTCAGCAAGAAAATGGAGGAAGTTTTCAGAAGCAGAAGCCTTTTCTAAAATAGTATTAAAGTATTAAATATTAAAAATTGGAAATGTCTATACACGATAGTGCTGGGGATTACACGGTAATCACTAAAAATGTCTGTCTAAGCTCAACTTCACCTAGGACTTGAAAATCCATCCTGGTTTGTGATTTGTGCAGAACTGAATCACTCACCCCTCCCAATGTTCTGTGGATTTGATGTAGGCATCTGTATGTTCTCACCACGTTACCTGTCACCAGCGTTCTCTTGCTGCCCTCCCCCCAGCCAAAAAAGAGAAGCCACGGTCTCTCTGTGGTCACACCGTCTCACCAGTAAGGCAGTCAAGTAGAAGTGACCTTGTAATTTTCTTCTGTTGTTGCCACCGTGCAAAATATTAGTACCAGAATTGTGGCCACACTGAACTGCTCCTCATTTCTGATTTCTCTTCTCTGAGCAGATAAGAATGACCTAGGGCCTCTTAGTGTGTTTTACATCAAAGACTGATGAAGAGTCCTGACAGCCTTGATGTCAGTGCTGTAAATAAACCATTAATCACACTGCCATTCCAGGGAACAGCCTTCTCCCAGAGGGCATGAACCTTCTTCAGGTCACTAATATAAACCACATCTCCTCTAATCCGGTGGGGTGGTGGTAATGTCAGGGCTTTCAAGGTGGGCTAACTCTGGGTCGGGGGGATACTCCATTACTCTCATTCTAACGCACAGGTCATTGTTATGGTTCCAGTGGATTATAAATGGTCAATTAATGGAGAAGCAGTTACAGTGAATTAAATAAAGTGCACTGCAATTGGAGTTACAGCGAGAAGTGGAAAGAGTAGAAAGCTCAGTGTCCTGTTAAAACTTTTGCTTTGGAGTTGAGTACTGCATAAAAACTTAATACAGAGGCATAAGAGAAACAATAGGGTCAGTGATCTGGCAAGCAACCAGAACAACATGGTTCTAGCAGATGCTGCAGCCTAATGACATCAATACCAAAGATGTATCTGTTATTAAAGAAGAATCTGATTTTAAAATCAATGCCAGGCCACTGCCTTGTCAGCAGTATTCTGTGTCATGACACACTGCGGAAGCCTATAACTGACTCTTCAATAAGACTGTCAGTGGAAATAACATATTTATATATGTATATATATAAACAAGCATTATATGTTTATGAGGTGTATGTTATAGATATTGTATATAATACATATATATTAAAATAACATATTAGGGTCATTTGGCAATACAGCTAAAACCAAAGTCAGCCCAACCTGCACTCTGTGGCTGGACTGTTCAGCCATCATGGGTGAATTGCAAGTAGAAATCTGGTCTTCTGACAGAGTAGCGTTTGCAATGGGAACTGCCTCATTAAGCACGGCCATCTGCATCTCCCGGTGAAAAAACAGCATAGAAAGGATGATACAAGGGAGCTGGTTGCTGCCTCCCTGCATTAGAGAATCCTGAGGGCTGTCTGTGATTCCCAGAAGTTATTCAAAGTAGCCCTAAGTCAGGGATCCCAGGGCTACTCTAAACTATGTTAATACAATTTTTCATATGACAAATTATATATAAAAAAAAATTGGTCCTGAGGGCATGCAAGCCAGCTGGTGCTGGCCATTTTCACACACTCCCTCCACACCACAGCCTGGCACAGAGACTGCTAACACAGCTTTCTCTTACTGGAGGAAACCCCCACACTTTCCTTCTGGAGGCTGAGCCTGGGGTTTAAGGCTGTGTAGTTTGGTTTACGTATTCAGTCCAGACAGCACAGTTTTGAAGCCACACTCAGAAAATCCTGCAGAGCAGAGAGGGTGGTGGGTGGCTGCAGGCTGCTTGGGCATGGCACAGCCCTCCTCCAGAATGGGGTTCTGTGGTGTAGCCAGGAGGGGGTTCACACCATCCCCCCAGTCTCCCCCAGCCTTACTGGCCATGCTGGTTTTAGGAGTCCCAAATGAAATGCAGTATCTCCCAACTTGACTTCCCTAATTACTTTAAAGCTTGACCCTCACTAACCCATGTGGGCACTGACATGGACCTGCACAAACCAGGCTACTGTTCAAGGGTCCACTGGTCTGCCCAAGCTCTCATCAGCTCCACAAATAGAGCTAATAAACTACTAACACCTCAGACAACTAAATCACAACTCTGCTGTGCTCCATCTATTTAAAACACAGTCAGTGCCAGGACTAAGGCTCTGAACTTCCCCTGCTAGAGCTCTGGGTGACCCTTACTCGCCTTACAAACAAACCAGGGTGCGTGGGGGTGCACATGTTTGCATATGCTTGACTGTAAAAGCCTGACTCCCTTGCCTGATGCCTTAACCAGGACCAGAAGATGAGATTGCTGACTTGGAAAGGAGTTTCTTAAGAGAAAAATGAACTAAAGAAATGCTTTTCTACACTGCAGCACAGATCAGTTGCGGAGTCCAAAATACTGCTATTTAAAAATGCCTTTTGCAAAGGGTCATGAGTTTCCAAGCTGTCCAAAGAATCACTCTCACTATAACCATACACAGGTCAGGATTCAGCACTGTCCAGCAGTGAGATTCATGAGCTGGGCCTCCCACAAGCATCCTTGGGGAGAGGAGCACAAGGTAAGCCGCCTTCCACTTCTGTCAACAGGAGCTCAGCTGCATTTTTCTAAGCCTCATGCCATGGTCTGCATACTTAGGTTTTTAATACAATATTTATTTTGGTTTTAAATGGTAAGTTTCTTTAAAATACCTACTTCAAGGTTCTTCCATGCACCTCCAGCATAATACTCTGAACTTGAACTCAATTTACAGGCCTGAACCTCACTTCAGAAACAATTATTTTTTAAAATTTGTATTTATTATTTTGGTCCTTTTAAAGTAACAACAGTAAGATAAAGGTATAAAATATTAGATTTTGCCTTTTTGTAGTTTTTTAAGGAATATTTGTTTGAAGAGTGTAGCCCATAAAATAAAGAAAAAAAATACGTATTAAAGCATGTTACTTCTAATCAAGGAGACTAGAATGAATTTCTTCTAAATAAAAATACCTGACTGAAGTTCCCAATGTGTAGATTTAAAGCTATTCTGACAGCCCAGGGCAACAAAAGAGTATTAGTTCTATTACCATCTACAGTTGACAGAAATAAAGTTTCAAAAAGTACCTGTGAGGTGGACTTAAGAAGATGCCCACGAAGGCTTGAGAAGCAAAGGTAGGCACAACTTAGTGCTTCTTCTGACCCAGACTGAGCTTTATATGGGCATTTCCAGAGTCACCAGTGAACACTGTTGGTAAAAATGAACCTAGGAATGACACATGTGGACCATACACAAATGTCTTCAACCGCCGTCTGGGCTCACCACATCTGTCTGTGCAGGCTTGCTGTGCCGCGTTTCCATCCGCACTGCCTTGCTAACATTTCATGGGCCATGCCACCACCCCTCCGAATATACCCACTCCCCTACACCCTGCCACATCCTTCCAGAAAGGCATCGCTGTGAGTCTGCAGGTAAGGGGAGGCTGAGGGGCTTCAGCTGGGTTTGCTGCTCTTTGACTACCCTGCCCATCCTTCCCTATTGCTGGGCCTGGACGTGCTCACCCACTTCCCTTTTACCTCTTCCCTCCCCTGAAGAAGATGCAACAGCTCAGCATAGGAAAAACAGGCAGCAGGACCTACTGGTGTTCTTAGGCTGCTCCCAGCAGCGTGATGCTCTCTACACCCTGGCTGATCTTGCTTGGTGCCTAAACTGGTCCCAACACACTTGGCTTTCCTCTCCAAGCTATCGAGTCTACAGCTCTAAAGTAGCCTAAAATTTCAGAGGCTCTTTCAGATGATGCAGCCATCCATGGTCCCTGGGAAGGCTCCACAGCTCCCTTCCAGTTCAGGGAAGAGCAAATGCTTGTAAACAAATGAATATTGTTTAGCATTAACTACAACTGCCTCCATCTGATGTGTATTCTACAGTATATCAGAAAAGATCTTTCTTCTAAACAAGAGGAAAACTAAGTACGACCGATTACTTTCAATAACTTAAAACATAACAGGAGGCTGTTTTGTGATGGCTGGCGGGGTACTCAGCACTAAATACTAACATTACCTTACGAAGAGGACATGGTACATGACATATGAGCAAACACACATTTCTCAAAATTACAATCTGATGCCAATCTACATTCTACAAAATGTAGGCAAATGCTTCACTTGAAGCATATGGGTAAAGAAAAGCACCAAGTGGAAGTACATAGGACTGAAGCCTAAGTCTATAAAAATTCAGACAAGCAACAGCAGCACATGTTTACATAAAGCTTTTTGTCTGATGCTTGCAAGTGTAATAGACCTTTAGCTTTACTGATGAGCAGAATTGTGCCCAGGAATTTGAACATGTTTCAGAATTATTGTTAAATACAAACCCTAGAAAATGCCTATAAGCAAAATGTAGTCCTTTTTTTTGTTCTACCATGGTGTCAGGAACAGTAATTGTTCCCCTAAAACAGAACTGCTAGTTGAAACATACAGCATCTCCTTACAACCCTCCCCCCTTTTTGTCATACAACCTACATTTTGTATTCAAGAATGAACATATTTAAAATTAATCAAGCCACTTTTTGCATCTATTTCTGTAAGTGCTGCTGGCCATTGCATTGCTGTAACACATCATCAAGGAAATGGCCAGCGGGAACAAGAGTTCTGCAGACTGACAAGACAAGTAACTTTTATTAAACGCAAACTGTCAACTTTTGTACTTCAGATAAATGCTTTGATTTAGGAGGGTCAGAGACAGGCAGAAGGTGTCAGCAGACAGATTGGAAGGTCTCTGGGACATTTCAAGAGATTTATAAGTTGACTTTTGTTTAACTGTTTGGTTTTTAAGCATTTTGGTTTCTTTGAGGTACTCAAACCCAAGTTGACATACCTTCTAATTTTGCTGTGCGCTGACTGTGCAAGTTTAATAAAAACACTGCAAATTTTCACTGTTCTCAGTGATTTAGCAGGAAACCTCAATAATCTTATAGGTAAAACGACCTAGAAATAGCCTTTGATCTGCAGTCTACACATGCATCATAAAAACACAGAAACACAGTCAGCACCAAATACTGTGACCAAAGCCTGGGTTTTTTGAGTCACTGGGCTGCAGTTCATTTTGCCTGTAATGAAATTATCATTGCTCTTCCACATCGATAGAGCAGTCGGACCAAACTTCTCCTGACCTGTGGGCAGAGGGAGAGGCTGCTGTTCTCTGCTCAAACACATTTATGCTCAGTTGGCCCCTGGCAGCCCCAGGACTGGTTCTAGGTCCATGGAGAGCAGGCTTTTGCCTGTGGCTACAAAGCAGTCCTGGTTCTGTCACTTATGCCAGAGATGTGGTCAAATGATGGCTGCTGAGGGCATGGGGTGGCAGCTGCTTTTGGGGGAAGATGGAGGAGCTTCCGGCAGAAACAACTCTGTCCTCACTCAGTTTTGCTTGTCCTTCCCACCGTGGCATCTCCTGTGCAAGGAGGTAGGTGCCAGGGTTCATCTTATCCTGTGGCAGGGAAAATCACCTCCCTTTGCACTGCTCAGAAGTCTTAGTGGGGTGTGGGACCACTGCTGCCAAATAGCCTCCTTGCAAACAGGAACTGGTGGCCAAAGCCCCCAGGTTCCAGCCCTTCATACATTTCATGGGCCTAGTGGTAAGAAGGGAGGGAGCCCTGTTCCCAAGGACACCATCAGCATTTCTGCTCTGGACTCTGCACGTGTCTCCCTCGCTGTTGTTAGACCACTTGTGATGGCAGAGCCATGGCAGAGTTTTGTTCTGAAAGTTCACTTTTGAAAACAGAAACATGGAAAGTAGTTCTTTGCTTTGACGTATTATGGAAAACACATGTGAGCAGAAGGTAGTAGGACTCACCTGCTAGAATATCCTGCCCAGTGCAATATCCTATCCTTTGCTGTTGGAAGTAATTTGAAAGAACATTTTCAACTTTTCCATACTTGCTAGCCAGTTTAAAAAGGAGATTACGAGTGGTGTTATAATAGCTGCTTACTTTTATTTGCGATAGCTGCTTTTCTGTATGTGTTTTCCTGATGTTTTTGCAGAAGAGGTATTTCCTTGACCCTCACATGGTTTGGGAAAAAGGTTTGCATTTTAGATTTTCATTTTAATTTTGTTCTTACGTGCTAAGAACAAAAATGAGACTATCAGCTCCCTGGAGGATGTTTAAGGTATGAGCTGTGAGCCAGATGCAGGTCATAAAACTCCACAGTTAAGACTCCTTGCAGGCAGCTGCAGTCACCTATCAATGGAGACTTCAGATCCCAGCATGCATTGAAGCCAAGCCCCTGGGATCAAGGGAGAATATTTAATGCTCTGACCCAGGACCTCCTTGGGACACATTCCTACCTTAAAAGCATGGATTCTGTTATCAATTTGATTTTATACAAATTAACTTTTCCCTCCAGGGTTCTTGGCCAAGGGAATATTTACATGAGATACTGTAGCCTTCTGCACATAAAATAATTATAAGAGAAGGTTTTCTTCCAATAAATGCAGCATAGAGATACTCATGAATATGTAGTCTTAGTATTGTTGCTTTTCATCTTGCATAGACTGAAATTATGTTTTGTTACTGCATTCATCCCATGTTCCATGGAAGAGACAAACCTGCTGCAGTATTGGTGGAAAATGCTCAGCCACCCAAGAACATCCAAATCACAGACAAATCCAGAAAGCTCCCCATTGCTAAGTTTTCACTGTTGGTTAAATGTCTTAAGTACACAACTCTGTATCAGGCACAAGAAATAAAGTTCTTGTCCCAAAATGCCAATCTAAACAAGGCAGTCCAAAAGTTCACACATATCATTAACTGTGTGACACATGCACTAAAGGAACTATAATGTGGGTACGCTCACTACTTTCAACCAGTTTGATAGGCAGCCTCCCTATGGGTTACAGACGGCAAAGTCCAGAGACCTCAGGATGCAGGAATTCATCACTACCCCAGAGGCGGGTTACATGTCTTACAACTGCTCAGGAATGGATGAGCAGCATGATGGGGCTGTGCTGAGCCTTGTTTTGTTTGAGGGTAGGTTTTGAAGAAAACAATAAGTAGCAGGAAATGTAAAGAAAAGCACAGAGAAAGAGGCTGAAGTCACTCAAAGCCAAAAAAGCATTGGTAAGACAGTTCTTATGTTTTGGGTCAGGTACTTGGTTAACAAAGTTTGGGTTGTTTTATCCCACATGTGCCTGTGGGCCTTTTGTACCTGCTTTACAAATAAAAAGGACTGTAGCGAAGACATCCATGTCCATCATCACCATTGTACAACAGACCCATCCTACAATACTCTGCATTTGTGATTACCAACTTAGGTTGAAAGTAACTCCATGATGTCAAGATACAAAGTTAATTTGTGATGGGTTCAGTCTTGCCATAGCTCCAGAAATCTGCAATAACCACTAGATAAACTAAAAATGTATTTCTTCATGCAGGATACTTTTGTACACATTACAAACATGTAAGTCATGACTTGTAGCCACAGAGTTATGACTTGCATTTTAAATTGAAGTACTGATGCCATCTCAGCTCATGGCTGTTTTTGAAGATTATCAGCATTAAATAACATCTTAATATCTTCCATAAGCCATTTAAAAGCTCTGTGCTATACAGAAACAGAAGTGAATGGGTTTAGGTGCTTTTCTTGGAAGTCTTGCCAACGGTTAATATTGTGGACGAAAAATGTTTCTGTGTTCATTTAAATGTTGAGAGGCTCAATGCTGAAAACTGTTTAATTGCATTAGACAGATGATACAAAATGGATTCCATACATAAATCAAAGACAAAGACTTAAATGCAAAAATTAACAGATTTTTAGATGGATGTGACTATGCGTGTGCTTACTACAAAAAGACCTTTTTTTTTTTTGCTTAAATAATTTTATTTGTTTGCACTGGCACAATGTGTTCAGCACAGGATTTATCAGTGTGTCTCAGTTATCCATTAACTTCATCCACTGTGTCAGATGTTTAGAGTTCCCTACTCTATATTGAGTGAAAAATGGACACCAAAGCCACAGGGTGACCTGAACTGACCTAACATTTGATTGCCTCCATCCCAGTTCATGGGTGAGAGGTGATGTTGACTTCCACAGTCTTCTGTACAGCTTGTAATTGATTTCAATTTGACCTGCAGTGTTTAATTTTTTTTCACCAAGGAGCTTCTACATCATCTTTGTTGTCCGTTTGTGATCGGATGAGATCAGTGCACCATATGCAGGTCTGGGCCCACAGGGGGTCACAGGCATTTGTCACCTACTGAGGGACCACCAGGGTCCATTTGGGATGCAGAAACAAATCTTTCATCCTTTAACACTGGGCAGCACCATAAAATTTGAAAGGTTTTCCAGAAACTGTCAGCTTCATTTTAAATCAACATGTAGTGCCAAATTGAAAAAAATTTCCCTATAACAAACTAACAAATTTGTCTTCACTTTTTTAATTGACAAGCATTTTTGCTTGTCCTACTAAATCCAAAACACAGCACTATGCCTGCTACTAGGAAGAAAATTAACTCTATCCCAGCCGAAACCAGGACACAAGTGCAGACACTTGTTTTCAGAAAGCAATCTGGCAAGACTTTGTACTGGTGATGTCTCTGTTCTGGTGTCCATATGTGTCCTTAAATAATGGCACAAATATAGTGATAACAATAGATATAATCACACCATTAATAGGTACCCTAGGAATAACATATGTCTTAGCAAGTATAACAGCGCGTTCCCAGGAGCCTGTTCTATCACCTGCATTATTCTCCCCAGTGCATAGTTGAAGGTTTATTCATATGGTCAAGGTACATAATACCAAGGTGAAATTATTTCAGTCCATCAGGCAAAAAACAATGCTCAACTCTTCCAAAGATATGATAGCGTCAGTAACCCAAAGCAAAACCTCTATACTCCGATTCAGAGCTCACTTTTTTCATCTAAACGCAAATGCATGACCATCTCTCATTTTGCTTAATCCTGTTAGTAGAAGAAATACTTCTGTTTCCAAACAAGTACTTCAAAGCTGGTCGCATCCTGCAGGAAGATGCAGTTACTGGATGGCGTGGAGCAGCACCATTATTTACTTGAAGGTGCTTCCTGTTAACATGGTATCCTCCATTCCCTGGCCTTGTATTTTGTTTGGTGCATGTGGCTACATGACTCTATAAACAGGAAGCAACAAGAAACTTGAAAGATCATCTAAATAAACCCTGGTGTGTATAATTCCCTGGTAGGTTAATGAGGAAGAAGCTGGCCAAAAGAAGAAAATTATTACATGTGAGACAACGGTTCTTATGAAAGTAAAAATCTCTTTATACATGGGACCTCCATAGTGACTAAAACCAGGATAGTAGTAAAACACTGAAAAAAAAGAAGACCTAGACTTGGCTGTTACGTATGTTTTCTCACAAGCAACAGCACGCACATATATTTAGTCCCCATGTGGCCTCAGGTGAAGGCAAAGGAGTTACAAAGAAGGGATTATCTGTCAATACAATACATTTGCAATTAAGTGCTGTGCCACTCTTGCTCTCTTTTCAGCTGGCTTTATGTCTCTTTCTGTTGACTTTACACCCCCAAAATGCCCAAAGCAGGCAGGGTAGTCAGGCAATGGGCATGTCATAAGCAAACATGGAGAGTAAAGCTGCTGAAAATTTTGTCTCAATTGTCAACTTTTTGTCCCTCTTCCAAAAACTCCCAGAGACTGTTGCTCTTGGTATTAAGTTCTACTTTCTAACACAGAGATTGTTCAAATAAGCAATGTTATTTTACTTTAGTTCTCAGATGGTGCTTTATTTCATCCAGATGTTACTGCTCATACCCCTGTCTTCATTTAGAGCAACACTTTGTAGAATACCTAATCTTTAAGTCACTTTTACTTTAATTCACTACTATTTTTTTTTAAAATGACTGTGTTTGACATAAACCACTGGCTGGTTTCACAACTGTGGTGTCTCCACCTTTGGCACACTCTTCACTTATTTATTCCAACCTCTTTTAATGGAATTGCTGGAACCACTTAAAATCCATTAATATACTACAAATTTCAAGCACAAATCATATTAGTGTGAATTAGTGCAGTTGGGAAGACTGAATAACTTCTACTTCATAAGAAATGAAGTCTGCTGTAAATGTGTAACTATTGTCTTCAAAAAGCTTCAAGATTTTCCGCGAATACTGGGAGTTAAAACCATGTTTTGCAATATTTATCCACTTTTTATTCTCTTTTTTTTTTGAGTTTTATTTTCTAACACATTCTATGGACTTTATGCATCTAATTTGTTGTCACTGCCAGCTCAAATGCCTCTGTACACACTATATTAAGCAATTACAATGCTTGTTGCATGTATACATGCATATATATTATTCCTAGCCATGCCATATAATACAATATTCTTCGAGGACTAGATCATCTGCTTGCTTATGCCCCTTATTGATTTCCATGCTGACGTGCTAGAGAAGCACAGTTTCTTGGCTTTAGCTTTAAACCAAAGAAAAACTAAATAGCATCACCTCACAGCCACTGTTGAAAGTTCAGCTGTTCAAAATGAAATTAGCTTGAAACAAACTCAAAGTTTTCAGCTAGTGTCTTCAAATGCATTTTTTGAGAAGTTAAATGATTTAAGGATGTAGATTCTTGAATTAAACAAAACAATTAAAATCATCGGGACAGCTTGGACTAAAGCGTTTTGGAAGCCGATTTTAAATTTATGAAAATGGTAATATAAACATGAAAACAGGTCATAATTCTCAAAAATAACACAAACACTTAAAAGAGAAAATAAATAATTGGAAACCCTACTTATACACCAAAGTCACAGCAGGGTCTATACCAATGTTAAGCAAGGGGGAACACCTTGGTGTTCTATTAAATGAACTGACTCACTGCCCATCAGGGATATTGCAGAAGTCTCCTAATGCCTCCTACAGCACTGGCCAAAATCTGACCCTGATTATATTAGAAAGGTTGTCCTGGAGTTTCTCCCAACTAGCCAAGACAGGAATTTATTCTGGTATGCTCAGTTGTCTTAGTCTTAATTGCTGGGTTTTGGGGAGGTGAAGGAAACAATGGTATGATCTGCCTCAACCGTATACCTACCTGGCATCTTTGAGACTTTCCATCTCATCTTAACAGCCTTAACACATTAGCACATCATCCCACTCGCCATTTTTTCCCAAAGATAATGACCAATACTGAAACTGAACATGACAGCTGTAGCTACCTCAAACATACACTTTGTCTTGCATGTTCCACTTCTTTCCTCCTTCCTCCCAACCCACAGCCTGCACAGCATTTTGCTTTTGAAACATTTTGTGCTTGTATTATCTCCTCTCACTTTCCCTCCATTTTCCCCCTTCTCTTATGCCTCTTTTCTAGGAGAAAATGACTTGCTGGGAAGCTGAATGCCTTTGGACTTGTGCTGGAAAGAAGTCAATTGCTGCAGGTGTCCGAACTTGCCAGAGCCTGATACTTCCTTAAAAACCAGGGTAGGGGAGCAGTTTCATATTTCACCTTTTCAGCTGTTGCAATAGACACATGCAAATGGCTGTTTGCAACACAAAAAGGATCCAGAGAGCTCCCAGCATCTCTGCTGCTGTTTGCTTTGTGCTGAGGAGCACTGTTGCCCCAGACCACTCATACCAGCTTCAGCTGCAGCACAAGGAGAGAATAACATTACATTTTTCTCCCTCTAAGAGGAGCACAATCTCCTTGGAGCTTACCCCTGGCTCCTCTCAGCCATCACTGCAGAGCCACGTCATGCAACTCTTGCATCCCAAGTCATACCATGTAGACCTTATGCTGTTTCAATTAATTGCACCCCTCAATCTCTCCATTGGTCTTTGAGCCCCTTTCTCTCTTTGGAGACTGAGGGGACCAGAAAGAGGCCAAAAATCCAGAGCTCAGGCCTCCCTTAAGAAGGATCCAGTTTCCAGAGAGGAATACAATTACAAGCAGCATTCAGGCAACATGGTGTTAGGTGTCTGCTCTCAGGCCAGCATGGATAGAAACAACAGCCCCAGCAGCTTTATACCACCTTGGCTTCTCCAGTGAGTTATTCCTATTTACACTGGTGTAAAAGAGAGAGAGAGAGGAAAAAGAGATGTGTCAGGGCTACAGGGGTTTGTAGCTGACAGCCAAGAAGCAAGAAGGAAGAAATCACTCAAAACTCTCTCACAAAATGCAGAGTAAGACTGAGTAAGAGGATTTGATGATACGGATTTACTGGCAGGGAGAGAGGCAAGTATGCACCAGTAGAAACATCTATTTTCATAGCTGTTCTGATAGACAAGATGGTTTTAACAATGTTGGCCCAGGCCTTCACCAGTTTTGGTTTGTCGCATGTCATGTTCAGCTCATCTGTCAGAGTGGCAGGCAGTGTTATCATTATCAAAAGAAAGAAAAACCAGCCAAGAATTCAAACAGAAAGATGTAATCTGCCATAATAAGAAAACAATTTTTTTTTTTCTTCTGACTTCTCCCAAAAATGTGAGAGCTATGCTGCCTCAAAAAAAAGATAAATGAGACTCAAATCTGCATTATGTTAGCAGAAACCACCTGTAGTTAATTACAACTAGATAAAGGAATGACTCCTCTTTTGGTCCAAATCTTCTGTCTTCGAGACCCATGTCTGTTCCAAACCACACAAAAGAAAGGCTTCAGCTCTGATTTATTCTGTGATAGGCAATGGATGGCACTCATGCCCTTCCACTCCTCACTCCTCCTGTGCGCTCCTATAGCTACAGCCCCTGGTACCATGTGATTCACCTTACCTTCATGACTGAATGAATTTGAGTGGGGGTGAACTGTGTGACTAAATTAAAATGTTTCCCCCAGCAAATAATATGTTCGGGCTCAGGTATCCGTTCCTACTGGCAGTGGTTTTCAGTCTGCAAGGGCTCCTTTCCTACAGGAAATACAATTTTTTAACCAAAGCAAAGAATACACTTCTTCCCTTGACCACTAGTGTCAGCATTAGATGCATATTAAAGTTTGATAGGGGGCCAGATGACATATTTTCTCTAATACCAAACTGGTCCCTGGAGATTTTCCCTTTCAGACAAATCTACTATTCTGACTCACATTAGAGATGAGAGACAAGACAAAGAGTGGTCTTACAGCACATTTTAAAAGGAAAATTTTTCAGGGTAGCAGAAAGCTTCAGGGTTTTTTATCTGTTGTACCTTAGTTTGTTGGTAATTTTTGTGTGTGCATGTTGGACCTGATGACTGGATTACTTGCCAGCAGCATGTCTCCCAACTAAAGCAGAGTGTACCACATCGATTGTACGCTATCTCTTAATGGTTTCTAAGCAGTGACTTCATCGGGGCTCTGACATACAGTTAGTCGTTCGTGCAGACTAAATAACATTATGCAGAACTTCCTTTGTTCTAAAGGCTGTTTTTCATGTAGAGGAGGGATCCAAGGCTTATCCCAGACTAGGTCCCTTTGACTAAACACAGTGTAATTCTATTTTTCTGCCGTGTGCCAACAATAATCACCATATCTATCAGTTCAACCACAGAGCTGTCAAATTTAGGTGCTGCGTTTACTTTTCTAAAGCCATTATCAACCAGATTTGTTCACCTAATTTCAGTGTAGTAACAAGACACAGCCATACTATGGACTTCTTGTGCTTCTGCCACATCTAATTGGATCATTTTCTGCTAAGCTGAAGTCTAACCTGCTGGACTTTTGACAAATCAGAAAACCATTTCACTCTTTCATTGACATCTAGCCTCTGAAATACAAGCATTTGTGAACAGATGTGTTCTCTGAGTGATCCACTCCATTGCTGCTGCAACAGAGAGAAAAAAAATATGAGCCTGTGTCTTCCAGACAGCAGTGTGAGAGCTGTGACTGTATGCAAAGAGCCAGAACAGACAAAATGCTGAAGGAGGAATCCAAATGCTACCAAATCACATAAGTATTTAAAGACATTTTTATTCATAGTCAAGCACTTCCCTGTCACAGGGTGCGTCTCCACAGTCCAAGGCAGATAGCTGCTAGGAAGTGTTCTTGAGGGGCATAGCACCCCACAGAAGAGCCCTGCTGCCAAGAAGAGTTTCTGTATTTTGCTGTTTAAGTGTTGTTTAACAGTCTTCTGCTAGTGTGCCTGAAAGTCTGGAGCTGGCTTGCACCCAGCCATGTAGCCACAGGCTTTGTTCCTTTAAGCTGTCCAGAGCTCTTTTCTCCCTGTTTTTCATTATTTGTCCCCTTTCTCCTACAGCCCTTTTGCTTCAGTTTCCTGACCAGCCCATCAGTGAACAGCAACAAGGTCATGGTATGACTCCAGGCCCCCTGCCCTGCTCAAGTGTTGCGACCACGATAAAGGGAGGTGGCCCAGCATCCCCATAGCACGTGCTGGTAACCCGCTGCTCCTCCTCGGGGCACGGGGAGCTGAGCAAGTTCCAGCCATCCCTCATGGAGTCACATATGCCCTAAGAGAGGGTAGGGAGAGGTGGTAGCAATAGGTTTGACAGAAAGTTTTGAAGAGACTGAGGGTCAGCATGAGGACCTGAGTTTGGCTGTGGAGGAAGAGTTCAAAACAAAGAGATGTGCAAGTTGTGCAGAGAGGTATACCAGGAAAAGTGTCTGAGCACCGGCCCCAAGTGGACATGAAACTCAGCAATCTTCACAGCTTGATAAATGTCTGCCATTTTGACAGGAAATGCCAAATGCCTTGAATTAATTATGTCTCTAACGTTTTCCTGCTGGAGACAGCGCTTTGGCCCATTTAAAATAATGAAGCTTAGACAAACAAACAAGAACTGAAAAGGCTAAAGTCATTGCTGTTAATCTATCTTCAATTATATTAATGGATATTTCCCCTCCTTCTGCCCCCTTCCCCTTGCCCCTATTTACTTCTACAGAACAGAACCCATATTTCAAAGGATTTTGCTGTGGCCTCTCCATATAAAAGCCTCAAAGAACAAAAGAAACCAGGAATTCAACAGCAATAGTCCGTAGATGTGAAGTGGTGGATTTAAGGTGCCTTAGAAAGCTGCAACAGATAAGCAAGCAAGGCTGCTGTTGGGGGAGTGTTGTCAAAGTGGTACCACAGAGACAAGCAAATTATTGTGATAATCCCAAACTGGCCTCTAAGGGGCAGTAATGATGGAGCAAATTAGAGCAGTCAAATGGAAATTTAAAAAATAAATACATTTCTAAGCAGAGAGACTTATATGGGAGGGCCATGAAAGGCTACAAAAAACACAGAAGAAAACTAGTAGCAAAATCCCAAATGGTTCACTGCCATTCAGAAACACTGGAAAAGCAAACATTCACCAGAAATTATTGTCCTCAGGTTCCCTGAAGGGAAAGAATATCTAGATTAGACACGCTTCATGAAGGAATTATCACATGGACCTTCAAATGAAATGCTGATATTTTCTTTAAAGGCAGAACTTCCAATGCAAAGAGTGAGCATTGGCCCTAGTGTGGGGATTGTCTCTTTTATAGACAGCAGGGAGAAAATAACATCACTGAAATCCTTAACTATTATTCTACAAAACTGAGCTGTGCAGAATGATCAGTAAAATTTCAAAGGATTTAGAATTTTGGTGAGAGAATGAACTAATGCCAAGTCCACTAAAAGATACTACTCCCTCCCAAATTACAGTTGATTTATAGAAGTGAGTTGTTTCATCCCAGATAAAGTACCTGCCACAAAGCTACTGGGCAGACTAGAAGAGTTTTAAAGGATTGCCCTTTGAGAATGATCTCTCTCCAGATATAAAACAACATTTAAACAGAAAAAATCAAGTCTTCTGCTGAGGTGATTATTCGGAGAACAAATTTTGGCTGTGTTATTGATAGCTGTATTTTCACTTTTTTTTTTTCTTTTGCAAAATCCTTTTCAAAGTTTGGCTTGAAATAAGTTTGTGATTTAAAAGAGCCAGTGTACATAACTACATGTACATATACAGAATGTTTTATATTTAACAGCTATTCGCACTGATCCACAAATTCCAGAGCAAGACAGCTCTTCATTCAAGTAGCATCCATATTCCCACAGTCAAATTTCTTTGCAAGCTCCCAGGCAACATTCACTTTTCCAGCGGAGGGGAAAATTGATACAGAATAAATGATCAATTAGGAAATCTCCCTTTCTTTTATCTGTCCCCAGCTTCATAGGAGAATCTGAGGAAATTGTACTGGGATTTGTTGGGGCAGCTTGGCTCTCTCCCAGTGAATGCACATGGATTTCTTTCTGCTGGGAGCAAGGTGCACACCTGGATTTCTCCTTGAGACAGAGTCATGGTGGACCCAGACTCCCAGAAATGCCATATTGCTTCTCAGTTCCCTGCTTTAAATGCAATTGTATGTTACAGCAGCGTAGGTCAGTTCCCATCTGGAGACGGACAGCAAGTCTTCTTGATTTTCCTGCTGTAGGAATAGCGTTGTAAGATTTCAAGGTACTACAGGAGAAGGAAACTAGAGTGATGTCTGGCTGTGCCAAAAATTACCTTATGATGTAGAAAAGCTGCCTGTGATGTTTCCCAGAAAAGCTAACTTGAAATGTGCTTCTGAAAGAGGTTTTCAGCACACAAACTGGCATTTGGGCAAAGCCCAGCTTTACCCAGGAGACCCTCTGTCCCCATTCTATTGAAAGAGTAGGTAGGTTTTTCAAAATCTATATTGTATAACCACAGATATATGTTTAAACATGCCCAGTTTGTTTATGCATCTGTATCTACTCTGACATTTCTGTAGAGATGTCACCAGCCAGGCAACCACTGGGCATGTGTTTGTGCTGGTGCCTGATTTACAAATACTGATCAGCTACTTGCACAGGTCAGGAGCGTACGAAGACATGGCCACAGTGTGGACTTCATTTTAATATCTGACCAGTGTGCTAACATTCATTAATTAATGCCAGTGTTCAGAGAAAAAGTTATTCAGTGCAGATATTTACTTTTAGGTTGTTTCCTAGAACTCAGCATCAGGGTGGAGGAAGGGAGGGGAAAAGTCTAAAGGCAAAAAAAAGTCCAAATAGTTACTTTTTCCCCAGGAAATAAAACTGTCCATAATCTTGGGGTACTGAATAGTTGTTTGTAAAATCAGTGAAGAAATAGCTAGTAATAATGATCTGTAAGAACATCTTAGAGTTCAGTGCTAACACTCTTAATGTAAACATGCTGATTTCTAGAGTTCAAGAACATCTTTTGTGGACAACGATATCCACTCACTCACTCAGGCTTCATTTTACAATTAGGAGATTTGCACTTCTACTTTGGAAAAAGAAAGCTGAGATTTTTCAGAAACCGAGGGCTGACAAGCTGTATTAATTATAGTAGCGAGTCTTTCAGACCAAGCCCTGCCAAAGGCCAGCAGAATGGGTAAAATACTCCAGAAGTATAAAACACCATTTTCTGCAGCCAGTCACTGCCTTTTCATTATAAATCTCAAAGATCCTTTAACATTTGGGATGTATTACTTTCACAAAAGATAGGAATGGAGTTGCTTAGTCAACTTCTCAGAGAACAAAGTGTGTGTATGGAGACAATTTTTCCCAAGACCCTCCTGCAAAATATCTTTTGGGTTACTTTTCTTGTAGTATTCCTAAATTATTACAAATGCAGCAGCCTGGCAATTACAATTACTGAGAGAGAGAGATGACCAGTAGGTCACTGTTCCCAGATATCCCAAACATGTCAACTTTCGTTATTGTATCTTACTATCATCCCTTCTCCAGGTGCTATTTGCATTCTACCACACACTGGCCAGTTGCTTTTTGGGTGAAACTGCTAGTTATTAAGTAGGACTGATTTATAGCTAGGAATGAAAATGCATTCTTGAAAGCAGTAAGGTGACTGGTGCAAGATACGGTTTGGGTTAAAGCATAATTGAATGTCTAAGCTCCACTTAGACTTGTTGTATCTTGTTTCCCAAGCCCTTGATCTCCTGTCCCTCCCAGCTCTCCTACGATTTCTGGATCCTGTGCCAAAACCTGATGTTGCATCGCTGTGCTCTTACAAACTGGTAGAGAAAGCAGAAGTACTTTGGCCCTCGATTTTGGGCAAGTTTTCCCAAAAAGATTATTCTTTCAGGAAGCGTGAATCCCTGTGCCCAGTGATGACCTCTTTTTGCAGCTGCCATGCATCTTACAGAGAACAGGAGTCAAGAAAGGCAAAATTCTGTCCTTCCTCTCTGTCCCGGAGCTCCCTGGCTTGGAGGTTTGCCAGGATCCACAGCTGGGGTCAGATAGGGAGAGCAACTGAGGTCCAAGGTCAAACTGCAGGGCTAGTGGGAGACGTTTTCTGGGGCCTGGAGGGGAGAGGAGATGGGGAATATAATGAGCTCAGAGAATGGGGATCCCGACAGAAAAATGCACTGAGGACAAGGAGATGAATGAACATCAGCTGTCAAAGGACAGGGGAGTTTTCTTTTTTCTGCAGAAGCCAGACCCCATTTCTCTATCAAGCTACACAAACATAAGCTAGAAGAAGTAAAAGAAAAAAAAAAAATTTACCTAGTGCAAGCAAATTGAAGTAAGTAATACAATGGAAATTAATTCTCCAAACCCAGCAGCTCTCCTAAAATCACCAGGAGTCAGTTTATCTTTGCTACAGGCCACCACGTGGGAAAAACTTCCCACCTGGCTTCTAAAATGTTCCACTAGGAAAAAAAAGACACATCTGTTGGGGTTTTGTTGTTTCTGTTGTTTTATACCAGACAAGGCTGCAACAAAGCCCAAGGTCTGCAGTTCCCCTTTGGCCAGCTTTGAGGGGATGCAGGTAAGATCCTCCTTTCCTACCTCAAGATGGGAAAACTGACTAAAGGAGGCTCTGAACTGGGGAGAAAAGCTTCAGATATCTTCTGCAGCAGGAGAAGTAGCAGGCTAGAATGGGTAAGAACCATTTCTAATTAGAAGTGTGCCAGGAAGGGTAACCAGAAAGGTTCTTCGGATTACAGCGAGGCTTTAATTGATAACACAGTTAACAAAGAGACAGCTCCACAGGGATGCTCAGATGCGGTCAAGATGGGCTTCTTACAAAGTTAAGTCAACATGGCACAGAAAAAGCAACCCTTGAGCCCTGGGGCCGAGGCCGTTCCAGGCCACCACACTCACCGCAGGGAATCTTCTTGCAGTGGCGTTTCGCCATGTGTCAGCCCTTTGTTTCACCATCTTGCAGTAGCCTCCTGCTCTCCTCAGTCGTGTTGCCTGGACATCTACCTACAGCAGTGTTTGCCAAAGCAAAGGCCAGCGGTGGGAATGGCAGCCAGGAAGTGGGCAGCTGGATAAGGACAAGCGTGGAGACAGGGAAAAAGGGTGGGAGCTGAGAGAGGTCCTGTGATCAAAAACCGGAGAAATCAAAAGAAGGGCGTGCTCACTGCAAGGCAAAGGTTAAGATATGAGGTAGCATCCCAAGGCGGGACCTGTCCATCACTGAGTGAGGCCCAGGGACCTGATCAAGAGAAGAAAGCAAGACTAGAAGACAGGAGGCGAGAACAGAAATGCGTGAGCACAAGAATCAGCAACACGCACCAGGCAAGTCATCACCTCTGGCTCCCGTACCTACTTAGAGGGGGGAGCTGCCCACACTTGGGCCATCAGAGTAAGGGTGCTGCACTTTGGAGTACATAAACACATGCAGTCTGTCAGGGGACAGAGTGGTGGCTGTCTGCAGCTTGATTGCCTGGGTGAGCTGAGAGGGGCAAACTGGACCTTGCCCACATTTCCAGAAAGCGCACTTGCTGATATGAAATACGGTTGCTCTACCTGAACAACCCTGAATAATCCCGTTTGCTACAAGGCAAGATGCGCAAACCCTAGCCATATGAAGAGACGTGCTTAGCATCGCTCCCTGCTTAGCTTCGAGCCAACAGTGAACAAAGGGGAATTCTCAAAAAAGAAACATAGAAGCCTCCTTTTTTCCACCCCTGCTCCCATATGGAACAGTCCTGCGTGTGTTGGGCAGTTGCAAGCATGCCCTCCGTTTGCACAGCTGTGAGCCCTGCAGTTTTGTGCTCCCACAGAAAGATCCCTTCGCTTCACACAAACAAACAAACAACATACCTTTGGTGTGTTATTAAGGAAGAAAGGCATTTTTGTTTGGTATAAAAAAGGTGAGTCAGCTTTTTTTACCACTTTCTTCTTATGCAATTGGACATCAGAGAGGCTGACAAAAATAAATTTTCCAGCAAAGGAATCCCACTTTCTCCCATTATTTTGCAGTGATTTTCTTACAGGCAGTCTCTCCCATATTAACAGTTTCTCTTCTGTGTCTCCAGCTGCTGCACCCAGCCCACACCTCCCCTTCTCCAAGTATTGCAATGAGCCAACCCCAGGAGGTGGCTCAGGCATGACCATAATAAGCTTGGTTGATATCCGAGCCGTGTTACTGAAAGCTGCTCCAGAAAGAGGAGGCACAGAGGAGCAGATCCTCTGAGCCCTTACGTAATGAGGGAAATTACACATTCTGCACTCCTAAAAGCACATGGGAGACGAGACTCTCAGGTGTGTCAAAACAACCAATCTAGCCATCAATCTTTCCCTACAAGGCGCATACAAGACCCTGTTTGCCATGCATCCCTAAAGTGTGACTCTCCTGACGTTATAAAACCATCTGAGCTAAAATACTGGAAATCCAGGCAATGCTACAGGCAACGTTACAGGCAACAAAACCTGTCCCCTTTCCTTATTTTTGCAAAACAAGCATGTTTTATGAATACAAACGTTTTGCAGTGGTACAGGACAAGCTGCAATTCACCCTCTGCACTAAGCAGCCAGAGCTTTTGGGCTACTTTCCCCGCAAGAGCAAGGTAATGACACAAATATGAAGGACAAAAAAGTGGTTGAGTAAGAAAATACTTTGAATTTGGAATTAAATGAACAGTCAGGCAAAACCAGCATTAAAGCCACCTCCTGAATCATTCACTCTGCTGCCTTTTTGGCTGAGGTGAGCAGTGCAAAGCCAGCCCCTTGAGTGGCTTCACCATGTCCTTTCATGCCAGCCCTCTGCGCAAGACCCGCTCTGCCACTCAGCGTGGGGAAGAGAAGGTGACAGCCCCCCCTCTCCTGCTCCTCCACCTCCTGCAGAGCTCCTGGTGTTGCTCTCAGCTGAGGCCTTCCAGGGGGCTGTTACTCGGCTCAGGCTTTTTGCCTGAGCATAGAAACTTCTCGTGTCCTCTTTCTCCTGTGCAATACTGCCCTACTGCATCTGAGCTGGGCTGGCTCCATGGAGAGTCCCTTCTCCCTGTACATACCATAGGCATTTTACCAAATTTCTGTGCACTGATAGCTCCTTGCCTTTGATATCCTGAGGTTTACAATGTCGAAAAGCAGAGCCTCCTGCTCTGTGTAACAAGCCACATGCATGAATTTTGGCAGAGGAGAGAAAATTAAAACAGCAAAAGACCTGGCCCTCTTGAGTGGAAAGAGCACCAGGATGCTGTTTTCTATTCACAAATGAAAATGGCAAATGGCAGCACATGTCTTCGTCCCCAGCTCTTTGTCAGTCATAAGCACCTGGAAAACTCAGTCTAGGAACTGATAAAGCCTAAGGAATGGGAAGAGGAATGCCCCTTATCAGGTGCTCTGGTTGGTGCTTGCTCAGTGGAAAACGCAGAGGAAGAAGGTATCTATTTGCACCATGTGGATCTGACCAAGGACCAGTGAACTCAGAGCCAACTCGCAGCCCTAGCACCGGCTGCTCTTCCTCTTGCTGCGTGCTTTGGGGCCTGGTTGACCAGTCCTCCCCTGACCAGGCTTTGCACCCATGGATGGAGGCTCCTCAAGAGCCCAGTGCCATGGAGGTCCCTGCACAGGGATGTCCTGCACACGCCCTGGGGAAGCAGCAGGGAAGGGGACCAGGGAAAACCTCTTCTCCACTGTCCCGTCCAGGTCCCATGGGACCTCCACACCATATTTGACCTTTTTCCTTCGGAAAAGGGATGTCGTTGTCAATGAAGACTTACAAGGCAGTGGAGGATTCAGTATTTAGCAAACCCAGCCACAGCAGAGTCCTGCTGGTCCCATTTCTTTATTCACACCCTGGGACACCAGGCAAATCACCTTGGTGTACAATGCTGCAGGTGAGGACACCCCAAAACAGCAGCACTGTGGGGTTTGCTGGTATCAGGCCTAGCGCCAGGTTTATACAGGGAACAAATGCAACATTGTTGTGGAAACGCATGCAAGAAACGGAGCAGCCCTCAGACTGTGGGTGAAAACAGGGCCCATTTTTAACAGGATGCAGAGAAGCATGACAAATCACTAAGTGTGGTTTTACGGGCTTGTGTGCTTTATTGTGCCATTTTTTTCTAAGCTCCTTTCTTCAGATGTTGGCAGCAGGTGACAAGCTTGCTAGCCACTTATAAAGAGACAACTGCGCGGGTACCACTGTGCAGTGTAAAAATAACCTCTTGCTCATCTTTAAAATGAAATGACAAGGGAACTCAGAAATTTGGGGACAGAAAGCTCTAGGGAGGAAGGGACAACAGAAGAAATAAGAAATGGCAGTGGCTCAGCAGAGGATGCTAACAATTTGGAGTGTTTTCCTTTGCAAGCAGTGAAATGAAGGATAGGAGTGATGACAAACAGAGATAAGGGGAACCTATCAACATTCCTTGTAAAGCATATGGCCCTGTAAATGAGAGTTCACCGCCTGATAGCATCCATTATTGTACATTCTGGATGGTGTGGGACTTTTCAGCAGATGCTGCCGAATCCGCCTCCCCCACCCTGTGTTTTATTATACGGATTACAGCCTTCAAAGTTTTGAGCTGTCTTTCTTTAGATTTAAAAAAAAAGCAATCATCTGAGCTGTTTTTGAGCTGACTTACGACTAGCGTGACCCCCTGAGAGCTTCAGCCAGAGCATCCTGCCTTTTGTTTACTTCTGATTTTCTTTTAAGACCGAACAAGTATGGAAAAAGTAAAAAAGCACCAAGCTGGAAATCAACATCACAATACTTTGAAACCTGTGCAGCGCTTTTGGAAAATTCCTGTGCTGTTAGCCATGGTTTGGAGGAAAACACACAGCAAAGCCCGGCAGGGGCTGGGGGTCTCCAACCCGCAAAGCCCTTTTCCCATATTTTTCTGTCTGTTGACATTAAGCTCAAAGCCAGGCTGGGAGACCTGTTTTGTCAGATGGGGTGGGTGGCTGCTCAAGAGGTGGTTGATAACCAGCATGTTGGCCCCACGCACAGCATCACTGAGCGAGAGCTCTGGAAAGAGACAGTGCAGCCTTGTACTCCTTATTTATTTACACAGTAGCTCATGGAGATTTAAATGAAAAAAGAAAGTGTTGGGAGCCCAGAGCACAATGCCACCAAAACTATTCTGGTGCCAACAAAGACTGAATAGTTAAGCCTGATAGAATCTGGGTTTCTGTGTGAAGGTCAGCTAAAAAAGCTTCTTTTTTTCCCTTTTTTAAATAAGCATCTGTTCTAGTTTTGTTATTATTTTTTACTTGATTTATCAGCAGGATATCGGAGTGTTAAAGCCTATGCAAAACAGTAGCCAGCAGACTGGCAAGGCTACCTTCAATGTGCTAGGTGTCGCCTTCAAAATAAATACGGTACCTGTTTAGGTAAAACTGTCTTTCCTGGAAGAAAGCCGCACTTTCCCAGCTGCCCCTTCCAGGAGGTAGTGACTGGGGCTCAGAGCAGCCTTGCCCTGCTGGGGCTGGCTGAGATGTATTCACACCCTCACTCAGAGGGGAAGACAGGGGATGGAGAGGAGAGGCAGAAGTGGTCCAGCGAGGATGCCCATCTCCCCTAACCGCCTCTGGCAGGGATGGCTCGCAGCAGCACAGACCATCGCCAAGAGGAGGGAAACGCGTCTCAGCTCAGCTGAAGTTTTGCTTCCTCCTTGGAGGACCTAGCACATTAACATGTCTAGGCTGTTTTCTATAATTTATTTCTTATCTGCTATATATCTCCATTATGTTATGGCCCACTTAAGAAACACAAGGAAGGTTTGAGGCCTTAATTAGAAAAGATCAAATTAAATGTTTTTAATTTTCATTGTCCCACCATTGTCATTGCAAGGCTGAAGTGTTTTCCTTTCTAGGAAAGGCCTGCTTTTTGCTACCTTTGCATACTCTGTGCTTACTAAAGTAAGACTTTTTCTCTTAACACACACTCAGTTTCCCAAGTTGTACTCATCTGTGTCCCATCAGTAGAAGAGCCTGCATAACACTTAAAACTAAGGTAACAGAACTCACCACGTGATTTGAAAACACTGTGGAAGTATCATCCTAAAAATGTGTGATTATATGATGAAAAGACTGAATGAAATGTATAATATGCAGAAAAAATTCCATCATGCCTGGTCTTAATTGAAGTAGCAAGAAATCTGAAATTGCTGAAGTAGCCTTTTCAAATAAGGCAATGAAAACAGCTTTTCATTGAATCACCAGATTTTCATTTAAGTGAAATGTTTCTTTAAGAAAAGCAAGAAAGCAAGCTGGGTGGAAGATCTGTTTTCCCTCTTTAATTAATCCCTGTCTCAGACTTTGAAGACCTTTCTGCCCACTGTTTTAAAGCAACATCATTTATCTTGAGTACTAGGGATCAATTTAATGGTGTTCACAGTCATTCAGCTCTTGCCACAAAGTCAGTATCCCCACCCTTGATAAGACTGGCAGATTTCAGTCCAAGCTATAGCTGTTAAATGTCTTCACAAACATCAGTCTGGCCTTAAATGAAGAGAAATCAAGGGAAATCTATTGGAACCTTTGGATAGGACTGCATGGAGCTTAAGGAAAAACTGGAGGCAGATTTATACACTGCTTGGTTTCTGTCTTCTTGTAGGGCAGAAGTTACAAGGCTGTCACAAAGCTGCAATTGCTTTGTCATGTCAGATGAATTGTCAACAAAAAGCACTTGGCTACTCCTAAGGCATAAGAGTCATTTTCTGCAAAGCTTTCAGATCCAAGCTTCTAAGAAAATTATCTACTTATTTCAGTAGGAAAAAAAAAAAAATTAAATGAAGTCATAAAACTGGTGATGCAGTTAATCAGGACATTAAATCTAGGGTGAGAATGTGTTTCATAAAAGAAAACATATTCCAAACGCAGTGAACATTTACAGTTTAGAAGTAGCATTGTATCATTAACTGCCCTTTTAGTATAGCCATTCCCCATTAAATGCAAGCTTCTGATTGGAAAATCGAGCACACAAATGCAGTAACTTGACTTTATAAGGTATGGCACAAATTAAGTGGAGCCTTTAACACTGAACATGCAACTCTTATTACAGTTGTGCCCAGAAAGCCATATTTCATATATGCAAGATTGTTAGGGCTACCTTGAAAAAGAGGTACTTCGCAAATGATTTGTTTCTAGCTTTGCACAGTAATTAACCATTAGAAATAGATGTGGCTCAATAGCTCCTGTTAAAACATCTTTTCCTTGGACTTATATCACGACTAGATTTAGCCCAGCCAATCTGATTCCGAAAATGAGGGTTAAAGAGATTTTTATTTTTACCCTGTGTAATGCAGTTTTACTGGTAATGAAAGCTGATGAGAAAAATATAATCAAAACCATGTTTTGTTTAATATTTTATAGATGTCATGAAAGATATATCTCCCACTGTGTTTTTAAGGACTTATTTCAGAAGTAATATTTTAGTACTTTATCAAAAACAGTTGGATTTTTTTTCAGCTGGGTGTTGAATGCCAATATTTGCTACACATCTTTTTCCAAACATTTGAATTAAACTGACATAAAGCAGAATACTCCAGATAAACTCTCAATCCAATGTAATTTAATGCCAGTTTCACTCTGGTTTTAACCTGAGCCTCTTACGTTGCAGCAAACTGGCCAAAACATACAATGGACAAGAGAGGGAGCTCTTTTGCTGCATCTTCTCTGCAGAAGTGCTCTTGGTTTCCTTAAAATTCAGGGCTGTTTCCAGGATTTCATAACACAGGAAACAGAAGTTATGTGTTCTGCACAAGATTAGATATTGAGCAACGCTGTTACCAAAAAAAAACCAAAAAAAAAACCCAAAAAAAAACACCCCCAAAACAACAAAAAAAAAACCCAAACCAAAAGTCGAAACAAAACAAAACCAAGCAAACAAGCTCCATTTGCCTTCTCTTCCAAGCAAATAGTGACTCTTTAAAAGTCACCTTTTCATACTGAGCTGGAGGGCTTTTCCGCCCCTCTTTCTAAAGTGTGGAGACTGGCAAAAAAAGAATCTTTTATAAGGTTTCATTACAAAAAATGAAGAAACATACAGGGCTCTGCCTTTCCCTGATCACCCCTGGATTGCCCAGCTAAAAGGTAAACATGTTTCTGCTCCATCACATTATTGCTTGACCACATTCCCCAAGCTTTACCTTCCCTGGGCTCAGAGCAGCAGGTATGTTACACCAATAAAGTCTAAATTGCGAGAATGGGTCAGCTCGACCCATAAAGCGGTAGTGCTTTAGTAGTCTAGTTGCCTGGGACTCAGACACTCTATATGCTCCCATGAGCGAGATGCATCAGTGTGTCCCCTTCCCAGCCAGGACCGAGGCTCGGGCACCAGCAGCATCCCGGTGGGGCTGGGACGAGCTCAGGCAATCCTCAGGCACTCTGCTAGCATGCCAGACCTTGGCAAGGAGACTTCTCCTGGCAAGCGTCTTCTGATGGACTTTGGGAAGGCACACCATCATCACTGCTACCCAAGAGAGGGCAGCCCAGGAGCAGCAATGCCCCACATTTCCCACCTGGTGCCTCTTCAATTCTGGGAAATATAATTATAAAGACTAGACCAAACAAACAAAGAATGAGCAGGGTTGGTGAGCAAGCAGAGGCATGCTGGGAAGGGTGTGAGGGAGACCATGTTGGGCTTTCCCAAACCCAGGCATGTCACCATCAGCTGGCACAGCATCCAGCTGCAAACACAGAGCCCGCTCCCTCCTGGCAATAGACTCCGGGCTGGACTGCAGTGAGGAAAGGACCAGGCTCTTGAAGAGACGGATGTGTGATCCAAACCCATCAAAATTAGTAAGCATTTAGCTGACATCCACTATATCCAGCAGGTCATTTGGGCATGAACTTCGTGCTAGATTTTAAGCTGAGACATGCTTGCTTAACAGAGACAGACAGCAACCCCAAGCTCTGGGGGAGGATATGAATTTTAAAAACATCATTCAGATTTCAGAAAAACTGCAGCAGTTGCCTCATCGTGTCCATGCCTACTTAAACTCCCTCCTTCAAAACAACCCCACCCAGAGATGGCTGCTGTCCCGGGGAGTGCTTCACCTCAGCACAACTTGTATTTTGAAGAGGCGGGCTGCAGGCTGTACTCGTATTCCTGTTTTATTTCACTTTTTTTTCTTCCTTTCCTAAGTTTACCATTTGGTGAATGTTTGACTAAAAAACAGCAGACACCCATTCCCCAGAAATGAAAAAGATGGCGAGCTATGCTGTAAACAAACCAGATTTTTGCTGGACTAAAACATTAATGATGCTTCTTGTGCGTCTGTGCAACAGAAGTGGACTGGTGACCATAATCTACTCTATTTTTCTTCCTGTGACATAAAATAATGCTCAGACCCCATAAATACTGACCTCTCTCCACTCTCTGACTGGAACTTGGCAGATCCATTCCTCATGGAGCAAAGTCGGAGCCAGGAGATCCCTGAGCAAGGCGTTAGTGCTCGTGCTTGCAGGGTTACGCTGTTCAGCTGGGGGCTGCTCGGTGGCCTGTGCCCAGGCACGCTCCTCTGGGGCATCCAGGAGGGATCAAGAGATGGAGCGAGAGAGCAGCACTTAATTTAGCATTAAACTACTGAGACTAATGGACCCTTTTGCATCAGGGTCCCTGGAGGGTGGCGGGGGACTGAGTGAGAAGACAGAGGTTTCTTCAGGTATAAGGAGACCAGAGCATGAAGGATTAGAAAGAAGGTGCTACAATAAAAGTAAATGTTTTAAGATGGTGGAGGAATGAAGCTGTTGTTTTCACTCAGTCAAGATGTGATGGCTACATTCGCTATGGTCCAGGTTTGCGTGGTACCAAGGCCTCAACCCTGGCAACTGTGAGTGGACAATTCATGTAGATGCATTTCTGAAATGCTATTTGGACATAGCAGCATGTGGAAGCATCCAAAACGCACGGCTCAAGAAGGCAAGCCTCTCCCTATGAGTAGGTTTGGGCAAAATACAAGAAGAAAAATCCAGAGGCCTGGCAAGACCAAAATGTGTGTACGGGGAGGTGAGCCCAAACCAAACAACCAAGGATCGCGAGCACTGATACAAAGGATATGTACCTCATCACAGCTATTCCCAAAGAGAGATTTTCCTGTTCCTATTTGAGGTCAGGACGCGTACAAAAACAAACCGACATATGTAACCGATTACAACAAACACAAGGGAAGGGTGTGGGCAGCTACCAAAAGCCAAGAAGTGTAGGATGTCACAAGTGAACATACAGCTTGGTGGACCCACAGCGCTTCTCCCAGCAGAGGTAAAACCTTCCCTGCACAGAGACGATGGTAATCTTGGACCATTTCTTAATGTTTGTCAAAGGATTTGGCACCGCATGAAACATAAGTGAAGTTCCTGCTCCCACAGGCTGAACTATTAAGTCTTGCGACATGTTTAGGAGGTCAATACAATAGAGCACAAATCGGTTATTTATCCAGAGCTCCAAGACGAGCGTGGAGCAAAGCTAAAAGCAGAGCTGAAGCCAATAAAATACTTGAGTAACTGCAAATTTGGCCCAACTGACTTCTTGTTATGCAGATTTTAATCACAGTAGTGCAAAATGGTTCCACTTAGACCCGAACACTTTACAGCACTGTCCTGGGGGGGAAGCAGGAGGTGAGGGAACACAGGCATTTCAGGCTGAGGACATGTCTGAACTCTGCATCCTCGGGCAAAGACTCTAATCATTAGATCCATATGTAATATCTATCATCTCCTCCTCAGACTGCGTTTGCAAAGACAAATGGGTAGGTTTACAGGACCCGTACACTGGACACCTAAAAGGAACTTTGTATTCCTGCCTTTTCTGGCAAGTTCCTTCCTTCACCATTGTTTGCCATTTATTATTCTTCGTCTGTTGTATTTTAACCTAAGCTGTTATTCTTGACCGCAAGGACAAGGCCTGAGGAATGTAAAAAATGCTGTGCCCCAAAAGCACTTAGGCTGGTAATGAACAAATTACCCCTCCTATGTACCACTGGTTAGTGCAAGGGAAGGAAGGTGAAAGAGCAGGGCTCTTCCACCTCCTTCTTGGACCACTGCTCTGCAAAGGGGATTGTCTTCCACAGCTATGGAAGGGATGGAGGGAGATGAAGAGGAAGAGCCTCAGTCCTGTCTCTTGCTGGCTGCACAACTCCCACTCGGTACAGGATGTAGCACAGGTTGTTCTTCTTCAAGACGTTTGGAGTCTGTAGGTACTTTATTTCCAATTATTTCCATCAATGCTGGAACCAAAAGTCTGGTGTCCTGCAGACTTGTATTTTGTGACTAGTTAAAGCTTGTTTAATTCTCATATTCTTTGCAAGCTCTCTCTGCTGCATAGATTTTCTGATACCTAACAATGTAATGCTGCAGTCAGGGCACTCAGAGAAAATGGCCCTTTTCTTTTTCCACTCACGTACTTTGGTGAAACTTCAAGAACATGGTTATCTTCAAGACTCCCCTGTCTGTCAGATGTGGTTGGAGATGGCTGAAGGGTCAAAAACCCAGAGACTACTCTGCATCTGCCTGAAGAGACTAAAAGAGTGTGTGGCATGTCTCCTCAAAAAACATTTCATAAAAAATCACTTCTCCCATCTCTGTTTCCCTCTCTCTCTGTCTTCACAATCAGTTACAACAAAGGCACTCACTATTGTCCATGAGGTTTCTCATAATCAGGTTTCTGTCTCTGGAAGGCATCATTTTTCCACAGAGCACTGGATGAAATCCAAAGCACAAATTATGAGATCCATGTGAGGGAAGCAGATGTTTCTAGGCAATGTTTATGGGGAACAGCAAATCTTTGGGGAGACATTGAATTACATTTTCTTTAAAGCAAATACTTAAACTGTACAATAAATATCCAAAATATAAAGCGTAAGAATAGGGAAATAGAGACAAAGGTGTATGTACCTTTGTTTAAAAATGTTAAAAAGCACCTACATGGATCATGTGCATTTTAGTGACTCGATACATTGGGCGAGTGGTGTGGAGTTCAGGAAGCCCCTCTGACCAGCAAGGTTGTAGTGGGAAGCATAGCGTCTTCAGCCATCCTGGAGCTGCATAAGGCCACCCCAAGTCCCAAGACAGAGCTGATTGTGCAGACCTCACCACCCCATCCCTGCAATCGCTGACCTTACACCAGTGATTCTAAGGCCAAAAGTAAAGAAACCTCTTATGGGTGCAGCAGCTTATTCCCATTTCGGGGAAAGATGCTCTCCTTGCAGCACTGGTTTGGTGCAGTCACAAGCTACCTCTCAGACAGCCTTTGAAAAAGTGTCAGCAGGGTATCTCCTGAACTCTGTCAGGATGGCTTTTTTTCTTGCAGTGCAATGTCTGAGGCTAGGAACAGAGCCAAGTGAGGGAAACGGAGCTCCTCTGACCATTTGTTTTGTAGTTCCCATTATTCTTCTCATTGTTTAAAAAATCAAACTGTACATCAGCATTTTTTTGCCAGGGAAGAAATTAACCACATGGGAGGAACATTCAGCTCCTGAAGTACAGTCAACATTTGCCAGCTGAGGAGCAGATGGCTGGCACCCATTTGCACAGTAGCCCTGCAGTCTCATTTGAGAGGTCATTTTGGCTTAAGAAGCCATTTCTGCCTTGGAGAGCTTATTCTTGTATGTAGATACTGGGCCCACACTTCAAATTATGTATTCATCATTGTTCACTCAGAAAGATCATGTGAAGCACTGGCAGAGCTTAATGGAAGCAAAGTCTTTGATGCACTGCACTTGAGTCTTCATTTTCTATGCTATTAACTGAATGCTACTGTCCTGGCCTCAGTCTCCTCCTAAGCCTTCTCAAAATAAATAGATGTCATTGCATACTTGGTTAACTTTACAACCAATGAAGAAGAAATCGTTCAGAAATAATCAACTACATTATGCAGAACAGCAGAGGCTTTTCTGCTCCACAGACTGGAAAATACCTGTGTAATATGGGTATTAGAGAGGGGCTCAAACAGTCAGGTGACTCCACAGGGCACTATCTAGTCCAGCCAGCTTTGTGAGCCCAAATGCAGGGTTGGTCATGCTGCACATGGGCTGACCCCATGCACAACTACTTCAATGTCTCACCAGCTTTTTCAGCCATGAGATGGAGATGTGATAGCATCTGGGGCTAGCTGTGAGGCAACTGTGTCCAAACTGCAGCCAGCATAATGAACCTGCAACCTGGATAAAATACTCATAGACGTGTCAATGCTGACTGTTTCTTAAAAAAAAAGTAAGGGGATGACAGATCTTCAGAGCAGTCTGTTTTTCAGAGTCAACATGCTTATTTTAGCAACTAGTGTGCTCCAAAATTGTTCATAGCTTTTGAAATATGATAGCACAGAGGTGTTTATGGCACCTCAGCTAGAAGGCTAGTTAATAGGTCAGTGTGGCAGGTAATGTATTACATGTTAATAGATCAAGACAGACAAAATCAGACAAAACCTTCATCAGAAGTGGTTGAGTCCAAACTCAGCCTAGGTACTCTCAGAGACTGTGGAAGAAATCCTTCGTAGAATTAGTACTTCTATCTTCTATAAGCCCAGCTCAGAAGTCTTATTGCCAGATATCTGGAATGAAGTGGGATCCTTCTTGACCAGTGTTTCTAACATTATTTCTTGCTATTTCTTAAAATTGATCTAATATATGGTCTTTCTACTCAAGTTAAGGAGAACTGCACCTATGCCTGTTGAGGTCTTGCCAGTGAAATATTCTGATGACTCTCCAGGGTCACCACATTCTTCACAAGCACAGTTTTGCACTACTTTTGCTTGAGACCCAACTGATACAGGTAGATAGTAATTGCTATGGTGGACAGAGAGCTGTAAATGAAAGGGGAATATAACACACAATGAGGGAAGCCAAAATTGTTTCATAATGTACTATTTCACCGTACAAAGCAATTAAGTTATGTTTACAGTATTGAAGGCTGGAAGCATTTTCAAAAGAGTGTACGGATTCTGTTGACCTCTTTGACAATCAGTTTCTGAAACAGTACGATGTAAAACACTTATGGAAAACCCACTGCCTTTCCACACTTGCCTTCTTCACCCACCACTGCTCCATCTGCCTTTACACACAGCACTAGGAAATGATCAATCTTTTCCCTAGCATTACAAAAGCAAATAATCCCTTCCCTAATGTCACCAGAGTCACCTGTTAACTCAGGCTCCTGTGTCTTTCCCCTCTTTACTGGTCACCCTCCTTACCCCCCGATTCAGTCCTGCTTGGATAGCAGCACCCCTCCTCTCTTCCTCCCCTGCTTCATTTCACTATTCTCTATAGTGCCACCAATCTGCTTTTAAAATTATTCAGAGGGATGTAGCTTCAAATCTCCAGGCCTAGATTTTTTCCCTGGGCACCACCCCAAGGGAGCGCTGTGAAACTTGATTTAGCCATCGCACCTGCAAAGCTGCGGCACATAGACACTGAGTCCACTAAAACTTACGTTTCATGCACACACACTTTTCCCATTGTATTCTTGCAGAAAGCAGCTACCGGGGAAGCTGCTGTAAACCCGTGCTATCCCAGTAAATACTGCCCTTCCTAATAAGCGTAGTTCCTCCAACTGGTGAAGAATGATTACATAATTAATGCTTTATATGGTATTTTGGTAAATTTTTTTTTTTTTTTTGAGAGCATGAATTTGTTTAGTTCATGCATGTTAGGGATTCCCTTTAACCTCAAAGAAATCTTTTAATTTTTCATAAATAGAGACTTTTTAGCCCTCTTGGATGCTTAGACAGACTTGAAAGCATAAATCAGGACAACATTCTGAGTCTGCAGAGATTCAATGAATAATATCAACAAGAGATGGTATCTTTTTCAGAGAGGACTAGAAAAGGGTCTAATACTTTAAAACCAGTTTTTGGATGAGCTCACTCTAAGTGGTAGCTTTGGAAACAGTACAAAAATATCAAACATTTTTCCCTTCCTTGGCTCCCCGTTATGTTTAGAGAGGGCTTTCAGTGAGGCCCAACAGCAAGAACAAATGGGCAAAGGCAAAGAAAAGAGATTCACAAACAAAAACCCAGCGAACAAATGAACTGCAGAGTCATAAGGGGAGAAATGAATATGAGGTGCAGGAAGAAATGTATTGTTATTGCTGGAGTGGAACTGGAAGCCGCAGTGGGAGATGGAGTTAACCGACTGCCATTCACAAGTGGGCATCACCCTCTTCTCCAACATTCTGGTGCTCAGTAGCAGGATATTATTTCCACCAGCAGCAAATCCTATCTTTCAACAGGGATTGGTTCATGCGCTGAGGGAAGCCAGAAAGGACACATGTGAATTCAGCATGTAGGGAGAGGTATCTTGTAGTCCATACCCAAGATCTACTCTCCAGCACCTCAGAGCACCATAGCAAACTACAGTAAAAACTACTTGCAGCAATGGCTTCAGCTTGCAGAGAACTGGAAACAATTCCTCATCGTAGGATCACACACACACAGAGACGCACGCTACCAAAACAGAGAGGGGCTCGTTTGGATTAGCAGCAGGGAGAGCCAGTAGCCCATTGCTGACAGTCACCCTGGGGGTCTGCTCTGCTCCCGTCTCTCTGGGCACGGGCTGTAAAGGTTTTGTTTTCTGTTCTCGGAGAAAATGACTCCTGCTAGACTGCTGTAAACCTATCCTGCTCAAGGACATCTTGTTTGTGTTAATCCTGTAGATTAAGCACACAGCTTTTCAGTTGCGGCTTTGCAGCTATTGTTACCAGTAAACCCCTTACAAGGCTTGTGGGCCAACGCACATTAACTTCAAGGCTGTCATTGCGATAGCATGAACAAGGAAGAGCCCCCAAGAATCATGAGAACTGACTCTCACACCAAATTCTCTATGTTAAAAAAAAAAAACCTTTGGAATAGAATTGCCTCCTGTGATCTTCTCTGGGTTGAAGGATCTCAGCTGTTACTGGCAACAGGAGATACCAAAGCTGAAGCTAGCACACGTGCAAATACAGTGGCCCAGTGTATGCTGCAAGGGGAGCTCAGCAAGAGCTGGAGCCTCCAGGGACTCTGAGGGAAGCCTGTTGCTTGGGCTCGAGCCCGCCGAGCAGTCCAAGAGGGATGGTCACACCAACAGAGATAGCAATAGTCAGGTTTTCCAATAGCATGCAGAGGCACGCTCTTGCACAATCTCCTCTCCTGCATTTGGCTTAGTCACACCAGGGTCTTGGCTAAATTCGCAAGTGTACATTAAGTCATCACTCAAGCACCAGGCATTTGTTGGCTTGCTGTTAATTATGAATGGCGTTACCTGTAAAATATTCACAGAAGATTCCATGTGGGTAGAAAAGCATAAATAACTACATATTAAGGGATAATTTTATTTTTACAAATATACAGGAAATTAAGAACAGCTGGACTGTAAAATACTTCTTTGTATACAGTGTTTTTAATATGAGTTCCATCAATTCCCTGGACGTCACTGTTCAGCGAAGCCTCGGTACCAAAGAACTGGCTTTTAGGTGGTGTTTTCTTGGAATCAAAGCTAGCTAAAGCATTCATACTAACAGCAGGATTTTCACAGGCTTTGCTCATTTTACTTTTTTTAGGTAGTTAATTCACTTTACAAACAGCCTGTGATATTTTCAAAAAAGCAATAAATCATGCAACAGATTTGTGCAAGAGCTTGATTCTGCACCTTGTGTTTATCCTGTAGCTTAGGCTCTCACTGAGCAAGATTCAGAAGTGCCTCACTTTAAATACAGTTGATCTCAGGCTAGCAACATAGAGCCTGAAACACTATGTTAGCTCTGAATCTTACATTTACTGGTCTCAATGGGACCGTGAGCATCTTTAACAGATCAGAGCACCCTGCCTGCTGGATGCACTTTTTGTGAACACTGCACAGCAATGTGAAAAAAATCTTGAAGTTTTGTATCTGGTATGTAGGGGCTTGCATTCAGTGATGGTGCTAGAGCATTTGCAGTTTTAGCATGATCCCATTCTGCACTTACAGAGAAGAACTTTCTATGTTTGTGTATTTCAAACCAAATAGGAGTCCAGAAATATTTGCAGTAGCCTAAGACTGGGAAGTCCATGTTGTCCTTGCAAATAGAGCTTAACCTCGCCCAGAGAGGACTTGACAGTACAACTGCCATTCCAGGATTTTCAAACTGAGATTTGGCCACATACCAAAATTTGGAAAAAAAAAATTTTTGGATGCCATGAACCCAGAGATGTTTTGGAATGTGCTAATAATTCCCAGCAGAAAGTGGCCAGGTTTGGCTCCTAGTGACTAATGAAGCTGTCATACACCATTCCTTCCTGCTGTTTAATAATGCTTTCGAAAGAGCCCTTTATGGAGATGAATAGTATAGTAGTGCTGCAGCTGAGCAACTGGCGTGCTGTCAAAGAAAACAGAGGCCAGTTTACTATGCATGGCACTGTATTTTTCATTATACTTCACAAAGACTTGTTATTAACTGAAAATGAATTCACCATTAGGGGATAGATATTATTTAATAAATAGTTCAGTACTGTTTTGAGACTTTACTCCAATAGTCAGATTTCACTATAGCAGCAAAACTACCTGTTACTCTAGATGTTGATACAATCTTCACTGTTTCTTAGATCCTGAATTTCAGGGGATTATATCAGCCCTACCAGAAAAATTGAGATGGAAATGCAGTTCATTCTTTCCACTTTCTCCTCAGTGACATATATATGCACACACACTGTATATAGCATACAGTTAATAAAGGTGGCAATTCAACCAACCCAGTGATGAAAGCAACAGAGACACGACAGCTCCTATGTTCAGATCCAGATCTCAGCTTCTCCTCTGTTGGTAGAGTGATGTAATCTCAAGTCACACATGTGATTTTTATATTCCTCAATTGACTCATTGGTCATCTCAGGTAATTTTGGGGCACAGCAATATTACAGCTGTGCAGAACACTCATATCAAACATTAGCCCCAGCCTGTAAAAACTTACTAGATGTATTTTCCACCCTGGTGGAGGTCCACAAGACTCCTACCTCAATGCTGTGTCCAGGCCTGTCTCAGGTGAGTTCACATATTTATGAACTGTTGGGGGCCTTATTACTTCAGCAGCAGTGCTGCGTAGATGTGATACACCTCTACTCCCTTCTACTCTTGTTGTGAAGCATCTGGGAAAATCAAATGCTCTCTACAGCCTTACAAGCAATCTTCACCACATGCTTTCAGATGTAAAGCAGGGAGACAAGAGACTGACATATCTTATCAGCTCTTCACACAGAGCTCCATCAACATCAGCCAGAGCCCAAGATGAGTCCAAACGGGTTGCAGTGCGTGCGTTTGAACACAGTTGGCTTTCAGAAGCTGCGGGGAGAGATCATAGGCCTTATCTATGCAGGGAAGTCTAGATGAAATAGTGCAGTTAGCTTGCTTTAAAGTACCTTGGGTTTGCACAAAACCTGCTTTAACTGTTTTGAACATTTGCCAGTATCAGAGGTGGTATTGCATAGATCTAGCTTGTCATTTCTCTGTTCAGTGATGTAAGAGAGGGAATTACACCTGTGACTACCTTAAGTCAGTATAACCCATGTAGTTCTGCATTTGGAGAGTTAACTACTGAGTGATCCAGCGAAGCATCCCATCCTGCACAAAGCTTCACTCCCCATTTTTTCTTACACTGCATTCATCTATCCTTATTGAAAGGGGCAGGGCTGAAGGACTAGAAGTCACCTAGAAGGTCCATCATTCTCTTGTGACATACTCTTTGTTACTGCCATTTTTAAACTGCTGGCCTAGAGGTCCCAGGGCCAGATACCAGACAACTATATGTATTTGGAGCCGCACAGGCAGATAAGTTTGGCTCAGTGGTTTCATGCTTCTTTTGATGCTGAAACCAGCTAATTGGAGAGGAATAGCAGGAGAATTTAAATCAGGCAGTTACTTCTGTGAAACATCTCTCCAGCAACTTCACTCAGTAAAGTGTTATTTCTGGCTTCCATCACCTGGCAAGTGGCAATTTAGATAGAGTACTTGAAATGACCAAGGCCACCTTCCTAAAAAACTGTAGAGTACTCACACCAGAACTAACATGTCAAAAAGCCTTCAAAGGCTACACCTCTTCTCCCAAACTCAGACACTTAACAAGCAGAAATCTAAAGCCTGGGATAAGGGACCCCTGAGCCTGTTAGATGGAAAGAAGGAGGTCTGCATCCTCCTCAGAACCTGCAAGGACCAGTTTTTTTACTTGCTTGCGTTTTTTAAGAGGGCTTGAATCAAAGCACAGGATCATTGTGCAATTTCCAGCATATGTTCAAGCCTTCAGGCCTCACAAAAGCCCAGAAAACAGAAAAATACAAATGTTCTTTTGTTTATTGTTAGAAGGCAAAATGCTTTGTACATTAGGGAAAACATTGATAGAAGTATCATTTTTGGCCCACAAGGCTTTTAAGCAGTTCTGCTGTCTAAAGAATATCCTTCTAACTGATTAGTCCACAGAGTGGATCATAAAAACAAATAAGAACCAATAACACCAAACACCAATGGCCAGCCAACCAACTCTGTGTATTATCTACCACCATCCCTGCAATACAGTCCATTAATATCCCAGTTTATGTTACAATATGGGTATTCCCCAACATTTTATAGTGTGTAGATAATGTCTTAATAAAAACCCCTGGTCTGTGGAAGTCTCCCATCCCATTTGCACAGATCATATCTCTATTCACAATCCCAGTACATCTTTTTGGCAAACAGACCAGTGTCTTACACGGATAAGTAATATTTGGAAAGAGTCCATAAATTTTCAATTGTCTGTAATGCAGTCCACAGCTGGAAACACGCAGACAAGCCAGTTCAAGAGAGACCACCAGCAAGTGTTGCCCGCCAGAATTGCAGGGTTGTTGATGTAATGATCTCAGCACCCGCAAACTAAACAGGGTGCTGCAGGATAAAACATCCCCCAGAGGCTTGTGGGCACTGCTAAACACAGCGATTTCCCTAGATAAGCATTCTTCCCTTTGCACCAAAGCCAAGTCACCCAGTGCAATGGCAGATGACACTGCCATCACAGGTGCTGCCTTTGGACTGAAGCTTAACCCTTTGATTGGTGGAGGCTGTGACACGCTGGTCATTAAGGCACTGGGCTAGATTCTGTTCTGGCTGAATTTCAGCTTTGAGAGTATGATTTGGAAGGGGAAATTTTATGTTAGCAACATCACAACTGCTCACAACACTCATGCAATATTTTGATACATGACAGAAAGCTCTCTGCTGTAACAAATCTTCACAGTAGGTGTGGTCATTTATTTTTATCTCAGTCTTCACTTACAGCTGTGAGACTCAGCTGTTGTCAAAACTTTTCAATTTCATCTGGGGAAAACGCACTGAGGAAACACAGCATTACACATGTTTTAAAGGGATAGTCTGGAAAAAGTGATGGCTAGAAGAAAGACAATTGCTTCTAATGAAGCTTGGCTGGGATATTTGAAACAAGATCCACGCACTTCAGTGCATTAGAGTTTCTTTGGATCTAACCTTTCCATTGGAAGTTGTGCAAACAAGCTGAAATGTGTTCGCTATTTCATAAAAGCCCCAGAACATGGTATGAACAAATTGACAGGTGTATGTGGTTTTGCTGGGTAGTTGGATGCTAAAAGGATGCTTAAAAGCCCAAAGTCAATTTTGAACAATATGAATAGCCACAAGAAATTAAAAGGCAAGGAAATCTTAATTCTACATTTCTATCTCAAACCTAGTGTCAGCGCTGCTGTCAGCTCCTCCTCTGCTGAGGAGAAATGCCTGAGAAGTCCACCTGAGTTGCTCCTTGCTTGTCCCCCAAAGCACTGGAGACAGTAACAGCAGCATCACATATTTCACTGTGAGGGCTCCATGAACTTTAAACTGTGGAACTGAGGACCAGAACCTCCATTTCACACAGGAGCAAGACTGAGGCACAGAGAAGTTTCAGCCCACGTTATTAACCAGGTTTTATACTGACCCAAGGTAGGCGTGCAAGTTTGAGGTACCTAGAATCTCCTCAGTCTCATTTCATACCAAGATCAAAGTCCAGGCAGCTTCAGGCATATTTTTTTCCTAAGTGGTGTTTCAGCCCCTCCAAGAGCTTGACAAAACAAAATGGAAACAAACTCTCAAAAAAGTGAGTTTCAGCTTCACGTTTGAGCCATGGGCAGAGATACAAGCAGAGTTAAGAGGCTGTCCATGTGATGAAAGGAAGGGATACACCCCGGGCTTCAGGGCTGAGAAGATTTCGCTACACCATCACCATGCTCTTTGGGAACCAGCAAGCTACTATCAGACATCCTTCCTATCCAAAAATGAATTATGTTGCCTTGCGGTCTCTGATCAGAAGGGACAGCTTTAGAGAGGGTAGCCTGCTGCAGTGCTATTAGAAAGATGAAACCTGCCCCCCAGCCCACACCAGACCCGCATTTAGTCGTATGCGATGGACTGTGCCTTCAGGTGGTGTAAATTCATACTGCGGCATGGAAGCCAGGAGAGTCACGTTACACCACCCAAGGGTCTGACCCATTCATTATAAGGTGATTATATGCACTGCCAGTGTTTAGCAGAGCAGCTATACATGTTTTCTACTAAGAGCATGCTTGTTATTTTTTCCTAGAAGATCATTGCTTTCAACTTTAGACCTTCCTAATCCCTTGACAGATGCTTTAACCACAAGTTTGCTTTCATGCCGCAAGACATGCAAGTGACCACCAATTTCAGTTTCATCCCCAGAGTTTACATTATGGGCTGTTTGCCCACATTGGAAAGAATGCCTGACATCAGGATTAAATCAACTTCAAGGACTTCAGTAGCTGGCAAGTCAGCTGTGCTTCCCTTCTCCACCAGTTTGTCAGATCTGGCTGAAATTCCACCCTCTCTCCCTTATGAATTGTATCCTGCCCACAGGTATGCTTACAAGGTGTCTATTTTTTAAACCTTGAGCACTAGTTAATTAATGTTGGAAGAAACGAGGTAAAGAAAGGAGAAGTAGCCCTAAGCATTTGGATGAAGAAATCCCAAATAGGTTAATTTTTTCTCAACTTTCCAGGACAAAAATCAAGTCCATGTTAGGAAAAGATAAGTTAATTCCATATGAAGATAGGCCTTTACTTCCAAAGGAGAGAACTGCTTTGATACTGAAGAGCTACAGGGCTAACATCATTGCTTTACAGACTTCAGGTATCGCACAACTGTATCTTACAACGATAGTGAACACCATCCTACACATTACATTTAGAGAAGAGCAGTAAACTGATAAAAGTGCAAACACCAAAAGTGCTGATACAAAGATAAACACTGAGCAACAGTTCATCAGATGGCTTCCATCCCGCTGCTCCAAGGGTACTTAAAGCAGTAGTTTAGCTATGTGCAGTCCTAAGAAGTCTGTTGTTACACAGCAGCCCTGGAGGTGAGCTGGACTTCGACATAACTTTGCAAAAGTCACCAGCTACAGCCCAGGGGACAACACAACACTACTTTTCTTCAGTGCAAAAGAACAAATTTAAATTTAGAGAGATGTATAAAAGCTAGATGGACTGGGATGTGGAAATACATGTTTTGCAAATAAATCACACTTCCTTTGCTTACAAGACTTTTGTTTGTGTCTGTGGATGAAAACAGAGATACAGAGACTGTTTTTTTAATGAAAGGATTTATTTGGGAAGAGGTTTTGTAATCAGGATTAGCTATTTAAGATCCATAAATCAAAGGACTGATTCCATGCAACATCAAGTCCAGGATGGCTAACTTCAGAGTACGGAGCCTTTTGAAATATCTTCTCAAAGCACTTAACATCTAGACATATCAAAGCACTAAACTGCTCTAATTCACCTTGGGCACCTCCTACTTCACATGGGTGGCTCAAGAAGAGGAGAGTTCAAACCAGAATGATGGCAGGTGAAGTATGTCACAGCACAGAGTGTTCCATGACACTGTGGGCATTAATGTTAACTTCCATTATGGACAAAAATAAGCTGGGTTCTCTTGGGGTTGTTGAGGGTGTTCAGCCTCTCAGAAGAGATAGGAAAGACTCCAGCAAGACACTAAGCTAAATGATATCCAGAAAATTCAACACCTCTTCATTTTCAGTCCCCAGGGTGACCAGACGACTGGGGCAGACATGAAAAGCCAGAATCCAGAAGGGCCTGTTCATCATTACACAGAGCCTTCTCGCAGATAAAAGTTGGTGGGAAAACTCAGCTGTATTGAAACAAACAGCCCATCTACCACAATTTAACTGCCATTCTTCTGTGCAAACACATTGACTCCTTACAAGCATTTTGATTGCAAACTACTGCATGCTGCCTCCTCTGCAGCAGATAATTTGTAAGTTTGTTGCCTAAAAATCCATCCTGGCTCTACACGAACAACATCATCTGCTTAGAGCAGTTACTTGAATCAATTTGAAGAAATGTAATAAGCAGGTCTAGAAGAAAGTGAACATTGTCTGCCATATTATCTCCTTTTTCAGTGGAGCTGACAGGACAGCTGCCTGTTATTACAGTGCACCCCAGGAAATGCTTAGCTGCCAAAGAGCCCAGAGCCAGCAAGGGATTAGCAGACAAACAGAATTCGTGCACCTGGGAGTCACGCAGCTAGATGTGCCATCTTCATAGGATACGATACTTAAATCTCATTTACAAAGAAACAAAAACAAACAGAAATTACTTAATGCCATTGTAATTAAGATAAGTATTGGAATAATTTTGCAGTTTTGTGACTAGATTAAGTGGCAGTAGTTTTCATTTAATTGCAGTAATCTGTTGAAGGACTTCTATAACTGTCATAAATGTAATGCTCTCCATTGCATGTTCAAACTCCTCCTAAATAATGTAGGATCAATACCATGTTAAGTGACCGGAACCCTGATGGCTCTAGGGACGTATAACATGGATGGTGCATAGGACTTAATGATTTCATGTGCCTGTGCAATATAAAACATTAATTTCCTTCACTGATACCTTTCTAAAGGCAAAGTTTCTGCTAGACAGTCCTTTCCTCTTCCCACCACTGCATTTGTGCTTCACAGGCATGCTCTCACAAGCTGCTGGAAGAGTTTCCCCACTCCTGGATCTGCATGTGCTGGGCTGGGGTGATGCCTGGTGCCACTGCCTTGTGCCCCCCTGCCCGGGGAGGAGGACTGGCCAGCAGCCACCGCACGGAGCTGAGCCATGCTCCAGGCAACTCCCTCACCCCATTTCCCATGGACACCTGTGCCCACTGCCACCAGTTTTAAATGGAATCAGGTTTGTATCCCTACCTCCACAGAAAAACACCAGCAGCAATATTGACAGCCTAAGCTTTCTTTTCTGTCATAAGGATGGATGATACCTATTCCACCCAGTAGCAACAAACTTCTAACAAAGCTGCCGCACAGCCGACTGAGAAGTAATGTACAAACCTCAGCAGGCACTGGGGGTTAGACAGTCCAGGAGAGTTCAGTTGAGGACTTTTTCCTTCTAGTTATGTACGTACCTATGCCAAGGCAAACAAGTTAGTAGAAGAGTCACTGGAATATTTAAGAATTCAATAAATTAATTCTGTCTGTATTTTAGGAATACCTTCTCAGCAGGTTTATGGGCAGAAGTGACAAATGTTTTAAGAAGTTTCAGGAATTAAAAGACAGAAATAAGCTCTGAAGTTACTGAAGAAGAGCTGTCACACCATAGGAAACAGGAGCAGAGAATAGCTGGAGAGAACCCCAGAGTCACCCCAATTGTGGCTGGAGAAAGGGTGGCTTTCAAAACAGAGCCACCACCAACCTGTCAAGGTAGCAGCTATACCATCAATACTATGATTATACATCATAGGAACTCCTGGGAATAAACCTGTAGGAGAAAGCACAGTGCATTTCAAACAAACACAAGCTTTTCCCAGCCTTTAAGCCTTTCCCAACAAAATCCACCAATGTCTTCAGTCACTGACTCAAAGAAAATCAGAAGTAGAAAACAGACTATCATGGATCTACCATAACAGTACGCAGGATTGTTCTGAGAACAAGAAGTGGCTGTGCAATCGCAGTAAAAGCTCAAGGTTTGGAAATGGAAGTTAACAGACAATGGTCTTTATTTTTAAGTATTAGTTAGCTGTAAGAAAGTTTTATTATATTTGCATCGTTTCGAGCTTACTATTGTTGTCATAAATTAAGAACTGCTGTCTACTGGGATCCAGTTGCTCGCTGCACTACCGAGAAGCCACGGTTAGAAATAAAGGTGTATATTTTCCTATCATGCCATCTGCTTTCCCACCCCCTTCTTACTCCATAGCCTGACAGATGCCCCATCTGCTCCCGCCTATTTTATATGATAGTTGAAAAGAGAAATCTTCCAGACAACACGGTTCTGGAGTTGTGCGGATTAGCTAACTCAGAGGCAACTATCTCCCTACTACAGGGGTGGGAGACCCTGAGGTCATATGCACATAGGGGGTAACAGCAGTGGAGAGCTGCAGCCCATTAAAAGTGCATTCACATCTATCGGCCTTCCCTGGAAACTCAAACAAGTAAAATGAGTGGTAGCAATTTGCAAACGTTCATCAGTCCCATGAGGATGTTACAAGAAGCCTCCTCTCTTCATGAATCCCTAGTGTTCAATTCCTTTGCAGTTTTCTTGCCCAGACGTAGTATTGAAAAAACAGAAAACTTGAGTCTAAAAATAACTGTTTCCCAGTCTCTTAATCCCGCTAAGCAATTTCCCAACTGTAACCTCTTCTTCCTTATGCAGTGTAGCATGACTAAAGCAAATGCACCCCAGTGTTCACAGAAAAAACAAACAAAAAAACCCTATTTTTATTCCTGAGTCAGGCTTAGTTTCAATGTAACAAGTTGCAATGTACAATTTTCCCGATGTACCTATTGCTCAGCTCTTAAAACCAGAAATGACCACAAATCAATGAAAGTAATAGTTGCCGTATGCTTTATAAAAGCAAGAGTTTTTTTCCAATAAAATAATATAGAAAAGTCAAAGTACATTACTCTTCATTCTGAATAGAGCTTGTACAACAAAACCACTGTATCAGTTTTTCTTTTCACCATTTTCAAAGTATAGTTGCAAGCCATACCATCAGTCATTAGATAAAAGCCCTCACACACGTAGGCTTTCAGTAACTTCTCCCCCCCACCCCCGCTTTGGTTTCACTTTGTAAAGTCTCTCTCAAGAAGCCTTGTGGGAACAGAAGATTGACAGAAATCCCAAACTCATTAGAAATCAGCTAAAGCAGTGATTATAGGGTGCTGATCTGCCCACTATCTTTCTATTCATTTTTCCATTTCCAGCAACCAGCCTCCTGCATGATGCCTTCAGGAAAGAGCTCCAGACTGCACCAGTCACTCTGTTTGCGTACAGCACTGATGAACCCAAGATTTACCTTTTCTGAACCCAAGATTTACCTTTTCTGAACCCATCACTCCTCTGCACTATTCCGCCACAGAAATAATCTGGAGTAAAAGCTCCCTCTGGAAAAAAAGCCAAAAGCTGCATAGGCTTCTTTAAGTTAAGCAGTAAGTTTGATGGTAAATAAAGGATCATCTTTCTCAAATTATTCATGCAATAAAATGCAGAAACAGATGTAAAAGTAGGCATGAAACACAAGCCTTTTCCCAGTCCAGGACAAATGCACAGCTCCATGTCATGTTGCCTTATGAACTTTTCCTGTATTACCTGAGGAAATCTGAATATTCTTCTGTGCATTCTGAGGTGTTAGAGAGTTGGGGGTGGCTTATAAACAAGCATCTGTGGCACTCTCTGTGCAAGTGGGATACGCAGATTTCAACCTGTGCTATACATAAGGGGTTTGAACCTCTGTTTCCAGACACTTGGTCTAGCCTGTAAGATGAAATTGGAAAAGCTGTGATGATGCTGTTACAGCATCCTACAGGTGGGATATTAACAGCAGTCCAGGAGCGGCAGAAGTGGCCTTGGGAAAAAGAGTAGCCTACAAAGGGGGGACATTATGCAGAAGAAAACATGTAGCCAGAGGAGAGGCCACAGCTGCTTTGCATTTTGGAGAAACAGGCGGCCTTTTGCATTATTTCCCCCACCACCTTAGTTTCTTATATTGTTTCTGTGGCCATAAAACTCCTCAGTCTGGATTTTCAAGGACTCTCAGTATGTCTCTGGTCAGGGAGAGACATGCAAGGCAGCCTGAAGTAAGCTGAGGTACTGGCAGGTGACAAGCCGCCACAAGACAGCATCCTCATGGCACGGGTACCTGAGCCACAGTGCTTGAACCTGTAGTGCCGCCCTACAGCCCATGCCACCATTTGGTGTGGTGGGCACCCCCAAGGACCGACACTAACCAAGACCAAAACCTTCATCTACTCAGAGTCACTTGTTGCTGATTCCTGGTCTGGTAGCCCTTGTCTTCCCCTCTCTTATTCCACTTTTGCAATTGCATTTACAGTGGATGCTGGTCCCCTTCTAAAGCTGCTAAAAATCAAAATCTTTATTCCTGAAGCTGCTTAGGGAGAATATCATGGCAACCACGATCCTGGATGTCCTTCCACTAACTTTAGATGGCTTTCCAACGCACTAACTCACTTCATGCTACTAGGCAGGAAACATCTGTTTCTCTTTGCTCAACCAAGTTTTTCTTATAAAGTGGTCCTAAATGTGCAGTCCTGGGTCAGTTTGGACATATACTAGCAGATGAGATATTTTTAATGCATTATATAAGTTGGAAGTGTATCATACTGGAATAACTTCAGGAGGTCCACCTAGAAATGGTTCTCTTAACACACATGGAAGTAATTTATTTCAAAAATAGGAGAATCTGAGTACATTTGCACAGTTTGTTTTGGTTTTTTTTTAAGGGCCTTTTTCTGCCTAATATTCCCAAGTAGGCGTTCATCTAAGAATTACTCACTAATCAGATGTACACTGTGCTTGAAAGCGCAACTACTCATGTTTTGATACTGGAGATTAATTCCCTTTTCTCCCCAGTGGTGAATTTGCCTAACGTATGCAGAGGCATATGTCTGGAGAAAGAAAGCCTTTTACTTCAAGCAATGTGATTCACACGAATGTATGGACAGTAGGTGACAAGTTGCACTAGATATCCCTATGGATTACTTTACCCTGTGGTTATAGGCGAGACTAATATATAATCACTACTTTTCACAGTATTGGCACTCATTGGGTAAAATTTCAAACAGTGTAAACCAAGACCATTAAACCATACTTTGAAAGGTAACTTTTAGGACCTTAAACTAGCTAGAGTCTTTAAAAACAATAAACTAGAAGAGAAACTTGAGCACTGAGTTACGTTGTGACCTAGATATATATATAGTGCAGTGAAATTTCCATTGCTTTGCACCAACTTAAATACATAAATGACCAAGTTATGTTTAAATGATCCAGAATTGAAAGTGTTTCTTTCATAGATTTACTTCATAGAAAACACCCATTCACCTACTGAAGAATTCCTTTTCTTTATCTTTTAAAGTATCACAAAGCAGCAAGTTCACAGACAGCAACTAAAGATGCTACCAGACTATGTTCATAATTATTGGGAGAAAATAAAACATATTTTCAGGGATGTGGAGACTGAAAAGACGCCATCCTAAAACCAGGCAGTACACACTCCTTATTGTCCTCTAGTAAAGGAGGGTAAGGCACCTGCCCACACCGCCAGTCAGACCATTTCTGGACCAATGTACAAGATCAGATAGTTGCTATCATTTCCAGAAATGCTTCAGCTTACACAAGTGCTGCTCCTGGAAAAGCTTGTGATACAAAAAGGTACCAATAAGTCAGTGCAACAAATGTCAGGAGTTCAATGCCAATTTTGTGTTTTACTGTGAAAAGAAGAGAAGACAAAATTACACCGTCGCAAGCAACTGAGAATTAAGGGATCTGCAGGAAATAGTCTTTTCTAAGGCCATACAAGTTCATGCATAGAAAACTGGCAGTAACCACTTAGAGTCAATAGAAGTATTTCTTGCTATTCGGTATGTAAAATAAAATACTTGTACGTAAGCTACCTTGTGAGTTCCCGTACAAACACACATTTTGCCCTTCTCTTTTCCGAAGTAGACACACCAATACACAGAGGTATTAAGAGAAAAAAAAGACCACAAGACAAGAGACTTCGGTATTTTAAAAAAAAAAAAGAAATCCTTCTTCCCTTATCAGAATTCTGAATAAACTTGCTGCACTTCACTATCAGGGTTAATTTTTCAAACTGGTAGAATTAGCAGTCAGCTCACATTGTTGTGGTATTGGAATCCATGGCCATCTCCATACTGTCAATGCCATAAAAAATGAGTGTATCAAACACCTTTTGGTTAACACACAAAAGGAGGCAACCAGGTCTTTAATGCATCTTTCTGACTTTCTCTGATCCTTTGTATTTGTGATCGAGCATGGCACACGGGTCTTCCACAAAACCGCCCATGGCAGGTCTTTATTTTGGTATTCAGTAACTCCCCCAAACCAAAGCCATTTCTCAGGGCATGCTTAGCTCTGTAGTATTCGCCCAAATACAATGCCCTTAAGAACAGTTAACTCCTACAATCAAACATGTCCTACTTTAAAAAAAAGATAACAAGGACAGAAGAAAGAAGTCAAATATCAAAGGCGCACAGCTAATTCTCCCCTTGTCAGACCAGCGAACCATGGGAGCATTGCTCTTTGCAGTTCTCCCACTTCTCTTCCCACCCCCAAGGGAGGCAGACACCAGCCTGACCCTACAACAGGACAGGCCTGCAGTTTTGTCGATTCAGCTGGCATCCAGGTGTAATAGCACCCTAACTGCATTTTGTGACCCCCTAAAAGCTCTGCTTGTGACTCTTACACAATGACCTCCCTGGGATCTGGGCTTCAAGAATGAAGGACTTAGGGAGAGCTGGGGAGCCTGTCTGCAGATGAAGGTTAACCTATCTTTATTTTTACAAAGCTAAACAAAGACAGCAGTTGCAGCTGCAGATGTACGCATAGTTCTGGATAAGCAAAGCTTCTTCACATAACTGGCCCTGCAGCATCCCACGTCCCGACCAAGATTTCCACTGAGCAAGGATACAGAGCCATACAACAGATTCATCCATATTCTAAATCAGCAGAGCACAAGTCTTTTCTCATACAGAATCATTCAGAAGCTTTAACGTGCCCATTGCATTCAATCTGTATTTACAGTCTTGATTTTTAATCCACAGGACCCTGGCCTCTCTCCAGTGCATGGGATGTACTTTCCAGCAGTGCAGCAGAACCCCATGCTAAAAGCTGCTGTCATGAGATAAGTGCAAGAGCAAAGGTAGTCATAGTCAAAGCTACTGAATACTGCTGGGAACACTGGATTTTTCTTCCTACTCTGAAGTCCTGACATGAAACAAAATTTCACACTAAGCAGCTTAAAATAGTTTTTAGAAGTGTTCTGAGCAAGGATGAAGTAGAAAATAAACAGTACACAATCATAAATCACTAGAGAACACCACAGCAAGTATGCACTTCGAAGCCAAATTGCGGCCATACAGGCAATTTTAAGTCAATCTTTGACTGCAGTTTTAATGTAGCTCTTTCAACTCACATTTTACACAACTTAAACCACATAAAATATATTGATAGTCAGGCAGCAGTTCTTCCAGTTTTATTCAGACAGAGTTCAATTGGGACCAAAAGCTTGCTAAAACAAGTTGAATCAATAAAAATGTTTGCAAATTGACCTCCTAAATGAAAGTGCCATGTGTGTCTGATTACAAGTTAGCATACACACCTTACAATAAAACCCAGCCCTTAATCTGTACCTTTGCTGCTGCCGATGTGATGAATCCCTTCCTGCTTTCAGAAAAAGAAGTGGTGCTTAGGACCAAGGTATTTTCACATCGTCACTGAGACACTCACTGCTTTGCTAGTAGGTATCGGTGTACGAGGTTAGAAACTGAGCACAGGGGAGAAAAAAAAAAAACCACCCCTACCACCAGCCATTTGAAAAAAACAGCCTGTCCCTGAAGCAGCTGTAGAAATGCCTGCAATTATCTCAGAAAGCAGAAGCAGCTGGGTTCCGTTCTCGAGTCATCTTCACAAAGCAAACAGGGAGAGGGAGGGTCCTCAGGTCTTATATAACGAACTGGGGTTGGTGGGAGAACAAGTGATGCTGGAAGAAGGTGTAGTTAAAAGGCTGCTAGTCTGACAGCTGGACAATCTGTCTAAAGGGCCCTATGGTTAGTTACTAAATGGTTGGGGGTGAGTATCCTCAGTTAAAAAAAAAAAAGTGTTATCATAGCAGAAGGTACTGAATTTGGATGTGTGAGCAAGGCATGGTTTCTTTGGGAAACACCAGCGAGAGCCTGGTGATAGCCATGACTGCAGAAAGCAAGTCTGGAGGTGGATCTGCATGTTATGTTTATTCCATCTGCTTCTTCCAGGGCACCCTGCAGATGAGGGGATAAGAAAAGATCAGAGAAATTTTTTCTACCTGCTCTTTATCTTCCCACCACACAGTCATATATCTGTAGCTGCCATGTGTACGGCTAATAACGGAGCTTAGAAGAAAGGGAATGGGTTGAGATGAAAAGAATCGCTTAGCAAAGTATTGTGAATGTTCATCATCTTTTTCTGTTTCTTGGTTATGTGTAAGGAGTGACCTTGCCTGTATAATGATCTAGTTGCAAGTTTGTCACTGGAAACATCATTTGTACAAAGAACACATATATTTGCATGTACATGTCTGTAGGGTGGCTGACCAGGTAATTGCAAAACCACTGCAAGCTCACAGCGCTACGATCCATTCAGGACCATACAATACCACAGTCATATATGTGCAGATAACAGCGGGATTCCCCTTTAAAAAGTGAGAAGCATTTTTCCTTTTATTTTTATTTTAAATATGAGTATTCTGCATGATCCTTATTCTTTGCTAGTGGTAAGTATGCATTCAGCATCTCTATTGTGGCTACACTTTCATAAGGAGAATTAATCTTATGGAACCATTTAACAAAGCAGATGACATGAAGGTGCTCTCTTAGGGGAGAAGACAAGTCATTTCCTGTTTCACATAAAATGAATGGGGAAAAATAATATCATGGCCAAGAGGCAGAAAGAATCAAATCTCAGTTTGTATGCATGATTCACAATTCATTTTTGGGGTGATGAATGAAGCAGTACGCTTCCCGATATGTAAGTCTTTCCTCCATGTACTTGGTTTTGCATCATTTGTAGAGTCAAAACGATTAAAAAGTACTTCACCCTCATGCTCCCTGTAGGAATTCAGATGGCTCAAGTAACTCCATCCTTTCTGGAATGCATTAGTTTCACAACACGTAAGCAGGAAGTGAAGGCACTGAGTAATCCAGGAAGCAATGCAACACTTCTCATTGCTGGATGGGATACCTGGCCTTGATTTGAAATAAAATATTCTACCTCTCTTTCCAAAACTATTTTCTGAAATGTTGTAGATGTACACTTGCAAGAGTTAAGAGACACCTCCAAAGAAGAGTTTCAAAGAGCTCACAGTAATTACATAGTGCTTATAAGGAAGAGAAAGCTAAAGATCATATGAACTGTTATGGGTAGCTTTCCCATCTTCTATCTCCAGAGAGTATTCCTCATTTCCACTAGACAAGGAAAAAATATCCATCTGCTAATATATCCTATAGACTCATGCCATAGTTGATGCTCTTTAACTATAATCAGCTGTATAGCACATTTTACAAAGAGACAGGGAAGTACATGCAAATCTGACCAAGTGTCTTCATTTAAAATGTCACTGTCAAACCCAGGTCATTTGGTCCTTTATGGAAGAAGAAGAACTTAGGAGATCTATTTTCCATTCTTTGGCTTGATACAGCTGTTAGTGCTGTTACTAAAAGCCGGTATTCATCTTTGAAGATAAGCTGCCCACATGTCTTTCTGGGGTTAGCCAGATGGTCGTAGCGCACTACTGATGCACAACTGCAGTGTTAGTACAGGCTGAGTGGAACTAATGAGTGGAAGCGTGGGTGGGATGCTCAATGGCTTAAACATTTGTTTCTTTTTTCTTCTTTAGATGATACCGGTGGTCCATGCAGGCTAGCAACCTTTAATTTCAATTAAGGTTGTAGGTGTAGGATTCACACATTTTTTTCTTAATGTGGGGATACTAATGACAGCTTGCCTCATTGTACATCACCACCAGATATACCATACTGATAACCTAAACCACATCTAAAAGTATATTTTGTACTTCACACAAAAGTAAAAGCATGCTAAGATTTCTCATATAGTTACTATTAACATGTTTATAAAGTTACTTTAAAGAGTAGATACTTTCCCAGACAGTATTGCAAAACGTCATTTAACAAGGATCTACTGAGTATTGATTAAAAATAGCCCTGCATTTAAAACTTAAAAGCGGTATCTTATTGGTTAGCTTGGCAATGCAGTTAGACGAGAGCCCTGCACTGCTTGGAACATTACAGATTCATATCTGATTTTTGCTGCAATTGGTACTTCACTGCTATTTTTTCTAAACCGTGTTATTGTGCTTAATGATGCTATCAACAGCCTGAGAGACAGCAATAGGGAAGGGAAGGCAAGAGCTCTCCCAGATGGGCAAGAGCACAGAACCCCAGCAGTGAAATAAGTGAACAAGAGCCCAAACAATCTGGTTGTTTTCTGTCAGAGACAGGCTAAAACTGACTCTTCCAAAGAAAACAAACCCAACCTTTCTGTTCCTCCAGCAGTCTGCCTTGTCTATACAAAATCTGTTCACATCACACAAAGCTTCATGAAGAGAAACTAAGCCTTCTTTACCCCTAATAGCCGTCCATGAATTCTATGAAAAAAGTTGTCTCCTTCTGGGTGTTTTTTAGACCTATATAAAGCACTATCTTAAACACTTTACAACTTTAGTTATCTTTTCACCTTAGCACTTCAAAACAGCATCCCATAACCTAGTTTAAATATATTAAACCCAGTTTAAATATAGAAATACTTACTTAGAAGATACTTTGTGATTATTCATATTTCATTTATTATACTAGAAATTAAACTATAACTAAAATCATATGTGCTTCACTTTGCTAGGTATTTTGTACTCTTCCACTATTTCTCTTTTAAATTTTGTGAACACTAAGAAAAAATAAGGAGAGTTAGACTGATTTCCTAGGAAAATGAACCATATACAGTCACAGCAGATCTACCTTGGCTTATGGCCTGAACCACAAGGGTTATATTCTTCATTGCCACTCATGACTTTCAGCTTATGTTTTCCAGAGTCAAATTCCTGAGTTAGACACCATAGTTCCTGCAGAAAATAATGTAACACATTGTAAAGGGAGAGTTAGGAGTACCTGAATGGGACTTTGAACTGCCAGCACACTGACTGGAGAGAAGCTGAAGACAACGCCCTGGGAACACCAGAGAGAGAAGTACGGTTGCAATTCAGCCCTCTCTGAGACATAAGCTCTTCCTTGCAGCTTGAGTTCATCTCCTCTCTCTGAGGCTGAGATTCACAGCCTGGAAATCCTCCTCTGGACACTGGCACCTGGGCAACATTTCTCATTTCAAGTTTGGCAGAAGATAGCAGTGGGATGCGGCTCTTCTTTCCTCCCCCAAAGGACACAGATGCAGTCTTATAGCTTAAGCTGATTTCTGAAAAGTAATTTTCCACTTTGATTACATTCTTTCAGCATGCATGCCCACCTTCTGTGTACAAAACCTGACTTACCAGAGCTGAGACTGTCTCCTAGCACTCCTTTTGCCTTGCCACTACCCAAGCACATGGAGCACAGAGTGAACCCATTTGCCTCGGTTACTTTTTATTTCCTATGGCCCCAAAAAGGAACCCCATAAGTGTGTGTTGTCACCTCCGACTACTGTAGTAATGGCAGCATTCATTATCAGTACTGTTCATTAGTAAACTGTTAGTCTTTTGTCTGTTGCCAAACTCTTTTATTCAACATCAAGAATATGGCAAAAGTCTGTCTTACATTTACATAAGCAGCAACTCCATTTTACTGTTTGTTTTTTCTTCTACAGCCAAAATACCTTCCAAACCGTTCCTGTCATTGATAGGAGGAGGAAAGTAACTCTTTAAATCTTCGAAAACCAGTATTTTTCTAAAGTTTTCAGTCTCAAGCGAATAGCACTGAAATGCTTGGTGTATAACAAAGCAATCACAAGTACAAAGTCTAGCAGCTTTGAAAAAAATCAAAGCTGTCCATATGAAACATTTTTGTCTTAGTTTGTATAATGAAAACCAACCACAAGTCATTGCAGTGAAGCACTCATTTTTCAAATTCTCAGTAGGATGCCAGTAAGGGAGAGCAGAGAAATCAGGGTGTCACCGTAAAGCAGGAAGCCCTCTGCCCCCACCTCCTACTGGTACAAGGTTTCATGATGACCATGGAGGTTGGTAGGTCTGCTCACGCAGGCGATAGCCTTGGGAGATATAGACCCTGCAGTCTTATATTATCAGTCTTATGATTTCTGTTGAAGTTTCCAATTTTTAGAAGAAGATTTCAATGAATTCATCCTTCTGACGCGTGAATTATTTCAGTCCTGAGAAGCTATGTAGCATTGGGCCTTAGTTATCCTAGGTACTAATGGCATTTATTAGTTCCCTGACCTGCAGCTAGGTTAGAGTCTTACTTATAAAATATCTGTAACCAACTATCAGTCTTATCTGTAGTCTGTTAAAACAAGTAAAATTAGAGGCCCATAAAAACCCACAGACATTATATGGTGTTTCCAAGCCACATTATTTATGATAATCAGCAGCTGTGAAAGTGAAGTCCCTCCGCATAAATACAGAAACCATCTCTCTTGGCAATTGTTCATCAGACTGGACTCTGGAGTCAGCAGAGGATCGAATACGAATGACGAACCACACAGCAGCCTGCTTGTGTGCCTGTACCCTGGGGAAGGGCGGGCACAGCCCTGACTTTTAAACAAGGACTCACAAACAGAGCCAAGATGCTGAAAGCCATCATTATAAAGCCTGAGACAAAATGAAACAACAACAACAAACAGTTGGGTAACCTTTTTGAAGTGGATGTGCTCCTCTTTCACTGTTTTCTGAATCTCCTTAAATTTTGATTGGCTTTAGATGTGAAAGCAATTGGCAGACACTCAAAATTTAAAATTGATGAAGTACAATCAGTCTGTTCATGGGACGCTTGGAAAAGAAAATAATGATCTTTCAGACAAAAATGTTCTGAGGAAGCTAAGCCACCATGTCAACAGATAAGAAAGCAAACAGTGGTACTGAAATGGCTGGAGCAAATAGTATTTAAAAGAAGGTTTTGTCCTGGAGGGCTTGTGGCAAATTTAGAGGGCTCTGTACTTGGTCATCTTTAGGATATCCTTTTATGCTTCCAGGACGTGCTGGCAGTACAGCAATGTCCAGGGGTTCATACCTACTTTGTATTAACCGCATTAGTCCAGAGGGGTGACCTGAAAAACTGCAGTTCATGGCATGAAGGAATGACATGCCCTGTACTGATCCAAGAATTAAAAAATGTCAGCCCTGTGTAGCATAGTCTAAAAAGATAACCCCCAAAGAAAAAAAGCCTACAAAACACTGTTGAGGTACCTTTGACCTGTGGACAAATTCAAGAAGGCATACCAAATATATGCATGCTAGCCTCTCCTTGGCAAGATGCGGGGCAGTGCTGTATCACTTTGTGTCTCCTCCCTGCACAAAAAGCAGCGAACGTAACAGGACAGCTGCTGGGTCTGGCTCAGCAAAGTACCTGGGCTCCTAATGACCCCCTGGGTCCCGAGGGCAGCCTGTGAGATGTTAGGAGTCTGCAGTTCTGGGACTTGGATTTGAATATTGAATTTGATCTACTTTTGCATCTGTACGTCTGGGTGACATGTCAGTGTTTGTTGACTCAAGATCAGAGAAAAGTGTGAGAGACAGAAAAACTAAGGGTTTGTAACAGTGTCATTCAAACCGTGACCCACCTGAGGATTTGGAAAACTACTCCTGCCTTCAACAATGAAGTCAACAAGATTTGAAAATCAGTGGGACCAGACTGAAAGAGGGTAGATTTAGACTGGATATAGGGAAGAAAATTTTTACAATGAGGGTGGTGAAACACTGGAACAGGTTGCCCAGAAAAGTTGTGGATGTCTCATCATTGCAAGTGCTCAAGGTCAGGTTGGATGGGGCTTTAAGCAACCTGATCTAGTGGAAGATGTCCCTGCCCATGGCAGGGGCAGGGGGGTAGGATTGGTCTAGATGCTCTTTGGAGGTCCCTTCCAACCCAAACCATTCTATGGTTCTATGATTCTTTTTGTGATGGCAAATTAACATTGTGGTACCTTACGAAGAAGGGCTTGGGACATATGGTTACATCTCTTCAGCAAATCTAGGCCTCTTTATTGGCATCTATCAGATAATATATAAGTAATTCCCAGAGTAAAAATGGCAGTAATAGCTTCCTTTCCCTTCCCTGCCAAGAAATGCTGTTACAGGTAAAGAAATTACATTTATAAGCCTACCCCAGAAGAATCAATGTTCCTTTTGGTCAGCCAAGCAACAGCTCGCAAGGGCACCAGCCAGTGTGCTGAGGCAAAGTCTGGCCTTTTTCTAAGCAGGAAAGCAGGAGCAGGGATGGGGTTAAGTAAAGGGTCTATTCTTACAGGTTTACCAGTTGTCTGCTGGAGTCATTTGAACAGGTTGGGGCAGTAAAAGGAGGGCAGCAGGCACTGGAGGGAGCTGGGGAGGGGCTGGAAAATCTGTAACTAATAGGCACCTTTTCATCTTTCTCACTCTGTTTTCTTTCCAGTGGTGCCCAGATAGGGGACAAGTCTTCCCATAAACAGTAATCCTTTAGAAAGTGCTCAAGTATGGCTATTACTTAACTTCCTGATTAGTAGCAGTCACCACCTGCTACTTCTGTTCCTCATTGTCCAGCATAATGGAAGTGTTCATTTCCCTGGCTGTGAAAAGGTAATGGAGGGGAGTCCCTCTTCTCTGTTTTGCCAAAAAGAGCAACAGTCCCTCCTTTTCTCCTGTAACTAATCCCAGACCATATTTATCCCAGAAAATAAAATTCTATTTCTGCTGACAAATAGCTGGATAAGGCAGATTATGAATACTAAAAAACCAAAAACCCACAAAAGCAATCATTCCGATCTCTTTGAACTAAATTAAGGGTTCCTGCTGCAGGGCATTTTTATTGCCTGACCATGGCATTGACATCCCAGAAAGCACTAAGCAAAGGCAATATATTCAATATTTTTGACGCCTCAAACATGCAAAGACTTTGCAAAGACTTCTGTTTTCTTCAAACCTTACTAGCTGAAGCTGCCAAGAGAGGTGCACATGTTGCCTTGAAAGACAGCTGTTAAAATAGTCTCCTTTGATCAAAATTCTTCCATGTTTATAGCTAGAGCAAGATAAAGTATTATAGGATTTTCTTAGCACAGACTGAAAATCATAAAAAGAATGAAACTCGCAAAACCTGAAAAGTGCATTTGTCATGAGCGGGCATAACTTTTGAAATGTCAGTTAAAAGGAGACAACCCATGAATAGACTATGAGGATTTTCAGACTTTCTATTTCCCTAAAGTCCTCTTTTGTTTTACACTGGGAGTGGTGGTGTCTCTTCCTAGGGAAGCACAGGCAGGCAGTAGATTAGTCCTTATTTAGATGGTAAGTTCCAGCCTATTTGAATTGTATTAAGCATTCTCCTTACTTCTGTGGGATTTGTCATAAATCTTGAGTAAATATACTTAGCGCAATCTCAAAGACTGAAGTTTTGATTTCTCAGAGGGCTCAAATCTTTAAGCCTTAAAACTTCTCTTGTTTAAGAGAGATAAAGCAAAAGAATCTACTTGTCAAAACAAACACGGGGGAAAAAAAACCTCAGTACAACCCTAGACATTATCTCAATGGGAAGTGGCACTCATTTGGGGCTTTTCGGTAGAATTCTTTGCCCAGGAGTGAAATCTATTATAGGAATTAGTACTGCCCCTTAAAATGGTAGCATCACTAAGAAGCAAATGAATCCTACTCTCTTTCCCTCTGTTTTCCTATCCATTCTCCTCCTTCTAAACAGTATTCAAAGGTTTCTTCAAAGGTCTTCATCCTATCTTTGTTGCCATGGTCTCTCACAGAGTTGAAACAACATTTTCAAAACTAATGCCTGCTCTAAATGCATTGTTGTTGGGATGCTGAGTCAGTTCTCTGCTGACTAGGGTGAAAGAAAAAGAATCTTTGAAAATCAGTTTTAACATTCAACTAACCTGAATGGGGAAAAGCAAGACATCTATACACTGCTAGACAGAAGCAAAACTTTTCAGGGGTGAGATGCCTTGTATTTTGGGAAGAAAACCAAATTGTCTTGAGGTTTTTGTGTCAGCTATGCTGGTTTTACTCTTTCTTTTTATTCATACCAGACCTGAGAAAGACAATCACTTCTCAGAAGGAATTAAAAAAAAAAAAAACCCTAACACAGAAGAATCCTGTTGGTTAACACACACTTCCCCCCGCAACTAAATCCTTGCTGGGGGGGTGACAGAGGATGCTTGGTATGCATTAGCAGTGACAGGCAGGGCTAGCTTTGGCACAGTTGAAATGAGTAGGGGGAAATGATGAAGCACCACCATTATTTCTAAGGGAACTAACAAGATATTTTGCTTGTATTCAGCTTTTCTGTTTGCCTCTCTTCCTTAACTATTTGCACGTTCTTTGAAACAAGGTCCATCTCTAACACATGTATTTGTACAGCACGTGGGAAAACAAGCTTACCATCCTAATTTGAACTTTTAAGGTTTACTATATAAATAAAAGCACCTATTTGGTATGTAAATTAGAGCACCACACACTCCATACATGCATTTCAAGAAAAGACAAGACCTTTGTCACAGACTTGGTTATATCAACTTTAAATTGTTTTTAGCTGCCTGGCTTCAATTTTTTATAGATCCTTTGAACATCTGTCCTTAGCCCATAGTCTGGCATGGCATGCTAAATTCTGTATATTTGTTCATTATTCCTAGGGGAGGAATTTGCATGAAAATTCTGTTGGTCTAATTATATGCCTCAGCTAGAGAAACTCTATTCATCTGTCTGCAGCAAATTTCACCTTTATGAAACAGATGATGACTTTGCCAGAGACTTTCTGGACATTGTAGCAACTGAAGGTTTTATAGCCTACATTTGTAATATGGGTCATAAACTGAATTGAAGGGAAAAAAAACCCTTAGATCATTACAGTGCTCTTGAAAACAACCCTTCATCTTCAGGGAAAAAAAAAATCAGTTTAATGGGGAAAGATGTTTGCAGCAGCTTATTAAGGGTAAAATGCAGCCTCCCCTGCTACTCGTATCTCCCTGTGTCAGGGAATTCAGGTTGTGAATGAAGAAAAGCTCGACAAGGATCTGAAAACATGGCAGAAGAGCATGTTGTGGGTCTCAATCTCTGAGATAGATGGGAGACTGAATATTGGAAGTGTTTCAGGGTGATGGGATGCAGAAAGAAGAATAAAATGGGGCAAGAGTTCTTCCTGTAACTTAAAAACCAAGAGTGTGAAAGTGCATTCATTAAATGGGAACAGTAAGGAGCTTCCCAATTTTTCATCCTGTAGGATGAAGATGGATACACTGAAACAGAGCTGGTGATCACGGGGTCTGCTGTTTCCAAAGCTGTCTGCATTTAGGAGGTTTAAAAGTATTCCTAAAGAGACTGTACATTGTGTGTATACTCCTCTTGCTCCTTTTCTTTCCCTTTTCTCTGTGACCACCTTGCTTTTTTCCCCCCATGGTTTTAATTCACATAACTCTCGCCTATTCACCTCTAAATCCTTTCCCTCCTGGTCTTTGGAATATCCTCTTTCACTTTTTCTTTCTGTGCTGTTTGTCTTCCCTTGCTCATAATTCGTTAATTTTCACTAAACTTTATTTTCCCATGTTCTCCTAAATTTTTCCCTCCCAAAACTTTCTTGTTCCCCTTTTCTAGTCTCTTCTTGGCTTTACAGTCTTTTTTAACACTGTTTATACACAGTTGCTGGGGTTTCCATGGCCTTTTTAAGGTTTCCTCTATTTATTTCCATTCTCTCATCAGCCATATCAACCCATCAATCATATAGCCTAATCTACCATGCATCCTTCTTCCTAATCAATCTACTTCATCATCTGAAATCCATTTCTCCAACTAATTTCTTTTTTGGATACCAGTGCTACGCATCTACATTGATCTTTTGACTTTCCACTGGTCAGATCCTTGCAGGTTCATTTATTTTCTGTCCAATAAGCACCTCTTCTAACGAGTAAATTCTCTGAGCTCGTCACTATGTATTCCATTATTCTCATCTTCTTCCTACACTGGTTGTCCTTTCTTTTTGCCCACTTGACCAAAATCTCCCTCCTTTCCATACCCATCACAGTGGCACCAGAGATTCTGACACCAAAAATGAAAGGGAGGACGCTCTCCCTGCTTGCCAGCCTGGGCTTCCCCTGCCGTCTTTCTTCCTCGTAGCTTGTGGACTTTTATGGAAATTGTATTTTCCCTAGGGAGCTGTCAGCGGGATTCACACAGCCGCAGGCAGAGGAGAGCGGTGCCTCTCATGCTGCCTGCCAGCTGCACTGCAAGCGTGGGCCTTCACTCCCGACAGGTCGCACCAGAGGAGGGAAGAGCTCTCGCCCTCATCCCCATCCGTGCAACACAGCTGGCTCTGTCCTCTTCTTCTCAGGCAGATTCACCAGCTGCTGTGGCACTACCTCCAGCAGAAAGCGAGGCAGGATTTGGCCCCAAATCAAAGACCTCACCGATGTGTCGCAGGAGTTAGCGCGAGTGTCTGTCTCTGCTCAGGAAGGGCTAAGAGCTAGAATAGCAAGGGTATTTCAGGTCAGGCCTGAGGGGAATTAGCAGACAAGTTGTGAAGCTTACACAACATGTGGCCACATTATGTGTGGCTCCAGTCAGCGCTAATAGCCTGTCATTGAGCTCCATGTTTAAACAATTTGAGCAAACAGAAAACACAGAAGATGGGAGGAGGGAAAAAAAGGCCTTCGAGGAATAAGAAAGATCAGGCTACTTAGTACACTTGGCAAGCAAATATTGCAGCGGTGAGGACAGCAGAGTACCTCCTAGGTAGTTAGAGACGTGACCCAGTTCCTATCGTGCAAAAGTAACATAATACGAAACCAAAAATATAGAAGTTGTCCATTTTTAAAATTCACTCAGCCAGCAATTTTTAGAGCTACATAGGAAACTGATTGTTGGTTTAGGCTGCATCTGATCATGGAATTATCTGAGAGAAAAAAAAATATGGTTTTGGTTTAGCAGCAAGGAAACCAAAAGAGGGGGGAAAAGGAGGAAAAAGAAAAACAAGTTTTAGTAACAACAAAGAGTAAAATTCAACCACATCCATATAAATAACATTGATACTAACGTTGGGAAGTAAATATAAAAACACTTTAAAATAGAAGAACTTAGAAACCATACTGCATTGTTCAGTATGAAAATAATAGCCTTTCGAGCCAGTACTATTAGAGAACGTATTTAATCTAGTGCAGAATTGGCTATGAAACCATCCACTCTACCATGGGAATGCTTAGCTCAGTATCTGGTAGGTTGCCAGCCATTTAAAATGTTTTTGTGTTGGTTTAATGATTGTTCCCATGAGCACTGATGCTAAGGGTTGACATTAATTAAAATACTAACTCATCAGAGCTTGCATTGTGGGGAGAGGGAGAATGGGCTGGATCCAATTGTCTTCAAGGTTTCTTTGGCCTTCCACATTTTTCTCTTAGATGCATCATACATGCCAAGTATCCTCTTAGCTGAGGTATAACAATGTAAACAGACTGTCTCCGCAAATATAATCTTTTTAGGTTTTCCACACACTTTCATTTAACTGATTAGAGGACACTCATTAAAATCAGCTAATCATGTAATGTGGCTGTGTTCTGAATGCTAAACAAAATGCCTAAATGAAAGAGGATTTTAAAACACTGTCTGCCTCTCTTAATTTATTTCTACTGTATACTCAATGGCACACAATACAGTAGGAATTCTGGGCCCTATCCTCATTAACCTCAAAACTCATTATCTCATATAAAAACAGGCCCTTTCCATAGAGTGTGTTGGAAAAGGTATGAACAAGCATATTACAGATAATGTGTTTGGGCGCACGCTCTTGAAACACGATGAAGGATTTTGCTTAGAACTGTGAAATTAATACAGAATAGCACAGAATCCTGAGTAAGACCCACTGCTAAAATGATCGTTGCAAATTTGGATAAAATAGCTATCCTTATGCGTTTCTCTCTTATTTTATTTAATAACTACTCAGGATCTAGATCTTCAAAGGCACACAAATAGGAATAAGTCACTTAGTACCTGGAGCCCTCAAAAGGTCATGCAGAAAACAAGTAAAGAGGCTGAGCTTTTCTATTCCTCCCATCTATTCAGCAAGCCCAAGTTCCCATCCTACTAGCAAGGGCTTAATACTGCAGAGAGTGAGAGTGCAAGAAGGAAAGTTTATGCTATATATAACATGATCAATAGCCTAAGAATGAAGATCTCTAGGTTGACCAACGTGGAGCAACGTGAAGAAGCAAGCCAAGCCTACATAAATGCAGTGGAACATAAAGCAGACTGCCGGTCCTGATGCAAAAGGTAGGGCCACCCTTTCTATTTCAAAACATGGTTGCTCCTTTGGATCAGAAGTCAGGCGATACTGTGACTTTGGGTCACGTCCCCAAGTCAGGGGGAAACCAAAACTTAAATGAGGTGCCTGAAGCCAGTTACTGTCCCAGCTCATCGACTAGCATGTGGCACGGGGCTCACACCGCTTCCCTGCGACACCGGGGAGCTGTGTAACAGAAGTCCTCATCTCTGAGTATCCACCAAGGTGCTTTGCAAGTACAGACATCGCTCAGCAAAGGCCCCTTTACCTTGCTTGCCCGTGTAGACCCAGGCCTTCTCCGTGCCGTCCCGATGTCGAGGAGCAAGCAGGGGTTTAGATCACTGCAGGCAGAAGATGTCTGTGACAGCAAATCCTGGAAGATGGAAACGCTCTTTGGCTTTTTGGTGTGAATGTTCTCTGAATAATCTTTTCATATAACAAACTACCAGGCCTTTGAGTCCTTCAGGAGCTCGTCCATGTAACATGGAAGTGCAAGAGCAGCCAAGGGAGGTCCACATACATGAGGGCAGGAGGCCTGATGTCCTCCCGGGGCTTGTCCTCAGTGGAGCCATCTATGAATGCAAGGTTAAAAGGCTTTGGGTGGGTTTTAATTATTTTTTCTATTTTAAAGTGTTGCTTTTTCATTTTCGTTTGGCGGGGGGTATTTGGGGGGAGGGCAGGGTGTTTGTTTACTTGTTTTTAAAGTGCAGGCAGACGCAGAGGGATCAGGCAGCACCCAGGCAGCCGCTCATCAAGGGCACCATGAAGCCGGAGCAGCCGAGAGCGGGCTCGATAAAGCAGGTCACGCTGCTTTCCTGCGCCGGAGAGCCCGGGGGAGCTGGGGTAGCATGGAAGAGGCCCTTGGCCCGGAGGGGCACGGCGGCGGGGCAGCGGACAGGGGCCCCGCGGAACCCCCAGCGGTGGTGGACAGGAGCCCTGCGGACAGGGCCTCCGGGGGACCCCCGGCGGCATCGGGCGGGGGCCCCAAGGCCCTGCGGAAGCCCCAGGGGTGGCAGCCGGGGGCCCTGGGGCGGCCGGTCGGAAGCAGCGGGGCAGGCCGCGGGGCAGGCCGCGGTGGGTGGGTGGGTGGTCTGGGCGGACGGAGGCGCGGGATCTCCCCGCTGCCCCGGCGCCGGCCCGAGGCCGCTCCCGCAGCTGGGCCGAAGGCGGCCCGCAGACCGCTCTCGGCACATTTCTTCATTTCTCACTTGAGTGCCCTTCTTTAGTTCCCTTTCAACTGCCCACTTTATATCGGCTTCATTACACCACCGCTCCGTTTGTAATGTAAATCGGGAAACTCGGGGAAGTTTTTCTTTTGGCCTTGTCTACGGAAGAATACCGAGAGGTATTCAAAACGTATTAACACAAATCAATGGCACCAATAAAAGCAAAATCTCCTTAGCAACATAATCTTGATTGCAAAAGGAGAACTGAGAGCATTTAGCAGAACAGTGGCCCACATGGAATACGCATTTGTCTAGAAGAATGCGGCACAAAGCCTAAAAGAGAGATGCTGAAAAAATCCAAAATTAACTCACACTGAACAGTTACTCTTTTTTTCAAAAGTAGACAATTGGCTACATTAAATCTATCGTGCGCTTTTCTGCTCAGCAACATTGTATCATACCGCTTTGCAAGCCCAAATTACAACACCCGGAATGCTTCGCGGCGCCTCGCAGGAGCACCCCTCCCCACACACGCTTTCTGTACACGTCCACATATAACACACGCACACGCGCATATATATATGTATATATTATACATTATACACACACACACACGATAAAGAGGCTGGTTAGATTTCCATACTAGAGTAACCAAAGAGCTGTAAAATGTTTCACGCAAAGAAAAGCAGCTGGCCGATGAGAATCAAGACAGTTCTCAGAGCACCGGACAGCGCAGGGTTAGTTTTTCTTTATGAGGTTCGGGTTAACCAGCATTGCATATCCGACCATCTTAAAAATACACGGGTTACATAGATGGGAACAGTTCCTTTCTGAATAAATGGTGTCTGCCTTAACTAGATGGAAAGTGTATCTTGTTTGAGAGCACCAGTGTATAAAAAAAAAGCAGTGTACAAACAGTTTCAACATTACTATTCAACCACAATGGTAATACATATAATAAATCCTACTACCATTAGGCCTTGAAAAGGCTTAAAGAACTCCAAATGTGGACTTAATGAAAAGCCAGTTTGAAACACTTAAGGCAGGCAGTGCCTCTAAATTTGGTAACTCTAGTCCTAGAGTCACCTAAATTACCCCAAAACATTTTCACTTTTTTTTTTTTTTTTTTAATCCCTAATTTAGACTAAAAGTATCAACTGGAAATTAGAAGAGACCATTGTATTATAAGGGAGAAGTTTCTCTGTTTTTTCTTTCTTTTTCTTCCTCTCCCTAGCCACGCCCCCCCCCACACACATATTGGATAGATGAAAAACGGTAAGGCTTAGTAGATAGGTTAACAATTATTTTATTAGGTTATAATACATACAACTTAAGAAATGCTTTAAAAAAATTTATGTTGGAGTCCATTCCAATTCTGGGTCAGGTCAGGAAAAAAAACCAATGCTGACGTATTAAATAATATTCTATAATTCAACAATAGATTAACTTCAGTAATTTAGCAGACATGGTTAAATACTCTTAAATATGCATATATACAATTGTGCAGCCTTAAAAAAAAGTCCTTTACTTCCTATCTTCTCCTCCCAAAGCCATGTGCCCTGTGAACACAGTACTGGCCTCTAAGCTTTCAGTCTCTCACTCGGACTTAAAATATTTGAAGAGGAATGTTACAATAGTGGAAATCGCAGCAACCCTGTCTTTCTAAACTCTTTATGAGAGGAGATGCCCAACAGGCAAAATTACCATCGAGCCTCTCCATAAATAGCAGCTTCCTTAATATCCAGTTCTAGGTTAAATTATTGCTTATGCATTTTCTGCCTGAAATGGATTTTTAACATAGTCCAAAATACTGGTTTTTAAGTTTGCCTTCTTGAAAGATAATATCCTTTCAGTGACTTATTTACCATCACTGCTTTGTACATTTAACAAGTTTCTCCTAAGCACATACAAACTGATGCAATTCTCTGCAAATTCTTTTAAAGCAACATGAATTACACAGGACAAATTTAGCACACAACATTTAGGCACTGTTTTGTAGTTTATTGTTCTCTTTAAAATTTATGTTTGGAATTAGTTTTGTATTCTGATTACTGTACTCAGTCTTTTAAGGTAACAAGAATCCGAGTTACGCTTTTCAAATCAGGAACTGCTCTGCATTCCTTGTTATCTCACCAAACCAAAGAGCTCATTGACATTATTAACAAGTAGGTACACTGCATATCCTAACAAGTTAGAAAGCCTGTTGCAAGCACAGAAGGATCAGAGATAAACATTTAGACTGGATGAGTGAGGTATTTGTATTGGGACAATTAAATCAGTTTAAACAAAGAGCCACTAAAAATATCAGTTATATTGCATCAGGATATCTGACTTCTTGAAAAATTTCTAAACGTGATTTTAAAAATGGATTCACAAACCTAGAACACTGTAACAGAAAAAAAAAGATCTTCAGCTAGCCACCAAGTCCAGTTTTCAACACAAGGCAAAGTAACTTTCAATGATGAAGTTATAAATGGTGGGGGGTAAGCATGTTTCAATAAACATTATAAAGTCTACTATCTGCCCTCCAAAAGTGAGCATTTGTTAATGGTTCCCTTTTGCATAAAAGCTACAACTAACTACAAAAGTCTCTCTTACTTACCTGAACTTAAATTATCCTAACTGGATCCTACTCCCAGGCCTTAGATATACTGTCACATGACAGGAGCTGTCTGGACAAGTCAAGAATTTTCTTTGGAAACAATTAGCCATGCATTACAGGCTCCAGCGTAGGAAAAGACCGTTCTGTACTCGCTGTGCCGCTCTCATCAGCAATTCTGTTTTGGTATGGATATTTTAAACTAAGAGATGCCGAGTTCAGAAGGAAGCTTACCTCAAAATCTGCATGATAGCAGAACTGTCTATCAATTAGGGCATAGCCAAAATAAATTAACAACACACTTGTTAAAATTTAAAAAAAAAGTAATAGAAATTAAGACAGTCTACGTAATTACTGAAATGGATTGCTAGCTTTTACTTAACTTTCATTATTCAATACCATTTCATTCAGTTCAAAATTCTTTTCCACACTCAGAGAATTCCAAACCTAATCCCCAAGTTCAACCTTTTGGGTGTTGCTTCTCCTAATTCCTACGTTGCATCTTTTACCTCACTAAATCTTTACTAATGGTCTGTTGTATTCTGAGGAGTCAAGCATTTATGTATCTTTTTTCAAGAAAATAAATTGTAATGAAATATTAATGAGCTAAATTAAGCAGAAGAATTTTTTAAAAGGACATCTTCCATGAAAACAATAACATGTAGTTTATAAAGAGGTATTACCCAGGTGTCATGTGGTAGAGACACACACCAGCAAAAGTGTCAACATACGAAGTTTCATGCAAGGATTAATTTCTTTTAAAATTTTCAAAAAAGTCTCTAATTCAGCCCATGCTGACTGAAACACCAGTGTGCAAAAAGATGACGTTCAAAAACTAATGAAGTGCAAAATCCTGTTACCAACAAAACAACCCAAATGGATATCTAACTAATGAAGAATAAATGCATGATGTTTTCAGCAGTGAAATTTTTTGCTTCTAGAGTACTTGTCCCCTTGAAATGTTTCCACCTCTTTAAGAAGAATAATGATACTGTTTTCTCATTGCAGCAGTATCCCCTAATTCACCCAGCCTACAGAGAGAACTTTACAAAGAATAAACACAGGAATTAAGAAGGTAGCACCATTAGAAATAATCATTCTATCCAAATCAGCAAAAAAATGCCATTTATCCTTATCTAACGTACTTTGACATTCAGCAGCCTAATAATACAGGGTGAAGGGAGCTCTCATAGCTGTATATTGATAACATTCATAATGGTCATGCATATTACAAGCATAAGTTTTCTAGGGTGCCATTTGCAAAGTAAGCCTTCATGCAGATAAGCATTCAGCTCATTAACTCCATTTTCATATTTCCTATTAGTCCCTGAGAAGTTAATATTTCTACCTACAATATGGCTATTAAAGGCATTATAACGATCACACACTTAGCTGTTTGTGATGGAAATGCAATGTGGCTTTAGGGAGGAGAAGCACAGAAATTACAGCACATTAGCGGTGATTAATACAGATCTTATTTCTAAAATGCTTTCTTTTCATAAGCAAGGTTGCTGAAGAGCAACATAAATGATTTTAGTCACGGATAGAAAACTAGCCAGTGCCACTTACCCTTAATAAGTTCCTACTATGAATCCAAGACATTTGGGGCTCTGAGACCTCTCTAATTGAGCATTTCCTTTACATAAAATCATCTGGATTTTGACCTAATGTAGGGTCATCATGATCCTTCTTTTAATTACTCAACAGCAGTGCTGGGAGAACTTAAAAGAACCAGGGATTTTCTTTGCTTAACAAGTCTTTTGCCTCTTCAATTAGAGTGATCTCTTTAAATTGTTCAGAATTCAAATGGGGTTTTTTGGTCGACAATTTGCATTATTGCCAGCTGCTCAAAAACCATAAGCTAGGGCTCCAAAAACAAGGGGACCGATTTAAAATTAAGACTTTGGGGTGGGGGGTGGAGGGAAGGGAATAAAGACAAGTTCTTTTTCTTTGCCTTCTGGCTTCTGAGCAGTTACAGATTGCATTTTAAAGCTCTTCCCTACAATATTCAGGGCTAAATAATGACTTGTAAGGGAAAAAAAAAAAAATGAAAACTGACTTTTAAGTAAGCACATATCTCAGAGATAGAGTATTACATTTAAACACCGTGGTCTTGAGATTCACAAAAAAGTATCATTTAACAAATTGATTTAGAGATTATAAATTATATCTGTGTACTGTAAAAACATTTTACAATCTACTCTGTTTTGAGTATTGCAGGAATTTTGGATTTGCACACATAGTTTATTAAAATGACTTACTGAGCTATTACAAAAAAATTACTGACACTGTGTAACCTATCTCCATAAACATTTTAATTTCTGGTGAAGTTTGCCAATCCCAGTATAAACTTCAGATCATAGCTATTTAACAACAGATGAGCTCTATAAAATTCTTCATGTAGGGTCACACAGAAAGCCTTTCTCCCTCAGGCCTTATTTCTATCTATCACTCAAAGATTAAAAGTAATTTATTTCAATTATATTACAGTAAGAAAGAAATCTTTATTGGCCAGTTAAAGGCCACTATATCTAAAACTAATAATTAGCTTTCACAGGGAGTCACTGATGCCTTTACCAATAGTTTTTCAGGCTAAAGGTGAAACAGACATAATTAGCATCATCTGTTAAATGATGAATCTCAAGTGGGTACCTAACTCTTACTATTCAAGGAAATTGGAAATAGATAAGATTATTTGTAGGAATCGCCGAGTTGCAAGAAGCTGAACAACTCAGTACAATGTAATACCTATTTTAGCGAAGAGTAGGCTATGTCCTGGAAGTCCTACTACAGCTTCTGTCCTGCTCAAACTGTTGCAACTTCATTCTTTGCCAATTGGACAAAAAAAGGTAATATATGTCTTCTCACCAGCACACAAAATAAACAGACTGAATATTTTAGAAACAACATCAAAGGAAAATCCTGATGACTGCTGCAGGCATTGAATAGTTGAGTAGAGTTCCTGCCATGTCCAATTTCTGTCATTGTAATTAATGAATCAAAAGCAATTGTATGAAAATGTTTTATAACATTCTGACTAGGTGAGTCTATTACCTCATCGGGGGAGTAATACTGTTGAGCAAAACTCATCCATATATGTACACAGTTTCTCGAGTTTCCTGGTTGTATTTTAAGTCAGAGACATTGTGTTAATAAAATATCAGAAATGCTCCAAGAGTCAATTAGTCTGGCCTCCTTACTAACGGATTTAACTTTTTATTTGCTGAGAGCTCTACTTTGGACCCCTATACTAGAATTCTTAGAGAAAGTCATAGTTAAAATACAGAAATGCCTACTAACCAAGTAGGTGACTGCAGAGGCACCTAAAAGTAGACAAGATCTTAACCAGCACTACCACTCATGTGGAAGCTTTACTTACGAGATACTCTCTGTAAACCTGTAAGCCACACTCTATTCACTGCACTGGTTTCAGCACACATTGCGCTCAGATTAGCTTTACTGTAGGTAGGTTTGGGTGCTGCTGGCAAGGTAGTTGTGGTGTCACAGGACGTAATATGGAAAGTTTGGGTAGTAAACTAAGGCAAATAGCTCACACTGAATGCGGTGCTGTTATGAACATATCATGAGCCATATCCAACCTATCCCTCCACACTAATGAACTACCAGTGAAAAACTGCATCCATGACACAAACCTATCTATACAGACAACTGAGAATTTTGAGAATAAAATCTAGGCCTTGTATGATTCAATATTAATTTTATTGAAAACTGACAGTTGAAGAAATCAACATGTATTTCTGGTCATCAGTATTTATTACCAGTTATCATTTCTGTTCAATTCCAACCTTTCCCCTGCACCTCCAACCTCCACAACCTCAGCTGCCATCAATGTTAGGCTTCTGGCCTCCCTCACAGGCTGAAACTGGTCTGAGATTATAACTAATACTTCTGGGTGAGAGGAGGAGTGCTGCAGACCCAGATTTGTACTAAGAGGCTGAAACTGATTTTTAAAAAATTATAACCAGTTACTTTGGAGAGAAAGTTGTGGGACCCAGAAGACTGAGGCAGCACAAAACTGGTATTTGTTAATGAAAAATCATATTCCATCAAGTCAAAGAAAAATGCTTGTAGGCTTCTATGAAAAGCATAGCTGAGCTATTTTCAAAGTAAACAGCAGGAATCCACAGACAAAAGCTGACCAAAGGATGAGTTTTGGGAACAGATACAGAAGGCTTAGATTTAAGAAAACTTAAAACTTTCTAGACCACTCCCACTATCAACAATTTGGGAATATAATACTCACTAGAGAATAGTTTACAGAGAATAAATATTTTGAAGACATAGAAAAATAGTTCACAGCATCAAGGTACCTGTAATATATTACCTTGAAATAAAACTTGTATTTAAAAGATTAAAAAGAGAAGATTATTCTTGTAGTGGTATCAACTTTTCATTCATACAAATATTAAGCAGACTATATCTGGTTTTTCATATATTCACATTATTGCTTCCTACCACAACCGTACAAGGAACATATTCTTAACTTACATTAATGTTCATGTACAGTAATTTTAGATAACTAAAGCAAGTTTAAAAATATGATTGAGTTGCAATTACAAAAAAAAAAAGAACTATGTGTGAAGATATGTACAACTAAGATAAGTAGAAGAAATTAAATACAACTGGCCTGACCCAAGCATACATCATATATCCAGTTAAAAAAAGTCTTATATTTGTGCAGAAGCTTTGTAAACCAAAATGAGCAGAAGCAAGGGTGCAATAAATAATTATCTAACACATTTAAACTTACACTGTTGCCCAGTGTACCCTGCTTTGATTATTTTCAATACACGGCATCTGTATTTGCACCTGGAACTGCACTGTTCAAGACTTCAATAACTTTTTTCTGCTTATGTGGCTTTAAAACAAACAAAAAAAACAACCCTGAAAGGTCCTGTTGGACAATAAGTTTTAGTAAAACAAGTTCTTCTGCACCCTTGTGTACAGAGTCTGGTAAACAGTAGGAATAAAGCTGATACATGGCATTAGCCTGAATTAAACCAGCTATATTATAAACTGTAATACTAATATATTTTTGTGATCTTGAGTTCTACAAACCAGATGCATGCAATTCTCTCAGCGAATTTTCTAGTCTGAGTAAAATAATTCCATTTTGCTGCCTTTTTTGTTTTAACCCTTAAATTAGAACTTTTTCAGAACCAGCTGACAGGACTTCTTCAGGAAAAGCACAGAGATTTCTGCTAATGCAATAAGATTTGGGTTCCAAAAAGCACAGTTTCAAAAATAACTTCTTTTGTTGGAAGAGGCTAGCCAATATCCCAAAAAGAAATAAAAATATTTACAATTGACTAGTCACTGACAAAAGTTTAGGAAGAACTTAGAAGGTACTTCAGCATGTAAATCAACAATTAAAAGGACTTACACAAGGTACAGTCAATCAGTTGTGTCATTCTGGGATAAAAAAAATACCTGCTCACTTGTATACCATTTTCAGCTGTGTATTTATAGTAATATATATGTACACACACACGCGCACACATATAAAAGACTCTTTGAAAATCAAGATACATTAATAAACGAAAGTAGTAAAAGTAACAATAACTTAAGTAGTAGTTAACATTTGTGTGAAATGACTTTGCAAGTTTGACCCAATGCACTTAGAACATGCTCTTATTTTAAAAAAAAAAAAAAACACAAACAACAAAAAAACAAACAAAAAAAGAATGAAAACACCACAAGATTCTGTAGAACCAATGTTATGTCACCACCAGGAGAGCACCAAGCAAGGCACCATTGGAAAGACAACATACTTGAATAAGTCTCTATAAATAAATCAAATGCTAGTCTGGTCGAAAAATCGGTGTCTTTGGTAAAAATTCTATAAGGATGACCTGTAGAAAAAGGAAACAAATATATATTAAATGGAAGATGGCAGCAATCCTATTATCTATCGCAATGATAATTCACATGCATGCTTTTTTTCCAAGTACATCAAGTTGTGATGACAATCAAAGATCACTGTGCTTTTGTTAGGTAGGAGACCATCAGAAAAGTCGTGTTTGATGTAATTGGTTTGGGGTAGAAAACCAGAACTCTTAACGAATCAAATTCAATTGGAAAAGTTTGCCTACCAATACCTAACACATCTAGACAAACTGAAATAAGCTACTACATAATTATTCTTGAACATAATTCATTTACTTTGTTAGGAAAAAAAAATTATGAAAGAGATAAACATATTAATTAAAAAAAAAAACCAGAAGGCACAACGTATGCAAAATTATTTTCAATTACACATGCAATTCCCTTTACTTCAAAATTGTTTCCACTTAATATAGGATTCTAAATCATGCTTATAGTTCAAAACTTGTATAGAAAGGTATATCAACCTTTGCAAAGTTCCCACATCTAACAAATCTGCAAGTAGTTAACAAGAAACTTGGCTAATGCTTTTGCATGATTATTTTTATGGTCCCAATTCAAATTTAAACTATGTGTTTCTGAGCTATGTACACATGGTAGGGTACACTCCAGAATACAATCCAAGTATCTCTCCTACTTTAAACAGAAAGCTTAAAGGAAATGTTCGCTTGTGCTTTTTCTTTCTTCAGAGAGACAGTCATAATACAGCAACATGATTGTCTTAATAAACAAATAAATGTATCTGGTAACATAACTAAGGATTTTATTTACTTGTAAGGGGAGCTTGCCTTTCTAAGAAGTTAAAAAAGAATTTCTAAATGTTTTTGGTTGTAAAGGAGAACAGAACTTGGCTGCTTAGAGAGTAAAGACTTCTATCTCTGATAGCATACTGAACATCAGAAAAGAATTAAGTCTCTGATTTTATTTCTAAGGCAAACACCTTCGAAATAATGAATATCAAAATCAGGTCTATAAGTTTATTTTTAGAGATATTCAGACTTATTTTCAGAAGCGATGCAAACTGCTCAAAATCCATTGATCACTGACATGAGTCAACCACTGAATGCTTCAGCAATACCAGGGTTTCTGATATTCAGGCAAGATTTCAGAAAGGGAGCAAGAAGTAAAGCTGGAACACTGTGTTTATGCCGAAGGTGTAAGACTATCTTGTCTTTATTTAATTTATTAATTATTTAATTTAGCATCCACAACAGTGGATTTAGAAGCTCAAGCTGGCAAAGCACCAAATTTTGGGTACAAGAGTCTAATTTAAAACATCTGTTTTGAAAAAAAGAAATTGAGGATAAGTGTTTATTATTTAAAGTGAAATCATTAATACAACATTAAGGGCAGTTTTTAAGAGACTAGCAAATCAGTTCACTGAAAATGAGAAAAAGGTACAGAGAAATTTTGTAAAAATTTTCTCGTTAAATATATCCAGAGATAATACATTAGACATTTCACAAATTGAAAATAAAATCTTCGCTCTTTATTCTGTAAAACTATATGCCCGTACTTACATATTATTAACGTAAACAGGTCAACTTATTTTAAATTGTATTTAGTAGAATGAATCTTCACCTGTAAATGTTGCTGGGCCATAGTATTTACAAACTACCATCATATGTGTTTTTTTCAACTGAATCTGCAAAACATTGGATGTGACAATGTTTTCCTGTAGAAAACCAAAACTTTCAGTGAAATAAAAACCCCTTAATTTAGGTAAAGCTCAAACCTACTTTCTGAAATTTGCTTTTTTCCATTTTCAGTCACATCTCGTACATCTAAACCAAAACATTTTGTAGAATAGATGTTATAAAAAGTCTACTTATTCAGTGAACTGAATAGAGCGATTCTATAAAAAAAGCACTTTAAAGATCTTATGTTTCAGGCTAGAAATAAGATCTAATGTAGAAACAGGAACAATGGGAAGACTAAAATAAAAAGATTCTTTTAATATAATTTCCAACTATTTAATCACTTCTAAAATTTTTATATGCAAGACAGCTTTGCTGCTTCAAAGAACAAAGTACTATGTAACGAAAGATCACAGATAAGTTAGAACTAATACAGCAGATACTTCTCAAAGGCTAATCTTTATTTTTAAGAAGTTAACCCTTCCTATCGCCTACTTCCTAGAGCATTAAAAGAAATTATGCAAATTCTAATGTTTCTTACATTTTAGCAGCTTAATTTCATCCTATTCTATGTACCTCCAAGATATTTTGAAAATGGAAATAAAAACAGCACCAAAAAAGAGCAAGAAGGTTGCAAGCTAAACAAACTGCAATCCCACATTGGACATCATTCATTTTAAACCGCATATAACCTCTCACTGTATATTTCCAAGAAGGGCTTATGGAGTCTCAGCTAAAGACTGAATTAAGTGAAAACTCCAGAGACTGACTTAAAAATATTTTAGTGACACCAATTGGAGATAAAGATACTTTCAAGACAGTTGAGGTAAGGGGCAGTTAAAATCTAAAAAGGCTAAAGGTTTCTTAAGCTCCAACAGCTTAGTTGAAAGGTCTTCTTCCATACTTTTAGACTTGATTAGCATTATATAAAACAGCCATATCTGACTTGCTGCGTAACCAAAGTTGTGGTTATTCTTTATACAGCATCTAAAATTTCACACTCCATCAGCACATGTTCAAGCTATTTTATCTTGGCAATTAATTTATTATTTTTCAGAACACAGTGAAGCCTTGTTTTCAAGTCATTCATAACTTTATAAATCAGTCCTGCACATGAAACCATGCATCTGTGAACCGTAGAAAATCCTTGCACTCAGGCGATTAAGCTCCTGACACCTTTACTGATTAATAATCATGAAAAGAATAAGATCAGAAGCAAAATAAATGATCATTTAATAGAGAAACTCACAAAACAGCCCTTTAACTTACATATTCCATCATGTTATTCGTTTCACATTTCCTTTTGCTTAGTCTCCAATGCAAGCACAGCTAGACAAGGAGGAAAGAAAAAGAAGAAAAATGAGCTGTATTTTATTGCAGCACACAGACTAGCCCATTTGTCCACCTTTCATATTTTTCGTTCAACAAAAGCATCTGTTTCCATACTGTGCAATTCAAACTCCAACAGTAAGAAGCTGCTCCCTGCGGCACTCACCTTGTGGTATAACCTATTGTTTTCCCATTCTAATAACTTCTCAATCGATCTTCGTGTCTGGAAGACAAATGAGAAAGAATTTTACTCTTGACTGGTTTTAGAAAAACTTTGTTTTGCAGCTGCTTTGTGTGAAAAGGAGAGAGGTACAGGACAGTGACTGAGTACAGGGTGGTCTGTAGTACTATCAAAACTTCTCTGGTATTAAATAGTAACCAGAACAGAACCAACTTCTTATGACACCCAAATAACTATCTTCAACCATTTTGGAACAAAAACTGTTCATACATATGCTTTCCGGTTCTTGTAGCAGTTATAACTTTAAAATCACAGAAATTCTGAAGTGATCTAAATATAAAAGCAGGAACACTGCTCCCCCAGTATCAGTGGTCTAAATGCACTGCTTCTAAGAACGTCGGCATCTAAACCAACAAATGTCGCCAACTATTTTGCAGTGCTGTAGGTCAAGTACAAATATGCAATACTCTAGACAAAAGAGAAATTTTTGTTACTTGTATATCCAGATTTTAGAGACTGAGAACCAAATGCAGAGAGTTACAGTAAATTGCACAAATGAACATTACTAAATATGTGATTTGTATAAAGAGCAAACCTAGTATTTAGGATTCTAAAGCAAAGTTTTACTGCCTATGTTGTCCAGACTTGACAGTTCAGATAGAGAATCCTGAAAGCTGTTCTGCACAGCTTTTTAAGATTACGCATGCTAGTATTAAAGGACATTCTGTGCTGTGAAGTTTCACAGCATTTTGAATATAATTATTCAGTTATATTTACATTTGAGAAATACATTCTGACATTTATGGTCATTTGACTGCCAGAGCATATACTGCTTATCTCTAAATGGGATTTGCTACTGACTATGAATAAAAAGAGGATAATTCATGGTGCCAGGTGTTAAGATGAGACCAACAGAGCTGCAGGTGCAAAAGGACGGAGCAATGACAAGGATCAAATACAACTTAGTGCAGCTGCAGCTTCCTTACAAGGCAGAGAGGGGTGAGGGGAAGGCATGAGAAAGCATCTTGCTGTTATTACTACAAAATACAAGTACTGTAAATGAACCTTAACAAATCAAACTAAGTGCTGTCATGAGAAACAAGAATGTCAGAGTAAAATAAAAATTAGACAACAAATTATTCATTTCCCACCAAATATTAACATCTTGGTTTTCAAACATCTTCAAACAGACTAGTTTAATACCAAAGCAGTTGTGGGGAAACACATCTAAGCATGTACTATGGTCACATGATTAAAAATTAGATCATTGCTATCTATGAGTAATTATGCTGAATTTTTATTACATTTAAAAAGCACAAGTCAAGGAATTATCAGAAGGTGGATGTGCCAGTGACTAATTCATCACATCAATTGGGAACTGAGTATTTTTGGGGTTATTGTTATTATTATGTTTTTAAAGACAGTGCCCTTTAACAATAATCAGTAGACCTCACTTGTTTCTTTGTAAAGATAGCCTTTTAGAGTCTGCTCTCCTTTTAAATGAAAATAGGGCAGCAGTTATGGTCACACTTTTGTTAATTTAGTTGCCAGTCAGCTCCAAATCAAAAGAAAATAAGGCTGCAGAGTGTAATTAACATTCAGTTCAGTCGTTTTGTCCCTTGTCTAGCCCCCAAGCTTTGTTAAAATTGCCATCTGAATGCTGAAGGCTGTAGGGAAATCGATTTGATTCTAATCGCACCATGAAAAGAACATGATCTAACTGCTTTCAGCCCTCCGTAAATCTGTACTAGGTCTTTAGCACAATGCAACTTCCAATTTAAAAAGCACTGAATGTCTCGTCAATGACTTTGTGAAGAAAAAAGAACAAGGAGCAGACATAAAAATTCCAATAGTTGTTTAAGCATTAAAGTTCATTTGCATCACAGCAAACCTGAAAAGGGCTGACCTCTCAAACCGCCTCTCAGGTCTATGAAGTTGTAGCCTTGACAAGCTCACATTGACAGAGCTCATTGACTCTGAAAGGCTACTCTATCAATGGTGAAAAATGGCAATAGGTTCTACTCTGAGCAGGCATCTGCCTGCCCACCCGCTGCTAAACCAATGGCAAAACTGATTCAAAACCTGAATCTACCTTGTAATCTTCCTTTCCAGGACCTTTTAATAATAGATTAAGATCACTATACAATTTAATTTCATTGTTTGCCCCAAAGAGTGTGAAAAACATCCAAGCTTTTCAAATTCCAATAAAATTACATATATATTACAATACATACACATAAATAAGGAATTGATAGGTAGTTATGTACTATTAATTGGTTTATTTAAATAAAAAGCCAGCTTAAAGTCATTTGACTAGCGTGAGATAAAAAACACATGCCGCCTCAAGACCATGGTTATTTATGTTCCCAGAGCCTTAATACAATCTTTCCTGTAGTATAATTTGGAATAGTCATAACTCCCAAATCACGCCATATTATCAATACAGAAATGTTAATGAAAGTTAGACTGTAAAATATTTCTGCCAACCTCAGAGTGTGGAATAAGAAGAAATGAATTAAACAGCATCACACAATTCACTATAGTAAGTTTTCTTCCTACTTGACAGGTGAAAAAAAGCACTTGCACGTGCAGCTTAATTAATCACTGCTCTTGACATCTCAATGATTTACAGTGAGGAGCAGGTGAGGATATACAAAACCAGAAAGGAACACTTGATTTGAGTGTAGCATTTCCAGCACACTAGGATGACAAGCTTATATTTTCTATCAATGGTGTACAGAAAAACCCATACAGCAAATTATTTGTTAGCTGCAACAAAAGCGCAAATTAAGTGGAAGAGAGACTTGCTTATTAGGAAGATTTAATACTATCCAGCTTCTAAAATTTTTTTCCTAAAAAACCGCGTCCAATATTTGAGCAAAGCTAAAACTGCAATTCAAATACACTTTTTAGCATACCAATAAGAAAGTGTGCTTTGTAACACACCCTGTGAAAAAAGCAGATAGTCTTTAACGTTATCCGCAGAATTTTGTGAAAGACCTCTTCAATCAACTATCTAGATGCAATGTTTAATGAAACATTCCTGTAAAATAACTGATTCTTTAAAGATACTCATGTTTGACAGTGTCTTTTGAAAAATCAAACTACCAAAAAAGCCCAACTCCGAATACACTTTCACCAATGCTTACTGCTCCCAATTAAGTAAAATAAAGTTTTGCCCTTAAACATGGAAGAAAAAATAATAGGAAGACTAAGTATGAACTTTTCATGCAGAAACAAGGCAGCATGGAATACAAATACTGTGTTACCTGTATTACCAACTACAAGACCTTTCTGTTATGTCTTTGCAGCGTCTAGTGAAGGTAGCTTACAATTCCAGATGCAGTTACGATCTGGACTGGGAGGCTGTGCAGCCACTGGGCCCCCTTCTTGCAGTGCATGACCTGGAACATGCACGCTACACTAAACAGTACTAGTGAATGGGCCAAAGCCCCCTCAGCTCCTGCTGTAAATCAGTGAATGACTGGTACAATATTAAACAAAAGGATCTTACATGACTCCCAAAATGGTGCTAATTTGAGTACCTCCCTTTGTCTTTATTTAAGTGGGGAAACAACATGGACAGTAACAACATGATTCTCCACTATCAATTTTATTCATAGTTGTCTGGGAAGAACAGAAGACTCTCCCACTACATGCATTTGATCTTTGACTTCTCATCTGAAAATTCCAAATGTACATAAATGTAGTGCAACATTAATCCAATAAATAGCACGTGGGGATTTTCAAATTCCTTCATATCAAACTTTGCCACAACCAAGCATTAATAATTTTGAATATTGCCCGAAAAAAATACATTTTATGCTCAGATTTCAAAATACAAAGAGACCAATTTAAGCAGATTTTTGTTGATTCTCATATGGCCAGAATTTGTATTAATACCCCACAGAAGAAAGGCAAAGGATCCTATCAGAGGTCTGAACTATACCATCTCTGCGCAAAGAAATGATGGAAGCAGGAATTTCTGTTCGTTCTCCAAAGATATGCCTGACTACAAAATTCATACCCAAGTAGTTTAGTTACCAGCACAAACAATGAAATATGAAGTTAGAAGATAACCAAGCCACACAACAGTATGCTCACTTTCAAGATGCCAGAACATCCCCCAAGTCAATTTTGAGGCCCATATTGGCGCCACAAAAATGTCAAAGCTGTACTCACAACATGCATAACTGAATTACATATATCTTTATCTGTGCTGAGAAAGTCCCCACCTTGAACACCATATTATAAATAAACCCTTTAGAAACTGTAGACTCACAACTCCCATCTTACTGAGGAATTCTCTATTTGTGAAGGGCAAAGATGATGAAGGTGAAACCTGAGTTGATTTCAGATACTGACATCCCGGAATACCTGCTTAAGGACGTACAGTAGCTTGAAAAGGTGTCTGTTCAACCACATAGGTGTATCTTGCATCATCTTTCCTATTAGTAGCTAGGATATTTCTTACTAGAGACTATTGTAAGGGTAGTCATCCCAGAAGCCACTATAGCATCCATACAAGAAAGTCATTGAAACCCATACTACGTGGATTGAAGAATATGTGGAAATAAATGTAGCATTCTGGTGCTTTTTGTATGATCTTGAAATAACTGCTTTGTCCAACCAGATTACTACTGCTGCATCTTGTCTTACCTTACCAATGATTCTGGGCAGAAGGCGAGCCCAGACCACAGCACAGATCAAAGCTCCTGATCAGGCAAAGAGAAATATCACCACCAGAATTTGGAAGCAGAAGAACTGACAACATCAAGTTGACCTCAGGAAACTACCCATTCTAAAATATAGCCTGGAGGATATTGTCCCATATCCTCACACGATCCATAAACTGACCTAATTTGTACAGGTCTGAACCCTGGGTTGGTACATCACAAAGAGATTAATTTAAAGCTTAATGAATCAAATCAGATCAACTGATTTCCAGAAAGGTCTCTTCCACGACATTGTCTGCAGATATAAAGAAGAGAGCAGTGTTATTTCACATTACTGCATGTAACAGTTTTTAATATCTAAGCCAAAGATGATTCCTCAGAGACTCTGGTTACCTTGATCCTCAAACTCCTATACTGTTTAAGAAAGCACTAAAGCCATGAAGTATGTGGAGAATGGAGAAGGTGTACAGAAACATACACACCGTGAACATTATCCAGGAGTACAATGGAGAACATCTTGTAGTATTACCACCAATGTATTAACTGATACATACAGGATGAGTATTTTCCAAAGTAATTTTGGTCTGCAGTAGAAACATGTGGCAGAGAGAAATTATCAAGGAAAGTTCCTTCAAGTTGATTACAAAAGTCTTATATAAATTTCCTCTCAAATATAGACAATCCAAAAGACTCAAGATGCTAACTTGGTATTTTAGCTGTTCTATAAGAGCTAAGTCACCAAGTAAGTCTAGCTAGCTACTTCCTGCAATGAGGTGACAGCGACTAGTGCCAACCATTGTGGAAACTTCATACTATGGAGAAGCCTTGTAGAAGAAGTGGTCTTGACCTTGGCAAGAAATTCCCTTGAGAAGGCCTAATTGAGATGTGGAAAAACACGTTTCACAGGCAGACAGATGTTGAACTAAGCCACGAAGTATCAGGATTATAACTAACATTGTTACTTGGATTTGTAAATAGATTTGTAACTCTTATTCTATGATTAAATTCTATCTCTGATTCTCTGTCATTATAAGGAAACAAAAACCATGAAGCTCCGTTCCCTCCAAGCAAATTATTCAAATCTGGCCATGACAATCTAAAGCATCCAACCTCCCGCTCAAGGACATTCTGACAGAAAGAGCCACAGAAAATGAACACGTAAGATGGAATTGACTGTAACAGGGATGAAAATAGGACTGAATCTCCACCAAATAACTCATCTGGTGTCATCCACTGTAGGAAATTATAAACAGAACGTGGATGAAAATTCCACCTTCATCTTCTCTTTTCAGGTTACTTTGGGTCTTCGTCATTTATTTCCAAAATATCCAGTAGTATGCTATGGAACATAGTTCAAGGCCAGTGCAGGTGAAGAAACTAAAGAATCTCAGGTTACATCTCTATTAGGAAATGAAACTGCACCCAGAAGCATTCCCATTCACTTGAAGGCAGCTGGCAGGGAAGAGCTTCCATCTACATCAGTAAGTTTTCATAACCTCCGAACCACTCGGAGTGCCTGGAGCATTCTGAAAATGCCTAGGAATTGTTACACAATACAGACCAGAACCTGCCAGGGACCTCTCTAAGAGTACAAATTATAAAGCACCAATTCTTAGGAACACTCCCAGGTTTAATTTATTAGTAAGTAGGAAGCCTCTGAATCCTGCTGTTAGGAGTGTCTAAGGGCAGGGGCCAAGAATGGAAGAGAAGCTACATGGCCAGGAAGACTGAAAGGCAGCCCAGCTTAACAAAGTAACTCTAGAAGGCCCTGCAAAATCCAGTGCTTCACTAGTGTGCACGCTGAAGGGAATGACCTCTCCAAAAGGGACAGCCTCTACAGTGCCTTGCCCATCTAGGACTGAACAAGAAAATTACAGAAGCCCAAGCAGGTCGATCCTGTAGCTAGTTAACCAATTTAGAAAAAATAAATCTGGCTACTTAAAAAAAAATATTTTCCATCATCATCATAATTTCAGCAATTTATTCCAAAATTCAGCAAAAAATTGTTTTTACGGGGAACAAAATGAAAAGTGCCTAGTCACTTCCCACTTTACATGTATGTTTGGTACAGCCGAAGACTTATCAATTCCTTCAGTCTTCTCTTTTGTAGAACTGCCCTCCTCATTGCCCCACTGTTTTGTCAGCAGTCATGTTTCTTGAACTCCTTTTTTTTGTTAAATAACAAGTTATTTTATTTATACATAGTGCTTGAGTTACTGAGAGTGCTCCACTTACACAGAAAATAACGTTTTACCCTGGTTTGTTTAATAAAGTGAAAAAGTTAATACATCCCAGAGCAAGACCACTTCCAGAAAAAGCAAGGGAAGAGGCACAGAAGTGTCACTACCTCACACCTGCCAGCAGCCCATTCTAGTTTTATGTTTGTTTTACAGTAATACAGTCTAACAAGTTTCTGTTCAGTGAAGTGCTTTCTACTTATTTTAATCATATGAATTTCAAATAATTTTACATTCTAATTCTTCCCTCAGTGTTTGCATATGCTCCCGATTTGGCATCATCTACAAGTTGCTAAATACAGAATCCTAAAAATGACACTTCCTAACCTGATTTCCAAATCTGACAACCAGTTAGACAATTTTTAGCATGGCCATGGTCTTTCAAAATAGCTCTATGCAAATTGCAGCTAGTTCCCATTTGTTATTTTGAGAAACATGTCAAATTGGACATGAAAAGCAATACAAAAAGCAGTATTAAAACCAAACCACTGCATGATCTATGGCTCCCTCTAGAAACCTTAGCCATCACAATGTAAAAGGCGCTATAACATGGAAGTGTTAATCCTACATGTATTATTTTGAATAATATTAGAAGGTTCAGAGATCTAATTACAAATGCAATTAGATTTTAAATAGCTTTTAGAATATTCACTATAGAAACCAAAGATATATGCTGCATTTAGGATTAATAAAAAACCTATTATTAAGAATACATTAAATTACAAATTTAACTTTAGAATACATATTTCTGAAATATTAAAGGATTTTAATTTGACCTATAAAGAAACAAACTAATATTTTGTGATTTACTTATATTTGTAAGTATTCTTCATGCCAATCTTCTTGCCCTGCCCACCTCAAGCAGGTTTGCAAATTAAAAGACATGGCAGAACTATCTGCTCCCACACCCTGTTATGTACCAACTCATTTCTTTACCCTTTAGGAAAGCACATGAAAACCTGATAAACCTTTACAGGGTGCTCTGAAAGAAATAAAATCTGATTTCAGAGATAGAAAAAAACCAATAATCACAGAGCTATACACACGATGATTTCACATTTACAGTATTCTACAAGCTTTACCACTTTAAGTTCAGTATGTGGCAGACTTAGTGACTTCTGACAAAAATTATAGTGAACAATTTTTAAAGAAAAATACACCAGATCTGAATCTTCTGATTCTTTTAAAGTTTTCATTTCATAGCTAACACTAAAAAAAAAAAAAAAATTATTTTAAAGACCTCTGAATATATTTGAAGACAATGGTCAAGAATGTATATTTGATACTTTGATACATACAAGCTCTACTTTAAAAAAGTTTTACTAAGCCAACTAGAGCCAATATAGAGATCACGTGTTCTGGTTAGGAAAAACATAGTAAGTACATTACAGTTTTAAAGATTCTTCCAAACTGAATTACAATGTAAATTGTCACAACAGAGACTTCAAAAACAATGCACCTTCCATCTTATGTAATTGCCTTAAGGAACTGCTTGGAAAAGTATTATGGTATTAGAGTATCTCCAGTGCCAAGTCCCTGGCAGATAGACACAGGAGAAAAATACGTATTTTCTTCTGTTTTGAAAAATAAATGTAATGTATTCATAGCTTCAATGAACTGAGCTAATTTATTTTAACATCAGTATCACCCACTGACAAGCAAGACTACTGTATTTAAGAAAATTCATTCCAGCTCCTCCACCACATATTTAATTTAATCAATACTTTGGAGTTGTAATTAGCTTATGTTTATACAGCACTCTGAAGATGTAAACTGCTATGTAAGTGACAACTAATGATGAGGCTTAAGCAGCATTCATCAGCTTTGTGTGAATTCACAAACAAACAAGTAGCTCTTGAAAGTATTAGTACAGATCGCTATTAAATATCTCATTCTGTTCATTTTAAGAGATTGCCCATGAACCTTCCAAAACATGCAATTTACATGTACAATACCAGCTTTTAAGAAATCTAGCAGTACTGCAATTCCATCATAGCTTTCATTGTTACCATTTCTGTTGAAATTATTTATCCTATTTACACATTGGAAAGTACAGCATTTAGTTAATACTGAAAATGAGTGCCAATTCATTTGAAAAAGTGGCTTCAAATGGGTACCTCAGCCTGTAGTGCTTTTTGAATTATAATTCACTATGTCATTCTTTTTTTTTGAAGAACAATAACTTAAAGACTTAATGTTCATTTGTACAATCTGGAACTTGTCCCAGAAAGGATGGTACAATCTATGAGTAAAACTGCTGAAGATCATTGAAGATCTAGATCTGCAAACGAGGGACTGTATTTCCTGTCATTTTCTTGCAGCTTTTATTCATTAAAATCGAATCAAGACCACATGAAAGGAGAGAGGCAATAAGATATTGAATCAAATTAAACATTTATTCTACTGGTGAAGAGAAGCAGGCTTTTTCTCAAATATCTCAATGCAAAAGAAGAAAGAAAACAATACTGTACAAAGACTTCCAAAACTAGCACTGAACAAAGCACTGAAAAGAAAAATACAGTGAAGGGAAAGCTTTCATTCCATGGAAATGCATTAAAGTGATATAATTAACAATTAAGCTTACAAACGTCTGTGACTTAATAAATTCCTAGTTTGAAGCACCTGCTGATTTAAGACGACAAACCCATAACTTATTTTTCACTGCACAAAAATAAGCATATATTGCCATTACACACAAACTTTCAATAACTGTCTAATTTCAAAAATCATATTTACATTTGTGATAACATTCCCACATTCAAATTAAAAAAGTCAATGAAAGGCAGTACAAATACAGAGAAAGATTAAGAGAATTATTGTAACTTCACAAACTCTGAAGCTGCAGCTTTCATTTTGTCTAAATGAACCTTAAAAAAAGCTTCTCTGAAAAAGAGCTGCAAAGTATACCAGCAAGTTAAGACCATGGCAGATTGATTCAGCCTCATTAAAACAGGCATTTCTTAATCGGTCATTCTGAGAAAAAATACTCTTCTGTATTAAAAGTAAGCAACTGTATAGTTGAAACTGTTGTTTCATTTAATAAAATCCTTAACTTGAGAAACTCTCCGACTTGTTAGCTCACTCAAAACAAATTTGTTAGTCTTCTATTTTCAGTAGGAAAGGGCAAAGATGAAGGCTGGTATATTTTCATTGTGCAATTAAAACATGTTCTACACAAATTTCAGTTCTACATGGGAACACTCCCATCCTGCTTTCAGAAATCAAGCTCTCTAATGATATGGTCTTAGTCTTTTGTGATCACTGCAGCAAAGGATGTAACCCAGGCCAGTTCTAAGTAACTGTCCTTTCACTAGGAATCTCTTAGGACAGGGCTGAAGTAGCAAAGCTCTCTAAGCAACACTTCTCAGACAAGTGCAGGTACTGTAAAATAAGTAACCTTTTATTTATTGTTCATTTGTTATAACTTTTATATTATGAGTGTCAGTGGGAAAGAATCCATTATATCCAAAAGTCGAAGGGAAGAAACAGGCACACATCATCCTGGATCCCTGTTTCCTCAAGAAGTGAATCCTGGCTGTTATAACTATACCTATGGCTGGAGTCTGGCCAGCAAAAGGAGATCTGAAGAAGTCAAAGCATGGAAGATCATTTGATCAACACAACCCTCTCCCAAGACACAGTAAAGTCAGAGACGAGCAGTACAAGAGTTCAAATGTAAGCGATTACTTCACATTTAATACATTAGTCTGCTATGTATCAGCAAAACTGTGGTACTAGTAGCAAACCAAAATAGTCTATGGATTTAAACTTTTTTTTAGTGGAAGAATATGAAGTTGCTTCTTGTCACAGTTCTATTGGAAACTACTGAGCAAGTTACAGACTGGAACCTAGATGAACCAGTTGTATTTACAACTGCTGTCAATTTGCTGAGCGGCTCCAGGTAATTCACATCATGCACTCTCACTTTCCCCACTTCTCGGAAAATACATACAATTACTTTTCCTGCACTTGTCATAGCACTTGACATAAACTGATGGAAAGTCCTGCGTAAAAGAAAAATCTTACAAGCTTGTGGATGCAATTCAGTACTGAGATCTTAAAGGGTACAAAACTTGTAATTCCAGGTAAGAAGGATTTAAAGGATTAAATCACTTTGTACTTTCCTGATCTGGGTCTACCAAGACATAAAGTTGAATCTATTCAAGCAACTCAAGTGGCAGTACCTTTTCACTGCTTTTCTGTGAGTAGTAGCCCCGACTAGAATCATTACAAATTCTTCTGCTTGTTTCCTGTACTAGAATTTGCAAATATGTCCTTGAAAATATTCCACAGCTTTCCTCCTTACCTCCTCTACCAGAAAAAAAGTCTTTCGCAGCCAGGTCCAGGATTAAGAGTTATAGTTTGGGAAAGCGTTCTTGTCCCTTTCAGTTTGCCTTTAAGAACATGAGTTAATTATACTCTCCAGATACCCAGCCGACACCAAGTTCTGGGTTCTCTGTCTGACAGACAACCCTCTAAGCAGACATCTATTTGCTGAGCTGCTGACACAGTCAAATGATGTTGTCGCAAGACCTGAAGTCTTCAGATTGACTTAAATGATTTTCATTCCGGAGGAATAATCAAACTGCCTAAACACAGTGGCACAAGATACTGTGTTTAGGCAGCTGAGTCCTAACTTCAATTTCACTAACGCTGGACATCCAAGCTTGAGCCAGTCACCCAATCTTAAGTGCAGGAAAAGGTGTGAAGGTCCTTAAATGTCTCCTGGTACCAGCTTTAACAGGAAAAACGCAACATTTACTGACAGTCTGGGCCATACCTCTAGGATGACTTCCAGAACTTCAACCCCAAGTTTCTGTCCTTGCTCCTGCTGTTCACTCTCTTTCTGAGACTCTTCTGTCCTTATGCAGTCTGTATGTTACAGCAACAATTACACCACTAACCTTTCCAGCCTCCTCTGAACAGCATATCCATGGGGTTGGGTTTTGTTTTGTTGGTTTTTTTTTTTTTTCCAGATTCATCCTTTTGGAAGGGAGCTTAGCTTAACTCCTATCCCATGCAAGACGGAAGCAATCTGTTGCGGAATGTTGTTGATGGAAGCAAACTGTTGCGTCACCAGGTTCCCACATAGAACCTCCTTCCTCAGCTTCAAACTCTGTTTTCTTGCCCCAGATGCTACAAGCCTTTGCCTTTTTTCTGACTTTGTTTATCAATGTATACAAAGTTGATAATTTCTGACTTCTGGTAATAGATTAACAGACCCTAGTTTAGAAGATGAGGGTTTGGGGCATCAGCCCCTACCATGTTACATCCTGCTATCATTTCCTGCTACAATAGCACATTATGTGAGAAAAATGGGTCAAACTAAAGAGCACCAGAAGCTTTCTCCTTTAGAAGTTAAACACAGACAGTAGCAATGCAAGCTTCCCTTGGGTTTGTAATGAACATAGCGAGGCCTAGAACAGTAAAGGTAGTCTTCTCTGCAAGCTGGTTAAGTCACCAACTTACCTGCTGAAGCAATCAGCAAATTCTAATTTCTTATAACAGACTTTCAGGATGTGGATATACAATCATGCTACAGGACACTTACTAGTTTGTGAGATCTTAAAGACAGAAAACCTAGGATTTGATATAATTCACAGACACCAACATTTTATTCTTTTTTCTCCATGGACTCCAACATTGCCAGGAGACTTTTCTACCTTCTTTTGTATACAATTAAAACTAGCCTTAAGTAATCTCTCAAAGGGACTAAGCATCAAGATCTTAACACAGAAAGTTAGACAATACAAAAATGTATACAGGTTTTCTTATGATCAGTGTTCATCCTATAAATGTTTTTTTAGAATGCCTTGATTTACTGACCCTGTAAAACAAGGACTTTGATAAAGAAAATCAGGATGATGTTCAGTGTACTCAATTGTACACAATTTGTAGCATTAAGAGGTATTACACAACAAAGAATATACACAAGCCTTGCCATGAAATGGAAAGATGAACAGTACTAACAGTGAGCAGAAGATGAGGAGGCACGGAGACTTCTTGCAGAGTAGTGAAATAGGACTAGCCAAAGACAATTTTTACACAAATGAAAACAGAAGAGATGGCAGGGTAGCCTAATTAACTGCACTGAGGGCAAGGAAGTGAAAAACAAACTGCCACTCAATCACTGCCATATTCTCATAAAACCAAGTAGTGTATTACAGAGAAGATGCAGCTATTAAAAAAGTATGTTGCAAGTTACTTCAATAATAATAAGCGCTGTACAGTACATGGTTCTAGCAGAGACATTCAGCTATACTGCCACTGAGTTATAAGCTCAAAGTTATGACTGGTGTCTGTTGTAACTTGAACTAGTATGACAGACAACTGATACCAAAATGTATGAAATCAAACTGATTTAAGTAAGGTCTAGCACACATTTTTTAAGGGCGGGGGGGAACTACCAACAAAATGAGAGCAAACCCAGTACAACTCTATCAAAAATTATATGAACTGTTCAACTTACTCTTTTACTGAGGCAGATAACTGGCCACATACTACAACCTAAAGTGCAGCAGCAGCAAAGGCATCCACATAGTAGCCATCGTACATTAACTGGAAGGTTCTTCTTAAGACAACTGTTAACTCTACTGATGCTGGCTTTAAATTCTTCAGGTGCAACCTACAAGGAAAAAGAAAAAAAAAACCAAAAACAAAAAACAAACTAGTACCACAGCAGTGTGATTTATTACTCTTACAATGGTCTACACCTGGAACTCCTGGTTTTGTACCAAAATCTTAACTCTAATTCCAAATTCCTATTCACAGATACTCACCTTTCCAGTTAAAGATGAAGGAAATTCTGCTTCAAATTTGTTGCTTAGTCCAAACCTGCAAAAACAAATGAAGATCATACCAAAATTCTAAATAACCCCAATCCATGCCACAAGTTACAAGCACCTCATAATACTCTCAGGGTTCATATCACAACAGCATTAATTTCAGGAAAAAACAGTTGTTATTAAAAGTAATTCCTAAAATTATCCCAACAGACAAAAGTATACCACTGTACACAGCTTGAAATCCATCTTGCCTATAGTCTCTTTTTAAAGTTCTGTTGATACTGTTGAGTATTCCTCAAACTCAGCAAAATCTTCATAAGCAATAGTGGCAAGCGTGAAAAGTGAAAAGTAGTACTTAAGGGGAGAGGGGAGGTAAGTTAAGGCCACAGTTTGAATTACCCCCCTCCTCCACCAGTACAGATGTATCTTGAAAAGCTCATCCAGTGCTATTCCACTCGGGCTGTGCTAAATAACTGTACTAAGCATAAAAATTGAATGAATACCACCTTGTTTATTCAGAAAAAAATACACTAATAAGTTTCAGAACAAAATACTGCTTAACAAAACATGATTTGAGTGATAACTAATTTGAAAGAAGCATACCAATTATGAACATAAAGCTATGAAGCAGTCTGAGGTGAACTGGAGTTACTGACTATTCTTGGTTTCAGAAGATCTGAAGATTAGAAGAGTTTCACCTTGTCTATAAAAAAAAATTGTTTTCTATCTTACAGTTGGCTGGTTGGGTTCATGAATGAATGAACCTCAAAGAAAATTTGAATATTTTCTGGCATCTGGACTGGGCAATAACTTCTAATTATACAGTCTAACAAAGTCATTAATAAAACTGTATGACTGGCTACTAATTTGGTAAACAGCAGTCAGTGTAAAATTTAAGTTGTAATTAATAACCTTCTGAATATAAACCAAAGTAGTCTTACTATCAGATACTACAAACAACACAAATCAGAAATTAAACCACTCAAGACTTGAATATTGGCAGCAAAACCTATCACACATTGCTCAGTTGTATGCAGAAAAGCTTACCCAAGCCTTCATAGTTGAACATTTTAAAGACATAACTTGCGTTGACAATATGTTTATTGAGCAGCTAGGTATTTCTCAGGGTTTGGGGTTTGGGGTTTTTTATTTCTTACTGAACTGAATAATCTGCATGCCAATGGAGAACTTTGTCCAAGTAGTCAAATGGGCAGTGAAGTGCTGTACCAATGGTGAGCTACTGTGGAAGGACCTCACAAAACCCAGTGGACAAAAGGTGACGGATAAGCTTCAGCATAGACAAATAAAAGGTGGTGAATCTTGGGAAAGCTAAACTATGCTTATGTGACACTCAGCTAAAGTTTGGCAGCTACAGCTCACTAGAGAGATCTCTGATCACCACTCATCATTCTCTTAAACAGCCAGAAATACCACTAAAATACTGGGCTCACTAGGAAGGTGATCAAGAACAACACTGAGGGCATTGTTTTGATGCTCCATAAACCCCTCGTATACCCACAAATTCACTAGTAGGTGTGGTTCTAGCATCCACATTTGGCGGAGGACTTGGTGGAGTTAAGAGAAAGCAGAGAGAAGGAAGACTGATATAATTAAGGGAATAAAGCAGCTGCCCTAGGAGACTAACAAGGCTGACACTACCTTGGAAAAGAGAAGGCTGAGGTGGGTGTATGATCAAAGTGCAAAGATTCAGGAAGGCAGTGGATAAGGTGAATGATTAACTGTTAATCACAAAATCCCACAACAGAGGGCACACGCTGAAACTAGTCGGAGATTGGTTTAAAAGAGATAAAAGGAAGTGCTTTTTTAAGCTGCAAGTAGCAAACTTCTGGGTTTGTTTCCACTTGAGATTAGTGATGCAGACTGTGCCAACAGATGTGAAGAGAGATTACACAAGTTCCCTTACAAACAGACACTAAGTGAAAGACAATGTTGAAGTATACATCACCTCACATTGCTTCAGATGCCAGAGAGTACAGGGAGGATGGCCACCAGGAACAGCTAGACTTGCATGCAACCTGTAAGTAGCAGTGCCTGTTGCCACAGTTTGCAACAGCACGCTTGGCTAGATAGTTTATGACTTTGATGCTGTAGGTGACTTTTACATATGGTCTTAAGGAAAAGTAAACAAGTCATCTCCCCATCATTGACCGCAGGCAGTAGAATCATAGAAACATAGAGTGATCTGGGTTGGAAGGCACCATCAAGGATCATCTAGTCCAACCTCCCTGTCACTAGATCAGGTTGCTTAAAGCCCTGTCCAACCTGTCCTTGAATACTTCCAATGATGGGGCATCCACAACTTCTCTGGGCAACCTGTTCCAGTGTCTCACCACCCTTACCGTAAAACATGTCCTCCTTATATCCAATCTAAATCTACGCTCTTTCTGTTTAAAACCATTGCCCCTTGTCCTGTCACTACAGGCCCTGGTAAAAAGTCTTTCTCCATCTTTCTTACAGGCCTCCTTTATATATTGAAAGGCCGCAATAAGGTCTCCCTAGAGACCTTACTTACATATAAGTTACCTAGCATATGTGAGTATTTGAAATTAGAATAGTAGCTCTGCAACTCCTATGAATCCCTCAAAACTGGTGAAGAAAGAAAAGAAAATTGTTAACCAGAGAAATATATGGCAATTTTACCACTTCAGCACAGAACAAAGAAAACACATATGTACTGGAAACATACCTTTACCACTGAAAATCCTATTGCATACTCCATGACAGGAGCACCATCCATCCTTTCCCCAAAATCCTGAGTGAAACCAAGTGCTGAGGCAAAAGTCATGTAGATTGTCAGAAAGAAGTGTTACGCCCTCCCAGTTAAGCTACTTAAAAATGCCAGTAGGTTGCAGGAGAAACCAAAGCCTGAAAAAAATCCCTTGGATCCGTATACATTTCATAAGCAGCCAGGCCTGGAGAAGGACTCCAAGCTGAAGATACACTGCTGCCATCAGAAATCTCAGAACTAAAAGGTAACACTACTTTACTATATAATTAATTCATCAAATCAGACAGATATCTAAAGAGACATCTCTTCAAAGAATGATCTTCATGTACTTGATGCTTCAACATCCAGAAGAGATTCACTATGAATAATGGACTATAAATTTGAACAATAAGGGAGTGGCCAACTACAAGGATAATTCAGTCCAAAGCAGTTCTTGTTGCAAGAACTAAAATGAAGCTGAGCCCCTGTCCAAAAGATGAGACAGAATTTCAGCTGTCCCTCTACCCAGAAAACTACGGAAGCCCTTTACTCTGAGGCATGAGCAGGTAAGTCAAAGGCACAAGGAAGTCTCTCTGCTCTCAGTTAAGTCACAAAAAGATGTAATTGCAGGGAAAGCCCTGCTCAGTCTCATGCTGAAAATTGGCTGGGAAATCAACAGGACAGAAACAAGGCTTTTTTTGTGAATGCATGATCCAAAAGTATTCAAACGTTGACAGCTTCATCAAACACAACCAACCCTACTGAAAAAGCTCTAGAGGTATCTGAACTTACAAACATGCCGAGGCAGAGTGAGGCACAGAAACTTCTGACCAATACAGTTACACTTTGGTGAAGTTATAAGCGACTGAGACTCTGTAATCGAGGCTTGTGGCAATGTTTAGTATGCAGTGGGGTAGTGAAACTGAAACATCAAACCCAACTCAACCAGCTACCAACATCATTCTGAGCCTTCCATGTTACAGTTTTGTCACCATACGGAGGTAGGAAAAAAGGGCGACTCCATACATTAAAAGCTTTAGTAAGTAATTATGCCATCTCAATATTACCACTCTTGACTGCATGCTGCAATTTGGAAATTAAAATTTTAGAAACTCCACAGACCACTACTACATGTTCACTGTAAAGACATAACAGCTCTGACAAAAAAGCGGCAAAAAGTGTCTTAAAAATCAAACACTGGAAATCAGTATTTTCAAGATGCATTTCCTCAGACAGCTGTCCTCATACAGCACTAGATTTCTGTTGTACAACACTCCAGTGACATGTACTCTTCTCTGCTTGCTCTCTCCCTTTCCCATTCTACATCATGGCTTCAACAGATCCATGCTCACCTCATGCATGAGTACTTACTCTAACCTTCCCAGAACCTGAAGAAGTGTTTCTTGAACATGACTCTGCTTGAGAGGTTCAGCTGAGTTCCTGCCCTTGTGTACAGGCGGAAACTTCGAAGTACAGAAGTTTACAGTATAGGACACAGCCAACCTGCAACCTTTTCTCAGCTTGCAGCTCAGATCTTCCTAACACATAAAACTGACACATGCTATCCTCTTCCTCTTTGTCCTCTCGTAGGGGGACACTAAACCATTTTTTCATTGCTCTCAACCATACTCTTTAATTCCATGTGTTCACAACCCTTACAAAATATATATTCCACACATCTTAACACTCCCCATCCGTAATTCTTATATAGTCCTGTTTTCACTCGTATGTCATTGATACCGAGGAAGGTTCAAAAAAATATATAAGCAGACTTAAGTTTAATATTAAAGAAACTGACTTGGGTGAAAATACGTTTTGTGAGGTTTTCTTCCCCATCCAAACAGTTATCTTGCATCAACCTACAACACACTAAGATGACAAACATCACAGAAAGGCATTCACTATCACATCACAACAGCTCTCCATCATTCTGGTACTGCAAAAGACTAATAAATCCAATATTACTAGCTAATACAGTCTGGTGTATATATAAGGCACATGTGTCTCAACTGGTCAAGGAACAGGAAAGCACAGAAAAACAGTCACTGTAGACCACAGACACCTATCACAAATATTTGCAATTTCAAACTTATGACGTACCTCTCTTTCCATTGTAATATGATTTTAGAAACAAGTATGAAATACCTTGGCCTTTCAATTCAGTTGTAAGTAAAGTTTTATATTTTCTCAGCTTTCAAGTTTCTTGCCATTAGAAGAGATCACCTCAAGTTATCAGAAACCAGGTCAAATATTACTCCTGACTACCAAGCTACCTAAACTCTACTGGTGTGAAAACAGTTTAACCGAGTATTTAAAAAACAATTTTTTAAAAAAAAGAAGTTTTAGAATTGTGTGCAGCATGCTCCAAACAGTGAGTTTAAGAAGAAAACTCTTAGTGCTACCCAAAAGCCCCACACCCTGAAAGGCAAGGCCTTTGTATGTTTTATTTGGGTAATATTTACCTGCTTTCCTTTAATTGCTTTTAACTACTCAGCTTAGAAAGGACTCTCACACACTTCCATTGTCTGTTGGATCAAACCAAGCAATAGTAAATGTCTTTCTGACATTAATCTGTAGTCATGGAAATGACATATTTCAAACTCAACATTATGACTCTTATGTAAGATCAGGGAGCATATGACAATAGACTGTGAAATGAGAGCTTCTGTTTAAATACACACACGGCAGAAGCAGTCAGCAACTCTTCAAACAGCAGAGCCAGGGACAGATCAATCCAGTATTTGCTTAACTGCTGATAATTTTTGCGAGACCTTCAAAATGCATACGTGCTTTTATACCAGGCAAGACTAATTCATTATATACATAGGACTTGACCTACTCCTTAAATCCGCCAACTGAATGTTCTGACAGTGATCTAACTTTTAACAATAACCTTCTCAATCAATGACAAAAAAAGCTACAGGCTGTACAGAGGTAAAAGTGGCTGATTCTATTTAGTCAGCTGTTCACACCAGGTACAATCAAGAAAGTAGATGAAGATCCATTGCCTAATTTTGGAGGTACGTGTTCATATTTCATTGCTCATCCAAAACCTAAAGAACAAATATTTTAAGGAAGATCTTCAAGTAATAAGAAGCTAGTGACCATTAATGAACAATTAATGATGCAACCATCCTTCTTCAACCACAACGCTCTACTAGTCACAGACACGCTACACAAGCTTCGTCATGATTCCACTAACGGGCCTTGATCTCGTCTCGCGCTACTTACCTCCCAGTATTGGAGAAGAAATCACCGTCTGCCTCCATTCCAATTCTTTATACTTTTGCATTTGCTAATAGGAAAACTATCTAATTGTGGTTTTGCTCTGTTTACCAGAAACAGGCTAAGGCTACCAGCTTATTTTCAGAGAAGTCACTGGATGGTAACAACTTTTGTTCACAGAGTCACATGCTGAACACTTCGGCTACATGCTTCCGTTCCTTCACGGGGCCTCCTCAGCCTCCTGCCCATGCACGTCCTTTCCACGTCCTCTCTCAGTCTATCATGTCTTACTTCCTGTTTTTAATCAGACAGCAACCTGCACTGCCCAGCTGTTAGTATTACTTAACATCAACAAAATATTAAAGCAGTAATATACCAAAGTGCCACAAAGCTACTCTAAATTTAACCCTGGATTTCTGGACAGGTCAGTATCTGAAAATCAGTAGAGTTCATGGGACTCTGAGCAACAGACCACAGTATCTTCAACTTTTATTCTTCTGTTGCAAGCCTAGTCCTCGTGAGCAGGGAACACTAAAAAACAAGGTTTGCACTGCTGCGTTTTGTCTGCAGGTTGATATTTCAGCCTCTGAAACTGTACATCATAACTGATAATGACTACACTTCAGTAAAGTGAGCTTGACAGAGCGTAGTGAAGGAAAGACACCCTCATCTGTTACATTATTGAGAAGTACTACGCTAACTCATGGTCAACTGCTGTTACATCGTCAGAGACACCAAACGTTCACAAAACAAAACTCACAGTCACTCCCATGTTAAACGCAGTGAAACAACACATATCAATCACAACTTAACATGATTTTACATGTACCTATCTGACTCACGGGCACCTTTTTCTTCTTGAAAGTCCTCAGCGCTCTATCAGCGGCCACGTTACATGGGAGTGGGTAGGAGATACATAAACAACCCTCAGCAACCGTCCAGCCGGTCATGTGCTGGCACATACATGTTATACGCAGGAACACAGGCACCTTACTTCCTGACAGCTCATCACTTTGGACAAATACTTCACATTCCGCTGCCAATCACGGCCCAAGTCAGCCTTGTTTCCTCTGAGCCTCCTTAGAGGTCTGCACCCGCTTGCGAGTCCCAGGCGGCACCCAGCCGCCCGGCGGGGCCGAGGAGAGCCCTCCCGCAGCCCCCCGGCCGTCGGGGCAAGACGGGGAGGGAGCCAGTACCGGCCCGGGGCTCCCCCCGCCCACCTCCCCGACTCTTCCCAAGCTGCAATCGCCGGCTCGGCGCCACAGGCCACCGCCGCCCCCAGGCCCGGCACGCAGCCGCCCCCGTCCCGCCGCCCGGGCCTCCTCCGCCGCCCGCCCCGGCCGCGCAGGCCCCGCCGCGGCCCTTACACGGTGACATGGCCGGAGCCGCGCACCACCACGGGGTCGGGGGAGTACTTGAGGAGCTGCTCCTCCAGCGCCCGCTCCTCGTCCTCCTCCTCCTCGTAGATCTCGTCAAAGTCCGCCATGGCCGGGCCCGGGCGCCCGCTGAGAGAGAGGAGCCGGGGCGACGCGAGGGGGCCGGCCGCGGAGGCCGGCAGGGACGGGGAGGGGGGGCCGGCGGCGACACCCCGGTGCCGGGACGGGAGACGGCGGCGGCTGAGGCGGCGGCTCCGGGCGAGGAAGCGCCCGTCACCCTCCGCGGGGCGGAGGGGGGGGGGCGGGGCAGGAACAACAACAACAACATCCGGTCGCGGGGCCCGCCCCGCCTCCGCCCCGCCCACCCGCCGCGCGCGGCGGAGGCGGGGCGCGCGCCCGCCGCGGGGGGAGGCGGGAGGGGCGCGCGGGCGGCGGTAGGGCGGGCGTCGCGCTCCTCAGGGCCCTGCCCCGCTGTGACCCTTAGCGATGCTTTGCCTGGGCTTTTGCGGTTTGGTTTTTGGTTGTTTTCTGGTTTTTTTTTTTTTTTGAGCCTGGTGTTTTCTTTCCCCTCGTTTTACCCCCTTTTTGGGCATCCGTGACAACAAACAAGGGGTTTGGGGGGCCACTGTTGGCTGAGGGGTGCCCGTTGGGCGTAGTTCAGGGGGATGTCAGGGAAGCGGCCCCTAACAGGGGCCAGCCTGGGCAGATGAAGGCTGGTGCCAAACGTTTGCACGTCCCTTGGTGCTGTCGGTGTCTGGGTCAGCCATCCCTCCAGTAGCCTTCAGCCCTCCACGGAAAGCACCACACGGAAGCCATTGTTTGCGTGGAGTTCAGAGCAGAAGATTAAATTGCAGAGGAACAGCCCATTTTAGGACTGTAGAATCATAGAATCACAGAATCGTTTAGGTTGGAAAAGACCTTTAAGATCATCCAGTCCAACCATTAACCTACACTACCAAGTCCACACTAAACCAATCAAGGGTAGACTAGACTAAACCATGTCCCAAAGTGCCACATCTACCCGTTTTTTGAACACTTCCAGGTATGGGGACTCCACCACCTCGCTGGGCAGCCTGTTCCAATTCTTGACCACCCTTTCCGTGAAGAAATTTTTCCTAATTTCCAACCTAAACCCCTGGCGCAGCTTAAGCCCATTTCCTCTCGTCCTATCGCTAACTACTTGGGAGAAGAGACCAACACCTACCTCACTACAACCTCCTTTCAGGTAGTTGTAGAGAGCGGAAAGCTAACCAGAAAACCCTAAAAATGAACAGGACTCTTGTTCTCTCTCAGCAGTTTTGGTATTCGCCATAACCAAAACCTGAAGCAAAGGCTGGAAAATGCCAGCACAAGTGTAATGGCCTTAGCAATGGGTAGGCCGTTGGCTGTTGTGACAACAGGGGAAAGCAACGCTGACATGGGATTTAGCAGTAGCAGGGTGACATTTTGAAAAGGGAGAGCAGGTCTTTTTTATTTGACAGAGTAGACTAGTGGATCATGCACTTGCAGCAGTATTTAGTGTATAGATAATGTCGGTTACAGGGTTCAGCCCCAAAGAGTCAAGAAACTGGGGCTGAATCTGCTTTTCATGAGTGCAAAGAGAATTCTGCATTCCCCTTTTCTTTCCTAGTACTTTACTCCACATATCTTAATTGCAATAACCCCTTTCTCATATTAGATCATTTTTCTTCTGAAACCTGCAGTTCTTCTTTCCTGTCTTGTTGCAGTGTATATACTGATCAGCTTATTTTTGGAAAGGCTACTTTGCCACCTAATCTCCATTACTCATAAAGATCCTCGTGGTGTATTTCTCAGGAGTAAAGTGTACGCAAAGATGTGATGATGCTTACTGTTCTGTGTAAAACGAGGGTAGAAGCAGTGTGGTTGTGAGACAGTCCATGACACTGCCTTTGCTGTAAAGGAAAAAAGCAGCGCTTTTTACTGTCACACTGGAGAAGTGTGATAGTTTTTCTGTCATGAGCTACGTGTAACAGGTTTCATTTCCCAAATAACAGAATTCTACAGAATAACACAGAATTCCTCTGAGTAATAGTTTGCTTTCATACCAGCATGCTTACACGTGGTTTTTTTACCTAGTTACTATTCTTGCATATGTCTCACACATAGAAATTGGACTTAGTGGGACTGATGACTCATTGCTTCTGTCTAACCATCCTGAAACTGAGAAAATGGCCCAAATACTGGCAAAAGCAAGAGGAAGCCCACTGGTTTCAGTGAAGCTATGCCTCCTTGTGCTAGCTCACTCTACAGATGAATTTGGTCACCTGTTTGTTTTCAGATGACTGTTTCACAGCAGCAGCCAGGTAATCAGAGTTAATGCTGTGCGGCACCATGCTGGAAATCTTGCAAATGACGTTGAAGGGGTGGCCTTACCTACGTCGCACTTGAGCCCCTGTAGCAGTGCTGCAGGGGCCAGCTATCCTGTCGGAGGTCCAAGATCCCTGTCCTGCATGGCGTGACAAGCTTGATTAGCTCCTTCGATGGGTTTGAGATAAGGAGAAAAGAAGTCCCAGGACCCTCGATTAGTTCTTTGCATTAGCTGTACATTACTCACCTAACAAAGACCTGTTCCGCCGTCTGCTGTTTCCAGCTGTTCAGTATGTGGTGGCCTTTGAACAGATGAAGAGCTGTGGCAGGTATTAAGCGGCAGTGCCAAGTTTGTAGGCTGAGATGCCCATGACGTTTCAGCACGTGTTCTGCAGCAGCCAGTGTGCTCAAAGCGCTGTGACTGACTGCAGCGATGAGTGCAAAGTACCTCAGCATATCAGGCTTCCGGGATGGGCACTGAAACCAAAATACACACGGCCAGCAGGCACTATGAAAAATCCAGGTTAAGTAACGTTTTCATCATCTCACGTGGGCACTGTTAGACTCTTGTTTTTCAGGCAGAAATTAACTGCCTTAATCTTGAGATTGCTGTGTGTCTCTGTCTCATTGGCGCCGACACCTGCAGTACAGGTCTCAGCAGTACTGGACCACCCTTAAAGGCAGTAAATAAACTCCCCGTTTTGTGCAGCCAGCCTTCTACCACACACTGAAGATGGTCTTACCATGAGCCTCTCCTGTGTTTCAAGGAGTATCACGCGAGTAGTCACTCCTTCTCCACGGCTGTCACCTCACTGTCCTGCGCCGGACCCCCCAACAGCCACACGCTCCCGAATCCGTGCCTTCACATCACAGCGTTTGCTTGTGACTGTTTTGGTGTGTACTCTGACCCAAAATGGTGGGACACCTCTCCTGTTCGCAGTGCCTTGTCCTTTCTCTGGGAACAGTGAGAGTAATGCCAGGCTCATGCAGATTGTATTTTTAAGCAGCTTACTCTCTTTATATCTAAATAAAAGAGGGTAGGCCTAAAGCCAAGCTTGAAGGGCACCATGCTGTTGTTCCAGGCAGGAGTGCCCTCCCCAGTGAATTTGCTTACTGCACCTAGCAGTTCAGTGGGGGAGAACTGGTGCCACGCACAGCTCTCTCTGACTGAGGTACTTGCTGTCCTCAGAGTTGCTCTGTAAGGACTGCGTACTGTAATCTAAAGGAGACTTTAAATCATTGCCACATTTCTTTTTTCTGTAGCTCTTTATTCCGGTTCCCTGTTTTTCTCTTTCGCCACCTGTCTCCTTTATCATTTGTCCCTCTCCTTTTTCTGTGTGTTTCTTTCCAGTTCCCCTTGTCATTACTTCTTCCCTCTGTTTCCCACTAACATCTTCTCCGTTGTCACTGGCCTCGTTCCTCCCACAGTCTTTGGCTTGTTTCTCACTGTCTTTTCCTTTGTTAATCAAGTACGTTGTTGGACTTCTGAAGGAAACTGTTTCACACAACAGGGCATTGAAGAACAAGCAGCAGGTGCAGCAGTAACCTTGTTCTTTGAACTCCTACTGCCACTGGACAGCAAAGCAAAGCTGGCAGGAACGGCTTCTCTTTCCCTTTCCCTGATTAATTAAGAGAAGAGAGGTAGCAAGAAGGAAAACAAGAGTGGGTGGTGATAGCAAGGGAAGAGGGCAAGCAGGAGAGTATAGGAGGGTACAGAAGCCAGAGGGAGGAAGATAGAAATAACAGACTATAACGTACATTCATGGACACTGCAGAGGGAGTTTAGCAAAGCTACAGGACTGTAGCAAACCTCCAAGGATGCTCACGTCAGGCTGTGGTTTGCTTTTTCTGCCCCGAGACCTCCTCTCGCATCAGTCCCTTCCCTTAATGCAGAGCCTCTCACCTCTGGGTTGGCTCCTCCGCCCTGCTTACATGTCCCATTGCTCTTGACAAGCCTGGCTAAAGCACTACTGATAATGTAAATGTTCCTGCTAATGGCACCAGTCACTGCCACCCATTGAGTTTCAACAAAACAAAATAAAACCAAACCAAACCAAACCTAAAAATGAGATTTTAGTTATGGTATTGGAGAAATATGGAAAGGCAAAGTCAGGAAGGGGTATGTAGCTACAAATAACACAACAGAAAATTACTGTTAGAGCCACAGGATTGCATTTGTTTCTCTGACCAGTTTCATTGCGTTGTTTCTTGCTGATTAACTGATTATTCTGCAAAACCCCTGTAAAACCACAGATAAACTAACCAAGGTTTTCTGTGCAAAAAGCAAAGGGAAAGTCAGAGTAGTGTCCCTGACTTTATGATGCAGAATTGAGTGAGCTCTTAGAGTAAAAAGATATGTTGAATAGCTCCAAAGCACTTTATTAGACTTTTTTCCTCCTGTCAGGCAATTTATTTTGTTTTCCTTTTGGTCCAGCTTCCAATATTGCATTTATATGCCAAAAAGATGCCTCTATGTAGAAAATAGTATTTCTGAAAGAGACTCTTTATAAGTCATAAATAAAGTACAGAAGGCATAGATCTCATGTAAAGAGAAAAGCAGATACTTCGTTTTCAGAATTTCCTTAACATACAACAAAATGAAGAATAGAGTCCTTGTAGTTTCCAGTCTGTTAAACCTGTGGATGGGTGCAGCTGGATACTCCTGCTCTTTCAAGGACCACATGACAACACATTACTGAAGGCAGAATCTCCTAATCCAAAAAGAATTTGTGATACGCTCGACTTAAAGACCTGCTTGTGTTCCACATAACCTACAGGCAAGATAAACTCTTGGCTGTTTTTAGGCATGACACTGGGGTCTTTTTCTTGTAGGACTCACTGACATAGGAAATATGTATGGTCACTTGTTTCTTCCCTTCCTAATGGCATCAGTCACTGCCACCCATTGAGTTTCAACAAAACAAAATAAAACAAAACCAAACCAAACCTAAAAATGAGATTTTTGAGACTACAAGAATCTAATATAGCAGAATCCTTGCTGCTTTTTTTTTCCTATAATCACATCAATTAAAGAGAAACACACAAGAAGTCTCTGGTTTTCATTTTATGAGACAGATGTAACATTGAAATCGATGGGGGTTTTCAATGCTGTGAGTACAAAAGCATAAAGTCCACCAAAGCCAAACATAAACAAAGTCATATAAACATACAAATTAAACAGCAAGTTCTAGGGTTTTAAAACATTCTTAAAATGGCAAACATACAGTATCAAACCTTTCTTGAGAAGATCACCTTTAAGAACAATATCTGTTGGAAGTGCTGAAAACAAGTATCAAGGAATACTGTGGGCTGAATCCTCTGCTGTATCTGTTAGAGCTACAGATGCTGTTAGTTGGGTAAGGCTGTGGTCAGCCTCTCTCCTAAAAAAAAAAAAAAATACAAAACAAAAAAAAAGCCAATGACAAATGTGGGGCTCTTCTAGCTGCTATTGGAGTGAACAATCATACCCCCAAGACATCAACAGGGATTTTAATTTAATGTCTTTGTTTTTCCTTGTTTTTGTTTTTCCATCCATTGATGCCTCATCTCATAGTTTACATTTATTTCAAGGACAGTTATTTTTCTCTTGGTAAATATGACTGAATGACTAAGTTGTTTACTCGCCATCTTAAAGGAACAGCGAGTGACAACTACTGCAACTGAATTGCAAATCTCTATAAAAGTCACTATAAAAAGAAGTAGCTTTTATACAAAGAAAGTGTTAAAATCAGATTTACTAATCCGTTGTTAAGATAAAATGCCTTCATGTAACATATTTTAGAGAATTAGACAATGCCTCTGTCCGTTTTTGCTTGAGAATAGGAAGTGCCAAAATTTTTATCCTGCTTAAAGACAAATACCCTCTGCTATGCCACCCACATGTACCCAATCTGTTGGAAAACTAGAACTATGTATTCCTTTAGGATTGAGAACATAATTCTTTGCCTGTCAGATTATTCTGACAAATTACATTATAATTACTTCCTCATTAATTACTGTGACAAATGTTGATCTAATGAGAACAGGGAAGGATGTCTTTCATTTAAAATCATCAAAACATGAACAATTGAGATTTCCTCTGAACACTTTAATGTTCATTAATATTTGGGCATGCTAACATGTTCATTCCTATTGCGTATAAGCAGAGATTTCTAGCACCTGTCACTCTCAGATATGACAATTTTATTTCCTGTTGAACATCTTCAAAATAACATCTTTTCTGCTTCCAGGTAGATATTTTTCTCTCTGATAGTATGAGGCATGATCCATAAAGCATGAAAAAAATAGATGCTCTTGTTCTGAGAAGTTGTTTAAAGTGCGACAAAAGCACTTATAATGGAATATATTGTATTCCCAGAGCATGAGGTACTCAAGGAAGGTAAAGAACAAATAACAATACTAACCTCTGTGGTAAAGCATGAGAGAAGGGAATAATCTGCAACCTGAAGAGAAACTTACTTCCCTTTCAAAGCAAGAGAGAGATTGGAAAGGAATTGCCTCCCTTCAGGATCCAGTTCCTCCTTTGAGTTCATTTTTGGCTGCTAGCAGTCTTGCCCTAAGCATCGGGCCTGATGTAGCAGAGTGAAAATCTGTGCTTTATCCCATCACCATATAAATGCTGCAGTTTCTTGATGCATGTGTGAAGAAGCAGCAGCGGAAAGAATTGCACACATGACTCAAAGGCACTTTGTGATCACATTTTGAAATCTCATTGCAGCTTGAATAAGACATTGGAGTAGAGTTGTTTTCTCTCCTCGAAGAGACTAGAGTAACAATTCCAACCTGCAGCAGAGAATGAAATCAGTGAAGTTTGGGTAACTGATCTGTGTGTACACAATGGACAACTTGTGCCAGAATGTCCTTGCGAGCAGGAGAATAACCTGTATAAGCTCTTACCCACAAAGGAACGGGGAAGCTGCGTTAGGCTTCCTTTGCCCAAAGAGTTATTAAAGTACAATCAGATTCAGTGGACTCTTTGCAATTCTGCAAGATCCCTTACGAAGCACTGTTACTTACTGCAAGATGCTGCAAGACAGGAGACTTTGGGTCAAATCCCAGTTCTGCAACCATCTTGCTCTGGGACCTTGGACAAAACTGATTGAGCCTGTACACCTTTCCCACAGTGGGTGAATTACTGGCAGGATTCTCATTCATTGGGAAGCTCCCAGGCTTTTTCCCACTGGGTGATACCTTAACATACAAGTGTTGTTTCTATGTGTGCATCTAGGAAGTGTGATCATGGCTTTTATTTTTATTTCTTTGGTACCCTTGAAAGACCTTTTGTAGCTCTGGAGAATGAGCTGACCTCTTTTGTTCCCCTAGCCTGAAAAAGGTCATATTTTGTTTAACTAACCTTTGAAAACACCAGGCCAAATTCTACTCCCACTGCACCATTCAGAATAGCTGCAGAGTAACTCTGTCTTACGGCTCTGTAACTCAGAGTAGTATTTTACCCGAACCTTTCCATCTTCTGACTTGTAACAAGCCTGTCTCAGTATGTCGAGAGTGCAGACAGTCATACCTCTTATACACTGTAGTGTTAATTGTATGCTAGATATATAGGTGTTTTAATAGGAATATTAGTTCTTTAGCTCAGCTGCAGTGTGACAGAGAGAACCTGGACTGCTAAAGTGGAGATACTTGAGTCTGAGCTGCTCTTCAAGCACTGGACTTTTTTGGCTGATGTTTTTTAAGCTGGTTAATGTATAATAGTAATTATATTTTGTTTGCACTTTAAAATTGTGACTTACACCTTCCTTGTTATATCTTCTGGCAGTTTAGGTTCCAATACTTCTTCCTTCTTCAGAGGCTTCATACTGGGGGGGGGCGGGGATCCATTTTAATGTCTTCCCTTTTCACTAGAATAGTGTGCTGAACCTTATACACTAGTTTTCAGGATTTCTGTCATTCTTTTTCCATTAGATTTTGGCATAGCCTCAACACTATAGCAGACTAAATAAGCTTTGAGCTAATATACTTACATAAGATTGTAAAATATGTGAAATTACTTTGTTTTAAATTGAGGATACAAACACATAAAAAAGGATGGAACTGAAAAAGGGCTGCCTCCAGCCACAGGCGTTAGAGATTTGTTTTCACATAACAGCTGCTTGGACAAAGCTAAGACTGTGTTGTGAAAAGGGAGCTGAAGAAATGAGATGGTAGATTCATTTCTTGTAGAGGTTTCCAGGTCGTATCAAAATCAGACCAATGTTTATTCTGACATCTGAAAAAAACCCCACCATTTTGGCACATGTGGCTTTTGTCTTCCTTTCTCTTAACAGCAAATGTAAAAAGAAAAAAAAAAAAACAGAAATAGTTCCTATTGGAGCAGAGGTGGTATCCAGAACACTAATCAGGCAACGAACACGGATGGTACAAGATAGGGGGCAGGGAAGATGCAGTAGAGTGCTGCTTCCAGCCATGTTCTAGCTGCACTGTGGACTTTAGTTTCTAGGAATACCAATCCAGCATCTTTCTGAGAAAATACATTCCCTCAAATAATCAGCAACTTAGTTTTAAGTCAGTACTATGTCAAAATGAATATTCAGCAGTCTGTGTGTGTCTTCACTCCAGAAAAAAATCCCATCACTTCAGGCACTGTTATAAAACAGTAAGAAATATGTGAGGTGTTCTCTTGAAACTACTTCCATTTCATATTCCCATTGGTAAATCCCACAGTGAGTTTCAGAACTTCATTTCTCTTATACTTAGAAGGTTTCTTTTTTTATTTCCAGACTAAGTTTCTACATGGCCAGAGTATATCCATCTGTTCTCATGGTGATACTCTTCTTTAGATGGAATAGCTCTTCTCTCTTGTTGATATTTACCCCACTGGTATAAGCAACAGTCACGTCTCCTCTCTTTGAGCCTTCTCTTCTCATGAGGGTCCACATTCCTCTAATACTATACTCCTAAAGCTGTTCTCTGGACCTGCTCTGATTTAGTCTTTTCTGAGATGGACACGGAAAACTGTCTGCTATCCCAGACAAGGTTTCTCCATGCACGGTGGCTTTAGTATTTCCATCTCCGTAGTGGAATGGCCTTGCCTGTTATGCTCCAGGATACCTGTTGCCTGACCACGCCAGAGTGATGCTTTGTAAACATGGATTAATGTGCCCAGGTGCTTCAGTCACAAAGTCATGTTCAGCCATGGAGCTCCTAGCTTATACTGGCTTTGTCATTGCACTTCTATTACTCCTCAGAGAATCCGTTTCTTCCAGGATGGCACTCCAGTCTCCGCAGATACTGACTTCACCTCTTTCCTGCAAATAGTGAAGTCCTATTGGTTGTGCCAAGAAAACAAATTCAGCTAAGTAATTCAACTGATTCTGAGACTTATCCTCAAGGAACTCCATCATTAACTGTATTCCCCTCTGCTTCCTGAGTCTGCAGGAGCAGTGTCATCTCTCCTTTAGGTAGTTCCTTCATCACTCTACAGTTCTTGAGCTATCTATTTTGAACTATCTTGAACATCCATACTTTCATTACAGGAAAAAGAAAGGAAATTATAACCATTTTATTTGTTTAGGCTGGATGAAGTGAACTCAAAATTCATACAATTTTCAGACTGTGAAAGAGGTAGCTCCTACAATACGATGTATGTTTGATGACCTCTTCATTTTTCTCACAAGCAGCATTTAATGTCCATTCCCATTAATCTGGCTTAAAAAAAAAGCAGCATTTCCTCTGGTAGCAAATTCAAAAGACTGCTTTTTGGTCACCGTCAAGCAGAATGCTTCAACCTAAGCATGACCCCTAAGGATTGAAATGCATGAGGGTTGAATTTCAAGGATAGAAATGGAGTAGGATGTTCAGTGAATCTCATGGTTTTTTTGCTGGATTGGGGCCTGTATTACTACAAAGTGTCACTCTCGTATTGATTTGTGATACATCAATGTAAAAACAAAACTGGTCATGGTTGGCATGTTCCAGAGTTCACAGCAGCATTTTGAATCTTTGTTCTGACTCACATGAGCTTGGGGTTCAGGTTCATCTCCCACCATAAACCTCCACTGAGCCTGTTGCAGGGCTTTAGCTTTATCCCCTTAAAGCTACGCCATCACAGCTTTCCCTCATACACGTCATCTGTAGCAGCTAACAATTTTAGCTGCTAGAGCTCTAAACAAAAGTCATTAACAAAACCAGGGCCTGGACTGCCTGGAGTGTTTGGCCCAATGTTGCCCCATATCTGAAGAGTACTAGGGACATGGCAAAGCCAGGCTCAGCAAAATACCAGGCAAAACTGTGGATAACAAGTATCTCACTGGGCTTTTCCTCCTCTGGCTCCTCCACGCGATCTCTTGGGGGACAGTGCAGAAACACTGTTGTAGACTTCACTATGGCAAGAAGGCGCAAAGAAGCAGCTTCCTTTGCATCCCAACACTGAAGGGAACCCATCAACGAGCTAATGCTCTTTTTAAGAGGGTTGAAGAGGGAGAGAATTAAGGCTTACACCCACGTGTTTAAGTACAGACCTGCTTCACTTAGGAAGAACCTTGCAAAGTGAATAATGAAAGTTCTCACTCCAAATAAAAAACGACAGCAGAATAAGGCCTGCTGGCTGGTCATTACATTAAAGACAGTTATCACGGTAGGCCTGCAGGTGAAGGCAGAAGAGGCAGAGTCAGGCCGTGAAGGGAGAGGGCGAGCTGAAGGCTGCTGCTAGGGCTTTTTGGAAGCATGCACTCAAATGTGAGTGATCGCAGCCGCCCTGAAGGACTCGCCTAGAAATTTGCCTCTAATCGGGTGAAAAAAAAACACAACCCCTTCGTGAAAAGCACCAACAACGTGAAGCGGGAGAGGCGTCACCTCTCCCAGGGCTGCGAGGGGCCGAAGGAGGGGGCAGGTTTCTCCCCAGCGAGGAGCGGCCGCTCACACCGCGCTGGAGCCCCGCGGCCGGTGGCAAGAGGGGCTGGGGGGTCCCGGAGGAGGGGAGCCAGGGTCCTGTCCTTCCTCTGCGCGGGGGCTGCGCAGGCCTCTCAGCCAACACCCACCCCTTCCATTTCCTCGGAAACGGCCCCATTTCCCGGGGGGGCTGCCGTGCCGAGTCGAGGTGGGGTAATTTATGACGGCGGATGGGGGCAAAGGCAATCTCCCACGAAGGGACGGGCACCGGGGAGCTGCATCTGCGGGGAAGGGGGAGAAGCACGCTTCCCCCTCCTCAGCCCGCAGTCAGCCCGCAAGCCCTCGGCTGAGCCCGCTAGCCGCTGCCGGGCTGCGGGCAGGTCGCCGGGGAGAGGCTCCGCGCCCCTGCCCGCCGGGGCCGAGGAGGGAAGTGCGGGTGCCCGGAGGTGGGCAGAGTTTGGGGGTGGTGGGCTCTGGGCCTCGGCGCTGCCCTGTCCCCCCGGGCGGCGGGGAGCCGGGCAGGCGGCACTGCGCGCTCCCGTCCGCAGGGCACGGCTCCCATCCCCGGCGTGGCGGTCGCCGGCCCCTGCCCTTAATGAGATTCTTTGAAATCCAAAAAAGCGAGTTTTAATGTTACATCCTTATCTTTGGAGGAGCGCGGTTTTCTTGCCGGGGCGACGTCGCTTGTTAAACAATCAGCGGCTGAGCCCCTGAAAGGAGAGGCATTGCACCCTTCTTGCTGAATGCACTTCTTAGTGCATATAACGCCAGGGCCTTTTGATGTCTCACAATGCGTGTTACGCCCAAAGATTGTCTCTTTGGACAGATCTACAACGCTTGGCTTCATGTTTGGAAGTTAAATGGACAGCGAGGTTGTTGAAACTCCCACGCTTTAAGCTAGCGCAGACACTCGGTACGTTCGCCCGTTACTTTCCGTGAGTGAAAGAGGCAGGGGTGGAGGGAAGGGGCTGCCGGTTTAATCCGCGCTCCGAGGCAAAGGGGGGGAAAAGCAAGCCAGCCCAAACTTTTCCTCTCTTTTCTTTTCTTTACTTCATTCTTTGGCAGCCTTAAAATAAGAGCTATGTGCAAAGCGTGCGCCCTGCGTAGGTAGCTTGTGTCTCGAAGTCGCTGGCAATGTTGCTGCTCCATGAAATCAAAATTTATGATTATTCAAATGTTGGGGACTGTGAAAAGAGAGGAAGAAAGAGAGAAAATTAATATTGCAGCTGTTCTTCTGATTAATGAGAGATAATTGCTCATGAAAAGTCACCCCTGTGGCATTTTGTTGTCTCCTGGATCTTTGTTCTTTTCCACTATTATTGAGGACTTTCTTGAAGACTAAGCGGTTCTTTTCAATTTTTGGTATTCAGAAAGTGTTGCTTGGTTACAGATAATGGAGAAATCTCGGGCTATATTGGGTAAGATGTGCCACAGACAGCAATATCACAATGCCACTTTCAGAAAAGGATGGATACAAGTTAACGATGCGCTTTCAATAAAACATTAATAGACTTGTTCACGCTTTTATAATGACCTCCTTAATGGGAGCTGGGGGCAAGTCCTGTCTTTCGCTTGCGTTCACTCCACAAAACCCGGCTTCGAGATCGCCGATCGCTTTGGCAACTAATAGGAAATCAATGTTAGATTAGCGAATAAATGCGATTACAGCGCCGGAGCCCGCGGCCCCTCGCTTACCCACGCACGGCTTTATTTTGAGCGGGGCTTTCCCCGCCTGGGAGCCGACCCAGCCCGGGGCGCGCCCTGCCCAGCGCCACCGCATGTCACCCCGGCGTCGTCTTTGCCACCGGGGCCGCTCTGCAGAGCCTGTGGTTTGGGGGTTTTGTGGTTTGGTTTTGTGGTTTTGGTTTTGTTTTTTTTTTTCCTGCCGCTCGAGCCGTGTCCCCGGGCTGCGGCGCTTTCCACGGAGGCAGCTCCTCCCGTGAACTCAGCGGAGATGCGCGCCTGAAAAGCCGGCTCTTTCTGCGGGCGGGCACGGCTTTTTCTTCTGCCGGGAGCTGCGGGGGTTGGGGGAGGGAAGGGAGAGAGTTGCTTTTGTCATTTAAGCCGTGAATCTCTTCTACATAAAGGTGTTAGAGACATCTGGAAGAAAGGAGGGACCAGCACCCAGCCCCGCGCTTGGCGGACCAGGGGAGCGGCTCTGATGTTCTTTTTGAACTGCTCCACTTTCAAAAGGGGGCAATTTCGTTACATTCTCATTTGTTACACTGTCTTGAACTAAAGGCAGACAAAGCTATACTCTGTCACCCCGAGCAGAATGAAGGGAATCAAAGGATTTTCCCTTAAAAGGACTAATTTTCTCCTTGAATTATGAAAGTAATGGCTAGGTAACAGCCTGTGCTCTGTACCCAACTGCTTAATTCCTTCTAAATCCTTCCACGTGGCTCTCCCAGTCGTAGCAATTAGAGCTCATTATAGGCTCATAAGAGCTCTCATTTCGGGGATTACTTAATGGACAATGAAATTTTATCGGACAGAATTATTGAAAAATAAAATTGTAACGAGGCCGATGTGATGTGGGCGCACGCCTTACATCATTCCGCCTGGTTTGGGATATCTTTGCTTTCAAATGACTTCTTTTCTTGCTCTGGCTTTCAGGAGTGGGTTTTTCTTTGTGATTTCCCCCCCCTCTTTTATCACTGCACTTGGTTTGTTATAACAATTACAAATTGCAATTTTGATCCGACTCTTGCTCTGTCTGCCTTCCCTTACGACAGCCCCTTCCCCAGATCCACTCTATCACTGCAGAGAGTTTTTTCCACTGAGGTCGATGGGTTTTTTTATTATTATTCTTTTCCAGAATAGCCTCTCGTAAAGGACACACACACACAAAAAAAAACCCCACCAAAAACCAAAAACCCAAACCCGCAGAGACTAATTCAAATCTCCACCAGATGAGCTGTGTTTTAAACGGGGAGAGCCGGGCAAACTCCCCTGCCTGCGCACTGTGACCGTGATTAAAATCTCACCGGCCTCACCGGAGCTGAAGAGGCAGAGGGCAGAGCCCCCGGGGGGGGGGCACCCGTCGCACCCCGGGGGCTGCGGTCCCCGGAGGCCTCGGCGGCGGCGCGGGCAGCCGGTCCTGGGCCCCTCCGCTGCCCGGGGCTCCGGGGCCTGGCGGCTCCGGGGCCTCGGCTGAGCCCTCGACAGCAGTTTGGGGAAAAGTAGGTGAGGTCGGAGCCGACCCGCCTAAACCCCGCGAGTCCCTAATTGTTGTCACAAGACGCGGGATTAGCGCATTGCTGGAATAGCTGCCTGTTTACACTCCGGAGCCCCGCCGGCCGGTAAACACTTTCTAATTGAATTCTAATCACATTCAAATAGCTCCATAACCAGCCTCAGCTGCAATTCATAAAACTTTAATTGCCATCCATAAATCCTCAGATCGCCGAGTGCGGGGTGTCCCTAAAAACGCTGTTGCACCATGCCCGCTCAGGGCCGCTGGGGAGGTGAGCAGGGCTGGGGTCGGGCCGGGGGGGTGTCCCCCCGCCCGGCGGCACTGCCCGCGGCAGGTTGGGGACGAGGACAGGGCAGCGAGGCGAGACCTGGCCCCTCTCTTAGCAAGGCTCTTGTTGCAGCGCTGAGCCGCGCTGGTCTCCTGAGGGGCGAGGAAACGCCGTCTCCATCAGAAGGCGGGCAGCAGTTTTATTTTGCTGGGTTTTAACAGCAGGAGAGGGGGTGCGCGGGAGGGCTTGTAGGATGCCCGCGTCCACCATCACCGCCTCTAAACACGCTACGGCCTTTGATGCACTCCCTAGCTGCTGCACGGCCTCCGGTAATCAGGCGTAGTCCGTGTTTTCTGCTTTAGAGCACAGTTGTCACTTCCCTTTCCCGAGTCAAGTGGGATGGGATCCGGGCTCGGTTTTAAACGCCGCTTCGCATCTGCCAAACAAGAACGCGATCGCCCTTCTATTAACGATAAGTCTCTTCTTAAACTCCCATAAAACAGGTCATTGGAAAATCACGTAATATGCTGCGAGTATCTTGGCTTTTTAATGCAATCTGAAATGCTCCGGAGCCACCGACCGTATTTAGCTGTTTATCCAATTTTACTTTGAGTGATTGCTTCAGCAAACTTGGTGGAGATCAAAGAATCCCCCCCCCGACATTTCGCCTTTCATTAGCGCCGCGCGCTGCAGCCCTGAAGCGGTCGGGCAAGTTCACTTGGAAGTTTTCCGTTTTGACACCGTTTGGCTGAGAAGTGTCCAGATATTTCAAGGCTTTGCCCGTTGGAATAATTGCCAATTTGGCAAGAATCACGCGGAGCGAAAAGGGGGGGGGGGGGGGAGCAACCCACCCGACATGCATATGTATGCACAGACACACACACGCGCGATCCCTAACTTCATATCTATGTCCGTATCTGTGACCCTGGCTCCGCTGGTGCGGAAAGGCCCTCCTGGAGGAGTCCGGCTGCAGCGAGTGGACCGGGCCGGGGAAAAGTGTTGGCCCCACGCCTCCGTGGGAGTCACGGCCCCTCGGACGATATTTGCCGGGAGGGAGGGGGATCGGGGGTCGGCGTTGTCCCGCTTGTTTCAGCGCGTCACCTGCTCCCCTCGCTCCTTCCCTTCCTGCGGGGAAAGGAGCGGGGTCCTCGGGGAAAACCCCCGAGCAGAAACTCCCTCCCACCGATTTTACGCCCCCCGGGTGTGTCGACGGGGGGGGTGCGGGCGAGCGCGACGTGTGACGGGGCCGCGGGGCAGCCGACCCCCCCCCCCCCCCCCCCGCCTTCCCCGCTCCTATAATTTATCTGGGGCGGGGGCGAAGGACTGAAGTCAGCGAGCAGCGAGCGAGCAGTCACACTTTGGGCCCCCCCCCGCTTTGCACCCCCCCCCCTCGCAGCCTCTCCCGCCGGCCTGGGAAGCCGGGGAGATTTAGATCTGCGAGGCTTTCAGCCATCACGTGTTTAAATAGTTGATATAAAACCCCAGCGCAGGGGATCCAGGCGGGGGGACTTTAAGACCAGCCCTCTCCAGGGACCCTTTTGTTCGGCTCTCAAACATAAGCACCTTCTCGCCTCGCCAGGACTTCAGTGGCAACTTGGCCAAGCAGGAAAAACCCGACTGCGGGAGAGCCGCCCCCGGCCTCGGCGCAGCCCTCCGAAATGTCCCGCTCTTTCTATGTCGACTCCTTAATCATCAAAGACTCCTCGAGGCCGGCTCCGTCCCTGCCTGAGCATCACCACGGCCAGGACTTCTTCATCCCTCTCAGCATGCCTTCCCCCCTCGTCATGTCGGTGTCGGGCCCGGGCTGCCCGTCCCGCAAGAACGGCGCTTTCTGCGTCTGCCCGCTCTGTGTCACCTCGCACCTGCACTCCTCCCGCGGCGGCGGCGGCGGCGGCGGCGGCGGGGCCATCCCCCTGCTCAAGAGCCAGTTCCCCGCCGCCGCCGGCGAGGCCCAGTGCTGCCCGCGGGCCGGCCACCCTCACCCCCCGCCGCAGCACCCGCCGCCCGCCGCCTCCGTGCCCGCCGCCGCCGCCGCCGCCGCCGCCCTGGGGCACCCGGCGCATCACCCACCTGCCTGCGCCGCCACCGCCTACAGCGTCAGCGACCCCCGGAGGTTTCACTGCCTCGGCATGGGTAGGAGCCCCGCGGCCGCCGGGGAGGGGGGGCGGCGGGAGAAGGGGCTCCCCCGAGGCTGCCCGAGGGGAGCGGCCGCCCCGGGGCGGAAGGCTGCTGGATAATGTCTTTTCTCCCCACCCCCCCCCCCCCAACCTTTTTTTTTCCTCTTTCCTTTCCCCCGTCCTACTGAAGTTCTTGCTTCTCTCCCGTCCAGGAGGGTCCGATTCCAGCCAAATTCAAAACGGGAAAAGGATGAGGACAGCTTTCACCAGCACCCAGCTCTTGGAGCTGGAGAGGGAGTTCTCCTCCAACATGTACCTGTCCCGGCTGCGGAGGATCGAGATAGCCACCTACCTGAACCTGTCCGAGAAGCAAGTGAAAATCTGGTTCCAAAACAGGAGGGTGAAACACAAGAAAGAAGGCAAAGGCACCCAGCGAAACTCGCACGGGGGCTGCAAGTGCAGCACCAGCCAGGGGCACTACCCCAGGTCGGAGGACGAAGAGTCTCTATCCCCCTCATCGGCGACCGAGGATAAAGAGATCTCCCCGTTATGAGCCCGGCCCGGAGCTCCGCTCCCGCCGCCGGCTTCCAGCGCGGAGCGGGGCGGCGGCAGCGCGGCTCACCTGGCGCCGCTGCCCCGGGGACAGCGGCCCGCCGGCCTGCAGCGGGCTGGCCCTCGCCGGCCGGGAGGTTCATCTTCATCCCCTCGCAGTTACAGAGAGAGAGAGAGAAATATATTTTCGGAATGTAAATGTTTTTAGTCGTGAGAGTTCAACTAAAACGTTATTTATGTAACCCCGGGAGCGGGCACCTGCTCTTCCGAACCTGTAACGCGGGACTGGACTCGCAGCGCCCGGGGTGCCTCACAGCGCCTTGCCTCCAGGCAGTTTAAAGGAAAAAAAACAAACAAACAAACAAACAACAAAACTCAACAAAAACAAAAACAAAGAACGTATTTGGAACCGAAAGACGAGACGTTAAAAAAACTGAAAAGCAAACAAAAACCTGTAGAGCCGAGAAGTCCTGGACGGACTGCTTAACAAAAATAAGGAAAGAAAGATCGGTCGTATGGGTTTGGGACAGCGGTTTGTTTGTGAATAGTTTTATATAAAATTTATATTTATATTTATTTAAATAAATGAGATCAGACGAGAATTTAATTTTTTCCTCTTCCCCCCGCCCCCTGCCAAGTGCCAGCCCGGTCCAAGCAGCGGAGGTGGGCCGGCTGGGGCGGGGTGCGTTTCTTCGCAGTCCTTTGTACGGTGAAAAGCGTCGGTGTGTATGTGTCAGAGCTCCGTAAAGACTAGAAATAAATGCCATCGGCTACTAACCCGAAGATGTTTTCTCTTCCCCTGTGACTCGGGCCGGCTGGGGGGCGGAGGAGGGTGGGGGACCCCGCTCCGGCCGAGCGGAATGCAAATGAAGCCGCTTTTCTGAGCCCGGCAGCTTTGTGTTTCGCTGCCCGCCCCGGCCGACAGCTCGCTCCGTCTGCTCGCCCGGCGGCACCGCGCCGGGGACACCCGGCTGCCGCTGGCCCGGGGCCGCCGCTCCCGGCAGCGGGGCCGGGGCGATGCTGGCCCGGCCCGGCTCGGCTGCCCCGGCCGGCACCAGCCGGCTCTCCCTGCGCCCGGGGGGCTGCCTGCGCCCATCGGCCCTTCGCCGGGCCGAAACTCCGCTGGTGTTATCCCGGGATGGCGTGAATCGGAAACCGGGAATGCTGCCGCTGCCTTGGGCGGTCCGGTCAGGGGGCTGGGGCAGAGTGGGACGGAGCTGGAGCCGGTCGGTCCCAAATGAACCTCTTTATCACTTTTTTTCCTAGTTCCTGCAGTCCTGGCAGACAACATATGAGCAGATCAGAAGTGCCTTTTGCACAGTACATTATTTCCCACTCACACCTTTTCCTTGGGTGCGTTTCCCACTAACCCAATTTACGCTTTTGACTTCAGCCTCCGAAACTATTGCAAGACCTTTTCGGTAAATAATTCCCTGAACTATCCCTACATTTCTCATGTTCGATCCCTAACCTCGGAGCTTCGGGTCAGAGGTATGTCTCCAGTTTTATTTGCCCGCTCTACTTCTAATCAGAGTAATGAGTAATGAGTAATGAGTAATGAGTAATGAGCCTGCTTGGGGTTTCTGTGGTGACGTGGATAACCCAAGCACCCCGGATGCTGGAGAGAGATGCAGTCCCAGCACAGTGATGCTCCCACGGCTGGCTCCTCTTGCAGCAGAGGTCAGGTGCATGGGCAGGTCTGGGGCAGGATGGAGAGGGCCTGCTGTGGGCACTGCCCCACGGCCTGCACCGGCCGCAGGGCTCAGGGCAGAGGCAATGCCCAGCACACCCGCAGTGCAACAGGCGGGGAAAGCGAAGGCAGGACTGAAGTTTCTAGCCTGGATTTGGAAAAGAAATACAAAATCCCGCTCTTTCATATTGCAACCATTTCACCGTCTCAGCTGAGGGCCTGTGCAGAGGCCAGCAGCCCACATCCCAGCTGAGTGGGTGGGGATGTTGTTTACCCAAGTGGCAGTCCCCTCACTGGCCAGGCTGGGGAGACCAGAGGGCCAAAGGCTTGTTGGCCCTGTGACTTCCCCCCAGGGAACCTCATGGAGGGCCTGGCTGAGGGGGCTTCCTCCTCTTACCCCAAACTCTGCTGAGGTGCACTCTGGAAACTGTTGTTCTGCTGCTTCAGTTCACCTGTGTCTACCTTGCTCTTATAATCCCACAGGGTCTTTTCCAATCTGGAAGCTCTTGGTGGAGGCATTAGCACCACAGAAAGTGCTGCCCACCCTCTTGGCAGTGTCATCCCTGTCCTGTAACAGGGAGGATTCAACAGGCCTGCAGCAGCCGGGGAAGGCAAAGCTTTGCTGGTGGAGAAAAAGCATCACACTCTGAAATCTAAGACTGGGTGATACTGCAAAACTCAAAGATATTTTAAAACTGCAAAGATATTTCAGGGGAGAGCGTATCTGTTCTCAGTATAACTCTATGGAAATATGCACCTCAGGGAATAAATGGGTATTTCCCTCTGCTCCTAGAAGGTACACAAGAAAGGATCTGTTCACTGCAGTATTTAAAAATGTCTTAAAAATAAAAAGAAAATGAAATTAGTTGCTATTTCTTGCAGTAATCAATGTTTGTGTGTATCTTTCAAAGGTTGAAAGGAAATAGTGGCATATTATTATCGAACACAATCTATACTGTTGAGACAGTTGCTGTCATCACTAGATTTCTTTTTATTTCAAAGTAAATGTTTCACGTTAAAAATCTTGGAAAAGAGGAATCATGCAGCTGTTTTCCCTGACACATCTCCGAAGGCCGGTACAACCAGCTCGACCTGCACCTAGCACTGGGGAGTCGGAGCCAGTGTGACAGGAGCACTGCTTGAAGTCGAGAGGACGACGAGAGGAAATGGGCTTAAGCTGCACCAGGGGAGGTTTAGGCTGGAAATTAGGAAAAATTTCTTTACAGAAAGGGTGGTCAAGAATTGGAACAGGCTGCCCAGGGAAATGGTGGAGTCACCATCCCTGGAAGTGTTCAAAAAACAGGTAGATGTGGCACTTCGGGACATGGTTTAGTCTAGTCTACCCTTGATTGGCTTAGAGTAGACTTGGTAGTGTAGGTTAATGGTTGGACTGGATGATCTTAAAGGTCTTTTCCAACCTAAACAATTCTATGATTCTATGATAAGTCGTATGTACCCTAACTTGCTGTAAACGTATGGTAGGGTTTTGAAGTCCAGCATTCAACAGTGAGAAATTTAGGCAAATTGACATTATAACGTGTTGGGTTTTTTTCTTCTACTACTACTTTTTTTTCTTCTTCTTTCTATTCTTTTTTTTTCTCCCACAAAGTGTGAAGTGCAGGTTTTTCCCCCCAGTCATTCAGTGACCAAGACAGGCAGTGTTCAGCTCCCTATTTAATATTCCTCTTATCAATAGTTTTCTAAGGAAATAAGGATCATGCGGTCGCTCTGCTTATCTGTTTGCCACTTACCCTCATTCCCTTATAACTCTTAAACCCTGTGATCAATACCAGCCAGAGGGGCTGACACGATAGCTCTGCGAGGGTCTCCAAGATGTCGAGTTCTTACAAGTTCTGCAGAGCTCAGCAGTGGGCTGGGGGGGACGACAGACCCGGGAGAGACCTCAACTGCCCCCCATCCGTCTGTCAGGAATGGGGTAACCCGCATCCCAGGGGCAGCTGCGGTGCGGGATGTCTTTTGCCCAACAGCCTGCTGGAAGAGAGTGCCTACAGGGGGAACAAGATGGTGCCACGGGGACAGGCAAGAGGGTACGGTCAGCAACAGGGCTGGGAACAGAAGCTACAGGGGAGGCTGAAGGGCCTAGGGGGCATGGGGCAGCACCCCGATAACAGCTTTTTCCTTTGTGATCCCAAGCCGCATTTGTTGCAAGTGCAGTGAATAAGAAACAAATGCTACCCTCTTCTTTGGTACTTGTCACGACGATGTTTGGGAGCGCTGGAAAGATGACTACATTATCTTTATCGCTCCCGTGGGAGCAATAAATTCCCTTCTCTTTAGAGGTCGAGAACGAAACCTCGCAGAGGTTCAGACCGCCGCTGCGGCCCTGCCCTCCTCACGTCGGGAGGCTCCGTGCAACTTCCCAGCCGTATTCCCGTTCTTAGCACCGGACACAGCCCAGGCACGGTCCCGACAGATTCCAGCTGCAGTTAACCGCGCCTGATCCACCGGATATGCCCCGCTCCGGGCAGTCAGGAAAGGGGGAGCATGCGGCGGCTGCTGCTGGAGCCGCTCCTCTTGGCGTAACTCGACGGCAGAGGAGCTGCCGGTTCCCCGGCGTGGAGGTTTCAGGTGTGTGTCCCGGGTGGCTTTCAGGTACGGGACGGCCCCAAAGGCGAGCCCCCACCCCACCCCCCCGCCCCCGCAGGCAGGGAGCCGCAAGGAAGGAAAGGGAGCGCAAGGAATGCCGTGCGGTTTGTGTTTGTGTGAGTGACCCCGCTGCCGACCTTCTGCAACCTTTGGGGGCTCGAATGAGCAAACACAGCATTCCTCCAACGAAGCTTCCCCCCCCTTAGATATTTATTTGCTTCCTTTGATTCGATTTAACTCTTTCCAATTAAAAAACTCGGAGGAGGAAAACATCCGTCTTGAAGAGTCTCCCTGACCTCGGTCTGCGCGGCCGAGATCAGACGCACGGCACGGACCCCTCCGGTGGTGAATCCCCTGTTTGAACCGGCTACCGCGCTTTTGGTCGGCCCCGTCTGCCCAAGGGCAGCGCCGGCCGCGGGCTGCCCGCACTTGACGGTGCTGCAGGCACCGCTCCCGCCCGGCTGCTCTCCCCGGTCCTGCCCCGGAGTCCTCCCGGGAGCCGCTGAAACCTTTCCCCGCTGTCGGAGCTCTTGCCGCAACGCCCATCACCGTCGCCTCGCACCTCCGCCCAGGACCTGGGGGAGCGCAGCCCTTGGCGGTAGCTCCCTGCTCCCACCCGCGGCGTGGCCGGGGGCACCGTGGCAGGACACGTCCTGAGCCCGTGCCTCGGGGCAGGCACCCCAGACCGCAGGTCGCAGGGGTCCCGGCCAGCTGCGGGTCCCCCTGGGGTGGAGGGAGCGGGCTCGGCCCCGTCAGCCCGAGCGCTCACGGAGAGGGGGCTCGCAGCCCCCGATAGCCACGCCGGGGGACTGCGGGAAACCCTCCTTCCTCGGTAGCTCCCGGTTTGGAGCCGGGAAAGGGAGGGGACGGTCTAGCTAACCCCCCCGCATTCAGCTCTAGCTTCCCTAACCTGCTACTCCCGCCCCTCCCGCGGACCCGACCCCCGCGGGCCATTGCCCGGGGGGGGGGCTCCCGGCTGCCCGGCGCTGCCCTGCGGGCACGGCCGCCCGAAGCGGGGCAGCGCTGCCCGGGCTGGGGGCTCCGCGGGCAGCGCTCGGCTCTCCTCCCCTCTCTCTCCCACGGTTCAGCCCCACGGTTCAGCCGCAGGACAAGGCCACGGCCGGAGGGATGAGGCCCACTCGGGAGTTCTTGTCGTGCCCACAGGGGTAAGACGGCCAGGAAGGGGCGAGTCCGGTTGCCACCGCCCGGGGAGCCCGGCGAGCATCCTGCCGCCAGGCCGGAGGACGCAGGCAGGGCGGGGAGCGCTCCCCTCCTGGGTCCGGGGCCCGAAGATGACCGCACGCAGTCCTTCGGGACAGAAACCCGTCCAAAAAAGCGCCTAGGAGCAGTATTATTATTATTTTTAAGTCTTCGCGGCTGCTCCAAAAGGCTCCGTGGTGTGAAGGTTTTAAGTACGAGGGCGCGAACGGCACCCCGCGCACCTCCGCCGGCCGAGCTGCGTTTTGGTCTGGGGGAGGAACCCCGGGGCGCGTTCGCAGCCCGGGCCCGGGGGTGCCCGGCGGGACCCGGCCCTGGGAAGGCTCCCTGCCCCCCCCGGCCCCCCCCCCCCCCCCCGGGGGGCCGGGCCGCTCGGCGGGGCGGGAAGCCGTGCGCTGGGCAGCTGCCGGGGGGTCCCGCATGGCAGCGGAATAGCAAAAGAGCCCGAGTCCCATGTGCCACTCGGGAAACCTCGGGGCGTGTGTCCGCGCTGCAGCGCGCTCAGCCCTGGCCGTGAAAGCGCCGATTTCACGCAGGATCTGCTCCGCACCCCTCCCCGCCCCCCTGCGCGCCTTCCAGCCGGCCCCGCTGCGGGCGATGCGCCGGCCCCTCCGCGCCTCCCCCGCCCCGAGCCCGGGGGGGGGGGGTGGGGTGGGGGGAGCGGTTTAATCTGTTGGAAGCGAACCCAAAGAGATCGGAAGCGTGTGCTGTGTGCTCGGGAAAAATAACTAGTTTCAGATTAATGAAGGAGTGACAATTTCAAGGCTAACGTTGGCACTGCCCAAGCCAGAGCGTGGGGAGCTCGCCAGGCTTTGCTTTATATTGTCCGCTTTTCTGAAGAGCAGACAAAGATGGATAGAGAGACATTGAAAAGCGGGAGGCGTATTTCAAGCAGTTCAATAAAGAGGGTTGTCACTTAAAGACAAGAACCATAGTGCTTTGATGACTTTGTATTAGCCTCACCGTTTCAAATAAGTGACTCGACTCTCTTTGCGGAATTCACCGAGTTTTAGTCGATGACACTTCAGTGAAGCCGCTTTTAGACAGGAACGGGAGCTCGTCACCGCGGGGCAAAACTCCCCTTCGGGCGGGTTTTGCGAAGGAGGTTTCCGACCCGGGGCTGGTTTTTCTTTCCGTCTTCAAACTAAGGAGCCTCGGTAAAATCACGGTTTACGATTTGCGTGGAACCACCGTGAAAAGGGGAGAAAGCGCTTCGGCCCCGTATGAATGTTAAAGGCGGCGGCGGGGAGACCTCGAAACGCCGGGGAGAAACGCTGCCTCCCGGCAGACCCCGGCAACACCCGGGGGCGGGCCTTTCCAAATCACTTTCTGCGCCCTCGGAGAAAGCACCGTCACGGGGTGTTGAAAATAAAGCTGTATGTAATCCCCCCCGGCCGCTCGCGCGTGTTCTCACCCCGCGGGGGCCAGCTCCCACGGGCGGCGGCGGTCCCGCGTGTGCGCGCAGCCTCTCCCGCCCCTTGTCCCCGCAGGCAGCCCCCCCCCCGTCCCCCCCCCCGTCCCGCGGGCGCCTTGCCACGGGTGGGAGGACCCCCTTCCCCTCCCCGGGGGGCAGCCGGGGTGCCGCAGCCCGGGGTGCGTGCGGCGGGGAGGGAGGGAGGGCGCACCCTGCCCGGGGAGATTTTCCTGCCAAAACCGAGGATTTCTTTCTTAAATATAATTTTTTTTTTTTTTTTTTTAAGATGGGGACCCCCGACGGCTGCAGCCCCCCAGGCTTTGAAGGCACAGCGAAAGGGCTTCACTGTGGGTTTGAGCGAACCATTTAGTCACTGTTTCATTAGGCACTATTTGAACCTTGCAACATGTGGTAATTTCTGGGGCAAGCTGAAAAGGGGGGATTATGTAGGAGGGACACAAGGAAATTAGCTAACGGTTAATTTAACTCGTTTTCTGGTAGAATTTTCGATACATTCCTAATTGACTGAGGAGGCAGGTGAAGTCTTCAGTTCCAGGCAGACTCATTCACGGTGAGAATAAATGGCTCTTTTTCAACTCACACTGCTCACAATATATCATCAGGGAAAAGACATGCAATGAATATGTTGATTTTTTTTTTATTATTATTAATGGAATTACACCCTGCTACGCAGGTGTGAGGGTAAAAACCTATACTGTGATGAAATCAGATTAACAATGAAATGAGAATTTTATTAGCTTTCTATGTCACATAGACCTGGGTTTAAGCTGTCAAAACAAGAAACAAGAGGGGGAAAAAAGATACTCTGAAGGCAACAGTGCCAATCAACGGGCAGAAGTAGCGGCTTGGTATCCAAATAATAATTAGCTGTAATTCACGGTGAATATCCACACCCCACACTCTACGCTATTTATATCATATAGAGAATGTATGATTAGCCTATAATGGCAAATCTCCTTTGAGGCGGGGGTTTGCCAATTAACCCTAATCACCCCGATTTGCTATGAAACGGGAACACTTGTTCATAAGGTCCAAGTTGTAATAAAACATTAGATCGCCTTGGAAATAAACCCTGGCTGAGAGACTCTTGCCGTGTTTGCAAGGGAAAGGGGTCCGGCCGGATCGGAGTGTCCCGGGGGGCATTTGGGAGCAGCCAGGGGAGCAGTGGGACAGGAGCTGTGACCCCGCACCGGGCAGCTCCGGGGAGAGTCGGGCGGGGACGTCCCCGCACTGGGCACCGGGGAGGCGGCTTCTTGGAGGTGACCCCGCACCGGGGACCGGGCACGGGTGGGTTGGAGGTGACCCCGCAACGAGCACGGGCAGGTTGGAGGTGACTCTGCACCAGGCACCGGGCAGTGGCAGCTTGGAGGTGACCCCGCACCAGGCACGGGTGGCTTGGACGTGACCCCGCACCGGGCACGGATGGCTTGGAGGTGACCTGGCACCGGGCAGTGGGCACGGGTGGGTTGGAGGTGACCCCTCACAGGGCACAGGCGGGTTGGAGGTGACCCAACACCGGGCACGGGTGGGTTGGAGGTGACCCCTCACAGGGCACAGGCGGGTTGGAGGTGACCCAACACCGGGCACGGGTGGATTGGAGGTGACCCCTCACAGGGCACGGGCGGGTTGGAGGTGACCCCGCACCGGGCACCGGTCATGGGCGGGTTGGAGGTGACCCCTCACAGGGCATGGGCGGGTTGGATGTGACCCCGCACTGGGCACCGGGCAGCGGCAGGTTGGAGGTGACCCCTCACAGGGCACGGGCGGGTTGGAGGTGACCCTGCACCGGGCACCGGGCAGCGGCGGGTTGGAGGTGACCCCTCACAGGGCACGGGCGGGTTGGAGGTGACCCCGCACTGGGCACCGGGCAGCAGCGGGTTGGAGGTGACCCCTCACAGGGCACGGGTGGGTTGGAGGTGACCCCGCACCGGGCACCGGGCAGCGGCGGGTTGGAGGTGACCCGGCACCGGGCAGCGGGAGTGGCCGTGCTACCTGCGTGGCATGCGGAGAGGTGATGGGCGCAGCCAGGCAGGGCCCGCGGCCAGGGGAGCCCGCCACGTCTGCCAAGGGCCCCTTTGTAACCTGCTATAGAAAATGGAGGTATTCTGCATGACAAAGCCCAATTAAGCTCGCTATTCAGGACCTCTGCAGCTGGTAGCCCATTGGGAGAGTGGGAGGAAACGCGAATATATTAATTACGCGAAGGGGCGGTGAAAAAATACCAACAACCGCCGTTCTGGGTTGGGTGTTGGGTATGTTTGTTTGGTTTTTTATGTGTCAGACCCGTTATTTATTTATGTATGCATTTGGTGGCAGGGGCGGTGGGAGAAGGAGGGGCGGGGAGCTGCCCGGGGGGCACAAGCCCCAGCCCTGGGCCCGTCTCGGCGCTGCCGGCTGCGGAGCCCCCCCGGAGCATCCCCGCCGACCCTGGGGTGCTTGCAAAGAGGAGCCAGCAAGGCGGCCTGCCAGGCTGCAGGAGAGGGCTACAGGCTCTGGTAGAACTGTGGGTTAACATACTAGCAAAGTTGTCCGTTTTCTCTAAGAATTCTCTCTCTCTCTCCTTTTTAATTGTCACTCAACAGGGGTCAACTGTAAGTCTGCCAAAGGGCTTTCACAGGCTGAGGGGCAGGAAACCCTAGGACAGACTGAAGGCCAGCCAAAGAAGAGAAAATACTGGAGACCTAAGGTTAAGATTGACCCAGACAATCCGTTTGCTTTTCAGTTTCACCTTTCCAAGCCAACAGGCCATAATACATACGTGGCTATAGTTGGTAGGTAAAACACAATTTCAGACTCCAAAATCCAAAGTGTCTGAGAAATATCTTGCATGACGTAGTCATCTTACTCTAAATAAGTCAACTGTTGTAACAGCAGATGAGCTTTAGTTCAGAACTATGTGCCACTGCACACAGAACTGTGCTTGGGATCACGCAGTTTTCAACGCTGGCCACAAATGCATGGCTATGACCACAGATCTTTCCCTTTTCTTCTGTAGAAGGATACAATGACAGAGAAAATTCAAGCTGTTTTTATGCTATGAGTGCTCCCAATCTTCTCAAAGTAGCGCAAAGCTTAGGCCGAAATGTGTCCAACGATACATGCAGAAGATGCAAATAGTAATGAGCCAAGAACTATACTTGGTGTAAGACAGTGCAATGCATTTGAAAAAGAAAAAAAAGGTATTCTAATTTTTCTCCAGGAGACTTAGATTTTAACTAACCTGCCACCATTATCCCATTCTTCTTGTCAGAGTGGTCATGGCTTCATATTCTCAGTATTGCTACAGAAAAGCAAGTAGATACCCCCAGTTTAGATACCATAAAGGAGGGATGCATTGCTTTTTGCTTCAGTTCCCCTGAAAGACCAGTCCTGGCTTTTGATGCATATTCTGGAGTGGACAGACAGGGATCCTATGCTGACGTTCATTAAACTAGTAATAGTAAAGACACCACAAGGTCTTTAGACATGTGACTCGAATACAGGAGAACTCTATTGGTGAGCCAGTCTTGCTTGCGTAAAAACTGCAATACCTCTGAGGGGGAGCAGGGATAGTAGCAGAAAAAAATTGCTAGTTGATGCCAACAGCATCAATTTTCATGTTGCTGTCATCATTTTCACCTGTTCCCATAGTTTTGTTTTGAGAATGCATTTTTTTTTTTATTCAGGCAAATGAGAGATGGATTTTAATGAGTTCATGAATGGCCATCAGGAGTTCCTTTTTTTTTTTTTTTTTTAGCAGGACCTGCCACAGGGAAAAGATACCAGCTCTAAAATCATTATATTAAAATGCTGCTGCCATTAAGAAAAGAGCACAAGACAGAGGTTTTGATTTTTCCTGTCATTGCCTCGTTTTCTCTTGATAAAAACATTTTTCAAGATCTGATTTGTCTTTTGTAATTAATGCAAGACTGGGCGGGCTGAGGCAATGTACAGTTCAATAGAATGTGGCAGTTCTGTCCACTGGGTTTTCAGCAAAAATTGTCAAATTACAGTAAAGTTGTCAAGGTTTTTTTTCTCTTTCCAATTGCTATTAAATGTGAGGAAGTGATTGCATGCACAGAAAGTAGCTCCCAAGGTTTTGTTTTTTCCTGGGCTAGGATAAGATTCAGTGGGTTCCAAATGCAAGTCCATCTGGGCTAGGCTGCCTCAGCAACAGATTGCCTCTTGAGGCTTTCCCAGATTGTGATAAAAATGAGCAGATATTTTTATTTTCAGAATTAATTTTCAGAATGAGTTTAAGCTAGGAATTTGTTCTAGGGCATCAACTCAGACCTTGAGGAATAGCTACCATTATAGGTGAGCATGGGAAGAAAGAAACCACAGTTAGTTGAAGACCTTTTACAAAACAGACACTGAGTCCTTCAAACACCTTGGTTCAGGACTTGATGCTCTTGGATATGTTTGGGAACAAGACTGAGATCATCACCTTGGTACTTGGAGGGCTTCTTTATCACATGTACTGTCAGTATAGGTAGCAGAGGCAGCAGATGTACATCTCCATGGGGTAGCAGGGCCTGCGTCCCCTGCCATGGTGCTGACCTCGGCGGCTGCACTGATGCTGCTGAGATTGGAGCATCAGTGCTGGAGCTCACCATCCTGAGGGCACCAGCCACTGTATGCACCAGAAAAGCAAAGGGGATGATGTTACTTGTTGCATCGAGGGAAACGCTGCAAAAGGAAAGAAAAGTGAATCCTGAGAAGCACAGGCTGCCAGGACGATGCGTATCAGCCTTGTTTATGCTAGAGTCTCATGAAAGAAACCAGCGTTGTTGCTGGAAAAGATGGCCTGTTCCATCCTTTGCACTTGTTTCTTTCCTACAGAAACTTCTGCCCTTGCCTTCATCCCATTTCTTGAGAAGTACAAGAACGCAGAGGAGGTGGTGAGGTCATCCTGTTTACAGCCCTGCACCTACGTGGGAGGAGAGAGCATCAGTATGTCTTTAAGACTTCTACTCCTTTCTAATTGACATTGGCTAATAGATCCCAAAATTACAGGGGATCTGAGTGGGTGGGACAAGCTTGAGAGACAGACAGAGGGACGGACAGGCAGATTGCTCTCATAAATTTAATCTCTTTAGAAAACGAGGTTTACAGTATCAGCTGCTGGCAGAAACTGCACTCCCATAGTTGCTAGGTCAAAGTTGAGATGGTTTAAAAAATATTCAGTGTAAATGCAGCCTTTGAAAGAGGTTTTTCCAGAGGGAGCCTTCTACCATGCTTGAGGTACAGGAATATCAGCAGGAACATTCTGTGCCTGAAGCCATAAAACTGACATACTTTGGGGGTCCTGTGCTCTTAGAACGAAGGGGTTCTGATCTGCAAAGAAAAGACTTGCATAAAACTGCAGGAAGAGGAGAGAGTAAACATAGTACATGTTTAAAGCAAAGGACAGCACAGATCTGGTGTTTTCATAACTGTTTTTTCCCTTGTTAGTCTTGTGTTTAGTTCTTCCCATAACTCTAAAGGGAAGTGGAAGAGATCTACTTGTTTTTTCCTTATGTTAGTGTTTTCCCCCTTGAGACAAGCACAAGGGCATATGAAGAAATTTGACATTTGAAACTAAAGAGCAATTTTTGTGTAAAAAGTAAATAGAAGATACAAATGTTCGAAAGCTATTTCTGTTTTACCTTAATTTAGCACCGCCAGCTTCAGCTTCCCTAGGCTCTGCAGCAAGCCACAGTCCTCGGCCAGCATGTCCCCCTCTGTATCTTCACCTTGGCCTTCCCATTTCATCTTATTCAGGCTTCAGCTTATCTTGAGGGAATTTGGGAATCTCCTAGTTCATCTTTTGCAGAAAGGAATTTTTTTGTTTGGTTTTTTTTTTTTTTTTTTGCATAAGAAAGCAGGGTGCCTTATACCCTGGTTTTTCTACTATATAACACCGTCTTTCACAGAACTAACAACACAGAACAACTTGTTTTGCTGGATTTGTGTAATTCCCTTCTTCTGTTTTGGAGGTCACTTAGGAATGAGATAAGGAAGCATTTGCTTCCCTTTCACCTTCTAACATCTTTACCCTCTGGAAGCAAGCAGAATAATATTGGATATCAGTTTATGGTTCACTTGTTGGTTTTATACACATGCTTTCTATTAAACACATAAGTGCACGCGCAGTTCTTTCTATACACTGAAAGGAGCTATAGAAACTCATAATAAATCGTGTATTTTAAAAGATTATTTACCCATAAAAATGTTATACATTTGCAAAAGGCATGTTTTTGGCAGGGGACGCTGGCAAGCCTACAGAATTAACAGCTCTGGGGATGGGCGACATCCAGGCCTGAGAAAAGGAGTGAAAGAAGACATGGCCCAGCCAACTCCAGGAGGGCCTTTGGTGGGGAGCACAGTCCTTGGAGCAGCGTGCTCCAAGAGGGAATTTGAACTAATGCCACCTAATGGAGAGTGGGAACCACTGCAGCAGAAGAGAGGATTGCAGTATGGGGTCAGGTCAGGGGAGCTGGGTGGTGGATCCCCCCGGGCCCTCTTTGGAAGGTATGGTGAAGGCAAAAAGTGAAAGTTGAAAAGAGAAAGTGGAGAACAAAAGTTTTCCCTACGAAAAGGAGTATTTTGATTCATTGGTAATTTTACTGTTCAAGCTGCCAGACTGTGTAAAAGGGGGAACAGGAATGACCACCAAACAAAAGAGGGGATGGGGATTTGAAAACTTCATTCCTATTGTAGCCAGAGGAGAAAATGGCACAACATGAATCCATTCGAGGGGCAACGATCGCAAATGAGAGTGGGAATAGCACAAAGGTAACCCGTTTCAGTCCTAACAAGGTACACTTGTGTGGTCCTAACACCCTTTGGCTTGCTATTTTGTGCAATTTGCTGGTTTCTTTGCTAGAACGACTGCATGCTTGTAGCCCTGGAGCAGTGCATTAGCAAATACTTTTTCATCTTTGAAGAACAGAAGCTTGCACTTTAATTACATTAATGCTAATCAATAAATGTCTTTGAACTGTTCTGTAGCATCATGAAAGTGATGTTACAGTGACTAAGGCAATACTTGCTGTATCAGCCTATTCCAGCCACTTAGAACACTCCAAAAGTAGAGGTTTTTTGTCTAAAATGAGCTGTGCTTATTCTCAGCAGAAAAAGTCAAGGGACAAACATTTCAAACTGTTGCACCTGGCTCAGATACATGCAAACACAACTGGACCCACAAAGAAACCTTGAGGTGTCTGTCCAGGCATACGTTTGCACATGTAAAGCAGGATGTATATGTAAATGGAAGTTTGCTCACACACACTAACTAGCTGGAGCAGAAAACAGCATGAAAATGTTGCTTTAATTGTTTTAGAAAGTGCAGCAGGATGGTGATATTTGCCTGTGCCACTTCATGTTGTTAGCCATTTCCTACTCGCCTGGGAAAGCACTGGGAAAGCTTTGCTGGCTTGTAGGAACAGCTTGCTGGGTTTGTATCCAGCTAGAAGAGAGGCGGGACAGGAATTCAGGAGTGAATGACAGCGAGGGTCAAACAGGTCCTTAAGGAAAAACTCCTGGGGGCTGTTAGAGAGCTGCTAAGTCTTAAAGCCAAAGTCGGAGCAGGGCTGGAGGCGGACTGAGAGTAAGTATTGGCCAGGATGAAAGCCAAGTCTCTCCAGTTAGGTGGTCCTCTAAGTCTTCATGGTATATGTTTTGTAGAACCCTTGAATTCGTTAACAGAATTTGTTAACCTGATTAAAAGATGTGTGACTCCTATATAGATGTAGACTTGGCACCTTATCAGAACACTCAGGAAATCCCAACTTCATGTGTCATTTAGCAATAAATGACAACTTTGAGAGGTACTTTTGGAGGAAAATATACCCAGGCTAAATTTATAATGTACTTTACATTGTTTTTAATAAAAGATTCATAGTACAGATAAGAGGATGGGATGGGTGATGGCTTCACATTTAGGGCTTAATTAGGTTTTCCATCTAACACAAAAAATATTTTTATAATTGCGTTTTAATTATCCATGCCAGAAGAATTAGCTATTTTCCCTCATTTGCATTTTTCAATACTTTCTGGTACTTAATAATCTAAAAATGCTGTCTTTTTTAGGACCCTATTGTCCTTCTGCTATTGTGGTATTTGGAAAGCACCCACCATGTATCTATAGTCAGTGATCTCATCTTAAATTTATTATCAGTATTCTGAGTGAAAGGAATAGATTTTGAACAAAAGGAGTAGACTTGAAGATCTATGCACTGAAATAGATGCAACTGTTTATTTGAAAGGGTCATAATGCATTCATGCATCTCAGCAACGTTAAGGCAAAATAATTTTCCAGATATGCAGGTTATAAAATGGCAGGAGGTGCTAATTTGTTGTCTAAATGAAATGGATTCTCTCTGAAGTTTTATATTCAAATGCAAATCTGAAGAGACTCATGTTTGTATTGCTTTTAGATACCTGCAGGAAAAGGAGGTAACGCTTTTATAGAGCCATTGCAGTACGTCATCAGCAATGCTGTGGGCAACCCAAAGGTAAAAGCAGTGCAGGAGACTTTCCATCGGCTTCCTTTTTCTGTTTTTCTAAGGTTTTATTAGCCCATTGTTAAGCCTCAAAGAACCAAAATACTTTGCTGCATTCACAACGCAGAGCAAACCCTTAGGATAGTAATGCACCTTGATTCAAAATAGTTCTCTGCTAAAAACAAATGGAAAGCTATCACTGCCTTTACACTGCTTTAGCTGGTTTTGTTTATTTATTTAAGTTTCTCAGCTTCTTACAATAACAGAAAGTATTGCTTGTCAGAGCTTTCCCTGATCTGTTTCTTAGAGAGCAATTATTGACATTCCTTGTTCTTATGTTGAGCGAGGAGGATGAAAATAATGGACCACTGAGTACAGATTGTTGGACAAAGACCAAATTTAGGAAATCCTGTTGGCTATATTACTCATTGGTCAAGATCAGCCCAATATGAAGGAGTGCTGGTGAGTGCTGGTGAATTTGTCTATACCCTCGAGCCACCTCCACTTTTGCATTCAACAGATTGCCATTCCAGTCTTCCACATCTTCCTATAGGTTACCTAAAAGGTTTGGAAGAAGAAAGTGTCTGTCCTGGTTTCAGCTGGGATAGAGTTAATTTTCTTCCTAGTAGCTGGCATAGTGCTGTGTTTTGGATTTAGCATGAGAATACTGTTGATAACACACTGATGTTTCAGTTGTTGCTAAGTACTGCTTATGCTAGTCAAGGACTTTTCAGCTTCCTGTGCTCTGCCAGGTGCACAAGAAACTGGGAGGGGGCACAGCCAGAATAGTTGATCCAAACTGCCCAAAGGGCTATTCCATGCCATATGACATCATGCCCAGTATATAAACTGAGGGGAGTTGGCTGGGGGCAGCAATTGCTGCTCAGGGAACTGTCTGGGTATCGGTCGGCGAGTGGTGAGCAATTGCGTTGTGCATCATTTGCTTTGTATGTTGTTATTATTATTATTATATTTTTATTATTATAATTACTATTTTACTTTATTTCAATTATTAAACTGTTCTTATCTCAACCCAGGAGTGTTTCTCACTCTTACTCTTCTGATTCTCTCCCCCATCCCACCGAGGCAGGGGGAGTGAGCGATTGGCTGCATGGTGCTTAGTTGCTGGCTGGGGTTAAATCATGACCATGTCTCACTTTGAGAAGTGCCTACTCTTTTAGAGTATGGTTTTCTGAAATCAGTGACAAAGTACTCTCTGATTTCATTGACTGCAGGGTCAGTTCCTAAGGTAATACTGACTGACATAAGAACTTTCAACATATAAAACCTAAATTGTAGTATAACACAAGACAGTTATTCCTATGATATTTTCTATGCATTCAATCATACATTATTCCCCAAATACCTACATTTTCAAACAACAAAATTGAATGTGCTTTATTAAATGCTCAGTGAGAGAATTTTTACGTTGAATTACTGTGCACACTAGGTTTTACTATCATTTTGTGGCCATCAGAATGTTGGCTTTGAGATCCAGGAACAATACCAAAACCTTACTGCAAATCCAGAAAGATAAATATATTTCTGGTATTCGGTGTGAAAACTTGGAATCTTCACTCTGAAGATGGTGAGGCTCTATAACAACTGGCTATTTATTGCAAAGAAAGGAAATACAAATGCACTTTTAGATTGTAAGGCACCTTGGGTGGAAATTTCATTGTTATCTGTTTTGTTTTGTTTTGCTTTTTAAGCTGAAATATGTACACAGATTATTTTCTGTTAATGCTGGATAAAACACATTTGAAAACTGTTTTACTGTAAGCATGACAACCCAAGGAAAAATAAAATAACATATAAAAAATACAGGCTCAGGCCACTTCAGCGTACTTATTTTTTCTCCGTGGACTGTATCCCAGCCTGCTTAAATAAATTCTTAGACTGGATGTCTCAAGCAAGGCAAAATGAACCTTCACTGGCCGGAAGAAAATGAAAGTACAAGAATTGGCTATGCTATATATTTTACAGGGTGTCAGAGCTTCCTGTTGTTTCACATTTACTCAGACTGCAGAAATGTGAGAACTGTCAAAGACAAGACAAACTCCCACCCTCTGCTCTAAATAACGATTATAAAATGTTGTAAGTATGCCTCGGCATTTACATACTTTTTTTTTATCCTTTGCTACTGAAATTAAGTATACAACAACATTCTCAAGGGACTACTTTTATTTTTTTAAGGTGCCTAGAATACCCAACAGTGTGCTCAAATTCTTTGAGAAACATAGTCATTATACTGCATGGAGGATTTCAGCTTGAAATACTCAAGATCGTCAGAGACACACACACACACACACACACACACACACACACTTCACTATAAGCAAACACTTCTCTTGCTTGGAGCACAAAGAGCCGTCTTGTTTATAGTGTTTCAAGTGAATCATTTTAGAGGTACTGTAGTGGATTTACAAGACAAGTTGACAGTGCTATTGTTAATCCCACTCATCAGTGTACAGGGATTTCCTCTTCGGAACCAAGTCCAACAAGCCTTTGAATCAGAAGACTTTCCTATTTGATGACTTCTGACCCTGCTTCCACTTCTGCAGTAGGCCAGATTAGCTAAAGGCATTGCAGGCATGTGGTCTAAAGAGATATCTTGCAAATAGTTTATAACAGGAAGGAACAGTAGATTGATGCTCTCAGTATTTTGCGTCCATTGGTTCATCTCTCATCACTATGGCTATACACTCGAAACGTACCCAGGCTTTTAATTAGAGAATTCAATATTGTTTAAGCACACTTCAAAGGTTAAGTATGTGGTTAAGTGTTTTCCTGAATCACTCTCTCGAGACACCTCTCTCTTTCTACTGAATGCAGAGACAACCAGCTCGGCCTAGGTACCTGCATGTAGATGACTAGAGCTGTCTGCTCTAAGTTCCTTCTTGGTGGATATAGCTCTAAAATAAGGTCGGACAGCTTCCCATTTCCCCGTCCCATATGTCAAGCTCCATCAGCCAGTGTCTTTTTCTCCAGGTCTGACTCGCAGCATAAAAAAGCTCATTCCAACTGGCATTAGACTCTCGGGCAAGTTCTGCTGCTCTTTATATTATAGCTCTGAAGGTTACAGCAGGCTTCTTCAGCAGATGCCTTCTGCTCATAAGTTTGTCTGCCCCCCCTGTTTGTTTTCTTACTACTAAATGTTAACCCTTAACGTTTAGGAGAAAAACCACTGTAGACATATTCCCTGCCAGTTCAGAACTTTCCTGTCTCTGAGAGGGACATACAAAGGCATAGATGAGATTTTCCTACATTCTCCCAGATTTTTGTAGATTTTTCCTGATTTACTTGGGCACAGGGTGATAGTGTATTAAGAGGTGGGAGAATTTTCACGTGATTTTTTTTCTCTTGTGAGTGAGAGGTCTAATTTCCAGTCCTGCCTTCTCCTCACTCCATAACTTTGTCTTCACCTCTGCTTGTGAACTTTTTATAGTCCTTCCTGGGGAAGATTATTCCTTAGAGTGAGTAGTAGCCTTTCAAAGGGGTTTTATTTTGAATTGGGGGATCTAATAGAGGAAATCTGAAATACCTTTGACTTAGGAATAGCAATTATGGGCAGATGCATAGGCAGTCTGGGCTAGTAACCTGACATTAGCCCTTTGGTAGGCAAGAAATGAAACCCACTGGGTGAGGAAACATGGGATAAGTGGGGTCAAGCCCCTTGCTCCTCCCAGTTCTTCCATCCCCATCCAACCTGCACCATGGCTGTCAGAGCATGAGGTGTGCTTCAGAGAGAGCTCATAGAGTGGCTCGTGCTTGGTTGCTGTACGGCAAGTATGTGATGGAAGAGTAGTGGATAGGATTTTCTGCTGTCCTCATTACGAGGTCAAGATCTGCTGAGGGAATGACTTGCAGCCTTGGCAAAGACTAGGCCAAAACCAAAGAGGTTTGATTTATATCTACTGTATTATTTTGACAGCTTTATAAGAAAAAAAGAGGGAGTAGTACCAGAATGATGTGATATTGGTAACTACACATTAACTTCTGTGAGGTTTTATCTAGAAGCACCTTCACACATGATATAGGGTAGATGGAGGTAGTACACACAGCATAAAGAGTTAGATACGCTTTTATTAATGACATTACTTCTTTATATTAATGTGGCTGCAGTTTCAGGTCATCTTTATAAGTTTCCGTATTGGGCCCACAGTTAATTGGCTGGTATATTTTCCAAACTGGAAGGATTTCTTGGCGTTCTTTGCTTCCTCTTCCTAAACACCGCTAATTCATGGAACACTTCTGCCGTACCACAAGGTTGAGAAACCTATACTGTATACCAGAAATCAGGGCTGGGATGATGAAAGAACCTTTCTTATGATGGGTGAGAAAGACTGATGCCTTTTTAAATGGAAAGGAAACTATATTTTAAAATGCCAAACGTATATATGTATACAGATTTTTTTTCAAGTACTTATGGCTGAATAAAATTAATGTGAACAGGTGTTTAGTTTGAGAAGTGTCTCAAGTGAATAGAAATTTCCTGGAGTAGTTTATATTAAATGGCAGGTAACATACACCTGCTTCGTTCTTTTATCTGATTCTCCTCTCATACATAAGGCGTGTAGTCATGTGGTGTTAGTGCAATGGGACTCCTCCTGATTTAGACCTATGTAGGCAAGAGTGGGACCTCTTTAGGCTGAGCTGATGAACATTTTGTTAAACAGCTCAGGAAAATGTTTTGACTGATGAGGCAAAATGCTTATAATACAGCACTCAATATGTTCAGTTGGCGTTGCTGTCATTTAAAACAGTGGGCTGAACTTTGACAACATAAATTCCTCCTATCTTTTCCCAGGAAAGCCAAAATATTTCTTGATTTCAGTGGTGCAGAATCTGTCCTATCAAGAAAGTAATGTGGTTCCCAGAGGACTTAGGCCATTTTCAGATTTATGGGGTTAACTCCCTTACAGTTTGATTTAAAATATTGTTATAATGGGCTGTGTGAAGGTTTCAAATGATTCATTATTAGAGTATTACTGCTTTTTGCAGTAAAACGACCAACTGTTATTTCCATTCCTCCAGAGTTCTTAAGAGTTATAGCCTCTTCCTGGCATAATTTAGAAAACAGTGCTGATTCGCTCCACTTTAAAAGCAGCTTTAAAGCATGATGGGAAAATGTTACATACCACATCTCCTTTCAGTGAAATTGCCACTGCTGCCTTTTAATATTTAGAAAGCGCAACACTAGGAAGAATCCTGCAATCATAGTCTTCCTTCTTGCATAGAAATATAATCAACTCTCTCAGGAGGGAATAAGACTTGATGAAACCAAAGTCTGGGAAAAATATTATCCTACCATGTCAGTGTGTGTGTGTTTATGATGATAGAAAAGTTTTTTTCTCTTTTAAAACCAATAGCAGGTGGAATAATACCATTCTCCTACATTTGCTTTCTCTCCTGTAAGAACTGAAGTGTGACAAAAGAAATCAGTGAAGGATTTTTCTGTTTTTCTTTGTACCTGTTCTACATTCACTTGATGCCTGTTTATCAATATCATAGTGAATCCCAAACTCCTGACCGCAAGCTGAGCTGCAGCTCTGCTTAAGGGCAAAACATTTGTGTCAGTGTCTGAGAGTCTGGGTTACAGAAGGCTGCAAACATTCACTAGAATAAAATATTCTGTTTTTAAGAGAGAAAAAGGTACAGGCATTTTTAGAGGACAGACCATGGTAATAGTTCTGGGCAAAACTCTTTGGGGTAAATTCTTTGGTGGCAGCTGGGTGGTGGAAGACATCCTGGCACAGCTGTTTGTCCTTACCCTCCCACCAGCTCCCTACCACTTGCATCTGCCCATGGCACTGCTCCCACAAACCCTTTCCCTTTTTATAAACAACAGAGATGGACCGGGTTAACTTAATGGGTTTAAAGAGGAGATTTTTGCTAACCCGACCCATTTTGAGAGAAACATATCGGGCAGCAATCCCACAAGCAGCTGAGCAGACAGGACAGAAACTGGTAGAGTCTCCATGTGCGGATGGGTGCAAGGAGGAGAGGGGATGAGAAGCTCTAAAAGCCAAGCTACTATGATGCTAACAAACTCTGTCGCTCAGCAGGTCTTATTAGCCTGGGCATGGTGCCATGCAGCTGAGGGGACAACGTGCAGTCAGCAGTGGCTCTGGGATCTCTGTAACATGCCCTGCTGTGTAGTGCAGACGTCTACATTGTGTTTTCTTCAGACCATTCACGCTACAACTGTTTTTAAGAGGCTAAAAAAGCCTCAGACTTGACAAGATGCACAGAGCTGAAGTCCAAAATGAAATTATTAGCTCATCTAATGTGGGCTCCCATATATCTCAGGATATTAAATTTCACCTATTTATTTTCTGCAGGCTGGAACTAATCCAAAGCCTACTGCAGCCTTTGGAATTATTCCAGCAAATTCAATGGGTTCCGATTCAGGCTTTGAATCAAGCCTTAACTTTATACATTTTTGATTATTGAAAGGACTCTAATCCCCTCCTGCCTCCATGTGTGCTGATACAGAGACCTCATTTTCCATTGGTTAATGCTGGAATTTGTCACTCTGCAGGAAACATGCAACATTTTAAATCGATGCAGTCAACCAGTGTATTTTTCTAATAGGTTTTGTGGGTACGTTAGCAGAGCCATGTGGCACAGACTCAGGACATGGTTGACATAAATTATTTCTAAAACTCAAAGACCTGTGAGCATAGAAACAGAAGTGTCATCCTTCAGTTTCAGAATACAGGTCTCTGCCCCCTGAGCCACAGGTGATGTCCACAGAGGTGGAGGGTAAGTCATACACCCACTGACGTGAACCAGCATCCCTGTCCAGGTACATGCTCCCAAAGCTTTGGGAAAAAAAATCTGGCTGATTGCTAGAGTAAAGAAAATCATTCACAAAAATAACAGTGGAAAGCAGAAAGTTTGGTCCAAGGCAAAACATTTTTGTTTCTGGAAGCAGCAGAGAAGGAGAGACAGAGAGATGACAAGGTAAACTCACAAATCAAGGGTTGCATTTGCCCTGTGAGTCTGCTCAAGCAGAAGGAAATATTTCCCTCCACCTTGAGGAAATCTCCACTCTGTGTCTCTCAGCAACCAAGAGGCAACACGTATACACAAGTGAGAGGAGATTGGCACAGTACCAGCCCCTATATACAATTATTTGGAGCAACTTAGATGTGAGTGCTGAAGAGAGAAACCCACAAGAGCAAGCAATGATGGCAGCTACATACAGAGTTACTTAAGAAATACCCACAAACTTCATTCCCTGTATCATTTCAAAAAGAAAATAGAACCGATGTGTTGAAAGAAGAGTGCAAGGGTTAATTGTTTTACAGATATAAATAACATGAGGTCCAGATCGCTCTGCAAATACAGCTTCCAGCTATGCCTGACTCAATAGCGTTCCTTTACTCGTGGTAGTGTAATAAGACAATTCAGCACATCGCCAAGGTATTTTGCGATACGCTGTCATCTCCAGCCAACTTCTGAAGGGTTGTGTGGTGAGAAGAGAGACTTCACAAACCGATGCACTAACAACGTGCGGAGCTGCTCTGAGGAGCGTGCCAGGTCTCAGTGAAGTTAACAGGTTGCAGTCTTGGTTCCAGTCCTAGTTTTTTTTCTGTTTCCTCCCCCAGCATTTTAACTCAATACTGGGGAGAGACCATAACTACCAGCTAATTACTGCAAGCTTCAGAAAAGTGTAATCTTTCTGATGACCTGCCCAGTAACCTAGGAAATCCTGAGCAAACACTGAGCTTCTAACAAGCCAATTAATGAACTATGAGTGCAATTAATGGTTTCATTTTATTTAGGATCTTTAAACATCATAATAAAGAGATTTATTCCTCTCTGCACTGCAGTAGTTTGTGGAGTGTCATAATTCAGCACTAATTCTCAGCACGGGCAAATCTCTGCCTCTTCTATGTATCTAAAAGCTCCGGAAAATCAGACTGCAGTTACTGCAGCCATCAGCAAGGGAAGAACCAGTGTGTATACAGGGGAGGTTACTGGTGAGGGAGATGCCTCCTCCCCATAACAGGAGCCACTGGCTCATAGCTTGGTTCCCAAGTGGGGGATAGGATACAGCAGTTTCAATGCCCACTTGCCTTTGCTGTCCCATCCTTCTGGCAAAATAAATGCTCTTCAGGATTACACAGAGCCTGGTCTGTATAAGAAGTTTTTTACAATGAGGGTGGTCAAGCACTGGAACAGGTTGCCCAGAGAGGTGGTAGAGGCCCCATCCCTGGCAACATTCAAGGTCAGGCTGGCTGGGGCTCTGAGCAACCTGATCTGGTTAAAGCTGTCCCTGCTCACTGCAGGGGGGTTGGGCTGGATGACCTCTAAAGGTCCCTTCCAACCCAAAGCATTCTAGGATTCTATGATTCTATGGTCCTCTGAGACTAGGGCCACGAGAGGTCTTTCACCTCCCAGGTGAAGCTAGGCACAGCTCTGTCCTTACTGGTCTCAGGCTGCTGCAGGGCTCCTGGTGACCAGCCCACCATTTTAGAGGACCGTCTCTAACCTCATCACTCTGGTGCTTGGAAATATTTTGATTACCAGCCTCAATATGTGCATGATCAATATTTACTTCTTTACTGTTATTTTATTTACCAGTATCTGTTAACACATTTATTCTTTTGCTTTTTCTTAAATGGGTCTTTTCCCTTCTGGTGTTTACTCTGTTGATACATTTACAGGACATTTATACTTCTTCAGTTTTCAGTTTGCCAGGTTGACATAGCCAAGCTCTTTAGGTGTCCTCTTATGCTCCCACTTTCAAGGTATCCTCTACCAAAGATTTACCTTTCCTGGGTATGCTTGGCTATAGCTGTACAGGGTATTCCTGTTGAGATTTTACCCAGTGCCTTTTACGACGGCATTTATTCTTCCTTCTCTCTGATGTCAGTTCCTATCCTCATATATCCTGTTATCTGTTTGCTTTTTTAAATTTTTTTTTTTTATTTTGGCCATTACACATCTAGGAGATCAAAATTATCCCATCAGTCTACAGTCTTCCTTATTCCACAGCAAAAGCTGTTCATAGCCCATTGGCACATGATCTTGCACTTTCTCACACTGAATTTCATCTGATTTCTCTCACTTCAGTCCTTAACTTCTTTTTTGCCTGCTGTCTTGGTCCTCTTGCTTACCAGTGGTGCTTCCCAACTTGATGTCAATAGACTTTATTGGCAGACTCTTCCTTGCTGTGCTGCCCTGGAGAGGCTTTTGGAGAGCAGCTGTGGCCTTCACAGTCTTTTGGCCTCCTGGAAGAGTCTCCGCAGGGACTGCATGTTGTTGCTGGCTGCTCAGCTCCTCCAACCTTGAGCTTCGTCACAGCTTTTAGATACACGACATCTGGAACTGGCAACTTACTGCACTGTAAACTCAGGTTTCTTTTGACATTTTCATCCTCAAGATAGCTTCATGTTTCTTAAAGTAGGTGACCATGTTCAGGACAGGCATCTTTCCATATTTCTAATGATAAACACAGGTGAAGGGAAATCACTTAGCTTCTTAGCAATGTGTTTATTTTGAGTTTTTCCTTTTATCCTTAGTGATGCAGTGGGCCCCTGGCTTCTTTCCATGAGACCCTCTTTCCAATGTAGGTAAAGAATCCTTTACTGTTTGTTTTAAACTTTTTGTGCTTTTCTGTATGAAATTTATGATGACCCTTCCTATTAATTTTCTGCCTATTATTTGCCTGCTGTGATTTATGTTTTTCTTTATTGGCATCCCCAAAATCTGATTTCCCCATTTTGACTTTGTCTTTGAATCTCTCCAACCTTGCTGGTGTCCATATTGTTGTCAGTGGTACTCATCTCTCCTGACGCCCTGCTGACACTTCTTTCCAAGGAACTCCTTGATGCTGGATGTGCAGAGGCTAAAAATCTGCTGGGGTAGTACAAAGTGCAACTGGAAAAATTCATGAACGTTGGGAACCATTAAATATGAAGGAACACCCTCTGAGATGCAAGTTGTTCCAGGCTAGATTGATACTCTGAGAAAGTAACATTATGCATTTGCCTCTATTTCTGTGTTACTCACTACTGGCTATGGTCAGAGACAAGATGGGCCTGTGGTCTGACTCAGTACAGCTGTTCTTACAGTCTTATCTTGGCCAGAAATCCTGGATTTTGCCTTTTCGGATTTCTTTTTAACTTTAACATTTTGAGAAGCTTCTCATTTAACTGAAATCTCCCCTTGTGAAACCCGGTGTGTCTGTTTGAAGCGTTCCCTGGTGCAGAACCAGCATCACTTCGTGTGCAGACCCCCTCAGTGCTCGTGGTTCAGTGCCACTCACTGCTTGGTATCTCCTCTGTCTTGGCTGAAACCAGGACCAGAACAGCTTCACCTCCATGTGGTGGCTGAGCTAAAGCTGAGCCTTGCTGACTGCCCCTGTCACTGAGGTCTGAGACAGGAGCTGGGGACAAGGACTGTCACTGTCTTGGTCTGTCACACTCATGTGACTGCAGGCTCTGGGACAGGCTATATATATATATTTATGTGTATATGTGTGTGTATATAATGTGTACGCGTGTGTATATAAAGCATCCATCACAGCAGAGCCCTGATCTTGGCTGGTACTTACTGCAATAAAAAAAAAATGACAAAATACTAAGAGCAAACAAACAATTGTTGGAAACAAACCCAAGTGTGAAGGGAAAATGTAGAGAAGAAAGTTGCCAGGAAAAAAGTACACTTGCAATACAAGTGCATAGAAAAGTACAATAATAAATTGCTTCTGTATGTAGCTTGCTCATATGTTTCCCTGTGTTTTATTTTTCCATCATTTATTCTAGACAGTAAATCAAGCTGCTTTTGACACTTCCTGGATTAGTCAGAGGAGGAAATAATGGATTACGGTAACCTTTCTCTAGAAGAGGTGTCTTGTAAAGTTATCTGTATTGCTCCAGAAATGCTGCAATGCCCTCCTCTTCTGAGAAAAAAAACCATCTGTGCTAAGGGATGAAAACAGAGGAGAAGCATTGCACAACTTTGCTAGTTTATGGGAATCTGTCAGGTCATGTTAATAAAACAGCATCCTTGAAATCAAAGTTTAAGGTGACACTGCCAACTTGAAATTATGCCCATGCCTGCAAAATAGGCAATTATCAAAATGACAAGTAATATATAATATACTAAACAAACTTGACACTCTTATGAGGGAGATATTCAGATTTTTTTCTTTCCTAAAAAGTCCGTGTGAAAATATAAAACTCAAAGATTGAGAAAACAATCTAGAAAGAACAAATAATGCAACAAAAATATTTCAAAGGCATTTCAAAAGAAATCCCAGAGATAGCATTTCAGAACTGTGCTATCGGGACTTGATTTTTTAAAAGTTTTTCTCCAGTTGGAATCATAACCCCCTGATAATGATCAAAGTTTGTAATGAAGCAAATTTAATGCCATGATATAACTTTTTGATCTACATCACCACACCCTTCAGAAAAATGAGTGACCTTTGCATCTCAAAATCCTTTTGATATGAGTGTAGGAAATGAAAAATCTTTCTAAAATGCTATTTTCTGTTCAAAGCAGTTGTCAAATAAAGTAAAAATCAGCCTAAAAACTGTGTAAATGTAATGTGTAGTCACATTCTCCTAAGTGTTTCTTGTATGAATGTTATCTGCTTTACTGAAAATACTGCATATCTGATTTTCTTGAGGCAGGATACCATACATTTCTCAATATTTTAATAAAATTATATATTTTTTCAAACTCTCCTGTCTTTTGATGTACCATAGGAACACTTAGGATTACAGTCACTCTGCCTGTTGAACCCATACCCAGCCACATCCGCTCTAACCAGATGGTTCTGGTGGCAGAGGGAGAAGGAGCTAGAAAGGAGCTATTTGCATTTATAAATGGTCCTGTTCTGTTTTTCACCCCTCTCTGTTCTCAGAATTGTTTAGAGAAGTCTTGGATCCCCAGATTAACCAAACCCATCACAATCTCCTCTCTCGGGCGCGTATCTCCTGACTCAGTCCAGAAGTGCAGCAAGCATCTGCTCTGCCTGTGCCACCAGCACGGCTCAAAGCCTCAGCGCTGATTTTGCCACAGAGGAGCAAGCATCGACCTGTCGTTCTCTTGACCCAGTTTTTCTCTGTCCGCAGTCCAGTAAATGGGAACGTGCTTCAGTCTGCAGACAGACAGACGGAGGAAGAGTCTCAGGATGTGGCTGTCTGTTGCAACAGCTTGAAAGCGAGCCAACGTGACTGCATCATTGCACAAAGTAGTAAACAAGCCCAACCGGAGTACGGAGTTGAGATACCCTGGGTGTTCAGTGTCAGCTCTCAAGCTGGGGAGAGTCACCACGCAGCAGGGACGTTTGTAATTCGTCGCTCTTTTTCCCCCCTTTTTTTCTTATACACTCTGGGACATACATAAAGCAATGCAGAAGATGAGAACCTGACAGTGTTTTAAATGGATTTTGCTATCTTAGCATTTGGGCCTTCTTAATTTTGTCAAAAAAGAAGAGATTTCTTGGAGCAAATTAAAAAAGCTCCCGCAAGCATCTGTTAAAAATTTCCAGCAAAAAGCAGTGACCTGTTTTGGCTAGTTGAAGCTTTTTCATTTACGTTAGCAGCTGCCAGAAGCTCATTTGGAACAGGGATTTTGCGCTGTTAGCCACAGAGGGATTTTGGATAGAAGCTGCCCTACCGAGCTATACTCACTGTCCCAAATTTCTTCCATAGTGATGCTGTAAGAGGACCTCTGATGTGAGGTGATCTATATATGTGTACAGCATGTTGTGAAGTTTTTTAACCACGTTATAGCGAGTTTTGGGAACACTGGTCTTAACCCAGGCCCCAAGTAGCATGGCTGAACAGAAAGACTTTTTATATGCAATATCCAGAGGTATGGGGTTTGACCAAATGCTTATGGGATCCCTGATTAATTCTTATGTAGATAATACAACGATAATTTTTTTTTTTTAATGTTTGGGAAAGAGCAATGCTTGCCAAAATATGCCATTGTGTCTAATTCATTATTTTTCAAGATTAAAAGCTACTATACTACCTCTGAGTAATGTTGCTCACTACTTAAATCCCTCAGCAACCTCAGAAAATATTTAGTAAAATATTTAGTATGTTACAGCTTTTTTGTGAGGTTTTTTTTTTATTGTTATCTTACACCAGTGTAAAGCAGGAGAAAACCCCACATACTTCAACATGCTTGACTATTTGTTCTGCTGCACCAGTCCTGTGCTGCTGGGATGCCACCATCAGCAGAATTTGGTGAGAGGATGGGGAAGCAGGCAGGGTGGTGGTTTACGAGCATAGAGCAGGCATAGGCATCCTGACAAATTTAAGATTTTTTTTGACCCAATTGTCCCCAGGATCAGGACCTCTAAATTTTAATAGCTGTCTGGTGATTGCAGAAGCCTGTTTATCTGCATCCTTCCTCTACATGATAGCAGCAAATCCAGTGCCTCCACCAGATGCAATGTATAACCTCTTTGAAGAGCGTCAGATGTTGCTAGCATGATGCACTCCACACTTGGAGAGCATCAGCCCAGTGCTCTGCAGGGAGCGAGGGACTGGTTCGGTAATATCTGCTAATTCAGAAGCTGGGGCCAGAGAATTTCTTCACATTTTTGGGAGTATGTGTGCTAGACAGGTAGGATGCCCACTGCCTACGCACAGAAAGTAGAATAATGGAAGACACTACAGAGAGGAATGAAAGAAGCAATAACTGAAAGCAGCCCTGGCAGGGCTATGGAAGGATTTAATGAAGCTCTGAACCTACTTTATGAAACCTACTCCCCTGCAGGGTGGCGAGCTGGCATGTGAGCCTGGCTTTAGATAGCAAAGGATCTCCCAGCCCCATCACTCTACGTGTTGCCACCGCGGGGCCTCTGGGCAGCCTGTGTCCTACTAGCTCTGACCCACCAGCTCTGCAGGCAGTGGAATCCCATTGTGTTTCTTCCAGAGGCGCCTCTAAGTCCCTAGTGGCAGGAGCCGATTTTGGACGGCATGCAAGAGCGCTATGAATGCCTGGTTAGAGCCTGCTGCTCTGTTGTGAGAGGTTGAGGAATCTAAGCAAACGGTCAGCTTCTTGAGATTTAGGAAACAGTCTGGTATTTAGGCTAGAGTAAAAACAAATGTTCCCTGCAAGAGCAGATGAGGATGCTGTGTTTCACTTCCTGGAATTTAGGGCTGGCAAAGACAGAATCCTTTTAATTCATATCATATCAAGGTCTTCTGCACATTCCTTCTGAATGGGAGATGCTGGAAGTGGAAAGTTGGCTCTGGTTTTTATGTGTTTCCAAAACAAAGTCCTTTTCGTGGTATTCTTAACATAGATCGAATGAGTGAAACGAAAACACTAGAAACTCTTCTTAGAACCCCACCTTTAGGATACTGATTTTTTTCTGAGTAACATCTAGCAGACCCCTGTAGACATAGTTTGTTACACATAATGTTGTCCTCACAGATTTTCTCTGTTACTATTTCAGTTTTCCAAAAGTGAAAAACATCACAGGTGAACACTGTGACTGCAAAGAAAACAGACTCACCTTCTTGATCCGGTTCTTTGCTCATTGTAACTTTGTGGATCTTAAGAGTTATCCCTCATTTACACGAGTGAAGTCACTGCATCCGCAAAGTGACTGCTCCTTTTCTCCTGTACAACTAGCACTAAACGCAAGCTGACCCTTTTCATTTACTTGGTCAAACCCAGTCTCCTGGACTGTAACTCCGACGGGTATGTCATGTGTGATATACATGGGCCCAAAGGTTTCCAAAATAATGTGAACAGAAATGGTAGGCAGTCTAAACTTGCACCATTGTAGTCTTGTAGCTGCTTTAGTGAATTGCTAAGTGCATAATTAACTTAAATCCCAGCAAGAGGGCACAAGCCTCTGCCTATGCTTTCTCCACAGGCTTAGCTGTTCCTTCTACCCTGAATTTTCCCTGCCCCAGACAAACTCATGTGGACCTAATCACTATGTCTGCTCTAATCATCAGCAAAAACACTGCCTATCCGAATGGAGAATTGAAGGACTGGCATCAATACATTTCGATAAGCCTGGAGACCTGTCACCACCACCATAAAGACTAGGAGGATGCAAGCTCTGCCTATACCCTCTGCATGTGGCATTTCTTGCACTGTGGGCTGGTTCAGGTTCCAGGTCTCAGCATAATCCCTGGATTCAGGAGACCACAGACTGTGCCCAGATCTTTCCCAACAGAGCTCAGCTTTGGAGATGCCTGTCAGGCCAGAGGACACCTCTGGCATCAGGGGCATTCCACCAGGTGTTGGAAGTGGCCAAAGCTTCAGGTGGTAATGAACACAGGAACGAGGGAGGGTGGATTTTTACCGTTTTATCATTAGTGCTTCCATTTCACTTAACCACACAGAGGAAACTCAGTCCCTCTTCCTGTCGAAGATGTGAAACAGTGGCATTGCATCCTGCTGTGGAGGCATCATACATGTGTAAAACCACCCAACCTTACCTTGTCTCGGCTCTGCCTCCACTGAAGAATGACTCAAAGCATAAATATAAAACATTTTCTTGGCTATTTTAGAGCTTCTGTACAATCCCTCTTCCTTCCTCCCTCCTTCCCGTGGTCCCCAGAGCTGAACCTTCCTGATGCTCCAGAATTGGAGCCACAGAGATGTTCTTTTCCAGGCTCCAAAGCCACAAAGACATGACAAGGAAAGAGTGGCCTCACGAGCAGCCCGTGGCCAGTGTGGTTGGCGGTTGCATGCCTTCCATCTGCATTCTGCCTCAAGGATTGCCAGGTTGCTGCCAGGGTGTGCCAGCAAGCGTGACCTTGAGTGTGTTACTGTCCTGCCCCTCTGGCCACATCTGCAGGCTCATTGTGTGGTGGGACTGGTCCTCAGGCCTCCCCAGCAAATGGCAGAGACCAAAGTCCACATGCGTTAGTCATTACATTGCCATATCAATGTGTCACATCCAAGTCCTGACATCAGGATGACATCAGATTTCTCAGCATTGACTCCTTACCAAATGTCCTGGTTTTGGCTGGGATAGAGTTAATTTTCTTCCTAGTAGCAGGCACAGTGCTGTGTTTTGGATTTAGTAGGAGAAGAATGTTGATAACACGCTGATGTTTTAGTTGTTGCTATGTACTGCTTACACTAGTCAAGGACTTTTCAGCTTCCTGGCTTCCTGTGCTCTGCCAGGTGCACAAGAAGCTGGGAGGGGGCACAGCCAGGACAGTTGATCCAGACTGACCAAAGGGCTATTCCATGCCATATGACATCATGCTCAGTATATAAACTGGGGGGAGTTGGCCGGGGGGGCAGCGATCGCTGCTCGGGGACTGGCTGGGCATTGGTCAGCAGGTGATGAGCGGTTGCATTACTTGTTTTTCCCGGGTTTTGGTGTTCTCTCTCTCTCTCATTGTTTTCCTTGTCATTACATTTGAAAAAAAAAAAAAATTAATTATTAAACTGTTCTTATCTCAACCCACAAGTTTTCTTACTTTTGCTTTTCTGATTCTCTCCTCCATCCCATTGGGGGAGAGTGAGCAAGCGGCTGTGTGGTGCTTGGTTGGCGACTGGGGTTAAAGCATGACACCAAAGAAAACCACAGTGCTGGGATATTTTGGATTCACCACCTGCTCTCAGAATCCAAACAGGGTCAAAACAGTCACTCCCGGCACATTTTAACCTCTGTAGAGATCTGAAAGCTTTTGTCCGTGAAGGACACCTCACCACAGCCTACTCTGGGTTTGATTTTTGTGGGGTTTCCTTTCTGCTGCAGCTCCTGGAGATGCCACAGGAGTTGCAGAGCCAGTGAGGCTGTGGAGCTGGGTGGAGGGAGCCTGTGGTGCCTGTGCTTACAGCCACTGCTCATTTTATTTTTGCTTCTGGGTGGGAAGCCAACAGTTGGTTTTAATCCCAATTTGAATGTGTCTCTCTCGGAGTCTGGCTCTCTTCTTGTGTTACACTGCTACACTGAGATATTCTGGGACACTTTTACTAACGATGGCAGAGATGCATTCCTGGAGATGGGAGCGAGGGTGTTTTTCAGTGCAGGGCCACATGTTTGAGTGATTCCAGCTGGGAAACCCACTCTCTCTGCTGGTCTGATACAGCCCAGGTTTACTGACCTTCATAAAATTGTGCCACCCGCTGCAGTAAGATCCCCCTCCATGCCACACACGTCCCCCTTTGGACTGTGTACCCCAGTGACCTGGGACTTCACACTTGCTTCTCCTGGGTTTGGGCAGGCAGAGCAGTTTAGAGGCAAGGATGGCAGCGAGGAGAAGGGAGGAAAGAAAGCTACCCATGAGTGACAGCAGGCTTCACTCAGGCTCCAGTGGACTCTTTAAGAGATCCAACATGGTTTTTTGAAAGCAAATTTGTTACATCCTTAATTCCAAGTAATCCCTGCTGCTGAAATGGGATGCAAACATCCTCTACTGTGATCCTGCTTCTCTCCTACTCTTCAAAATAATTGAGGGGTGATACTTACACAAGGTGACTGCCTACCCTAGCTCCTCTTGTCCCCCTTATCTCCATTCAGATGCTAATGATGGTTTAAACCAATGTTTGTGAATCACAGGCCTAAAGCAAAGCTAGGCAGAAGGTCTGTAGACAGTACGGGAGCTAGCTATTTTTAACTCTCCTTCTTTCCTAAGTCAATATTGGGATAGGCAGCAATGAAAAAAGCCAACATATGGAGAAGGAATTTGAAGTCGGGAGAGCTTCAGAAGCCGTCAGAACAAGCAGCCCCACAGGGCAAAGGGCAGCGGAGAGGCACTGGCAGGTGCTAATTGGGCTGGGGGACCATTTGTCTCCCAGAAAAAAAAAACCACTCAAGTCTTCAGATATTTACAATGGCTTCTGTCCACTCAAACTGTCTAGCTACCTATATATTTTAGCCTCCCATAGGCAGAACTGCGTGCCTCCGACTTCCCTGTTAATGGCAGAGGCTACAATTATACTTCCGAGTGCTGTCTTGATCAGCCCCCAGCTGTACAGCTGCTGATGTTTCTGGAGTAAAGCATTTCCTCAAACCCTTCATCTTGTCAAGTTGACTAAATCCTACTATGTTTTGGAAAAAGATAATTGGAGCAGGCTTCATGGATTCATTCAGACCACCAGAGACTGCTTGCAACTTTCTTAATAAGAAATTCCCAACAAAGTTTCATAGAGGTATGGATTTAAATAATACCTTTTTCTTATAGTAGTATAAAGCACATTGGGAAGAAAGTAACTGAGAAGAGAAATTATAAGTTTGGTGATGGATAGGAATTGCAAGAATTTTTTTGGATTTACTTTGGCTCTACAAATGTTTTCTCCCATCACAAAGAGAGAGGGAAAGGAAATTCTGTATTCTCTTGACAATAAGGACAGCAGGTTTCTATTCCCTTTGACTATGAAAATAGAAAATAGGGATAAAGTGACCTGTTCCTACTCTATTCCTTCTTTGCGGTGTCCTTAACTGATGGACAAAGAATGCCAGCAAAGAGCACTGTTCCGATTTGGGCATTTTTTGTATCCTTACTGCTATTCCTTCAGCACTTAGCCTGTTAATGTGGGACAAAGGAAGCAAAACATGGATGGGAATAGGGGCCAGGAAGGTGAGGGATTCCCTTTCTCTGAAAGAAACCTCAAAGAGGTAAAATCACAATGGGCCCCATCTTCCTGGCTCTGGCAGTGCAGGTCCTTTCAGAGCTGCAGTCTCTCGCACATTGCTTCCTGAATCCCTCCAAGGCACTCGCGCAGGGCAGTGGAAGGGTGGTGGATAAGCTCATCGCAGCTGGACGCTGGGGCATGATGTGTGTCTCACTGCTCCCTAGCTCTACAAACCTGCTCAACAAACAGCTTAAAAGATTGCTCTGTGAAAGTCAGCTTCATCGTGATGTCTTTGTTCACTGATTCAGCAAGGAGCCCTTTAGCAAAAAGAAGGCAGGCAAGGCTTGATATCCCTGTACTTTTGAAATAACAAACAAGATTTGACTCCTCCTACATCCCAACCCCACTTAAAAAGAGCAAAACACATTTTCCAAGTCTGTATTCTTCATACAGCACATGGAATCAAAGACAGCTGATTCTTTTTTCCCCGCTCTTTTCCTACACACCCTAAAGAAAGATCTGATTAACCTGTGGTGAAAGTCTGGGACCACTAAAGAGAATGGCTGAATGCCAGACCTGGAAAAAATCGGCCAGCATCTTCTCACCAATTGCAATCAAATTATAGTGAAATAGTTTCTATTAGGGACATGGGCCTAAAAAATGAAGTGATATCCAACACAGAAACTATTAAAGGACATCTTGTCATATGATTCATGGGAGCTAGAAAAATGTCTAGTAATTTATGGGTCTTCAGTATCTTAGCATCACTTCAGGGACTCCTTTCAGAGTTTGCTTCCCAGGGATACTAAGCTACCACCTTCTGAAAATTGCTCCTTCTCAGTGTGCTGAGTGTAGCATTCAGATAACAAGGTTTTCACCATGAAAAAAAAACTGTTGACAAGTGAGGTATAAATTCAGATTCATTGCAATGCCTGTGTTGTGGCTAGAACAGTGAAATGTTCACCAGCAAGAGGAAACTTGCTACTGCCACAGCAGCAATCATATAATTTTAATAGAATATTATCTTTTGTTATTTGGACAATGTCCTGCAAAATGATAAGTTTATGTATGTAACATATTTTAAACACAGTTGGTTATCAAGGGTTAACTTGGTTAGTGGAACCAAAGCGAAAGTTTTAAAATACTGCTGCCATGGAGAACAAATGCCTTCAAAGCTCCTATAGCATATGTTATTTAAAAGAGCGCTGAAACAATGTTCTGGTTTGAATTATTTTTCTTCACAGTGCTTCTCTAACTTTATTGCCAAAGAAAAGACTTCCAGAGCCAATTTTTAATCTTAATTATACCAGATTCAATCTGGAATATTTCCCTTGAAGTTAGAGTTACACCAGATTTACACAAAGCAGAATCTGGCCCAGTTTCCACATTAGACACTTTCTCAAAAGATAATTTAGGTTAAAAACTGGCATATCTAACTAAAACAGCTAGCAGACCAAGGATCAAAACCTACCTCCATGCTCCTGTATCCCCTGTTCTTGAGCCATGCCAGAGCTCCCCTGCCTGAATGAAGCCCGAGCTGTAGCTTCACATCTGTGGCTGCAGGGAGGGGACCTGTCCCTGCATTTTCCTCTCATCTCACTTTTTCATTTCTCCCTCTGCAATCACCTCACCCAAGTGAAGTACGTATAACCCAGTACTCTAAAGGACTATCAACAACAGACAGGCACATAAACATGTTACAAGCAGGAAGTGCTCCCTGCAGAATTAGATGAGGTATAGACTACAACCTGGTTACCTCAGACAAACGGAAAAGCCCAAGCAGTCTTTTCTAGAAGTGACAGAAAAAAGAGGAATGGTTTCCCCTGACTTTTCAGTGCGTCAGTCCCTCCTGTCTCCCAGATAAAGAAAGAAAACTGAATGTGGGGGCTTCAGTCACTGGTACCTCTTGGAATGGCCCTGGGTGCGATTGGCACCGGCTTGATTTCTTCCATCACAGATTAGGGTTTATAGGATTAACCTCAAGTTTGTGCTTGAGCAGAGGAAACACCGTGCTGCAAGAAGAATGACAACGTGATTCACACCTCCTGCTAACGCACCTCCAGCACAGTCCTGCTAAGTAAATGTAAAACGGATGACTGAATTCAATGACTAAGAAAATTGACTAAATTAATTTCCAGGTCTGGAGCTTTTTGCCAACTGTGTTAACATGGATGCTGAGTCTTGCAATTCCTAATGGTGGACTAGGGGTTGACCTGTTCTGGAAAGTATTGGGTGAAACTTGTAACCTCCACTGTCTCCACACCACACCACCACCCACCCCCCCTCCCAATTCTGCAGGCTCTTAGGAGGCATTGATGGCCTTCCCTCCTTTTTATCCTTGGGGTTAGTGAGATCCACGCCGAGAATCTCTCCGTGCCACAGAAACAGAGGGGTAGTGTTTTGTTTGTCATGGTATTTCTGAGCATGAAACATCCAGGAAGGAGAGGGATCCTTTTAGAAGCCAATTACAATTCAGAAACCTTGGCCATAGCTCCAGTTATTCTACAGCAAATCATCCCAAAGGAATTTATTGTTAAGCACTAAGCATCAGAAGAAAACCTACTGTGGGATGAAGCAGAAAAATGACATCCCGTGTCTGGAGCCTGGGCAATTCAGGGTAGTCAGTAAACAGACATGTTGAGTCGCTCCTGAGTTTGCCCCCTCGTGATGCTCAGCCTACCTTGGCCCTTCTGTGCCCGTGGGAGGGATGTGTAGTGGACGTGGTCAGCCCAGGCACGTGCGGGGACCAGTGCGGACACAGATGAGGGCTGGGCTATGCCCATCCCGTCGAGGGTGGCCGTCACCACTATGTCCGGGGTGGTCTGCGCACCAGCCAGCTCCCCCGTGCAGATCTCAGGGCTGGGTCCCCGAGCACAGCAGCCCGAGGGGGCAAAGCTGGTACTAATAGTCAGCACACACAGAACCAAAGCAGCCTGGTCTGGCTGCGGTTTTGTCCTGCTGTAATCCATTAATTGCTGCAGCTTGGAAGAACAAAGGCAGAGATAACGGTTTCGGGAGTTACGAACCGAAATCAAACCTGGGCTGAATCAGCAGAGGAGGTCCTTTGATTTCAGAGGGAAATCTCATCTGTGGCGCGGGAGGAGTTGCTCTCCCTGCTTTACTTGCAGCACGCCACATCCCCCGAGCTGCCGAGCCCGGCCCACGGGCAGCCCGGGGCTGCGCAGGGCTGGACCTGCGGGGACGCAGCCCCCCGATTCCCGGGGATGGGAGGGATGCCCCGCTTCCCCATCCTATCCAAACCCGGGCGATGCCTTCAGCAGCAACAGGGCGGCCACAGGTTGGCGGGGCCGGCCCGGCGGGCTCCGGTGCCCTCTAGTGTCGCGGGCGGCGGCGGCGCCGGCCCTGCCCGGGCACCCGGGGACCGGGCACCTCCGGAGCCGCCGGCACCGAGAGCGGCTCTCGGTGGGGGGGCCGGGGCTCCCCCGCCCCGGGGGCTGGGGGGGCCGGGGCAGGGCAAAGCGCGAAGTCAGGCGCCGGTGAAGGGCTAGCTGGAGGAACAACCCCTATTCCCCTCTCCTCCTGGGCTGCCCTGCCTCACCCCCAAACTGGGTTTGGGCCGCTTCTGGACCAGAGCGGCGTGTTTATCCTGCCCCAGTCAAAAAGTCAGGGCGGGAGCAGAAGGAAAAACAAAGCCTGTTTTTCAAAGAATAAGGCTTCCACGGCTGTTTTGGCATCTTTTAATGTCAAGAGCCAGATGCAACAATGAAAGCAAAACAGCTCGACGCTGTGGCAGTGGGAAAAACGACGGGCACGGGGAACTACCTTAGCCAGCCATGTGGGGAAGCAAAATAAAGGTTGGGGAGGGCAGACTGGGCAACATTAATTTCTTTTGTCTGGCTCCCTGCGCTGCCGGTGACACGGGATCCCTGCTATTCGGAGCCAAAGTCTGTTGAACAAACAAAATGAGGGAATCTGGTGTTGTGGAAAGAGGGGAAGGAAAAACCCAGACGGGTAGGACTGTAAATGCACGCAGGGCCCTCCTGCGGGCAGCGCACATTTCCCGGGGGGCTGGGGGGTGGCTTGGCGGTCCCCTGACTTGCTCCCCTTCTGTCTCCGGAAGCCCTCACCGCTGTGTTCTCCTCCCTCCACGATAGATACAAGCACAGATTTATAGCGACGAGCGATGAGAGGCCGCTCCGCTTTCTCCCTCTCTCAGGGGTTTGAAGGGGTCTGCTCCAGGCTGGAGCTGCTCTTCACCACACAGGGGTTTCTGCTCTAAAAGGTAAAAAGGGTGAGCAAGGCTGCGGCTGACCCCCGCACCGTGCATTGCTGCAGCGTGGGTAACGATAATCAAACCCAGACCTGCCTTCACACCGCGACAAAAGGCTGCGGCCCCATGGCGGGGCTTCCCGCGGGCCCCGAGCCGGGGCACCCCCTCTCAGCCGCCCCTGCGCTGCAGGAGATCTCTCGGACCCCACATGAGCCACCTCTGAGGCTGCCTAATAGCCCCAGCCAGCTAAAGGCTGCCCGGCTCACCCCTGGGGGAGAGCCGCAGGAAAGGGCTCATTAATTGCAGCAAACTGGGACTCCTCCCGGGTGGGGGGATGCTGAGCGGGGCGGCTCGCAGGCTCCCAGCCCCCCTGGGAGCGTCCGAGAGCGGAGCGAGCCGCCCTGCAAAATCCCGCCCCGTCGGTGCCCGCTGCCAGGACCCTGCCGGCGCTGCGGGCCCGAGGAGGGACCCCCCAGGGACCTCCCCCCCCCCCCGCCCCGGGGGGGCAGGTTGGGAGCATAAACAGGCGAGAGCAGCCCTAGCCCGCAGTTCTAAGATGTGCGGCTTCCATCTGTTGCCGCATAAACACACGCTAGCGGGACGCCTTATGCTCCGGCCCTTCGGGGGGAGGGGAAGGGGGCTGCGGTGGTGAAAATCGCCCCCCACCCCCCGCCTGTCCTCTCGCTAACCCCCACTCCCCCGCGCCTCCCTGGACGGGACCCCCCCTGCGCCACACGGGGCGGGGGGTAGAGCTCAGCAGCCGTCCTGGAGGGTTTATTTTAGCTACCACCTCCTCTGCGCGGGGCCAGCCCGTAGGCACCGCCGAGGGGGACCGGCCCAGCGGCAGCTGCCCGGCCCCAGCCCCGGCCCCGGGGGCAGAGCCCGCAAGGGGGTCCCGCGGCCGGGTCCCCCCCGGGGCGGCGGGCGTGGGGCCGGCGGGGCCCGGCCCTTAGCGTGGGGAAGGGGGAAGCCACGTCGGGGCCAGTGTCACCGCCGCCCCGGCGCCGGTCCCCGCTCCCCGCCCGCAGCGCCAGGCTGGCCTGGCGGGCAGCTTTGCCAGTCCCCGCGTTTGCAATTTTTATTTTTTCGCTGGGTCTTGTGAGATCCCACGTGGAAGCCGTTAACGACCGCTCGATAATGATCATGACAAAGGCATTATTCAAATGAGGCAGGTAATTGCAACCAGAAGGCGCCTCCTCCCCTTCCTTTTGCTCCTTTCTTTTTGCAGGAGTAACTCCTGCATCGCATCGCATCCCATCCCGGCGGTGCTTCGCCGGGAATCACCTCCACCCCGCCGCAGGTTAACCCGCAGGGCCGGCCGGGATCCCTCGGGGCTCGCAGGCGGCTGCTGCCGCCGCTCTGAACAGCACATCTTCGTGGGGCTTAAATCTGCCAGAGCCCGCCGCTCCCACCCAAGTCACGACAGGACTTTTCCCTCCACAAATTGAGGGGTTCAGGCTGCTGGGTGCTCTCGCCCTCCCCAGGTGGAGAGTTCCAGGGTGCAGTGGGTTTTTTTCCTGGGCTGTTTTTGGTCGTTGTGGGTTCTTTTCTTTTTTTTTTTTTTCCCTTTTTTTTTATTTTTGGCCACGTTTTTGAGTCACTGGGAGCCTGTTGTTTATTCACAAGCATTACGGTATCCTGTTAGCATTCCGACCAGGGGCTGCTCGCAGATCTGACTCCGATGATTTCCTGGAGGAACATGTGGAAGCAATAGCGGGGTTGTGCACTCACCCGGGCCGAGGATGCACTAGTGGAGGGGTGTGCAAGGGGCCGGCAGCACGGCCGGGGACCCAGCCGGGGGCACTCAGCCCCAGCGCGCTTTTCACGGGAGCCGCTTCTCCTTTCTGCCCCTGTTCCCTTCGGGGCATCTTCGGTTCAGAGGCTTAATTCTCCTTCGCTTAGGAAAGAGAAAAACCACCGGATCCTGGCGCTTGACTTTGAGGACAAATTTTCTTTTGTTTCATACTAAAAGGAAAAAAAAGAGGTGCGGGGGCAGACTCGGGAGGGGAGGAAGCGGGAGAAGCCCCGCGGCGCGGCCCTCGGGCCGGTGCCCTGGGCAGGAGGACGGGCAGGAGGACAGGCAGGAGGACAGACAGGCAGGAGGACGGGCAGGCAGCAGGACAGGCAGGCAGGCAGGGGCCTGCCGCGCCGCCGCTTTCCTGGGGCTGCAGTGCCCCCTCTCCCGCGGCCACCGCATCGCCCCGCCGGCCCCGCTCGCCTCTTCCCGCACGGAGCCTGCGGCAGAAGGGCTGCGAGGGCAGCTCCCCGGCAGCTCCCCCGGCCACCCCTTATCGCCAGCAGATAGCGACGGCCAACAAAGCGGAGATACCCGGTGCTGGCTCCCCGGCGGGGATCAAAGCTCCGTCCGGAGCGTGTTCAAACAGGACGGACTCGGACGTGTCCCTCGCCTCCGCAGGCACCCCCGGCCCTCGCCGTGCCCCCCGGCTTGGTTGTTACGGGGGTCGGCTTGCGCTGGGCAAAGGGAAGGCGGAGAGGAAGAGCAGAGCTTTCCCGGTCCCGTCGGAGCAGCGGGGTTGGGGGGGCTGGCTCCTGGGCGAAGGTTACCTTTCGTTGTGTCTTTCATTCATAAACGCTAGTGACTCGCCTCTCCCCCTCTCTCCTGTCCTCCGGCTCCTGGCTGGCTCACGGCCGTCCATCCAGCTCTCTAGCCCGAGCCCGAGCTCAGTGGTGTACAAAGGACACGAGGAAGCCGCAAATTCGTTTCCAGATCAAACTCCCATCCATAAACTCACACTGTGAGCGTGGACACCGAGCCCGGCGCTCGACCCACAGTCCTGGAGGGTCTGAGGAGGGAAGGCTCATTCATGAAATTGGGAGCACTCGGAGTTTTCATGAAAGTTTTTTTGGGTAGTTGGGTTTTTTTTTTTTTTTTTTATTTTCTCCCCCTGCAGTGCAAAACTCTCCGCTTCCCCCTTTCCTCCCCCTCGCCCCTGCCATATGGCTAACCTCCCCCCTCCCCTGCAAGGCTGGTGAAATCTGGAGGCAGAGACTGGCCCCCCTGCCTGCGTAAGAGCCTCCCGCCGGCGCGCCCGCCTCCGGCCGCGGGGCTGGGGGCGCCGGGCGAGCCAGGGCGGCTCTTATTCTGAAGGGGCCGGAGGGGGGCTTCATTTCCTGACAGCTATTTACTTAAAGCAAATGATTAGTTTTGGAAGGATGGACTATAACATTGAATCAATTACGGGACGCGGTTTGTGAGACCATTACAGTCGGATCGGGAGGGAGGGCGAGCGGGAGGGAAAGAGCGCGGCTGAGCGGGGAAAGTCACAAAAGACGTGGACCTATTTTGGATATTTTACAATCTGCAGGATTGGGGCTGCGGATTATAAAGGAGAAGGTAAGAGGTGAGGGGCAGTTTCCCCACCTTTTTCTTTTTTCACCTTTTCTCCCCCCCTTTTTTTTTTCTTTTCTTTTTTTTTTTCGCCTTTATTTATTTGTTGTCGGGTCTTTTTTTTTTCCTTTCCCCCTTTTTTCCCGACGCTCTCAGCCGGGCGGCGGGGCTCCTTCCCCCGGGGCGCGGGGGGCGGCGGGGGCTGGCGGCCCCCGCGGAGGGGAGCGGGGAGCCGGCGCTCCGCGGGCCGTCGGGGCGCGGCGGCGAGCAGCGCGGGCAGCGCTAATGACAAACACATTGGGACGGCGGGGGCCACCGCGCCGCATTCCTGCCGCGGGGGCGGGGGCGACCCGCCGGGGCTCCGCTGGCAGCGGCGGTGCCCGCCCGGGGGGACGGGGGGACGCGCACCGACAAAGTGAGGTAGGGTCGCACCCGGTGGCTCCCCCTCTTCTCGCATCTCTTGCTGCCTTCACCCCGCTGCTCTCCCGTCCCTTCCCCCACCCTTTGTTTTTCACCTCCTTCCCCTCTTCAGATCCCCCTTCCCCACCTCACTCCCCCTGACCGGGTAGCCTAAATTGCCCCGAGATCCCGGGCGGGGGCACAGGCACCCCCCCCTCCCGCCCCCCCAAGGCAACCCGATCTCCATCCCTGCGCGCCCCGTCTTTTTTTTTTTTTTTTTTTTTAACACGTCTCAGCGGAAGAGAAGATGCTGAATTTAGGCAGGACTTGGTACCTGGAGCCTTTCCAGCTTACAGCCCCCTCTCGCAGCGGGAACGCCAGCCCTGCCGCATGCCCCGCCGGACTGCTGGAGCCCACCGCCTCCTACCCCGGGGCAAGGCAAAGTCTTCGCGGCCACCGTTTGGATTTTGTCAAGCGCGGAGGTTGCAAACTTGCCAGCCTCTGCCAGGCTGGAGTCCCCTGGAAAAGTCCTAAGAGCAAGTAGGAAATGGCTTTTTGGCTGTCCGCGGCATTGCTCAACATTTTTGGACGCGCATCCCGCAGCCCAGGAGCCGTTCCAGAGAACAGGAGTTGGACAGCTTTTTCTGGAGCCAGCAGCAGCAGATCTAGCGAGGCAGCAGCAGCCCCGGGGCGCAGTCGCAAGCCCCCGGGGCTTGTCCGCACCCCGGCGGGCGGCTGCGGGGCAGCGGCGGGGGCGATGCCCTGGCTCCCGCCCGCGCCGGGGGCACGTTTCCAGCACCCCTCGACGGCATTTTCGGCGCGTCTCTTGCAAATGCTCCAGCTGCCTGGCGCTCCTCCGGGGCCCAAGGCTGCACGCCCGGGGCGGACAGGGCATCGCCTCGGCCCGGGTGGGGACCGACAGACCGGTCCCCAACGCCTGCCCCCCCCGCCAAGACTCCCACCCCCTCTCCGGGCCCCGCGCCCTCGGGGTCCGTGCCTCGCCCGAGGGAGAGGGCTGGAGAAGAAGCCCCGGGTCGCAGCGCCAGCAGAATTAGCCAGCCCCGGAGGGAAACACGGCTTCGCTCTGCCCCTCTCCGTCTCCCCTACCCGGCTTCTCTTTTTCCTGGCTACCTCGCATTTAAAAAAAAAAAAAAAAAAGTCGCTCCAGCTTGGCAAAGGCTTTCCTATTGTTTCCCAGACAAACAGCGAAGTGGCTGGGAGTTGCCATCTCCGCTAGGTTTGCTCGGTGTCCCGGGCAGCCTTTGATCGGCAGCGGCTCCGGCCGTCGGGCCCCGCCGAGGGCCCGCGGACCGCGGGGGACCCCCGGCAGCGCCGCTCCCCTCTGCCCGAGGGCTGCCGCTCGGGCTCCCCGCGGGCAGGCAGGGGCTGGCGAGCGCCTGCAGCCTGGTGGGGCTGGCGGGTGTGAACGTGACCCCCTCCCACCATCCCCACCCCGGTCCCGGCCGGCTGCGGGCGGCCCGCTCTCTCCCCGACGGGGCGCGCCGGGGGAATTGGGGCGGCTTGTTACGCCCTCGGCATCTCCCAGGGCCGATGCAGAGCCCAGCTGGGGTCCCAGCTCGGCTGCCTTAACTCCGTGTCCCTGGATGGGGCAAGAGACGGGATGAAAGCAAGGAGACAGGCATCAAAGGTTCCTCTGTCATCGGCTGATCAAAATACAAACTGTGGAGATGCCACTTTTAACTCTGGGTCTAGAAATGCTAGGGAAAGATCTCCCAGCAAGGGACTTCGGTTTTAGCTTCTAGTTAACAAAGAACATTTTAGAAAGGCGCTCAGCTAAACAGTGGTTTAGCCAACCTCAAAGCTTGGGGGGAAAAAAAAAAGTTTGAAGAAAAATGAGACCGCACAAAGCACTGGGATTTAGAGGTCCACAAGCAAACCAGCTCTCCCAGCCTGCAGGCGCTCTCCCGCTGCTTTAAAATGAGACCCCTTGTTCTGGTACTCCTCTGCAGGCACCAAGGGGCAGGAGGTGTGCCAGTCGGTCTGCCACCAGCCACCGGGGCCACCTTTGCTCTTATTTGCTTGTTGATGTATGGGAAATCTTCATGCGTCTGTGAGAGTAATATATAGGTATTAGGTTTCAAGACAGCAGGAAGTAATAAATATTTTAATAAAATACCTCTCCACAGTAATACAGTATCGAGCTAGGATTTGAGTACAATGTATATAGACAGAAAAAGTCTTGCATACCCCAGACCTTGCTGGTTATTTCCAGCTATACCAGTTGGTCTACAAACGAGGGTGAAATGTATAACCTTATACAATCCTCGCCTCGCTTCCATCCTGAGACCGTCGTGGCCACAACGGCACTGCTTCTGCATGTGAACTCTGAAAGTTTTAATAGAAGTTGTTTGCTTCACTTGATTTAAAGACCAGGGAATGTCTTCTGAGAGGTTGTTTTTCCTGGTGGTGGCAAGAACTGCTGATAATTTTAAAAAAGCAAGCAAGTAAGCAAACAATCCTTTCTCTCCCTCTTGCCTTGCTCTCCTGCTTGACTCATCTCTTTCAAGTCAATAAAGCTTTGCATGGGCAGCCGAGGAAAAAGTTTGCAACAGCTAGGCTTCCTAGCTCCTGAAGTCAACAGAGATGGATTGGTTTTTCCATGCAATGCTTCTGAGCACTTGAGTTGGGCTCTGAGGTGTTCTTTGATCTGATCCTGAGAACCTAAGTGAGATGTATTCCTTGGAAGTGCCAGTCTTTTTGTCTGTTTCCTGAGACAGTCTGCAAAATCCTCTTTGGACTGAGTGGTGGAATTTAGACTTTGCAAATTTCCCCCACCTTTAGCTTCTAAACTGGTGGACTCTGTCCTTGAGGGTTAAGCTGAAGAATCGGGGCTGCCTGGAAGGTTCCTTGGGTAGCGGCCATCACTGTGTGTCCTGCAGAGCCCATAGTGCACTGCAGGAGCCCAACACTGGGCTAGTCTTGGTGTGTAGTTACTCCTGCATACAGGCTATGCTGGGTGCAAATACTTGGAAAGGCATGTGGAACAAGCATCATTTTAGGAGAACATTTATGCCAGTCTTTTTCATTGAAGAAATTTTCTTGTGTCGTTTGAGCCTTTACCCAGTGAAACCTTCAGACCCGCCTGTTAGCACTGCAGGGCAGCTCTGCTCTTGTGGAGAATTGAGTTTGTAATTTGGGAACTGAGAACCAAGAAATGTTTCAGGAGGTCCTGTCTGAACATTTACATTCAGCTAGTGACATATACCACAAGGAGGAAATGTTCCCCTCTTTTCTTGGGCTGGCCTTAGCTCTTCCTGGAAAAGATCAATCTTCCCAGAAGGACAGACTGCCACTCTTACAAAATCACCACTGAAATTATCCAGCCCTCTCATAACAAGGATAATCACATCATTACGTGCCAAGAGTTGCAACCCAACTACTGTTGTATCCCTTATGTAAATACAGAGCAAAAGGGACCAGTTTGGTTGTGTTTTTTTTTTTTTTAATTAGCGAACTCGCACGAAATATTAAAATATAAGAAATTTGAACTTTAAGTTGATCCAGGAGACCCAGTTTAGGTTCCATCAGCTACGTTGGAGACTAGTGCGTCCTTCTGCTCGACAAGACGTTTGGCTCATTAATGTGGATCAACATTGCCATCCTGTGGCCAAGAAGATGAACTGTAGTGACTGGGTAGCTGGCAGGAGAGAAGCCTGTTAGTCTCCAGTCTTCTGGTAGATGGGCTAGTTTTCAGTCTTGAAAGAGGTCTTTGTTTGATTTACAGCAGTATCAGAAATATATACCGCTGGCTCTTCTTGGTCGACCATGGTGCTTTCTCTCTCGGTCATGTAGCGCAATCACCTAGGAATAGCATAATTTTCTAAACGCATATTCCCATCGGCTTTCTGGATATTGATTTTTACTTTGCCTTCTACAGTGCAGTCAGTGAAACCCTTCTTGGTAGAAAGCCAGTGCTTGGCAGTGAGTGTTTAGAAGATTGACTCCTTGCTGATAACAGTTCTTCAGATGTTCTTCTCCTGATTTTTTTGTCACTAAAGCATACAAGAGACAGATCAAAATTTCAGTCAGATCCTTCCAAAACCCAGTGGTTAAAGTAGATGCAATGACTGTTTTACCTTGGGCAATCAGTCTCTCCTGCAGGGAGTTTGGCAAACCCTTCATGGCATCGTGTAACTTCCACTATACACGCCCATGTTTCTATTTTAGCTAGCAGTGTTCAAGGTATGCAAGGAATTAAGGTTGTCTCAAATTTGCATTGTATGTGTGCTGTCAATACTGGGCTTCAGCTTGCATAAATCTACTGGCTTCAGGGAAGTTACACCAATTTATTGTTGATGGAGTGGTGTTAGAAACTGAACCTGGTCTATTTATTCAAGGCTGAGATTTGGGTGATTTAGGACAAAGGCGGCTGCTCTGTCTGTGTGAAATTGTACCTGCATTAATCCTTGACTCCAGCACTGATGTGTGAGGGTATGTTGGAGATGGGACTCCAGCACGCTCAAGTTGGATGCACAATGTAATTTAATCCAATTCAAATAGATTTTGAGTACAGATGATGATGAATCCTTAGTACGTTATTCTGTCTTTCACAGTGAGGAGGTGTTGCTCTGGCTCTTGATGAGATTAATGGGTCATTCAGGAAAGATCAAAGCTCTGGGTTGTGAAAGAATAGCCAGCTGGAAAATGCAAATTTAGTTAAGTCCTTGTGTTTTTAAACTGCAACAGTAGGTTGAGACATTCAGCTCTTATTGATTTCTATGGCAGCCCAACCAAGACAGCAAATTCGAAGTAGCACTTTGCAAATGCCATCACCCATATTTACATCAGTATAGTCATGGGGCTTCACTCTTCACACACACAGCTCTGCAACAGGGTGAGGCCACTTCAGCAGAGCTTCTGCAGACTGGTGTGCAAGAGCTGAGCTAGCTTTGTGTTTTCTCCTTCTGTGCTGCATCACTTGCACTGAATAGTCTGCAAATACAACACAAAAGGGGGAGAGATCTGCCTTTTCAGAGAGAAAAGGCAGAAGGAAACTTGGCAGACAGTGGGGTAACATTGTCTTGTGGATCTTGGGAGATTAGGAGTCAGATCAATAAAGCAGACCATGGTAAGTCTTTCAAGATTTAGAGTGAGTTACTTTATCACAAAAAAATTGTAGGATATAAATGTGATAAAAGTGAGTAAGGAGGCTGAGACCAAGGGACTTCTTTGATGTCCAAGAGTCTGTTATCAATGGGAGACAGATACATAAACACATGGCAATTATTGCTAATTGAAGAATCAGGCAAAATGTCTTGTCTCTGCTGGAACGTTGTCAGCTGAATTTCCTAAGTTGTTTGTACATGTTTTTGGGGGTTGGTAGTTTATAAGTCTTCTAATCCTGCTTCTGAGACCTTTACGTTTGATTCATGTATCAAATACTTTTTACTTTGCAAAAGCATGTTGTCTGCTTCACACGTTGCGGGAGGAAAGAGGGACTGGTTCAGAAATGCTCCTTGGCATGTTGTAAGCGTTTAACTCCCATATGGCACTGGCATAGTCGTAATAACTGGATGTACCTACGTGCTTTCCTATCTCAGCACCAGGAGCTGAATACCAGAGGGTGAATAGAAATGCTCCAGAACCTTTGAAAAGTAGTCCCTCTCTTGGCACATCATCCTTTATTTTACTCCTTGGTCTGTGTTTCAGATTAGGGGCTCTTCCGTGCCGAAGTTTTTTAATCTATATTGGCTTTGGGCCAAATCCAGTTGCTATTAAAGTCACCAACAAAACGTCCATTCATTTCAATGGGAGCAGGGGTTGTAGGAGCTCCTCCTTTGGAAATTATCTAGCAGGCTGCTTGAGGATTTTAAGCGGAAATGTCATTAGATGGCACAAAAATTACATAGATGCTTAATGCCACTGCTGCCTCTTCAAGACTGATGCCTTAGGATTATGTATTTGAAAGCTAAAATTATTGCATGTGATCTGTGAGTCTCCACACGGTTGAGGAGAAGAGATGCTCTGCGAATGGCAGTGCTGGCCTACAGTCTGTCGTGGATTTATTCCATTAGAAAATTTCAGCATATGTTTTAAATTGCACGTCTTTTGATCAAGGGAATTCTTGCTAAATAAGCAATAAACACTATTGTATTGCATTGTATTCAGTAAGCTATATATATACATATGTACAATGGCAAAACAAAGATATCGTTCAGGATTGTACTATTTGTAGTGAAAGTAGCTTTTTCTCCCCCAAAAACCTGCTTGCAGCTAAAAGGCCAGAACCTAATGCACAAAGCCACTGCATCCTCACCGATGTATGTGAGGGTACTGTCTCTGTGCAGGGGGGTTCTGTGGGCTCAGTCCCGGAGCCTGCAGTGGGCATCAGAGCTGGTTGCAGGCTGTTGGAGGGAGGGATGCGCCAGGACCTGGCTCCTTACCCTGCCAGTGGAGAGAAGGGGTTATGGTGCCTTAGCTGCATTCCCCGTGCCGGTGACGTGGCTGTGGCCCCACGTACCTCATCTCAACGGGCTGTGGGTGCGAGCAGGGGTCCCTGGGCTTTTTCTCTCCGTGGCACCATGTGGAGTGCCAGGAAGCTGCGCTAGGGCACTGCGGGAGAGGGCTCCTGCAAACTCTCATACAATTTTCAGTCTATTAACTGGCTCCCTCTTGCTTTCTCCTTTCTGTTTCAGTTGTTGGTAGCTATGGGTACTTCCCCATGGACATTCCTGATCCTGGGATGTTTTCTCACAGGTAATGTTCCTCAGTCCTCTAAGCCTCTCCACCCCTACTCCTTCATAAATCGTTATTTAAGCTTGCTTTCATTGTGCCCACGATAACAAATGCCAAATTGTTGCCAGCTGGCTACAGGCTCGATTTTTCTGGCCGTCCCTTTATTAGGCTAAGGCAAGAACTACCTAGAAGACGGTACTTTTGTTAGCCTGTGCCGGCCACTTTGGCACCCCTACAGCTGCTCTAACCCCCTGCCTGGCTTGTCTGCCTGCGCAGGGAAAGTGAGCCTGCCTACCTCCAGCTGTCTCCAGCAGCGTGGGGCAGGCGAGGCTGCCTGTGTGGGCTCCCCGCATCCTCCCACGCCACACCGCCGAACCGCACTCGCCGGGGCTGCCTGCCGAGCCTCCAAACATCTGCTGAGTGAATGGTGCTGGGAGGGGAGGGCAGGGTTTGCCACAGGGTGCCAAATATAGAAAGGGTCTGTAGACTGAGATAACACGTGCAGGAGCGAGAAACTGGTTTCAAAGACAGTCTGGATTCCTGCTGCTGGTTTATTGCACAGGGCCCACTTTCACGCCATGGGCCTAAATGCCTGTTCGTTGTGGACTAGCCTATCTGTTTTGTACAGGTTACTGGATAGACTGAAACAGCAAATCTGTTTCCCCGGTGAATTCTCTGTTTTTTTTCTGTGGGGCTTAGGGTGTGGATCCTCTAATTTTCCTTCTGGGAGTTGGACTTGCACCAGCCCACCTACAAATTACCTATGCTTGCAAATCTGAGCCTCTAACTGTAGATTGCATCTGAAAACCAGTGCCACCTACAACATCTAGTTCAGTGAATTACAGTTTTATTTGGCCATAAACCTTCTGTACATTTTGGCTAAAGTTAGACCTGATGCACAAATTTTGGATCTAAGCCCCTGCTCCGGCTCTTTGCAGAAATAGAAGCCAGATGTAAAATGCAGGTGTTGGTCTTGGGAAGAGGTTTCTAACTTTCATTTGCAAGAGTACTTGAAGGCTGACAGAGCTGCTGGTTTCCTGACCATTGCTGTAAGGACCTGTAAGATGCCTGTGACCCAGCAGCCAGGGTGTGGGACTGACTGGTCTGCAGCAGAGCCGTGCCCACATTTGGGGCTGGGAAGCTGAGGCGTGGATTGGGAGCCATCTCTAACTTCACCTCTGTCTTTCACCTCTTGATTTGACAAACAGAAGTCAGCAAGCAAACACTTAGCATTTCAAAGGGAAGCCGTTTGCCATCCATTGGGCAAAGCTCTGGCTTTTAACAAGGGCAAATTTCCTGGGACATCAGCACGTCTGAAATGGTCAGAAAAACAGCTGCTCTGGATCCCCTCTGCTTTCTTTCACATCCCTGCACTGAGGCTGTTCTGTGTGTTCATATGCTATTTATTCATGTCTTTTTGCAGGACCGTTCCTAACATTTTGCCAGCTTCCTCTGCCGACTATTGTTCCCAATAGGAATGAAATGGTGGTACAGCTGAATTCCAATTTCACGCTCAAATGCTCTGGAGACAGCGAAGTGAGCTGGCAGTACCCAGTGACTGAGGGAAGCCACAGGATAGACATTAGACATGAAGAAAACAACAGTGGCCTCTTCGTGACGGTGCTCGAAGTAGGAAATGCCTCAGCTGCTCATACCGGCTTGTATGTTTGCTATTATAACCACACTCAAGTGGAGGATGGGGAAGTGGAAGGGAAGGACATCTACATCTATGTGCCTGGTAAGTGGCAGATGCCACAGCTGTACCCAGCGGCTTGGATGGGAGGGCTGAACCGTGGATGTTCAGAAGAAGCATATTGTTGGTGGCAATTTGCTGCCCGAGAAAAATAAATGACCCCAGGGCTTTTTTCTGTAAGTCAAGACCAGCCCCTGTGAATCTATGGATATGTTCCTCTTTCTTTCTATTGGTTTCCACTTTTTTGGTAAGAGTTTTAGTTCTTAAGAAGAGGGATGAATTCACAACTTCAGAGCTGAGGTCTTCTGACCTCCAGGGGCTGGGTAGTAGACCTTGGTGGTTAGAGTAAGCCTCAGCTCAGCTGTGGGAGCGTGTCCAGCCTTCAGGTTTGCCTGGCCCTGGGAGGGGATTAACACCAATTTTGGTCTTTTCAGGAGTGACTTGGATGGATGTTTTGGGATGTGTACTGACAAACCAGTGTCATGTCTGGCACTAAAGCCATTGCCAGATGAGGAAGGCCATATCTCATTCTTAACCTGAATTAGGCTTGAACTGAGAACTGGAAAACGCTCATGTGTGCACAGGGCCTGTGAAGTGTAAAGCAACGGAGATGTCTTGGTGGGGGTGGCTTTCACCAGGGAGGGAGAAATGAGAAGTGTTACTGCTGGCCAGTCTGATGCAAGATTAAAAATATGGTGCTGCCATGCAGTGCTCTGTAATTTGCAAAGCAAACACAGCCTTCCCAGGCTCTGTGCTGCCTTTCTCTTTAGTGGTGGAAAACCTGTTGGACCCAGAAGAAAAGGCATCCCTTCTTTTCTAAAGTACCTATCTCCAGCTTTGCCTTCCCACCCCCTTGTTCCAACCTGAAATGCATTTAAAGGCTTTCCACACTATCCATGGGATGAAGACCTTTATTATCATATCTGAGATAGGCAGCAGAGGCTGAGCAATGTCTGACTGCCTTTGTAAAGCCCTGTCTGAATGTTTCCTTGGCGTTGGCTGGGGTTCAGGGGATGAGTGGCACAACTGCAGGGCCAGAAAAGATCAAGCCAGTAGAGTTGCAGTAAATATTTTGAAGAGGAAATGAAAGGGAGAAGAGATTGCAAATCATCCTGCAAAACTGCAGTATATTGTAAAGGAGATGATGTCTGACACTGCAGGGAAGACTGTGGAAGGGGAAAAAGCAGGAAGCACTAAAGGGACTTGTTTTAAAGACAATTTTGCAGTTCACAATGTGTGATTCAAGGACAGTGATTCTTCCAAGACTTTTTCTCCATTTCCCACAACAAACGTAAAGCATTTGCATTCATTCCTGAAGAGACAAGATGCTTCAACAGAGGCTGCAGGCTTTGGCACATGTATCTCGATTTCCAAACAGGTCTAACCAAATCACCAGAAGATTTTGTTGGTGTTAAGCTGTCTTGTAACTTAGTCAGTGAAGGAATATAAAGGCAAGAAGCGGAAGATGTCTTCAAGAGTGCTTTTTGGTTTGGTTTTTAAATGTCTGTAGACATCAGCCTACCAGATTTGCAGGGCAGAGACACTCTGTAATTTTTTCCACTCGCTAACCATCAAGATGTCATAAATGCAGAAACATATCCTTTTCTCAAAATTATAGGGAATGTTTCTGTTTCCACTATAAACTTTGTCGTTACAATTGTTTTTCCTGCAATGAATTAGGAGGGCAATGGGTGGCAGCAACCCACTTTAGCCAACAAGGATTATGTTCCGACTTCACACAATATCTTATTTTCACTAACAACACACAGAAAACCAAACTAGGTGAATCCTGTTTCTGTTTTGAATTACAGTGGGAAAATGAATACATGGACCTGGCAGTGTGTTTGGGACGGAGTGCTGTGTTTGGAATATTGCTACAAAGAGACTGCCAGGGCAGCAGAAAGTCTATTGTTGGAGGGATTTGGATTGCTATTTGTTAAATTTTATTATAAAGCTTCACACAGAAGCTTCAGGCTAGCAGGGATTATTTGCTTATTCCAAATGGCCAAACAGAGATAATTTGAGGGCTGTGCTTTTTAAGTTGGATATGTTTTGCAATTATGTTTTAAACTCAGACTTTGGATTGGCTGGATAGGAAACCTGGCATGTGTTTTGTTGACTGTAAAAGACATAAAGCTACCAGGTGTTTGTTTGCTTTCTTCTGGTTGAATACCATATTTTGAAAACCACATGCTGTGACCATAATTAACTATGTCTCATAACTGTAATGTTGGACATGTTAGAAATGCATGAAGATAAGTACCTTGTGCTATTTTTAATGAAATGTGGCTTTAATGGTGTTCAACATAAACAACATGAAACTAATTTCTACTTTTTGACATTGAAAGTGTTTAGATTTTTTTCTGCTTTTTATTTTTTTCCCTGCTGCTTATGTATTGGTTAGGGGAGAAGAGCTATTACCAAAGGAAAAAAAAATCTAACTGAAGAAGATGAGTGATTTGTGCCAATAAAAGGCAGGATCTTTAATACATTTTTGTGTGCAGTGAATGTTGCACCTCAGTGCAAAATCTTGTGTCATAAAAATAGAATGTTTAAGTTAAAATTATTCCCTAAGATCTTTACTGTACATATATCTTGATAGAATTGTCTACGGTAAAGTGGATTTGTCTTCACTTTAGTCCCCAGCAATTGCATGAATGTTTTCACACCCCGTAGTGATTTTCTTGCTTTTTGTCACTTAATATCCTTTTGCCCTCACTGTAGGAATATCTCAGAACCAGGTCTAAGGGAAATAATAATGCTTAGTGGGGTTTTCGGGGTTTTTTTTGGTGGGGGGGTATGTTTTGTATTTTTCATTCTGCATTCTGAATTGTCACAGGAGCCCAAGCCCTTTCCTGTTCAGTGCTTAGGTCAAATCCCTTGCTACATGTCACATCAAATAGCAAAAATGAGATACTGCATGCCATTACCATGCCCTACCTCTGAAAAAGTGGAGTAATGAACAGTACTAGTTTCATTTATGATCTATAAGCGGTCATTGATATCCAGTTCTTGTACGTGGACTTACTACAAGCAAGACAGTGTTTGATTACCTCTTGTTTTTTACAGACCCAGACATGCCTTTTGTTCCTTCTATACCAGAAGACCAGTTCATCCTGGTAGAAGAAGGTGATCCCACCGTTATCCCTTGTCGGACAAGTGACCCAAATGCTCCAGTGACTTTAATTAACAGTTTAGACAAGGCTGTCTATGCTTTCTATGATAGCAAACAAGGCTTCATAGGGAATTTCCCTGCGGGCTCATATACATGCAAAACAATGGTTAAAGGTGTGGAGTTCAAGTCCGATGAGTTCCTCATCTATATTTTAAGAGGTATTTATTTCTATTCATTTAAAAAAAAAATAAAAAGAAATAATAATGTTCATCCCAGCTCTCACACTGTAAGATAAGAGCCGTATTAGCACCAGCATCACAGGGTTATATCAGATACTTCCCTGACGATGAGCTCCTTGCTCCTGTGGCAGTATTGCTAGTTATTCAGTTGCTAGTTTACTTAGTGGTTATGTACAATTTTGATGGGAATAAAATGTCCTTAACTTTATCTTCTCTCCCAAATGGTTGCAAGAAAAGTCTTCTGTAATCCATATATTTTCATCCTGTTTGCTGAAACATAGCTTAAAAGACTGGTGTTTCCCAGTGGCTTCAAATCATAGAACCTCGGGTAATCTGAAAAACAGTGTGATTCAAATATTTTGAAAACAACATTTTTATTGGCCAGCAATGGATTCTCAAAGACAGTCGCTGGTTAGTAAAATAGGAAGTTGCTTTTATACTGAGTGCCTTTTCACAGGGGCATTTGAGATAGGAACTTCTAATTGACATTTTAAGCATAGATCATTCTTTGTGGGATTGAACTCAATGCCTGTATACTTCACGCTTTAAATACACAAAGTTTATGTCAGTATAAATCAGTAGTACTTTCACTGAATTTTCCAGGTAATTCCTCAGTAGAGGAAGTGAAATGGAAATCTCCCCCTGAAATCGCACCATGTGAAAACTGCACACTGTTTTAAACTAAACCTGCTCTCTTTCTCTCTCTTTTCTCTTAGCTACTTCACAGCTGCCAGTTGAAATTGAAGCTCTTAAAACTGTCTACAAAACAGGCGAGACCATCGTAGTAACTTGTGTGGTCTTTGACAATGAGGTGGTTAATTTGCAGTGGAATTATCCTGGGAAAGTGGTAAATATATCTTTTTTCTTTTTATTTTTCTTTTTTTTTTTTTTTTTAATGTTTGTAGTTACTTATTGGGGAAGAAGGTGGGGTTATAAAATAGTCTTCTCTTCTCTGAATGAGGACAGCTGAGGAGAGAAAACAAAGTAATTTCTTTTACTTTTAGGTTACCACAAAAGAAAGTCAGTCCCAAAAGTTAGAGTAAGTATGCAAAGCATGAGAGGAAGGTGAGGTGTGACTAGGAGTCCATCCTCTGAGGGAGGAATGCTGCCTCTCAGGTCTTGTGCTGGTTCAAAAAAAGAAATGTTGTGGAAATAGAGACATCTAGGAATGTGTCAGACATCTGCATAGAGCTCTGCTGCTGGAGGTCTGGACCTCTAAAATGGCTCTCAAACCCTGGATTCTTGAGCATAATAGAGGATGATGAAGAATCAAGTTCATAGACTTAATTGTTCCTCATTATGCACGTGTTAATTAAAACAACTTTTGCAGTCAATGTAATTACTTACTAATGAGAACCACCTAGTAAGAAAATCTTAAAAATTTTGGAGAACCTTGGAAATTTTCAAACTGGCTTAACATCCTTCTGCAGTGGAAATTTTTATTCAGTGAAACTTGGTCCCAGTCAATGGAGAATTTCAGAGTATCCCATGTAAAAAGTCTGGTCACTGAAGGGGTGGAGTGGTTGAAGTGACTAGCTAATTGTGAGCCCATATTTTATGTAAGTAAGTTAAGAGCCCAAGAGGAAAAATGATTTGACGTTTTGTGCTATTTTCCAAGTTACACGTTATGATCTTTACTATATGCCACCTTTCAAAACTATCCCCAGCATATTTTTTGTTCCAGCCTCTCATGATAACATGGTCTGCCATTCTGACCATCCTTTTACTCACAGCAGTCTTCTCCTTGCCAATAAATTATTCTTGTTTTGAGAGCAGGCAGAACATAACATCTAGCAACTGGTTACTTTTTGTCTGGTGAAGGGGATAAAGACTCACACTATTTCATGGGAACTGAACAAATAAAATTCAAAATAAAACTCCTCAGCTTTTATGTCTGAGGACAAGGCAGTGCGTGAGCAGTAAAGCACTCTTTCGGGCTGCTCACCCAAATTTTGAATGGTATTTTGTTTCAAGTGTACAAAATATGAGCTCTCAACCTCCTCACTCTTCTATGCCTGCACCCAAAAGGGGTATGTTTATAGACACACCTTTCATGCCTGTGGCTGAAAGATACATCCCTGACTGAGTAAACAAGTCTTCTGCCATACAGGGTTTAGATGGTTGCTCTCACTCCAGTGGCATCATAGATCCTCAATGGTGTGCTTTCAGCTCAGTTACTTAAGTAAGGTTTTTTTTCCTTCTCCAAACTACAGAAAGAAAAAGGTCTGATAAAACTTGATGATATCAAAGTCCCATCGCAGAAGCTGGTTTACACCTTGACCATTCCTGAGGCATCAGTGAAAGACACAGGGGATTATGAATGTACTGCTCGGCATGCAACCAAGGAGGTTAAGGAAAATAAGAAAGTAGTCATTACAGTTCATGGTATAGTCTGATTTTAGTGTCCAAAAATTATTAACGTCTTGGAAAACACCATTCTTGAAAAATGCTGCACAGCGTTGTTTACGCAAGGCTTTTTCATTTACAGACAAAGGGTTCGTTCACCTGGAGCCTCAGTTTAGTCCTCTGGAAGCTGTCAATCTACACGAAGTCAAAAATTTTGTCGTTGATGTGCAGGCATACCCAGCTCCAAAAATGTACTGGTTGAAGGACAACGTGACTCTGATTGAAAATCTTACTGAGATTGTTACTAGTTCAAACAAAGTCCAGGAGACAAGGTAAAAACATTTTTCTGACCCTTACTTTGCCATGTTGACTTGAGTTTCTTCCCCAGAAACCACTGCTCCTGCTCTATCTTTCCACCACAGTTTGTTGCTTCTTCCTCAGTGGCATTTAAAACTCATTTATTTGTTTTCCACTCTGAAGGGTGATGCCTAATCTGCCTCTTCTTATTCCCTTCATAACATCAACCTCTCCAAAACATAGAAATCTTGGTTTCTGAGTGCTAAGCATCTTCAGTCCCTCTAACATGTCTTCACGCCAATAATTTCTAGCTATTTCCAATAGTATCAGGGACTTTGTCAGATCCCTACAAAATATAATTATGCCCACTTTTTTCTCAGTCGTATTTTGGTAGTTATTTACCATTACCGTCTGAGTAATGATTTTAGTGTAAAGGCATGCTAGAAATGCCAAATGTCACTACATTATAATTTCCACATACCCAGATTACATATTGGACCAAAATGATTTTTTTTTTTTCTGCCTGCCCTACAAATACAAGAAAAACTTTCATTTCTACAGGTTTCAGAGTATATTAAAATTGATCCGGGCCAAGGAAGAAGACAGTGGATACTATACTTTGGTTGCTGAAAATGAAGATGAGGTTAAGAGATACACCTTCTCCTTGCTAATACAAGGTACGGAGCCCCAAAGCCTTGCCCACCAGAACTGATGGCACACAGCAAAGACTCGATCCACTTACACATCAGATTCCCTGGAGTATTGAGATGAGAAAGGCGTGAACCGGGGTGTCCGGAAGAGTGTGTGCGTGCCGAGTCCTTGGAGCTATCATACCCTGATCCTGGCTTTCACTTCGACTCTGGCCTTGAGCCAAAAAGAAACTTTATCCTCCCGCCTAAGTTATTCCAGCTGACAGAGAGGACGATAGCTCATTTAGTATGACATGAAGACGTGGCATAACCGCAGCACTTCCTTTTCATGGCTCTAGCCTAGGATCCGATCTGTCCTACAGGAGTTAAGGACCTCCTGGACAAGTCTGGGTCTCTAGCTGTTGCTAAGCTGTCATCAAAACAATACCTGTCCTGGTTTATTTGAAATTTCAGGCTGCATTTGTAGACCCTGATAAGTATTTTGACAAACTCCTGTCTCCTTCCCAGTTCCAGCCCTGATCTTAGACCTTGTGGATGATCACCACGGCTCTGCCGGGGGGCAGACGGTGAGGTGTTTAGCGGAGGGGACCCCGCTTCCTGATGTGGAATGGCTGGTTTGCAAGGACATTAAAAAGTAAGAAAAGCATGTGCTTTGTTATCTAAAATATGACTTGTTGTGTCCTTGACTAGCTTAGCATTATTAGTTACCATACCATGTTTTTCTTATCAAGGGCCAGTAAGCTATATATCATTTTTTCTTTTTAGAGGCATGTTGCTTATATTTTAAGAGAGGTTGTCAGTGCCCTTCCTATTGAATCCTGTAGGAGCAATGCATCGATTCAGGAAGTTTCTCTCATCGAAGCTTTGTGTTCAGTAAGAGAACTCAGCAGATTTCACAGTCCCACTTTGAGTAAGGATCTCAAGGAGTAGCTGTCCATCCAGCCAGGGAGTTCTTATAATTTCACAGATAGCTCCGTCCGCCTCATTAACACTCTTGCATTCTTCTAAATTTCCACTTGTAATTATTTCTCCCCTTGTTATAATTTTCACCTTCAAAGTATTTTAGACAAGTGGAGTAATTACTCCCATTTTTTGCTAGTTCTAGACTGGCTTCTTCTGTGGCTGCTGGGAGGCAGGGTTTTCCCTGGGAGGTTATCCACCAGGGAGAGGAAGACCATGCATGGAAGAAGGCTAGGGAGCCCTGGGCACTTCCAAGGTGTGTTCTGCTCTCATAGTGCTAAAATCTCTTGCTGCCTGGTGGGACAATTGCCCTCCTAGCCCTGCCCCAGGGAGCCTTGTACAGCACTAAGGATTCAGGGAGAACTAGAGATCCTATTTCCTACTATAAGTCTATGAGATACATAGCCACACCACGGTCTATCTATACCAGGCCTGCTGGGCTGCATTGTCAGGCCCTCAAAGTGGCAGCAGCAATGAGGATGATAAGGCAAATTATTCTGAGGGAAGAAAGATGTAGACTTTTCACAGAGGCGGTCCTAAGCATTCTGGTCTTTAAAATGATTGTTGTCAGAAGAAACAGGGAAAGGTCATTGCTCTTCTGTTCACTCTTCTTTATCCATACCTGTGCGCAACTCCTGTTTCCCTTGTTATTCTTCTCTGCAGGTGCAGCAATGACACCTCATGGACTCTTTTGACTAACAATATCTCTGATATACACATGGAAGCCCACCTGGATGAGCAAAACATGGTGGAAAGCCAGGTGACCTTCCAGAAGGTAGAGGAAACCCTGGCTGTGCGATGTGTGGCAAGGAATGACCTTGGTGCTGTTACTCGGGAACTGAAGCTTGTGGCTCCCAGTGAGTTGGCTTTGTCCTTCTGTGAAATTACAGCAGCCAGTTTGACCCCTCTCTAACACACACCCCAGTTCAGTCTTAATAGGTAAAAATATGAATTGTTACAGATAAAAATAAATTTAAATGGATTTTTTTCCACCCCAAGACATCTGAGGATGAGGCATTCTACAGGTCTTTATGGTGCATCTGTTTTTTGCTTATTATGTGGTTCCATGATTCATTTTATAATTTTATGGCCACTGGTTATGGGATATTCTTGTAGACAACCTCTGCATTTGGTTTTGAACCAGGAAGGCAGAGCAGCTCTGGGCTTGGAAAGACTTTACAGTCACCAGCCCCAGGAACTACTCCTGTCACATCTGCAGGACACAGGAACTGCGATGGTGGGGGAGGTGGGTGTCTTATGTGTGTGTCATGTTCCTCATGGCTCAGGATTAAAATATGATCTGTCTTTTTACTCCACAGCCTTGCGATCAGAACTAACAGTGGCTGCTGCAGTCTTAGTGCTGTTAGTGATTGTGATAATTTCATTGATTGTCCTGGTCATCATATGGAAACAGGTAATGTAGAAAAGTATTTCAGTGTGGATGCTGAGCTCTGCTGGGTTTTGATCTGCTCTGAAGTCAGGCACAAGACTAATGGTTGGTTTTGTATTCAATGTTCTTTGCAGAAGCCGAGGTATGAGATAAGATGGAGAGTCATTGAGTCTATCAGCCCCGATGGCCATGAATACATTTATGTGGACCCAATGCAACTGCCTTATGACTCCAGATGGGAGTTTCCTCGAGATGGGTTAGTGCTTGGTAAGTTTCCTCTAAGGGACTAATCCTTCTCTGGGGAGAAGGATGGTTACGGACAATTCTGAGGTCTCTGCTACCCATATTTGTGATGTAACTCATGGCTATGAAGTCGAGAGCCTCTCTGTACCTGTCTGTTCTCCTCAGTTCTCCTACCACATCCTCTTCTTCCCCTACAGTGGTGTCAGCCTTGAGCTCCTTGTGTTAGCGTCTCTGGCGCCTCCGTTCCAGCTCTCCTCCGCGTGCCCCGCATGCAGTGCCCACCTCCACATGGCTTAGGCAGCCTCTCCCAGTGTTAAATTTCCTCTTCAACAGTCACATCTGCTAAGACACCCACAAGAAGCTCATTAGCATTTTTTACTTGCAAGACATTTATACACTTATGTGTACAGGACAAGGGAAATCTGCAAGTAGTTATGCAGTTTTATTATTTTTTAAAGTACTAGTCCATGATGTGCATATATCAGTGCTGAGTAACTGCATAACTTATTTTTGTGGCTACTGTCCTTCTTCCTTCCCCTTATGCTTTCTTGCTTTATTATCCCTGCATTAGAGTTCATATAGATTTCAGTTAGTAATTACTTCTTTAGGGCTGGCCCAACCTGTCATTCATATCGATTGAAAGTGTAATGTTTATAGACAATTTTAATGTTCTATCCAGATAGTGCTTTAAATCCACAAGACATCCCTCACTTGGAGGTATCTGTGCACCAAGTTGTATACACCCAATACAGGAGAACAATACTAAAGATGTCTTTTTGTTTGATATATTTTAAGAAACACACCCCCCCCCCTAGTGTAGTTCTCCCTCCCCTACCATGGAGAAAGAATTGATATTAATTCTTGAAAGGAACAGCACAAAATTTTCTGGTTCAGGAACGATATCCTTTAATTAAATTCATGTTGCTAATTGAAAACTAGAGGAGGGTGGATATTTAATGGAACTATTTTATTACAACCCAGACTTTAATTACATGCCTAAATAGGATTTGTCAGATCTGAGTTGTTAACAGACCACCACTGTGACTTTGTCTCCCTCTGACTCATGAGCACCAGCCTACTTCAATGCCTTCCTGTTTACAAGTATATTCAGGACAGTCAGTGCTTTAAAAACTAATGCTATATGTCCTTGTAACAATCTGGATTGCACAAGCATTCTTCTTGCCACGGTTAACATCTACCCACTGGCAGTTTTGCTATATCAAATGCTTGCTGGTGGGGACCTCTTTTGTTTCTGGGGCTGAGAATTCTGGTTTGTGTGGGTTTTCTTTTATCAAAGTGAGAGATGGCAGCAAAGCAATTACACCTTTAGTTCAGGGAGGCTCTGAAGCAGGATACAAAATAATTTTGGCTCAGTCAGATAAGTGTTTCCCATCCTAGCTGTGTAAGCCAGCTGGCATTTATTTGTTTTTCTAGCTAGTAGTGCCTGGAGTGCAGTGCTGCGTTAAAAGCCAACTCTGAACGTTGGCTGGATGAAGCTTCAGTTGATAAATTTTGGTTACACTGCAAATTTCCCTTTGCTATCACCCCTCCACAATGTATGTAGTGTACTGCTGTTTAAAGCACTCAGCAGCCAGCACAAGACTAGGTGTATAACAGAATGAGAAATGTGATAATGCAGTGAGCTTTTTGAATGCCACTGCCTTCTCCTGGCTCTGCTTAGAAGTGGTGAGGTTCCAGCAGGACCTGGACCTCCTCCTTTGGCTGAGATGGATGAGGGCAGGGCCTTTTGAGGAGCGGGGTCCGAGTGCTGCTGTTTCTCAGGATCTTGGGGTGGCTGTAAAGAGGTGACAGAATTCCTCCCATTGCTTCCCAGCAAGCCACCCATTTGTCCTGGTGACCTTAATAAAATGAAATGTTGGTCTGACACAGGATCAGACCCATCCCCATTTGCAAAAGGCTAGTTAAGTTTCCAGTTACACAGCATTTAGGGATGTTGTACCTAATTTCTAGAAACTGGATGTAGATTATAAAGCTTGTTGCTTGTTTGGCTTTTGTTATAGTTCAAGAGAATGATAGTTTAATTTGGGGTGGGCTGATCATGCCAGTTCAATTTTAGCCAAAGAAACATCCAGTTGAGAAGGTTATGTCTGGAACAAACTCACAGACTTCACCTTTGTATTTGTGTCCCCCCCAAGCAGAAAAACAGCACCTCTCCGCCAGGCTCAGCAGATAAGTGCTGTGGATGGGTAACAGAGGGTGCAATAGCTCTCACCCCCAGGCACTGTTCCTCTGCTCGTTTGAGGAGCCTTGAGCTGCTGCTGTGTCTGCACAGTCCCTCTGTGGTGGAGAAGCTGCACGGCTCCTCTGGTGGGCAAATCACAGCGGTGCCTTTATACTAAGAAAAGCAAACATGCTATAATTTTGGGCTCCACTGAAGGCCTTGACATCAAGAATGTGATGGCATTACAGATGCCTCCAGCTCTTAAGCAGACAGCTCCCACCTGGCTCCAAATTTCAAGTGTAAAACACATAGGGCTTGGGCTATGTCTGTGGAGAGGGGTGAAAAGGGGAAACAGCAGCGATCGCTCCCCGCCGCTCCGGAAGCGCTCTCACCGTCTCCACATGCACCCCGGCTTGGCAGAGGTGATGGAGAGGGAGATGTGTGCCTCGTGCTCAGCCGACAATATGGTTTGGGGAGGAATTGGCTTGTGAAGACAAGAAGATCAAGGAGCATTAGCAAATGCCATCACATTCTGAAGGGCTGCATCCTGCCATGTGGCTCCCAGACCTTCAGTCTGAAAAGTTTTAGGGGCCAAATTTCAGACTCAGGTTGTTTGAATTAGTCTGAAATTTAGTGGGAAGCTTTCTCACATCCTGACTAGGAAGAATAACCTTTGGAGCACAGGAATCTTGAAAATAAATCGCATAGTTTTTGCATGCATGACAAACTACACTGTCATAGTCTTGGAGAGATTATTCAGTGGTAACTCAGCTAAGCATACTTTAACTGTTTCTTGTGCTGGTTAATGATGCAGATAGCATTTGGCTGGAAATTTTAAAAGTGTGTATACAATAAAAGTGGGGGCTGTAGCTGCAGGGTAACGGCAACATATGGCATTGCATGCCAGATGACACCTTCAGAAGCATAAAAGGTGGCAAGTTCAAACTCCAAACGAACGTCTAAGACAAAATGCTGTATATCTCCATAGTAGAAGTCACTTCTTATTCTTCCTGTGCTGGAAGTTAAAAAGTAACATAAAATAAAATACAGCAATTGTCAGGAATATGAAAATATCCTGGCATCTGGAACTCATATACAGGTTTGTTCACTGAGTAAGCGTTACCTTAATGAACTTGCTTTTCAGTATGGAACCTATGAAATACAGTATTTTGGAGTATGTTTGTGTAGTTCATTTTTCTCTAAAATCTTGCTCAATCTGTACGCAATTCTTCTGCACACTGTATCCATATCAGGATACAGGATATGATAATCCAAAATTTTTGTCTAAATTGATTTGTGGGAAGAGTAAAGTGTGTATAAACATTAGCCATTTCATTACAGCACTTGGAAATTTGCAATAAAATTTATTCAAGCATATGAAACACACTTGTACATTAAACTTCAGAGAAGCTTCCCCTCATATGTGACCAACATGTATTTGAGCTTCTTGCAGATCACTGATGGTCCTGCCTATTTCTAAATGTGCTGCTGATGTGCTTCAGTCTGTCTACTGCTATATGTATCCAGCGTTGATATAACAGCACAAACCTACAGCTAAAGGAGTTCAGTTCAGATTTTTAAGTAAAGGGCACAAGTGTACTGTAGGTGCTGACTGAGGCAGAGAAGTCAACTTAATCATGGAAGAATCAATGTTTAGCAAGGATAAAGTGAGGGAGACAGGGCAGAGTGGGAGACAAATTTGAATGAGTTGTTCCTCAGAGTCCCTTTTCTACAAGCTCCCATGTGCGGATGTGCTCCTGGTGTTTGCTTGCTTGGTTTTATTTAAGAATTGTACTTAATGACAGCATTTCTTTAAAATATATTTGCCTTTTCTGCTTAACAACAAGAGTAATAATAATAATACTACCAGTGGTCTGGCTAAGCGACTGTGCTCTTTCCACACAAGAATCACAACCCATAGAGGAATGGCAGCAGGAAATGAGGCAAATTGCTAATACATTCTGAGATAAATAATGCTCTCCCTTGTGTTCAGGTCGAATCCTTGGTTCTGGTGCATTTGGAAAAGTAGTTGAAGGGACTGCATATGGATTGAGTCGCTCTCAACCAGTGATGAAAGTAGCTGTGAAAATGCTGAAACGTAAGTTGTTGCTGTTCCATTTCCCAAGCTAGGTAGGGCATGTTCCTACAGGGTTATTTAAGCATTGCTTGTGTATAAATAGAATCTCCATATCTGAAGCTGAAATGAACTGTGGAACAACTGAAATTTAAAAGTATACTTTAGATTGCTTCATGGCGTTTCAAGACTGGAATTATCCAGGCTTCTGAAAACATCCCAAGTTTGGTTTTAGCTGTTTGGACCATAGCAGCCACAGTATCTCAGAAAAGATAAAATAACCATGAATGTTTGTGAACAGATGAAAGCAATACAACAAAGGAGAAAGACACAGGCCTCGTGTGAGAATCTTAAGTTCACTGAAGTTTTCCAGGTTCATGAGAGCTGAGAATCTGAGGCAGTGATTCTGGAGGAAACATGAGGAGCTTTCTTGTGTTGAAACTAGCAGCTTGTAAAGTGCCTCTGTGCCACCTGGGCAATCCACTGTACCCCTGGAGAGGGACAAACAGACTGGGTCAGCTACTGAGCTGCATCAAATGAGTCCTTTATTAGTGATTTGTGACTCCTCTCCAAGTCTTAAGAAAGCCCCTTGTCAAGTAAAGCACACAGTCTTCTTCAAGAAATCATGGTAGCAATGCTTTAATGAGGCAAGCAAGGAGAAATCATTTGTTATTGTGAAAAAGGCAATTGCTCTCACTGAGTGGCTGGTGTGTTTTTTCAACAGCTACAGCTAGATCCAGTGAAAAACAGGCACTCATGTCTGAACTGAAGATAATGACACATCTCGGCCCCCACCTGAATATTGTGAATCTGCTTGGAGCTTGTACAAAATCAGGTGGGTTTGGCTGACAAAATGGGGGTTTGCTGTGGAGCCATCATTCAGTGTTTAACAAGCACACAAATTTCAAGTAAAGGATTTAGCAATAAATATAAACAAATAAAAGGTTTCACAAACTTACTTGATATTTTGTAGTAGTTGCAGTCATAACTTAGTAAATAAAAATTTATTAACCCACAATAATTTTCATGTTTTATATTCTATTTTATACTATTTTTGGAGTCTTTTTTTTTTTTTTTTTGAAAGACTCATCAATGCATTATTTTGCTTTATTTCATCAGGTCCTATTTACATCATCACTGAATACTGTTTTTATGGTGATTTGGTGAACTATCTGCATAAGAACAGGGACAATTTCCTGAGCCGACACCCAGAGAAACCAAAGAAAGATTTGGATATCTTTGGGATGAACCCAGCTGATGAAAGCACAAGAAGGTGGGAAAAAAGGAAAAAAAAAATATGACCTGCAACTTAAGGAAATGTCATTACTAACTCTTACTCCATTCCTCTCATTCATTGGTTTAGAGCCCTCCCTAATTCTACTCATTAGACTTTTATTTAGCAGGTTCCATACTTCTGGGAAGGTTTCAGCACTGTTTGTTCAGTCTCCTTGACATGTGTCTTAGATCCATGTTTCCTCTGTGTAGAGATGCCTGCAGTCTCAGGACCACCATGGGCTTTCCAAAAACATAGACAGTAAAGCACAACTGCCTGGTTTCCTTGTTTCCCTACTTGGGGAATTTCTACTGTCTAAAACTCCTTCCCTTCAAACAGTCTGGCAGAATTCATTCTCTAAGCTCAAGCGCTCTCCTTTATCTACCAATGGTTTAGCCAATCTCAAGAGTTTCTTCATGGTTAATGTTCATCCCATAGCTTTTTCCAGATGATGGTAGAGGAAGCTTGTCATCATATATTCAGCAATAAAGCAATGTCATAAAATTACCCAGGCAAATAGATCAACTGACTTGGTAGCTGAGTACAGCCAGGACTATTCATCTGAGCACGGGTTTGCTCAGCAGGACTGGATTTGTTGCAAACTGTCTGGGTGAATAAATTACATCTATCATTTGGAATACCTTGAACTAAAAGCCCTAGGCAGTAATACTTGAATTCAGTGGGATTTGGGGAAGTTAGTCAACGTATGTTTACATACCTGGCTATTGACAAAAGGATAAGTTAGAAACACTTGTGTTTGACTACAGTGATACATGGTAACCAGTACTAATATATGATAATACGTGGTTATGTTGTAATAGATGACCTTTATGTATTCCCCATCAAGAAGACAGCTCTTATATTTCACAGCAATACAAATGTACACCATAAGAGAACTGTTAGATCTGCAGGAAAGTCACCTGGGCAATACTAGCTGACACACCTGTATTTTTTTCCAATTTCAGTTATGTGATATTATCATTTGAAAACACTGGGGAATACATGGACATGAAACAAGCTGATACAACTCAGTATGTGCCAATGCTGGAAAGGAAGGAGGGATCTAAATACTCTGATATTCAGAGATCTGTGTATGATCGGCCTGCTTCATATAAGAAGAAATCTATGTCAGGTAATGCGGAATTGTCCCTTCTGCATACATCATTAATACAAATAATTATTGCATAAATGCCTATCTTATTTTGCCCTCTATATGGACATAAACTACTCAGCTGTGTTCTGCGGGCATGTGAGTATAAGCTAAAAGCGTATGCTTGTGTTCTTCATTACGCTCTGGGGATAAGAGAAGTGGTCCAGTTATGTATTTGCTTCCATGCTGAAGCACTGAGCAGCTGTGCTCTGCAACGGGGCTGTAGGCACTCTTTGAAGGCAGCAATTTTATCAGTCTTGTAGTTTGCAACATTTTGAGCAATAGCAATGAACAATAATAATAGTAAATTTATATTGCTCTGTTTCCACTTACATTTCACATTAACTGACACTTACCAAATGCAGAACACTCCCAAACACTTTCCTGGATTATGTAACGAAGATAAGGAATGCACCCCATTCCCCGGCTCTGTTCTCAGAAACCAAATATGCTTTGCTTTAAAAATAGGCACCGTCACTTCTGCCTGTAGGCCTCAGAAACTGAACGGTAACCAGTCCCAGATCTACATGGCAGACTAATGTACTCATATTGTGCTCTAGAACAGTCGAGGTAAATGAATCACTGAATTTTGACTGGTTTTTTTGCTGACATCTTTCATAAAAAAATAAGAACCGTTGCCATAGAATTCCTGACCCTTTTTGCTGGTATTGGATTAGTCCCAGTGCATACTTGCTGGGAAACATAAGAGTGTTCAACAAAAGTAAACAGATAAGAATGTACATGCATGCACAAAAACCTAATGAAGGCATCACCTCTAAATAAATGTTTTTGTACTACACACTGAGTATTGTAAACAACCTGTAAAACACTTCAGTGGGTCTTTTTAACTTCACCTTTTCCTGCAGTTCTCTGGGGAAAAAATACAGACAGGAGAAAAAACAAAACCTATGTTTAATACTGGGCGTTTTTAAGAATGCAGTATGTGTCAGTGATGGATGGAGACATTAATAGTGGTTAGTTATTATGAAAAGACTGGTTTGGTCATGGTACTCTGTTAAAGTCATCAGCTCAGAATCATGATAGGTAGGGGGAAATGGATGTTGCTTTCACACTCCACAGCACAAATATATTTTTCTCTCTTTTTCAATAGAATCAGAAGTCAAAAACCTTCTTTCAGATGACAGTTCAGAGGGCCTCAGCCTACTGGATTTGCTGAGCTTCACCTACCAGGTTGCACGGGGAATGGAATTTTTGGCTTCTAAAAATGTAAGTAAAATATAAGGAAGTGTAGAAACATCTTCATCCCCAACTACAGGTTTCAATTTAGAATCTGAAAACATGACACAATATAATATTCTTTTTGGGGCTGTAGACGGCTTCCTCACTTACCTGGCAACTGAGGTCACCATGGTTGGAAAAATCAAAGCAGCAGTTGCCTTCTCCCATCGCAGCCTGTGGCAGTCATGGAGGCACTGTGCCAGAGACAGTGGTGGATCTAAGCAGGATCCGTGGGGAGGGTCCATACAGCCACAGGCCAGCATAGTCAGAAGCACAGACATATCATTAGTACGTGATGGGTAGAAGGGGAAAGGGTGGCATCACATTTGCCTTCTCCTGACTGCAGTACATTTGCATGAGCCCTCGCTGGTTCTGAGGACTGGTGCCTCCCTGCCCGTCTAGTGCAGATGCCCGTTCTGTAGAAGCTCTTGTTAAGACTGTGCCCAGAAAGCCAACAGACCTTTTTCAGGGATCTTTGCAAGGGAAATGGCCCTCATGGAATTAACACGTCCTTGAACAACTTAATTTCTCTCCATACAGTGTGTGCACCGTGACTTGGCAGCTCGTAATGTCCTCCTGGCTCAAGGAAAAATCGTGAAGATCTGTGACTTTGGGCTGGCTAGAGACATCATGCATGATTCCAACTATGTCTCCAAAGGCAGCGTATGTACTTCTTAATCTCCTGAGCTCTGCTTTAACTGAAATGAAAAGTGTTGGTTTTAAATGCTGTTTAATGTTCTTGCCATTTAGTGTTGGTTACACTAATTGACCATTGGGATGAATGCTCCTGAGAACAATTTTTTTTTCAGTTCATTAATTCCTGTAACTTTCCTAATTCTGCTTTAAAGCTGAAAAGTACTTGGCCACACTTAGTACTTCACAGGCTTACATTTTAACTGGCAAGTTTTGTGACTGGATAAATTATTAAGGAACCGTCACTGTGATATGTAGAGTAGTGATACATCAGTCAATGATGTATCAGACCTAGATCAGCAGTGCCAGCTTTTGTATCATACCTTCAACCAGTCTGGTCATTTGCTAGTAATAAAATGAATACAGTTATGGCTTAACTAGTTTTTGTGGGGAGCAAATAGTAGCTTTCCTTATAATCCTGGTATAATATGGAATTACAAATAAACACTAGCCAGGTTAACACAACTTTTCTTGTTAGAGAGAAGTTAATCCTGGATATCAAATGACAGGTGCAATGGGAAGCATTTCTTTAATGACTAATCTGTGCGGTTTGGGGTTTCTTTCTTTTTGCTACAGACTTTCCTCCCCGTAAAATGGATGGCACCTGAAAGCATTTTTGACAATCTGTACACAACATTAAGTGATGTCTGGTCTTATGGCATTCTGCTGTGGGAAATATTTTCTCTTGGTATGTACTGTGAACACCTTCTTATGTGTAGTGATTAAGCTTTTTCAGTTCAAGCTGTTCTACATAAAGTATGTCAAATTCTACAGTAAAAATATATGTGTGAAATCAACTGTTAGTTATTCTTCTATATGGGGTTTTGAATCCCATTAGGTGTGTAGTAAAATGTCCATACTCTCCCAAAATCCTCCTTAGATTTTTTTTTTCCGAGATACTTTTTTTTCTTACTAGAAAACTGAAAGCACTGAGTGAAAAGCTTTTGGAAAAGCCTTTGTGGGAAAGTATAGGTGTGCTGGCCCAGGATGGATTTTCTGGCTAATACGAGAAGGAACATGCTTCCCCCTTGCAATGGGGTGCCTGGGGCTGCAACCCAGCCCAGTGGCTGGTTTGAAACAGTCTCTTCATATAAATTTCAAAAGATCCTGTCTTAGTCCCATTACAGAATGAAAACAAATGTCAATCTTCTGGGACACTGATTTCTCATTTCCAGGTCAGCACTGTTCACACAGTTGGTTTATGGCAGCGTAAAGTGGTTATGACAATGTATAGCAGTTACAGACAATGTACAGTTCCCAGCTGGGAACAGCCTGGCTCATTCCTCAGCCTGATTAATTAGCCTCCCAGGCGGGTGGCTGGCCTGCTTCAGTAAAAGTGCATTGCCCAGATTTACTCTGAGCAGAATTAATCCTGCCTGTATGGTATCTACTACTGCCCCACGGCAACCCCAAGCCTAATGTTATTTTCTAGAATAAGTTGTCTTACAGCTACTTCTCAGAAAACAGCAGTTGTGCCACTATTGATGGTATTGATTACTGTAATCTCTGAGCATCATAGGATCCTGTAAATTTCCATTCACCAGCATCCCTGGGAGGTATGGGAGTGCTGTTGGATAGCTCGGGAATGGAGGCATAGCTAAGCCTGTGCTTCACTGCCCTACCTGTAAGGAAGGTTCTGAAACCCAGTTGTAGGTGAAAATCCTGCTTTTGAAAGGGCTGAGTTTTCTGGTGTAATATTATAGTATGCCTCCTCCGCCTGAGAAAGATGATGTTTCTCAGAAAGCAAAACATATCCTCAGCGGTGTTTATTAAGAAGGTCAACTTTGACATCTTGCTGCAACACTGACTTCAGCCTGAATGATCCTTTTACACATCAGCAATGTCTGTATGCTGCGGCCCCAAATGATCGCTTAACTGTGTCAGTTCAGGGGCCGAGTCCAAACTTTTTGACAACCCATGAACTCGACATGTTAGCTGTTGTCTAAAGCTAGCTGCCCAAGTGGGAAGGCTTGTGTATGGAGGGGACTGGCTCACACTGAGGCTTTGCCCTTACAGCCGGGATGAGGCAAGTAACTCAGGCCATGTCACTCTTAGCTGTCATGCAGGTGCCAAAGCCAATAAAACCAGACAGAGCAAGTGACTTGCCTAAGGTCACGCAGAAAGTCAGTGGCAGAGCAGAGCCGTGACCTCAGATCTGCCCAATGCAGGCTGATGACTCAACCCAGGTATCATCCAACCTCTGTGCCCAGTCAATACATTCTACAAACACCGTAAAGAGATCTTTTCTAAGTAGTACCTACTTCAATCTTTCCCAGCCAGTGTTTCATATCAGGGTTTAATGTGGTCAAGGCAATAGCTCCGATGTGAAACACTGGCTAGGAAAGGTTAATTTTGATGGCATGTCAAATTATAGCTTTAACAATTTTTGACATGAACAACAAGACAGTATTTGGGAACTCTGCAAGGTTAGTCAAGTACAGAGGAGTATTTTTTCTTCCCTTTTCTCTGCAGGTGGCACACCATATCCTGGCATGATGGTCGATTCTACTTTCTACAATAAGATCAAGAGTGGATACCGAATGGCCAAACCCGATCATGCTACCAATGAAGTGTATGTGTGCATTTGGCTTTTCCACACCTGGCCAGTTCTCCAGACAATTCTGGCTTTCGTTTCTGTTTGGTTACTCATTTTCCTTTACCAGCTGGTTAAATTAGTTTCCATCTTATCTGCAGGTATGAGATCATGGTGAAGTGCTGGAACAGTGAACCAGAGAAAAGACCTTCTTTTTACCATCTGAGTGAAATTGTGGAGAGCTTGTTGCCTGGAGAGTACAAAAAGGTTTGCTCTTTGGAATTTTCTCCATGTTTTCAATATACTGTTTTAGAGGGAATTGTAAGTGTTGTTCCAGCCATCAGAGCCACAAGCACTGAACTGGCATATCCTAACCTATGTGAATTACATGATTCGGACAGGGACATTGCACGTTCAGTGTCTGCATGCAAGCTTACTGAGAGAAGCAGTTCTGCAGTATTAGCTGGAAAGCAGAACTCTCCATTTCTTATTAAATCCTACCAACTCAATTTTTTTACTGGAGAGTGGTTTTTTATATATTTTCACAGGATTTTCTAGCATTGAAAGATTTCTAGAAAAGGGACTGCTTGGCCCATGTATATAATCTCCCTATCTCCCTCTCTGGACCCTGACACTAGCAAGTTTTCCCCTCATACTTCTGATACCTCTGGACAAGTTCTGCCTGCCCCATCATTCAGTGTTTCATTTCCCCACCTACTTTCACTTCCTTCCCCCTCTCCCTACCCCTCTTTCACATCTTTTTGTCTGCTCTGTGCTGCCACACTCACTCCTGCATCATCTAAATCTTATGCGTCAGTTCTCCCTTCAGATCATTGGAAGATGCTGGGTTTCTCTATCCAGTGCTGCTGGCTCATAGGGGCAGAATATTTGCTGGGTTAATGAATCACAGCTACTCACCTGAAGAAAGGCAGCCTTAGTGAGTAGCATCTAATGAGGGGTTTGAAATGAATATTTTCAGAGCTACGAGAAGATTCACCTGGACTTCCTGAAAAGTGATCACCCAGCTGTCACACGCATGAGAGGAGACTGTGACAATGCTTACATTGGTGTCACCTACAAGAATGAAGACAAGTTAAAGGACAGGGAGAGTGGATTTGATGAGCAGAGGCTGAGTGCTGACAGCGGGTACATCATCCCCCTGCCTGACATTGACCCTGTTTCTGAAGATGAGCTTGGCAAAAGGAACAGGCACAGGTAGGTACAGTTTATAGGTCATGTAGCCCATAGTGACCATTCAGGGTCATGTTTGGTGATGTGCATTAACACTTTTTAGCATCCTACTCCAGAAATGGTTTCCTTAGCTCTGTTGAAACTACTTATTGGGAAGGTCCCATGTAAATATGGTAGTATGACTGGCCACGGTGTTTTCAGTGGGAAAAAAACCTAATTTTGCCTCTTTTGTGACTGCCAGGGGAAGGGGACTGCTGGGAGGGTGCTCCTGTGTGTCACTGGGACTCCCTTGTTAGCTTGGACAAGTGCCAGCAGTTGTCTGGTGGCTCTCTGGGCACATTTTTCAACACATCTTGCCCCTACAGCTCAATGCCTTGGAGCTGCATATGAGATCTCAAGGGATTCATTTGTTCTGTGTGAGACCAGCTCCAAAATTTGGGAGGAGTTGTTTTTAATATCTTCCATAGTATTCTTTTCATTGACAGCAGGGTATCCAGGAGTTTTTACTGCTCCCTTGTCAGTTTGCATGACCGATTCCACTACAGCACAACAGTATAACCCTTACTGTGAATGGTGGGGGTTTAATTCAGCACTTAATGCGTAGTATATAGAATTAGCACCCTAGACACTTCTTTTTTATATTTTTGGGCTGTTTTCAAGAGGGGGATGAATGAAATCTCTAAGAAGCACTATGCAGATTAAGATTTATTACCTCTCTCTGTTATTATTCTTATTATCTTATTGTCTGTTATTGTTATCTTATTTTCACCTGACCTCCTTAGATTCACCTAAGTGACCTAATTGTCACAGCAGTATCATAAAGCTATTTCTCTAACAAGTCTTTGGCATAAAGTTCTTGGAGGGACATATGAACAACCTGCTCCTTTGAATTCCAAGGTTGTTTATTACTCTTGAGATATAAGACTTGTCATGTCCTGAGAAATGGGTGGTCAGAGTCACCTAAGATTGCACTGTGGGTCAGAAAGCATGTGGGGAGATGGTGTTCAGTTCTGCTAGAGACTGGAGCACTTACCCAGCCACATTTGCCATGTATTTTATCTGAGATGTTTGTCTCTTCCAGTTCCCAGACATCTGAAGAAAGTGCCATTGAAACTGGCTCCAGTAGCTCTACTTTTATCAAGAGAGAGGACGAGACCATTGAGGACATTGACATGATGGACGACATTGGGATCGACTCCTCAGACCTGGTGGAGGACAGCTTCCTGTAACCCCACGGACACCTTCCAGCTCTGCACACGGGGAAGCTTTCTGTGTCATCTACAGACTTTTGCTCCACAGAGAAAACCACTTTATTGCAATGTCAAGGATGTGAAGAGGAGGAGGATTTGTACAGAGAAACTCCCAGAGATGGGCAGAGGAATCAGCCTGAGTATGAATGAGAGACATGTTGAAGATGGATTTTTTTAGTGTTGCTTCTTGCAGTACTTCAGTAGCATCTCAGTGTTGTTTGCCATTTGAACTTGTAGGAGGACAAAGGAAAAGGCCACAAACAGACCAGTTTTGTGTTTCAAGGGCATTCATATGACTTTAACGGATCGAATTTCCACTGCAGCAATACTTCACCATTGTAATTATGTAAATAACTGTCTACTCAAGGATCTTTTGAGGTGCACATTGAACATATGCTATGGATTTTAAGAAGAGATCATTCTTGAATTTTGTGTACTTCCTCCCTCAATCTCAATCTCAATGTCAGCTGCTGTTGAACTATCATGTGAATTGAAGAACATGCAAAAACCACTTTTGGACCAAAAAGGTCTAAAACCACAAGGGACTGACCGGTACTACAAAACATGTTACTTTTTACCATTAATGCAAGTAAAGGGGAATAATAATAATAATGATAATAATAATTAAAAACCAGTCTATAATAGGTGTTAGAAACCTAGTAAGTCTTTATTAACTATAGAAGATAGCTCTTTCCAAGATAATACTACTACTGTTTTCAGTAACACTAAATGTATATTTTATAATCCATTGTCCTTCAGTAAAAGCACAGTCTCAAGAAACTTTTTTAAATACAAGGAAAAAATTTATGACCTGAAAATTTTTATGAAACAATTCTTTTATTTGGCTGTACACAGTATGGTAACTGCTCTGGTTAGCTAAAACTACTTTAACATGGAGAAAAATTTAAGATTCAGTTTCCTATCATGAGCTGAGTAGTTTTTCTAATCAGATATACTAGAATCAATTATTGTCCTCTGATTAAGTGAGGTTCTAAAAATTTAATTTAAAAAAAATAAATTTATGCCAGATTTCCAAGATGCTTGAGAATGGAAGATTATGATAAACCACCAGCAACATCCCATTATTAGCATTTCATGGGTACTCAAGAGAAATTTTATCCTGGGGTTAGCTGTGAAGAATCAATTTGATATTTGAACTGCTCAAGGAACAAAGACATCTCTCCCAGCCTGGAACTCCAGAATAAATAAGCAGAAATAATTCTGCAGCAAATATTCCTGTCCTAGTTTTCAGGTTTAAACAGGAACAGAAAGCTCTGACTATTATCTTTGCAGACTGTAACAACAAATGGTAATTCCTTCCAAGAGTGCTTTTCAGAAGTGCATGAAAATGAATCTGCTGTCAGCCTGCAATAGTTGTTTTTTGACACCACTTATATGAACAAAACATTATGATTACTGCTATCACTGTACAATGTGTTATTGCGATATGATGCTTTGGAAGACTTACATGTGAAAAAAGGTACATCACTGCGAAGGGCCCCCTCCTTTCTGGTGCTCAACTTTCAAACGTAACCTTAATTTAGTGTGATGAGTGCCTCACAGGACATGCTCAGCCTGTGGCACAACACAACCAATGCAAATGCAGTGCAAACTCGTCCCTGTGTTACAGTATTTTTCCTAAAAAGTGTGAAAGACCAACTAGCAGTGACCAACAGAACATGCTGCCATGTTAAACTACAGTTTAACTTGAAATGGCCCTAAGAAAAGCTACACAAGTCCTCTTGACTTCACTTGTGGACAGTTGTGGATCAAATGAAAGCAAGTGTAATACTGTCAATGTTACAGGCAAATAATTCTGTGTCTGGGTTTCAAAATATCACCTGGCTGAGGCCACGTACAAGCGTACTGTAGATGTGAAAACAGGACCTGAAGTGAGGCACCCACATTTTTCAACCCTGATGGAGGCTGACAATCAGAAGGAACCGTGAGTGATGGTGTATCCTCCACTTCTTGCAGTCAACAGATCAAGACCGAGTGTCTTCCTGGGAGCCACGCTTTAGCCAAACGTATGTGGCTGAGCTCTGTACAGGGACAACTGTGAAACACAAAGACTCTCAATATAGCCAGGACAGATGAGACTATGGAAGTCTCCCTCCAGCTATGATCTATGAATTGAGGAAACACAACTTGTCTGTTGGATATCCCAGATATCTGAATGGCCACTTGAGACCACACATGCCTGAATTTGCATGTGCAGTCATTGCAACTACACATTCAAATTAGGCAAGCAATTTCATCTGCATTTTTGCACATGGCCTAGTGTTCTTCAGGGTTTGAAAATCAGCCCCAGCATGTTTTATTATACCAGTTACTGGAATCCAAGGACATTTTCATGTGGTCTCCCCTTCCCCTCACGGGTTTCATTCTGTATCTCGCAGCGCATCTTGGGGCTAAACCCAAATGGTGGATGTGAACCAGAGCTGGCTCACTTTCCCATGCATGGTAATGTTGATTCTCCATCCTGTCACGAGTATGGTGTAGATGAACGGCATCCGCAGCAGGGGTCTGGCCAAACCCAGCTCAGTGCAGGCTTGGAATCAGATAAGCTGGTCTGGAAACTGGAATGAGAAGCAGAGGAAGAGAGAGGGAGAAGTGTGAGAGGATGATTTGTTTAGTTTTAAAATATTATCAGTATTACAGACGTTTTCTTTTATGGCTTAATTTTTGAGAAGCCACTGGAAGAGATATTCCCAAAACTTTCACTACAGTAATTGTATAACGACAATCAGCATTAGCCTATGAAACACAGCTTTTGATTTGGAATGGCCAACCAATTCCTTACAGTGTGATCTGCAACTTGTACAAAATGGTCCTATTACATGATGAAGGACGTGAGATATGGTGATGTTATACATCAATATGTATATAAGTATTTTTATATAGACTTCTAGAATACTGCCAAAACATTTATGACAGCTATATCACTGCCTTTGTTTATATTTTTTTTACTGTGATATATTCCACAGGCACGTTAACTGTTGCACTTTGAATGTCCAAAAATTATATTTTAGAATAATAAAAAAGGAAGTGTTTCCAAAATGATGGCTGTTGTGAAATGTTTGAAGAAGGGCAAACTGGCCTGAGTGATGGTAGGCACAAAATGTATTTCAAAAATGCCCCTGTTGATATTTTGTCTTTGAAAAAAATCCTGTAAATTAAGATCTCTATATTTCAATAAATGATATATAATTTAAGGATATGTGAGGGGTCTATACTCACTTATTGGAAGGTGGTTATAAAGAATCAGTCTTGCCTGGGTTTTTTTTTCTCCCAAAAGGTTTTTGGTCAACTGAGTGCTCTGCAAAGCCATCGGGCAGCAATGACAAGCAGGTCTCTGAGCCCTTCCAGTGGGCATAGTGGGAAGTGCCTGCAGCAAATGACCTGGTTAGCGAGTGACATCTGTGGGGAGCCATATTGTCCCCCAAAACATGGCAGATGCGGTGCTCCAGCGACTGCTGCCCGGAGCAGAGCATGTGCCCCGAGGTGGGCACTGGGCTCCCTGCATGAGATGAAACCCTTCTTGACCTTGGCACTGTGTGTGCTTGGGGGGTTCGATGCCTGCTGCTCTGCACACGCTGGGGCAAGGGGGGACATGAGACGCAAACAGACATGCTGCGCCACATGGCTGAGGTGTATGCTCTCTGCTGCTTCTAGCACCAGTGTACAATAACGGGTTTTATGCCAAGATTGCTTTTAACAAGAGACTAGAATTGACTTGTGTCAGTCTTTAGCCTAAAGCTTTTGATGATTACAGAGGATTAGGTGGTCCCACCTTGAAATGGCCATGGTTTCTCTGCCTCTGGCTGCAGGGTTATTTTAAACTTATGCTGAGCTCACCTTCTTGTAGTGTAGGTTAATGGTTGGACTGGATGATCTTAAAGGTCTTTTCCAACCTAGATGATTCTATGATTCTATGATTCTTTATGAATCAAACCAGATTTTGTCCTATGGTTCTGTGCTCCTGCAGTAATTAATTTTACACAGTGGATGTAAATGAATGTGAATTTGAGAAGAATTGCAAGATTTCAACCTGAAAACAGAGTTAAACTTGTCAGCTGTACTTCCTGCACTGAAGCCTATCCTGGTTTGCCAGCAGGAGCCAGGCAAGGCTGGCTGTGGGAAGGCCCTGTGAACAGGTAGGTTAGCAACCTCCTGTCCATGGAGTGGTCACTTGTTAAAACATGCTTGGAGATGAACTCTCCATCTAACATCACTTTCTCCTTCACCACTTCCTTGCAAAGCAAAACCCCTCCTCACTTCAAACAGGGTGCAGCAGCCTGGACCCTTGCCTTAGATAAGAGTTAGAGCAGCTTCCCTCTCCTTTGTGTCCTTGCTGAAGAGGAGTCTTTATCCTACAACACTGCATAGAGACAGAATATTTCCTGCCCCCCCAGGGGTTCGGGGAAGAGTCATGGCAGCACTTGTGTCCTTATGTCTGTCCTGTTTGGCCGTGCGCCTGCTGTTCTAGAAGTTCAGCAGCTGTGTGAGACATGAGGACTGATGGACTCGTTATTCCTTCTGTGCATGGTAAAGGGTGGTGGCAGCAAAATTCCTCTCTATGCAAGAGCCTGCAGCTGGGTACAGAGCTCAGATTCGTTTCTCTATCCTCTTCTTCCCCTTTGCAGAGTGGGAATGTAATCTCCTGTGTGTAGGGTATGGCTGTGCGTGCCTGTGAGCGTGTGGGTCCACGTTGGGGAGCATGGGCAGTGAGTGCCTCACCCTCTTGCTGAAGTAGATCCATTTGGGGCAAAAGCCTAATCTCTCACTCCACTAATAACCACAGTCCAGGTGTCCAGTAGCGGGAGTCCCGCTCATTGTCTTGCTCCCTGTCTCAAGGCTTCTGCAAGTATTTGGCTGGAAATGTACCAAGGGAGCACACTGGCACATGGCACAGGCAGTCTGCCCAGGAGAGAGGAGCTGGGGGGAGAGTGGCACTGTGCCCAGAGCAGCAGAGAGGGGCTGGGTCCTGGCCAGGAGGAGAAGGGAAAGGTAGGGAATGGCTTTCCACATGGGCCCTATCCAGAAGGCTTCAGTTTATGCAGGTAAACAGACCATTGGCTAAGCTTCTGGATTGCTATGAGTGGTGCAAAAGGGGAGCAAGTCATCCATCCATCCCAAGATGCTCCCGGTGGCTCTGGGAACCTCAGGCATGGTGCCCTGGCAACTGTCTCAGCAAGTCAGCCGAGTCCCATCACCTTATACCTGTCATTAGAGGTTGTGTGGTACGGGAGCTGTGTGCTGGTGTAATCTGGGGAAAGATCAGAGGAAAGCAAAGGAAAGCCTTTTGTATGCTCAAAAATAAAAAAGAGGGAAAATCTCCTCATGGACCTAGGCTGGCCCATGAACCCTGCAGCTGAAGCAGAGCCCATACGCTGTGGGAGTCCCACCACTGGAGCCTACAGCAAGGCAAAGGGTTGAACTCAGCACTTGTGGGCTTGTCCACCTGGGCCCGTCTCTGTCCTGCACTCCTTGGCACAGCCAGCTCGCGTCAGACCAAAACACAGCAGGCGGCAGAGGAGGCACCAGCCCCTTCCTCTGCCAGCACTGATGGTCAATGCCTTTCAAAGGGAAAACTCATCAAACTTCCAACCCGAATTCATCCCCATCCATATACCTGGAGGTAAGGATTTGGGACACCTTTAAAAATTCCAATGTTACCTTACATTTATTAAGACCTTTACTGAAATAAAGAGCCAAACTTTTCTTTTCAGAGTTGGCCACAAGATGGAAGCATCAGACAAAAATCTGTTAAATAGTTCTTCTTTTCTTCATCTCTTTTCTGTTTTTGTTTCCACAGCAGCACAGATGTGCTGCCACTGCAGAGGCAGAGCAGCTGGAGCCTTTACAACAATAGGAGGTAAAGGAATACATATGGTGTCCATCAGCTCCAAATGTTTTGTTTGGAAGAACTTTGAACCTGTTACGATAACCATAGTTTTCCATAGGATGAGACCTGCCATAGACACTCCTTAAGAATGAAACATGTACTCAAGTCTACTCTTACCAAAGGGAAAACTGAAACAGTGTCATGGAAGTCAAGGAAGTTGCCTGGGATTTTTCTAGGCCACAGTTATCCATTTTGTGTTACAGCATACAGTCCAAATTCTGCAAAGCTGGAAACTTCACTGGCAACTGCCATGCTATCCCTGGTGTCACTGAAGGACACTGCCTTTTGCCTCAAAAAACTTACCTCTAGTGGAGAGAGGGAGAAATTTAGAATAAAATATGATTTTAAACATGGCGAGGAGTTAGACCTGAGATATCCCATACTCATCTGAGACTGCATCTGTCTCCTCTGTGTTCATGCTTTTGTTGCTTTGGTGTTGTGCTGATAGATGAGGAGCCAGAAGCACTCCTGAGCTGAGGACCAGATCCATGTGCCTTTGTGGTATTCAAAAAAACAAAGAGTTGGGACCAGTCTAATGTATGTAGCCAGACCCCCAAACTCTAGCCCTCAGAAGGCATACAGGTTCGAGGGTTAGTTTGAGTTTGTAAGCTATTCCGAATCCTGCAGCAATCTGATGTATCAGACATTGCCATATCCACCCTGCCATTAGCACTGCTGCACTCTGCCAGCAGAAGCATCGCCTGCTTTATCATTTCTTCGTAAAAGTGATGCAAGGTTTATAAGAAGAGGGATGTGATTTATTGCACCAGCTGATACAGCTGAAAAAGAATGAGAAGTAACTCACATCAAGACTTAAGGTAGGGCTTGGGTATCTAAAAAGTGGGTTGTGTTTTCCAGCTCTACTAATTGGCCTCACAAAAGACATCTTCTGCATATTACTTCTGGGTGGCTGAGACAACAGTCATTGTGTTGTCAGCAGTAGCATGTGCCAGCCGATGCCCGAGTCTTAGAAATGCCTATTTAAAGGTGTGTCTAAGCTTGGAGCCACCTTGTCAAAGGTAAGCCAAGCAGGTGTGCACTACCAGCAACAGCTCTGCAAAAAAGTGGCTCCCACCAGCAAGTGTATTTGGGTATATTTGTAATTATACCAAGTGCATTTGTGAGCTCATTGATTGATTGCTTTCAAAAGTAGAGTTTTGTTTTGCTCACAATCTATTTGACATGCAAAATGATGGGTGCTTTGGTAGGTAAAAATGCTGCTGTATTGATGTGGGAACGATGTCAATGCTTTAAAGCCAATCTTCAGTTATAAAAAGAGTCTACTGCCGTCATTTAACCTGGCATGCTGTATGACACAGACCAGAGGGTTTTCCCAAATTAATTCCCATTTGAACCAGAGCCTGTCATCTAGAAAAAAAGCAGTCTTTTCTCATCTCTGTGAATCCTTGTGTAAATATCAGGTTTTGCAGCTGCTTACATGTGAGACAAGTGTTATTAGTTCAACACTCTGGGCATGCACCAAACCAAGACTTCTATTTCCACACTGTTTGCTCAGACGAGCTCAGAAACCTGTTAGCCATCATTTCTAGTCTGATCGGCTGGATGAGCAGGGGAGTGGATTTCATCAACATATTTCAATCACTTTCAGTGTAGTTTCTGGTGGCTGCCTTTGGCAGTTTTGGTTAGGTGTGTACAGTACTCTGAAGCTCTGTGTATGAAACAGGAGTTCCTCTGGCTGGAGGCGGAGGTGGACTGGCCTGAAAGAGGAAAGATGGCTGTTGCCCCAAAAAATGGTATAACTTTTCTACTTAGTAAGAAAATGTGGGTGAATTTAGTTAAACGTGAGCGTGTTCACTCTCTGTCCCAAGACCTTCTCATGCTTTTCCAAGCTGTGCCTCCCAGTTGGATGGCCCAGGGATATTGCTGTAAGCTGAGCAGGAGGAGTGCCACTGCTGCCCCCCCGCCAGGGCTTTGGTCAGAGCTGCCTGCGCTTGGCTTTTATGTATGCAAAAGCAGGAATGGACAGAGGACCCTCTATACCAATCCCAGCTATGACATAATGTAGCAACACAGAAGTTTGGGCCACTGCCTTTGGCTGCAAGCACAGGGGACTGTCCACACTCTGTTGCAGCTGTGGGCTGGTCGGGAGATGCTCGCCCTGGCTGCAAGGCTTGGCACGAGTAGTGAGACGATGCTGGGGCATGGCATACTCTGCTTTTTTCTGCTGTCTTGCTAAGACTGCACGATTTGTTCAAAGGTGCATTTGACTTGGCTCTTTTTCCTCGCACCCACCCTTTTCATCTTCCCCCCCGGACAAGCGGGCTGGGAGCTCTGCTGTATCCCTGCCCCGCTTCTGAGTTGGATGACACCAGCCACTGCCAAAGGCCAGGGTCGGAGGGGTCCAGCACTGCTCCAAGTCACTCCCGAAAGTCTGCACAGCTAACGCGTTTCCACAGCTCCTCCCTGGATCCTCGGCTGTTCCCCTGGCAGTGAGAAACCCTCAGAATTAAATACCGTGAAAAAGCGTTGAAAATGTTCACGAGAAACTGCATTTTGAGAGAAAATGCGTTTGAAAATGTCAGAATTCTGTAAAAGAAGAAGAAGAAAAAAAAAATGGTGCGAATATATGTTGCTTCACTGTCAAAAACTGAGCAGCCCAAACCTGTCCTGAGCTGCCAAAAATTAAAAACTTTATTTTTTGGCTCGAATATTTTGGTATTCAAATTTTCTCCTGGAAATGCCATGTTCGCTATGGAAAATGTAGAAAGCAAGCTTTTCTTTTTTTTTCCTCTGTTGAAATCCACTTTTACCTCCTCCCTTCCCGTCCCGTGTGTTGTGACATCTTGTGCTGAGACCGAGACTGTGCCACCACGAGGACCTTTCATAGGAACAGCTGTTAGAAGTTGCCTTGCAACTGCAGGGAAGTATTTATCAAGATTTCTTTTCCTGGCAGCTTCCAAAAAAAAAATGCCTGCAGAGGATTGGGGCACGAGAGCTGCCCCTGCTGGGGTGCCGCTCAGGCTGTGGGCAGGGGAGCAGCAGCACCTGCCTTGGCATGAAAGATGCATTTTGTTCCTCTGCTCTGCCCTGTGGCAGTCAGCTATGGGAGCTGGTGAGAGCCTCCTTTCCTGGGAGCGCTGCTGACGCAAAGGCTCACATGTGTGAGTGAGAACACAGTGGTGCTTGTGTGCGGGCACATGCCTGCCCGCCCGCCTGCCCACGGGACACTCACCTTTATGTCCCAGCAGCAACGCAAAGGAGGGGTCTGAACCACACCATGGCCTTGCAACTTCACGCTGGTCAGAGATGCTGCCAGTGCTGCCTGGGTTTTGCCAGCCACTGGGGCAGGGCTTGTGTATTGGGTCTGGCTGAGATGGAGTTAATTTTCCTTATAGCAGCCTTCATAGTGCTGTGCTTTGTATTGGTAGCTGGAAAGGTTGATAACACACCAGTGTTTTGGCTACTGCTGAGCAGTGCTTGCACAGCATCAAGGCTGTCTCTCCAACATTCCCCCCTCACCAGCAGGCTGGGGGTGGGCAAGATTTTGGGAGGGGACATAGCCAGGACAGCTGACCTGAACTGACCAAAGGGATATTGCATACCATATGATGTCAGCTCAGCAATAAAAGCTAAGAGAAAGGATGGGGGGGGGGGGGGCATTTGTTATTACAACGCTTGTCTTCTGGAGCAACCGCTATGTGTGCTGAAGCCCTAATTCCTGGGAAGTGGCTGGACATCACCTGCTGAGGGGAAGTAGAAAATAAATCTTTTGTTTTCCTTTTCCTCCACGTGCAGCCTTTGCTTTTGCTTTATTAAACTGCCTTTATCTTGACTCACAAGTTTTTTTCCATCTTATTTTCTCCCCCACCATCCTGCTGAGGAGGGGAGTGATAGAGCGGCTTGGTGGGCACCTGGCGTCCTGCAAAGGTCAATCCACTACAGCTCGTAAAAGACGTCACCTCTGTCTGTGAACCTGCCACACATTAATCTTGCAACCATCTCAGCTAGGGGAGCTCTGCTGCGCCAGCGCTGAATTTTGTCATAATGCTGCTTAGGTCATCATCTTCTGCACTGAAGGGTGAGCAGAGGGCTTGTGAGAGTGCTAAGTCAGCAGAAAGGAAGAGTTTTCTTGCATATCTACAGAACGGTGGTGATGTAGCTGATGGCAAACCTCTCTCGCTGTCTTCTCCTCCTTCCAACACTATGTGTCTCGCCCCAGCAGCTTGTCCACCACGCTGTCCTCAGGCTCCTGCTGAGGTCCCCCAGCCACACATGTACTGCTGGCCCTGCTGCTGAAATGTGTCTGACTCATGCCGTGGGGGAACAGTAGCTCTGGTGCAGGACACCTCTCCAACAACACTGGATCAGCTGCTGGTGAGGGAAGTAGAAGGACCCCCGTAAAGTTGTACGGGTTGGAAGAGGGAATGGGACCATGTAAGCACTAGAACAGGGTGAATGTCATCGTATAACACACCCTACAGTTCTAGCAAGGATCAAACCCAGTCACCATTGTCCAGGACAAAGCACCTCTGTTTCCATTCGCACAGGAGCACTGAGCAAGTATCTGGCTAAGACCAGTAACTCCAAAATGGTGACACTCTTGGACCACCTCGAGGGATAATTAAGGATTTGACCTTGAGGAAATCACCAGGAGAACTTCAGAAAACCATAAAAGCTGCCACTTTGCTCCAGCCCTGCACTGAAGGAAGGTCTTTTAGGGCTCAGAGGATTTCATGGTTCCGGCTTGAAGTTTCTTCTGGGTGTGCTTACCTTTGCTCAAGACACCCTTGCTGAGTTTTGTGCATTGACACCTCTCTTCTAGGGGGTAGTCTGAGAGCTTTTATGGCACTGTCTAGAAACCAGAGGGATGGGTAACCTAAAAATATCATAGTAGTCCACTGAGTCTTTTTACTTAGGTCTATCACCTGCCGGAAGGTAATAGCAGTGGTAGTTCCATTACTGCCATTATTGCTGTTGGCAACCTGGGCTGGATTTGAACAGCTGACAGCTGACCCTCCTGTCAACTCCCCTAACCACCCATTCTTCTTTTTAGCTAGAGTTTTACATCAAGTAGCCATGCAGCAGCTAAAATATTGAAAAATTATGATTTTACAATATTCTTGTATTGTTAAACCTGATGTGATGTCATGAGATTTGATTGTTTATATTTATATATACATAACCGTACCTTCTTCTCTCTTTGAATGGCCAAGCACGCCAAATATTGGTCATCTGGTGCATTGAAAAATACCCTCTGCATCTTTCATAAAATGAAAATAAACATTTTGCTTATTTTTTTATTTCATTAAAAAACCTTCCAGAAAGTTTTGGGAATGTTTGGAAGTTTTTCATTTTTTTAATGAATCTTGAAAAAACAAGGTGAGAAGAGTTTTAATTTAGTCATGCACTCCTCCCCTTCCCCCCCCCCCCCCCCAATTATATAAAACATTTTAACAATAGCAATGGAAAATCAATTTTTATCCATCTTACGTGACCCACAGCCTAGGCTGAGATCAAATCTTTTTAGTAGAGCAGGCACATCTTGAAGACATACCATTTTTGCTAACCATCTGAATTCTTCTGGCTTTAGTAGTTCTGCAATTGGAAGTGCTCAAAGGCTGGACACAAGTACTAATACTTCAAAGCAAAAGAGAATATGAGTTTCTTGCAGAAGTTATACATCTTTCAAACTTTTCATTATGTTAACATGACTACATCAAAAGGGTTTGTTGAAATTTTGTCTCAAATCTAGACATGCAGTTTCAGTTTATCAACCTTTGCATGCGACCTTAGTTGTCAGTAATTCTGTAGAATAAATTCTGTTAAATACCTAGATGTACAGCTATATGTCTGCTCAAAAGGACCATAGTTTCTCTCTGCAGAGAAAACTTTGCATGAAAATGAAATTATTGTTTTGGATGGAGTAATGAAAGCAAAGGATGCTAGGTAATAAGAGGGTCCTAGGGGAGCAGAAGCAGCAGGGACTACCTGTGCAGTGGCTGGGCTGGTCCGTGCCTTGCTGCCAATGTGTCATGTCCCAGTATAACCCCCCCAGCTTAGGCTTCAGCAAGCTCAGCTCTTTACACAAAGAAATTGGCAGGAAGGCCCCTTAGCATGCAACAACCAGAAAGTAGCAACTGATAAATCCTTGCCTTTCTTGCTTCCCTCGCTCTTAATTCTGCAAACATATCATTACAGAAGTCACAAACTAACAATACCATTGTCCGTCCTTGTCTTTCCTCTCCCTTAAGGCCACGTCACCCCCGTGATATGTCAGTGGTCAGTACTTTAGAAAATCAGTTTGACTCCTTCTTCCCTCCCTGCAGGTGTTGTGACTCATTTGCCTGAACATTGCTCTGGAGGACGCAGACACTTCGCTCGGTGCTCACTGCGGTACTTTGCTCCATGCTCACTGCCATACTTTGATTTATAGCTCTGTCTTGGGTTTAAAACCCACAGATTTCAAAGGGACATACATGTGAGTGACTGTCGAGGAACACAGCTAGACAGTCTCTTTAAAAAATAAGTATTTTGATGCAAGAGCTGCCCACTGGAGAAGGGAAAGAAAAAGCAGAGAAATAGTATTATCAAAACAATAAATGGACAATATGCACAGCCCCCCAATTCCATCTCCAGATCCTGAATTCATGACTCTTCAGCCCTTTGTAAATGAAGGCCCATTCCCATCTCTGCTTCCAATATATTATCAAAGAGTTATCCAAAATATCCTCATGTGCTGTTTCATCTCTAGTCATCTTCTGGCAGAAGTCTGGAAAGATTCCTACTAACATAGAAGGATTTTGACTCAAAGCCTGTGTTGATTGCGTAGTATGTGATATGCACCTCACTGGCTGACCTTATTAGCCCTGATAGATGTCTAGGGGGCAAAATGATGATGGTGCTCAGGAAAAAACCTGAAGCATTGTTGTACCCGATAACAAAAAATCATAGGCTCATCCTCCAAGGCATAATTTAAAACCAAGGCAAAACAGGCTGGGTTCTTTCAGTTCCACTTGGTGGACTTCCAAGTTGTGCTTGCTTCACATGATGATGTTTACCTGCAATGATGAGAGCTAGCAATGTGCACTGTGTACAAATGAAAGTGAAGAAGCTGTGATTCCAGCAGCTGGGACTTCACCATCCATCGCAAAGGCATGGCAAAGCAATCTGATACAGCACATAGCCAGTCCAACTCTCACTCTGCCAGCACAGAAGTCTGCAGGAGTTCATAGAATATTTTAGGGCTCCTTCTCCAGAACTTCACTGGCTGGGAAAGCCACCAGCATTCAGCTGATTAAGTAGTATTACGTGCACTGTTACCTGCTTTAGCAGGAAACACCCCCTCCTTCCTCTTGTCTTTTTCAATTTGCTAGTAACTTTTTAAAAATGAGAATCCCAGAAGCTGTTGCTAAACAGTACTAGAGTTTGCCTGGATGAGCTTTAATAATTATCAGTAATTTGAATGAAACCAAAGGAACATTCAAGGGCTATGCTCAATAGGAGACCCAGGCACTGCCTTCAGTCTCAAGTATTCACATCCATAAAGCAGAACTGCAAGAAAACGATGATTAACTGCTATTTATCTCCTCCATTTTCACAAAGGCCAGGTTTATACTCTGGCTTACGTGCAGTCATTAGCATGTAATAACATAAATACCCATATTCCCTTATCAAGTTGAGTTCATCTGCTTTTCATCTTCTGCAGGTTCAGATGGCTGTGTGTACACAGTCGCAGGTGTACGTGCAGGGTCTGGTTTGGATTTCACACTTCCTCTTTCATCTCATCCATTCCTAGGGAGGCAGCGATGAGCATTTCATATCTCTGAAGTCCATTTCCTTTAGCTGCTCCTTGATATTTCCTAGCAGGATTTGCCTGTGTATGTGTAGGAACAGCTGGAGAGGGGTGGTGTTTGTCCTTTTTTTCCTACAGCTACCCTGTCTGTGTGCATGGAAGCTGTCAAGGAGGCCACAGGGTCCTTGGTTGCAATGAGGAGCCGTAGAGGAGTGTGACCTCAGATTATTCTCAGGACACAAATCATCTCTGTGGTTTAAATTTGGTACTTCCTGGGGTTTTAGATGTATAATTATTTTCACTTTTTGCTTTTGGAAAATGAATTAATGAGGAATGGAGAACTGAGAAGAAAAACTCTGTGTTTTAGAGTAATGGGAAGAGGCAGGAAAAGAGCAGAGCAAAGTCCACAGCTAGGGAAGGTGCTAGAGATTAAATGAACCAAAGTTAAACCTGGCTCAAAGTTTGCAGCAAAGGAGCAGCTGCAGGTAAGGAAAGGGCAATATCAGAGGCAAAGCTAGCGTTCATACAGCAGCTGTAAAATCAAAGGCAGATACTAATAGACTTCCTTGAATTTGTATCACACCATAGCCGTCACTTAACAATAACATTAAATGGCACTGAAAGCTGAGTTTAAAATGTACTTTTCCAGACTGATTTCACAAAAACTCCCATCCCAGCTGTGATAAAGCTGGCTGTCTCTATTTACCAACAGAATGAGGACTGGGTCCTCTAGGAAGACCACATCTTACCATGGGAATCTACCTTTGTTTGCTAAAGGCATGCTGTCAAAATGATACCTGCTTATTTCCTAAAATGAGTTAAAAGTAGCTTGAGGATTACACCTGTCTTTGCCAATTTCTGTCATTAAACAATTTCCTGTCTCCAGTTTCGTGCTTTATTTCCTGCTGGTGTCTAAAGGATGCATGCTGACAGCTGAAGAAAGTGACTGTTGTGAAACACTGGCACTGCCTGTGGGGCCGTGATCAGCAGCAAGACTAACTGGTGAGCATGGGTGAGATGTTTTCTTTTGTTTTGATCAATCGTTTAGCGTGAGAAAAATGCGGCTTTGGCGGATCTGGCACTATTCACTAATTGGGCTGAATGTGCAGATTGACTAAAGCACATGCTTATGGTTTGGGAGATCCAAGTTCAACTCCACCATCTGCTTGAAGCCTCATTTTCCTGCAGTCCTGGTTGAGCAGGCTCTGGGCTGAGTGGGACTGGCAGGTGCACAGTCTCTCTCGCTGAAGCTGTTCCACTTTGCATACAAAGATTAAATATTTACTAGTGCTGATGGTCCCGTGTGTCCCAGCTCCCACCTGGGTGCCCTAATCACTGCACTGTAATGCTCCCTCTGGAGCAATTCATGTTCAAGTGCAATGTGCAAAGTGAGACCACATCAAGGGGAGACGCTACAAAAGCTTTCGGTGCTGCACAACAGTTTGCAAGGCTAAGACAGTCTCCTGTCCCTGAGGAAGGGATGCAGGTAGGAATCTCCTTGTACAGAGGAAAGCAGGGCAGAATTGGGGTTTTCTTCTCCCTGAATACATGCTGAGCCTGCGGCTCTGTGGGGTTCCCCTTTGGGTGTGGAGACTTCCCCAGTCTCTGAGCTATGCAAAGGACCATGAAAAGTATTTAAGAAGCCTGAGCCTGCAGGGGAGATTTTAAATCCTTTGTACTATCGTCCTCACCTGGCAACTTTGGGAGATTTCAGTAAATCAGAAGAGCTGGAAACAAGTGGAGGAGATGTTTGGGTAAAGGGGCGCAACACCTGGTAGAAGAAGATGAACTAGAAATAGCTGTATCATTTTTTGGCTTTTATTAATTCAGGTGAGATGCATTAAAGTATTTCTGAGGTCTAGAGACTGCCACAATCAACAACACAATGGCAGAACTGAGTCTTTCCTTCAAAAGCTCTCAGGCCATAGTGGGTAAATATAGTTCAGACACAAATATGTTTTTAGATGAAGAGTGTTCTTTTAAATCTTTTTTTTCTCTCTTCTGAGAGTGCCAAGTAGTGCCAGTTTGAAAGTAATTTCTGAAATGTGGACATCTGTCTTCTAGGATCTGTACTGAAAACACCATCTTTTTTCATATGGCTCACCAAACAAGCCATTCATCAGTAACTAGTTTCAATCTGTAATAATTTTGGGTCTGATTCATGGTTGTAACTCTTGAGCTTTGTGCCATTGTCAGTGTGGTTTGCATGAGCATACATCTGGGGTGCAGAAGTGAATCTGGCCCTCTTTCTGGTCAAAGTAATGATTTTCATGTGGAGTTTCACAGCTTTTCATCGATCCTGAAAGCCCTTCTAATGTCTGAGAAAGAAAAAGCTGCAGAATAACATCTACACCATAAAATTACTCTAAAAATAACAGCTAATCTCCTGTTTGAGATGTTAATTTATAGAAAGAAGGGCTTTGGAATAAACCCCACATCTTGTAATTACGTGTCTGTTTGCTTTCTTGAGGTACATAAACAATTCTTCTGTCCTTAGCTAAGAAAGTAGGTGCTGTGTTCTACCCCCAGATCTTTTAGCACCAGCTAAAATGTATTTCACACCAGTCCACATGTAAGAAAAAGCTTTTCATCAGTCTGAAGTAAGGTATAAACAACCTCAGGAAGTTTGGAATATGTTATTAAAACTGTTCTGTAGTATCCTTGTTACAGGGTGTTTTGGCATCACATCTTTTAGTGTAAGCTTATTATGTAAGTCATTTGTTGGCTAGCCTCTGATCTGTCCCATGATCGCCATCAGAAAATCACATCATTTTGTAGGTGGGGTATGAAAAGAGATATAGTGTGCTGCTGTTCATTTAATGATTCACATGTCTTGCTTTCCTCCTCTGCTAACCCCGCTCTGTTTCTGGATTTCAACCTGCCTGTGTCTCAGGCGTTTCTCTTGGCTTTCTCCATCCTTTGCCTTGGGCACACCTGCACTCGAGTACATCCAGGGTGGCTTTGGGCACCTCCCTGAGAGCGGCATCAGGGATGTGCTGGGCCTTGGCCCTGCTGCAGCTGGGGGAGAGGTTGTGGCACCCGTTCGGAGCAATACGCACCAAAGCTGGCAGTAAAAAATTTAAGGATACTGAACAACAGCCCCTTTGCCCCCTTGTTATAGGGCACGAGCTGAGCCTCCCGAGGCAATGGCCCTCTCCAAGCCCTGCACACCAGCCCATTGCAGGCACACTGCTGTGTTCAGGTTTTGCAGAGAGAGGTGATGTAGTGGTGCCTAAACTGCTGAAACCAAGAGGTGTTTAAACACCGAAAGGGGAATGGGGCACCCAGATATTTGTGCTTCCAGCTTCCAGTCATTGCCTCTGCCTTTTATCTTACATTTAACATATTAAACTAAGATGCCACAGGCAGACCCTCTGCCTAGAGGATTTTGAAGACCAACATCAGTCTTGGAAAATGCTCCGAGGCCCTGTAGCTGTGGATGCAGCAAGTATTTATTATAGCTAAGGAGGTATAAGTATAGTGGTTACAAGAAAATATGAAACTATGAAAACATGAATATGATGCATTTACAGTGCTATATGAGTAAAAATATCAGGTAGTTATTTTCTTTGATGGCGTATGTTGAAATGAGCAGGTCAGTGTGTTCCTGGGATGACATCTGATACCTCATTTGTTCTCAAGTCTTCAAAAGTCTTCAGATTTTTGTCACAGGCCTGTAATCTCCTGTCTCTTTAAAAGACCCTTCCCCCTGTCCTTTTACCAGTGGTGCTCCCCACCCTGAATAGAGCAAAGATCGTAAATCACCCCACAGATTAAGTAACAGGGCTGAAAACAGCCAGGCGACGGGCACAGCAGAGCGTTGCCACCACCAAAGCAAAAGTCAGCTTGGACTTGTGGTGAGGTTATCTGAAGTGCCCAGAAGTCCTAGAATCAGTATGAACTCAGCCTCCCTCAGGGCTTCCTGCACTGCCTATCAGTCCATCAGGCAGTGCCGGTGGTGGTACCGCGGGTGCCAGGGCTTGAGGGGCGCAGGGGTGGCCGCAGGAGGAAGAGGAGTGTCGTGGTTTAGCCCCAGCCAGCAACTCAGCACCACGCAGCCGCTCGCTCAGTCCCCCTGCCCCGGTGGGATGGGGGAGAAAATCGAGGAGTAAGAGTGAGAAACACTCCTGGGTTGAGATAAGAACAGTTTAATAATTGAAATAAAGTAAAATAGTAATTATAATAATAACATAATAATAATAATAATAATAATAATAATAATAATAATAATAATAGTAATATACAAAGCAAGTGATGCACAATGCAATTGCTCACCACCCGCTGACCGATACCCAGACAGTCCCCGAGCAGCGATCACTGCTCCCCGGCCAACCCCCCCCCAGTTTATATACTGAACATGACGTCATATGGTATGGAATAGCTCTTTGGGCAGTTTGCATCAACTCTTCTGGCTGTGCCCCATCCCAGTTTCTTGTGCACCTGGCAGAGCATGGGAAGCTGAAAAGTCCTTGACTAGTGTAAGCACTACTTAGCAACAACTGAAACATCAGTGTGTTATCAACATTCTTCTCCTACTAAATCCAAAACACAGCACTATGCCTGCTACTAGGAAGAAAATTAACTCTATCCCAGCTGAAACCAGGACAGGAGGAAGACAGGTGCCAAGCAAACCTTCAGAAATCTTCTTGTGGTTTCTAAGGCATTGCCAAAGTTTGACACACTTGTGCAGGAGTTACAGGAATAAATATATTGGTGGTAATGCATATGGGTAAAGAAACCTGTGAGGGGGACCCTGCCAGTGGTTGCAGATACTTTTTCCAAAATTCCTTTCATGGTGGAACCAACCCCAAATATTTCTTTCCTCTTCTTTACACAGAGGTATGTTTAATGCACTGTTTTGAAAGGGTTATTACATGGCTGACAGATGCTATATCAGGGTTTTTATTAACAGAGCTGTAGTGAGGGTGAGTGAGGAGCAAGAAGCAGGTGCAGAGAAGCCCAAACCCTGCCTTGGGATGGATGGTGCAGCTGGGGACCAGCATGGGTGGCTGCGGTGGCCAGGAGGGAGAGCAGCAGCGTGCATCACTGTGGAAAGCGGAGAAAGCCTCCTTGAGGAATGTGCTGGCAGAGGGAGAGACGACGCAGCACCCAGATATCTAGTCTGTCCTCCTGGCAAGTTGAAGCCCATCGGTAAAAGCTGCTATGGTTGTTATACACTATTATTACGAACTGTCTATTGTCCCTCAGAAATTAAGCATGCATTAATGGTATATTATCTATTACTAAGTACTACCCTTTATGTAAAATAGAAATTTTCTGCTCTTTCTCCAGCTCTACATTTTACATCCACTGAAAGGTGCAGGTCTGGATCTACTTATTTGCTTATCTGAATTGCTTTTGCTGCTTTTGCTACCGCTGCTATAAATTTCCTAGGAAACCACCCTGCAAAGCGTCGGTAGGAATTCAAACCTTTTTGGCTGATGGCACCGTAAATAACAAATTTCTTCAAGGTCAGTCACATCAGAAGTGTTGTTCAAAGCTTTTAAAATAGCTAGCCTAGTGCTGAGTCAAACATATTTTTCTTGACTTGGTTTGTATTAAAGGCCTGAGCTACAAACCTTACTCAGGCAAAATTCCCACTTATTTTAACCAGGCACTCAGCTCCTCTTGTGTCCTGGTTTTGCTTGTTTTGTGGAAATCAACTTGCATAATATCCTGACCTGCACAGAGAGTGTGACACTAACTTTCTTTAAATGTTTAAATGAGTTTTCCTTGTTTGCCCAGCACAGGTAGTGGTTATCACAACAGATATGGAACTAGCAGGGAGGGAAACTGCCTGGCCACAGCCAGCTCCTGAACCTCAGGCACAACTGGATAAGGTTATCTTGGGCATCTGCCCATTCTCCTGGGACAGCAGGATGGCTTTCAAGGGTGCAGAGGTGGCCTTAACTTCATGTAGCACCTTTCCCCAGTAATATATAAGATTGTCCCAGCTGAAGACAGCATTTCACTGATTCCTTGTTATCCTCATGTTTGGTACCAAGGGGTTTCAGGGCATAATTACTTCCATATGGTACCGGTGCGTTTCCACAGGAAATTAGTTCCATGACCTCTGTCTGGTCAAGCTCCTCTACTTGCCAAGAGCAGTCAGATCCTTGCAAAAAATCCCCCCCTGCAACTGGAGTTTGCAACTCCAGCCCAGCTACCTTGTCTATGGCTAATGCATCTTCCAAGGCCCTGAAGTTTTCTCACTAGACCAGAAATAGCTTGAAATGTCATTTCAGAGAGCAGAAGGGCAAGGGGAGGCAGCAGTAAGTAAGGTAGAAAATAAAGGTGGCCCATTTGTGCAGCACAGATGCTCCCAGAAGGTCCCGCAGCCCCTGGAGCTGCCCTGGGCACGGGGCTGGGCATGGCGCTGGGGGGCCCGAGCTCTGTGACTGCATGGAAAGAGCAGAGGATCTGGCTTGACTCTCAGATTGATGTTTACAGGGCAGGCAGAGGAAAAGTGGATGTTTTACTTGAAATGTTATGAAAATCGCTGAGAAATAATGCCTGTAGAAGGCAGTTCTCAGACTCTATTTCTGTTCACAAGAGACAAAAAGACATGCAATGGAACCAAAAATTCTGCAAATCCATTTCCTTTTATTTTATCACTGCAAGGTTCATGAACTGAAAGATGAGTTTGAGCAACATGACTCAGTTTCCAAGTGGAATTACTAAGTTTAACTTTTTTTTATACTCAAACCTTTTTTTTTTTAAGACAAGCTTGGCTTTTTCCCTCTATACAACAATAGTTAAACCTGATACTCAGTTGCTTGGCTAAGAGACTGATAGGATTAAAATCTAAAAATACAAAAGATAGAAACCAGATTGTGTTATCTAAAATATACATCCTCTCCTGTCGTGCTGGTAACTTAAGTTCACAGTGTAAACAGAGAACTAACAAGCTCTGGTACTGTCATTTGAGCTAGGGGTTTTTTTTAACATAAACTAGCTCCAAGCAGCTCACAGAGCTCTCTGAGAGATCAGGTACATAGATTTCAATGTGTCTTCAGTCCATGAGTATTTGATTGATATAGTACAGTACTCCTGTTCATATAAATATTTGAAGTTGGAAAAAACCTTCTGGTTTTAATTCTGTTAAAAAAAAAAAACCACTTTAAGCTAACTTCCCATAGCAGAACAGTTTTTTCACACACACACACACACATATCTGCGTGTGGCTCTGCTTTGTGTATGTAGACCCCTGCCATGAATGATGGGGTTTGTGTAGCCACTCAGCCCTTGTTGTTTCTTACAAACCAGCAGGAAGGTAGCTCGCAGAGCTCCCATTGACTTTGGAGGATACTGGATAAACAGAGTTGTAGGACCAGTCACTTTCTAGGTTTCACATGTTTCTAGGGAATTCATTTGTTCTCCTCACACCTCATGCAATCTGCGGTCCCAATGCAGTGGTTATAGAGGTGACTGCCATCACACTGAAGGGCTTGGAGACCTCATGAGGCTTACCAGCCTGTATGTTCAATTCATACAGCACCTTTTATTGTTGCATTCGCTGCTTTCTGAAAACATAACGGTACCTTTTTTCTTGTTGTTATGAAGCAGGAAAAATGTTGTTTCCAACTAGAGAGACCCCTCATAAACAAGTATCTGAGAGAAAGGAAGTGGGGACACTGCAGATTCTTGACATCCTGGGGCATGGGCAAAAGCACTAAGTCAGGAAACCCAGAAGAGAATTGCTAGCAAAGTAGGAATTGCAGCTGGCATTGAAAAAGATTTCTGAGATGCTTGGCTTGACAAATTCAGAGCTGGAAACCATGTGTAAGAAGCCGCAAACAAAGAAAACAACATCTAAATGTCAGAAAAATCAAGAGGCTGATTCCGTAATCAGCGAAGGCAGAAGACACAGCAAAGTTGAAGGCACAAGATGAAAACAGACTCCCGTGCTCTGGGATATGCCTGTTCTCATTTTTTTTTTTTAATTCTAGCCTCTCAGGTTCTCTAATAGGACTTCTCCTTGCCTACACGCTAGCACTGAAAACACCACCCTCCTGGTTACCAGCAGCACCTACCATGGCGCCGATGAACTCAGTTACCACAGACGGGGAGGAGATGTCTGAGGTACTCCAGTCCCAGCCTTTTAAGGACCTTTAATTCAAGACTAATAAACCGAAGCACCAGCAGAAGTCAGAAGCAATTTTTCAGACGCAGCTCATGTGCCAGCAGTAACTGGATGTCTGCAGGAGCCGGCGACAAGTGTGACCGCGACACTGCTCCCAGCGTGGCACGGAAAGGCTCGGAGATGCCACCGCCACCTGATGTGCATCCTCCGGCTTCTGCCGAGTGCATCGGGAGTCACCGCCCATCTCCCAGAGAGGAAGGAACTTCAAGGGCTTTGCCACTTTGCCAGCCTAGTTCCTCCATGGGTTGTCCATAGCTTTTCCAGGGAATTAGAGATTGCCTTGCAGTGTCAGTATTTTCTTTAATTTTTGTTTTAGGCAGGATCATTAACTTTTTTTGCACTGAGTATCTACCCATCTGGGAGGTAGGAGCCTCCCAGCACAGCCAGGATGGTGAGAGCCATCTCTACTGGTTTCACTGTCAGAATGGTGTTCATCCTTTGTCCTACATAGTCATAGAATGGCTTGGGTTGAAAGGGACCTTCAAAGATCATCTAGTCCAACTCCCTGCCATGGGCAGGGACATCTTTCACTAGATCAGGTTGCTCAAAGCCCTGTCCGACTGGATCTTGAACACTTCCAATGATGGGGTATCCACAGCTTCTCTGGGCAAGCTGTTCCAGTGCCTCTCCATCCTCACTGTAAAAATTTTCTTCCTTGTATCCAATCCAAAATTAGCCTTTTTTAGTTTAAAACTGTTGCCCCTTGTCCTGTCACTACAGACCCTGGTAAAAAGTCTTTCTCCGTCTTTCTTATCTCCCCATGCCCACAAAGCCAGCAATGCACAGAGGAGGTAATAAACGCGTGACAGCAGTGGAAAAGGCAAAGCCACCTCGCTGTGAAAGCTGAGGTGAAGCAAGGGCATTCATAGTGTCTCTTCAAAGCTGGCCAGATCAGGTCAGTCCCATATCCCTGTGCGCTGCTTCCTTGGAGCAGCCATCTGGTACCCTGCAATTTGCAGCTTCCCTTGCCCCTGCACCCTTGTGCCACACACCACTTTTCCAGGAGAAATTATTTCAGAGTCAGGAAGCCTGTGGAAGGAATAAAAGGCTACCTCTAGCAAGCAGTGAGCTTGAAAGCCTACATGGAGTACGGTCTTGTGCTTTCTGACACTTGGGAGTGAATATAATTTCAAAGTTTAAGAAGGGAGGCAGTCTGCTTTAACTTCACCTTTGTGTCTTTTTATTTGTTTACTGTTTTTTTTTCTTTTAAATTCTGGCTTATACAGGTGGAGCCAGTCTATGCATTAGCTTGTTCCTGTCTGCCTGTGGCTTAGCTATATATTTTAAGACTGTTTTCCTTTACAGGAAATGGGAAGCTGTGGAATGCAAAATATCATTTTAGTAAAAATAATACTGCCTAACAAACCCCAAATGATTTAGTGTATGTAAAAAAGCAGATACACCAGAGAGACTCACTTGGAAACAGTGTTTGGTGAATAACTTTTTTTTTCCCCCACACTGCATTATTTAAAGTTAGGTGGATACATTCAAAGAGGCTGACTTGAGTAGGCAGTTTGTTGCTCATCACTTATTTCTCAGCCATTGCTCCAAGCTACACAGCATACACACAAATTCATCCTGCAGCAGTGTCCTCAGCAACCCTTCTGCCTCCAACACAGTCAACCTGAAGCCATTATCCTATATAATACAGGATTGCCATGGACAGCATGAAGTTAATGGAAAGTAGGCAGCTACTTATCCTTTGGGACAGGTTACAGGTGGTGAAAAAGCAAATCCGAATTTATTGGACATTCCAGCTGAGAAATCTTTCTTCTTAAAATGGTAGGAAGCTACTTCTTTTAGTATTATACTGAGGACCAAGAACTTAATAGGAAAGGCAATACAGAGTGTTTCTCATTACCTAGAAGGCAGGTTAGTGCTGGGGTAGGCACTGGCCTGCAGTCCGTGGCTGTGGTCTACCTATGGCAGTGCAGAGCTTCACAGGGACTAATTTGCTGTCATTAATTTCACCTCCTCAGCGATCTGCCTGCCATCCCTTCCCTCCCTGCCTCCCCACGCAAGCATAGGAGAAGTAGCTCAGCTAATCAAATAGAAGATGAACCAATTTGTGAATATTTTCCATGGGCAGAGGTGAAAATTGCTGCACTATGATGCACAGAGGGCAGCCCCTTCAGTTTGGGCTTGGGTGTGCGGCATGGTTATCGCCCCTGAATGCTTTGGGCTTGCAAGCGCTGAAGGTTCATGGTGACGAGAGCGGTTTGCTGCTTGCAGCTTTCACATCAGCTTGCCTCCTTCATCCCACCAGGCCCCAGGAGAAGCAGTGCTTGGTGACCTGGCAGAGCTGGTGGGTGGTAGAAGGGGTCTGTGGCTGAGCTGTCTGCCAGCCTGACAGTTGTTCCCGGCAAATCTTTATGTGCCAGGATGTCTTCAAGAAAAGTGGGGAATCAGTTTGCAAGCCATTATTTCATTTAAGCTGGAATTAGCTGCTCACAGCAAATTTATTTGCACTAGATAATTCTATCCTCACCAGTGAATGGTTGGTTTTCTTTGTGCACGGACTGCAGGAATGAATCAAGACTTTTCAGCATCTGTAACTGAGTTTTGGCCATGTAGAATAATTAGAGAAGGTATATTAAATGAAGTACGCTTTAGCTTGCATGTTGCAGAGTCTTCCCTTGGCAGATGCAATTACTTTCAAATGCAGTGATAGGGTGACATTGTTCCGGCAGAAACTCCCCACAGTAACATTACCAGAGTGACTTTAAGCCAGCACACAGGGACAAGAAAGTCAGCCCAGGTTCCGAGGGCTGGGACCATTCCTAAGAGCCCTAAGGCCCTGGTTTGCTTGCCAGGGAAATGAGAGAGGATGTGTGTGGTGCCACAGCAGAAAAGGAATTAAAAAGGAGCTGTGAATCCACTGACAAGCAACGTAACCATACCGAGCATATCTCTGTGATGCAGCTGTGTCAATTTGGGGAAAATATTTACATTCAGTCCACACCAAAAATCTGAAGAACACTACTGTGTCTTCAGTAGAAAAAGAGAATAATTTTAGTAGTGCAGCTTATAATAAAATATCAGTGGGAAAACCAGAGGCCATTACTACAGCAGATCACCCTTTATGCTGACCACAGCATCAGTCAAGTACGGCTTCCTCAGAGACCATTTGGCATCACAATTTTGTTTCCCCTGGACATCATCTTTATATTTTGAAAGAAGAAAAAAAACCCCACCATTTGCCTGCTGTTGTCTCACGGATGCCTCATGCCTATTCATTCCATTTTGTTGTTTTTTGTATTCCAGAGTAAACACATTCTTCCTGACAGTGCTTGGTTCTTGTCCTACATTCAAAAAAGATTACTGCTGACTGGTACCTTCTCTTCTGTTGCAAAGGAGCCCAAACCGGCAAAGCCTTGCACCTGTGCGTAACACTTATTCACATAAATTGGACACTGCACAGAAATTACTAACTTGAGTAAAGATTGCAAAGCTGGTTTTGCCCTTTGCCCTTTGCCACTCCTGAGCCTGAACAGGAAAAGGCAAAAGGCAAAAATGCAAGTTGAGAGAAGAAAAAACTAGGAAAAATGAAAATTTGAATGCCAGACCTTTAAGTCCCAGAATCTACCTCCTGCACAGAATTTGCAGGTAAACAAATTGCAGGCATAAATGTTATGTCCTCAGTTAAGCATTGGAGAGTTAATTCCTCTTAGCCACTTCAGTCCTTGATATGTGGGTATCACCAGACGATTGATAGTTACTTTATATCGTTCACACTGGTCATAAGCACTGGCTTTGAAAATTACACCTCAGCGTTTAAAATGCCAAAAACCGAAAGAGATGCTGACATCAGGGTGGCCCCAATAGCATGCCACACTTATTTCAAAGAGTTTCAAGTGAAAAACACCCCATCAGTGCCAGTTTCTTGCTTGCAGTGGACTTGGGTCAAATCATCACCAAGAAGAGGACACAGTAAATGGAAACACGCAAATGGGAGCTGGAGTTTCGAAGAGATATCTACTGCCAGCAGCATCACGTAAAGCCTGCTGCTTCCACTGAGATATGGTTAAAACTCACACCAAGATCACTAAGGGAAGGATGGGATCAAAAAAATCGTAGCCACAGGTACTGTTAGGAATTTGAATGTTGTAAGAGTGAGCTCTTACACCTAGGGATGCTTTCCAGATCCCCAAAGTGCTCCTCACTCCCAGCTGGGAGTGCTACCCGGTTTTGGACAGGGCTGGCTCTGATCTTACTAAATGATTATCAGGTAAGCTTCTGCTCATCTGCTACACTAGCCACATTTTCATAAGAGTGCCTGTGCAATACCAGTTTGAATAACTGGCCTTTTCATTTTACTCACAAACAAAATGAGGCTTTTTTTAAACTGAAACCACAAGGGTAGATACAGGCTTTCCAGTAGCCTGTATTAAGCGCTACCAAACTGTTCAGATTTGCTTTCCATCCATTTGCAATATCTTTTTAGTTATTAAATGCAAAGTCTTCGTTTAACACAAAGTGAGAAAACAAAGATTTGGTTTTGCCATTGACTAATCCTTTTGAATGGAAATGATGGTGGGTTCCACAGGTTATTTTTTTGTTTGGGCTTTTTTTTTCTTTTCTTTTTTTTTTTTTTTTTTTTTCTTCTTTAAAAATATGAATGCAGAAATGTCAACAGTGTTTTATCTTGGCCTCTCTGCTTCAGCTGAGGGATGCCTGTGGAGAGCTTGGGAGATGCAGAAGGATTAGGCAAGCTTGGAGCCCCAGCTGCTGTCCCTCTCCCTTTCCCAGGACCTCTCCACATCCCCGGAGTGGCAGTGGGCTGAGGTAACTCATGCTGTATCTCATGGGCTGGTCAGGCAGCAGGCAGGGACGACGCTGGTGCCATTGCGCCTTGCAGGCTACAGTAAAAAACAGGAAAATCACCACAATCCTACTTTGACCTGATGGTGCTCAGCTATTAGGCTAAGGTACTACTTCAGAGGTCCAGCATGCTGGAAATGGGTGGAAATGAGGCCATTGCCAGAGTAAGTCTGACTCCCCCACAACTCCTGCTACCTTGGCGTGAGACTGGTAAAAGGCTTTTTGCTAAGTTGCCTTGGGTTCAGCAGCTGAGACCCTGCAGTAAGATGTATTTCTGAGTTGTGCTGTTGGGTCCAGCTGTCTCCAGAGCACAGAGAACAGAGAATGCTTTTTTTAGCTAGCAAAGGCCTTTAATTGAAATTTTATTCAGTGTAAATCAGTCTTGCAGAAAAACTAGTTTTGACACACTAACTTTCAGTGACTTTTTTCATCACAAAATATATTTCTTTCATATGAATTTCATACTTGCAATTGGTGTTTCTTATTCCTGCTCTTAAAGGCACATACTTGTTGCTTTAATTGTGCAGCTCAATTGCAACAATGTAATACTAAGATTATAGTGCAAAGGTACAGGATTTTTCCTTCTCTGTGTTCAGTTTTGCTTCTTGATATGGGAGTCTTTGCACCTAATATGTATGTATGAAAAGTGCTGCTATGGAAGATTCAATTTGTTGAAAAGCACAGCCATTGATTTGTGACTCTTCTGCCGTAGTCTCATCCATTGTATTAATGCAAATCAAATCACTTTCTTTGTGAAACAATAGCTTTTATACACGTGTATGGCATTTTCATTACAGCTCCATTTCATAAAAGGTATAGATTTACTTTAGAAATTCAACTTCCACGCTTTTCTTTTTTTTTGTGCTTTTTTTTTTTTTTGAATAATGAAGAGTTTAGGCCCAAATATTTTTCAGGCTAAGTTTTGTTAACCCTGAATAATCCTGGTTGCTTAAGTGTTAGATAATACAAAATTTCAGTTCATGGGAGCACTTTTACCAGTGTTGGTAGCATTTGGTCCAGGTCTCCATCATTGCAAAACTTTGAGGGAAGATGTCTGTATATGAGCTTGTGTATGTTCTGGGCATCACTTAAAAGATACTTGTTTCTATATCTTCATGTAAGTCCCAAATTTCAAAACCTTTGTTTTCAGAAAATATCCTTCACGCTATTTAATGACTGCCAGCCTCTGAATTGCTTTCCTTTCGTCTGACTCCAAAGTTTCCATGACACCGGATTATGGTACCATAAGAAGTGCGCCTTACAGATTCAATTACAGCCTGAGAAAAGCAAGGTGAATAAGACAGAAACTTGCAGCCATGGAGAGAAAAGCTTCTGTGTTTAAAGAGAATCCAGAATAATATACTTAGGAAAGGAGGGGTTTTACCTTAAATACTGTGAAAAAATAGAACAGCAGTTGCCTGAAAAGAAAATGAAGCCACTGTGTATTCTCTTGTGTGTGTCATTTTTATAGAGTGTATCTTTTTCAGAAGGTGGTTAGAGCTGAGATGATGATTTGCATGTCAAGCAAACTGTCTTAATTTCCTTGTTCTTGCTCCCCTCCTAGGATGTCACCGCCTGGTATGTGTTCTAACAAACATGTTTGTCAACGAAGAAATCACAGCAAATGCTCAAGTTAATGACAGTGTTAGCTGTTAGTTTGGCATCCTGTTCTGACTTCATTGGCAGATCTGTCTGTAATGCTAGCCAGCAATGCACATACTCAGAACACATAGACAGGCTCAGGGAATACGTGCGATATGCTTTAGTCTGATATTCCTCCTCACAGTCAAATTTACTTTGTATTTAAAATGTTTTAATATTAGCAGTTCTGATGGGGGCTCTGTACCTGCATGCAGTCCTGGTCTGAAATGCATACAAAACCCAGTCATACAACTCGAATTTAAATCAACTTTGTTCTTTGTAGTATTAGCCATAATTCTGTGAAACTCTAAATGCATTGTAATTATAATAAATCTATTGGGTTTTCCAGTCCATTAAAAACCCAAATGAGAAAAAAGAAGTTCCTCCCTTCTCCCCCTCCCCAGAGGGCAAAGAGTTTTTGAACTGGGAGGCAAACAGATATTTCAGGAACTCCAGGTGATAATGTTAATGACTTTGTTATTTCTGCTCGAAAACATCCTATCGTAGCAAGCATAAAAATATGAATGCAGACCAATTTACAATCAATAATATCACATCAATATGGAAATACCTTTGTCAAGAACAGTTTTAATTACTGGCACAATGGAATTGCTTAAATGAGGAAAACGTGAAGGGGCAAAAAGGGGAAAAAAAAGGAAATTCAAAAGGAGAGGGAAAGAGGAAAAGGGAAAGCCACACTACCATCTCAGAAAGAGATTGTAAACTAGGTAATATTTTCTCATTTCAGGGTTCACTGGAGTTAATAATCTTGAATGTTCTGCTCATTCCTGGATCTTCATGGTCAAGTAGCAAATATCTAACCAAGGCCCTTTGATGTGAAGCAACATTAAATGCATTGTACGCATCAATATTAATACTACCTCTCACTTATGGCTCCAAAGTCTCGGTCACGTTTTCACGCTGGACACTGTGTAAGTGCCTTTGTCCACCCTGGCTGAACTGCTGCACTCTTTCAGCGCACAGCTTCTAGCTGTACCAGAAGATGCTCCTTACAGATTGGCTTTTAGTTTAGTTAAAATAGATGAAGCATTTGTGAATTTTGAGCATTTGTCCTGACAATGTCAGACTTTTGATGTGCCTCTGTGTCAACATTGCTCAGATTTGAAGAAGTAGTGAGGGTGAGAGTATACCCTTGGTTACACCTCCATCTCCACGTGCTTCCAGCCTTAAACTTTTCTGGCTTATGGAAACATGGTTTTTATGGAGCATGATCCTTGTATCAACAAGGGCAGACTTTTCCAAATGATATATATGAGTTCTACAGCTTAGCCCTGTTCCCAGTAAGACTCTTCACCAAAGAGCACTAAAATAACCAAGGCCCATCTTGGCCACCCGCAGCCCAAATGAGAATCTAGCTGTCTGTCTACAAAATAGGCTTCCTTGTGCTTATGCAAGTGTGAAAGTCTTGAAAAGCCTATTCAGAAATATGCTTCATGTATGTAACTGTAGTTTCTGCACAAAATTCAGATACTTCTAGAATCCTACCAGGAAATACACCTAGCTCACCTCAGGTAGCATCCCTCAGACACCACCCTGACTTTGAACTTGAGGCAGTATCTGTACCCCTTTGGGGAGAGGTGCTTTGCATTCACTTCCACTCAGCTCAGAAGTTAGAAGCACATTGCAGCAGGCTTATTTCAGCCAAAGAGGTTTGGGTCTTTTTTCAGTTCCAGAAACCAGCCACATGATTTATAGCAAATACTTCTGCTTTTGGGTTGTCTGTGCTGTTTCTCCACCTTTTGTCCAACTGTATGAGCTCTTTCCACTGAGTCCTGCTTAACTCGATGTAGGTAGCAGTGAGAGCCGAGGAGGGCTGGTGGTGCCCGCAGCTCTGCAGCAGGGTGTCCCTTTGCTCAGTTGCAAGCCTCCCTCCTGTGTCCCTGGGCAGGAAAAACACCAGGTCCTTGCAGAGCCCTGGGGCCAGTGAGGGCAAGAGGGCCAGGGCTGCTGCTTTGCACTGGTTAACAGGGCTGGGGAAGCACCATGAGAAATGATTCAGTAGTTGTGTATGATCTCCTTTCTGAGCTGCAAGGGAAGGCACCTCTTTGCAGGGTTACACCTTAGGGAACAATCTACCATAAAGCTGTTTACAGTAATATCTCTGGTGATTCATGCAGAATCCTGATCTCCTTCTGTGACCTGCCTGGTGGATGAAGGAAAGGCTGTGGATGTCATCTACCTGGACTTCAGCAAAGCCTTTGACACAGTCTCCCATAGCATTCTCCTTCAGAAGCTGGCAGCTCATGGCTTAGATGGGCGTACTCTTCGCTGGGTAAAAAACTGGTTGGGTGGCCAAGCCCAGAGAGTAGTGGTGAATGGAGTTAAGTCCAGTTGGCGGCCGGTCACAAGCGGTGTTCCCCAGGGCTCTGTTTTGGGTCCAGTCTTGTTTAATATCTTTATCGATGATCTAGATGAGGGGATTGAGTGCATCCCCAGTAAGTTTGCAGACGACACCAAACTGGGTGGGAGTGTCAATCTGCTGGAGGGTAGGATGGCCCTGCAGAGGGACCTGGACAGGCTGGACCAATGGGCCGAGGCCAATTGTATGAGGTTCAACAAGGCCAAGTGCCGGGTCCTGAACTTGGGTCACAACAACCCCATGCAACGCTACAGGCTTGGGGAAGAGTGGCTGGAAAGCTGCCTGGCTGAAAAGGACCTGGGGGTGCTTGTTGACAGCCAGCTGAACATGATCCAGCAGTGTGCCCAGGTGGCCAAGAAGGCCAACAGCATCCTGGCCTGTATCAGGAATAGTGTGGCCAGCAGGAGCAGGGAGGTGATTGTCCCCCTGTACTCAGCACTGGTGAGGCCGCACCTGGAATACGGTGTCCAGTTTTGGGCCACTCACTACAAGAAAGACATTGAGGTGCTGGAGCGTGTTCAGAGAAGGGCAACAAAGCTGGTGAAGGGTCTGGAGCACAGGCCTTATGAGGAGCCACTGAGGGAACTGGGATTGTTTAGTCTGGAGAAGAGGAGGCTGAGGGGAGACCTTATCACACTCTACAACAAAGGAGGTTGTAGCGAGGTGGGTGTTGGGCTCTTTTCCCAAGTAGTTAGCGATAGGATGAGAGGAAATGGCCTCAAGCTGTATCAGGGGAGGTTTAGATTGGATATTAGGAAAAAATTCTTCACGGAAAGGATAGTCAAGCACTGGAACAGGCTGCCCAGAGAGGTGGTGGAGTCACCATCCCTGGAAGTGTTCAAAAAATGGGTAGATGTGGCACTCTGGGACATGGTTTAGTGGGCACGGTGGTGTTGGGTTGATGATTGGACTGATGATCTTGGAGGTCCTTTCCAATCTTAATGATTCCTAGTTTTTACTTTCATTATAAATAATCCAGCCACCAAGCCAGGAAACATGAAATTGCTATTCTACCCTTAACTGGTTTAGTGGTGGACTTGGTAATGTTAGGTTAATGGTTGGACTGGATGATCTTAAAGGTCTTTTCCAACCTAAACAATTCTATGATTCTATGAAAACCCCTCCCAGCAAAGTTTTCCCTTTTGGAGCAGAAGCCAATAAATTTTGGATGTTGTGTCATGCTGCACATGGCAAAAAGGCTGAATGTAACCACTGAGCCTATTACACAGGATCTTAGCCTCAGTAGGCATCTACTAGAATACACCAAATCCTCATACATAGTCAATACTGTTAAAAAGATAGGTGTACCTTGAGTGGCTTTTGAGGTAGAGCTTGAACACACCAAACTCTTATAGGAAAAAAAGCAAAAGGCTGGCCTCCAAATACAGATAGCTGTTGTGGTTTAACCCCAGTCAGCAACTAAGCACCACACAGCCACTCGCTCACCCTCCCCACCCCGGTGAGATGGGGGGAGAATCGGAAAAAAAAAAAAGTAAAACCCGTGGGTTGAGATAAAGGCAGTTTAATAGGACAGAAAAGGAAGGGAAAATAACAATAATAATAATAATGATAAAAAAATACACAAAACAAGTGATGCACAATGCAATTGCTCACCACTCACCGACCTGTGCCCAGCCAGTCCCCGAGGAGCAATCACTGTCCCCCAGCCAACTCCCCCCAGTTTATATACTGAGCATGAAGTCATACGGTATGGAATAGTATAAGCAGTACTTAGCAACAACTAAAACATCAGTGTGTTATCAACTTTATTCTCATACTACATCCAAAACACAGCATTATGCCATCTACTAGGAAGAAAATTAACTCTATCCCAGCTGAAACCAGGACAATAGCCTACACATGTAGTTTCAAAGAATTCTTGTACTGGTTAGTCTAATCCCTGCTTCCATGAAAATCCCCCAGCTAAACATCTGGTTCTTCTACAGATGATGCAGTTTCAAAACTGAAAGACACTGGAGGAATTAATTATTGATGAAAAGGTTATATCTCATCTATAGAAGTAAGTATTGGGTGCTAAGCAAACAGGCCACCTTTTTTATTTATTTAAAATAGCAAGATCCTGTGTCCCTGAAGGTGATAATAAATATTTTACTGTACAGACTTCAGGTAAAATTGAAATGCTCTAATTGAAAGTCACTGATGATGTATGTGTTGAAAATTCACCTTTGAAGAGAGTAGCAGTGGCTTTCAATGGTGTCAAAACACAATTTTGTAATTTTCTAATCCCAACTGATACCTATAAACAAAAACCTGTCCTGCAGTCAGTCACCACTTTTTCTTCCTTCTTTTCAAAACCTTAATTTTCTACACATCTGTGTTGGTGCAGAGGTACATTAGCCATTACAGTCACTTGCAGATGTGTGTTTTATAGTGTGTTGTAAAGATTGTTTTCCTAAACGTCCTTTTGCTCTACAGCATGTGTCAACCTAACTGAATGAATTTCTCAGTGTCTTACTGGGCTCAGCCATTGAAAGTAAAGGCTCTTCCTCTGTCTTTGCTGACGCTTGTGCATTGAGCATTGTTGCTGCATTTCTTTCACAGATGGATTGCTAGGAAATGTGTGAAACTGCCTTGGGCACCAAGAAAACAAGGGCATCAAGCCAGGACCATAAAAGACTATTTCCAACAACTGCAGCTGCAAGGTGCCTTGCTCCACACTGAGCTCCACTCTCCTACCCTGGCTGGCTCGCTTTTCCTTTATCTGAGAAAGAGGGCACGTTTCAAGTACAAGCAAGTTGGGGAATTACAGTAGAAATGCAAAATACAATCTCCTTTAAAGTATATGTGGATTCTTTGCTCAGTGCTGCAAATCTACGTATTCCCACACCTGAGATGAGCCATGAAAGTGCTTAGACCTGAGCATCTTTCACCAGATCCCTCCCTGTTCATGCAGAAGTGCAGAGAAGGCAAAGAGCAGTACATAAACACCAAAATTAAACAGTGACTGGATCGCAACATTTTTTTAAACCCTATTTTTCACTTTTTATTTCCTATCATTTGACTAGAGTGATGGTCCCTAAAAGAATTTGAGAGGAAAAATTGGGAACAGGAGAGCAGACAAGCCAGCTCAGCATCAAGCTGTAAGGAAAAGACAGGAATTACCATGCCATTTCAATGCCCAGCAGACCTGAGGCACCTCAGAAGCGGATGCAAGCAGTCCAAATTTGGCTGTAAATTAGAAGTGTGGGAGGCTGCGAAACCAGCTAATAACAGGCTCTAAGAGGTGTACCTGTCCCCAGAGAAAAACAGAACTGGAGGATAAAAGAAACCTTGCAAAACGGTAGCTAAATAACAAAATTACAAATACTACTTCAGCTTTTAAGGAATTCTTAAAAAAAAAAAAAAATCTGATGCCAATAAAAAGCATAAATGCAATCTATATCAGTGTAAATTATACTGTAGCAAGTCCAGGGCATCATTTGCCTGTCTTACAATATCATCATCACTGTATTCTCTGCATATTGCAATTCAAGTTATCATTCTGCATCTGGAATGCAAAGAAGCCAAGGATACCAAACTGGAAACAGATGGTATTCTCCACCTAGATTAATATTTACATTTCTAGCCACTTAATCTCAAAGAAACATAGCAGAAATGAAAGGAGCATAAGGAAGTGACAAATACGAGAAGAGTACAGGGAAAACTGCCCTGGTAAGAAAGCTGGATTTGTAGAGGAAGGAAAATATATGGAAAATAAACTGGTAAATCCTGTTTCATATTACAAGGACAAGAGAGGGAGCCAATGGAACTGAAAATCAGTAATCAGAAAACTAATTAAATCACCACGCTTTGTCTTTACACAATGCATAATTAATCTATGTCACAGATGTTCTAGAGTCAAGAGAGATTAGATGATTGTATCCATAATATGGACATCTGCAGCCATGTGATATAGGATGGAAGCCCTCATGTTGTACGATATCACCCAGGTACTCACTGCTGGAGTTTTGGATCAAACTTCTCTTACTAACAGGTTATTTTCTATCTCCTCTGCACTGGGTTTGCGGTATCTTTAAAGCAGCTGGCAGACAGCTGTCACACCAAGTTCCTGATATGCTAAGCTATTTGGTCTTTTCTGGCCTGTGTGATTTATTCCACTTTGACTTAAAAACAAATAAGTATATATATCAGCCTCACATAATGAAAAAACTGTCCTGAAAGAAAAATAAATACGACTTATTTTTTTGTGTGGCTTAAAGCAAAGATTGCATTTTAAAGACTTTGATGAAAAAATATATATTAATTCTGCATATATTATACAAAATTAATCATACGGATGCAGATCTCTTCCCTCAGAAGGCTGGCTGCCTTTAAGTAGCTTTTGCCTTTGAAAACCCTGAACTCTGGATGTGACAAAATCATTAGTTGGTGTTTTAAAAGAAGCACAATGAATGCTAAAAAGACACCCCACTTCCCACATACAAACTTTCTAGCGATAAAGAGCCTTTTCAGACTGTATAATCCTATTTACTGTTCTTAATTGGAGAACTGTGTTTGTCAAAAAGTACAGAAGTCTTCAGTTGTTTGGAAGTGAGATCTGGCTCATCAGCTCCCAAGGGAAGAAAAGAACTATTTATTTTAACCGTTAAGCCCAAATGCAAACTGCACAATAAATCTGTCTATCCAAATACTGACCCATTTCATGTAATGTCAGGATGAGGCTAGTCTTGCTGTATAAGGCTATTGTTGCTAATAAAAAAAGCAAACGCTATTACAGAGCCCTGGGAGCAGCTTCCAGGAGGTGGCAGGGTGAACGACTGCCAACCCCAGCGCCTTCCCCAGCTCCTCCACAACCCACAGCCTGCAGGGAGGCTGGAAAGGAACCTCAATTACCCAGCTCCATCTAGTGTTTGGGAAACAAAACACTCCTCAAAACCCACACTGTCCGTTTTTACTAAATGCCACCGGTTTTCTGTTTTCAGGAGGAGAAAGAGTTTTGCGGAGCAGGCGGGAAGCGGTGGTGTGGGAATGGGGATGGGTGCCCACGTATGGATGAGCATGGCCAAAATCACAGTCTCTCCTGTCTGGCAAACCCAAACCGACTGCATTTCTGTGCCGAGGAGATTACTCTGTGCCAGTGGGGTTTTGCTCCGGTCTGTGAACACCGGGATGTCAGTAAATATTTCCAAGGTGAGCAGGCAAAGCTAGCTCTTATGAGGAATGTATTGATCTGGGCATGCTCAGCTTGTTAAGGGAACTGCATTTCCACTGGAAAATTTACGGGGGTCAGCAACAGAAAACCACTGTTTCACATCCAAAGAGGTGGTCAGGAGGAGATGGTTTTGAAGCTCCTCAGAACTGCACCGAGGAGTGGTCTCCAAGAGGAAAATGCCTCTGGATTTCTAGACAAAAGACAAAAAGTTCCAACCCAGTCTCATCTCCCTTTAATTTCCCAAACCAAGGCCAGCCTGTAGAAAGCAGAATCCAAAGAAATCGCAAGAGAAAAGGCTGTCTTTGGGCCCTCCTAAGCCCAAAGATCTCCGTTCTGAAACTGCTGGTAGTTCCCCTCTGCCCACTTTCTCTGGCTCACAGGTGATTTCTGTTTGACAGCCACTAACAGGAAATGTGCAACAGCACAGCTGCCAGTCACATTTCTCATTTTACATGTTTTAACCGTATTTCTTTAAGAAGAGACAACTTACAAAAAAGAAGACCATGGCACATCCCTGTCAGCTCTCCAGTCTGAACAATTTGAATAGTGCTGATATAGAGCAGTTTAAATAAACAACATGACACTGTTTTCAAGAACGAACCAACCATAAGGACTTTCCAGCAAATACTTGTAAAATTTCGTTAAAAATCTCTATTTAAAGCCAGCTAGTTTTCTTTCTGGTCAGCTCAGAAATAAAGTTGCTTGTTTTTTTCTCTCCTTAATACTTTTGTGCACTCCTGCCAAATTTCCTGGGAGATTTGTGGTTTGGTCCAGCAGAAGCAGGACTACCCCTGCTCTGGCTCTGCAGATCTGCTGGGCATCAAGCTGGCCTTCTGAATCAGTTGTGGATGCCTCCATCAAACCTTGCCTTCGTACTGCAATGGGGTTACTTCATTGGATGCAGAGACGGCTCTTTTCTTGAGTCATAACAAAAGTTGTAACTCCACAACAGTAGTTGTGTACCCTTTGCTTCAGGGTATCTGATTTGCATAATAACTAGAGAGATGGCTATTGTGGAAAAAAAATAGGCTGTCTGCAAATCCCCATGCTGCAGGAGGCTGGCAGCCTTGAGAACCAATTGCAGAGGAGGGATTTGAGTAACTGCTGCACATGTATTTTTTTAGGGATATATCGCCTGTGAGTTATTTTAAGGTGGTACAGGTACAGGCCACCAACTCTACAGCCTTCTGCTGTCTACCTAGGCTGTCTTCCTGGCCCTAGCCCCCATGTTGTTTAGGAAAGCCCAAGGAAGCCAAGATTGCTCCCCAAGGCACAGCTGGCTCATGCGCTAGGTGAGCCTGGGTGCCTCCTTGCCTCATGGAGGAGTCTCTCAGCTCCAATCCCCAAATGCCAAGAGGTGCCAAGCACCCCAACCCTGCCTCCAGGACTTCCACACAATATTGCGCAACTATTAATGCACAAGCCTTTTGTCACAGCAACGTATTGCTTAAATCTCCTGCAGCATGGCTGGCTCTCCAGCACCTCCTCCTTTACTGCACACCGTCCCCCATTGCCTCCTCTATAGTCTCCTTTAATCAGCCTGCAGCTAATCCCATCCATGCCTAAATAAACGTAAGGTAGTATAAGCTGCTTAGGTTTACCTAATGGCCCATACCTCCTCCTCCCAGCTTCCTTCAAACTCTGTCAGCTAAAAGATAATTCTCTTTGCGCTGATCCATAAAACAAAGCACATTTGTAGTTCTTTAGTAGTCCCATTTTTGCAGATTTCCAGAGTTAACATTTTGCCTCTCAAAAGTGAAAATCAAAAGGGAACATTCCTTAAAAGCATAATTTTGCACTCCTTTTCTAAATCTCGCCAGGATTAAGCTAGCAGACAATATTTAGTCTGGTGAGACAGTAGCATGGGACATTTCAGAAAGGATTTTTTTGGCAGAGAATACAGAACAAATTGCAGATATTGGCAGCTGGACTTGCATTTAGCTTTAAACAGGCCTGCCGTAAGCTTAAGTAATGCACAGCTGAGAGACAGTCAGCATTACTAAGCTTTTCTAACTGTTATATCTTTCTGCAGAGATAAGCATCAGTATATTCCTTTATCTAGCAAGCTACTGTAGGTATCATGAGACCTATTGACTCATGATCATTAGTAAAGTCACAAACCCACAGTTACATTTATCTACAGTAAAACATTTTGCCATCTATGCTATCAAAACATAGCAGAAGTCAAAAGAAAATATGTAAATCATTACCAGAATCTAAAATGTTTTGTAGAAATTACAGTTCAGTGAAAACCAGATTGGAAAAAGGCTCACATATCCTTAGGTTGTTGGGAGTTAACTTGCTTACACAGAAGACATCAGAGCATCATTTTAACATGAATATGATAGTTCATGAGGACAAGTTTTCTTGAGGACAAGTTTCTGCAGATTTGTAAATGATAGCAAAAAATCAAATGAAGGAATAAATCTGAACCTTTGACCAAAACATACCCAGAAGAATTTCACCTTTCTCTGTCCCCACACTGCAATTTTCTCATTTCTACACTTTCCGGTTTTGACTAGCAATGGCAAAGGCATACTGAGAGGGAAGAGAAGTGGGTTTGCTGGTATTTTGCTCAGAACAGACCAGGAAGTATCAGAAATCTAGATAAAAAGTAAAGTCTGAATGTAAGAGATTTCCAGACTGATTTCACAAGCTCGAAGTTTCAGATCAGTGTGGCTAACCTTAAGATAAGTATTTCAGCTTGTCTTAAAAGATAAGGTCTCTAACCTGTCCCCATTAAAACTGAATGGAGTGTTTTGGATTGGGCTCCAGACTGAAGAATAACCACTAGAAAAAACTCTTCATTGTATTAATCAGCATGAAAGGTACATTTGTTGCTATTTTAATAATGTTTCCTAAGATCCCTGCTTTTGCATAACAGAGTGTTGAGATAATGCATCAACTGAAATTCTTAAACAGAACATAATATACTCCTGTTAATGAGAAAAGTGACATATTATGGTGGCTGCCTACGTGTCGGCGCAACCAGCCAGGCTGCCTGGGGTGCTGCTGGCCCTCCTGGCTGTCCCTCTCAGCCCCTGAACTGGAGGCACAGCATCGCTGCGGCAGCCGCCCCAACCTCAGGCTACCTTCGTGCCCCGAGAGCAGATCTCACAGTACAGCAGCTTCTGCAACATCAAAAAAAAAAAAAAAAACAAAACCTGAGGTGTTTCTAGACACCCTGAGGGGCTTAGTCACATTCCCAGGACCCTCCAGGCAAATCCTTCAAATTCTGGCATATGGCACCATTTCCCAGGATGTTTCTCTAAGCAGAAAGGAGGGGAGTGTTCAGCTGTGCTTCTCTCCTTGGCAAGAAGGCTTATAGATGGAGATGAGGAAAAGCATCTCCAATACATGGGAAGTAGTGTTCCAGTAACATCTGGAGAGTACCTCCATAAAGGAAGAGCAGTTGAATTCATGCAAGAAGTAGGGGCAACCACTGGATGGTGTTTTACTTCTGATAGCCAAAAACTTTGGCGGTAGGTCTGATGATTTCAATTCCCCTGGGTGGGTACCAGAACCAGCTGATGGGGTGAAGTTTTCTGCCGTGCCAGTGAGAAGGATCAGCGGCCAATGCCAGAAGGGAGGAAGGGAGTTTAACAGATTTCCGGAGTGCTCAGCCCCTGACTTTGCAGTGTTGTACCCTCCTTCTCCCAGCCTCCCATTCTTCTGGCTACTCTAGGAAATTAGTGAAGCAGCATGTGGTTGGGAAGTGCTGTGCTGGCACCATGCAGTAGCAAAAGCACTGGAGCTTCAGCTACCACCGCTCCGCAGCTCTGCCAGAGTGAAACTCTTCAGTGAAAACTGTGGGTAGACTCTGAGTTTTCACATTGCCAGCAAGTCTAGGGGTGTATGGGCAAGAAAGACATACTACTCGGTGCAGTCCAGGCTTTCTAACGCAAGGCTGAATTCCATTAGAAAGGCTGAATTGCACTGGCCATGAGAGGATGTTTGTCTATTAACAATCCTTCCAAACTTTGCAGGGTTCCTGCAATTTCTCCTCTGATGCAGATGGCAAAGGGTCAAAATAAACACGCTTGTGCCAGAGGATCAGCAGAAGTTGTCCATTGTGGTACTGTAGCATGTTCATTTTGTCCTGCTTCATTGTACCCACACAGAGATGCCAACTCCACAAAATACTCGAGGTTCAGAATGGCAGCAGAATGTGACTTTGGGAGGCTACAAGGAAATTGGAGGTGTCTGCTCAGTGACTAATGTGCTGATTATAATATCTGCCTGCTGAATTTTGCATAATACATGGGAGAGAACTACAGAAAAGGAAGTCAATAGGCTTGGATCAATTTGTATGCAAACAGCTAGGTGATCTGTTGTTGGTGAACTTACACAGATTTGGACAAGACAAGGGCATTGTGGTGCTAAGCTGGGGTTGTTCCCTACATGTATTTTCAGACCAGTGCCGGGAAACTGGAGATAGATGAGTGAAATTAATGTTACTTTTGGTTTAAATGTGAAAAAAAAAAAAAAAAAAAAAAGAAAAAAAAGATAAGAACTAATTATATGTTGCTGGCTTGATCTGTGCTTTACAAATTTGCGTTTATGAATTTTTTTCTCACGATTAGCGATTTCTATTTGAAAGGGTGAGGAAGTGTTTGGAAGAGTGAATTACTGCTCACCACTGCTGCCAAGTCTCATGTTTTAATTTAAAGTTTCATGATTTTTGATGCATTTCTTAAAACTTACATTCTTGGAATAAAGATTCTATAACATTTCCAGCTTTTTTAAAATGTAAAACATGAAGCGATTTCACCTAGAAGATCAGATCAGATCTAAAAGGCAAATAAAAAGAATCCAAAATGTGTTATTTTAAGCATGCTTCATGACTTTAGGTCAGTTTGATGGGATTTGGGAGGCCTGATTCCTGAGAGTTTAAGGAAATTTTATGCTTTATTCATATCAAAAATAATATGTCAATTATACACGTACTTTTTCAAAACCATTTGCAATAGCCAAATTAAGAGAAACATTTGCAATGACAAGTAAACAGAGATGTTGTTTGGTTTACATTTTCACACAGTCCATTTCAGTCAGCTCTCAATTTTTCTCCTCTTTATTATGGGCAACTGTCTGAAGGAAAGGATCTGAGATGGTCAGAGACCAACAATTGAAGAAGTACAGTTCTGTACCTGTTCTGGACTTGGGCAGGTGATGTAGAACCAGTTGTGCAGACAAGTTTTATTTTCCATTTAAGAAAACTCTGAATTCTGGAATTTTTCATTCTGGAAGCATTTCTCAGCTGGTTCCCTCTTTTCTGTCTCAAGCTCTGTGTTCTTGCAAAAGTGTCTTATTCAGAGAAATGCTTTCGATCTGAGCTCAGGTTCATCCTGTCAATGTATAGACAGGAATTAGGCTTTTATTTTCCTTGGATTTGAGATTTCCTTTCTCCTTCTGCTACAGATCCAATTTTCCTACTCCAACCAACTCTATTTGTCAGTGATTACTACAATGCATCAGCCGTTACCATGTAACTGAAGAAATTAATGCAGATTAAAGAGTACATTGCTATAGGAATATTCCATTCAGTCCTAGGAAGACTAAATGAGTGTGACAGAAACAGCATCTTCAGGCCAGTCCCAGTTTCTTGCAGCTCCCTTTCCCATTTCATTAAAGCTTTTTTAGCATGGAATATGCAAGAATGCTAGAGAGGTTTGCAAAAAATAAGATGAAAGGAATGAATTAAAGGGAAGAAATAAGACTGGGGACACTTTCTTCTTATCTGGGCTGATTGTGTGAACACAGCATGGTGTGCTGTAAGAGTCAAATGACTGTTAGTGTTGCAAATTTCTCCACTGTGTGTCAGACTGAGGTCAAATCCTCAGTTTCTAACAGACAGTTTGCTCTAGAGTAGCGTTGATTCTTCATGCAAAAAACCTCAGATTTTTTTTTTTTCTTCTTTTTATTCTTAAAGGTCAAATATAGATACTGTAAGCTTTGCTTCCCTATGTCCTTATTATAAAAACAGGCTCTTCTGCAAGCTTTTCCTCTAACTTCCTAACACTTTTTTTTTTCCATAGCAATAGTGCGTTAGCCCTCAAGCTGGATGCAGTGCAAGCATATGATATAATGTGATCCTTGTTCCCAAGAGCTTACGGTGTAGGTGAAGCAGAATTATGTTACAAGAAATACAGTTGGAGAGCAGTTATAAAAAAGCAAAACTCAAGTTCTCCTTCAGTGAGGGATGACTGAAGTAAAAAGGATGGTATGTGAACAGATTTGGCTCCAGAAATACGTCTACCACTTTTTGTTGGTTCTTTTCTGAAGGCTTAGGAGAAAGGTCACTTACTGTTAACAGGGCTATGTTTTGCCATGTGGTCAGGCATGTCCTGGAGGCTACTGGTTTCAAGATTTTCCCATGAAAACATAGCTGTGATCTTTAAAATTTGGGACTTGAAAGAAAGGAGATATAGGTGTGATAAGAAAACGTACAGCAGAATATTGTAAATATTGAGGTTAGGACACATAAGATTCATGATCACACAAAGAGAAACATGGCTCCATTGAACCAGGTGCAATGGTTTCTGCCCTGTTTACAGGGAGTCACCAAAGCCAGGCTCTTATCTTGGAACAAAAAATTCTCCAAGCCTATAGTTATTTTAAGACCTGTGTGTCCTGGTTTCAGCTGGGATAGAGTTAATTTTCTTCCTAGTAGCTGGCATAGTGCTGTGGTTTGGATTTAGTATGAAAATAATGTTGATAACACACGGATGTTTTAGTTGTTGCTAAGTAGTGCTTACATTAGTGAAGGACTTTGCAGCTTCTCATGACCTGCCAGTGAGAAGCTGGGAGCGGGCACAGACAGGACAGCTGACCCAAACTGACCAAAGGGCTATTCCATACCATCTGACATCATGCTCAGTATATGAACTGGGGGGAGTTGGCCGGGGGGCAGCAATTGCTGCTGGGCACGGGTCGGCAGGTGGTGAGCAATTGCATTGTGCATCACTTGTTTTGTGTATTCTTTTATCATATTATTGTTATTATTTTCCCTTCCTTTTCTGTCCTATTAAACTGTCTTTATCTCAACCCACAAATTTTACTTTTTTTTTCCCAATTGTCTCCCCTATCCCACTTGGGGAGGGGAGTGAGCAAACGGCTCTGTGGTGTTTAGCTGCCTGCCGGGTTAAACCACAACAGTCATTTTGGTGCCCAACGCGGGGCGTGAAGGGTTGAGATAATGACAGATCTGACCATAGCGTGTTAAGGTAAATTTGTTATAAACATTTATTATATTGGTTTAATAGTCGCGGGTCACAATGTTGATTTATTTGCTCTCAAAGTCGTCGTGCCTGCTCTCAAATCTATGCTATGTAACACCTTACTGGCAGTGTATGTTCCCTGTTGTGCTGTTTATCATCCCTGGGAGCTGGACCAAGATTATAATTTGCTGCACTGTGTAACACTGGCTTATGATATGATAAAATTATTGGTTGTGGGACTAATCTGGTATTCGTACTTGGCATTGCTGTCATCTCCATACCTCAGGAGCCACCCCTCGCAAACTATTAATAATTACACTCTTTATTTTTTCTCCTTGAAGAACCAGTCTATGGGGGAGGCAGGGGGGACACTTTCCCACACTCCTTCACCTTCCCTTTCTCCTTCAGATAAGTTACAAAAGCTCTTGAGAATTTTGAATATCCTTGGTATGTTCAAACCAGCATGTTCCTATTGCTATGTCTCCTGAATGTGGTTCAGGTCTTGTTTGGGGTTAAACAACTATTTAAAAATACCATCCAGAGATCTACCCCCGCAACAGGCACTGTGGCTACTCAAACCCTGATGACAGGCACTGCAGCTGAACCAGAGAACCAACCTGTGCTGGCATCAGTTTCCCCTATGCCTAAGAAGAAATACACAGTAAGGAAATGGGATAGAAAATCTACCTCAACCCTAGAGACATGGGTACGTGAATTGCAAGGAAAAACAATCACAAAAGGGGGTTCTTCCAGGAAAATTGCTGCTCCAGTTTCCAGTGGGCAGTTCCCCAGACAGAGTAGAAGGGCTGACCTTATTTGTGATCTTAATGAAGAGACTTCTGACTCACATTTACAAGAAATGAGTAATAAATACTATGACCAGGACTAGAGGGGCCCTGCCTCCAGCCAGGTGGAGGAAAGGGTTTATTGGACTGTGTGGATTCGATGGCCCTGGCACATCAGACCCAGAGGTGTATAAGGCTCTAGTGGATACCAGTGCACAGCGTACCCTAATGCCACCAAGCTATACAAGGGCAGAACCCATCTGTATTTCTGGAGTAACAGGGGGATCCCAACAGCTAACTGTACTGGAGGCTGAAGTGAGCCTAACTGGGAATGAGTGGCAAAAGCACCCCATTGTGACTGGCCCAGAGGCTCCATGCATCCTTGGCATAGACTACCTCAGGAGAGGGTATTTCAAGGACCCAAAAGAGTACCGGTGGGCTTTTGGTAGAGCTGCCTTGGAGATGGAGGAAATTAAACAGCTGTCTACCCTGCCTGGTCTCTCAAAGGACCCTTCTATTGTGGGGTTGCTGAGGGTTGAAGAACACCACCACAACAGTGCACTGGCGGCAATATCGCCCCAAGTGAGACTCCCTGATTCAGATCCATAACCTGATCCGTCGACTGAGGAGCCAAGCAGTGACCAGCAAGGCTCGCTCACCCTTTAACAGCCCCATATGGCCAGTGCAAAAGTCTAATAGAGAGTGGAGACTAACAGTAGACTATCATGGCCTGAACAAAGTGACATCGCCACTGAGTGCTGCCATACCGGACATGCTAGAACTTCAATACGAACTGGAGTCAAAGGCAGCCAAGTGGTATGCCACAGCTGATATTCCTAATGCATTTTTCTCAATCCCTTTGGCAGCAGAGTGCAGGCCACAGTTTGCTTTCACTTGGAAGGGCATCCAGTACACCTGGAATCAACTGCCCCAGGGATGGAAGCATAGTCCTACTGTTTGCCATGGACTGATCCACACTGCACTGGAACAGCGTGAAGCTCCAGAACACCTGCAATACATTGATGACATTGTCATATGGGGCAACACAGCAGAAGAGATTTTTGAGAAAGGGAAGAAAATAGTCCAAATCCTTCTGAAGGCTGGTTTTGCCATAACACAAAGTAAGGTCAAGGGACCTGCACAGGAGATCCAGTTTTTAGGAATAAAATGGCAAGACGGATGTCATCAGATCCCAATGGATGTGATCAACAAAATAACTGCCATGTCTCCACCAACTAGCAAAAAGGAAACACAAGCTTTCTCAGGCGTTGTTGGTTTTTGGAGAATGCATATTCCAAATTGCAGTCTGATTGTAAGTCCTCTCTATCAAGTGACCTGGAAGAAGAACAATTTCAAATGGGACCCTGAGCAACAACAAGCCTTTGAACAAATTAATCAGGAGATAGTTCATGCAGTAGCCCTTGGGCCAGTCTGGGCAGGACAAGATATAAGAAATGTGGTCTACATTGCATCCGGGGAGAATGGCCCCACCTGGAGCCTCTGGCGGGAAGCACCAGGGGAGACTTGAGGTCAGCCCCTGGGGTTTTGGAGTTGGGGATACAGAGGACCCGAGGCCTGCTATACTCCAACTGAAAAAGAGATATTGGCAGTGTATAAAGGGATTCAAGCTCCTTTGGAAGTGGTTGGTACTGAAGCACAGCTCCTGCTGGCACCCCGACTGGGTGCTGGACTGGATGTTGAAAGGGAGGATCCCCTGTACACATCATGAAACTGATGCTACGTGGAGTAAGTGAGTTGCACTGATCACACAATGGGCTTGAATAGGAAACCCCAGTCACCCAAGAATCTTGGAAGTTATCATGGACTGGCCAGAAGGCAAAGATTTTGGAATATCACCAGAGGAGGAGGTGATGCATGCTGAGGAGGCCCCACTGTGTAATAAACTACCAGAAAATGAGAAGCAATATGCCCTGTTCACTGATGGGTCCTGTCGTCTTGTGGGAAAGCATCAGAGGTGCAAGGCTGCTGTATGGAGTCCTATATGACAAGTCGCAGAAACTGCTGAAGGAGAAAGTGAACTGAGTCAGTTTGCAGAGGTGAAAGCCATCCAGCTGGCTTTAAATATTGCTGAATGAGAAAAATGGCCAGCAATTTATACTGACTCATGGATGGTGGCAAATGCCCTGTGGGGGTGGTTACAGTAATGGAAGCAAAGCAACTGGCAGCACAGAGGTAAACACATCTGGGCTGCCACATTGTGGCAAGATATTGCTGCCCGCGTAGAGAACCTGGTTGTAAAAGTACATCACGTAGATGCTCACATACCCAAGAGTCAGGCCACTGAAGAACATGGAAATAATGAGCAGGTGGATCGGGCTGCTAAGATTGAAGTGGCTCAGGTGGATCTGGACTGGCAACATAAAGGTGAATTATTTATAGCTCAGTGGGCCCATGACACCTGTGGCCATCAAGGAAGAGATGCAACATATAGATGGGCTTGTGATTGAGGGGTGGACTTGGCCATGGACGCTATTGCACAGGTTATCCATGAATGTGAAACGTGCCGCAATGAAGCAAGCCAAGCGGTTAAAGCCTCTCTGGTATGGAGGATGATGGCTGAAATATAAATATGGGGAGGCCTGGCAGATTGATTATATCACACTCCCACAAACCTGCCAAGGCAAGCGCCATGTGCTTACGATGGTGGAAGCAACCACTGGATGGCTGGAAACATATCCTCTGCCTCATGCCACCGCCTGGAACATTATCCTGGGCCTTGAAAAGCAAGGACCCAGAAAGAATTGGGTCAGACAACAGGACTCATTTCCAAAAAAAACCTCATAGGCACCTGGGCCAAAGAGCATGGCATTGAGTGGGTATATTCACTTCCCCTATCATGTACCAGCCTCTGCGAAAATTGAACGATACAATGGACTGTTAAAGACTACACCGAGAGCAATGGGTGCTGGGACGTTCAAACACTGGGATGCTCATTCAGCAAAAGCCGCCTGGTTAGTCAACTCTAGGGGATCTGCCATTTGAGCTTGCCTAATTAAAACTTTTATGTACTGTAGAAGGGGATAAAGTCCCTGTAGTGCACATAAATATGCTGGGGAACAGTCTGGGTTATTCCTGCCTTGGGCAAAGGCAAACCCATTAATGGGATTGCTTTTGCTCAAAGACCTGGATGCACTTGGTGGGTGATGTGGGAGGATGGGGAATTCCAATGTGTACCTCAAGGGGATTTGATTTTAGGTGAGAATAGCCAATGAATTAAATTGCATGATGTTAATTGCTATACCACACTGTATATCAGCTCTTCTATTGTGGCTATATGCCATATCAGTGGTATTACAGTAAGAATCACCTAGATTAATGAAGAATGAACTTGGATGAAACCGAGCAAAGTGGAGTGATGATAGAACCAGACAAGTGCAGTGATAATGGAACCAAAACTGACTTTAGCATGCAACAATCCAACACCACACATTATCTGTCCTGCCCTGAAGGACTGTTATGACAGATGGAGCCCAAATTCATGGAGTAAATGAACTCATTGAACATTTTATAGGGATGGCCAATAGACTAAGGGAATGATATCTCTGTGTGTATATATCAAAAGACAGGAAAAGTGGTGGTGATTAATTGGAATATATTGGAAAGTGTGGGACCTAGGCGTGGCATAGACGGCATAGAATAAGGGGTGCTGTGTTTTGGATTTAGTATGAAAATAATGTTGATAACACACAGATGTTTTAGTTGTTGCTAAGTAGTGCTTACATTAGTGAAGGACTTTGCAGCTTCTCATGACCTGCCAGTGAGAAGCTGGGAGCGGGCACAGACAGGACAGCTGACCCAAACTGACCAAAGGGCTATTCCATACCATATGGCATCATGCTCAGTATATAAACCGGGGGGAGTTGGCCGGGGGGCAGTGACCGCTGCTCGGGGACAGGCTGGGCACGGGTCAGCTGGTGGTGAGCAATTGCATTGTGCATCACTTGTTTTGTATATTCTTTTATCATATTATTGTTATTATCTTCCCTTCCTTTTCTGTCCTATTAAACTGTCTTTATCTCAACCCACAAATTTTACTTTTTTTTCCCCGATTGTCTCCCCTATCCCACTTGGGGAGGGGAATGAGCAAACGGCTGTGTGGAGTTCAGCTGCCTGCTGGGTTAAACCACAACACTGTCTCAGGAAAACAGTAGGGAGATTAAAACAAACTGATTTTAAGCTTGTTGGCTTCTCACCTCCTTTTGAACCCCTATGTTAAATTATGAGGCTCTATATTTTCCTTTCTTTAAAGTCTTTTTTCAGCTCCCTTTTTTGTTGTGTGAAGGACCCACACAGAGCAACAAGGGAAAGCACGCCAGAGAACAGATATACAAATAACACTATCTGATGCAGATATAAAAAATTATCTTTTTATATCATTTCTCAGAACAACCTAAGTTTCAGGCAGCAGAGTGAAGTTTCTTAGAAGTCAAGGAGGTCCTGTGAGGGCGGCCAGAGGGGCAGAGCTGTTTTTCCTGCCATCTTCTCGCCATCCGGAGTAGAAACGAGGTCAGGGGGGCTCCCAGGTCCTTCCCCTAATTTCTGAGCTCCAGCAGCAAGCCTACAATGACAGGCAAGGGAAAGAGAGTTAACAGCATTTGATATTCTTAATGGAGAGCTTATAAAGCTAGCAGAAAAACATATGGCAGAACAAAGGAATAAAAAGGAATTAAATCTTTGCACCTATGTCTTTGGGCACCATATTCTCTGACTTTGAGATGCTGCCTTTTTCATCAGCAGTACAACTTTCCAGACTATAGCTTACCTTGTTAAGTGTATAATTACCATGGCAACGACAAATAAAAAGAATTAATGGAACTAGTTCGGAACTGAGCGTTTTTTTCTTTTTCAGCTTTGGTGCCTACATGTGCTGGGCTCTGCACTGCACTTTTGAGACAGGGAAGGGAAGATCACAGTTCCTACACAGAAGTATTGTCTGTCATGTTTACACTGATACTGTCTGCAGTTTGGTTTATGTTGGGGTGTAATCACAACAGCTAAACTTAAAGGTCACTCTGCACAAAAAAATACAGCACAAGATTGACCCTACTCAGAGGATCCCATGGTCTAAATGCACAAGGCAACCAGGACATGGGAGGAAGAAAACATCGTTGTTACTCACAGCATTTAAGCATATTTATAGACAATACATTTTTAAGAAAGTGAAGTGTCAGAAGATGATATTTCTTGCTCTATTTGACCCATATATCACAAAGTGGTTGGAAATGTGAGGTGTGTCTCCCTTGGAATATCCATACAGAGAGACCTTAAGTAAAACTGATTTGCACAAGGTAGTGATGGTCAGAGTAGCTTGAATATATCTCCAGGTAAGCATCTGGAATACCTTAGCTTGTGTCACCAGCTTTCTGATGTCTAGCAGCAGTGACTATATTTCTCTCATGCCTGTTGCTACTGATGGTATTAACACTTTACTGAGCTGAGCAAAGTTCACCTTGTTTGGTCTAAGCTGCATTTAGAAGCTGTTGCCTGCATGAATGTCAGATAGTAATGTGAAAAAAAATCATATCCTAACTTAGGAATAGTGCTGAAAACTCTACTGTAGATATAAGCCCACATTAAAACAGTCGTTTTGCTAGTACAGTTTATTCTGACTGGCAAAATAATACAACCTGCACTGACACAAAACCTCTTTTGTGAACATAAGCTGACCCACAGCAAGGCAGATGTACTATTCTTATAAAACAATATTAAACATTTTCTAATATAAGCAGGGTTTGAAGGTCAAATGCAGAAAGATGTTTAGGTTCTTAACTCCACTGAAATTAGGTGGGAAAATCGTTTAGCAGTTTCTATCTGCAAAGAAGCTAAAGACGGCATGCCAAAGGTTATTCCTGCAACCAGAAAACACCATTAAAATAGGCATTGCAGAACACATACAAGCTTGAGGAAATTCATTAGAAGACTTTAAATCTTCCGACAACACATATTTTTGAGCTTGTAATATTCTTGAAGTATCCACATAGGCTTCTTTGCACCCTGTTAAAGACAGCATCACAGACTGGATTTGCCTGATGGGAATAATATCATGGGTACTGGTGTAACCTTAGCATAGTCCTGTCATCACTTCTGCCTGTTCCCATTCCTGCCCTAAGACTGCAGAAGCATCTTCTCTTCTCTGTCACTGCAAGTCATGCCTACCTCAGGGATGAATTTCTGGCAAAACCCCAATGCCCAAACCAGCATAAACCAGCAAACAGGGTGAGAAGAGGCAGCGCTTGCATGCTTATAACTTTAACACCCTGCTACATGAGGATTAGTGGCCTCAGTGGAAATGCCACGTCTGCTGGTTTCTGAATGCAGACAAGTATTCCCTCAGACCACGCTTCTGCAAGCCGCTTCTGATTTGTCAGCCATTTTGCCAAAATTGCCTGGAGACCCTGAGAGGCAATAAACTCAAAACTAAGCAGGAATCACTGAAATAGAGAAATGAGAGTAATCGTGCACTGTGGCTAGGAAATCCTGGCTGAAGTTATATCTGAGTTTATCTGATGAGTCTCTGTTTTGAGTGTTCAAATGTAATTTAAATGGGGAGATTCAGGTACCTAAACATAATGCCTTTGGAGATGACGGCAGTTGCTGGAGTCATCTAAACGTGTTGGCAGCTTTGACACAGGATTTATGGCAGGATTTGTGCCCTGCTGGAGCAGCAGCTGCAAGCCAGACGGGCTTCTTGGAGCATCTAAAATGACATTAGACAGCTCTTCTTATATTTAGGCACCTGAATATCTCTAAATGTTCCTTTCTTGGAAGTAAGTGTTTTAGAATCCATTGAACGCTACTTCTAAGTTACAGGAATGGTACAGTTGTGTAATCAAATACAGAACAGAAAATGACTGAAAGAAGGCGCCTCAGGCAGTTTTAACATGTCTTCTTGCAAGTACACATCTTGACACAGTCCTAGGGTATCAGATAATTTTTCCTACAAAACCCATGTCACATTCAGTCTTCGAAATGTAGATACGTATGCAAAACTTCCCATCTTTTAATTACTGTGTACCTTTCAGACTCTGCAGAGAATATGAAATTATTAATTTCCTCATGGAAAATTATTGATGAATACTAATGAATACCACTTTACAGTGCCTCTCCCTAAAAAAATTACCTCAATTCCCAGTCTACTGTTGTAGCTGTGATGTCAAAATCTTTAAAGTGAAAACAGGGACAGGTAGTGTGGACAAAACACCTTGATGCTGTACCTGCGTTGTGTCCATATGGGTCTTGCTGAGAATACACTGGAGTTCATAGATTAACAGAAGCCTTGTCCGATTAATATGTTTAACAGTTGTATGCTGCATGCTGTTGCAACTTCATAAAGATTTCAAAAGGTGTGTTATGTCACCTTATCCTAGAGAACGAAACTAATAAAAGGGGATGATAAAGTTCAAGTCATTAAGTTTACATTTGCAGCGTAAGCAAATTAGGAGCGGGAAGACAAAATAGTGCAATGTAAGAGCTAGGATGGAGATAAACGATTCAGGTGAGAGGAAGTGGGCAGGGAGAGGGGAGGACAGGAGATGGATGGCTGTAGGAAAGCTCATGTCCCATCTCCATGGCCTGGACACATTGGAGGACTTCGTGGTGACAGACACTGCAATGGCACAGAGAGAGTGTTTTTAAGTGCAGAACAGTATTACGTTTTACCTCTGATTTGATCCTGGTATCTCTGTTTCTAATATTAAAATGATTAGTTGTAAAAGCCTAGCCTTAGGTCCAAAATGTGTCTCAGGGAAACTGGAGATGGTGGGGTGCAGTGTGTCAGTGGCAGCAATGAATCAGCAGAGAGGAGGAAGCCGAAGTGCTTGCTCCTGGTGAAAGAGGAGATCCTGGCTGGGATGGATGGCCCTGTGCTGTCCCCACTGCTGCCGGCATGGGGCACCGAGACGTTCTGCAAGGCTCTGGGTGAATGCCACAAACATCAGATCCAGGGTGGATGGACAAGGGTATTACGTGCAAGGCTTAAATCCTTTGTAGACTCAGTCCCCAGTCCTCTAGGGCAACATTCCACTGCCTCAAGTACAAGTCTGTCCTTTTTGCCTGTAAACCACTGTTTCCTTCACAATATGTCTTTCCAGGACCTTCAGTGAATGAAATGGGCCCCATGGGGTGAAAAGAAAGTGTTGTAGAGACCAAGCTATAAAGTATGTGCATAAAGGGAGTCAAATGAAGGCTGCACAGGAACTCTTAATTTTCCTATTTCCTAATTTCTTCACTTAATTTTTTTGTAATGTGGTATTTGAAAGAAAAAAAGCCATTTCCTATTTTCACTCAAAAGAATTCTAAACAAACCACAGAAAAAAATTAATTCCATGATGTGACTTGGTCTTGATTCTTACCAGTGTGGCTGGGACCTTTTTAGATCCATAGCAAATCCTCTATCCTCTTTCTGGTTTTACATTAAGGTGAAGGATTTTGTCTGCCATCTGCAGGAAAACATTCAATTCCATGTCCAGGAGGGCAACATGGTCTAATGGTCAGAGGATCCCTGTATCTCCCCTTCTCCCCCATCTCCCTTACTATTCCTGCGGATGTCCTGTGCTGCCCCTGACAGTGTCTGTGCCCTCCCTTGTTGTTCCTGATTAACTTGCTCTAGTACTTTCTGTTGCATGTGTGAGGAAAGATTTTATGCCACATCTTGAGAGAAGACTATTTGTTAGATTTTTGTTTTCTTTCCAATGTTACTCTGTTGGCTTGGCAAAAGGTACACAGTGTTTGCTCCAGAAGCACATTTCCTGTGGCAAATTTAATATTGAATTAACAGGGGCCTAAATCCATACACAGACTGAAGCTTCCCAGTGCTCAGTGTTGTAATGACTGACCAAATCCCAGGCTTTTCCTGAGACCCAGAACAAGGGGCCAAACTGTTTCCACAGCTTGTCGTGCTCTCAGGCTGTGATGGCAGCCCTGGAGTGGCCTCTCTTCAGCCTGACATTAGCCCACCGGGACGTGAGAGGGCCGGAGACTTTGCAGGGTGTCAGGGCCATTTACACCACCTGTAAGCATGCATTACCGAGAGGCAGACAGACACACCACAGATTGATCCTGGGAAAGTTCATGCTGCTTCTTGCTTTTAAAAAATGACAGTGCTGGAGATAAATCTGTTTGTGGCTTTTATCAGACTCGACTCCCCTTTAGGAGCTTAAAGAGGAACTGAGCTCTTTAAAGCTACTGTACATGGTGTTTGGTACCTTCCTTTTGCTCTCCTGCCTTAGTAAATTACTATTATTCACTTGGTCATGTATTTCAGTGATTGCTAGGGGCCCTCCAGGGCTACTGCCAAGAGGACCTAGGAGCTAAATCACCTCCCAGTGCTTGCCTCAGTGTCACAGTATATGTAAAATGATAGTTGCAGCTGCAAGGTTTGGCATGCACATCCCTGAGCTGTTGCGGGAACTGCACTTACTGCATCCTTGAGGTTAGGACCTCAGCCAGCTTCCTCGCCAGGCGTTGTACCCTCACCACAGGGCTGCAACATCCCTCTGTGTCAAATTATAGTCCTTGCGATAGAAGAGTCTGAGCAAAGCCTGCTCCAGCCACCCTTTGCTTGTGGTTAGTGCGGGAGATGTGGATGCACGTCTCACCCAAAACAGGGTGGGGATTTGAAGCTAGTGCCTCACTGCTCCAGTGGTGCAGATAAAGTTATGTTCCTTGCTGTCATTTATGGGTCACTTAAACCTACCAAGACAAGGTAGGAGAGGCTCTGCAGAAACTCTTGTAGGGACTTTGCTGTGAACTAGGGCTGATTCTGGGCAACTTTTGGCAATTTGTACATGGTCACTGGGAAATGTGGCACCGGCAAAAGCCAAATGTGGCTTTTGACATTCATCATCAGGCTTCAAATTAGTAGATAAATATGTAATCAGATCCAGTGGCAGAAAATCAATAGTCAACTTGGTAAGTCTTGAAATGTGCAAATTTTTAAAGGTGAAAGTCATTAACTACTAGAAAACCTTGTCAGAGGATCAGTGAAACCAATCATAAGACTTTGATTTTTATTTTTAATAAAAGGGATGCTCTAGTTCAAACAAGAACTGACTTGAAAATGTCTGGTAGTTTGGTCTGGTAGGTTCCACAAGACACCACACCAGATGATCACAACTGATCCTTGTTACCCTACGATTATTTGAGAAAGGGGCGCTGGATACTTCAATATCTCTGGTGGGTTAGACTAGTTCTTCTTTAGACCTTAAATGCTGTTGTGTGAATTCAGAGAGTGATTTGAATGTAAGTATGTAATGTTGTGCTTGTATCTTCCTGGAGATTCTTTAGCACTTCCTTTTGAATGTCCTTCCCCTAAGGCAGATGGCTATCAGCTACCACCATTTACACGCAAATTTCGCTCAGTTCTTTCTAGTCGGAGTCCATCTCAATTAATGACAACAGAGAATTTCTCCTGTTGCCCCAACTCATCTGTCTTGTTTCCTCAAGCCCAGTTCCAGTTTACTCAAACCCTGTTCCATAACATCCTTCCTCCTCCAAAAGGAAGTAACAAAAATTAGTATTGAAGAGCTCATGACTTTCTTTAGGCAAAAAAAGTGCAGACAGATTTCTAAATCTGATATGCTGCCCAACTTTGTATTTCTTCCCTTAGATTGTAAAACTGAAATATCTCTATGAGTAGAGGTGAATGTGTTATAGCTAAATTTGCTACAGACCAACTGATCAGGCAACCATGTGTCATCATGCAAACCTGTGAGGAATTTCCTGAGTGTAAAAGATACCATATCAACCCACATTTATTATTTTGGTGAAATGTAAGTGTGATATTTTTTGATGCCTTTTTTCAGTAATGGAGTCCTGAAGTTTATTGTGTGACATGCCATTTTTATTTGCAAGTGGATAGCTAAAGTAAGTTTTATTTTCCTTTTCTCTTTCTCTTTCGGTTTAAGTAATTGGTTATTGCATATGCACAATCTGTGTTACTTAGCAAAATTGTACTGTATAATATTTGTAGTTCCATATATAGAGTTAAAGTAAAACCTGAGATCTTTGTGAGTCCTTTTTAATGGCACTTATGGATACTTGATAGCCAAACTATATTTGTCAATCTCCTGTTAAATTCCCCAAACAACACTTTCCCCTACATTAGAAATTGTCCTACCTATTTTCATATCACTCAGCCAAGTTTTCTTATCTACATGCAGTACAGGTCCAGGCCATGCAATAATTTCTGTAGAGACCTATGCAACACCTTTTTCTCCATAGGAAAGCTATTTACTTGAAACAAATGGTTAAAAACCAAATTGTAGCACATGTTAAAGCTCAGTTTAGGATCCAGATCAAATCCACTGTGAATCTAGTCCAAATCCCTGGCTTAATAAATGGTCGTCATGGCTTATTGAAAAACAGGGAAAATCTCCAGCAGGTGGTAATGGGATAATCAGCAGATCTTACTAGTTCTCACTATTTGGTGTTGGTATACATGGCAATGCAGGACACAGAACAGGAAGGGATGCCTGAATCATTCAATTAGTTTTCTTGCAATCACATTCAGAAACATACAAAGTTCCATCTTAAAACCAGTTTCCTCTTCCCCATCAACTCAGCTGCTGTTGGAGGCTGTTGGAGAACCTCTGTCTGCCAAGGATCCAGTTTCCTCACCTCTTTTAGCATGTCTGCTGGCCGTGTCTGCCTTAGCAAGTTGGTCTGGAGCAATAGTGCAGTTTGATGTGAATCCTCTTTTTCCATTTACTTTATGTCACTTTGGTTCCTAAAGGGGAACCATGTATGAGAAGACAACTAAATGAGAAACTCTGTTACAAATGTGTTCTAACACTTGTCCATCGTTGGTCCCAGGTACATGTGTGAACTACAGCATCATGAGATCCTCTCTCTAGGAGGCAAGTAAGTCCTTGAGAGTTCCTGTGACAACTAAGAGACAACAACTAGTCTGCTGTATTGCTATCTGGGCTAAAATGGCACATAAGCACATTTTAAATCAAATTCCTGTTGGTTGTCCAGTGACAGGGCAGGCTGGAGAGGCAGCTTGTTGTGTATGGTGTGATGTTTGTGTGTTATGATTCCCAGCCCCCAGGCTAGATGACCAGCAATGCATCATGGATGAGATGCACCGAAAACACTAGTGGGATGACCCTGCTGTGCTTAGAGGCTCCATCCCCCACCTTGTAACACTGGAAGCAACAGGAGATTCTTGACTCCAAAAAAAGGGGTCAATTTTTCCATGGAGGCATTGCTCTGGCCTCCCTATATAGCCCCAGATCTCCACTTCCCCTCCTTCCCTGGACAACCCTGAACAACCCTTCCCTCCACATCCCACCCTGACTTCCCTGCCATGCAGAAGAAGAGGTTGCAGAAGACAATTTTGTCACCCATGGCAAGGAGGAATATACCAGTCCCTGGAGCATTGTCCTCTTCAGAGTTGGGCTTTCCCCCACTCCTCACAAGAAATGGGTTTATCCCAGTCATCCCACAGAAAACTCTATCCTTGACTACCTGGGGCTGCAGGGTGGGTAGCCACTAGCAAGGGCACCATGCCATATATCCTTGCAGGATTGGTGGGTTTGTGTCACTGTCTTCTACAGACCCCTACGGTCAAGAGAAGGCTGCAAAACCCCTTCTCCTACCTCTTTGTGTCCTGTCCCCGTACTGCAGTGGGCATGAGGGAGGTATACCTGAGAGTCCATCCTGGAGGGAGCACTGCTGGAGCAGGAGGTGTGTCAGAGGAGAAGAGAGGGAGGAGAGAGGTCAAGGAGACCGAGGTAGAAAAGGTGCCCTGCAGGGCTGGCAGCAGCTCCTGCTTGGTGCCACACCAGCAAACGCCTGGGGATGAGGTGCAAGGGGCAGCTCTTCCCCTGTGTCTCAGTTTATAGCTCAAACTGCCCTTCCAAATCCCTTCCCCAGCCTTAGGAGCTATGGACTACAGTGGTGCCCAGGAAAAGGAGTTTTTCTGTTTGAGCATTTATATTTGACTGTAGAAGTTCCCCCGTTCAGTTTTCAGCCTTTGCTTAAAGCTATGTGCCCTCCTTGCTTGTGTGTCCGTGATGGGGGGGACTGGCAGGAAGCCAGGGCAGGCTGTGTGGCCCATGGGCTGGGTCTGCCATGAGATGGGATGGCCACTCTCACTCCCCAAACACCTTCAGTCTTTGCATGTGTGATGGGTGTGCAGGGTGTGGTCCAGGCAATTTTGGGAAGCTAGTTCCTCATCTTTGCTTTACTGTTACAGTTTTCTTCCTTACCTGTTCCTCTTTCTTTCATGCAGCTGGAGAACCTTTTGCTGTGTCTTTTAATATCCTTCGCAGGTCTGACTCAGCTTGACTTTTGGCAATGCTCCTTTTATTGAACACAGATTTCTTTGCTGATCAAAACCTTTTGCAATACTTCTGAGCTCTCTGCTACTCTTAATATGACTTCTGAGATGCTGACTCAGTTTGCTTAGTCTGGAGCCCTTCCTGAAAGATTTTCTTTTGCTTGGGATAAAAGTTGAAGATACTATGGCACCTTTAGCTTAAATGCTTTTCTTTCCATTCATGTTTTCTATTTCTTCAGTTGTTAGAATTCATTTCATTACACAAAAGCACCCTCTAGAAATTGAAAAACTTTTAAGTCTTCCACTGAATTTAAGCTGAATCAGGTTGTAATCACAAACCTTTTTATAACCAGAGAATACAGAGGATACTCTACTTTTTCTGACATCTCTATTATCTGAACACCTTTCTTAATCAAAGCATGAGGATGTCTCTGTAGCCCCTTTCCTCCCTTCCTTGCGCCATTGCAAGTGGTCCAGGCTCCCCCCTGTTTCACTCCCAGGGGCGTCCTGTGATTCCTCTTTGCTTTCCCCAGAAATTCCTGCCCATACACCTGACCACGAACCTGGTGAAACACCTGCTGTCCTTCCCTCTGGCTGTAAACTGGGAGCGTTTGATCTCTCATCTGTACATAGGAAATCAGTGCCTCTCCATAACACATTTCTCAGTTGCATGGGCCAGCTGTGACTTACACTCACATGCTGACTTGAGCCTGCTGGTCTTGGAGCAATGAGCTACATGAACCATCTTTTTCCTCCCCACACATCTCTGACCCAACCATACCCTTATCCAGGCTTTTCCTGCTTATTTTCTGCAGTCCAGTATGGCAAGGCATGGCCCTTCCCACCCGAGGAGCAGGGGCTGGGGATGAGTGCTCCAGCTGTAAGACAATGCTGAGGGGGGCACGACATTTTTATCTTATTTCCTGATGCGTCTGCTAAGTCCCGACGGAAGATTGTGATTCTGAGGATGATGTCTCATCATTAGCAAATTAGATGCTGTAATCTGCTTCTAAATGAATCTTCTTAGGGGGCATTACTCAGGGTCAGATTAAAATTAAGTGAGGGAAAGACTGATTAAAATGTAAGGTGAGCTTCCGTTCTCTGCTTCTGGCGGGTGCAACACAAAACCCTTGAAAGGGCAAAGGTATTTTTAAACCTCTTTTTTGTGGCCTGCGCTGGAACCATCTCTAAATTACAACGCCTCACAGATGTCGTGGTGATGTGCATCTTCTCCTCTCCTCTGGGTGCCAGTCCCCAGGTCTGTAGGACACCAGGTCTGCCTGAGACCACGCCTAGAGAGGAAAATATCTTCACCACTGAAGGGGGACATTAATGGCTGCCGTAGACACTTGTCCTGGCGCTGCAATCAGCAGCAAGAATTCTTCCCCTACTTTTCTAGCCACCCTAGCATTACTGTGCAGGGTCGTGGCAACTTGGGCTAGCCAAGGATTTTGGCTACACTAGTGGCATTTCCTTTAAAATACAGGATCCCAAGTTAGTTGATGCATTGCTGAGGGAGAAAAAAAAACTAATCCCAGGTCTTCTTGGCCTACTTGTTCATTTGTTCAGTCTTGCTCTGATTTCTGAGAAGGAAATAACCAAAACCAGCAAACAAGAGGCTGTGAGAGGCCAGTTGCACTTTACCAGGGACCCAGCTTATCTGGGGGCGTCTCATGGCCACTTTTATGCTCCCTGACCTAGATCAACCTTTATTTACCTTTTGTAATCTCAGATTAATTCTGACTGGATTCAGATGGCTGGGATGCCACACTGATGCCATTAGGGTAATATGGAGCTCTGCAAATGTGCCAATAAAAAAATATTTGCTTTTAATTTTGACTGAAATAAATGACTTAGCAAGCCACTGTATTTCAAAGCTTTGCTACAGCAGATCAAAACTGTCTTGTTAATTAACTGCCATGTTAATTAATTAGACTTGTGTGAGCTGATGTTTAGCTGCAGTCAAATAGCAGCGTATTTATTTTTCTCATGCTTTACAAATGGCATTAGCATTTCTAGTTTCTTGTCTCATATCTGCTGCCTCATTTCATGACTGACCGTGAAGGGTGTTTATGATAAACAGTGCTTTAAACTATTCTGACGTGCTCTCCTTTCTGCTCCCTCCCTATCCACTGGCACCAGGCTTGCAGGCTTCTGCTCCATGCCCACTGCCCGTCCCACATGGCCCCAGTCCCACCAGAATGGCTTCACTGGGCATGCCAAGAGAGCATCGCCAAAAGTCTGAATACAGCCTCCTTTACCCAGGTTGATTACTGATGACATGCTCTAATACGTCATTGAGCAATGAATGCAGCCGCTCATCTCAGCGCAAGGTGGGCACGGGGACACAGTGCAACACAACCGCGCTACCCGGCAGCTCGTGCAAACCACTGCCAGCAGCGCCGGGCATCAGGTCCAGCACCTCAAGGGCTTACATCTTGTCCTTCCCTCACTTTTTCACTCCTTTTTGAAAGAGGTGCTGGGATGCTCAAGGGAAAACACTTTGCCTTTCTTTTCCGAATCTTCTCCTTTAAAATGGCAGAAATTATTTCAGTGATGACTTGAGACCCAGGATGGAAAATTAGCCATCGTAAAAAGCCATCATTTTCGCTCTCAATGCACAGTCCTCCAAGTCACCAGTTCGCACCTCAGTACTGTACCTGCACTTTGGTTTTCGCTTTTTCCATTCCAGCCACTAAAGCTCCTTGTAGTCTTGGTAACTGTAGGAGAAGCTGCCTTTCCTCACTGCTGGCCAGTCTGCACGGGGCTCTCCCAGCCGATTACTACTGCCTTATTTAAAGCCCTCCTAATCTAATTAGGTGTCTCTCATGAACATACTAACAACAAAGGCCACACATCCAGAACTGTTATTCGATGCACAGAGCAAAGCCCGTTTGGTGATTTTTCTTTTCAGGGCTTTAGAATAGCCGAGCTCAACATTTGTCAGGTGATATATTAAGTTTTCATGCCAGGGAGGCATGATCCAATTCCTACTGGAGTCCATAAAAAGGCCCCTGCTGACATCTGGCTGGGGCTCAAGACCTACATCTTTATCAGAAAGCCTTGTTGTCTGCCAATTTTTTTGAGCCTAATGCACATATTCAGGCAAATGCAGGGACAACTGCAAGAAGCACGCTAATGATACCAGGCAGGTATATCAGTAATCCAGCTTCAGCCTCTTTTACCTGAGTATTTGACACAACAGATTTTAGTCTTTTCTCTGAAATCTCTGGAAAACAGGTTTAAAATCTGGCTGATTTTCTAGACATCATGATGGCATTACTGTTTATTTCCAGGCTAGAGGATAATGCTGTTGCATTTAAGAAAAGACAAATACTTGAAAATTTTCTGTGTTGTCACTTGGTCTGGTAATGGAATGAGGTGTTATAAAACAAAACCAAGATCTTACCAAGAAATGGTGATAGTTATTCAAGTTGCAGTGTTTTCTTCTTGGAGTCTGCTGGAAGTATGTATCTCCATTGGGGAGTGCCCAATTGCTCCTGATATTTCTGTTGTCTTTCTTTTGAGTGTGGATTTGATTTATCCTAAAAGTTTACTGTATCATAATCATGTACAAATGTACATAAAGTACATATCATAAGATGGGATCAAATATATAACTAGTAGATGTGGACATGTGTGTACAGCATAAGCTTCTCTATAAGTCAATTTGAAGCACAACAAAAGAAAAAAAACAGCAGGGATATCAACTATCAGGATAGGATGAGGACACGTTCACATGAGCCTGTGTTTATGAAAGCGGGGAATATATGGAGCGGGACAGAACAGGCTGAACTCAAAGCACAGAAAAGTAGTTCTTCTGAATAATTTTAATGGCAGACCAAATGAGCTGCAAACCTAGTCCAGGATGGGCAGTTATGTCCTGCCAGCTATATGCAAAATGGCTATGGCTTTGAAAAAAGTCCATTTTGGATACTTTTTTTGATCGTATGTTCTTGTGAATATGTGGAGGAAGGCAATTGGAGAAAACATGCAGGAAGCTTTCATAATCAGGTAATAAATGGTCCAGGATGAATTCATTAACTCTGCCAAATGATTGGAAGAAGTTACGGGTTGGTTTGCTTCTGATTTCCACTGGTATGAAGTAGGAATAACTCCACAAATATCAGTGGGCTAAATTAGTGAGAATGTGAGAATTAATGCCTCAAGAGTGTTTCTCAGTTTCAAAGTCCTACTACATTTCAGCAGTGCTTTGGGATCCAGTGAGATAAAATGTGCTATACAAATGTAAATGTGTCTTACTATTAAGTGTCTGCTAATTTTATACAGGGAAATAACCCTTGCTGCTCTGAGTTCAGCAGTGATTTGCATAATCTCAGGTAAGTGAATCAGAAACGTCTTTTAAGAAGGAGGCTAAACCCTAAAGAATTTAAAACTAGAAAGGACATTAAACTACTCAAACCCATCTGAATTACCAGGTGCTTTTCTTCATATTTTATCTTTCCAGTGGCATCTTACTCCAGCTGGGTGAAGGGAATGGAGGAGGGGGGAAGACAGAAAACATAAACAAAACCCAAGCAGAACATTTGAAGGAGAAGTGGCATAAATGAAGATTGAAGAACTACAAACTAAAAAACACCTCTGAGAAAAAGCAGTGCTTGCTCAGTGTTTTAGTATGTCACAGGGAAATTACATTTACAGTGTCATGGATAGATGGAGAATTTTTTTTAAGGCCAAAAAAAATCCTTGAGCTTCATTCTAATGCCATCATTTTTGGTTTGGCATGTTGTCTGTTTTTTAGGGAATAAATACCCCTTGACCATCCTACCAGGTTCTGCCTCTTTCTCTGAGACATGGTGACTAATAGCAAGCATGAATGTATGAGTGTCAGAAACACTGAAAAAAAAAAGCTTGAAATCAAGGACAGTATTCACCTTGACTTCACTGAAGACAGGATTTCATCCAGGGAGTAAGATTACTGAACACAGCACAACCCTCCATGTACCCTGGGTGCTCCTGCCACCAACTAATTACTTTAGATTGTTTCCTGCAATTTTACAAATGGCAGAGAGTATCTATGAGAAGCCAGAAAGGAACTGTCTGGCTTCAAATTGTTCTTCGATGGGCTTTGAGCCAGAAAAAAAGAAAGTGTTTGGGGTCTAGGTGAAGAAGGGTGTTCCTGTCTTGAGGTTCTAAATATGCATGGCTCTTCTTTTGGGTTACTTTTTCCATCATTGACAAAGACCTTCTTTTCAACAAAATGTTGAGCTTTCCTTTTTGCCTGTATTCTTTTAAAAGGCAAATGCAGGATACACTAGGAAGCTGTCTACTGTTGCTTAGTCACAACAAGCCCATCTTAAAAACCTTAGACATTTTGGTTTCTTAGTGCAACTGGAAATATGTTCTAGGGCATCTGAGGATGAGAACGTGCCTTTTAATTCCCACTCAAAATTATTCATTGTCACTTTCGTCTCATTTGTCCTTGTGCCAGTGTTGCCATCTTACTTAAATAATTCTTAATTCTTTAATGACTACCTGGTGATAAGCCATTTAACAGATACATACAGAGCAATTGTAACTGCATTTTCTAGTCTAAGCCACCCACGCTCTTTTATTCTGTTCTTGTGGGATGAATGCTCCACCTTTCTCTTTTTTTTAATGACCCTTCTTTGCCCTTCTCCCACTTGGAGTTCACATTTTTGAGTATGGACTTGTACAGAGCAGTGTAGATTGGATTGTAACAGTCACTTGTACAACAGCATGCACGTCTCCAACTACAAGAAACACTGAGCTGATGTGCCCCACAAGTACATCTGTATTTTTCTGGTTGCATCACACTGATTGATCACATTCATCCTGTGATTGCCTAAATACCCAGGACTTTATTTTCTGCAGTCTCTTCACCCTGAGAGATTTGTTTTTGTGTGTCCAGCCATTTCATCAGGGATGACATGAAGTATGCAATCACTGAGTTAGCTCCTCTCATACAAATCACCTGCCAGTAACTTGGGTCTTGAAAGTTGAAGCCAGCCTAAGGACAAGCTGACCATGGAATATGGCATTTGCTTGTTGTGATGTACCTATCAAAAAAATCACACACAGTTTCCATTTCCCGGAGCCATACGTGGAGGAATCACATACCAGAAGAAAGTTTCTGTGCTGGCCACTTCCAGTCCTCCTTCCAGTACAGAGGTGTCTCCCAATGCTTTTCCTGGGTTTGCACAGCAAGTGCTGTCCGTGAGGCTTCTCTGCAACTCTTCCTTGATTATTTTGGCTCCTGCTGTGCTAGACAGGTAGCTCCAACAGAATAATATCCACCTCCTGCACTTGCATACATCCTCCCCCAGTGAAAATCTCCTGTCCATCTAGCTCTGAGTAGTCTTGTCCCTGGCCTGTGTTTGTGGCCTTGGGTCTTAATGTAACTCAGGAGGTTTGTTATTCTGACTGAAAAAGGTCTGTTACAGGAAATCACAGAGGTCAGCCAGGCTTCATTTAACTTTCACAAAGGCAAATTTGCAAACTTGGGGGAAGAACCGCAATCCCTTTAGACAAAATGCTACTACCAAGCCATGTGTACCTGGAGAGAACTGACGTAAGACCATGAAGAACTCGTTATGTTACAGTATCAGGCTCTACTGGTCATTTTAGAAGTTGTGCTGGCACTCAAGCTGGCAATGTGGAAGTCTGGGACTTTGGGGATGAAAGTTGTCACTAGATTAAGAAATAGGAAGAGTTTCTTGACTGTAAGACACTAGCAATGAGGAGGTTGCTTGTACAGCTATCTCTAAATCCTGCTGCATGATGTAATTCTCACAAAGATTGGCAAGTGCCTCATTTATGTTGCCAGTGTTTACACTGTTTAAAAACGCCATGCATGCAGAGTCTGCACGCTATCCCTGTTAAAATCCCAAGGCAGTGCCCCTGGAACTGCAAGTGATAGATACGTGGTAGTTCAAATATGTTTGAGAAGATTTCCTGTTATCATCCTCCCTTGCTCCTTCGGTTCTGCTACCATGTTCTTACAACACAATAGGTTTGGGTTCTTAAAATATAAGGAGACGGTTATTATACGTTGGAAAATGTCCAGCATTGCTTCTAGGAATGTTATTTAGAGTGAGCCTCAGGAGTCTAGTCCAATCCTAGTGGAAGTCAAGAGAAAGTCAGATCTAGCTAACGTACTGATGCAAAACCAGGTTGGTAACTTGTAGCTAACATCACACACGCTGAAGGTTGCAAAATGTTGATGAAGATGATAATCTTAAATTTCTTCAGCATAAATCACAGTAAATTATAACCTAAGCAGGCCACAGCTACAATCCAAAGTGCAAATCTCAAACGAATAGCTGCTATCTGTTTTTTATAGTGCCCTATTTACCCAGCTGTTATAAAGATGGTAATGATACAATGGAAATGATAATGCTTTCCACCTGAAGCAATGCCAAGCATGAGTTCTAGGGAAGATAATGAGCTTGATGGGAAGGATGTTTTGAAAGGAGCTTATGGATAGAAAGGCCCATCTGTGGGGTCTAAAGTACCTTCCAGACCAGAAATGAGTCCACTGGTGTGAACTTTATCTGATCAAATGTAGATGGCTACAGTGAAAACACTTGTATCTGAGTTGGTTGCTAAGCATATGCATTGGAAGAAAAGAAGCACTTTGGGCATATGATTCATTTAATCCTAAACCAGATGTGTACAATGCTTCTGACTAATTAATCCCTAACCCCCCTGTTTTCCCCTATCAGCTCTTAGGGGTTCCTAAATTGGTAGCCAGGAGAAACACATCAGTATTGTAGTTACAAAGATACATGAGATGAGTTTACCCTGGTGCCTGCAGCTCATTGACAGTTCAGGAAACCTGGAATAGTTATTACTGTTCAACAGATAATCTCCTGCACTATTTACCTTGTGACCAATAAGATCGTAGGACTTGTGCAGGATCTTTCCACTGTTCCTGCTTCTTCTGCAAAGGGACAGATGTGCTACAACTCATCAGGTACTATGACCTAATTTATTAGTGCATTGTACCCAACACAGTCTCCTATCCTTCACCCAGATAGTAGTGTAAATTGTACATTGGAGCAAAGAAACAAAGGCAAAAAGGAGTTTATGCTGCTTAAAACCAAAACGGTATTTTGCTTATAAGACATCATGTGCATTCTTTCAAAGGATCTCATGCTTCTTTAAAACAGCAACTTAAGTGTAATTTCAGATAGGGAAACTTAGGTTAAAGACATGATTTCCATACCAGGTTGCCAGTTTAAGTACTGCATGGAGAAGAAGTACTGCTCTGGAGTCACAGAAGCATATTCCTCAGTTGGGGTCTCAGTGCAAATCTACCATAAAACTCGCAGGAAAAGACCAAGTTACTTTCCTGCAGCAGAAATCATGAAAACAGTTAAGCTCTTCAGCAGACCACAGTCAACTGTTACACTGCAGTCCAAAACCACAGGTATTGCAGGTATTGCAATTGCTTGGGATTTGCAGTGCGCCTCTGGACAGCAAGTAGCAAAGGGGAAAGAATACACATCTCCTGCCAAAACCAACGTCATCAAGGCATAACAGGAAAGGTAACTCACAACAAGAGAAATCCATACTGAAAAGTACTGGCTATAGCTGACCAAAGGTCCAAACGGTACATACACATACATGCTTCTGTCATAGGGAAAAGGAAGCTGCTATTGTGAATAAAGCAAAGCTTAAGGGAAAACAAAATGGTATTTTTTCCTCTCTTTCATTTCTTATGGATGTGGCAGGTAATGAAAGATATTTCTCTTTGAGCAAGATTGTTGTTTCCTTTCCTTCCTCCCTCGTTTTCCTTTCCTCCTGGATTTCCATCACATTTCATGGTATTTTTCTTCAAAACACAGTGTTGTTGGAGAAGGGCCTCTGAAATCTCGAAGTGTAGATAAGGAAGTGTTTTTTTCTACAGGTAGGATGGCACCATCTGAAAGCAAGACCACCAATTAGCAGGGAGCTGCTGCCCCTGCAAGAATAAAATTGCAAGGGAGTCTTGACATAACAGCTTCACTTCAGAGGAGAAGTGGTGAGCAAACAGCTCTCCTATCAGCTGAACACCACTTAGTTGTCAGGGGTGGACCAGCAGCAGAAGTAGGTGTTTGCAGACAGTGTGCATGGTGCCAAATCTTACCACAAAACCATAATCCACACCCAGAGAGAAAAAGAATTACTCTAAGGAAAAAGAAGAGTGCTGAGAGGATGCTAGTGCTGAGTCTCGTGTACCAGCAAAGCAGTGGCATATGCTCATTACTAATGGTGTGCTAGATTACACAGGAACAAAATTTGCCTTTCTCAAGCACTGAGACGTGAGGACCCAAACTGACTCCAGCAGCCTTATCCCCAAAAGGAGGGGTCCATACTCGCATGTCCAAAGGCAGGATTGAGGTCTCACCATGGGGATTTCTCCCACTGCTCTGTCAGTCCCAGAAGGTGAGAATGGCATTGTTTTGTGTGCTGTATGTACTGAGGAAGAAACCCCAAAATGGAGGGTTCACAAGTAATCAACTAAAAATGGACAAACACACACTGATCTACCAGTAGCTATAAAAACATACGGTTCCTGTTATTTGTTATCCTCTTTTTTTTCTACTCTTTGAGGCTTACAGTATATGCATGGCCCATATTTGAGCTTTTATCTACAGCCATTAGGACTGGAACTTTCCTTTTTTAAATGAACACTGGGATTCTCACGTAATGACAAGAGCTGGGGAAAACATCAAATATCACAAGACATATGAAAAACATCTTAAGTTGGCAGTACTGCACATAAAAAGAGACAGCTCTTGCCTTGAAGAGCTACAGTCCAAACATGAGACAAAGAGTGGTAGAAAGTAGCATTACCACAATTTAACAGATACAGCAAGATTAAGGAAAAACTTGTCAAAGGTGAAACCGAGCACAAATCTGCTGCAGCTGTTTAGAGCCCTAGCTATAGGGATACATTTCTTCTTCATTATACAGCCTTAATTGTCATAGGGAAAATAAAATATTTTGCACGTTGCCAGAGGATTATGTTTCGTGTCCTAAAACAGGCAAATTAGGCTATTGCTGTGACAAGTCACACTAACGTATTGCTTCAGTGGGCCATAAACTTCACAAACAGAATTTTTTGCCTTATGGGATATCAGTATTTTTCAGTGAAACCAATGAAAACAATGTTATAGCACCCAGCAAAAGTAATTTTGAAATAGATTCAGTGAGTATTTCTTGGATAATTTGTGTGGGTGTATGTATGTGTGCAAAACTAAACAAAACCCCATGCCCCGCAATTCCTCAACGCATCGGGAAGGTGATAGATTGTGGCCCTTCTCCTTGCATTGCTCTGCAGAATATTATCTAAGCACTGACCAGAGCATTGCACATAATAAGCTGCTTTTACCCATTGAAGTAAGTGCATCATTTTCACTACAGGGTTAATTTGCTTCAGTTTGCCAGATTATTTTAATCAGAAACATAGCCAGTTCTCAGCTGTAGCTTATTTTGACAGTCAATGACAACAGAGTGTTCCTTCAAGTTGTGGGAACATTGATTATGGTGGTTATAGAGATGAGATAAAGCTATATGTACTTGTTCTCTATTATTTAGTGAGTCATTGAAACTAATAACTGTCGTGTTCTTATCTTGCATTACAGTTGAGAAACACATTGGTTATAGCCAACAGTAAGTTGAAAAGCTGGTTGTTTTGTTAATGGATCTGTTGCACTTGTGAGCTGTACAGTCATCACTCCGTCCCCAGAATTTTACTGTCTTTGTGTTCTTTAAAAATCTCCCAGTATCTAGAGGCTATTTTTTAATTACTTGATTATACCCTGTTTCAAGTTAATGGAAGTGCATGCATCTGTTTTGGTATTAACATAATTCAATTAATCATATTTAAATTGATTTGCTGGTATTTGCATGGAATAATGAATTGATTAGCATAGCAGCATATGCCATCTTCATCAATGACTGATGTAAAAAATAAAACCGATACTGAAGTGAGACTTTGAAGCTTTAATTCATATGAAATCTCTGAACATTTTATTGATCAATGATCTTACAATAAAACTACTGAATCAAATATGACCTAACACTAATTATACTGTAGCCCTTCACGTAATAATTACTTAGTGCTGCTTTTTCTTTGTTCATATTTAAAAATTGCCTCTGAGACTTTGGGGTGACTGTGCCCCAAAGGTTGTGGCGTGTGAAACGCAGAGGACCTCCACTCCGCCGGAAGTTTGGCCCGGGTGACACGGAGTCTGCTTTGCTGGCTTCATTCAGGGGAATTTGATCTTTTGAAACAGCCATTGCCATATCTTTCCTTCACGCACTGTCCTTGCATGAACAGGACTTGTGGCTCCATGCTAGAATCCCTGATAACAGCATGCAGGGAAAAACTTTTTGAAGATGATGGAGCACTTTAAAGACCTTTTTGAGGCTGGGTTTGTCTTTCTTTTTACACTTAATGGCTAAGTACCTTTGAAAATTGTTTCTTCAGTTGCCTTAGAAAAGTACCATAAAAAATCCCCCCCAGGTAAATAGATGTTTTCGCACCAGTGTTCACTTGCCTTCCCAGTTTGCACAGCCCAGAGCTATTCCTGCCTCCCCATCCCCTGCACACAGAGCAATACTCTGGTCAGTCAGGAAATCTCATTGCCACAAAGTAGGCCAAAGAATTCGCTTCCCTCAAGAAGTCAGTCTGATTGATTTTTCTTTCCGTGTCTATTGATTACAAACCTTAAAGAACATTGCTATTGTCATGGCTGCCTCAATAAGCGAAGATGGAAAGGAGACATAATAACAGTCTTCAGATATGTAAGAAGTAGCTGGAAGGAGGACAGGGAGAACTTTTCCTCTCATCCTGGGTGGACAGGGCAAGAGGTTTAGGGCCTTAAACTGCAGCAAGAGTGGTTTACATGAGGCAATAGGGAAACTGTTCTCAGTGATGAAATGTTGGAAGACATTGCTAAAGGAGGCAAGGGATCCCTAGCAATGTGCCTGGACAAACTTCTCTGATTAATTGTTCAGGGAAAGTTGAAAGTGTCTTAGGACAGTGGGGTGGTGTGAATGACCTCTCAGGTTTCTTTCCAAGCCCTGGTGTCCAGCAGGAGACAGGGTCCGTCCTTGGACTCTCCTGAGGTTCCACTACAAGTTGATGTCAAAATGGACATGGCTTGCTTTCATCACCTGCAGCCAGATTTATTTTGCTGAGGTGTCACCACTGGTGGCTACAATAAGCAACAGTGCTGGAGGCAGTCAGGCTGCATGGCATGCAGGCAAGGAGGTGGCTGCAAGAAAATGTCCCCTCTTTTCCCTTCCCGGGGACAACCTGCTCCTTCCACAGCACCCATCCTTTCACTGCATATTCTACCTCCCACAAACCCAAACCCAAGTTCGTGTCCCCTGCCACCCCTCTAGAGCTGCAATGCCCCTGCCCTGCTTCCCGTCACGGTGGGCACCCTGCCACGCTCTCAGACCCCTGCACATATGCATTCTGCCATGTATCCTCACTGCTGGGGGCTGCTGATATTTTGAGGTGCTAGTGCTATGCATGCCATAGTAGCAGGCAACTGTACTGCACCGGTCAATATTACAGCTTAAGAAAAAAGTGACACCATTAGACAATTCAGTGCACTCCAAATAAATACCATGGGTTAATGAAGCAATAAAAATTAATTGAGCAGTACTAGTCAGCACAACTTTTTGCAAAGGAGGCTTTTGCCCGCAATATAAAACTCTAAAGAGCCTCTTACCGTGTGGCATTTTGCCATTGACTTGCATGGACACAGGACAAGGAATCTAGTGGAAGTCATTACCTTTGTGGTCTGAAAGATAAGAGAAAGCTTGTTTTCCACGCCAGACTGTCCCGGCCCTCTGAGGCAGTACTCATGGCACCAGAACCCCCTCTGAATTTTTTGCTCCACATTGCAGCTGGGAAGACCTCGGGATCTACGTGCTTGGTGGCATCGGCGCAGCGTCGTGGACAATGTCAGCTGGCAGCCAGGCGCCTGCTCCTCTCCCGACCGAGTGCAGTGCTTTCCCACACCTGCAGCATCTGGACTAATATTTTTCTGTGTCAGACCGCAGGCTGGATGTTTTCATATTCAAGGTGTCCCGGTTCTGGCAGTGAAAGTAGCTCACACTGGGACGGTGTAGTGGCTGTTGTCAGACGTCTCAACGCTGTGTGTTGAAATGACATCTCGTCATCACATGCAGACAGGAAGCAGCAAGCAGGCGAGAGAGAAAATATAACAAAAAGGATTTCTCTGTCTGCCAAGGGAACAGTCCTTGCACAAAATCCTGGCTGCTAAAAAGGTAGACAGCAGTGTCAGAAACGACAGCTTTGGATTTTTAGTGCCATCTTCTTACCCGAATTTTCATTACGTATCTATTAACTAATAACATGGAGGTGAATGCAAACATCACTTGAACATTATCATAGGTTTCCATCAATTAGCTTTTTCTAAATAGTATAATATTTCTACATCTGCTTCTGCATTTATGCATCTAGATTTAGTTACCTCTGTCACAGTGGAAGCACATCATATTTTCTCTCTGTTTTTAAAAACTAGGTACGCTAAAAATGTGAATTTAAAATCACTCCTTTTTTACTTTACAAGTGGAATAAAAATTGCCAACATCCCCCTCCATTTCTGTTTCACCTCTGGATCTGAATTCACACATTCCTCTTTTGCTCTCAAAAAATTTCCATAAATTTACTTTGTGGCAGTTGTAGTAAACTCTAGCACTTTAGAGAAGACCTTCTGTGTTTTCTTTTAACATGGATCCTGTTCCCAGTAAGATTTATGCATAAGCAAAAAAGAAAATCATGCTGGGTTTTTTGGTTAAAATTTCCCCCAGATTTTAAGCACTAAACTGATCATAGCCTGAAAGCTTCTGAAAAATGAAAATCTCATGAGTTTTATCCAACATACAGCCTTCCAAAAAATCTTGGCATTTTTTGAAGCAGCCACTTTTGCAAAAAAATTCCTGTGTAAAACTCCATTTTCCTGATGAAAAAGATTTGGATGTTATGCTTGCCACCCACTTACCCAGTTCCTCAGGTGCATTAGAAAATTATTCCTTTTAGTCATAGATACTGAGGGTTTTGGAGAGGAATATGCAAGCCCATTGCAGAAAATGCCCCATGCGCTGGGACTCAAGACCTCCCTCTGAGGAATGCTTTGTGGTGTTCTGTTGCTCTCTTCTTATCATCTTCATTTTATTTCAAGATTTATTTGAAGAGAGTTTTTTTGTCCCAAATAGAAGATTTTTTTTTTTTTTTTGTACCGAATAGTTTCTGTGAGTATGCAGCTCTTTCAGTTACAGCTGGAAGACAGAAAATGCCATTTTGTTTTACACAGACACCTTTAGACACGATGAACACATGAAGCTCGTGTGGGGCCATGGACAATATCTGCAGCAGCAGCAGTGCAGAGCACTAAGGGTGAGCTGCAAAGCAAATCGGTTCTGGTGCAGAGGACCTGATGTTCATGATATAAAAGTTTATGGAGGTTTTACTTCAGACTAGCTCTAGTCTGGTCCATTCCAGGACCATCTCAGGCTGAGAGAGTTGGGGTTGTTCAGCCTGGAGAAGAGAAGGCTGCGGGGAGACCTTATTGTGGCCTTTCAGTACTTAAAGGGGGCCTATAGGAAGGATGGGGACAAACTTTTTAGCAAGGCCTGTTGTCACAGGATAAGGAATAATGGATTTAAACTAAAGAAGGATAGATTTAGATTGGATATAAGGAAGAAATTTTTTCCAATGAGGGTGGTGAAGCACTGGAACAGGTTGCCCAGGGAGGTGGTGGAGGCCCCATCCCTGGCAACATTCCAGGTCAGGTTGGCTGGGGCTCTGAGCACCCTGATCTGGTTAAAGCTGTCCCTGCTCACTGCAGGGGGGGTTGGGCTAGATGACCTCTAAAGGTCCCTTCCAACCCAAAGCATTCTAGGATTCTATGATTCCCCCTTTTGTGGGTGGAACCCCATGTGGGCGTGCCTCTAATCTGCACCATCCGGTTTAGGTTGATCACAGAAGAACCCAGCTTGTGCTTTCCAACACTGCTTCACAAAGCATGCTGGGACATGCAGTTCAAAAACACCATCCTGATCCAAATGGAAACACTAGCACAGCTGGACCCTGAGCTGCCTTGGGGTATACCTCAATGCAGGAGTAATGGGACCACCAGAAGAGCCCAGTGGCAAGTACAGGCCATTTTATTAATTTAAGCTATCCTTGCAAAAGTTCTCTTTCTTCCAAAATAAGCTGTGACTCTCTTACTAGTGTTAGCTAATACACACATCCTGGCTGTACTGCTACGTTAGTGACCCCTTTCTTACGGAGCTAAGGAGCGATGCTCAGTGAACAGTGGTTTGGCTCCATCTTCCATCTCCAGCGACACCCATGGGAAGCTGATATGAGATAGGTGCCCAAGTACCTTTGTAGATCTCAGACATGCAGCTTTTGGCTTGTGTTAGGTGGTGGCAGACAGTGGTTAGAGAATTGGAGATGTGACCACCCTAAACCTGGGCTTTCCAGACCAGTGAAAAGTGAAATAAACTCCACATCTCCCAGCTTCATGGTGGCAACTTTCAGCCAAGGAGCAGCAACTTTTTACATTGTGATTATTTGATCCTTTGTGTTCATTGGACTGTGGCTGCATTTCATGGGGTCATCCACAACAGGAAACACCAGTATCAGCTAGTGAAAATTCTCAGCTGAGACTGAGAGGTGATTGCTTCACCCACCAGTGAATTAAATCAAAATGCAATATGACCAATTTCATTCCACATGGGAATGTCTACACAGGATTCTAAAAAGGCTTCATTTACCTTTTCTCAATTTACAGGTCTGGTGAGTTCAAACCAACATAAACCCACCATCTCTCTTAATGTAGGCACAGAAGCTTGTTCCCATCCTCTTCAAGAAGAGTGTGACCATACTAATTTCTTCCACTTTCTCTGGCAGCGGGGAAATGCAGCCATTCTGCCACAAATTAAATTAATCCTTCATAGATAAGACAGTCATTGCAGCTTCCTGCACAGAGCCCAAAATTTTCATCCTATTTAATAATCAGACACTGTAAAATGGCATTTTAAATGTATTCACAGCTTTCAAACATCTGGTGCATGCTGCTGATGTGCAGCAGACGACTAAGTTGTATTTATTTTGGCGCATAATGCCACAGCCTGACTATTTAAGAGAGAATATGTGAGAAAGAACATCCCAAACAAAGGCTTATTGGTGAACTTACCTGCCACTGCCCTTTACTCATCTGTTGAAACAGTATGTGTCTATTTGCATAACATGAGCTGCTCAGCAACAATCAAAGCCATCACTATCTTGCTATCATTAGTTTTTGCCTCATCTATGCAAAAGTCCATTTACATGGGTGAGCAATATGGATCTTACCTTTTCCAATATTTCAAAATGAGAGCAAAGGAGAGAAGGTTTGGTCAGAACTGCTTAGTCATTTTGGAACCCAAGAGCTATTTCTGTAAGTTTTGGCTATGACATTTAAATATTTCTTTATCTTTTTCAGTCTCAGTCTAAACACAAAATTTCTGATGCTTTAGAGTTTCTGAAAAAAAAAATAGTAGTACTATGTCTTCTCCCTTTATTTTAATAACTTTTGTAATTGCTTGTTTGAATGTGTGTGTATTTTAAAGGTATATTTTAATCTGAAAAGCAATCTCAGGGAGCAGGTACCAGGGTTGCAGAAGTTTGCATCTGGGGGTTAATATGAAACGGTTTGCTCCTGTCAGTCAGTGCAATCCTGGCATTCATGCCATACAGAATGGTGAACACATACATTCTCCCTAACAATAAGCAACCCAGAACTTATCATTCACACCTTTACTGTTAACAAGAAGCTCAAAAAAAAAACCACCCAAACACCCAAAAAGTGTTTGTGTAGTAACTGAGATGATAAGAACAGTCATAGTTTGAGACCAAAAAATCTTGTCTCCAACTCAGTCTCATTACAAAAAGATATTATTTTAGTTTCACAAGATTTGTTTTCTATAAGCCAATTTTGATTTGAAACAGTTTTATTTCTATCCTTAAAATCAAGTTCTATACCCACAATTCAACATTTTGTTTTGCTTCCAAATAGTTCTGATACACTTGTAATATCCAAGCTTCCTGCTACAGGGTTTTAAAATACTGACATGCCATTGACTTTCTTCCAGTCTTCTGGAAACTGCTGGAAGTTTTCCAGCATGCTGAAAATCACCATTTCTGCTCCTTGGTTGTCTTCAGTTAGCTGTCTTAAAAATCACAGGTGCAGGTTATCCAGACCTGCTGATTTTAAATGTTTAATCTTTGTAGCTGATGTTTAACATCTTCTGGCTCCATGCTTGGAATGACAGTCCGCAGAGATTGCTGTGATATCACCAGATTTAAAGTAGCATAAATTTGCACACACACACTGGACCAAAATGCTTTATCGGATGTAGCCCAGTTTGGAGATAGAAGGCTTGGCACTATTTCTGAGAGCTTAGACTGGGCTGATACGCTGATCTACAGCGTATACATGCATCTCAGAATCTAACTTGTCTTTCATTTTTGTAAATAAATGAGCCTTTGCTGTGAGAGCTGAAAGAAAATCCTGTGAATGTGAAATGAATGTGTGCCTGAAGCTGAACGGAGCCTTGGACAACTGCTTGGAGAGGCCAGAGGTATTTTGGTCTGTTGTAGTAAGATGTGAACTGTGACAGTGAGGGACACTAATCCTTATCTCAGCATGGATAATGAACTTGCTCTGGAAGAGGAGACCCCACCTGACTTTCATCAGAGTGTTTAATATAACTATCCTGGTAGTACTTTCCACTAAGATAAGCCATATAAGAGTTATGTCCCCAACGTACCTGACACAAAGGTCTGTGAGCCAAAGACTGTCTCCTCTGGCACAGTGTCCAGCCACCTACCAGCAAAGCTGTGACTTTGAGCAGATGTAGCTGAACAATTTCAAATGTCTTGATCTGGAGAGGGTACCTCACTGTCATACACCCTTTTTGACAGTGTTGTGCTTCCACCTTCTCCTTCCGCTTGCCTGGCAGGTATATATTCTCCTCCAAGACATGGTGAGCATATGGGTAACCTTGCACATGGCTGTCTTTGCAGTCAGAGTGGCCAGGTCCCTGCTTGCAACATGACATGGGAGTCAGCATGTGTCCAGAACAAGAACCATATCCAGGTTTCTAGACAGAGCCAAACATCTTCTGTACTGCCCCTACTCAGACAAACACACTAACAATCCAGCATGTCGACAGCTCCTCCCCAACACACACACTGGTTTATTTGCAAGCAAATAAGGGGAGTTTAGTAAGTATACAGGTTTAAGCACTATTCTAAACAGTCAATGCTTTGGTGACACCACAGTTTATGATGAGAAAAAAATGACAGCTCTGGGACACGGTTCAGGCAGTGCTAAATGTTGTATACTGTTGATGCTATTCTAGTTTAATGTGGTTTACCTCAAATACTTAATGCTGGGCACTATGTGTTGTGTACAAAACCCAAAAAACGGCTCCTTTTAACATTCAAGATGACATCTGACTTAAAAATTTCCCAGCATGCAGGTCTTGCCATAGCATTTATCTTTGAAGTGAAACAAAACTGCAGCTGAAGGAAATGTTTTGATGAAGCAGTTTCTCATGAGAAAATGTGGATTCATAAACATGGAAAATTTCCATGGAAACCCATGGGGCAAGAAGACGATTTGGGCCCGGATAGAAATTCTGAGTCAGAGGGAGGCTCCCACAATGGTTGAAGTGTTGGCTGGGATGGGAGGGATGACTGTCTTTCAGGTAGTATCCTCAAGTGTATCTCGGGTAATGAAATACACTCAGGCAGAGCCAGCACAGCTCATTCAGTGCTTGAAAATGGCAGTTAAAGTATTAGATGGAATGTTTTTCAGCACAGAACTGGCTTTAGATGTTGCTGATCAACAGTGAGTAAATTTCTGGGTCTGACAACTGAATTCTGGTGAGAGTAAGTATTATTGAGCATTTTCTGTTAATAAGTTGTTGGCCCTCCTGGCTGGGGAAACTTACCACGCCAAGTAACGTTTGCCACCTGCAACAAAGCAGTAATACACTCCTTCTCCATGTTTGCAAGTCATTCGACCACACATCATATCCAAGAAGCTGTATATTATGGAGCTGAAGACCATCAACTGGAATCAGTAGAGTGTGACTGTATTGGGTTTGCATGGTAAGGTTTTGGTAGGGGGTGGTTACAGGGGTGGCTTCTGTGAGAAGCTGCTAGAAGTCCAACAAAGCCCATGCCAGCTGGCTCCAAAAAGGACCTGCCACTGGCCAAGGCTAAGCCTATCAGCGACTGTGGTAGTGCCTCTGTGATAACATATTTAAGGGGTAAAAAACGTGCACAACTGTAGCCAAAGAGAGGAGTGAGAATATGTGAGAGAAACAACTCTGCAGACACCAAGGTCACTGAAGAAGCAGGGGGAGGAGGTGCTCCAGGCACCAGAGCAGAGATTCCCCTGCAGCCCATGGTGAAGACCATGGTGAGGCAGCTGTGCCCCTGCAGCCCATGGAGGTCCATGGTGGAGCAGATATCCACCTGCAGCCCGGGGAGGACCCCACGCCGGAGCAGGTGGATGTGCCCAAAGGAGGCTGTGACCCTGTGGGAAGCCCATGCTGGAGCAGGCTCCTGGCAGGACCTGTGGACCCATGGAGAGAGGAGCCCATGCTACAGCAAGTTTGCTGGCAGGACTTGTGACACCATGGGGGACCCATGCTGCAGCAGTCTGCTCCTGAAGGACCGCACCCCATGGAAGGGACCCATGCTAGAGCTGTTCATGAAGGACTGTCTCCCATGGGATGAACCCCATGCTGGAGCAGGGGAAGAGTGTGAGGAGTCCTCCCCCTGAGGAGGAAGGAGCGGCAGAGACAACGTGTGATGAACTGATTGCCACCCCCATTCCCTGTACCCCTGCGCTGCTCAGGGGGAGGAGGTAGAGAAATCAGAAGTAAAGTTAAGCCCAGGAAGAAGGGAGGGGTGTGGGGAAGGTGTTAAGATTTGGTTTTATTTCTTGTTATCATGCTCTGATTTAATTGGTCATAACTAATTTCCCCAGGTTGAGTCTGTTTTGGCTGTTACGGTAATTGGTGAGCGATCTCTCTGTCCTTATCTTGACCCACGAGCCTTTTGTTATACTTTCTCTCCCCTGTCCAGCTGAGGAGGGGGGTGATGGAGTGGCCTTGGTGGGCACCTGACATCCAGCCAGGCTCAACCCACCACAGCGACTGAAGGTGTTTGCGGAGAGACCTAAAAATTAACATCACCAAAGATGCTGGGGGAAGAGGGGTGGGAAGAAGCGTCTTAACGATTTTGCTTTGCCGTGTCTTACTGAAGCAAGTTTCTCTTCCAGCCGGGCTCCTGTCATGCATGCTGGTTCAGCCCACGAGCTGCTCACTTGTAGCCACGGAGGTAGCTAAGCCCCAGAGGCATAGACAGCACTGCACTAGAGCAAATTAATCCATCTGAGAGTCTAGCAGATGGCTGAATGACTCTGTAGCTGAGCTTGGTTCTGCCCTACTAGCTCTGGGTGCAGACACAGCTAATGTGTGACTGTGCCCTCACCAGGCTGGCAAGCCCATATATTTTCATCAAAGGGCTCTGTGCAATGAGTCCCTTCTGATAAATGGAAACCATGGAAAAACACATCTTCAAAGCTTCCTTCCAAGCCCTGTATCAAAGATAGTTGGAATAGAAAGTAGCCAAGGCTGCACATTTGTGGGATCTTGATTTGAGTAAGTCTCAGACTCCATAAAAACAGTGATAAAGCATACTGGTAACTTTTCTCACAGTTGGGTCTTATCCACGTGGGACGTCATTGCTGAACAAACTTCAAACAGGGGTACTACTAAATGTCTGTCCACATTCAAAAATCCCTCAGTCACAGCAAACTCCCATTTCCTGAGACATCTCTAATCCCTGAGACATTCCTGAACATGATCTCCAATCTGAGCAGCATGAGTTGGCTCACAGTGAGGTCTCCAGGTGGGCAGAGGGGCGGATGCAGCTCCATGTCCAGCCCCACCAAACTTGTCCTGTATCTGAATGATGGGCCCTCAGATGAGCTGAAAACACTGAACTGCTTCTGGAGGTCAAAAAGTCAATCCCTAGTTTCAGGAAGAGTTGACCCCTTTGGTTTCTGAGCCTTACACTGCAAGGGCAAAAGTATTGTCCTCTTGACAGCTTCCCTTCCTCTCTTTTTTCTGGGAGGATACTTGTCTAGGAACACGATGTTTGTTTTCTCACCTCTCCGGACAAAGCAGCCAGCCTTTTCCTCTAGGTAAAGCCTCTTTAATTGCAAGCAGTTAACATCAATCACTGCAACTCTGTTGGAAGTAACCTGCCCTTTACCTGGCATTGGGAAGATCTGTCCGGTTGTGCCCTGTACTAGGTTGGAGTGTTGACTATCCATATAACCTCTTGCCTTGTTTATTTACATTACAGAAGGGACCGAGTAATTCTGCAGACATTTCAAAGGTGAGGAATATCTCTTTTATTTGCTTAAGTCTTGATTACTGCACTGCAATATATCACTGTCCAAAACAACTATACGTGAAAATACATACCTAATTTGATATATGTTCACAATAAAGTGTATTTAACTACAAAGATATATATGTCTGAAGGTATAATTGCTACTGGAAGAACATCTGAGCCTTATTGCCACAGGCTCTGGAGATGCAGAAAATGCTCAGCAGTCCCATGACATAATAGTGATTAATAATACCTGCATTTCTAAAGTATCTTTAACATCAAAAAGGGTTGCTGGGAAGGGTCTTCCTATGAAAATTAGGGTTCCTCTTCAGGCATGCAGACAGCAACGGGGAACAACATATCTAAAAACTCGGCACCCTGTGCATAAAATGTATTTATTTATACTAATCATAACTGGTATCAACAATAATTCTATTCAAATCACACAGGATCAAGTAGAGGAATCTGATGTAGGGGGTTTTGAAACAGCAAGAAAAATGAATGAGAATAAGCTGTGTATCTCTCAGAGACCTGAAGGTTTTCCAAATAACAGAATCCTGGCAAATCTAGAACTCCCAAGGGGTAAGGCAATATTGATTTTGTTGAATTCATCAGCATAGGAAATCATACTGTGCTTGTACGTCTAGAACAGTTACAGAATCTGTAAACTTTTCTAAAATGCCTTGAGTTCTCAGGCCAGGACCACAGCTCTACAAACAAAGAATTACTGTGTTTTGGAAAGTTATTCCCATGGAGGAAGAAAGGCTTTTTGGTTATGAAAACATTATAGATGTCCAGTTTGGTTATGCTTAAGTCTTGCAGTTTTCAATTTGCATATCAATTTTTACGCCCAAGCTATTCTGAATTAATTTTGAGAGTAAGACTTTGTAAGGCACTGTATCAAATGTTGTTGCTGTTTTTAATTCAAATTACCACTACCAAGTTTTCTTCAGTTGCTAATTTACCAAAAGAATTAAGAGCCACAGAAGAAAAGCTATCAAGTTTTCCAAGCGAGATTTGATCTTTATGAGAAAATGCATGCATAAGTTTCATTCTTATTAAACACTGCTGAGCATCCAAAGATAATGAAAATTAGGCTATGTCTTCCTGATTTCAAATGTGTAACTCAGAAGCGAAGGGCGCTTTGAGGACGCATCACACAGACACTGGATCTGTGAGCTTGACATTAATCGTATTTTTTATGTCATGCTTCATGGTTGCTGTATTGCTACATTATTTGCATTATGCAGTAAGCCCCAGTCATAAACAAATATATCTGAAAATCTGTATTGTGAAGGCTCAAGAACTGCTTGAAGACATAATTCATACTGCAACACTTAGATGCATTGGAAAACTACTAGTAATCGCTGGAAACATTTTGAACTTTGCAGCAAGTTCACTTTTCTCCCACCTTTTCCTTTGCAATCGCTTCCCTTTGATTGAAACTCTTATTATTTTAGAGATCCCTGCAAAAAGCATTCTGAAAAACCATGTTATAAAGTTTTCCTCCGAAACTAGGTCTGCTGGAGACACACAACATATGCAGAGGGAAAGTTAATAAATTACAGCATATCTGAATCCAAATATGACAGACAGTGCCTGAAGAAGCTGCGAACGCCCGGAGGATCTTCCCCAGCACGTTATGATGCTGGATGTGTTTGAATCAAAAGTTCAGTGCCTTTTCCAAACAAGTGGAGGAGAAAGGTAACTTCAAGTTTCTTCACAAAAAATTCTGTAGGAAATAGATGCTGCAGAATCAAGCCGCCCCAGATGCATGTCAACTTAATAGGCAGGAAAATGTAGGAATTTGGAAGCCAACCAAGCTTTTCTCAGGTCCTGTGTTGGAACAAATGCTGGACTCGGGGCTTGCTGTCTTACTGTCAAGACTCAGAAGGCCAGAGCCCAGCCTTGTGTGGCATCACACGGATCTACCTGTGCTCTGAGAAGGGCTTTTGGAAAAAGTCTCTCCTCACTAGTTTCTATCTAGGAATTACGGAAAGTCTTTCAAAACCTGACCTTTCTGGTGCAAGAGTTAAAAAAAAAAAGTGAGGAAAGCCCCTGCGTGGTTCACATACACAATTACTGCCACCTTTCCATGTATGCAACTACGTTCCTGGCAGCAGCCACTGGTCCTACTCATTAAAAAGACCCCATAAAATTTAAATCAATTTGAGCAAATGAGATTCAAGCAATACATCTGCCCACAGGCTCCACCATCACATCTGGAGGAATAGATGTAATTATTAGCTTCCTTTATTCCAACCTTGCACCAGGGGTATGAAAGGTCAGGACAAACGATCAGCAAGTCATTTCCAGGACAGCGCTGCTTTCCAAGCTCGAGTGAGCTGCAGCAGCTTTTTGCAGGGTCACCAAACCTGGCAGAAACTCAGCTGTTTATGCTAATATTTGAGGTCGCAGCAGGATTCCCATGGGGAGGCTCCCGCAACTCTGTCCTATGATATTAACAATGAAACAATGCTGCCAAAGTGCATCAATGAGAAGAGTATCTGCTAGAATAGTTATTTCTATAATCCGACATCAGTTTTAGTAAACTTTGTTTGTCTAATGTGCCCAGTGGGATTTTGCAGAGGTTAAATCCTTCTCACACACCACTGCGGCCTTGGGTTTTGTTTGCAATTTAGAAAAATTGGACTAATACCATAGTTTCTTAAGTAACAGCCTCCTAAAAATGGGAACAGGAGTTGCACCAGATACAGATCTATATTAATATAATTTATATTATGTTACTAAATTATTTTTTGTTCTTTTAATCCGACTTGTGTGTTACAGCTTTAAAATGTGTGCTGTGTGTTATTAGTATGCAACTTAATCTTTAGCACATTATCCGTAAGATTTAAACACAATGCATGCTCTCTTAATTTTGGTTATAGCTTCTGTGACATTTATACTTACTTTCCCTTTTTCCTATGCTGATAAGTTAAAAATGCCCCCAAGCACTTTGCAGTTTATGCCTGTGTGTTTGTTTCCATGGAATTACACATCTAGTGTTGCAAGGAAATATATTTATCTGGAGACCTAATAGCTGGGTTTTTTTTTTTTTTTTATCTTGCAGATATCAATAAAACCAAATCTCCCTGTTTCCCTTTCACGTTAAAAAAAAAAAAAAGTAGTAATTCTCTTGCTGTTAATGAACATTATTAGTGGTGTTTTCAGTCCCTCAATTTAATAGTCACCTCCTGCGTTTACAACTCTTTCTTCACAGAAGATGTGCACAAAGCATCTCATACAGGGAGAGCCTATAACAGATTGCCCCTTTGCTAATGGGGGCTCCAGATATACGACTGAAACATTTACATCAGAAATGGATTGCCTAGACCTAAATTTTTCCCACTTCAAAGCCTGAGGTTGACCAGATCAATTCACAAATATATCTTTCTTCTTTCATTTCCTTACTGTGTCATCATCACATGAAACTTTTAAAGGGTTAGATGAGAAATAATTAGGAAATTCTTATTTGCAATGGAGTATAGAAGCCAAAAAATAACAAAAAAAGGAAAAAAGAAAAGATGAAAGAGACCAAAAAGAAACTGGGGGACGTCCTGCTTTAATAGATAGGAAACACGTCAAACAAAGAAGGCAATTCTTGTGTATCTGGGAGAGATTTCCTAGGGTTAGCAGAGATGCGGATTTGCTAGGCATACTGGGAATAGAGGGATTTACTTTCTCCTACTTGGATGTACACTCCAAGTCAGGATGGGGAGCGGTCTCTCACATTCAGCTCACAGCAGCATCCTGCCCTGAATACCTGCAGAGTTGTTCATATGGATCAGAAGATGAAATAACCTGGGAAAAGTCCTCACCACTTTTAGCTTGTGAAAGTTTTAACTGTCAGTGAGGCAGTGTGACAAGAGAAGGGGCTGGAGAGGTGGATGGGAGGCTGGGAATGAGAAAGGAGAGGCTGGAAACAAGAAAAATCACAATAAAGTGAGGCAGCATGTGGAGGAGAGGAACGGGCAGGTCCTAGCCATCAGTAACATGAAAGACTGAGCTCAGGTCTCGCCCCACCACAGAGCACGGCTCTCCGAGACAGAGCCGGGAAGAAACATCTTCCTGTAGCAGGAGCTGCAGAGACCCGGAGTAACGCAAGAGAGAGCTGAATGACCCTGTGAGCCTCCCCGTCAGTCATGGAGAGTATTAAAGGTAGAGATCTCAGACCGTAATTTTAGGCTCTGAGTATTTGACTCCTTCTACAGCTAACCAAGCACAGTCATGTGCCTCTCATTTAGCTCATATCTAGTCTTTAATCAACACTGACTAGTGCCAGAGACAGCAAAGTCCCAGATACTACAGCCTTCCCCTGGGTCATAGGTAATGCTCCATTTCTTTAATACCATCTGGGGGAGGAATTCAACACTTAACTTTTTTTTGGGCCCTAAGCCCAAAAGGTCTAAGCATCATGCTCAAGACAATACTTCCACAGGGGCTGAATTTTTGACCTGGGTCATCAATGGCTAAGAAATGCGCACAATTTTGGGAGGATTTTAGCTAAATGCAGTTTCACCTTTCTGTGCTAGCTGAGTATGAAAACTGCAGCTCCAGTTACTGCAAGAGACACTGGTCATACGCTGTGTCTTTGTCTGGCAAAACCAAAAATAAAGTTGCTTTTCAAAACTTCAATTTTACCACGGGCTGTATTCTCCGAGAACAATGATATGTTTGAAGAAATAGCGGTTATATATAACTTTTATATATATGCAATGTGTGGCCCTTTAAAGGCATACTGTAAAGGAATTTAGGCCCATCATGTAGTTTTGTAAAAATAACTGGAACTTTGGTCTATTTACAAACTTAATATTCAACAAGAGAAAAATACTTATTGCACATTTTCTGCATACTGTTTCCATGTGTAAAAATGAATGTCACTTCTGTGCTAATTCTGTTGGTTTAAGCTCCTAATCACAGCATTAGCTGGGTCCAAAATTTGTGAAATAATTATGTCAAGGAGGAGTCTATAATACACAGCTCTCAGCAACGGTCGTGCTCACAAATGCTGGGCTGGCAAAATTGTTCTTGGTACTGCTGCTTCTGTCCAGAAAACTGGAACAAGCTCTAGCGGGAAATCACTTTATTTTGGTGCAAGCAGTGGTTCCTCATGAAGGTTTGCTGACATTTCTCTACTAAAAAACCGCACTTCTAGCGTAGACAAAGACTTTGCATTCAATTCTTTTTTTTTTTTTTTTCAGAGATGTCTTACAATTCCGCATTGTACTTGCATGTCTTGACTCTAATGACATTCTAGTTAAAAGTAAAAACATTCCTCACTGCCTGGTTTGATTTAGCACAGAAATTAGATATGGTTTGTTTAAAAAAGAACTTTTAATTGTAGCTCAAAATAGAGTGAAATGGCATAAAAACTGATGTCATGGTCCAAAAATATGATTCTATTTTGAACATCTAAATGATATCTTGTCTTATAAATGTTCAGATTATCATAAAAGTAAAAGAGAACCAGAAGAACAGTGAAACTGCTCCTTTATAGATTGAGCAGCATCTATAATAATTTGCTTAACAAAAAGATGCTCTCTAAAGATATGCTTGCTGTTAAAATTGAGATACCGTTGCATACTTGGCTAAAAAATGTTAGCAAACATTTTCCTTTTTATCCAGCTGCAGTCAATCAAACAGTGCAAGAAGGCTATGAATGAATATGAATTAAAGTCGTCTGCGGAAAACATAACATATAGGTTGAGTCTTTTCAGAAACATCATACCTGAGAACGCACTAATGTCTTCCAGCAATTTGTGCACAAATGGTTCATTTCCATGGTCCTTCCAAGATAGGTTTACTGCTGATGATGCTATTTAATGTAGTGACATCAGCATAAATAGGTCATACAACCTGGGGTAACAGCTTTCTGGTAATACCCCCTGCAGAGGGGATCATGCAGACAAGGCACAAGTGGCACTAAGGCTCTGCTCCCAGCCCGCCAGCGAGCTGATACAGATGCGAGAGCTTTGGGCGTACGTTGGAGCGCACTCAAGAGCTAGTGCCAAGGAGGAAATCCCTTTTTGAAACATGTAATGCAGCCTGTCTGTTGTGCAGAGCTTCCTGAGGCCAGACCCTTCCTGCAGCTGTAGGAAAGGTAATCCCATAGTATTTTTGACTGCTTGGGGAGCCATCTCCACTCCCTCCCCTTCTCCTGCCCCAAAGTGCTTCCTGCTTGGGGATGCTCTGCACCTGCCAGTGGTAGATTCAGTGCAGATGAGCTGAGAAGAGCATTCCCTGTGTCTCCTTCAGTATGCCTGTGAAAAAGGAGCTGCAATTTATCTCAAACATCTTTGGTAGAAGGCAATTTTAAAATCTATGTGGAACCACAGTCTAGCTGAAGGAACTGAAAACTTTATCAGAGGCGGCAGCCAGAAGTCATCAGCTCTAGGAGACAACGAAGACCTAGAAAACAACTGCATGGGCTGCAGTCCGTGATGCACCTCACTGACAGTGGTGGTAATTTAAGCAACCCTGTTCTCCACCACCTTTTTGTGTATTGTAGCAATACTTCATCTAGGCTAGTTCCCTGCCTGGATCCACGATGTGGCCACATACACTTTTGCCTAGCACAACGGAGGGGAAGCACGGAGGGAGCACAAATCACAGCAGCACAACCAGTTTGATAATACATGGTGTTGGGGCATCACGGTAAAGCAGGCAGGCAGAAGGCTCTGGTACCTACTACTGCTGCTGGTCCAGCTTACAAACACCCAGCTACACCCTGTCTCACTGGGTTGCAAGTACTCCTAGAGGACTAAGCACGGCAGTGTGCACCGGTAGAGGAATTCACCTACAAATACAGTTGCTGGGCTTGCTGACTCCATCAGGAAATATTCTTCGCTCCACATCACCGTTAATGGAAGGATGACCATTCAAGCAAGGTATTGGTAGGAAACTGAGTGAGAGGGCGTCTGCAACCCGCAGCCTTTGTGCTATGCTGGTTTTGATGCAAAGAAAGGAGAAGAGCTTCAGGGAGGAATACATACCAGCCAGCTAACAAGGCCCAGAGGCATACTGGAAATGAACGTTGCACACACTGGAGATGCTCAGGAACTGCTTTGGGAGGCTAATACCTAGCTCTTATGGTGCCCTCATTAGCCAAAGAGCACAAAGCATTTTGCAAAGGAGGTCAGTGCACTTTATAGCTAGAGACGCTGTGGCACAGAGAAACTTCACTGAAGTTCTCCAACGGGGCAGTGCAAGGGGGCTCCCAAATCCCAGTGCCATATGGCAGCTGCAGGGTCCTTTTTCTCCCACTGCACAAGGAGACCTGCAGACCTCTTTAAGGCTGTGCCATTCACAGCTGAAAACCGCAAAGTGATACGAAACATAGCTGGTAGTGATGCAAGATCTAGACAGATCTGTGCTTGTGACTGAGTCTCCATGTCTAAATGTAGTTCTGCTTTGGATTTATTTACAAAAGAAACTCATTGATTGTATTCATTCACTTTATTGGTTTTTAGGCATCTAAAGGAAATGCCTCTTGACCTTTGAGACTAAACAGCATATGCAAATTTCATAGAATCATAGAATGCTTTGGGTTGGAAGGGACCTTTAGAGGTCATCCAGCCCAACCCCCCTGCAGTGAGCAGGGACAGCTTTAACCAGATCAGGTTGCTCAGAGCCCCAGCCAACCTGACCTTGAATGTTGCCAGGGATGGGGCCTCCACTACCTCTCTGGGCAACCTGTTCCAGTGCTTGACCACCCTCATGGTAAAAAATTTCTTCCTTGATGTCTAGTCTAAATCTATTCTTCTTAAGTTTAAAACCATTACTCCTTGTCCTGTCCTTTCACATAATTTCAGCCATCTGAAAGTGAGGTATCTGTCTAAACCAGTTGTCTAGATTCCCTCTGAGGAGGAGAAAGACATCTCCAGAGGCTGATTCATCCCACCTGCATCAGGCTGGCTGACTATCACTCCAGAGGTGCCTGCCTGCATTTCTGCACTGGCTATAGACAGCACCTAGTCATCTACCTTAGACTCAGGTGAATCTTAGCCTCAGCTGGCTAATTTCAATAGGGATCCTGTCTTTAATAAAGAACTAAGAGAAGCAAAACTCCATGAGCTGTCAATCAATAACATTTTATCCAATGTAGCTGACCACACGGCAATATGACATGAATACAAAATGAATGGACATTTGATGTGCTGATCCAGGACCCTGTTATCGCTTTGAACATAGGCTGCAGTTTTCTACTCTATCGGTGACTGATAGTATCAGCCAAACATTAGCCCAAGGTTGTGATGTGTTGCTAGTTCTGGATACCTCCAGTGTTTTTTCGCAGAAGGATTTCTGAAGCGTGGGGAAAGGAACTTGAGATGCTAATGTTCTTCCAGGCTTTCAAGGGTCAAAATGACTCATGCTTCATCATATGATCGTGTTAGAGAAACTGAGAAATCATCTGTGAAAGAAGATGAAAAAAGAATTCTAAATATTATTTACAACATTTTCTACGTATTTCTGCTTATCAGCTGTACAGTGGTTGTGCATCGAGAATTATTAACATGGCATCAAGAGTCTACAGATAATAATGCCCCAAGATTTAACCCCAGGTTGACACTCTGACTCAGATTCAGCAAACAGCACCTGTTAAATTTGCCTTTGAAAGGAGCTAACCTACCATGTTATTTTGGGTTCTTGTTACTGTCATAAATCCAGTGCATGTTGTCATAGACTAATGAGTGGACATTTGCCACAGCCACATCCTAATTGCTGTACTAATTTCATCCCCAAAGCCCCAAACAAATGATCTGCTTCTGACACATGAATTCGAGCAAAAGCTGGGAGAGAAGAGCTCTCTGAGGTGTAGCGAGATAAGCAAGCTGTTCCTCTGCTGACATCTGTGTTAACAATGGGCCATATGTGGGCTGTACAGAGAGGGCTGGTAACACATCAGAGATCATGCATTTAGCAGATTGTACCTATAATCGACACCTTGTATAACATTTAATATAAGGATAAATAAAGGCGGCGGCGGCAGCAGCCCGGACTGGGCACAGAATGATTGGCCAGCTGACATGAGGCAGGGGAAATAGCTCCGAGATAACCAAGATATCGACTCCTAGGAGGAGCGGGCCTGCTGCTTTGCATTGTTTAAACTGCCCTGGCTATTTAGGTGTCCATCTACAATGGGGAAATCACCTGTAAGTACCTTCACACCTGGCTTCAGATAGAAGCATCCTGGCATTTACTTTGGTATTTAAAGGCCGGCTCCTGTAGAATAAAAGGGCTTGCTTTTGCGAGGTGCTGGCTTTGGCAGCAAGCCAGCATAAGTTCCTTCTCACTGCTCGTTCTCATTGCTTTTCCTCCCTCAGTTTGGCAGTAGACCTGTTTGCAAAGCCACACAGTAAACCAGATCACGGACTAGATTAGGGGTGAAAAATAACCTTTTCTGCGGTTCCTCAAAACAGCTGTAGCAGCAAAACAAAGAGCTAGCAAGTTAAAATGCTACAGCAGGGGACAGAATTAGGGAGAGAAGGGTCAGGACCTTCCTAAGCCTATTTCACAGCCAGCGTCTTGCAAAGTGAAGTGACAAACGCAGGCCTGAATGACAGAGGAGTGGTTCAGGATGGAGGCAGACACAGAAACCACGCTATCAGCTGCGAAAGCTGAGTCCCAGTGGATGCACATCCCCCCAGCAAAAAAGGCTGTATGCCTAGAGGGGTAACGGGCTCGTAAGCTGCAAAACTGACATTTACATTTGCATTATTTCCAACAAGGAGCAGATGGCAAAGGGATGCGCCGTAATTTCTATGTGAACCCCAAAGAATCCCAAATCTCAGTTCTAGTTGGCCACTTTCCTGTCCCAAACCGGTCCCGTGTGCTGCCAGGTGACAGCAGCTCCCTCCCCAAAGGCAGCTGCCTATCAGTGGGGGACGGCTCTATAGGCAGTTAATTAAGGAACCTGGGGCAGGGAAGGAAGGCTTTGAAATATAACCGTCTGTAAGATTTAAGACACGCAGAAGTGAAGGCAGGGCTTTTCCACTGCAGGTGCAGAGAGCTGGTGAGCTCTGAGAATGCACCTTGGTGCAGCTGCTGGGGGTCACCTCCTAATAGCAGAGTCCTCCGAGCGCGGGAAGTTGTACACAAGCCAGAGCCTGGCCTTATGCAAGGCCAGCAGCTGGGGTTAGGGGTTTGCCAGCAGTGCTATTGAATTCAGGAGGAGAAACAACACGCAAGAAAGAATCAGCTGAACATACCAGGACAAAACCAGATATGGTCTTTAGAACAGAATTTTTTACATTAACACAGTTGTTTATACCACGAATCAGACAGATACGTACAGAAAAACATGCAGAAACACCTAAATAAACATTGTACACCTCAGCAATGCATCGTTTTAATATGAAGTCCCTAAATGTACTGAGAAAAACTAGAAAAATGGTCCCAGAAAATGTATCCTAAACCTCATTTGACTGAATTTGAGCATGCTGAACTGATATGGCCCAAAAAAGGAGAAGTAGCCATCTCATTTAATAGAATATTGCCTCTTAAGGTCCAAATTCACAAGCCTTCTAAATCTAGACGATTTCATTAATATCAGGAGGCTTTACAACACCTGTCTCACAGGGATAAATACCATTTTTATTCCTGGGCATCTTCACGAACTGATTTTTTCTTTCTGGTTACCCAGCCTGGACAAACTAAGTCATCAAAATGCAAATTCATCAAGATGCAATTCCAGGCCTTCCCAGGATGCCAGGACAGCCAGCATCCATTGGGGAGGTGGTTGAAAGTGTCTGCAAAAGCTCACTTACGCTACATAACAGGCTACATACAGAAATTTCCAAAGGTGACTGCACCATCACAGTTTGAAAACTCTTATCAAAAAGACTGAAAAAAACTTCTACAGGTTAAAAAAATAGTGGATTGGAAGATAAATGTGATGGGCATGACCCTCCTAATGGGGAGGCACCTTTGACTGCTCTTTACTCTCCCAATGGTGTGTATGTTTTTCCTGCCGTCTGTCAGCACTGTGGGCTTGGGGATTATAATACACAGTGCATTCGCAAATATACATAGCTGGAAAAACAAAGCCCCAAAGGCCTCCGGCAGTACAAGATAGCTGTATGAAAATGGAATAAGACTAATAGGAAAATAAGCTCTTAGAGACTTTTGGTTACCAAGAACTGTGAAGATAGATTATAATGAAAACGTAAATACGTGCATACCTGCTGTGCAGTACCCCAAGACACTGCAGCGTTGCCTTGCTAAGGGTTACCTATCACATACGGAAAGGCAACAACGTCTACAGCATTTTAATTTAGTAGGGGTGACTCAAAATGTTGCAGGGGCAGAAGTGAGAGGCGATGGAGAAGCTGTTAGCTCTGGGGATATTTCATCCATCTGCAGCAAACTGCAAGCCTTGCTTTACCCAAGCTGGGAGTTACCCGCTCAAAGATGGAGATGCTATCTAAAAAGTGCCTTGGTCTCTAAGAAGTTCAGTTGCCCATGGCCATCCTGGCAACTGAGCAAAGCTGAGCAGAAACTGAGACAAGCTTTGCAGAAAAGCAGATAGGGAGACCAGACTTCTTGGTCTTTCTATGAAAAATAGTAAGTGGGTCACATGTGCAGCCTGTTTACTATTCTAAGAACTGTCTTCTCTGAAATGCTTTGACTCTAATAAATAACGGTTTTAAGGCTGGACACTGACATCCTTGTTGCAGACGAAGTGGCAGGGTTGTGACAAATCCGCCTTGCTCTGTACAAGGAGACGGGCAGAGCGGGCGCTGAGGATGGGACCGGGAGAGAGCGGGAGGCTCATATGATGCTCCCCTGACAAAGGCTGAGTGCTCCAGGCCAGGCATGTGAGAGAAGCACTGGCGGAGGGAGTCAAGAGAGGCCGCTTGCCCATAAAGTACAACCCAGGTTAGTAACAAGTTTCAAAGCCGAATAAAGGGGAACCGACACATTTCTGCAAACTACACAAAGATGTAAACAAAATGGGACCGAAAGAACTTGGAAGATGCCTTGCAAGGCTAAAAAGGATCCAAGCAATTTCTGACATACCTAAATAATGCTAAGTTGAAAAAGGTTAAAGAAAGATACTTTGAGAGGCGATGTGACAAACAACACATGATAAAACAAGCAAGCTTTTCAGTTTATCCACTCAGAGAACACAGACAAGACAAGCACCCTGTTCTCCACCTCACACTTTTGGCATATATCATCTCAGTCAAGGGGGTTCTTTTGCTTTTGTTTAGCTTTCTTCTTATTTGATCCCCAAATTCATACGCAAAATAGCGCAGTTTAACAAAAATGCCAAAGAGTCAACTGGATCTCATGTGGCTTTAATCACCTCAAAAGAAAAATGCCTGCCATTTATTTAGATTTCAGATATGGCAAAGCACTGTGAGAAAACACAGAAGGACTCTTTATGAACAGCAAAGCAAAGTTAGTTCTTGTCATGAGATGCAGAGCCTGGATATGTTTTCAGCAACCGAGGCATTAATATCCTGTTGGGAACAGGCAGAGAGGGCGAGGACAAGGCCCTCCAGGTTTGCAGCGCAAAGCTGCCATGCATGGGAAGGTCAGGGAAGGATGGGAAGGAGCAGCAAGCTGGGAAAGGAGAACGCTTTTGAGGAAGCCAAATCAGCTGTTTCTCCACAATTATATTGATATGGTAAAACTCCTTTAAAAAAAAAGCCTAGCAACAAAATGAAATAAGTCAAAACAACACTTGAAAAGACCTAGGTTGCTGCATGGAGTCAGTTCTCAACAGTGGCTTGTGCAAATAAAGCAGCAAGTGATAAAGGCAAGAACTGTACTTGGCAGTTCATAAAAACAAATCTCTTTTCTTAGTAAGATTGCAGGCTATAACCTAACAAAAAATGCTATCAAGAAGATTAGAGCCTTTATTTTCCACTTAAGCTTATACTGATAAGACAGTTTTTACAATAGTGTGCTATGCATGTGATAATACGAGATGTCTTTAAAAACAGCATATATTTCAAGCTTCAATGATGATTATATCTCGGCTCTTGACATTCGATGCTGGAAAACTCTTTAATTAAGTAGGATAGCAATGCTGATTTAAGATCACGGGCACAATGGGATTTAGTGACTATTTCACAAAATTGCATTAAAAGGAAATAAGAGATACCTCCCACTTTAGTAAGACTGAATGGATTCATTTTGAAGGCTCGTATTCCAGGGGGGAAGGAGATGAAGGTGTCCACTTGATCTGCGTTAATTTTAGTGTCATCCCTGCTAAAAACAGTGGAAGTTTCTCCAGTTAAACGGCACGGAAGACATTAAAGTCCTACCATTGACAAATGAAGTTTTAAGACATATGCTTATCAAATACTACCAATTTTTGCCGCTCACCCACCCTTACGTGTCAGTGTGAGGACGTAGAAGACTGGAAATTAACAAAACTAAAGGCAGTGGGATGTCCTGAAATCTCAAGGCTTCTAGAAAACAGGTCCAGCTGAATTATACCTTGCCGTAACAACAGTTTAGACCAGCAGATTTCACACATTTTTTTTTTTGCTTAATAAACAAGAGGCTCGGAAAATTCACAGCTATGGTTTTGTCGATTAAAATTAAGGTACAGCAGAGTGCTGAGTATATATTTTTTGCACCGTGGTTATATGACATTCCTGACAGCCATGCTTCAGAAATGCTATTTTAGATGAACGCACAAGGCAGAAACTTAACCACTTTTCACTTTTAAAAAGCTTAACAAACTTTCATGCCAATGATTAGATAGCATTTACACAACATTGGTAAATCGATACACATTTCAAACTCTCATAATTTCTCAGAGCCTTCAGGAATCACAGAGGAGTTAATTCTGGAGCTGTCTGGCTTGCTGGGGCTGCCATTTTATATGCAACAGCGATGCCCCAGACTAAGATCTATCAATCTGCAATTTAGAAAAAGGAAACTCTAACCTTATAGAAGAAGTCATTATCACAGGGTTTATCAGGAGGGATTCTAGCTGGCATCGATTGGCTGTATCAGAAGGGTATTTGCTTCTCTTCTCATTAGATATGTCGTGCCATAGATAAAATAGATGCCACGGATTATTTATGCTGTAAAGATTTAGAATAAAAAGGTTTTCATAGCCCTGACAAATAAACTGTTTAAAGCCATCAAACTAGCTAATTTCCAAATGCATTTTCATTCAGATACAGAAATAACGTAAGTCCCTCATTAGGGCACCAGTTGTTCAATGACATTAGCTTAATCTTACCGATACTATCGATCTGTTCAGTGTTTACTCCAGTAAGCAATCCCATGGATGTGTAAAAGCAATCTTTTGAATTGACTATTCAATGGAGCTGGTTCATGTGTGTTAAATCACTTCAAGGATTTCAAACTGAAGTGAGCTTTCCAAATACAGAGTTTTATATATTTCTCCAAGCTTATCATTTGTATCTCCAAATCTGTATCCATTGCCTCCAAAGTCTGTAGACCTCTCTCTTTGTTCCCCCCCCTAAAATATCCACCTACTGCAAGTTGGTTCCAGCAGACGATGAGGAAAGATGGCATTACCTGTCCTAACGTACTGCCACAGTACCATAGTGACGACTGAAGAGAGGAACATGTGAGGCCGGCTGCAAATGCAGAGAAGAGCCTTTTCAGCTTAAGCTCACATATTTTGGACAAAGATAGAAAAAAGACCTAAGAGAATCCTCCGCTGCTTACGAAACTTTCTTTTTCTTCTATAATGCAAACAGAATACGGATGAGAGGACTTACAGCATTCAGTGCAATACACTGGACAGAGGGCAACTCCGTTCCTCATTACGATTATTAAAAATAAATGAAGTGGCAAGGTTAAAACCAATTCACCTTTGTTTCCCACTTACTGTAGCTATTTATAGTCAGGCAAAGTACACGGAGAATATTGTTGCCACTCTGATTTTGAGATGTCTAACATTCAGCTAATGCTCATGAAAATGAGGCACATGATGCAGGGCCATGCGGAGTTTGGCTTCATGTGATCAGGGATGTGCAGGACATAAAGACAAGCCACTAACTGAAAGAGCACTAATCAAGAAGAACAGGGAGAAACCTGTCACAATAACAATGTCACATGTTCCTTGATAATGTTTCAGTGGAAACCTCTCATAGCATATTGTGTGCTGCCTTTGCATCTTTAAGAAATTAAACTGTAAATGCTCCAGGTATTTATATAAAAAATTTCCAACTCCCTTTTTTGCTCCTACAAAAACAAAGCCCAAAGACACCTGGAAAATCTGGAGTGCACTAAAAATCTAAGTATTTCAGCTATTTTCTTCCTCTACTTGGAATTAATTTGATCAGGCTAGCACCTAGTGAGAAATATGATTTTAAAATGATGTTTGATTTTGAAATTGCTGGTGTGCTAGCAAAAATGTATTCCGTTTTGCAGCAGGGGAAGGATTCACCCATCAAAAGAGACTGGCTGTCAGAGATGAAAGAGAGTAAAGAAATGGAGAGCGCCATTTTAAACATATAAGACAAGACTTTCATCTCATGCTGGACCATATGGGACAGTGCTATTAACCTTGGAAAAAATGTGACAGGAGTGAAAAAGAAAAGAAGATGAAGAAAAAAAAAAAAAAAAAGAATAATTTACCTTCAATAACTTTTCTGATCTGTACCTACACGTTTCAAGAAGTCTACATTTACGCTTTTCCACAGGTGAAGGTTTTGCCATGTGTCCCCTACATCTTTCTGTGCATCCAGAAGTGTTGGTGTGAGTTTTCTGACAGTCTGTGTGTCCTTCCCCCACCTGCCTGCCAGCGCGCTGCCTGCGGATACCCGGGCAGAGCGCAGCTGGTGAATGCATGGATGACTCCTTTGCCTGAGTCACCTATATGCCTTTTTTTCACCTCAGCAGTGTGTGACACTGACTGACAAAGCAGTGTTGAAGACAGACATTTCTGCAGTTTGTGTTATTTCTGCCTGAAAAGCAGCTCCACTCCAGCTCTGCAGCTACAGAAGCAAGTGCCTCCAGATCCTCGTCGTCAATCGTCTCACTGGTGCTTAAAAAACTCCCTCTGTGGGATTCCACAACCTCTTCTCCGCAGTGCATTTGTAGACTAAATTCTCCTTACTCTTTGCAAGTGCTTTCCTAACATTTAAGTCATTCCTTTTTTTTTTTTTTTTTCCCTAAGAACTAAATGGATTACTTTTTATCTTGCCCTTGAGGGACATGAAAAACAATTGCTCACAATCCTCTTTGTAAGAACCTCTTCCATGTTTAAGCTCCCTGTCAGCCTTCTCTTTTCCATACCAAACCAGCCAGTTCTTTCAAGCCTTCCTTTTGTGTCACAGCATATACTTTTAAGTCTCACTTCTGCTGCCCTGACTGACCCTTAACAGGTGACGGCCCAGAGCAGGCAGAGTTTGAGGTCTCAGCGGCGTGAGCCAGGGCAGAGGCGTTACCTGTGGTGCACGGAGAATCTGCTGCGACACCTCCGGGAGCTATCAGCGAGGACTCGGAGCTACACAGACTTGCAACCTGCCCTCTGAGGGATGTTCCCTCTGTCCCCAGGCCCCATGCCCGGCCTGCCCGCCCCCGCCCCCGGCCCGGACCACGCTGCTCCCTGCGCTTACCCAGCCCCACAGCCCCGACCCCTCCTCAGCAGCTGCTTACCCCGACCCGCAGCACTTGCCCAGCGCGGCAGAAGCCGTGAGGAGGGCGAGCTCCCCCCCCCGCCACAGCACTGCGTGCATATTCGGGGTTTTGCTTTTTGAAATCATTCTGGTTTGGGGGGGGGGGGGTATTTGGGGTCTTTACGGGAAGCCCCCCCCCGAGGCAAACCAGCACACACCCCCTTCGGCGGGGGAGGGGGGGGGGGAGATTCTCACCTGCGCCCATGCCCGGGGCGGGGGGCGGCGCGGCGGGGCGGGGCGGGGGCGCGGAGGCGGGGCCGGCGGCGGCGCGGCGGGGCCGGCTGTACTCCGCAGCCCGCCCGCGGGGGCTCGGGCATCTCTGCGCGCCGGGCGCTGCGAGCGGCAGCCGCGCCGCGCCGGGCTCTGGGGGGCGGCGGCGGCGGCATGGAGGGCGCGTACCTCGCCCGGGAGCTGGCGCACGCCGTGCTGCTGCTGAGCCTCTTCCCCGCAGGTGGGAGCCGCGGGCGCGGGCGGGAGGCTGCGGGGAAAACTTCGGCGCCGGCGGGCCCTGCGGCGGCGGGAGGGGGGGGGGGGGGGGGAGGCAGCGGCGTGGCGGGAGTCGCGGCGGCAGCCCGCGGTTTGCCCCGGCATCGCCCCCCGCCGCCTTTGCGGGACGCCCCGGCGGGGAAAAAAAAAAAAAAAAAAAAAGAAAAAAAAAAAAAAAGTCCTTTGTTTGCAGTGCGCGGTTATCCGGGGCTGGGAGAGGGGTCGGCAGGGACCCCCCCACCCCCCACGCCGCCCCCATCGCCCCGGGCCGGGCTGTTTTGACAATAAACTCTCTGGTAATCGGTACAAAATGTCCCCGCCGTTAACAATAGGCAGGCAACGAGCCGCCGCCGTCAGGTGCCCGGCGCTCCCCGGGGGAGGTGAAGCCTCCCTGGGGGGGGGCTGATGGGCTCGCTGCCCCACTGCGCCCCGCCGGTGCGTCCCTGCCCCGGGGTCCCTGCCCCGCTGCACCCCGCCGGTGGGTCCCTGCCCCGGGGTCCCTGCCCCGCTGCGCCCCGCCGGTGGGTCCCTGCCCCGGGGTCCCTGCCCGGGGGTCCGTGCCCCGCTGCGCCCCGGCGGGTGGGTGCCTGCCCGGGGGTCCGTGCCCCGCTGCGCCCCGGCGGGTGGGTGCCTGCCCGGGGGTCCGTGCCCCGCTGCGCCCCGGCGGGTGGGTGCCTGCCCGGGGGTCCGTGCCCCGCTGCGCCCCGGCGGGTGGGTGCCTGCCCGGGGGTCCGTGCCCCGCTGCGCCCCGGCGGGTGGGTGCCTGCCCGGGGGTCCCTGCCCCGCTGCGCCCCGGCGGGTGGGTGCCTGCCCGGGGGTCCCTGCCCCGCTGCGCCCCGGCGGGTGCGTGCCTGCCCGGGGGTCCCTGCCCCGCTGCGCCCCGGCGGGTGCGTGCCCCGCGGTGCGGAGGGGCCGGGCCGGCGGCTCACCGCGGGACAAGGCATCAGAGCCGGTCTGCGCTGGCACTGCCGCTCCTCCGCGTTGAAGAGGAGGGCGAGCGGTGCCGCTCAGGCCCTCGGGAGGTCAGTCAGTGCTGAAACTTTGGTGCGTGGGGTATAAATTGAAAGGTTGCCTTCCACTTCCTTGATAAAAGGGGGTTTCCTTGCCTAACCTCACGGCCGTAGTGCACAGGGCTAGTGATGTTAAACACAGCACCTGGCTGCAGTGCCGGGCAACTTTGCACATGGCTTTTGGAGTTGCCGTGCAGCTTGTTGCATGGTTTGTAGCCTTAAGAGGCATCTGGAGGCCTACAGAGGAAGGTGCCGTAAGGAGCTTGCTGCTTAGCGCTTGAGGAGTTGCACCCAGGGAGGAATTTGGCCCTGTGCACCAAAGTCTGAACGCAGATAACGTGGAAGTGTATTTTGCTCCTTAGCTGAGAGCGAGCTGAAGATGCAGGGAAGCGATGCACAGGGCTAGGTGTTTGACGTCTGCTGCCACCAACAGAGAGGAACCTTGCAGAGCAACCGGTGTGAGAGCAGCCGGGGAGGGCTCCGCAAGTCTCTGCCCAGGCTGCTGGGAACAAATAAAACTAAAATACCAGGAACTAACAGTAGTGACAATTTACACTTCTTCATTGTAAGCACTTTTACTTTGGGATGTGAGAGGGGGCAGTAGTTGATTTGGGAACATTTTTGTTAATAGTTTTGTTTGGGTAACTTTCTGAGTTTTCTCCCTTTTGTTTATTGATAATCTGGAGTGTGATGCCTGCTGGTTTGGACTTTCCTACTGAGAAATACCCACATATGTCTGCAAAAAGCTAGTGCTCTGGCCACAGGGATGGGAGAGTCTCCTACCAATGGGTTATTCCTTGAAATAATAATATAAATAATAATAAAATTTAAAAAAATAAAAAAAAATCGAATAAAAACATTGAAATTATTAACACCCACCAACTTTCTTTACTTCATGTGTTTCTTGCCTGCACTTGAAGGTTGTCCTTCATCATAAGGTTAGACTGTGCTTAAGGAAAGCGTGAGAAACAGGTCAGACTGCCAGCATCTCCTGGAAGTCATGAGATGCAGGCCCCAGCGTACTGGAGAGGCAAGAAGGGAACCTGTCTTGTGATCCTTCCTCTGGTTCTGGGTTCAGACACTTACTTGCGGGAGACGTTTCACCTCAGGGGCATGTCAGATAAACTTGTGTAGACACAAATACACTGTGTAGTAGGCATAAATGACTTGCTGTTGCAAAAGACAACTGTCTTTGGGTACGTATGTGCATCATCTGTGTATCACACAGATGTAGAAATATTCAGGGCTAGTTTTGTGCTGGAGAAGGTATCAGAGTGATATCTGGCAGGGGCGCAGGAGCCATCAGAAGTGACAGGCAGGACAGAGCTGATCTGCTGTGCTGGATCACTTTGGAGCTAGCGTGACCCTGGGTTACTTTTGGGTTTGCCTCAGTGCAGACGCTTGGACTGGATGATCTCCCATAGTCCCTACTGAGACCCATCCTGTTGTTTATTGGTACATAAATTTATATTAAATATCTTTCTTTGGCTTTTAGTCAAGAGCTTCTTCCTTTGGTGGCAAGTAGGGAAGAAGGATGTAGAAAACAGAGCTTAATGTAGCTTCTTGGAGGGTAAACCGTTCATCTCCTCTGTCCACAGCCCCTTACTACTTTCTGTTTTTCTTGCGTCCTGACATATGCTTCCACTTTTCCCTCCATTTGGGCATTGCCTAGTCCTCCTTTTATGCAATGTTCTGGAACGATCTTTTCTCTGTGCCTCTCCTGTCCTCCCCCAAGGCTCACCCTCTCGCCCACCCCTCAGTACTCTGCCAGAGTCTCTGTGGCATTTCCATCCTGCGGTCATGGAAGGCTGGACATGGTTCCTTTCAGCATCCATCAATATAGCCTTGTTTTTCAGTCGGCTGCAGAGTAATAAGAGGCTCACCCTGTGCCCAGGGGGAAGAATGTCTGTTTTCATAATGCTTCCTGCTACCTGTCAGCCAGGAGGGAGGAGGCTTGAAGGAGGAAGATTGAACTTGATGAGGATTCTAATTGCTGTCACTCAGTTGCTGCCTTGATCCCCGAAAACGGTCTCAGTACACTGCCCTCCCTACTCCCCCGTTTCCACCTCTGCTCTCTCCTTCTCCTTTTCCTCCCTCCCCTGCGGCAGCGCAGATTGTCCTGCACAGAAATGTGGCCCAAAGCCACTGGCAGGAGCAGAATGGAAATGTCAAAGATTGCTCAATGCTCGACTCTTTTTCCTTCCGTTACAACTGGGAACCCTCTCACAGCAAGTGCGTAAGTGATTTTTGCTTCAGGCTTTATAATAAATAATGTGATAAATTTGGCAAGAAGTGAGACTCTCATTCGCATCCCGTTTAAGTACCATCCATAGAGACTGGAGGCATTTCCACGTGCTCATTCCGCAAGAAGGAGCCTCTCGTCGACAGATGACTGCAGCTGTAGTACCACTGGGTTATACTGGCTTTCCGTGGGCTTTCCACCTTGCTTCAGCCCTCCCAGAAACCTATCGTCGATTGTCCAAACAGTAATGCTGCTTTGCAGGTGCCTGGAGTGATCAAAGGGTCCTGAGTCACTTCCAGAAGGGACATACTGCACTAGGATACAGGTGGAATCGGAAAGGATATGTCTTTAGCACATGTAAACACAAACTAGGACAGGTCTTAGGAGGAACATCTGAATCATGTTCCAGTCGGTAGGAGTTTCTGGTAGTGAAACTTGTCCTTTTCTTTCTCTGATCTGTTGTGAGACTCTAATGATACCTCTATACTCTTTGGATTTCTGTCTGAACTATAATTCTTCATCAGCGCAAGCTATTCAGAAGATTTTTAAGGCATATCTGGAGCTGTCAAACTAAATACCAAATATTACGCATTTGTAGTTTGAAGGAAAGCTGCTTTCTAGCCTGAACATTCAGTCAACACTCTGGTGTAATCTGAAGGTAAGGAATAACAAATTCTGGATAAAACAAGAACTGCGCAGCATCAAGGAGTTTCAACATATATGTTTATCTATAATACACGACAACCGATCTAATCTCATATCAATCTTTTGTAGAAGAGAGGCAGTAATTGCTCAAGGTTAAGCCACTTTGCAGCTTTTTCTGCCTGTCCATGAAGATGAATGCCATTGCAGAGATCAAGTGTTGCACATTGTCTCGCTTTGTGTGTGTGAGACACATGATTTTACAGATGTTGTTTTCTTTTTCATCTAGTATAAACATCTTCCAGGATTTTGACTCATTTCCTTAAGTCTCTTTCAGCTGTTCAGAGAATGGCTAGAGGAAATGAGGTCTAATATCCTAATGCATTGCATTTACTCTAAGTACCCTCTCCCTTTAAGTATAAAACTGCATTTTTGTAATTTCTGAATGTCCTTCTGAATATTCCCCTGCACAAGAAACAACTTGCAGTTGTTTCTGTCCTTCAGAAACTCAGCTCCCCCTGATGAGTCTCTTCAGCCTTAAATAGAGCTTAAACTGTTCATTGTAACCTTAGGCAAAAGGGGAGAGACGATGCTAAAGGCATCTAATGAAAATGGTGATCCAGATTTCAGTGTATTACATCTTTTGGACATTTATTTAAGAAAATCCAAAGAGAATGCACGTGCAAATTACTAGGACTTAACATAAAAGGGGTAGTATTACTCTTCTATATTATTTGAATGCAGAAGTATTGTGGTTGGCTTTTTCAGTGACTTTTAGGAAACTAGAAGGGCTTTTTCCGAAAGGACCCTCTTTGACAATGAATCCTGCAAACAGTCATAAATGAACGCAATTTTACGCGTGTGAGTAGTCTCTTTGGCCGGTTGCCAAGCCTAATGGCAACCGAAGTGTATTGTTTGTCCCCCAGCCAAGATTGCTGCCGTTAAGTGATAAAAGCGTAAGGGGAGTGTAAACATCTGTGTTTGAAGGGAGAACGCGACTCCTGTTTTCTAGGGTATACCAATTAGAAAGCACAGTAAATGTTAATCTCTCAGCGGACTTACTCTTGGGGATTATATTGATTCATTCTGAAAACATAGGTTTTCAGATATACCTTTACATTGATTTTTAATGATGTTTTTCGTGTCGCAACAGAATTTTTTTGTGCACCACATAAGGCTTTTGGTTATATTATCTTTATGTTTTCTCTTATGGGCATGTAAATAATGGCAAAGTTTCAAATGTTGCTACCATGCTATGCAACTCCTGGGCTGCTCCATACAGATCATTCCTCAAAATTGTAACTAAAAAGAGGTAGATGTGGCACTTTCGGACATGGTTTAGTCTAGTCTACCCTTGATTGGTTTAGAGTGGACTTGGTAGTGTAGGTTAATGGTTGGACTGGATGATCTTAAAGGTCTTTTCCAACCTAAATGATTCTATGATTTAGTAAAATTATCAGCTACAGGGGGTTTTGCCATTGGAGGGGCTGACAGCGTTAAATGTCTATGACTTTAAATGTCATCTGACAGCTGAGTCCGTAATCATGTAATATCACCATTAAATATCTGATATGGAGAAGAATTTGCTGGTCAACTAGGCACTGACGGTTGTAAATCTAAGTGATAAAGAGGATGCATGGGCTGATTTAAGTTAAGAGGAGATGAAAACCGTGGCAGGGAAATTTGAAGGTCAGAGGGATGCATCTCTTACAGGTTCTTTGGAAGCCTGGCAAATGCCAGGTTAGTCCTACATCCGCTTTCTTTTCCCATCAGTAATTGTCTTAAGCTAAGAGTGCTCTTCCACTCATGCTGGGTGAACATGGTCCTCATGACATGGAGTGGACTTCTTTTAAAGAAAAGTTTTGTGCAAAAGCCACACTGGAAAAAAAAATGAAACTTTTTGGTTATAACCTGTCATTTAGAGCTTGCATGTTTCAGAGGAGGAGAAAGGTCCAAATGAGCTGTGTAATAGAAGTGTTTTGGGTATTCGCATGCTTAGGCCATGCAGAACTAACTAGGTTCCTGCTGAAGGGTATCATGAGATCAAAAACTTGCACTTGTCTCTCTTAATCTGTTTTTTGTTCAGTAGTTAATGGCTGCACCAATGTCACATGTTGAAGTTTTTGGCCGCAGCCCTCAGGACTAGAAGCTTCATTCTTTGCTGAATGGATTCTGACTTTCTCACGCATTCACCCGCCTCCCACAGCTGGGTTTCTAAGAGACACAGCAAGTCTTAGGATGCTCCTAGAGAACTGTAAGAGTAAGGCTGGAGGAGACCTGCAGAGGTCATCTGGTCTGTCCCCTGCTCTCCCCGGGTCAGATAGAGCAGATCTTCCCAGGTGGACTTTTATCTAACCTGCTCTAAGGCAGACTTGTGGTGCAGTCTACCACACATTTTTTCTACTGTTAAAGTTCAAAAGCTTCTCCTGATACCTAACCAAATCTCCCTTGCTGCTCGCTTAATTTCATCCATTTTTTTCCCTGCTCTGGTGGATATAGTGAACTGCCGATCACCATCCTCTTTAAAATAGCATTTTACACATTGACAATATCACATCTTTGACTTCTCTTTTCTGTGATGAACAGACATAACTTCTTCAGCCTTTTCTTTTGGTGCATCTTCTGTAACTCCTCCTCTTTTTCTTCTCAGCCCTCTCCAACTTGTTTGCATTTCCTCAAGATATGATATGTAAAATTGACATCTGACTCCAGGTAAGAAGTGTAGAGCTTCCAGGTTTAACAAAATAGTTACCTCCCCATCTACTGTGTGCTTCAATTTGATTCAAAGCATTGTAATCTGATTTTAATCATGATTTAAATCAGCCAACAGTAAGCCTCATTTTAACTGTTTTGCATTTGTACTTAATCATTTTGTAAAGAAAGGTTTAACCTCCTTTATTACCATTGAGATAAAGTTTTAATTAAATATAGCCTTTGCACTCAATGTTATACTTACTTTGATTAATCGCTGTGCCTGTATTTAAGCAATTATGTAGCTTGTTACAGATGCACTTACTCTGATTCTTCCTGTGTACGTTTTAGTATGAAAACAGAAAGTGTTGACATTTCTTGTATTAGATAATTGATTTTTTACGATGATTTACATCGATTACAATGAAGGAAACGAGAATGTTCTGAAATGTTCTTCCGTTAGATAAATAGCACCACATAGAAGCCAGCCAATTCAGAAGAAAAAACTCATTGAGAAATGTTTTGAAATAAAGAATTAATGTCTGAAAGGCCTATCTGTAGTCAAAACTGGGGTTTCTAATCTCTGTGCTGTAAAAATTTTAGAACTAGTCCATCTCATCCTCTTTTTATTCTTAGAATGGCAATGGAAAGAAACATTCATGGTTTTTTTTTTTTCAACTCCTGATCAGTAGCTCCTCTTTGAATGGACTAGTTGCTTAATTGACTTGTACTGAATGAACTGAAATAAAGAAAATATTTTCTCTGCACCTGCTAGGAAACTCCAGATGCCGAAGGCTGGTTTATTGCTGTGGCACAACCTGCCTAGAGGTGCTCAGCTACTGACTTCCATGAATTCAGTAGTGTGATTATCTTTAAAATGTTGGCAGCAAATGTACAGCTTGAATACTTTTTTGCCTTTGATTTTTTTTTTTAGTGATTAGAGGAGGTGTAAATTTTAATTTATGTTGTTGTATTTTCAAAATCAGTGTTGAATGTTTTTTACATTTTAAAAGGAAAGTAGGCATTATGAAAATGCTGCATTTTTACTTATAATATTAAATATGCAGTTTAATATGGTATTTTTACTTGAAGTCGTTCTGTTCATATGTCTTAGATGCTCTTCTGCACTAGGACGTGGTGCTGAGGCAGTCAGTTTCTGCTCCTCAGCGACTGCCCGATTGTCTACTTTTGCTGCCTCCTTATTTGCTATTTTATATGGCATGAAAGTGCTTTCTGTGGCTGGATGAGCATAACTTTTTAACTTTGAAAAGTAATTATGTTATCTTCAACAAAATAAAAGCTTCCTCCCGGTAGTGTTTATTGTAACACAAGCTGTTGAAGTTTCCTATTCCATAGCACGTCTGACTTCCAGGTATTATACATAACATTGCTGACTTTGCAATAATGCTAATATCACCATACCTAGGATTTGAGGTAAGCAGCATAATAAAAGAGGTCAAATGGAAGGAGCAGAAGTAAACCCTGTATTTCTGGTCTCCTCCCATAAACTAGGGACCATCAGAAGTGGGATTCCCTGCTTCGGCAGGTACGCAGGGTGCGCCCACAGCGCGATGCCCTCTCGTGTATCTCTCCGGGGGTAGGAAGGAGGGCCACTTTTTCAATAAGCAGCTACCTGTATATACCATGTATATGCAGTTTATGATAGGGCTTATTAGTAAACTAGGAAATACAGTACAATTGGTGAGCAAAATATGTAAGTGGGACTTCTGCTGACATTGGAGATTAAGTTCAATAGCCGAGTTACGTATCTCCTTGCCAGAAGACGACGGGGGAAACAAAACTGGGTTGTCAGAAAAATATCTAAGTCTCTGTATTCAAGGTACTTCCAAGACAACATCAGTGACAGATCTTGCTGAGTGTTAGCAAGATTTGTTTACCTTAGGAGGTTCTGAAGAACCTGCTGATGAATCCCCCAGAATTTGTCCTAGTCACAGTTTCAGAAGGCACGTGCAAAGATACTTCTGTAATACTAACACATTAAAAATGCGTTTATTAGGTTTGGTATTGTCTGTAAGACAACGCTTTTACGAGAAAATTTTAACAACATCCTAATTAGCAGCAAAATTTATGCACTGGTTAGACAAAGGAAATCTGACTTATTGCAGGCTTATTAAAAATCACTGAATAGGTGAAGTTAATTTATACGGAGAAATATGGAAGTACTCCAAAACCTGCTTCTTAAATGGATCTGTGTGCCATGTGGATACATGACGTGATGCAGTGACTTGTATTTCAGTAACACAGCTATATAAATACTTTAGCTATCTTATTACTAAACCCAGAATTTTTCTCATGAATCTGTCAGTTCTTGCAGTGAAGGAAAAGAGAATACAAAGTAATATGGACATAAAAGAAAGCTGTGTCTTTTCTGCAAAATTTCTTGAACATATTTATTAATCTGAAAGTCTTGTTTATTGCTGTAATCTTCTAGGAAAAAGTACTGAGCTGAATATCTAGAGAAAGTAAAAAGCATTGCTCCTCTTTGTGGTATTTAATGTGGTCCATCATAAGAGCAATGATAACATAATTATGCAATTATTGGTATATTTTCCCCTCTGGAGGCCTTATGTAGATGATTACCAGTGCACCTTTTAATGAAATTGCTACTATTTGATAAAATTACTGCCAAGACTTGAAATAATTAGAATTCACATTGCCAAAAGTCTTACATCTCCTTCCTCAGTTGAGCCTTTTCCAAATAGGCATTAATTCAGATTGCAAAACGATTCACTGTTCTCAAGTTTTCTCATTTCTCTTCATTAAAACTACCTTTTCACGCATTTCAGAAAACATGCTTTCAAGCCCGTGTTGCTCATCACAAGGAACATTCGTTCAAAATGGAAGTTGAAAGATACTGCACCTTTTAATGTAAATGTCAGCGACGAGAATTGAGAAGAAAAAGCCATTAAAGGAATAGACTGGATGAATGACAGCTGAATTTGAATACACTATGCATTAGTGCACTTTTCCATTCCTTCTAATCATTCTCCGTACTTACTTTATAATTTGTTTATTTATGTGTCTAACAGCTGATAAAACTAACTGTTGGAACAGCTGGTTAATAAGTGATTTTGGAAGAAGGCAGTAATTCAGTGGGAGTAAGGATCAGTCTAAATGTATAAATCTCAATGCTGACAAGTGTTGTGGCAAACAGTTGCTCTTTTTTTGCATATCCTACTTGTGTGTGTACATACACATATATTTATCTCTCCTCTGTATTCTTTGAGTAAGAATTAGCGGGTAGTTGTTTTAAGCTTAGACCATTCTAGTTTAAAAAAATGTGATAGGTCAGTCGTGCTTGGGGTTTGGTTTTGTTCATTAGCACATTGCCTAAATTCCTTCTGTGGTGGGAAGTTTAGGTGTAAGAGACCATAGTGCGTCAACGTGCTGTAATAAAATGAATTAATCATCTAGAATAGGTTGTTGCTCATTGTGCTTCAAGATGAGTGGCTGGACTGTTATAGTACATATGATGCTCCTTCAAAAAACAAACCCCAAAACACCAGAAAAAGCCCCAAAGCCATGACTTCCCAGAAAAAGAGGATTCAGAAAGGTATCATACCCAGCCATGGAAAGGAGCATGCCATTTGATCGTACCGTGGCCGGTTAGTATATGTGCTAAACTAGAATTATATTCAGCTACGTGTCTGCCTTTGACAAATGCCTCTATTAGCAGAGTGAGGCATGCCGATCAGAAAGGGAAAGCTGCATGCTAGGCAGGAAAAGCGGCCTGTTTGCATGGCTGGAGTTTCCTCACCCCAGCAAGTGGAAACAAAGTGGCTGGGGGAAGAGGAAGGTGCGTCTCTGTCTCCGGAAGGCAGAGTTACTTCCCCCAGCCCCCTGCCTTGAGGGACTGTTGCACTTGCATGTATAGGGCAAGTCTCACATGTTTGTTTTGGAGGTCATGTGCAGCACCTGCTCTGCTAAGCCTGCTTCTGAAGTGAGGAAGCAAGGTACAATTAGCTGCATTGCTAATTGCTGCGACCAGACCCTCTGCGGGAGCATCTGCTGGCTTCCACCCACAAGCCGGGGATCAGCCCAGGTGCTCACGCTTGTCCTGCCTGAAGTTCCTGTGTCTGTCTGTCTGGGAGAGTGGGGTATGCAGGGGCTGGAGAGCTGGCTGGCTTTGTCTTCTTGCCACCTGCCTCTAATACTGGCTTCTTCTGGTTAACCACATCTCGTTTGGAGGTGTAGCTTGGTGTCTCCTCAGTCATCAGAGCTGTTTTCTCTGCAAGGAGTAAACACCAAGTGCCTTTTGTTTGTCCTGTGGAGTGCCCTCCCAGGGTGTGAGGTGTTTAGTGAGGCAGGTCGGTGTAGGAGCAATCCCAAAGCATCCCATGGGGCGTCACTGCAGAAGGGGGTGTCTCACAGCCACAGCCAAGGTCCATGCTTCTGTGGTTGCCCACGCTCATGCCTCCACAGATGATAAAGACAGCCTTTGTTCCAGCCTCCTTCCACTTCCTCTCTTGGGTTTGCCATGGGTGGGAATCAGCTGGCTGGCTCCACACTCGCTCTTTGTGTTGGGGGATACCCGTTTCTCCTTTATGGTGGAGTCGGTTTGGCTGCGCCTTTGAGTGCTGGGCTGGCAAGCTCCCGCCTTCTGCCCTCCACAGTGCCCTTCTTCTGCCCCCTTCCCGTTCGGGGTGAAGGGTCTACGGGGGGGGAAGGCTGGATGAGAAGACAGCGGTTGCCCTCATGCAGCTGGGTAAATGTCAAAGCCCCCACTAATCCTCTCCCCTGGTTTTCTGCTTAGTAACATACAGCCTCTGAGGATCCAAAACTTTAGAGCAAGGGCAAGCGCGGGAGCATTTCTGCTTGGGAAGCACACGGCATTGAAGAGTCTGTTGGTCAGCAGATGGCACTGACTCTGTTAGGTGGGTTAGAAACAAACCACTTAGTTCTGCGGGCACGCCTGATCAGTCTAGACCCTGTAATACATGCCCGGTGACAGTTAAGTTATTTTTCAGTCTCCAAGATGAAATTGGGGCAGAGGAGCCAGTCAGTGTTTCTATCAGCAAGGATTTGTGACATTTATATATGCCGAGAGTCCGTGATGCTTGCAGGGGACAATCACGTCTTTGGTCTTTTTTGGTCTGTGTCTTTGGGGAAGACGCTAGCATGTATGTTGGAGTGGACGGTTTCTTCTGTGAAGTAAAAGGTTATACTGCTAGCCTTCTTTTCCCCCGCAGCATAGCTGAAACAGGATCTGATGTAGCTTTCAGATCAAATCATTTAAAATTGACATTTGCCATTGCTAAACTTTTCATCTAGCATAAGGGAGAGTGTCTGTTCAGTGAAGTGGAACAAAACAAGTAAGCATATGATAGCATCTCTCCTTTGAGAAATCTGGGAGGTTTTAGATATCAGAGTAAATTAAAGTTGTTTCAGAGTGATTAACATGCGAGTTTGACACTTTATTTGTTTCCTTGGGGCATGAAATGGCAGGACAAAGACAATATAATTGAAAAGGTCTTAAATTCCTCTCCATCATAGCGTATGTCAAATGTCATGGTGGCTTTAACAAATGAGAGACAGAGTGGGAAAGGCAGTACTCTTCAATTAGACCAACTAATACTGTAAAGAAGACCGGGTAGGCTTCTGGCTAGGAATTCTGCAGTAGTGTAAAAGAGACATTTTTGCTTCTGCTTTTCTTTCAGACCTGCAGGAGACTTGTGTGTCTGAAAACATGTTCATTTTTCCAGCAGTGCTGGGTATGCTGAAAGAGGATATTACCTCCCTGCAAGCCATGTCTTGCTGATATCCCCAGACCATTGCATCTACAACAGTGCCACTACTTTAACTGATAAAGCCTATCTCTTGTTTCTGCTCTCTTATGTTGTTGTAGATGAGAAACTGAAAAATGCGGTGAGTAAGGTCTGTGTGATAGCCCTTGAAATGAACCCAGTGCCCAGAATGAATAGGCACTGAAAAGAAAGTAGTCTCTCTAATAGTATCTAATCACCACAATCTTACACGAAAGTTGTGGACGTTTAGCTTGAAGTTTAGCTCCTCAGTGCATTTGTCATAGAAGAACATTAACTGGTTTAGCAATCATGGTCAGGATCAGGTCATGGTCAGGTCATTGTTTTCATTGTGCAGTGTTTGTACAGCTTACATGGGGACTGCTGGTGACTATGAAGGTTATGGACCCCCACAAGGGGACGAGGCAGAATCTCAAAGAGCCTGCTGTGCCCTTACAGTGTGTCCCAGGCCTGGGAGAGGCAGGGAGAGGGATTTGCTCTTGCTGGGTAGCAATGAACCTGCTGGCAGGTTGCTGCCAGTCCTGTGGGCTTGGCAGAACAGCTGGTACTGGGTGTGAGCAGGTTGTGGCTGTACTGTGAAGCTGCATTGTGCCCCTGTCCTTGGAGACGTTTGAGGGAACTTTAATGTGGAAGGGGGTGGGATAAGGCACCGGGTTGTTTTGTTTTGTTTTGTTTCTCTGAAAGCAATCTGTTGTGCTATAGAGCGGCCACAAACTTCTTGTTCTTGTTTTAATGTTTAGATAAGAGTTGAAAGAGGAAATGGCCACAGAGGGACTAACCTGTTGGCCTAAGGTTGTGCAGGAAATCTGTGGCAGAGCTGGGAATAAAATCCACACCGCTTGACTCTTCATCTTATTCCATGGCAGTCCCACTTCCTTTGTTTGCTTGGCAGCTGGAGATGGTCTCCAGTTGCTTGTGAGCATGATGCGGGCTTGCACCTGACGTGCTTTTCTGTGCTACAGCAGTGTTGTGGCTGAGGCTGAAAAGATCCCGCATGAAACATTTTTTCTCTTCCAGGATGGTGCACTCCTTAGCCAAAGCTTTTTTTGTTTGCATATCCCTTAATTGTTACAGGAACGTTCTGCTGTCCTTAATCATATCCCTGCAATTTGACCTGCATTTCCGATTGGTATTATCTAGAGCTGTTTCGTTTTCTAATTCCTCCAGCCCGGTTTTCCAGATGTTTCTTCTGCATGCAGAAGTCACAACTGCTGTACTCCCCCACTTTCCTCCCTCCCCCTTCATTTTTAGGGCTTAGGAAGCTGCTTGTAATATATTCATATATTCTGCTTCTTTTTTCAGTTACACAACCTTGTTCACAAGTGATCTGAGCATTGTAGTTTTTAACTTTGATTTGTTATATTACAAGGAGAAGCTAGGATAGTGGAAGTGACTCTCTTCAGCTGCGGGACACAAATTTAGAACATCCAAAATGGGTCTTGGGCTGTGCAACTCTAGGCTTTGCAATTTATTTTATATATATATTTTAATTTTTTTTAAAATGTATTGTTAATTATTAAATATTTGCCATTATCAACATACTCTGTTAGCATAAATAATTACCTGCTAGTTGCCCTTGATAACAACTCTCGAGGGTCATCCAGAACCCCAGTGTGGTACTCTGGCTATGCAGTGTATGGAGAGAGTTGGATGTTTCGCAGTGGGATCTACAGCCCTTGACCAACAGTGGGATCACTGGGATCACCTGCCCCCGCTAGCCCACAGGAGCCATGGCGGCAGAGGATGGGTTTCCTCTCTTCCCCATGTCCTGTGGGGTCCCTGTGGTCAGGTGGGCTTCACAGAGGTGGTGACACTCAGCCAATTAATGAGGTAGTGGTCCACCTCCTTTTCCAAGGTATAAGGAGGTAGGGAGAGCGTGGAGGCATGCCCAGGTGTGGGTCAGATAACAGAGTAAGGATGCACACCTACGCATGGAAATCTTCAGTGGAGGCAGCCATGGGTTCCTCCATCCTGTTGCTCAGAGAGTTTACAACCACACTGGTGATTGGTAAAGTCATGGTCCTGACTGGGGTGGACGTGGAGCCCTGGGAGGAGACACCAGACTCCATATCCCTTGGGGTTTGGCACTTGGAGATCTCTTACCATCCCTGGCATGTATCCTGACAACGCAACTGATTCCCAGATTATTAGTGTTAGTCACAGTTATGCTCATGATTTGTGTTACTGGAGTGCGCAAGAGCACCAGCGGGCCAGGAGGAGCCCTGTCCTGCCTCAGGCGTGGTACAAATGGAGCATTCTTGGGTGTGAGGTGTTAGCAGTCTGAGAAAAGATCAAGAGATAGCAGATGGACACATGCTGTGGGGATTAGTGCACTGGATTACAAGTTGTTGGTTAAACTCTCAGATTTCCGTTACTTAACTATGCCTCCAAAAAGGAGATACAAAGTAATTCCCATCTTCCTAAAGCACCCATTTTAATTCTTATCTTTTAAAGACAGGCGATATTTAGGTGCTTAATACTAAGCGCATCTGATAGTTCTTGCATTTACAACCTGTTCTTACACTGCCATACTTTTCTTGGAAGAAACATTGTTTTCAGAAGGCAATAGAAAAAAACTTTAGATTGTGGGAATCCTTTGCACAAGGCATTAACTCAATTTGTAAACTGTTTTGCTAACAATTTGTAGGCTGCATAAAGGAACCATAACAAGATTGTCTCAAAATGTCAGTGATGGTTTCAACTGGAATATCGTGGCTTTGCCACAGTGCGCTTGTTTCCTCTACGCCTTTCTTTCCTCAGCTCCAGTACGTAACACGTACCTTGTGCTCTGGATGGAGCCATGCTCTGCTGTGTTGTTTACCACCTTTAAAAACTTTTCACCAACTTGCTAAATAGTCCTGATAATAAGCGTTAAAAAATTTTGAACTCCTAACCTGAATGGGTATGATGAGTGCTAGAGGAAAGAGTAGGTAAAAGTCACAAACGTTGCATAAAAATATGAAATTATGTTTTTCTTAATCTTTCTGGCAATTATTATTTCTAGGATGCTTGTTTATATGTTCAGTCATGTGAGTCTGTGTAGAGGATTAGTGGACCTCATGTGGAAGATTTCTGGTGGCATTGGAAAAACAGGCGCTGGTGGACTGCCTGTTAGGTTTAGCACTGATAAATAAAGCTTCATCCAAGGGAGATGGGGAGAGAACGAGGGCTCCCTCCAAAACCCAGGCTACAAATGAAGTAATTAGACTCTGCATGTGGTCTGACCGTCCTTTGCTTCCTACTCTGTGGTGCATTTGTCAGGAAGAGGAGCAGTTACCTGACCTGGTCTTAATCCACTATATACCTTAAGAATAACTAAAGCTGTGAGATGAGTGAATTGTCTGGAGTATGTAACCTCATCCCAACTAATTATCCGATTGTTTTGCTTGAACGTCTGTTGTTATCTGTGTGGGTAGGGAAATTCAGCCTCTGAAAGCAGACTCAGTGTGTTTTTGCATGCAGGTGGTGTTGATTTTTGAGAAATGTTCCCCCCGGCACAGGCATGGCTATTATACATCCGGTCCAACTGTGCAATACTGTGGTATGCATTAGAGGGCCATGGGGCAATGGTTATTTGTAGGACCGCAGAGCCAGTCTTCAGAAGAGGAAGGGTTTGTTGCTGCAGCACCCGTCAGCATTTGCACACATCACAGCGATGTATATGGTTTGACAGATCCGCACTCATTTAGAAGGTCAGTTATGACATTAATCTATGCAATGCTACCTCTGATCTGTTCCTTTCCTCTGCAAACCGGTTGATGACACCCTAACTTTGACCTTCCTGCGCCCTTGTGCCCTAGGGTTGGGTGGTTAAATGGGTTTGGGAAGGAGCAGAAGCCCGATGCCTGGCTGTGCAGTACATTACAGACTAGTTTTGTCTGGGCGTTTTGGAGCCTAGGTTACGCCGTGTGTCGTTAATCCACTGTATAAATACCCAGGAGGGAAGTGGAGGGAGCGGTTCAGCAAGCCAAGCTGGCTTGGCATTTCCTCAGGGGCAAGTGAATTAGTTTATTCTCCGTGTTGCTCTGGGGCTCTTTGAATGAAGTAACCCCTTGCTGCAGGTGAGAGCGCGTCCCCGCTAGGCGTGTGTGCAATGCAAAGGCTGCAGTAAGGTCTGGGGAGGGAGCATCCCCTGTCCGTGCCCATGTGTAGGTTGTGCACCGGGAGTTTCTGTTGGCTGCAAGTGCATTTCTGTTCACATGGCCAAGGTGTCCCATTGGGTTTTTGTTGTTGAAAGGAGAGGGGCAGATAGGGGCTGTGTTGGTTGGGTGTGTGCTTTCAGAGGCCTGAAGCCGTCAGCGATGCCGTGGCAGCGGTGCTGCCAGGGCTGCTGCCGGAGGAGGGGGTGTGCAGGTGGGGCCATCGGGCTGGTGTGCTTCCCCCCGCTGCCTGTTTTGTGCCAGGCGCTAGGCGCTGAGGCCAGGCCACCACCGGCATTGCCCCTTGTGCTGGTGAAGGAGGTCTACCCTGCGGTGTGATGAGGGGACACGTTGGTGTTTGCTCCACGGCTGGGGCTGTGTGACCTGCCCAGGGCTGTGTGACCTGCCCGGTGCCGTGCTCCTCGTGGTGGGGCAGGGGGTGGACAGTGGAGGTTGTCCCAGCCTGGCCGCACACGTACCTCCCCTGGCAGGGGCCAGGCTGAGACCTTGCTCACTGCAGGCAGGGAGTGATGCCAGTGAAGGATGTCCCAGTCTTCTCCTTTCCCAGCCTTCTGTGACTCGTCTGAGGACCTAGCACCATAGTGGGGACACAGCATTGCATGTTTGCTGTTTTGTGCAGCTCATGTCATCTGTCGCTTGAAGAACCCCATGGCCTGGGGGAAGCAGCAGAGAAGTCTTCCAAAGACATCCCCGTGAAGAACTTGCATGGTCTTTCATGAGACCTTCTCAGAGGTCTTTGCCTTCTGCCTTCTGAACGTGCTGAAAGTTGCTTTCTCTGATCTGAGGGGTTTGCAAATCAGAGGTCTCCTTGCCTCTCCTTACCCTGCTGTCAGGCCCCCCTCTGTCCCAGGCAAAGGGTTTTTCCAGCTCTCCTGTCTGCAGAGCCACTGCTGGCTGGGACCTGTGCTCCTGAGACCTTGGACTTTCACTCTCCTCGGTTGAGCTGCTGTGTCACGGCTCAGGCTCACACCTGCACTCTGAGGTAGCAGATTTGAAATTAAAAGTGGTTCTTTTCCTGCCTTTTCCTGGCAATTATTATTTCTAGGATACTTGTTTATGCATACAGTCATGGAGGCGTATATGCAGGGTTGGTGGACCTCATGTGGAAAATTTCTGGTGGTGCTGGAAAAATGACTGCCTGTTGGGTTTAGCACTGATAAATAAAGCTTCATGGGAGGGAGATAGGGAGAGAATGAGGGCTCCCTCCAAAACCCAGGCCACAAACAAAGTAATTAGACTTTGCAGGTGGTCTGATCGTCCTTTGCTTCCTACTCTGTGGTGGATTTGTCAGGAAGAGGAGCAGTTACCTGACCTGGTCTTAATCCACTATATACTTTAAGAACAACTAAAGCTGTGAGATGAGTGAATTAAGTCTGGAGTATATAATCTCATCCCAAATGATTATCCGATTGTTTTGCTTGAACGTCTGTTGTTATCTGTGTGGGTAGGGAAATTCAGCCTCTGAAAGCAGACGCAGAGTGTGTTTTTGAATGCAAGTAGTATTTTCAGTGACATGACTCTGCTACTACATATGGATGTTGTACAATCTTGTACAACTGTGCTTCACATGAGAAGGACATCAGCTAGCAGCACAGTTACTGTAAGCTAAGGATTACTTGTAGGACTAAAGAGCTACTCTGAAAGAGGAGGTTTGTTGCTGCAAGACCACCTCAATATTTGTGTGTGTTCTTCTGATGTTCAAGTAGGTCCATAGTAGTGAGAATTTATATGCGTTTTTGTTTATGAGCTCCATGTTGTAGGTTCACGAAGACTTCCACATCAGGTCTGTGTGCTAACTCAGCAATCCCCAGCTTTAACTTAACAGTGGAGCCAGAGAAGCCTGTATGTGCTTCTTTCTCCAAGTACGCAGTGTAAAGTGGGAAGTAGTTGGGAATTGTAAACTGAGGCTGCCGATTTTACACAGCTTTATTTTCTGAGAACTTTTAAAAAGTTGTGTCATGGTATGTTTAGTGAAAGAGAAGCTACGAGGTCATTTAGAGCAGCTTTGGTGACTAGGAGATTGGTACCTCAGTAAAATAATTTGGTAGTATTGGGGTGGAAGCTTGAAGAATATTTTGCATAAATTTTTTTGGAGGTAAAGAGATGACAAATTGGCACTTCAACTAAAGAAATAAGTATGGAAAACATGTACTGATGCTTTCATTAAACTGGACACTTCTAATCTAAGACTGTGAGTGGAGCTTCTGAATACATGAGAGAGTGGTTAAAAAAAGATAACTGTTGAGCAAGGAAACTTTAGTTCTTGGCAACATACTGAGTAAATGACAAAGAACGATTAAAAGTGCTGCCATGTAGAATCAGGCTCATATGTTCTTGAATTTAATTTTTAAATAGCTTGGGTCTGTTCCCATTCAAAAGCCAAACCATTGCAGAAACTGGTGCATCTGAAACTAGTTTCAAATGTTTTTTTAAAGGCCAGTTTCCGTCTGCGGTGGTTATTTGCTCTGTGTGCCAAAGGTCTTACAAACCAAAAGGTGTCTGTAGAATTGCACAGTGCCACTGCAGCTTAGTATTTTTAAGAAATAACTCCCAAAATATTAACTGCATATAGACAACTATAAATAACAACTTCGCTGCAGAAAAAAAGAGAGTGTTGTATTGACAGGCATTGTATTTTGTGCCTTTTTTTGCCAGGTGGTTCACTGCCCCATGAAGAATCTTCACTGGTTGTGAATAAAGGGGAGGAATTAAGGCTGAAGTGCAACGAGGATGGACCCGTGACTTGGAATTTCCAGAACTCAGACCCATCGGCAAAAGCAGGGAGTTCCAATGAGAAAGAGTGGTACACCAAAAATGCAACAGTCAGAGACATAGGCAGATACATATGCAAAAGCAAAGGGAGTATTGTTACCTCTTTTTATGTTTTTGTTAAAGGTAAGTATCAGTGCAGGCATTATTTTTGCTTTCCTCCCCCCCACTTCCCACTCCCAAAATAATAGCACAGTAAATGCTGGAGGAGGGAATGAATTTGAGGTACAGAGGGAGAACACAGTCTGATAGAAGAAATCTTCTTCCCTGTCTAGTAGAAAGAAAACTCACTCCCAGCTTTGCTTGCAATGGCTTTTGTCACCAGAGCAAAGTTCTGGATGGGTTTCTCTTTACAGCGCTGTTGTGTTGTGGTGAAATATACTGGAGCGCTCTTTCTGGAAGCTAAGTGAAGTGACCTGAATCAGTTGTACGAGTCAGTTGTACTGTGAGGAAGCAAGCAGTATGTAGAAATGTCTTTCTAATTCCATGCCATCCATCAGTATGGAGTCATGTAAGGTTTGGTCTCAAGCTCTTGATGTATTGAGGCAGTTAGCTAAAGGATTTGGCTTTTCGAGGCCGTGCTCTCAGGCTTAAGCCAGCAGGTAGCAATGATTCCTCTGCCTCCAGCTCTTGATCTATCTTGTGACTGGTCAGAAATGTCCCAGATGGGAAAAAAAGTGCCTCTGCGCTGACACATTTTCCCAATCCTTTATTACCCTTCTTCTTCGTCCAGTGTTTTCTTCAGATTTCTTTTCTTTTGTTGGCTCCTGATCTGTGGCTTCATCAGCTGCCCTCAAGCTGACAGTTTACCATACCTGCATTCCCTTTTCCTTTCCAAGGAAGACAGTTATTTTGCTTCTCCTTCACATAGCTCTGGTGGTCTGTCTTACCTGTTGATGGGAAAAAGTCCTACAGCATCCATTTTCTTGGAGACAGCATTCTTTGTCCAACAGGCGTTGCCTCAAAGAGCCTCCTCTGAACCGTGCCAGTCCTTCGAGAATTACTGCAAGGTTGTTCTCCAAGACAGGGAGATACCAGCACAGCACAGTGAAGAGTATTTTCCCCAGGGAAGATATCTGACATTGTGACCACACAATTTAAAGAGTGGCCCTTTAACTGTTCCTGAGTTGCCCAAATAGCCATGCAGCTAGCATAGATGAGTTTTCTTGACCTTCTGTGTTTCTCTGAGACTATGACTAAAGGAAATCTGGCATGTATTTTATCTATATGTGACAAACATTGTTGACTTTATCTACCATGACTGTTTTCCTGAAGGTCATGGTAATTATCCCAGACAGCTGTGATTATAGAGATGTTTGTGCCTTCCATTACATGAGTGACTCCTTCACCTCACGACAGCAGGCAACTCTCCCTTCCACTGAGCATGATTACCAAAGCATCAGAGAAGTTGTGTGGCCCTCATGCAACATGTTGTTAATTTCTTTGCCTTAATTGTGTGAAAAATGTGCAAGCTTCACTTTGACAAGTTCCTGGCAGTAAAATAAGTATGTTTGTGAGGTTGGCCATCATTTTGCAGTAGGCCGTGGCTTAATGACATCTTACATCACCTTGAAGATGCTGCCATGAGCTCAGTTGCTTGTGGGGTTGCCACAAGCACCCCCTGCGCTTTCTGCTTGTAAAGCTGGGAATGAAGAGAGAACAGGACCAAGAACTTCAATGCTGTGCAGTCCCACGTGGCACATAAAATGGTGGCAGCTGTTTATCTCTTACATCCATCTGGATCTACTAAAAACAAACTTTCTATGCTTCTGTGACTGAGGATGACACAGTGTTGACAGACTGTAGGCGCCTACCTCTTTCACCTTTCTGCTTTGGCAGAAAGTGCCTGTGTTGTGTCTATAGAAGCAGTTTGTGTCCCTATCCAGGCAAGTTTAGTGAAGATCAAGCTAGTTCAGACACCTACATAAGAGAGAAAAATCTCTTGATTTTGATCTCCAGTCTTTTCAGACACAAGCAACAATAAGCACGACCACATCTTGTGTTGGAAACCTGAGGTATGCCCAGAAAGCAAGTGCTACCCAAGATGTACCTGGGGTGGAAAGCCGCGAAGGGAAGAACATGACCATGAGCAGCCTTGTTTGTGCCTGGATTCCCTACAGCAAATCCTTTCATGTCTTCTCACTGTGATGTCTCCCTTCCAGAGGGGGATGGAAGATGGGAGGGGAACACCTCAGCAATTCTGCTTCCCCCAGCCAAGGCCCTCCCTGCATTTCCAGCTATTAGTGAAACAGGTCTTTGTTCTTTTCTTCTATTTTCAAAAATGTCTTTTTTTTTCCTAGGGAGCCATACTTTCTGTACAGTGAAGATATCTTGGCTCTGTCCATATTGGAGAAAAAGTGGGCTGAGAGGAAACCGATCAGTTAAGTCTCTGTCAGCAGGGACATTTAGATGAGCTCTTCTAGTCCACTGCTCTTCCAGCTCAGGAGTGACAGCTATTCATAGAATTTCTCTAAGTATCTCCGTGCGCAAAACATCACACTTTGGTTCTGTTCAGACATCTTTTACTTTTGCACTTGTTAGTAGTCTCCATCCTCTAGTTCTGGACTGATGCTTCAAAGCTTTTAGTTTGTGGGGGCTTCTTGGGTGGCAGTATCAAATGAGGTTAAAACTACACCCTCACTCCAAGGTAGAAACCAGCCAGTAACTTCTCTGTTCAGTTATGAGCAACCTTCGACTTAGCATTTCCTAATTGCTTATGTAAATGTCCTATGCTTCATTTTCAGCCTGGTACTTCTTGTCTTAAGCCAAATGCACATTGTCCATCATCTTAACCAAATTCTCTCAGTCTTCCCTGTTAAGTCATGGTTTGTTCATCTCTAATCATTCAAGTTGTATGAAGCCAGTTTGCAAAAAAGAAAGAAAACTTTTCCCTCTGTTTCTACATTTCTAATTCATGCTACTCTGTAGGGAGGGGCAGATGGGAGCTGAAATAAGCTTTTACAGAGTGTTTGTCACCACACCATCCTTTATTTTTGTGTTTGCTATTAATGGTGAGGTTCTTAGCATTTCAAGGTCATCAGCTGTCATGGACTTCAACTTTGGTTGTAAAAGTTTAAAGTACTGTATGTGTCTTGGTTGGCTGAGATGAAATGCTTTACAAAAGTTACCTCGTGAAACATTACATGACAATTTTTCAATCAGATACGCTGTTTGTATGCCCAGTTTTTTCTAAGGAGGCTAAAAATAACCTCTGCTTTCAGGGAGGGGAGAGAGAGAGAGAAAAGTTGTTTGGTGCTTCCTCTGGTAACAATGTGTGTTTATTTAGATTATGTATTTTACAGAAGTGAAAACCATAATTTAGGTGCTTTTCAACTTCCATTTGCTCATAAATTTCTTCAAAATCCTCCTGTGGGCATGAAACCTTACAGACCTGCCACTAGCTAAAAGCAAATCACTTTTAATGGCCTGTGAAAATCTGTTTACTGTTGCTGGGGGGTGGAGGGTGGAGGGTTTGGAGCTAAACAAGGCAAAAAAAAAATCCATCTCCAAATAAAAAAGCAGTAAGATTATTTTTAGTGCACATGATTCTTTAGTGTGTCTGGTATTGAATACTACTGCACATCTCCCGTTGTGCTGCTCTTTTAAAATGAAATTTATTGTCTCTTGGTAAACATGAATTGGGTAATACTCGGTTTTACTGGCTGAATGTAAAACTTTCCTTAATGTAAGTGCCCAGTTGCAGAGTTAGGGTAGTCAGAAGTTCCCTGTGCAATGTCAGCTTCTCTGACAGGTCTTTGTGTTTCTTCACAGATCCAAACGTGCTCTTCCTTGTTGATTCTCTGATCTATGGAAAAGAAGACAGTGACATCCTGCTAGTGTGCCCGCTAACAGATCCAGATGTTTCAAATTTCACGCTGAGAAAATGTGATGGCAAACCTCTCCCCAAAAATATGACGTTCATTCCCAATCCCCAGAAAGGCATCGTTATAAAGAACGTACAGAGGTCATTTAAGGGCTGCTACCAGTGCTTGGCCAAGCACAACGGAGTTGAGAAAAAATCGGAGCACATTTTCCTGAATGTGAGGCCAGGTAACACAGGATTTTCACCTTCTTGTGGAGCACCTGATTTTCCCCTTTATCTCCCAGGAGCTGATGGGAAGTGCTGTGAAGCATCACCTTGTGTCCTGACCTTGTCATGGGGAGGCTGGAGGTGGTGGTCTCCTCTGGAGGTTTTTGGAATCTTCTCCTCAAAGCCAGATGTGCTTGAGCACCAGGATATTGCTCTGTGGTGCTTGTGACTACTGCAGGCAGTCCAGAGGAGGGTGGTGGGCCTAGAAAGCTTGTTCTGGGCAAGTTGTGTTGGGGCACAAGTCGATCTTGTGACATTTGGCTTGTGGCTGTGCTGAGCAGGCTTGGCCATGATCACTTTTATTGTCTGTTCCTGGTGATTTCCAGGTGTTTTTTTCACCAGTCTAATAAATGTGGGTTGTGCTGTTAAACTTTGAGGACGAACCAGTGCCCTAAGGTTTGGACAGGTTTGTGCAGGCAAGGTGGAGATTTGGGTGCCTGACTCACAACACAAGTCTGATACCCACAAGTGACAGCAGGAGGAACTGATTGATGGCATTGAAGAATAGGGATTCAGTGGAGAGGCAGAGCTTGGGGGAGCAGAGGGCCCTTGTTTGTCTCCATCTTCATGAGTGAGGATGGTCACAACAGCAACCACATGCCCAGATCATGATGAGGAATGCGTTGTGGCTGAGCTGCCAGATGCACCACTTAGCTCTGCAAACCTGTTGATGATGCCCTAACTTTGACCTTCCTGCGCCCTTGTGCCCTAGGGTTGGGTGGTTAAATGGGTTTGGGAAGGAGCAGAAGCCCGATGCCTGGCTGTGCAGTACATTACAGACTAGTTTTGTCTGGGCGTTTTGGAGCCTAGGTTACGCCGTGTGTCGTTAATCCACTGTATAAATGCCCAGGAGGGAAGTGGAGGGAGCGGTTCAGCAAGCCAAGCTGGCTTGGCATTTCCTCAGGGGCAAGTAAATTAGTTTATTCTCCGTGTTGCTCTGGGGCTCTTTGAATGAAGTAACCCCTTGCTGCAGGTGAGAGCGCGTCCCCGCTAGGCGTGTGTGCAATGCAAAGGCTGCAGTAAGGTCTGGGGAGGGAGCATCCCCTGTCCGTGCCCATGTGTAGGTTGTGCACCGGGAGTTTCTGTTGGCTGCAAGTGCATTTCTGTTCACATGGCCAAGGTGTCCCATTGGGTTTTTGTTGTTGAAAGGAGAGGGGCAGATAGGGGCTGTGTTGGTTGGGTGTGTGCTTTCAGAGGCCTGAAGCCGTCAGCGATGCCGTGGCAGCGGTGCTGCCAGGGCTGCTGCCGGAGGAGGGGGTGTGCAGGTGGGGCCATCGGGCTGGTGTGCTTCCCCCCGCTGCCTGTTTTGTGCCAGGCGCTAGGCGCTGAGGCCAGGCCACCACCGGCATTGCCCCTTGTGCTGGTGAAGGAGGTCTACCCTGCGGTGTGATGAGGGGACACGTTGGTGTTTGCTCCACGGCTGGGGCTGTGTGACCTGCCCAGGGCTGTGTGACCTGCCCGGTGCCGTGCTCCTCGTGGTGGGGCAGGGCAGCAGAGGCCATCTCAAGTGTGCAGTTTGCTCTGGCAAATTGAAGAAGTCTTTTTCCTGGTGTTCTGCAAACTGTCATATAGTGAATTTTAATGAATACTAAATTTCAACTAAGAGAACAAAAGTTTAATCGGTACAGGCATCTCTGGCATTCTCCTTTGATGACAAAAATCAAGTCCGTTCTTGCTGTCTCTGTTGTTGGTTCTGTAACAAGGGGTTTTTTTTCCCAACTGTTTTTTCAGTGATGGCCAAAGAAACCAAGCAGTGGATTGACATAACTGACATTTCTCTGACACAGGAGAATGCATAGTATTGGACTGTTCATGTTTTTTATGGGATAGGTCTGTACTCGCTCGATAAAGCAGTGACTTCAGATGGGAGGGTGCTGACCTGGCATCCATCGCCAGCGGCCCACTGATGGTGGGCAGCCGTAGGTGGCCCACGGGACCTGGGCGCTCTGCCCGTGTTCTCCATCTGGGGGAAAGCATGCAGTAAATGGAAGCACCTGCTGAAGACCATCAGCAGTAAAGCAGTATTGTCATCCCCGGTGTCGTAATTACTGTGCTGTATTGTTCAATCCTTGTCAAGTTCATCAGGTAAAACTCCTACCATCTCCTTGGCTGGAGACTTAAGTGTGTTGGAGACCCTTTGGTGGGCATTGTTTTTGTGATCATAACCGTGGTGCTCAGACCCCCAGGCTTGAGTTTCTGGTGCAGAAAGACAGAAGAGGCATCCATGAAACAGGAAGCTGTGCAGGTGTACTCAGACATACACCAGCCCTACTACGATAGCACAGGGAGTGTTTATGTCCAGCCATTCTCAAAACAATGAGGGGCTTTATGGCCTTGCGGCTTTTTTTTGGTTGTCTGTAGATGTTGCAGGCGGGTGAGAACACAGCATGCCTTCTGCACCGGCTTCCTCCTGTCTCTTGGGTACTCCTGAATGCCGGGAGGGGAATTTTATGTGAGCCTTTATATCTGAAGAGAGCAAACATGTTTCTTTGTTCTCTTCTGTAGAACATGAGGAAAACATTATTGTTAAAGTATCAATGGCTGAAAAGCATAACATTTTCCTAAGTTTCTTATAATTTACCTAAGACAACTACAAAGCCTGTGTCAGAGGCAGGAAGAGAGTCTGGAAGGCCTTATCTGATACATGTTGCATTCATGGTTTGAAAGTGAGTCTTCCTGCATAAAAACCCTAGTGGGAAGTTCATTGGAGTCTCATAAATGAGGAAAATTTGAAGAAAAGATGAAAACAAAAAAAAACTGTGGAGGGAACAGGAAGAGCTGAAGAGCTTTGCAGAGATAAGAGACACCCAGTCCTCAAATATACTTGACTGTTGACAAAAAACACCCCAAAGCAGAACAGGGGTACAGCTAGCCCATGGCTGCTTGCAACCACCTGTGTCTTGGGTGGCGAACTTGTCCACGGTCTTGGCTCCAGCCACCTCTGAACCCTCACCGTGAACACAGGTTGTGGTGCTCTCAGAGGCAGGTGTGCTGAAGTCCTTGAAGTGTACCTGTCCTTCCTAGGCTGTCCATCAGGGGCTTTTCAGGGATCTGTCAGACAGTACTTCACATCAGCTGTAGTCATTTGTAATTAAAAGTTGCAATTAATGCTAGGCTGTGGTTCTTCAGTGGCTGATCCTCACCATGTTTTCAGTTACAGAGTGCAACTTTTTAATCACAGTCCGTAGAATGAATCGTCTCATTGATGGTTCAACATCGTTCAAGTTTCTTCATGCAAGTTGCTAAGCTCTAACAAGTATAATATAACTTTAAGTGTAATTTGAAGGGAGATCGAAGCAGAAATGTGCTTGTTGTAAAGGAACAACTGTGTAATATGTTAAAGAAATTTAAACACCTCTCGGAGGCCTGAAATTTTATTGGAAAGTTAATGACTGTTGATTTTTATCCCTCCTTGGAAGCTCTGAAGCTAATGAAAAGTAACGCACTTCTGAATTGTTTTCCAGTTCACAAAACTCTTCCCGTCATCACCTTATCCAAAAGCTATGAGCTTCTCAAAGAAGGGGAAGAATTTGAAGTTACATGCATAATCACGGATGTGGATAGCAGCGTACAAGCTAGTTGGATTTCTCACAAAAGTGGGGTGAGTTCCTTTAGTTGTATCATGTATACCTCAGCATAGTACGCAAACTCTCTGTAGACATTCACGTGCTTGTCTTGGATACTTGATGCTGTATCAGTTTGGTTTTGTTGCATTTCCAAAGGTCCTGCATCCCACAGACTGGTGAGGGGTCAGCAACAACTGTCCCATGCCCGTGCGGGAGGAAAAGCAACCACACAGGCTTTTCTTCCCAAACAGAAATTAAAGTTAGGCTCTTCAATGTGAAGTTTAGGTGACCTCTGTTGGGCTGCCTAAATACGGAAGCACGGAGTGCCTACACATCACATTGCAATCAATGGGAGCTGCAAATATCAACACATGGACTGCAAATTACATATTCTAGTCGTTATCATTAACAGTAAAATACCTGCTAATTAGCATAGGGTTGTATGTGACAGGAATAGTAGTAAGCATTCGCAGGAATGATTAATTCATTTAAATTACATGGTGTGCCTCACCAACTGGGAAACTTCTGAAAAATGAACCAGTGAACTGGCTTCTGTCTGTAGTGATAGATGAAGTTACTGCCTGGCATCACCAAATTAAATTATTGGTAGGCTAAGTGCTCCAGGAGAGTTCGTTACTGGCCGTGGAGCTATTCTGCAGACGAGGGGCAGAGAGATTCCCTCCCCTGGTCAGCCAGTGTGCAGCCAGCTCTGCCTTTGAAATGAGCAGGAGGCACTGGCTTGTTTTTAAGAATGCTTCTTGGTCTTCTGGGTATACCCTGAAATTTAAATGAATTAAAAGCCCTTGTGAAGACCTGTTAGTAACTCATGCTGTATATGTTCCCATGCTAATTGGCTGGTCTTTTACTGGTAATGGTAGTGACTAGAATACGTAATCTGCAGTCCATGTGTGTATGGAAAGAAAGGCTTCTGTGATGCTGTGATGTTTGGATAAATCACATCTCCTCGGGCAGAGAGCGAACGGGAGGCCCGTTCCCTGGGGTTGGGTGTGCCATGCTTAGCTAATCTGCTGGCTCTGGCAGAGCTGCTCCCACTAAGTGCTCACTGCTCCAGAAATCCCACCTCACAGCTCCAAGGGTTGAGGTGATCTAAATGACTGGAAGGCAGCATGGGACATGCAGATGAGGCTTTTGGTCCTGCGCCAAGGTCAACTACAAGTCCTTCATCTGAGAACTTCATTTCTTCTATTGTTCCCCCTGTTTTGTTTGTTACAGTGTGATGAAATCAGGGTCTTTCCTTAAGTTTTTGTGCTTTATCACTTTTCATTTTATGAGTAAAAGCCATGAGGAAAATATTTTTGACCAAATAAGTTTGACCTTTCCGGTAAATAGCATGGAATGCTATCTTTTAAATATTGACTATCAAATTAAATTTGGCACTGAAACAGAATACATAAAATTCATGTGTATATAGATGCAGAATTACATTTTGTCCTGAGCAGGTCAAAGGAAAAAAAGCCAAAACACTTCCCTTGTATGACTGAAATTATCACCACTTTTGAAAATTAGGAGACTTGTTATAAGCAAGCACATCCATACAAACCAAACTGCTATTTGTGATTATTATAGTTCAGGAGGAACCCCAGATGTGTTGAGAAGATTAAATTTATCTAGAACCTCTTGGCATCTCCAAGGATTGAAATCATTCTGCTAGAAAATCACAACAAGTCCAGGTCTGCATGTGGATTAATCAGTGTAAATTTATCAGTCTTTCCAACCACACCAGGCATTCTCACAGAAAGTAAAGTCAACACCTCAAAGCATTTATTTTTTCTTTAGTTCCAGCACGTGTGCGTAGGCATAGAGTCATGATATACTCAACGCTTTGGAAAGAAAATGAAGTTTCCAATTGCCTGTAAGATTAATAAATCTGGATTGCAGAGTGGGTTCCGGAGCAAAAGCGTGCCATGAGCAGGTCTCTCTGCAGTATGTCTGCAATGAGGAGGTGCCACGGGCTCGGGGCATAGAGTGACCAGTTTAAAATGAAGCTCCAGCACCTTAAATCCTCTCTTGTCATTCACTGGGAAGCATTGCAACAGCTAGAGAGATCAGTGATTTTTAGGCACCACTTGAGTGCTGAAACACACTTCAGAGTTGCAATGACTTTTTACAATAGCTGCAGCTTCTGAGCATTAGGAAAGTCAACACCCAGTGTTCATTTTGCATCAAGCCCTACAGCTAGAAGCGTTGTTAGTGCAAATAAAACCTTCTGTCGGTTCCTCACCTTCATCAGCATTAGAAATTTAGCCAGAGTGAGCTGGGTCTGACCTTGGGCACCACAGTCTTTTCTCTGTATGTTTGAAATATTCAAAGAAATTAGAGTTTCAGCTTTGTGGCTAGGGCTGATCTCTCCCATTGGGCTCTCTCGGGGCAGGTGAACACACACACGCGCGCGCGCACACACACACACATGTTCTTGCCTCGCAGTGGAGCTTGAGGAGGAAAAAAATAAAGAATAAGGGGAGGGGATAGGACTTAGGAGAGGACATTATCTCCCAAAGACAGCTGATCACACACTTGTTTTGCATGGAGGGATTCTAGTGACAGGTTTGTCATGCTGGCTTATTATTCCGGTTTAAAGTTATGAATATTAATATAGCAAAGTTATAATTACTTCTATTTTTAATTTATCTAGGAAAGATGCTGCATACACAGTGTTTTAGATGTTAATTGTTTTTTACCGACAGATTGTTACAAGCAAAAGCAGAAATTTGGGTGATTATGGATACGAAAGGAAATTAACATTGAACATCCGTTCAGTGGGAGTTAATGATTCTGGAGAATTCACATGCCAAGCAGAAAACCCTTTTGGAAAAACCAATGCCACAGTAACCTTGAAAGCACTAGGTAAGTAGTTCTTGTAGAAATCTTAACATTTCTAAGAACGGAAGGTAGAAAGTGAGAACACTTCCCTTCCACCTCTCTCCTTTCCCCCAAACCTCAGTGAGTGAAGTTGCTTTATTAAAAGTTTATTGCTGACTGGTATCATATAGAATGGCTGAGGAAGTGGTGTGGTGTGTATGACTACTTTAATTTCTACAACCCTTTGCATGTTATTGGAATGTGATGTTAGAAAAAACATCCAACAGTGTTTCCATCTCTCTGGTTTGTCTCATGCTTCCTGGTTTAATTTTAAATTTAATCCAGTCTTAATGAAGCAAGTAATTTACCTTTGCCTAGTACTATCCCTATGCTTAAGTAATTTGGCAGTGCAAGCACAAAGCGTATCTTTAATACTTGCCTGCCAAGCACAGAAAATTTCGCTGACATCCGCGTGTCAATGTTTTTTATGTAGAAGCTATATGTGTACCTCTATTTAAAATAACGCCACGAGGAACATTGCAGTCTGCATAGACAACATGAAATGTTCCAGAGTTCACCCTCGTGGTAAACCCACTACCCTTCACTTCCACAGGTTTTGGATCATGTCTCTTAACAGTGAGTGAACTCCCTCCCTCCTCTGGTTTAATAACAGACTCATTTAGAGTCTGCTATATATTAACTTGGTTGACACACAGTGCCATTTGAATTTTAAAGCTGCTGAAACCTGCTAATTTGATAAACCAATTAAGGACATGTTGGTATACTTAATAAGATCATTCTGAAGAAGTCTGCGTAGTTGGCTGAAATTGTTTCAGTTCCTCACCATTCAAGGGTGCAGTAACTGAGGGAAGGGTAGCCTTGGATCTTTTTTCCTTTTCAAATTTGTTTTTCTGTTGCACAGATACTTCTGCAACATTTCTTTTTTTGCTTTCCCCAGTAACTTAAAGAAAACAGAAGTATTTGACCTATGTGGGTCAGATCTTCAGCAGAGTGGCAGAGGTTTGAGTGTCTTTAACCTTGCTCTGCCATTCGAGGGGGTAGGGCTTATAATAATGGTGATGTTTTCCTCATTTTTTTACAGGAGAGACTAAATTAATATGTAAAAGAGTGAAACAGTGTGAAGTATGAAAGAAAATCTTTTACCCACGGGGAACAATATGAAAGCTTTTATTATAAGAAGAGGGAAGTTCTTAACTACAGAGATTCTTAGGACTACAACGTATGCAAATGTGGCTTTAAAAAGGATTGAATTTGGAAGGTCTGGGGACTAAAATAAAGCACAGCATTATAAAAAGTAGAAAATAAAGTAACAAATTTGTATTTAGTAAAATGCAAAGTTTGATTTAATAAAAAAATCAGAGAAAAGCTGAAGTCTTTCCTTTTCGAGATGCTTTTCTCTCCCCAGCCTCTCCAATTTGACTTAAAATAAAATAAACTCTGTCTCCTGGTTGCCTTTCACCATTCATTGTCAAACTGACTATATTTATCTGAACTATGCCAGCTCCCAGGGTCCTGGGAAGTGGTGTATGGCATGTACTGGAGAGATCCTGGAACTGTATCTGTTTCTAAATCGTTCTGGCTTTAACATTAGCCAAACATGTTACAAGAAATAATGGGTATTTTTGGTAAATTTCCTAATTACTTTTTTAAGCAGTGGATTTAGCTAATCATAAACGGTTTCTAGAACCATTTCAGGGACTGATCGCACAATCAGAATTTTATTTGCAGGCTCTTGGGTCCGATTTTGAATCTAGGTTGCACAGGGGATCCTGTGTTTATACAGAAAATAGAAAAAAGCTCTGCAAAGGAACTAAAAGTCTTCAGCTTCTGGATTTAAAACCTTTTTCTGTTTTCTAATGATGGAGAGCATTTTAGACCATACCTGCCTGCTGTGAGTTTAACTTCATCCTTTCTTCTCCGAAGCATCTGTCAAGTGCTCTGGCAGCTCCATATGCTTTCACCAAGCCCTGCTGGCTCTGGTTTTCCCGAGCTCAGGTGCCCAGCTGGCCACAGCAGTTTGATTACGAGAAAGTGGGAAGAAGCAGGGATCCGAGATTGACTTTCAGTCTAAATTCAAGCTCTCTCACTAAATGTGTTTCCTGGTAATTGCAATCTGCCTGTCAAACTGATAATTCCCATGTGAATTTGTGTAATAGGACTGAAAAATTTGTCTTTTCAAAGTGAATAATCCTGAAACTGATGAGTTTATTAATGAAATTAAACCCATTGCAGTAAGGATGCTGCTCCACATAATATTTTGGAATGGAACTGCACAATGATAAATGGTATTTGCCAAATAAAAGATTAAGACCCAGCAGTAGATGCACAGAAAAGCCTTAGTTTAAGACTATTGGCATCCAGGTCTGTGGACTTAGCACATTTTTCTCTAATAACAATTTTTAATAGCTTCATTTGTAATGTCATTCTTAATTACACTTGACAAAGAAACCTGAAATACTCTACTTTATTGTTATAAGTGATCAATTTATCTTGCTTTTTTCTTAGTGTTTCTTTTGTACCTTACATTTAGCAACTCTGATTTTTGGAAAAATGTAAATACTTGAGTAAAAGCAAGCACATGCTTGCATTTTTCCAAAAGCAAATAGAGGCTATTTGTCACCAGAAGATGGAATTATTTTTGTTAAGGCACTCAAGGCTGCTTTAAGTCCTGTGCCTCATTGCTATACATAGCTAGTGGCCTTGGTTTTGGCAGGTGAGGGTTCAAGCTCTGCTTTGTAGATAAGGTTTCCTGTTTTGCAGTTGGATGTTTGATCACTAGGTCTTCGAGTAGTCTTAAGTGTGGTTAGGGTACTGACGATCTTCTGAATGTCCCTGAAATTGTTTTTCTTCTCCTCTTATGGCCGTCAGCTAAAGGATTTGTCCGTTTGTTTGCAACAATGAATACCACAATAGATATAAATGCAGGACAAAATGGAAATCTAACAGTTGAATATGAGGCATATCCAAAACCAAAGGAGGAAGTCTGGATGTACATGAACGAAACATTACAGAATTCATCAGACCATTATGTTAAGTTCAAGACTGTGGGCAACAACAGGTAATATGAATGACTGTAAGTGCTATTGATTTCACTTTGGAACAGCAAACTACAGTCTGCTGTGGAAAGACGAAAGTGGAGACGGTGAGAAAATTGTGATTATAAAAGATCTCGTAGTCTGCGTGGCTTACCACAGTAAACGGTGCAAAGTCTGCTAACCTAGATCTAGAATAGCATTGAGCTAACCACACCATCTGAGGACCAGTGGGCCACAAACTCACGACGCACCTACAAGATGCCATTCCTGCCCAATAAGCAAAAATAAGAATGTAAAGCTGTTTGTGTGCAGAGACTCCCTCCACCATCACAGCAGAGCCCAGTGCTCTGGGCAAAAGCTTATGCTTTTATTTCTGCTGTGCACTGTTCTCTCCTGAGCCCTGGTCCTCCAAAAGTCCAGTGTAGCACCTAGCACGTGTGGCTTGGGTTGTGTATCTGGGTTCTCTCCTCAGCGAGAAAAGGAGCAGGCAGTGGTGTGTGCACGGGGTCCGAGCCTGGTGCTGAGCTGTCACCCAGGCGCACTTTGTGGGTGTTAGAAGTGGCAAAACTTTCGGATGCTGTAGTGCAAAGGCAGTCGTAATGCAAGATAAGAGTGTCGGCATGGACAGTGCCTGCAGAAGAAGGCGGTGAGCTAATGATTCACTCCTTAGCTTCCGTGCAGCAATTGCCTGTTCACCGCAAGTTATGAGCATCAGTAATGCTTAATTTTTTTCTTTACAGTTATACAAATGAACTTCACCTTACCCGATTAAAAGGAACAGAAGGAGGCATTTACACATTTTTTGTGTCCAATTCTGATGCCAGCTCCTCTGTAACATTTAATGTCTATGTGAAAAGTAAGTAAAGTGAACAGTCTGAAATATTTCATTATCACAGTCATTGTATTTTATACAACATAATGTATGCGCAAGATGTCACACTGTGGTTCAGTGTATGAGAGGTTTTCTGAAGTGAAGCACATGCTAGAAAACTATTTAAATGTCAAGATACAGAAGTGCAGAGTACTTACACAAATCCACCCACTATCCAGCATGACCTTCCATTCTAACGAACGTATTCCAGAGGTTACCGGACAGCAGATAGATAGTTTATACAGGAAAAAAACTGTAGCACCTGGAAAGACTATCTCAAAAATAAGCGTGTACCATAAACGTTTGATAATTTAAGGTGGAGCGAGATATACGGGGATTATAATTTGCATTTTTGGCAGAGAAGTTGTTATTAGTTGTCTTTAATTTCTTGAGTTGGATGCAAAGTTTGAAAGAATTATTCACTTGTGCCTTTTGGTGTCTAAATCCTTCTGTATAATAATATAGATCACCATTGTTTTAGAGAAATCTGCATAGATTTCCAAATACGTGTGCTGTCGTCTTTGGGACATGCTTGTAAAACAAGAGCATCAGTCTCAGTTCCAAACAGTGTTCTTCAAGACAAAAGCTAAATTTCAAAATGAATTCAATGAAACCTTCAGGAAACCCTGTCCTCCTTTGAAGAGCCCTCCTGTTAGAGCATTTCATGCTCTCAGCAAACAAATATTGGCAGCTGCTAAAGGCCAAGCTTAAGGAAAATTAAACCAGGAGGCGACTGCAGGCAAACTGGAGAAAATAAGGCGAGGCAGAGAATGATGCCTTCAAGCCCAGCAGGAGGAACTGTATAGAAAGTGAATGAATGTGCTGCAAATACAGTTCTGTGTTGCTGCTGTGCTTCAGCGGCACTGTGTCCTTCTCTGGGCACAGGCTTATGTAGAGGAGGACTATCGAGGGCTGCACAAATGCACAAAATCCTAGATACTAATTTCTGAATTCTTCTCATTTATCACTGAAGGTCAACATTTGCAGCATCACTATTAGCAATGCCATAGTTTGGGTGTAGAAATGTCACTTGGGTTCCTTTCAGAACATGGCATTTCTTCCTTCATCTGTGAATGCTGTGATTTTTATGCTTGTGCCTTTTCCGTTTCCTAGCTGTGATTTCTGAGATGAGGGCATTGGTGACCTCTGATGTCCTTTGCCGCTGTGGATGAGTGTGGGTTACAGTCATGAGGGATAACTGTACTATTTTACAGATTAGTGGAGCAAATTGTTGAGCCAGAAGTTTAATTTCTGGGAAGGAATGGGAGAAATTGCAGGTTGCCTGTGGAACTGTCAGTTCACATGAGGCTGGATGCTGTTTTCTGACTTGCAGCATCATATGTATGCTGGGAGCAAGGGGCTGTTTGTGGGCCTCCCACCTCTCCCAGGCTCTGCAGGCTGCTTGGGAGCAGTCTGGGCACAAGAACTGAAAAAAACCCCAACCCACAGTTTTGTCATTATCAGGTGTCCGTTCTCGGTGCAGAGCTCCGTGTTGCCCCTTTTGAGGAATCTGTTACTTGATAAAAGCTGAAAACCCCTGTGGCTCATGGTTAGGAAACCAGACTAAGAACAGCATGGTGAAGCAGCATGGCCAAGGCAGGAGGGAGCACGGATGGCTTAGTTCTTCTGAATGTCTTGTCTGTGCAACCAGCAGCATTCAGTCTTCTCCCCTCTTGCTTCAACTACTGGTTTTGTAAGTAGTAAGATCAGCCTTGGGATGCAATGAAGACGTTTAAACCGTGTCAGCAGAGCCCATGTTACCATGCACACCAGCTCTGGGCGGAGTGCAGGCATTGCTGAAGCAGATGGATTTGACACACTTGACTCAAGAAGAGTTTCTTTTGGCACTTGGACTAAGCTCCTGCAAATATTTTTTCATTTTGAAAAGAAGAGATGAAACAGATTGATTCTTCTACGGGTTTGTTTGTAAGAAAAATAACCTGTTTTCAGTGGCTTGGAAAATGCTTATCAGCTAGGTACGAAACACAAACTGCACGACAACATACCATATTATTTGACGTAGCAGAGTAACTGCCAAAGGTCAGTCATCTGTGGGTGGGTCAGATCCTGATCTAATGGTGCGTCCTGACCTGGCATTGTTGTCAGCGGGGATTTTTGCATAAATTGCTGGGATGTAGCTCATGATGTTTACACATCTGGCTTGGGCAAGTAATCAGCAGAAAGTAATCAAACAGGTAAAACAGGATTCATAATCAGGAGAATGTCTTCACATAAACAACAGTCGATCCTGAAGCGTTTGCTGAAAGACACGAAAAACCCTGTGCAGAAATACTTGCCTTGGAGTTAAACACATTTAGTAATTGCATATGCTAATCTGAAACAATACTAAATTGCTTAAAAAAAAATATAATGTAGTCAGTCATAGTAAATGTGACATAAAGTAAGGAAGGAAGGAGCTCTGAAATTAGGAGCCAAAAAGAAAATTACAACTTGACAAGCAGCATAGTGAACTGAGTTACAATTAAGAAATTGTAGAAATCTCCAGAGTGGCAAGGTGCAGTCCATCTAGCAATTAGTGGAGCAATCTTCTAACTAGTATCTGAGTTTAGTGCAAAATAATATCTGGGCTTAATTATAGTCAAGAAAATATTACCTATGCAGTTGGGGCTCATGCTGCAAAGAGAACGCTGGTCACGGCGTTATAGATCAAGCTCAGAGGTTTTACTGTCATTGGAATATGCCGTGAACAAACGAGGAGTCACTGTGATATTATAAAAAGATTCATTCTGATCCAGAAAATGTGGCTCCAGGAGGAAGGCCCTCTCTCTTTGACTGCAGTGACAGAGAATGCTTTGTTAATGATGAAGAAAAGTAAATCAGTAGTAGAAAGCAATTAAATGCACGACATTATTATACAGACCATTGAGATAAGATAGGGGTGGCCTCCTACTGAACAGGATAAATCCTCTTTGCTACATTCAAAATCAACATTAATAAAAGCTGAAAAGCAGTTAATAAACATAGTGAAATTAGAAGTTTAAGACATTTAATGACTGATTATGGAAGGCAATATGCACACATGCCAAGCAATATAATGAAAAGTTAGGTATTTAAAGGGTTAAAGTCAAAACAGTAAGCAAAGTCTAGTCATTAAGAGCCTGTCTGATACCAGGGGTAATTAGGCAGTGAAAGTCGTAAAATCTAGCACAGTAAAATGTCTGTTAAAGAAGATGCTGGGTGGCAGCTTGGCATCTGTTTGCCAAAGCCAGTCCGTCTTTGCTCCAGCATGCCCTGGAGCAACTGTGCCAGTGGATGAGGAAGAAGCTCTGGCTGCCAGAAAGGGGTGCAGGTGCTGAGACACGCAGCCCGGGGTGCCGGTGGTACCGGCCGCCTCAATCCCTTTGGGTACGCAGCCGGGGGGGGGGCTCTTCGCTGCCGCAAGTGAAACGCATCCCTTAATTTTTTCTGAGCCAGGGAGGCTTGGGAGTGCTCTGTGCTGGTGGCGAGAGGCTGGTCACGCTCATGGCCACATCAAAGCGCTTCACCAGGGACCTCACGTCACGGGTAGAGCTGCTCTCAGGTCAGCTGCTCTCACAAAGCTGCTGCAGCTCAGCTTCCCATGGCACAGGGCTGGACCCCTCACCGCTGGGCTGCCGGAGGCGTTAACCCTGCGCAGCCTCTCGTCTCCCTCCGCTGCTGCAGGATGAGTCCCCGTGGACTTACGGCCATGTAGACAGGCTTTTATTGCACTGGTTTTTTACAGCAGAAAAAAGCCTGACTAACATGGGCATTTTCATTTCCCTCACTCAAAGCATTAGATGCAGCCCGAATCAATATTTTTTCCGGGGCTTAATGTTCATTCTTCTCTTATACGTGACTTTTCATTTCTCTCATTTCTTGAGTTGCTACATTGCGTTGTAGCATTGCCTACATATAGCATATACCTAAACAAATTGCTTGCACATGGGTAATAAATTAGGTAATTACAATTTCACAATCCAACTATTTTGATAGGAGTTTCGGAAAAGTGGATTATGTGTATTCCATGAGCACTGAGGCTGGATGAGATGCTGTGCGCTATCAAAAAGTTCCTCACCAAATGAGTAATGCTGATAATCCATCTCAACATTTTGAAACAATGTTTGGTTCTTGGTGTTTGCATAAAACACAACATGCGGATTTAGAAATGAAAGAACATTCGGTTCCTGTAATATGAGTCATGAGGAGATGCTATGTGATTGAGAATATACATGTGCTTTATTGCCTCTAATTTAATCAGCAAGTCGAATATTCATTAAAAACTAACGCCGTGCAGTCTTTGTACGTGGATTTTATCTGAAATAAATCTGCGTTTTCCCACTGTAGTCTATACAGCTTCACAACTTTCTAGGATATTAGAAGTTCATCTTACATTTCTGTAAAGTTACATTAACTGATAATGGACTCTTAACTTGTACCTGTTGGGTGAGCAGCATCATTGGAATATAACCTGTTTTTTTCCCATTCTCTTTTTTTGGGTGATTTTGCAAGGAAGCTAAGGTAATTACGGGAAATAAGGCCTCTAATGCCAAGTTTCTCCCAGAAAAACATCTTGCTGTGTTGGTGGTGCCCTTGGCTGAAGCCTATGACATTGGCCTAATGACTGTAAAGTCCATCTGATCGCTCTGTTTTCCTGCCATGCTCGAAGCAGTGGCTCCTGAAACAAGTGTAGGACCAGCTCTGGTGCAGGACATGGCGGGAGGCATCAGCTAGCTGCATTGCTTTCTAAGCTACCAAAGCCATCATGAATTATTGTTTGGAAAGCTAATACATTCAGCCAAATATTGGCTTCCTCTGTGTGCAATGTTTCAGAGTCAGGCAGTTGGGCATTTCAGTAGGGGTATCTTAGAGGGACATGTGTCCTCTGTGGGGACTCTGCACTGGTTGCCTTGCACTGTCGTTCCTTTTCTGGCTGCGGTGGTAATATTTAATACAAAGGGCAGATGTAAGAGAGATGTGGTTTGACAGATTTAGTACGCTTATAACTGTGAAGAAGCTGTCTGTTTTACAGGCAGGTAAAGTCATTCTGTGCAGGAACGGGAACTGCACTGTTGTTCCCAGCACACACTTCTTTGGGTTGTTTAAGCTCTGGGCTTTGCTGATTTAGGATCTGTCATGAAACCAAATACTCAGTGGAGGTAAGGTATTCTTCTGAAATCCAGCCCAAGCAGTCAGTGTAAGAACTGATATTTTCACAGATGGTCAGTGTTTGCAGGACACCAGTTCAGGCAGGGACACCCTTGAACATGCGAAGCTCTGTTTACCTGAGTAATTCCACGGACGATGATGCACACAAGTTGCTGGGGTGAAGAGCAAGTGGCAATGCAAACTCTGTGTTCCCCTAATGTGTGACTCTCGTTTTTGTTTATTGCAGCAAAACCGGAGATTCTCACTCTGGATATGCTTAGCAATGGTATTCTTCAGTGTGTAGCAGCTGGATTCCCAGCCCCTACCATATACTGGTATTTTTGCCCAGGAACTGAGCAGAGGTGAGTTAAGTAAACCAGAGTCTGCGCAGGTTATTCCACACCCAATTTATAATTAAAAATTAGGAATATAAAGTGACTCGGTAACAGTTATGTTCAAACATTGCATCACTGTTTTCACCATTTTTGGCATTGTATTATTTGCAGTGGTTTGAGGGGAAGGCAAGGGTACGTTTCATTATTCCCCTTTGCATTCCATCCTTGAAAGGGGTATAACCAACATTTTCTGCTGCGAAAAAGTAAAAGCCAAACTTTCTCTCTGCTGCAAGCTAGCCAAGGTTTGTGTCTGTTTGGCCCCAAATGACACACGTTCTGTACGCAGTTTCACAGAATGACAATCACAGAATCACTTGTGAATATGGCTGTTATGTTTTGTTTTATTATGTAATGATATAATTTTTCAAGACATAAAGTAATTAGATTTCTATTAATATGCAGCATATGACAAGTAAACAAGTTCGGAGTTATTATGAATAAAACCTGATGTCTAGTTACCATGTTTCTAAAAAGATTGTAGAGTTTCACTGTGAAATGAGCATTTGTGAAGCATGTTTTAAGGTTTTGGTTGACTTCGCTGTGGTTGTAGATCTCGTGCTAGCAAGTCATGGGTCTCCCTCCTGCGTAATTTGTTTTATGCCTAAAATAATTGCTATTTCCCCATCTTTTTTAAATAGTACTTTTTTTTATCTTAACTGTGTGGTCATGTAGTAAATATGTGACATATGAAGGAGTGGCAGCACCTTGAGAGAACAGAACTGGCTATTTTCTGGCTGCATGTAAGCTTGATGGTGTTGTATGTACATTGTGGATTTTTTTTTGTGCTGTAATAAAATGATGCTTGGGGAAAGTTTTCAAGAGTAGGTAATAGACCACAACTGCTTGAAGCTGGAGATGCAGGTTGAACGGTACAAAACCCATAGCAGACTTACAGACCTGTAGGTATCTCTAGCCAAAAGCAAATGCAAAGACCTCATGGTGTCCCGCTGGGTCGGGCTTGGTGTATGTGATTCTATGGTGATTCTGCCCCTCTGCTCTGCTCTGGTGAGACCCCACCTGCAGTACTCCGTCCAGCTCTGGAGCCCTCAGCACAAGAAGGACATGGACCTGTTGGAGTGGGTCCAGAGGAGGGCCACAAAAACGATCCGAGGGCTGGAGCACCTCTCCTATGAGGCCAGGCTGAGAGAGTTGGGGTTGTTCAGCCTGGAGAAGAGAAGGCTGCGAGGAGACCTTATTGTGGCCTTTCAGTACTTAAAGGGGGCCTATAGGAAGGATGGGGACAAACTTTTTAGCAAGGCCTGTTGTCACAGGATAAGGAATAATGGATTTAAACTAAAGAAGGATAGATTTAGATTGGATATAAGGAAGAAATTTTTTCCAATGAGGGTGGTGAAGCACTGGAGCAGGTTGCCCAGGGAGGTGGTGGAGGCCCCATCCCTGGCAACATTCAAGGTCAGGTTGGCTGGGGCTCTGAGCACCCTGATCTGGTTAAAGCTGTCCCTGCTCACTGCAGGGGGGTTGGGCTAGATGACCTCTAAAGGTCCCTTCCAACCCAAAGCATTCTAGGATTCTATTCTATAATTCTATGTATCCATTTCACCCACTACATAGAAGACAATGAGACATTGTGAGTAGGCTAAGTTTTGAGGATAAGATCTTCAGCTGAACCTCTTTGTAGAGCAGTGTTGTTCGGTTATCTGATGGTCTGGCAGTGACTGCCTGCCTCAACAGCAGGACCTGACATCCATTCCAGGTAGCAATCCATGGCAGGTAACTGTCAGTATTGTTTCTCCCAGGTGTTTTAATTCACTGGCAATATCCCCGATGGATGTCAAAATCAGTTACGCAAATTCATCAGTGCCATCATTTGAACGAATCCTGGTTGAAAGCACCATTAACACCAGCATGCTCAGGAGCACCAGCACCGTGTGCTGCGAGGCCTCCAGCAATGGGGACAGGACCTCTGCTTTCTTCAACTTCGCTATTAAAGGTAATGGTTGGAGTGAATGAGACCATAAAACGTGGGTGCCATTCAGCTGTTTCCCTAAGAGGATTTTAAGTGGGTTACCTTTGCCATAGTAAAGTTTATGGTACCGTGGCTGAGCGTATGATAACGTATTACGCTACGTGTTCTGCCTGTCAAAGCATTGCTTTTTCAATGAATATTGTGGTGTCATCTTTTTATGGCTCCAGGTCTGCAGTGCAGTAGTTAGCTGGTTTTCTTCTGTCTGTGCAGCACAGGGGCAAACCACCTACAGCATTACACTGGCTTTCCTTCTCTCTCCCCCTTTTTCTTTCCCTGTCTTTGTCTGTTTTGACTATTTAGGCCATCGGTTTTTTTCAAGGAAAAACTGCATTTTTTCACTGTTTTTGCAGTGTCTCAGGAAAATGCGGTCTTGAACTTGACTGGAGCCTAAGGGCCCTGCTGTTGTAAAAGAAGTAACAACAGCATACTGCAAAAGGGCTTATGAGTTTTGTAGCGGTATTTGTGGATTTGTGGGGGAAAAAAAAGCACTGGAACATAGATGACTCAAAATGTGTTTGTAAATCTGTGCTCCTCTTTGCAAAATCAAATGTTCTGCTGCTACTTTTTTTCTGTTACACCCAGATACAACATATAAACAAATAAGCCAGATTTGGGGCAGATGGGTTTTACTGGAACGGTAGTCCTTTGCTATTCAGCACAACCTCTACTTGTAAAGAGATCATACTTGGGAGGGAAAAAAAAGAGAAGAAATTAGGACTTCAGAAAATACCTTCTTTCTCTAACTTAACTTGACTGAGATCATGCAAACCCCTTGCATTAATTGATCTTCATGTCACGCCTCCTGAACTGATGAAGCTGAGACCCCTGAGGCAACAAACTGCATGGTTTCTGTCCCACCTCTGTCCCCCACAGCTCATTCAGGAAAGCCATTCTGATGTACCTGGAGCACATCTGGGAAAGTCAAAACCCCAAACTGTGTTTCACAAGGAAGAACCAAGAAAAGGTTTTCGCCTGCATCTTTTTAATATAGTTTTTCTTGTTCAGTATTTAAGCAGAGTTTTCTGCTTCTTTCCAGAACAAATCCGTACCCATACCCTTTTCACCCCTTTACTGATCGCATTTGGAGTCGCCGCAGGACTGATGTGCGTCATAGTCATGATCCTGGTGTACATATATTTGCAGGTAAAATCAGAAGCCCCTCTGCCTGAGTTAGGAAAGTGTGTGAGCTGTCTGTGGAGGCTTTGGTAGTGACAGCCGTTCTTTTTCCTTTCCAGAAACCCAAATACGAAGTTCAGTGGAAAGTTGTTGAAGAAATAAATGGAAACAACTATGTTTACATAGACCCAACGCAACTTCCTTATGATCACAAATGGGAATTTCCTAGAAACCGTTTGAGTTTTGGTTAGTTTAGATTTATTTAACTTCATCTGCAAGGTGAAACCTTCAAGTCTCATATGAGGCTTTGGTCAACACAGCAGGGTTTTGTGAAAAAGATGTGCAATAATGCAAATAGCGGTAATTGCTCATACTTTGCTTGGGGCAAAATGCAAGCCGGCGTATCTACAATACCTTCCTTGATATCATAAAGTAGAATGTTGAACCCTTCAGGAAGAAATTACAGAGTACTTTGTTTTGCTTTATTAGGTAAAACCCTTGGTGCTGGAGCTTTTGGAAAAGTTGTTGAAGCCACTGCTTATGGTCTATTTAAATCTGATGCTGCTATGACAGTAGCAGTAAAGATGTTGAAACGTAAGTTGCTGTAATATACTGCACAATTTTTTCTCACTGCCTTCTGGTCGTTACGTGCTGAACATTGTGCTTTGCCTTGCAGCAAGTGCCCATTTAACAGAAAGAGAAGCCTTGATGTCAGAGCTTAAAGTGCTAAGTTACCTTGGAAACCACATTAATATCGTGAATCTGCTTGGAGCTTGCACTATTGGAGGTGGGGTTATCAACAGATTATTGATTATTTCTGTTCCTTTCTTATTGCCAGAAGGAGGAACCTTGTGAACAAGAATACAGCGGCGTTAAGTATAGAAATCTTAAATACATTTCTTGCTTAGGCAGGTTGCAGAACATCATGATTATCACCTGTGAATTTCTGAATCTCAGTTTTCCCTGAATCTAGATTGCTGCTCATCCTAAAAGCAGTAATGAGACCACTGTAGCTGCAGCTAAAAAGGAAGGTTGCTGTTGTTCTCTTTCACGTGAGCCATTGTGTGCTTTCTTCATGAGAGATGACAAAATGTACAGCATAAGTTTTTTCCTCAACCACACTGTTTCTCATGAATGAGAAAAGATATGTGAACTGGTTCCTTGTTGGTATCCAAGGTGAAGTCAACAGGCCTGTCTTGTATAGTCTTCCAGCCTTCTGTTTAAACTGTAAATGTATCTGTTAAGGCACCACTGAAGTTAAAAATCTAAGCAGCAGAAAGTTGGGAAAAAGAATTTTCCAAATAAACTATTGCACAACCCAAATGTTTCACATTTAATATTAATTTAATAAGTTTGTTTTCATACATAGTAAAAGCTACAAAGCAGCTGAAGTATCAATACAGTGATACAGTCCTGTATTTTTAATTTTAATTAAATTTTAATTTAATATTTTAATATGCATTTTAATATGAATGATGGTGTTGCTGCTTACCCAAATATTGGCTCTTTAAGTTTTTGCTGCATTTTTCAAAGAAAAGGAGCTTGTAAAAATTCATAGTTTTAGATGGAGGCAGAACATTTCTCACTTTCACATTTAATGATTTAAAAATAGGATGAAACAATTTTGTTTAAGCGGTCAATGAAGTAGGCTCACTGGCCTGAATGCCTGTCTGTCGCAGCTGAAAAAATGTGGCATCTGTAAGAAAATCCCGCCAATAACACTACTTTTGCTATTACGAAAGCCGCAATTTTTAACTGCATGTCATGGTTTAACCCGAGCTGGCAGCTAAGCATCATACAGCCACTTGCTCACCCCCACAGCCCCCCAGGTGGGATGGGGGAGAGAATTGGAAGGGCAAAAGTAAGAAAACTCATGAGTTGAGATAAAAACAGTTTAACAACAGAAATAAAATTTTAAAATATAATAATAATAATAATGATGATTGTAGTGAAAAGGAAAACAACAAAAAGAGGAAGAAACCCAGGCAAAAAACAAGTTATGCAACCGCTCACCACACACAGACTGATGCCCAGCCAGTCCCCAAGTAGCGATTGCTGCCCCCCAGCCAACTCCCCCCAGTTTATATACTGAGCATGACGTCATATGGTATGGAATAGCCCTTTGGGCAGTTTGGGTCAGCTGTCCTGACTGTGCCCCCTCCCAGCTTCTTGTGCACCTGGCAGAGCATGGGAAGCTGAAAAGTCCTTGACTAGTGTAAACACTACTTAAAAACAACTAAAGCGTCAGTGTGTTATCAGCATTATTCTCATACTAAATCCAAAATACAGCACTGTGCCAGCTACTAGGAAGAAAATTAACTCTACCCCAGCTGAAATCAGGACACGGCAGAAAAATGGAAATAAACTAGTGAGGTTAGGAAACGGCAGTACAGGGTAACCTTACAGATGAGACAACACGCAGTGCAATTACGTATTCAAAGGCCATAGCTGGAGTCATTCACTCAGAAAACATATATTTGATCTATAAACATCCGTGCTGGAGATGACTTGATTCTCCTTTCTGATTTCATTTTAATATTCTAAGACCTTGTGCAATGTAGTTTTCTGTCGCAGCAGGCTGTTCTGTTTGAATGATTTTTCCTATTATACTGCAGAATATAACACTCTACATCATTTCCAAAACATTACTGAAGGAGTGTGAAGCTCTACTGTAAACAGAAGTGAATCAAAAGGATTAATGTTTGAAGCTTGAATTACTCTAACATTTGGAACAAATAACTTCCTTCAGGAAGTGAGCAAAATCAAACAGATGTGTCTGGCCAGAAACATTATCACATGAAGAAAGAGAAAAAGACTTATTTGTTTGATTTTTGTACAATGCAATGCTATTGAGGTGTGTGGGAGGGAAATTAATTGGGAGCGACACAGCTTTAGCTGGACAATAGGTGCTGATCTGTGAAAGGGAAGATGCCGGGTTACTTTTCTATAACTTTTCAAGTATAGACAGTGCTAAGCAGTGTGATTTTTAATAGCCCAGCCTGTGCGCTTGCCTGAATGCTATCTTTATGTAAGGTTTTCTGCTATGAATGAAATACTCACCTGCTTTCTAAACATCACGTACATCTACAGGTCCCACTCTGGTCATTACAGAATACTGCTGCTATGGTGATCTTTTAAATTTTCTGAGACGGAAACGAGATTCATTTATTTGTCCAAAACATGAAGAACATGCAGAAACAGCAGTTTACGAGAACCTTTTGCATCAGGCAGATCCTGCGGCGTAAGTATGACTTGCTGAATGTACTTGTGTTTTTACAAGATGGGGAAGGAGGAGATATCAAAGTTTATTCGTAATAAGAAATGTGGAGAAACCTTTCATGCAGCAGGCTTTGAAGATTCTTTGCTGTGCAAGGAAACAATTTAATTAAAGAGACGATTTGTTCAGTGGGTGGTTTATTCTAACAGAGCGCGATTGATTGTATACACTCTCTGTTTTACTTCTTTATCGAATTTCCTGTAGTTATTTCATGCAACTCCTTGGCTCTAATCTTCGTATGTATTTGTATTTATCGTTCCTGTTAAACATTGGCAGTGCTCATTTAGCAGCTTGAATGACAATTCCCCCAGTGTTGGGGTGTTAATACTCTGAGCTCTCCTAAGCTCCTGCCTTCAGAAATGACTTCTTACAAAATCAAACCAGTCCCTTACAGTATCAGAGGCAAGCTGCCACTGGTAGCTCGCTAGATTTTGTGATGACACGACCCGTGTCACGATTCTGAGATTGCTCTTGTACTTTGGCTTTTTTCAGTTACTTCATCTGTATATTTTTAACTGCTCTGTTTTAGATACCAGCCCAGAGCTCTTTCCAAGTTCGTTTCCAAGCAGATTTCCTGCTCGCTCCTTCACTTCGCAAAGTGAGGGAGACATAACTTACCAAACCTAGGGGCTGTTATGATACCTGTCCATTTTTATTTTTAGTCTGTTTATTGCCCCAGTGGACCCATTACTTTGTGTTGGCAGACACAAAAGAACCAGGCAGACCCTTAGGAGGTGGTAAAGTCCTTTGTCCCAGGCAAGACGTAGTAGCGGTGAAGCTGTTTGTGCTGTGGCAATACATGGATTGTGTGATGCCCCAGAGAGGTTGGGACCACTGAGGTGATGAACACAAATCTGTGATTTGCCATGGGAGGTGTGTCCTCTTTTCAGTGCAGGAATCTCACTGCTTGAGCTCATTTTGTAAATTGAGGTATTAACAGCAGAGTATTTACCAAAGTCTCATATTAGTATTTACTGTAAAGTTGCAGCTGCTAAATGCATCAGATATGTTTGTGGTGGTGACTGAAGCTACTGGTGAACTCATTACTCCTTTCCATGTTAGCTCGGTGGCTGCATTTATTGTTCATAAACTAAACAGATATTTCAGGCTGAGGAGGAGCTATGTATGTGAGTTCTAATGGCAATGAAGTGAAAAATGCCAAAGTACATCCATCATTTCTAAAGGTGCCTAACTGTATATTTATAAACCATATAGTATGAAAATCTGTACATTTGAATTATATATAGCAATAAGAAAACTTAAACTTAAAAAATGTAGCAGATGGCTGTCCCAAGCCTTGGCTGGTTCTTCAAAATATATATGAATCCCCTTGGGAACTTCGGAATCTCTAAGTTTAACATTTTTTACCATTTTGTCTTCTGCATTTCAATTGTCACTTGAGTTGCTGAAATATTCTGGTACAAGTTGGCCTAAGCAGAAGAAGGAAGCACTAGCAGATCCTGTGAAACATCTGGATGTTAATTAATAGAGAGTGCAGTCTGTATAAACAGCACACGTGTGAAGCGTTTTGTTTACTCACCTGAGGCAAACTTTGAGATCTATCATTAGCTGTACTGACAAACCTGTTTCTGTACAGGCCTTTCCTCATCTGTTTTACACACCCATGAGTTTCCAATCTACTGATCATTTGTAAAGCATTATATTTGGAAGGTTGGCGTAACCTTGGCTTTTTGTTTGGACAGCTTTTGAGACCTTTTTCACTAAACTATGTTTCATTTCATCTGCTGCCTCAACAGTGATGTTGCCAGTGAGTACATGGACATGAAACCAGGAGTGTCATATGCAGTTCCACCAAAAGCTGATAAAAAACGACCAGTGAAGTCTGGTGAGTACAGTGACAAGGAATTCTGTTTGCTGGTGGAAGTGCAGAGAGAGCGGCTTCATAGATTTTTTTCAGTTTTATCATACTTTTCTCTCATGGATGGGGACAACTACCCTTAACTGGTTTAGTGGTGGACTTGGTAATGTTAGGTTAATGGTTGGACTGGATGATCTTAAAGGTCTTTTCCAACCTAAACAATTCTATGATTCTAATTAAAACTCATTAATTGATATGAGAAGGCTTGAGAAAGAACAATATGCTAAATTACAGTGTCTTGTATTTCTCTGGACTTAAATGGAGTATCAGGATTATGTTTTGCTTTTTGGCGATGGGCTAGTTACGTGACTCTAGTCTGGTACTTATTCAGATCACTGTTTTGTTTAACATTAAGACAACTGTGTTTCTAAATTATTACACTTGCTCCATTCAAAAGCTGTTGTTGTCTATATTGTGTAGGAACCTACACCGATCAGGATGTTACCCTTTCTATGTTGGAAGATGATGAACTTGCTCTAGATGTCGAAGATCTACTAAGCTTTTCTTACCAGGTGGCAAAGGGCATGAGCTTCCTTGCCTCCAAAAATGTAAGTTAAGAATTTGTCAGAGCTGGACATAATCAGTAGATTTCTGATTTCCTTTAGCATAACTTTCAGTGTTTTAATGTGATCCACACATTTAAATGCTGAATATTTCTCTGTTCTTTTCAACAAGCAATGCAAACTTATATGCTCCTTCTCGTATCTGAAGCTTTGGCTAATGTTGGAGTTCTGTACTGTGCTCATTGGCCAAAAGTGGTGTCTTACATCCCATAAAACACAATTTAGGGTGCTCAGTAGTCAACATGAAGCAGTGCTATTGCATATCCGCAGTTCAGGTTAGTAGAATCAGTAGCATTGCTCATGAACAGAAACTAGTCATAGAAATGTCAAGAGAAGAGACAGAGAAGACGAATTGCAGCAAAGTATGTTTGCTGCACCCCAAGGCTCCACTGATTAACAATGTCATGTGTTGGAAGATGGCCGGTACAACTGAACCCTGCCTGGCTTGGGTGGTGCCTCTTACGGGTTTGATCTTCAGCCCCTCCTTTGTTTCCTGGAGCACACAGGTAGTTTCATGAGAACTCCTGATGGCTTTGGAGGCAATGAAACCCATAGGAACCCCAAGGAGTTATTAATGGGAGAAACCCAAGTGTGGACGCTTTAAAAAACAATTACATCTCAAGAGTTTAAGAGTCATTCTCTGTGGCACTGCTGGAGAGTTTACAAACTAAAGAACAGTATGAAGACAGCTGCAAAGCTATCTGTTTGCATGAGTTTTAAACAATGCTACACTTGCTACTTGTGTCATGCAGAATATGGACTTAAACAGGGCAGCTATCACATCGTGTGCTTTTGTTTTTTTAGCAGTATGGCTTAATTCACAGGATATGTCTTGGCGTTTCATCTTCTGGAAAGATAAAATCAGCCTGGAGTCCCACAAAGAATCTTTGTTGGCTACCCTGAGCTTAACAGACATTTATCTGGGTTTTGTAGGAGAGGTATTGCGTAACAGAAAGGGATTTATAAAGAACAGAAGTCTTGAGCACAGCATAATTATGATCTTCCTATGTTTTTTCTTACATTTTATTGGAAAAATGCCATTTAACATGTAAACATTGTAACTAATATAGACACAGGATAGTACAGGTGCACCTTGGATAAAGTGCAAAACCAAACTTAGGCAATTTAAGGAAAATAAGGTAGTCCTGGGATCTTGTATTAGTAGTGGGAAATGTGGCTCTAATTCTGCTCCAAAGGTAGTCCACATTAAAACTTGCTCTTGCACTTGATTTTTTTCCTCCGCTGTTCCTCCTTCCAAACCCTTTAGTTTATTTTTCATCCATCAACAGCTTCAAAACAGGCCTGACGGGCAAACACATTATATTCCAGATTTTAATGGTTTTCACCAGACTCCTGCATCCTTCACTATTCAGGACATCCAGTGCTTAGCCCACGTATTCTTTATTTCTTCTTATTTTCCTATAGAATAGCCCTAGGATTCACTATGCATCATACCCAGTGACTGTTTTCTTTATAGTCTTTCCAGTGATGCAAACAGACACTGTGGCATTGAGTAGCAAAGGCAGTAATGAGTGTAACACCACCTCACTGTGAGATTCAGAAGTAACGTGCAGTAACGCTTTTGCAGCACAGAATTAACTGCTTTATCACAGAATTAAGTTGCACTGCACTAACACATTACTGTGCTTGGTCCTTTTCTGTTGTTGTGTACATACACACTCTTAGCTCCAGCTAGTAAATGCAGAGTAGTGTGGGCTGATGCATAAGATGCTTCAGATTGCATCTGCATGGGTCCACGCAGACCAGCAGTGCAGAGTACCCAGCTGCTCTTCTGCAGCTTGTTTGTGTATCAAGGCTCAGAGGCATAAAAGTGCCTCTGTGCAGGAGTTGGGATGGGAGCCTGTCCTGGGGCGATAATTTCCTTATTAAGTACACAGTGCCTTAATCACAAGACACGGCTTCCTCCAGTGGACAAAGTCTTTATTCAGTGCAAACTGCACTGATTCTGGAGGAGCAAGGCAGAGACATGCTGGATGCTTGGCCATTCCTTCACTTTACTGCTTCAGTGCAGTAATTTTCATATGCAAAGTGGAGAATATGTTGGATTGGGAGGTGAAGGAGAGTCCCCTGAGACAGTAATTGTCATTAAAAATAGTTCCTCATGTAAGCATACAAAAGGGACAGAGATTAAGTTGCTTATGCAACCTGCAGTTATAATGTTCTGAGTTTGATTTGCATAATTCTTGATATTTTAAGTCATTTTTTTGTAGGGAACTCATAAAGTTTTGTATTTCAAAGAAAATAATGAAGAGAAAAATGGAACCATCTTCGGCTATTTTTTGGAAAGCTGTGGCCTGCCTACTATATACCGTCAGTAAAGTGGGAGCTTAACGCTCTCCTTTCCAGGTGAAAAAAGTGATCATTTTGTTAGAGACCTACCTCCATTCTTTAATAAATGCACATGGGCTCCACAGTTGTATGCAAAGAAAATGTGACTGCTGGGAAACTCAGGCACACTTCTGGAGCTGCAGTTACAAATGCATGCACACTTCTCAAGTGAAAACTGGAGTATAAGCTATCTAGGTCACCAAACACATGACTAATCATTGAAAGATACTGGCATGTGAAAATTTCCAGTATTTTCAAATACTTAGGCTTGCTTATAAAACTCTCCTAGGTACTTAATAATTCAAGTCTTCCAGAGGAGTATTTTTGAAATGGGATTCAGTTTCCTGACTTGAAGTTGTTACCATAACTTTCCCTATTTTCAGCTTTTCAGCACTTTCCCCTCAACTACAATAGCTACTTAATAAACGGTTGGAATTATTTTAGAAAGAAACCACATTTTCCCCTTATGTGTCCTGTGTTAGGAAACAAGCCAGTGATTTTTTGTTAACAAGTCAGAGAAAAAGTACATTAAACTTCAGCTGCAAATGTGAAACACTAGAAAATTCAGTGACTGCAAGTGGTCTTTTCTAAAGTAAATGCATAGACAACCTTAACCATGTGGATCAATGTCATGATAGTAAAGATAGTACACTAGAATGTTTAATCATCCAAGTAAGCTTATTAACATTATCATTATGGCTTCATTATGACTTTCAGCTTGCCATAAAATGCATAATGCAGTAAGATATATAGCTAAGTAAACATGTAACTAAGCAACAGCCTGTTAAGGATATTATAAAATAGCATTGTTTGCTTGTCTGTTTGTTGTTCAGTGCATTCATAGGGATCTGGCTGCAAGAAACATTCTTCTAACTCATGGTCGGATAACAAAAATCTGTGACTTTGGCCTGGCAAGAGATATAAGGAATGACTCAAATTATGTGGTCAAAGGAAACGTAAGTATATGTGATACTTCATCCACCTGTTTTAAGTTAGGAGGGTTCCTGTTGTCTTGACTTGCAAAGAAGAGTCTTTCTTAGGCAGAAATCTGTATTTCCCAATTCTGGTATGTATCTGTGCTGGTCTGGAACATTAGAAGGGGCAATTCCTGGCATAGATGTGTGTACTGACAAAACCCTTCGTATATGCATGTGTTATACTGGAAAAAATGTGCTGGTGTCTGAATGTATGTTGTAGTGGAGGAGATGTTTTTGCTGCCCCAATATAAAGCCCAGTCTTTCTGTTATATCTGAATGTACTAAAAGTTACAGCTCTGTGAGTAATTGCAAGTTTTGCCATTGGAATATTCTGGCAGCCCAATCCTAAATATAATTATTTTGAAACTTTTTCTCTGGGCATTGCTATATTTGTCCATTACTGAAATAGTTTCTTTTAAAAATACCTGAAGAGTCAGGGGTTTGCATCCTGTTCTTTGCTCTAAAGCATCACTCAGACAACAGAACTGGATTCTGAAGTGTGAGTTTATTGATTAGGGCATAGTGGGAGGCAAAAAAGTCTTGGTTTTATCTGATGCCATATACAGATTTTAACTTCGTATGTGTAACATACAACTTTAACTTGCAGCTATAATTCAAACCCTGTAACAGGGTTGGAACCAGACACTATATTTTGATGAGAAAAGTTTAAAACCTCCTATGTAGAAGAGTACCGATTACACTGGTATGTACTAGACCTCTGCAGGTGTACAAAGAAACTTTGAAGTGGTGCAGATTACCTTGGCAGTACTCGAAGTCCCCTTTAAAGTGCTAGTGCAGTAAAAGGAGCCCCACTACAAAAGAAAATTGAGCCTGCCTGTAGTTAAGCTGGAGAAGTGTGCTACAGACTATAGGTATTTTTCATCTCAAACTGATTTGTGCGACCTGGATTAATGTTGTAAGTCTGCATCAGATGCATGCAGCCATCCACTGCCTTCAGAGTACACGTTTTCACTTGCACCATTTTTCAAAGGCGAGAAGATCCACGTTCAACAAGGCAGCCCTCCTCCCCAGCCCTGCTGAGTGCTCCATGGTCAGAGGCTGGTCGTTAGTTAGGGACTTGACAACACACAAATGGAAGGTTGCCCATCCAGTCTTTGGGCAAGCTGACAAAGAGAGAATATCCCACACCTGAGCATCTCTCACCGAAGTGTTTTGCCATGCTTGGTTAACCTCAGTCAGTCCATGGCACCTCAGGTATCTGAGATATCTCTGCTGCTTTGCTTCACCCAGCAGTCTCTGATGTCCCAGGTACCTACAGCATCCCTATTTTAGGCTGTGGGAGAGAAGGATTTATTGGTTGTCTTCAAAAACAATGTTGGTACCAGCCAGTGGGTGCCTAGAAGTTGAGGTCAGGGAACAACAAGAGCAGAAATTCTTTAGGAATGGCTGTCCTGGCAAAATACTGAGTGGCATTTAGTGTAAGAAAGCTGCTTTCAGGCTCAGGGTCAGGTCAGGAGCTGTTTGATCAGTCAAGGCTCCTGGGAGTGGGCAGTGCAGACCAGCAGCTTAGGAGGGAAGTGGGCAGTAAGTAATGAAGTTCTACATGTCTAGGCTACCCTTTAATTTTCCTGAGTTCCCTGACAATAGGATTTCACGTAGCCTGAAAGGGTCAGAGGAGGATAGGCTGCAGCTGCCTGGGGAGGAGAGAGGAAGCAGTGGCTGCAGGAGGTGTCTGGTAGCATCTGGCCTGATCTTAAAGCAGATCAGGAGCGCTGGGGCATTCCTAGCCATGGACACTGCTGGGAGGCAGTGCTGCTGACAGCAGCTGGGGGCTTGGCCAGGAAGAGTGTTTGCTGTCTGCGTTGTTCAGGAAATAGACAACTCCGGTTGCCTCTCTGGTGAGCCAGCCCATGGCAAATACTGCCTTTCCTCCACCTCATTTCTTTTCCTTTCCATTTACTTCCTTTTCTGTTGGGTCTCCTTTCTTACAAGACATCAAGGCTCTTCTCTATAGTATGGTTGAAATAGATCTTCGGACGCGTCGTTTCAAGAGCGCTTGAAAGGAAGAGGTCTAGTTTCTCCCACAGCAGGACAAGTGCTTAGGACAGAAGCCTGACTGGCTCCTACAGTTAGACAAGGAACGGGCAAAGCAGGGAGAGGAAACAAATCCAAAGGCTTTCTGTGCCCTTTCCTCTGCTCCAGTTAGCATTCCCCATGCAAACTTATGAAAAATGTCAATATATATTTCTTTCATGTGAATTTTAATTTTTTTTTCTGATACACTGAGGAGCTGAAGCAGATATCTTGACTGTTGATTAAAGCCTTGAGGCATCTTGACTATGTGACTCTCATCTGTGTGCCTATGGTAGCCAGTCCACGGAAGCAGACCGCATGTTTGCATAAGGAACCATGCCATGGTCATATATATTATTTTGCTCTGACTTCCTGCCATTCCTTGTAAACAAGACAGAAGGAATCACACAGTATATAGAAAATCAGACTACAAGGAACTGCATGAGTTTGGTAGATCCACAGAAAGATGGATCAAGAACCATGCAGCACTTGGAGACTCGAAGATGCTGCGGTTTCTATTTTTGGTTGGATACTTCTATTTCTTGATTTAATGAGTATTTAAAGCACTTAAGAAGTAAAAAAGGTTAATTTTATCTTGTAAATTTTGTATGTCTTATGTCCATTGTCTTAATTTATTCCCTTTTCCATGGAAAGGCTCGTCTTCCTGTGAAGTGGATGGCACCTGAAAGTATTTTCAATTGCGTCTACACCTTTGAGAGTGATGTCTGGTCTTACGGGATTTTGCTTTGGGAGCTCTTTTCTTTAGGTAAGCTCCTTCAACCTCTGTACTTCAGGGGATTTCTGCTTCCTCTTGGTTTTACTGCAGATGCAGTAGAGATTCTCATGTGCTCTCTCAACAGGAAGCAGCCCATATCCAGGGATGCCCGTGGACTCCAAGTTCTATAAAATGATCAAGGAGGGATACCGGATGTTCAGCCCTGAGTGTGCACCACCTGAAATGTAAGCGAGCAACCAGCACCTCTAATCACCAAACATTAGCAATGATGCAAAGGAAGGGAAGCTTCCATTTTTGCAATAAGGCTCATTGCGCTGCCCTGTTGTCTTTTTTTTTTTTTTTAAGTTCTTTTCACGTTTTAAATAATTCATGTACTCTAACTAGCGGAATACATGCCTGTGTTGTTACAAGCAACGAAATACACTCATGCCTTGTACCATCTGATTACTTTGTCATGGCATCTGCTCCCTGTCAATAAATTATTGACAGATCACAGAACATAATTAAACATTTTTAATTCAGATAGAGCAGTCAGTGAGATGTATCACCAGACTGTACAGCATCTGCATTTGTGCTACTTCCTGACAGCAAGAGGACTGGCTACTGATCTTCTTTATGAGCCATCCCTAATTCACTGTTTTGTAAATGGATTGGCACTTAGCAAGCTGTCAAAGAAAACTGTGTCCAGAGACTCCCATTAGTATTGAGTCCTTTGTTGGACTGTGCCAAGCACAGGTGTTGGCAGCACTATTTCTATTCTTAAAAGTCATTTAAATAAGGTAAACTGTGGGACTGGGCCACACTTTTCTTTCAAATAGTAACAGAAGTGAGATAAGAGCTCTAAGGATTTCCTCATGAACAGTACTTAATTTCAGTGTCTTTGCAGGTATGACATAATGAAGAGTTGCTGGGATGCTGATCCTTTACAGAGACCCACATTTAAACAAATCGTACAGCTGATAGAGCAGCAGCTTTCAGATAATGCCCCCCGGGTAAGTTATGGATCGTCACGTTTTTTGAGTCAAAGCAGTTTCAAGCAAGATGTTAGAATAGAGCTGTGAGGAGCAAAAAGCCCGGGTGCTTCATTAATTTTCCGGTATTATTTATGTAGCTTTGCACTGTCAGTTTGGGTGGTAGGAATGATGTCTGGGCTACTCACTTCTGTTTAATTGTGTCATTAGACAGTAGCTGTCTAAGTCCATACCCAAAATGTATCAGCTGGAGAAGACTCCTTGCATGGTTGATGTTTCTCACTCAAAATAGACCTGGCACATCAATTTTGATGTTACAAAATGCAGTGGTACTGCATAAATTCATCTTATGTTAAACTATGAAAAAATTTATTAATCTGGGAAACATCTCAGAAGTGAAGTATATTTAGCTTTTATTAGAAAATCTTTCTGGACACATGCATTGAGCTTTCAGTGTTCTTCTGCCTTTTCTGACTTGCTTCCCCTAGCTTTATTTATATAACCTTGGAGGTATGTCGTGACAAACTGTATACACTGCTTTTTCGACCATTCCCTAGTAAAAGGTTTTTCTGAGAGGGTAATTGGACAAAACAGTCCAAAGAAAAACTGGAGGCACATCAGAAACTTGAATTTTCTCTTGCAATAACATTGTGTTACTGGGGTTTAAAAAAGTAAGTTTAAAAACTGGTTTAAAAATAAAGCTTTCTTTTACCTTCTGGATGCCTTGTTTGGGCACGGCATACATGGCTTCCTGACAATTTGAGAAAAGAGGAAACTGAAAGCTGCTGGTGTTCAATTGCATCCTGTAGCGTATTTTTGGCAGGTGCAGGCATTACTAAAACAAAAGCAAGAATGCGAAGGAAATATTAGTGAGGTTTCTGGGGGAGTTAGTAATAACCTGTGTTTTTTTTCAAGCTCAGTTGAAATTTGGCATGTAATTGGAAACTGCGGTGGTGTTAATGACTGAGATTGAGGTTCTCGACTCTTTAAAAGAGCAGTTAAGCCCAAGACCTTTTGAAACTCTCTTTGGATTTGCGAAGAAACACCTGAGCTGGAACCCTTCCACGGCAGTATGTAGCACACAGTGGGAAAAGGCTAGGAAAGGAGAGCTCTCCCAAGTATGCATGAAGGGAGCGGTCTACAGAGTATTGACACTGGTCTTTGGCTTCTGCAGGTTTATGCAAACTTCTCAACTCCACCTTCCAGTCAAGGAAACGCTCCAGATCACTCGGTGAGGATTAACTCGGTGGGTAGCAGTGCTTCATCTACTCAGCCTCTCCTGGTACATGAAGATGTTTGAGTGGCATCTGGAAGAAGAGAGGCCCAGATATATTAGCTGTTTGTATTGTGCAGGGGGTGAGAGAGGGACGGCTTCAATGATTTCTCTTACTTTTACTCACTACTACCACTGTGTAGCTGAAATGTTGTTGTAATACTGTCCTTTACCACACACTGTTACACATAAACTTAATCTGCTGAGCACAGTTACAGGCATCATTGCAATGTTAACTGAAGCTGTATATATTTTGCTATATTGTGTGTATTTGCAGTAGAGAGCCTGATCTGAAGAAAAAAAAACAACCAACAAAAGAAATCCTGAGCCAGGGTGTGGAATGAGATGACTGCAGATCAGACCAAATCTGTGGTGATCCTTCTCTGGATCCGTGCCTGGAAGGCATACAGTCGTTTTCTAGTTAATCTTGTTTTGCTGAATTTAAGAAATAAACGAATATGAAGCTAATGGCTTTTGCAGACCCCTTTCCACGTCCAGCCAAGCCTGAGAAGCTTTGCTAAGCAGGTATTGTAGGTTGGAGGCCAGCGAGGGTGCTGTATGTACCTAGGCAAGAGAGGTGAAGGAACCAAGCCCCTTCCAAAGTTGGTCTGCACAGCAGCAAACCCTCCCAGGAGCTCTGGGGTTTGAACCATAGGAGGGAGAAGAGCGTGGCTCTTCATCTTTATTTCCCACCCGCACTGTCAGCCTTGCAGACCGGTCGCGAGGTTTCTGTGGGTATATGCACTACTTCCCACTGGCCTGTTCCCCGCCAGCGACAGAGCTGCCCATTGCTGGGTCTCGCCCCACCACAGAGCCTGGACTTCTCCCGCGCACCCCTGCCTCAGGAGCCTGAGGGCTTTGATGCTTGTTTTGCTAATAGTTACGTCCAAAAGTGTTCACCGAAGATAGGTGGGCCCTGCCAAGTTGGTCAGAATAGAGGAGGAGGGCTGCTTCCAGCAAACTATGTGTTTGGAGGAGAGGCCGTTTAACGAGTCATCTTATCTAAGTGAGAGCAGAGGCAAAAAATTCTCTCCTGGGGGCCCTTGCTTTATCTTGTCCTACCCAGGTGAATCTTTCCCACAGGCAGGCTTGGATAGTGCTAACTGGAAAGGGCTGTTTTCCCCCGCCCCGAGTCGTTTCATCTTTCTATGGTGGTCCAGAGATCATAATGAAGAAGAGCCTAACTGGGAAGTGCTGAATTTATAAATGGGATAAAAGAAAGAATCCCTTCAGTCTTGTTTGACAGACGTGAGGCTTTGGGCTTAGTATCTGTTGAGCCCAGGGTTGTGCTCAAGTATTTTCTAACCCCTTTTCTGCCCATAGGAAACACTGCTAGTTCTTTTCTTCCTTTATTTCTGCCCCCTAGAAATTACTAAAGGCATTGAGAGAAGCATTTGTCAGAGGCAGAGTACTAGTTAAGTACCTATTTATTTACAATGCACTTAAGCACTCTGTAACTTATACTTTACCAGGATTTTGGTTGAGTTTACATGCAATTTAAATGTGTAACTAACTGCCCAAATGCAAGGTAACTGTAAATACACACACTGGTCATACATTTTGGGTTATGTTGAATACCCCGCTCCTTCTATGATGGTGCATTTGGTTTGTTGTTACAGGAATCTGTCTTTCAGAGTTAAGTCAAAAATTAGCCATTTGCACTGAACTTACTTAGGCTGTTGCACCTTTCCAAAGTTAGCCAGTTGTTTGGAGGCACTCTTATGCATACTTCTTGTTGAGCATTTTCAGTTTAATGCTATAAAAGCTCTTTCGTAATGTGTTGGCTTTCAGAGCAACTGTAGACAAACTAGTTGTTATAATTATAGATGTCTCGGTACTTTATAGACACTTAGCTGAAAGAGGTTTGGTTTTTTTCGTTCTTGAAATTTATATTTTTATAATTTTGGGATTTTTGAAACTTATTTTGCAATGGCTTGGTGTTTGAGCAGGTTTATGCATTGTTTTTGTAAATATGGAAATGTAGCAATAATGTCCTTTTGACTATCCTCAGTCCTCGAGTCTCAAAAATATTTTTTTATATATATATATATGCAAAAACTTTATGTATAAATATGTAAGTGTTTGAAAGTTTATGAAACACTTATGGATATGTTGCTCAGTTGTAGAATTGCAGTTCAGAAAAGTTCAAATAAATCTGTAAATATGTATTCAAATGCTACCAATGTGTACTATGTTAAGATGGAATATTTTCATGTAAGTCTCAATAAATTGGGTCGAAGTAAAATCTTGGTGTCTGGCCACACAGAGGTCAAGTTCGGCATTCTGAACCATTTTTGCAAATGTGTGCCAGAAAACCGTAATGTTTATTTGTTATGAAGGTTCTTTACCTGTGAATATATGGGACAAATAATTGGAAACTTGGATGCAGATTTATTCTGGAAAAAAACCACAACTAGAAGATTCGTCCTGTAGACTGTTGATGCAGTCTATATGACAGTATTTAAAACCGAACAAAAATATCTCCGTGTTATTAAGGGTACGGTTGCAGAGGCAGTTGGAGCCACTCAAAGGCTGCGGTGATGCTGAATATTCCCCCTTCGCTCAAACACATGTACATGCACATGCTCTTGTCCCCTCCTGCACGCTGGCACTAGAGCGCGTGCTGGACTGGCCGAATGCAATGCCACAGGGGATGCAGCATGAGATACCTAGCGCTGCTTGGGTGGGTGGGGGGCATAAAGAGAAAACTTAATGCTTCCCTTGCTGAGCAGGTACCCTGCATCTTTGTGGGAGACCCTCTGCTCTAATTACTCCAGGTTTGAAATCTGTGACTCACCTGCTCACACTTGGTCCTCTGCTGCATAAGGGTTTGCATCAGCATGGTTGGTGCATGGTTTAATAGTAGGTACAGAGCATATAAGCAAAAGTTTATAGAACTATCCTACCAAAACCGCCTACTAACTCATATGAGAAACAGACCTCGACTGTTTTGGTCCATAAACATTTCTGTTCTGTCAACAGACCTCGCCTCCTTCAGATCTTCCTTTTTAAAACAGGTTTTTTTTTTTTTCTTTTTTGCTTCCACCCAGGTCTTGGCTCTGTTTGTTAAAACTAATTAAGAAAATTAAAAACTAATTTTGTCAGGAGCCAGGAGGTGCAGGCTTTGCCACAACTAGCATTGTCATAATTTTCTAATAGTGCTTCAAAAGATACCAAGATCATGGCTGATTTTGAACAATTTTTTTCTCCTGTCTTGTCTATGCCCCCATTCAAGCAAAGTAGACTTCATACTGAGGCATCCCAGTAGCTGAACTGCTACAAATAATTTGTGAATTCTCAATTAGCACAGCCAAAGGAGGTATTTTACATATTTATTCGGTTAGCACATCATTAATTTTATTTTCCTGAAATATTTCCCCTTCTGAAGCAACCTAGGATACAGCATCTCTGCTTTCTGAAAAAATCTTTCTCCTATTTCCTTATTACAAGGCTTGCAATGATTACCGCCTCCATTCCTGTTCATGGTCACGAGGACCATTTCCCCCTGAATTACTTTCTTGTGCCAGTTCTAAGCAATACCTTACATAGAAAAGCACATCAGGAAGGCATTTAATATGTATTTTATCTGTCCTTCAAAGCATTATTGTACCCAGATACAAAGGGAAACTAGTACCGTGTTACCAGCATGGACTGTCAGGACCATGGACCATCATAGACCAAATATCTGAAGGGAGGGTGCAAAAAGAACAGAGCCAGGCTACTTCTGGTGGTGCCCAGTGACAGGACCAGAGGCAGTGGGCACAAACTGAAACACAGAAGGTTCCCTCTGAACATCAGGAAACACTTTTTTTTATTGTGAGGGTGACCGAGCACTGGCACAGGTTGCGCAGGGGGGTTGTGGAGTCTCCATCCTTGAAGGTACTCAAAAACCATCTGGATGTGTTCCTGGACAATTGGCTTTAGGTGGCCCTGCTTGAGCAGGGGGGTTGAACCAGATGACCTCAAGGTGGCTTCCATCCTCAACCCTTCTGTGATTCTGCAATCAGCAAGGGCATTTTGGAGAATCTCAGCTGTAACATTCACTTGGCTAGAAGTAGAAAGGAAAATCCCACCCTTGTACTGAACACTACAGAATGATTCTTCCTCTCTTTACTAGCTAGAGAAGAAAATTCTTGGAGGCTCTGTGGGAGACAAGAAGAAAGATTGTGGACACATATGTATACTGATACATGGTGTCAGTGACGAGAATAACATGCATCACCACCACCAGATTTTTTTGTTTCTGGTTCTCCTTCACGTCTGTACGTCATATAGGTCTTGGGGAGGTTGTCTGTAAATGGAGACACGATGCACCTGGCCAAGTCACCAGGGAACAACCAGCCATACCCTGGACTGAAATGTTCAGCGTGATCACTGGAGAGGTTGGACAACAGCATCCTTAATTCTACTGCGTTGTAGGCTGAAACCGAGAGAGTGAAACATTTCCCTCTTCCTGTACATGGATTAGGAAACTTCCTTCTTGTCCTGTGGGGAGGTCTGAGTCTCAACAGAGGATAAGGAGCAGCTGCATAGACTTTTTAGCCCCTGGTTTAGAACCGAAGCTATAACAAAAATATGAAAAGTTACTCTGCAGTTCCATTGTGGTTTCCAGAAACTTCTGTAACTATGAATAATGGTTACATACAACCTTCCATTGCCATGTTTCTTGAGCATTAATTTCTTAAAAGATTACGCTATAACTAGTAAGTTTATGCCCCAAAATTGCTGTAAGGCTATGTTTTCTGAAAGATTGTCCATATTTCATAAATTGATTATTGGTCACTCTTTTTGGTGAGAACTATTGTCTGTCAGCTGCCAATCAGGCAGCAGAGATTATTTACTAGCAGTGATAGCTCCAGTGACTTGATTTGTCTGTCCCTGCCCTGGAAATCATGTTAGCTAGGTTGTGATAGGCAGTAGAAACCATCTGACCCCGAAGGGCTCGCTGGGCTTTGGGCCTGCGCTCCTCACTAAGCAAAGTCAGCAGCATCAGATAAGGGGTTCGCGTGGCAGGTTGAACGCTATCCAACCATCTGGTTGCCACGCGGGAAGACACAGTGTGTAGCTTCCCTTATAGATCAGTACACATCAGTGTGTAGTGCAAGTTACCCCCCATACTTTCTCTAGCTGCAGAAACTGCAAAATAATCTTTGGCTTCCCGCAAATATGTATATTTTGAGAAGTACCAGCACCAGTGGCTGGTTGCACTTCTGTGAATTTTACTGCACGTGCTTTTGGCTGGTCTAAGTATCATTACTGGGCATGGGGCCTTGGTCTTAATATGTGGCTGGGTGGGGGGGGTGTTGGTGTGGTCATCAAAAAAAAAGTTGGCTTAGTGGCACATCTGAGCACTCACTTTTGGTGACTGAAATAACATGTCATGTTTGGCTTGCCTGCTCAGGGTGGCAGGAGGGCTGCTGAGCAGGGCAGCCGACTCGGGCCTAGCTGCCTGGTGGGCTGGGGATGAAAGGAGTAAAAGGCATTCCTCATGCCTCCAGCCCATTCAGTGCACTAAAAGAAAATTTAAAAAGAGCAATAGCAACCTCCCAGATGTTGGTTTTGGCATTTCCTCTTTTGAGTTAAAATAGCAAAACAATTCAAAATTGTTTATGAGATGAAAACGTTTTTGTATTTTTCCTTTCAGTCATTTTTCCTTCAAAAGCTGTTTGCATTTTTCTTCTTTTGTTGGGGACAAACATTAGCTACTCATGTTGTTCCAGAAAGTAGTGCTATTTCGAAATTTCCAGAGTTCTTGTGCAGCACATTTTGGGTTTCAACTCACTCTGGTAGACAAAGCACCAAAAGAAAAACTTCTCCTTGAACAAGAAACGACAGAACAAAAATGGCAATTGCTCCACCAAAACCAGTAAGAAGTTGCACAGCCCCCTGCCTGCCTGAGGATAGCCTTGAGTTGCTGCATTGCTGAGAGCAGCAGAAGTGCGACGAGCCTCTCGTGCTGGGTACCAGCACGCGGCCAAGCCCGGCGGCAGTGGAGGAAGAAACATTGGCTTCATCCCTTCATAACTCAGGCCTGCAAAGGTGTCCTCGCTCATCCTGGTGCCTGCCAGCGGCTTCATTTTGAGGGAAGGGAGGGAAATTACTGGTGTAATAAATTTTAGCTATTCAGTCTGAGAGAACTAAGACACTAAAAGGCGGCAGGGGAATTAAGTATGTTTTAGAATACCTTCTCTTTTAATAATGGAAATAAATGTTTGTAGAGCATGTTTGGCAGCATCCTTTGAACTATCTTGATGAAACTAATTAAGTAGGATAAAATCATATCGCTTAATTACAATTAATGGCATAACTCATTTTGGAAGTTTTATTCTTTTCTTTTAGAGCTTCTGGCATTTTGGGGCATGGAGAAAGTATACAAATATAAGCAGTACCGGTAACCCCTCCCCTTCCCCCAAGGAAATTAATAGAATCCCAGGATTATAATTACTTTCAAAAGCTCATGGTTAAGCCACTGGAGATTTCAGAGACCTGGGGCATTACCAGGGAGTGTCTGAGCCTGGCAATGAGGAGCAGGAGTAGAGCCCTGGGTCACAGGGAGGTAGCTCCAGCAGCAGCCCAGAGGACTCGGCTGACCAGCGCCTTTCTGCCTCCTTTCTGGCCATTGACTATCAGCTCGTTAGAGACTTCCTAGGATTTCTCAGGCTCCTTTGAATGGCAGCAGTTGTTTGGGTTTCATTTGTAAAGTTGCAGCAAAAAGAGCCAAGCTGATTTTGGCCACTTAAGTGGAAAAACAAAACAAACCAAGATTTTTTATCATAAAAATATTATTGCAAGATCCCTCCAGTGACTGCATTCGCTGCACTCTGCTGCACGGCCCCTGCAGGGATGCATCAGCGGGATCCAGGGCAGCAGGAGCATTGGGACCCCGGCACAGGGATGAGCATCCCCAGCAATGCTGGCCCTGGGCTCACCAGCCAGCTTTTCTCTGGGGCCACGTATGGCACTTCAAGGGTCAAGGAGGAGGTCTGCACTATATCTCACTGTCCCCTTGCAGAGAAGCCAGCAGAACTTGACAGGGGACAGGAATTTCTCTAGGAGTGTAGGAGTTAACCCAGAGGATTTGCTTCCCAGGTTACTCTGCCAGTTAATCCCAGCAGGAAGCATATTACCTGCTTCTTTACAGCTTCTGTCCCAAAGAGCTGGGAAGGAAAAAAACATATGTATTTTATGCTCTTTAATGCTTCTTTGCTTTTTAATTTTTTTTACTGTTGCTTAATAAAGTTGCCTCACCAGCCTCAGATCTTGCTGTGTTTAATATTTTTTATTTTTCTATGAGGGCTTAGCAGTACAACAATGGGGAAGATCCTGTTTTTAGGCAAAGTGCTCAAGGCCTCTCTCTAGCAGCAGGGGAGGCTCCGGCTCCCTCCTTGGGTTGTGTGTGTGTGTGGTTCTTAAGGTAGGGCAGCTGCAGAAAGAACCGTCCCGCAGGCAAACGCGCTGCTGAGGCAGGCGGCGCAGTTTGACACAAGCCCCTCTGGCCTCCTCTTAAACGACTTTATGAGCAAATCTCCCTTTACCCATCTTTGTAAGTTATTGTTGCAATTATGTAGGCTCCCCAGGCCGTGTGATAGTCATGAGTGCCGATCACCACCCTGGTACTTTTCTAATCACAAGTAATAGATGGATCTACCTCCTCAGCATCAGACCGGCACTGTTGGCTCTGCCCCGAGCAACGCCTGTGCGAATGACCGTGTGACGGTGGTTTGGACCTGCTCTTGTCATCCATCTATTTAAAGCAAAGAGCATTTAAAATATCAGTTCCTGAAAGGAAGGAGGGGAGGGAGGGGGAAGGCTGAAGGAGAACCATGTTTTGCCATGTTTTTCATGGTGGAAAATTATTTAGGACTAAATACGTCACACCTGCTTTCTCACACTTTACACTTAGTTCAGAGTTAGGGAGAGAAAGAAAAATGAGGCTCCTGATAGAAGGTCGAAGTATTTTGCATTGTACAGTGCAGGGCCGTTAGTAATGTAATTACAAATTATGAAGAAAATATGTGTTAACCAGTTGGAGAGTAAGAATTTCAACCCATTCATTCACCATCTAGTATCTGGACAGTCCAAGGAGCCACTTATATTACATGAGAAATACCTCAAGCCACTTACATTACAAGAACAATATCTTCAGAAATAACATCACAGTATCACCAAGGATATTTTCTGGCCTGATGCCTGCAAGTTTTATAGAGCAGCACGCGGCCCCTGTCACCAGCACAGAGAGCGCGTGCAGATTTATTGTCTTTTCAAGATTTCTTCTTCTGATACCAAAAGCCTCTCTGGAGCAGAGCCTAATTTTCACCCAAGCCCACGGATATGCACAAATTAGGACTGTGGATGAGTATCAGTGCACCTTGCTTGCCCACCGAAGCCTTCTCCTTCCAATGGACGAAGAGACAGGAAGAAGTTGCAGTTTTGTACTTGCATGTGGCCAGTGCGAAAACAAAGATGATGGCACAGAAAACTGTGGACCCCACTTGCGCTGCGCCGTGCGATCGTTACAGTCACATGACGAGCTCTCTATATTGTTTGGCACCCGAATTGTAATCTGTGGTTACGTACAAGCCTAACCACAGTGATACCTGCAAATATGGTTAAAGCTGATCTACAGCGTATCAGCTGGAGAAGGAAACGTCTCTGCTCCTTTGCACAAGGAACTTGAACAAAAATTGTTTTGTTTCTTCTCTGTGACAAAAAAACAGCCTCTGGGGCTCAGTGGAAGTTTTAGAAAACAGGCTAAAAACAGTTTTCCTACACTAAAGCGTTATTATTCTCTGGGACGGCTCTTTCTCTAGTTGTAACTACTAAAGAGCTTGACCATCAGACAGATGGTTATTTTAAATGAAAAAGAATAATTGTTCTGGTGGCAATTAAACTTGAATTACACACTGGCCCACATTTGTCTAGGCTCAAATGCATATCGAAATATGAAATCACGCAATGTGTCAAGAAGTGGGAAGGAGAGGAAGGAGGAAAGCCCAACTTTGCAACATTGGAGCCGATTCTCTGGGCTGGACTGGGTTGGGCTGAGCCTCCCTGAGGGGGTAGTGGGGATCTTCCACAAGGGGTGGCCAGCTGGCCAGCCAGACAAGCAGCCAGTACTGGGGCAACCAGTTGTGCCTCCCATGGAATCCAGCTGAAGGTCATTCCCACCCCGTGGGGAAATGGGGGTGGACATTTTGTAAACCCATGTGGAAGGTGAAGCCACCACAGCAGCATTTTGCAGGAGTGACGGAGCCCCGCAGTAAGGCTGAGTTGTAAGAGCTGTACTGAGAACGGGGTTTGTGGGGTCACAACACCCAACAAAGACCCAAAACATGGGGAGATCCAGTCTCAAAACTTATCATAGAATCATCTATATAGACAGGTTACAGCGACCATGGGAGGGGGAGCAAACTCAGAGGGAAAGGAAAAGGCTTTCCCAGCATCTGGGAGAAAGTCAGGGCTCCTGCACTCTGGGCGCTGCTGGCTCAGCCCCTGCCAACAGCAGCCACTGTTCTTCAGGGTGGACATGGTGAAGGGTCAACCAGCATAAGCAAATGAAGCAAAACCAGGCAAGGTTGCGTTTGATATTTACATGGCTAAACACAGCTGCAGATGGTCAGTAGGAGCTTCAGATTCAAGAGCCGCTGCAGGAGCTCAGGCTCCTTCCCTGGCTGCATCCTCCTGCTCTTAGCATTGGTCTTGGCACCACACCTTGTCCTGTGCTTTGTGCTTCATGTTCGTCCTTGTCTCCGGTAACTCATGACAGTGGCAGAAACTAACGGAAACAGGAGATTGCGCACTTGGCTGAGAACTCCAGCAATCTATGGCGCACGATGCCAAAAATAGGGAAGTGTTAGAGATGGGCACCCTCTTGAGTACTGAATCTTTGGGTAATTAACCTTATCTGCATCCCTTGTGGCTGGGAAGGTGGGATGGTCTAATCATATGACACCAGGATGCTTATATAGTGACATCTGGACCAGCCATTTCCCTGGAAAATGAGTGCTGGCATTTAGCGTTGCAGTCTTGGGCAACAGCCCCATCAGCTGCTTCAGGGGAGGCTGGAAACAAGTCATCCATCACATGTACCTTGGGAATAGCTGCCTCATGGTGGGGATGTGTCTTCTTAACCCAAGGCAGTGACTGATAGTTGGTACCCTCCAGCATGAGGAGGGGTATTTCTTCTAACTTTTCGTCCAGTGTCAAGGTGGATATTTGTGATGACTATCTTCCATGAACTTTCTTTTCTAAGAGACTGAAAGTAAGCAAAGCCGCCTTCAAAAGAAAACGTTGAATATTTTCCTACTTTCCTGAGCAGTCTTGTGCAGACTTGATGCAGTTGGTAATGAGGTTCCAGGTAATTTCTTATTTTGGGTACCATCTGCTGCAGTGGGAAATAACAACCAAATGTATTTTATAAACACCATATGAATACGATTCATTTTGTCTAATAATGTCCAAATCCTCCCTCCTGGCTAAGTAGATGCCGAACTTGAAAAGACCATTCCTGAACATCAGTACCGCTTCAGAAAGTCTATCACTTCCAAGCAGACACACTTAATATAATCCTTTTGCAATAGATTTTAGCATTTTAACCCAACTGTAGAAAGTGGGCTGTACAGGGCTGCTATGACAGCCAGCTACAAGTCTATGCATTATGACTTATGCATATTATGCATATTATGACATGACTATGCATGATAGACTTCCGTGGAGACTCTACAAGAAGAACAAATACTTCAGAAGTTATGATTCTTCCACCTAGCCTTTGAGCAGCATTTTTCACCCTGGTGTCCAGAGGCCTTTTGTCATGAAAAAAGATGTGATTATTTTTGAGAAGTCCGTCAAAAGAACTGCTTTACCAACTGCCCCACAGATGCGACTTGCTAAACTAACTGGTCGCCTCTGAGGTTTCTCGTTGTTACTAGGATGGCTCCTGCCAAAGCATCTTCTTCATTACATCCCACCAGTGCTTTCCAGCACCCACCTGTAGCCCTTGCGCATCTGCTCCCCTTCTCCTCCGTGCCTGCCTCAGAAGTATGTGGGAAGAAGTATATAGAAAGGATAAAAGTAGATCAGCTAGATGAGCTGAGGGCTCGAAAGGCGTGTATTCTGTACTATTTAGTCTGTGCAGTCTGAAGAAGCAAGCTCGAAGCAGAGTCACACAGCTCCCGAGCTACCCTGGCACAGGTGTCATCATCAGACATACAGCCCCCTTGGGAGGCACCCCGCGGGGTCAGTGGCACCCACCTCCACCACCTAAAGGAGTTGCTCCGGGGGCAAGGAGACAGAGAAATTTGGGGTAATTGCACTGCTAATTTTGGCTGGAAGGAAAAAAAATCTTCCTGGCAAAGAAATAGTTGACTTTAACTACTGGCAGCAGCATAGTAATGTACCTTCCAGTTTTGTTTTTTCTGCGACTGTAATTAATTGACTCCTTTGTAAAATTCTAGATCATGAATAATGAAATGTATTAAATAAAAACAGGCCTCATGCTGATGCCTGCGCCGTTCCATTAAGGGCCTTATTGAAACAGAGGTAGTTCCCATTACATTTGGTTTAAAGAAGGTTTCAATTCATGCTTAGACACAACACAAACTAGCATCTGGTCCTTCAGCAGGTAGGATTTTGTGCTGCGTGGTATGAAGAACCAGCTGAAATCAAGAAGTATCATAGCTCTTGCCTCCCACTTTGTTCCCTCAGCTACATTTGCCTGTTCAGAGAACAGCAACCTATGGCTGTGACTGGAGGTAGATCATTTAAGGATTTTTTTTAACCATATTTTATTATATTTTAAGATTTGAAATCAGGTCAATAATGACTGCAAAAATCACCCCTTAAATCAGGCAGTTAATAACCGCATAGATTGCCTCTGTTCTTTCTTAATTTTTTTAAGCTTGTCTCCCAGGATTTAGCATTTTTATTGAAATCTTTCCTGTGGTCTCAGGGGACTGGGCAGAGGCAGCACAAGGAGGAGGCACTGCAGTGCAGCCAGGCAGGGAGAGGTGTCCGCAGGAGCAGGGGTGAGAGCGGCTCCTCCTTGCCTCCCACCCGAAATGTACGGGGTCATTTCTGAGCACCGACCTCTTCCCACCTGCCTTGCACAGATTCTCTTTTTGATGCTCTTATCTTTAGCCTGCATGCCATGACCAACCATACCTTTTGAGGTGTTTCCTTCTCCTTCTCCACCCCAAGTTCCCATTTAGAAACAGGTTTTAAGTAGCCTCTCGCTAACCAGATTGGCAACTTCTTTCTTGCATTTTCCTCTCCAGTGCAATGTTTCCTTGTTTTAATTTCAATGTCTTATTTAAAAAAAAAAATCCTAGAACAAGGTCATTCTCCCTCTTTTAGTCTCAGACATTACTTCATCTAATTGCAGCACCCTGAATGAGGATCTAATAAGTGGGGTTGAGTAGAAGGGAGCCCATTTACACTGCCCGCTACATCTGGTCACAACTCTTTCCAAGCCCTAAATTGCCTCCTACCTCAGGCCTGGCCATGGTGCAAATACACTTGAATAAGGGAGAAGACAACTAGATAATAATGTACCCAGATCTATGCAAAAAATAAAGCACTTTGCCCATTGTTTAAAAGAAAAGGAGCTGGCAAAACTAAGCAGGAGTTGGCAGAATTCAATAAAAAATCAACAGTCCGTGGTGCAATCTGATTTCCAAACAGCCTCCTCCTTGGGGCAGCAATGCCCATAGCAGGAGGCTCAGCTTCACCAGGTGATGTACCAGCCATGCCGGCCCTCAACGTGAGGGTGGATGTCCTCTCTGGGTGGGCTTTGCCCAGCAGCAGCATGGTCTCCTTGATGGTTTTGCTGCATGGCATCAGACCTGGGGTGGGAAAGCCTCTCCTGAAGAGAGCTTCACCCTTGAATTTGAGCAGTGAAAACACACCTACACACGTTAAAAGAAAGCAAGCTGGTCTGGACAAGGTTGTAAACTGGGGCCTTCACCAAGCCTTGGTCATGTTGGTACAGAAGTAGGTGGAAACAGTCAGTTCAAAGGTGATGACTTTTGAAAACCTTAGGCAGAGTATCTTTATAACAACCTCAAAAGTGAAGCAGATAAGCTAAGCAGCTGCAGCTTTGTCCTGCTTCCCACCATTGGATTTTTCCCTTTTCTTTAAGGAAAAGGCAAATATTTATATCTTTTTTTTTTTTTTTTTTAGGTACTTTTTTATCCCTAGATGTTTGTTTGGATTGGTTCAATTTTGGAGGTCAGGTTTTGCAAAGTCCATTACTTTGCACATCATTACCCAAACAGGTTTTCAAATACATTTCAGCCTAGCCAAGGTCACAACTTATATTTATTAACTGTTATTTAGTTATTTATTTACTTATATTTACAACTTATATTTATTTACTTTCTTTTTTTACCTTTATTTATTTATTTATTCATTTCTATGTATTTACTTTTATTTATTTAGTGAAATAGGCATGTACTTTAAAAACCTACATAAAATACCATCATGTCGGGGCAAAGAAGCAGAATCAACATTTAAAAACCAGATTTGAAAGACAGCACATGTTTTTGCACCCGTGTGTGTGTGTGAATGCGCATTCGCTGGGTGCATAATTTGTCTGTTTTGGCAGGGTGTGATGCTAATTGCAGTGTGCTGAGTTCTCTGAACATGGACTTTGTGTGTGGATTTTCCCCTCCTGAGTATAAGACCATTTAGGCTGCATGTATTTTTAAAGTAAAATTAGATGCCTGTGGAAGGTTTACAGTAATTCACTTTCAATTTAGAGCTGTTTTTTTGAACCAGAACAAATAGATGAGCAGCTGTTGCCTTGAAAATGATACAAAATGTAGTCACCAGGCAAAAATCAAACATCTCTGAAAATTATTATTTTGGCTATATAATCAAGCAAGCAATTATTGCATTATCTACAAAGTATGATCATACATTATTAATACATTTTCAGAGAAAAAGGTTTTAGTAAATGCAGTTTTTCTGGCTTTTATGATACTCGAGACCCAAACGTAATTCTAACTGATCGAAAATACTTCATGGCTTGTCATTTCCCAGTTTAAGATGCAGTTTGGTTGGGCATGAGAGACAGTAAGGAGGGAGCAGGAAAAACAGAAGGATATGGACATTTGTGTAAGTGATTACAGACATCCTTCCTATGTGTCATGCATAGCCCAAGCTGGAGAGCCAATTTTCCAGTGGAAAAGGATTTAATGAATGCAAACAGTATAGTGCACTGTGCTAGATACAGGACATTGTATTCACAAGTTCAGATATACAACCGGGCAGGCATTTTTCACTGAGCACCAGAGTTTCATGTGATGCAGAGACATTTTCAGAACTGGGAAAAGAGCCCAAGTGAGGTGCTCACTGACCTTTGATGTTCCGGGCTGCAGTGACTTTACAAACTAATTCCAATCTTCAAAAGAATATTAAAGTGGGATTAATTGCAGTTAATTTTGGCTGTCTGAAAGTTAGGCATCCTGGACAAGCTCCCCACTCCGGTATATTTCTGTAACCGACAGCGAGACTGTTTCACCTGTCTTGGATGCTTCCCCTGTGACGGGATGAATCACTCAAGCCTACAAAGCCGGCATTTATACTGGTGAAGCTATGGGAGGTGAATCCTTTAATCATTAACAGTTTCAGTCAGTTTGTAAATGACTTCTGGAAATGGAAACTAGGTTTCCAATTAATTTTGAGAAGTGAGTGTTACCTCAGCCCTGATGTGACCGAGCTGTACAGTCTTCTTGGTGAGCTGCAAGCCATAATCTAATGCCACCAGCTGCAAGATTGATTCGCAGCCTGCTTTTGGGGCAGGATCTCTCTGGGTTGTACTCTACTTCCTTTTCTGAAAGATGCTTGGAAGCGTATCCTAAAATGTCAGCAGGAAATACTTGCACCTTATGGACAAATAGCCCAGACTGCTTGGGGACGCATCAGTCAAGATTGCTTTAAAGATAAGGAAAACATGAGCAAGACCTAGGTGGGAAAGATCTGCTCAAAACTTCTGCTAGTGACAGAAAGTCTACTAGAAAGAAGTTAATGTAGAGTGTGCGTGTGTGTGTGTAAGAAAACATTGGCAGGCAGGCCTCACAATAATTAGTTATACAAATTACCACTAATGGGTGGCAGTACCGAATGCCATGGGATAAATTAATCCTTGGCATGAGGGGGCATAATTAATCCTAAATGCACCCTTGTGATATAGGTAAGTATTATTATTACTCCAGTTTGACAGGCACAGAGAGGTGGTGTTTTGCCCTTGGCAATTCAGCTTTCCAGAAGATTGACTAACATAATTTATGGTGGAGGATTACGCTATGCTCTTTAGATGACATTTCTTGTAACATTGCAATGCTATCCTGTAAAGAGATGCACAGGGTAGTTAGACATTTTGGAAAGCTGATCCCCAGGTAGAAAATTCAGCAAGTGGGTTCATGTTGGGGTGATCTGGAAAACCTTTAAATACACAACATGGCAGTGTATGTGCTGGCACAAACGCCTCGATAAGGAAAACTTACTCTTCAGCAACAGAAACCTTCTGAGTGTCTTTTTTCCTTTGAAAAGTCACACTTTTGGTATGTAAACACCAGCTCTGCTCAGCTTTTGAGGTTTTCTATAAAACAGTCCCTGCTGGGGCTATAGGACTTTTTCTGCAGCACGTAAACCATGCTAAGGCATGGCTTGAGCCTGTCCCCCCGCCTAATTCATTTGCTGGCAAAGAGTCAGCGACTATCGGCTCAGTGTGCCCAACGAAAGAGTATTGCTGCACATTGGTAGGTCTCCCAAGCAAAGGAACATTTTAAAGTCATGCCTTCAAAGATGTGCTATCCATAGCATGAGGAGACTTAAACTGTATACCATATGTTTAGCATATAAAGGTTTCAACACATAGCAAGTCACAGCTGGACAGACAGATTGTATGTTGAAGGAATTTCCTCCGCAGTGATCTGTAAAGCCCACAAGCTATCTGCATTTCGTATATGTTTTCATTCAGTGCAAATAATTTTAGATGATAATAATCTGCTAGGACAGAGAATTCTAACTTTCTTGGCTGAGAACGAAGCTTGGGAACAAACAAGATCAAACAATCTAAATTGGCTGGGATTTAAGCACTGCTTTTGGTATATGTTTCTAATCCTAGGATATGTTGTGGAAAAAAATAGCGTCTTATTACAAGGGAAAAACACAAACAGCCTAAATTCTGGCTGCATAATCTTTACTTGATTACACAGGAAAAAATATTAAATATATGTATTTTTTCTACTCATAGTTCAGCTTTTAACGATCTGAGTCAAATAGTTTATAACTAAACTTAAAATTCCTTAAATATTAAAATTACTTAAAATGTAAGAAATACAAACTGCTAGTTTCTTTTCTCTGAAAACTGTTGCTGGGAGTTTGAAGTTTGAAGACTTCAGAGGCAAACAGTCTTTGAATGTTTTCTTAATGTTGAAGTCCCAGATACAGGATACTAGTTCTTTGAGCTAATGTGTAGGAAAGGTCTTACCAAAAAATTAATAAAGAGGCACACCAAGAGACGGATTATTGTAATGTCCTCATGCATATGTTCCCTTCTGTAGAACAGTATGATGGTCTCCATGTACAACACAGAAAAAGTTTTAAATTAGTCTTCAGAGAAGTCTTTGGAGCTGGAAGCATTTAGTATGTATTAAAATACAATAAAATAAAACACATTTTTATACATGTAGGTAACCTAGTAAACTAAACCCTGGCATTATACCATTGGACAAATGCCCATGCCTAAAAACACCCCCCTTGCCCGCTGGGCTCCCCTCCCTCCCCAGAAGGGCAGGGGCTGAGAGCCACAAACTGAGGCTGGGGTGGATTAGCGTGACGAGCAAGTGCCAGGGACTACTGGAGATGTCACCTGCCGGCACCTTCCCCGTGAAACACGTGGCTCCCAGCCGGAGTGCCTGAGCTGGCCACGGTGTCCTACAAGGAGTGAGGCAGGCGCTGGTGCCCAGGGACCACATCACCTCAGGTTTCACAGATAAAAACCTGTCCCTCAAATTTCTCCTTAAATAAGCTGCAAACCAGGCTTTATGTGCCAGGAGAGAGCACCTGAAGGAAAGCGGTGAGGCTTTTCCCCATCTCCAGCCGGGGTACCAATGCCAGCTGCTGCCCAGGGCAAGGTGAAAGACCCCCATGTAGCAAAAGGCAGCCCAGCTCCGGCTTTTGTGATCCCTTCTCTGAGCTCCCTCAAATCACAGGGAACGGAGCCACTCGAGTGCCATTTCTGTCCCTTTCTGAGCTCCTGTGGTCATGCGGGGGACACCTTGCAGTCTGCAATATCAAAGACTCAGAAAGTATTGGCTTTTCATCCACACTCAGAAAAAACCCAGGATGCAAACTCCTCAAATGTCTCCAGAAACCTTTGGGACCAAAATAATTTAGAGTCATTGTTTGTCTTATGGAGGCAGTGGTTGCCTCTCTGATTAAAGCTTGAGCTGCATTGTGCACTGAAGAAAGAATAAATGTCTAAAAGGTCTGGTAAAGAGAATTGCAAAAGATTTCAAACTGCGAATCCCATGAAAAATAACGTAGGAACTGGATTGTCTCTCTCAAATTTATATACTGCTGCCGAGGCCGCACTCTTTAGGCTGTATTTGTATGCATACATGTGTGTATATGCAAGGAGTGAGGGAGAAGAGAAACCCCCTGACCCAGGCGGTTTCAGTTTAGCCCTGTTGCAAAATGTAGGTGGTTTATTATATTTTTGTCTCAGCGGAAAGGAAGCAAAAGGCCTCTACTGGGAAAGCTGCGAGGCCTGCCCGTCCCGTGAGCCGCAGATGCTCAGGAAGCCGAGGCAGTGGTGCAGCTTGTGCATAGGAAACGCTGCCCCCGCCGCGTCCCCCTCGCCCCGACCCACGGCCCCTGGCCCGCAGCCCCCGGCCCCTGCCGCCCCGCCAACCCCCGCTGCTTATCTAAGGTACGGCCGGCTTCCTCATACCCCGCCTGGCATGTGGCAACCTGCCGCTGTTTAATTGCATAGTGAAGCAGTTGCATAAGAGGATCTTAAGAAAGGATCAAATAATTAACAGCGAATAACCGCCACTCAGTGTTTTGACAATCCGAACCCGGACAATAGTTACAGGGGGAAAAAAAAAAACCAGCATGAGAGAATCTGTTTCCTGAAATGGTGGCAGGGCTGATTTAAATCCCATGTCACTTTTCCCAGCCAAAGACTTGGCCTTAATTAGTCCAGACCAAACCAGCTGAGGCTTAATCATTTGCCTATTTTAGGAGTGGTTCTCTAATCTTCAGGGACGGGCTTTTATCTAATGATGGGTTATCTTTCACAAGCCCAGGGGAAAACACAGCTCCTTGCTGTTGCGACCTCTTGCACATCTTCTGGGTCCTGGCCCAGCGCAGCCTGACATGGCCCCGTGCCATCCCTCGCCATAGGACCAAAGTGATGTTCAGCTGGTCCACTGGGAATATCTCGCACTAAGGGGACCCAAGCATGACTTGGTCAAGTATGACTCTGTACCAAATAAGGGATACAGAAACTTGCCCAGAGATGGGATAAATGGCAGAAGGCATCAGGAGGGTCTTCTGCCTCTGAAGTAGGTGTAGATGTGACCTGCCCCTGCCCCTGCTGAGAGCCTGTATGAGCACAGGGGACATTTTGCAGGAAAGCTGGCTTTGCAGTTAAAGCACCCTGGTGGGGTCAGCAAGCAAAGGTTCCCTTTGGTGTCCTCACCCAGGTGACAGAGCTGAGGACAATTAGTCATAGGGCAGTTAGAAACCCTGGGACAGAAGATATGTTGGAAATAAGAAGATACCTCATACGTGGGCATTCATAAAGACTTGTCCACTACCACGTTATACCAACTTGCATCTGCAAAGCAAAAAAAATATTTCTTCTTGCAGAAAGCAATGTAGCTCCTTAAACAAGGAGCTTTAGCTCACTCAGTTATTGATAATCACTGCCAACTTGCAGCAGAAAGGAGAAATGCTCTTTTCTACTGATGAAGTCCAAGCCTTTGGATGGGATGGTCAATGGGGTCCATCGGTAACAACCCTAACAGCCTCTACCTGGGAACCCAAAAGCACGTGTCAGTCAAGAGTCTTCTGACATGGCAATCGTATCTCCTATAACATTTGTCACCTGAGGCTCTGGCAGAGGACCGGCATACGTTTGGGAGCTTTCTTCAGTCTTTTGGGAAGGGTAGGGAGAACTCCATAGAAACTAACGCAGGATATTGCCCTTGTCTCAGTGCGAGGGGGAAGCTGTGTGCCAAGGTCTGGCCGGTGGCGCTGGGCAGGATGAGTACTCCTTCCTGGATATCCTAAGGTAGTGCTCAGGCATATAAAGAAAATGTTCTATTATTATTCATCATCCATAATAAAATGGCATTAAGTCAGAACCTGCTATTAACCCTTTAGTGGCTGCACTCAGATTCTTTCAGCATGAGTTACACGCTAATGCAAAATGCATTATGCTTTTATGGTAAAATCCCAACGACTGCACCAAGAGGTTAATTAAACTGGAGAGAAGAAAATAAAGAGGCTTTTAGAATGAATTATTCAGGAGATCATTAAAAATCAGGCACACATGAGAAGCATGATACTTAGAAATCCCAAATGTAAACACATATTCCTGGCTTAATGTAAGATTAAGAAAATAAGTAGAACTTATCTATGCATTGCTACTATCTGTTGTTAAACAGCAGAGTTAGCCTGCATGCCTTTAAGAACCGGTTTTAATTGTGAACAACATTTTTGGTGCAGAGGACTAAGGAAGGTGAGATGGATGCTCTAAGGGGAGCAGTATCAAATCCCAGAAAGCTCTCTCACTGTGCTGACTGCTTGGGTCTCCCTTCCTCACAGACCTCCTCCTCCCCACTTCAGGTAACGCAGGTTGGGGTACAGCGAATGCAATCTGGATCCTAGCTCTAGTGACACCGAGTGCCGTGATTCTTGGGGCACTGCCTGGCAGGGTGGTCACGGGGCGTAAGCAGTCACTGCCAGCCTTTGCCCGCCACTGATCCCTTGGTTGTGCGGACTTAGATGTTAGTGCAGCCCGATGCCACGGGCTGCTCCACGGCTGAGCAAAAAACGTCTCGAAGCCCAGATTTCCTAGGGGGAGGCAAAGAAAGCAGCGGCAGCCTCCCCACTGCCCTGACCCCAGCTGGGCTCGGGGTCACGTGGCGTGGCTGTAACAACGGAGCCATTTCTCTTTCTTCCCGCTCATCTCTCTCTGCTCTCAGAACTGGTTTTGACTGAAGTTGGCCAGCTTGACTCTACACCAGCCCCCCCAGTGTGTGAGTCACCTCCTGAGCTGTCGGATGTATGAGAAGTCTCAAACACAGATGCTTTTTCTCTGAGAAGACTTTGCTTGACGGATGCTGGGGAGATCAGCAGATTCACCGAGACTGGCCCTTGTGGTATTTTTTGAACACTGAATGCTTTATTTGTCTCCTCTTGTGAAGCTACGGTGCTGCCACTGGGATTTTCAGCTGTACAACTGCCATTTTACACTTTAAAGAAACAACAAATGCCTGAATTAATGTGAACTTTCTGGGCCTGAGTCTCACAGTTAGCAAGTCTGTACTGGGGCAATGAAAAGTGAGGCTATAGTATGTATAAATTATACTTATGCCCCATTTGCAGTTCCTTTACACAGTCAGAAAGATATCAAAAGGTACATGAACATTAGGCCTCCAGCCTAGATTACATCCACTTGAGTCAGGCAGGAGACAGAAGGAATTTGTGGTGATAAAACATGGTGTTTATTTCCGCTCCGTGAGACCCTTCTTCTTGAGCTGTCTTGAGGTGCAGCCTGCAGATCATTTTTAAAGCTGTAACAGAGGGGGAACAGGGATAATGCTGTATTACTGTCCCAGCCTGGAGCCATGCTCTGCAACCCTTCTCTCTCTACATTTAACAGGAGGATTTGACAATACAAACTCTCACATGCAATTTCTTTTTTTATTAACCAGCTGAAACCAAATATTTCTTTACCTAAAAACAATTCCCTTCTATTTCCATTGAGAAATGGCTATTGTGGAGACTAAAGATCCTGCTTTCTCCAAGTTAGCTCAGATATTTGAATACTGCAAAACGTTTACTTGAGTTCTTCCGAACGGACTGGATTTCAGGTTGAAAAGCAATTAGAGAACAAGGCTTGGGGATCCCAAGGATGTTATGAACTCTTGTCCCAGTGCAGCAGTTCAAAATAACAAATGCTTTGCATGTTCAGGCACCCATGTCAAGTCTCTGCCATGGTGAGGGAGGCATTCTTATAAGGTCAGCTGCTGTCATGAGACGTTTGCTGTGATCCTCCCTCTTAAATGGATTAATGTGGGCACTTCCTCGGCCTGGATTTGGCCTGGATAAAGAGCCAGAGCAATAAGTTTCCAGGGGAAGCCTGAACCCAGTGTCTCTGATGTGAGGTTTTAGGGTTTAGCCTTCTCTGATTTATGATAGTGTTTTGTGATATTTCACAAAATCTACACTCCACAGAAGAATAATTACCTGCTACTAGAGAAAAACCTGCTTCTCCATCAAGCCGGAGACATGAGCTTTGAGTTTTGAAGAGTCTTCCTTTCTGATCAACTTTTCTGGTTTCATCTGTAATTTGCAAGATGAACCTTGTGCTTGAAGCCAGCTAATGCATAGTTGCTGCTACGATGACCAGCACCATCATCTGGGAGGCCAACCACTAAATGCCAAATAATCTCCTTGGAAAGCACGCTCTTTGCTCCTGAGTTCAGACTTCTTTGCTAACGGCAGCCACACTGGCTCAGCGGCTGCTGCTGCAGAGCTGGCAGGCTCCAGTCACTGCTCCGTGGCCGACCGTCCCATGCAGGGTCCAGCCACCATGCAAGCCACCCAGGCTGCCTGAACAGTGCTGAGGGGAGTGCACAGGCTTGGAGGGTGTTAGGGAGGATTTACTGGAGACATTTTAGTGGCCACTGCCTGGGCTTTTCCCAGGTGAGCTGGGAGAGGGGGAATACAGTCCTCCTGCCAAACACTTTCCATGTCTGCAAGTGAAAGCGGTGGACAGGGGGGAAAGGGGACTCAGCTCTGGGTGAGCTCCCCTAAAGCTGCCACCCTCCCCCCAGCCCTCGCTTTGCACTAACAAAGTGGTTGTTTTGCCCCACCAAGACCTGCACCTCAGAGTTATTTCCAAAAAGGAGCCTGGATCCTCTGCCAGCCTCCCTGTGTCCTGCCCAGCCTGGCACAGCCCACTGCTCCGTCTGCTCTTGCTGCACTTACCCTGCCTACCACCTCGCCCCACAGCTTCCCAAAATGCATCCAGCTTTTACACAGCTCCCCCCACAAATTCTCTGGCAGGTGTGAACTGCTGATTGACGCACACCACCCTAGTCCTAGAAAGCATTTCCTCCAGGCCATGAACAGCCAGGAAACTCACATAGGCAATTTTAGGAGCATTATCAAATCTCTGCCATCTCAGTTACCGCTAGCTTTTACGCATCGTAATCCAGAAATTTTTGCCTAGTGTGGCTGATACCTTCAGTCTATGCAATGCTTCTGCCTTAATCCATGTGACTGTGGTCTTAAGACTCCCCAGTCTAGCAAGGGCAGGGCACAAAGCACTCTGTGAAAACATGCCCTGGGATTTATTTTTGAAGGGCACAGTCATCTACATTCTCTGCTATTGTGCCTTTAAATGCAGATGTCTCACAAATGTGCCGAATTTTTTTGCTCTTCCTCTGAAAAAAAAAGGCAAGTGACATGACATGTGCTGTGTGCCAGGGTTTGTTTTACAGGAGAGGATAGGGACATGTGCCAGGACAAGGTGTCACCGTTTAACTAACTTTCCTGAATATTCAGATGAAGCTGGTGGCACATCAGCTCCCTGCTCGCTCTTGGCATCAAGCTGTCCTGCTTGGTAGCTCCCCGTCTTCTGCTCGTTGGCTGCTGAGTTGTCTAAGCTCATTTGTCCCCTCAAGACGGTGTGAGCCACACTTACACTGTTTTTTCTGTTGGGACTTAAAATCTTAAAATGAGATCTTAAAAGAGTTGAAAAACCTTTTAGCTTTTCTTTTCTACTGGTGCCTACTGTTAGAACGGTGCAGTAGTTAAGCTAAAGCTTTTATGTCTCCTTAGACCACCAACTATCGCAATGGCCATGGGGATGATGGAGTGTGATGGAAGAAGGGTTGAAATTCAGTCCCTGAAAGAGAGTTTTGTTTGTTCTCCTTGTGGAAAGACAATCAGTCCAGTTTGCAGGCAAAGTGACATGGACTTCTCTTGCTGTTCCAAAGTGTAGGTTTCCAACAGTGGTGACTCAGTCAGGTCAGTGCAGAGCAGTGGATGCTGGATGCACTTGAACATGTTAGAGTGCAGCGTAGCTGGCTTTAAGCTGTTTTGGTGTGCTGCGTGGCAGCCGCAGTTGCACAAGTGATGAAGCAGAAAGCTAACGTGGTTCCACCAGGGAGAGGCGTCTGCAGCCCTTGGGGGGCTGAGCATGCACCCTCCCCTGAAATGGCTCTGCTGCAGTGACTGCCTGTGGCACCGCAGCCAAAGGCTTTGCTGGCGCCAGGCTGCCATGCCACCACAGCCGCTCTCCCCAGTGGTGATGGCCAGGCTCTTCTCTCTGACAGCTCAGTGATGGTGTGAAACAGCAGCAAGTGCTGGGGACCACACAAGGCAGGCTGCTCAGTGTGGGGTTTGGAAGATCCATCACAGCGCAAATAAACTGTACAGGTTTCTCCAGGAATCATTTTTAAACTGGGATAGCGGCCCCATTTCTGGTGTCTGGTGGGTTATAGAAATGAATGCTAGAAAAAAAACCACTGAGAGCTCATCCAGTCTGTTCTTCTACCCCCATGCAGGATTTGCAGTTCCTAACCCATTTCTGGGAGGCTTTTGCTAACCTGTCCTTAAAACCCTCCAGGATGGCATTTCCACAGCCTCCCACAGTAGTACTGCAATACTTCACTGGATGGATGGAAAGTAAGGAATAAAGTTTAACCACAGTTTCCTTTGCTGATATTTCTTGTCCTAATCACAAGGCATTTTTTATTATAGTACCTTTTGCAATGATCTTTTATTCGGCATTTTTTTGCCATTTAACTAAGCTAAGCAAAAAGTCCTCTGCAAAGAAATACAGTTAAGAACCAGTGTGCACATGCAGTAGTACAGTCCGCACAATCTGGAGGCGGTGGGCTTGCTGCGTTTCAAACTGGCTCTGAATGAGGTTCCTGCCATTCCTGCATTAGCTTGTCTGCTTTGGGTTTGCTGTTCAGACTGGTGATCAGTCTGAGGCTGCTTTTTGGAAAAAAAAAGGTATGTAACCACTGAATCCCTTCCGTGCAGCAGCAGTCCTTGCTCAGCTGCTGGGCTGGTGATGTGTGGGGAGCACAGGGGAAGGGGGAGAAACCCTTTCCAGTGGCTATGATGCCTGCTCCTTGCTTAAGGGAGAAAGCTGTGGACAGAACGTGAGTCCAAGAAGCCTTGAGGCCGCAGAAATGCCTCAAAGGAACCTGTAACTGAGGCTTGCCTCTCCCCAGACTATGACCTATGTGAATCTAGAATAGCTTTGAAAGAAATTTCACTTACCTTGGTATAATCCAGCTCTTAGAATACCAAATATCCTTCTTGGTGTTAAATAGATACTTCTAATTTCCAAATAAATGGTTCCTCCACAGCGCTCTGTGAGCTTGTAGGAGAGACATGAAGGTCTAACACCACTGGGTATTTGTAATGATAACAAAAGAGACATCTAGTGTACTGTAGAACAGAAGAGAGAAGCTTGGCGTCCTCTATTCCAGTATTTATAACTAAATCAGAAATATTTGAGTCATGTGAAAGCAACTTGCTCGGCAAAGTGTAGCATCTACAGAGAAAAAGTACACAATACTATTCGTAGGGTCAACATCACAATGCACAAAGAACCCCCCCGAAAGTATATTGTTGTAATTGTGGCATTTCTGACCTTCTCTATGCATAAGTTTACCGTCATAATAATGGCATTTAAACATGGGGGGTTGTGTGTGTGAAAGTAAGCCATCGTTTCAAAGCATGGAGGCAATAAGTTTTCTTGAGGGTCTTCATCTCTTTTCAGTAAGAAGGGCAAACATTTTCTCTCTTCCTCCAGCCTCTCCAAATTTGTTTGGAGAAGGTCGACTCCCACTCTGGAATATAACATCCCCAAATGGACTGAAATTCAACAGTCTTTTAAGCTACTGAAAACAGCTATTAAAAACACAATTCCTGAACAGCCGCAGTAAAAGCTCATGCTATGGGCTACAACTGTAATTTAGAGAATAAAATCAAGTCTTCATACTTAGGAAGAGTGGAAAAAATCACCTTAAAATGTAAGTATTATGTTAATTTCTAATTAGCGCATGTAGTCAATGTTGGCAGGACTGGGAAACCCAAAAACTCACTAATAAGTGAATTCACTAATAAAAGCTGTGAAATCATAAGAATGGTTTCAAAACAGGAAATTAAGAAGATAAAATCTGTGTCCTTTTTATCAGTCCAGAAATGTTTTAATGCTCCCACAACAACTTTCCAAGGCCTCTTTTTTCCAGGAACTGCAGCTCCAAGAAAAAAAAAGTTAGAAAATTTAATCCATGTACTAGGAAATTCAAAACAAAGTTAAAATTTTTTACATTATTTATGATGGTGGATGTCTGCACTGTAGAACACTGGAGTAAATTGATTTTTAATAACCAGTTACTGATTACCTCCCATGCCTTACATACCCATGTGATAGGAACATTAAAACAGCAATATCCTGCTACATTTCAACCTTACACTCTGCTGAAGCACAGCTTGCAGTCATAGCTTTTCGAGAAGTGCTGCACAAAATTAAGCCTCTGGGCTGTTTGTTGTACACAAAACCCCAAAGCAGCTGATATAATATCTCTTAGTCAGCTTAAGAGAGGGAGCAGAGAGAGATGCAGTGTCTTAATAAATATTTCAGTGCATGTTTTAATTAGTATACAACTTTGCAAATAACACATGAAATATTTTTTAAAATCTTTGAAATAGAAACCTTTGAGTAGTAAGCATTGCTGTTTTATTCATGACAACCTCCTCCTCCTCCTCCCCTTTGTTGAGATCACAGATGTTATATACAAGATCTTAATACAATATTTACATTCCTGTTCTTTAGCACGGAAATACAGACTTTTCCAGGCATTGAGCTTCTCAGTTTCCTGAGTCTCAGACAACACCACTATCCAAGGATCCTACTCATGTACATCACTTGAGGACATCTTTCTTACAGGAGCTGCACGGCAGGATCCTCCAGTAGTTGTTGTTGGAGACTCAAGAGTCTTGAATGAGCTGTAAGGCACAGGTGCTTGTGTTGGGATTTTGCTAGGGCAATTTAAGTCTTTTGGGACTTTTTGAATTCTTGAAAAGAGGAAAGAATGTGGAGAGATGCTCTCTTGGCCCAACCTGTGAAGGACCATGCTCAGGTTCATGTGTGCCACAAGACAGGGTGAGCGTCCATGCCTGAAAGCATGAGGCAGACACACAGAAAACCCCACTCTCAACCTCTCCACTGCTCATGAGTCAGAAATCTGCAACAGAGCCCCGCAGAAGTGGTAAGCCCTGTCCCACATATTTCTACAGACTTTTTTGATGTGCTGATGCTATTAGCTAACAGACCAGAAGACACTCATGTTAACAGGATGTTAGAAAGGCTCTGCTCTACTTGGGTCTGGGCCAGTAATAAGGATGGTGAATAAGCTGTGTGCTCCAGGAAAGCTACTGAGCATCTTCGAGTCCTGCTTGTCCTCTTCAGAGCATGCCTTACATTCAGCTATATTTATAAATCCCTGTTTTAAAAATAGCTGGTTTCCTTCCTGGCTGGGATACATTAATGACATTTATTGGCTGTCCTGCATGTTTTACATTTGGTTTCTCTAGTCACGTTCGCATCAAGTAAGTGTGTATGTATAGGGTGTCAGGGTGATCACTTCCACAGACAGCGTGCTTGTGTTTCTGGGAACCCATTTGTTCATGTGTCAGTACATTCACTTGTGTGCGAATAATACTTATTCATATAAATAAAAGACTCTTCACAAATATCTATGCAAACAAACAATTGTATGAAGGCAGGTGAAAAGGATGCAACCATGGCTGAATCATGAATCCCTGGGAAAACAATTTTCCATCAATCACCCAACTCCATCCACTCAATACTTTGAGAAGCGTGTATCAATGGACATGGTAGTGCTACACCACTTACATTCCTGTGATGCGCGTTAACATCAGCACCCCCTGACCAGCATTCTTCAGCCCCAATTTAGCAGTATCCCTGCAGCACTCAGTGAGCAACCACCGGTATGGTCCTACGCCAGGTGTCAGCCCCAACCGACTTCTGCCCAGAACCATTCAGTCTCAGTTGTTTCCTGGTCACAGGAGGATGCACTCACTGTGTCACTTACAGTGTGGTCCTCAGCTTTACAGGGCTGGCTTGAAATAGGGGGCTGCTCTCTGGTATGCCAGGCACAATGTGGTACAACTCCGTTAAGCTGTTCAGGATCACCAAAGTGTTCAAGCTTTGATGCCTCTGTGCAGAGCTGCGGCCATCCAGCATGGTACCACCATCACTGGCTGTGGGCCCAATGGGAACTCCTACAGCGAGCTCCTAACTGTCTCGTTAGGAAGCTCTGTGGTTTCTCTTGACTGGAAGACTTGGTTAGCCCAAGCGTGTATAAAAGCATTATTTTAATTTCCCATATGCTGCTCTCAGTCAGAAGCGATTATTAAAACCACTCATCTTGATTCTTAGGCACTGTGGCTACTCCGCACTTTTTAACCCGCAAATAAAGTGTGCACAGTATGCTCCTGTTCTTACCCAGTTGTTAATTGTTGTATTACTTCTGGGAGGGGAAGATAGTTGAGAATGACGATGAGCAGAATGATAGCATTGAGGTCTGTAGTGAGATGTCACTTCAATTTTGATTAACTTGCAGAGCGACACAAGCTTGGTGCCCCAACCCACAGAGCTTGTAGCCAATTCAAGTTCAGCCCAGGCACAAACTGTGCCTAAAATTTGAGAGGAGGAGAAACAGGCTTAGCTGTTCCTTAAGCTCATGTATGTACTTTTGATGTTTTTTAAGGCAAAATTATTGTTGTAGAATAAAGATTCCCACTAACTTAAGATCTGGGAATAGGCAGGCTCTACCCTTGGCAGAGCAGTGCAGATTTGCACCATTCCAACCTCAGATTTCTCATTATAAATCTGACACCTACCAAGAAATGTAAGGATCCACAATGGATATTATTTACTTGTTTGTAGCATTTTAGGATCAAAAGGGAATTGCAATGGATTCAGCACAATTTGAATTAAAAAGCCAGATGAAGCCTCAGAAGCCTTTCAGACGGATAGCTAATCCCTGTGAAAATGGCTACGAAATGAAATGTTTCGGGGCTAGTTCCATTTGCTTACTTAACCCAAAAGCTTTGTTAATGCCTATTAAAATGAAATCCAGTGAACAACAGGCTCTCGTGTTTATGGGCTGTCAAGTTAATTTCCATATAGCTGCGCTGTCTTCATTATCATTGTTGGTAAAGGGTTAATTCACCACAGGAAAAAGTGCAACAAAATACCTCACTTTAATCCCTTTCTTCTGTAAAGATGAAGCAGTAGAAAAGGAAAAGTAACAACTGGGAAAATTTTAAGATCCGGAATTTTTTATGTAAACTTGTCAGCCATTCCTGACATCCGCAGTAATAAACACTCGACAATAAACAGTGAGGACTTTTCTTAAACCTCTAGAATGTAACAACTTTGAGAGGAGAAAAAAAAGATTGTTCAAAGGCTTTTTCTGAACGAATTTGCATTTCCAGGCTTTGTTGTGTTATTTACCTAAAATGAAGCAGTTGCTCTTTTGCCACTTAACCCTTCACAGGACACTCCTCAGCACCGAAAGAGAGTCCCATGGCTGAGCTTGACAGAAGTTGTTGGAAACTGTGACATCCTGACTGGTAAAATCCTGGTTTTTTGGAATCTCTCTGCCAAAATCATCCCAGACTTTTTGAGTCTGCATTTCATCCTCCATTTATTTCTTTCACCCCTGTAGTCTTTTTCTACAGCACTCCTGTACTTTGTGCTGAACTGAGGCTTCGATAAACCAGTATTTCCAAAACTGCTGGCATTCCTTATCCCCTCCATAATCCCAGCGTTGTACGTCCCAGCCATCCTCCTCCATACTGAATCTCATCATGCTTCGTATAGCCTCAGCCCCCGAGCAGTTCCTGTTTTCTGAGTCCATGTCCTACCAAATAAAAGGCAAAGGACCTCTACATCAACATTTGCTTTTTCTATTATTAACCGAGACAGGCTGCTAATGCTTGGGCACCAAATAAACCAAATGAATGAATGAAACATTCAGAGGCCCAGATGTTTTCAGAATAAGATGGGGCGTTCGGTTCACACAATTGTTCTGCCTTTTTTTTGTTTTCCTGCATGGCTCTTTCCTGTGGAGTGTAGGATATATTAACTTGCAGCCGCAGAGTACTTGAAACGCATCTACTGGATCAGCCTAGTACATCAGTGAAAGATGGCTAACAGTCTTCCTTTTCCTGTGCAGCTGTTGTTTGCAGAAAAGGATAATTTTTAAGTTGATTTATTTACCTTAGACTTTCCCCCCCCCTCCTCTCTTAATCAGTGAACATCAGCATGCTAATTGTTACTCGTAGCTTTGAAACAATGAATAAACCTCATTGATACAATTAGGATTTTAATAGAAAAACATCCTTGACTTGCAGGTGGAAAGCTAAGGACTTTTGTCCTCAGGAATGTTGATGTCACAGGGTTCCCAGTTTAAAAAAAAAAGGAACAAAGGTCCATATATTCAGTTAGAAAAAATCCAGGCAAGTCCTCCACTTAACTGAACGGGTGAAATTTATATATGGTTTTCACGGTTTTAGTAAATCGCTACCTGCTGTAAATTATTGTTTATGCTCTCTTTAGACTGCCTACCGTGCTAGAATGCAGTGATCTCCACCTGCAAGGTCCCTTGGTGGCAGAAAGTAGGCTCGGGAATCCCCCAAGCTGTTCAGCGAGGGCACAGAAACCATCAGGATAGCTACCGCTGCTGCCCTGGCCCTGAAAACCAGCTGCTGCAAAGACATGACTGTCATTTCACATCAGATAAAACTTCTTTTTGCCTTCACAGGTCAGGAAAACCTAATCTTGTTACTGTAGGTAAAACACCTCGTTGAAGTGCTGCCTCCATCCACAGTACAAAGTGCAGGGGCACTTCGGGAGGGGGTCAGGCACAGCCTCACATCCTGACTATACTGTCCCTATTTTCCCATTTACTGATGCTTCCTACAAAGCTCCTCTTTCCCATTCACTGTTTTTTTCCTCTTTCTGTCTTACTGGCGGAGGCTGCCTCTCTGTGGCAAGAGCTTGTATGCAAGGAGGTTCTGCAAAATCCCCCTGCCTGCAGCTTCTGAAATGTGCAAGGGCATTAGTACACCCCTGGGACAGTTTTCACGAACTTGCAACAAAACATTGGAAAGCACCTACGAAACTCCTCATTGTGCTTTGAGGAGCTGCAGGCTTGCTCATCGCCTGGTTATTAACTGAAGAGAGCCGCCCATGCATTGTGTTCGCCACAAAGACACAGTATGCACGGGATTGAGACACGCGTGGCATTGAAAACAAACAGAAAAGAGTGAGCTGGGAGTCAGAGTTCAGGCTCTGCAGTGACTTTGGGTGAGAGCAGAGGAATGGCTACGGTCTATCTGCAGGGTGGTCAGGGAGGCAGGAGCACTGCACGGCCACCAGCCAAGCCTCCTCCAGAAATCACAGAATCATAGAATCGTTTAGGTTGCAAAAGACCTTTAAGATCATCCAGTCCAACTATTAACCTACACTACCAAGTCCACACTAAACCAATCAAGGGTAGACTAGACTAAACTATGTCCCAAAGTGCCACATCTACCCGTTTTTTGAACACTAAAACTAAAAAAAAATGAAGCAGCAGAGAATCCCTGGCATGGCAAACGTTGCTCCGTGCCTGCTCCAAGGTCTGAAGTACATGATCTAGGGTATAGACTGCTGACCTGTAGAGTGGAAATGCAAAGCCTAGACCCAGGCACCTACCCTCTCTTTTTGTGTAGGGGGGAAGTGAGGTGCCTTAGAAGTGCAACCCAAACCCAACCATACACAGATTGGGGGGCAAAGTTTGGGAAATTAACTTTCTTTCTGGCAATTGAAGTCCCACAAAGCTTTGCTTCGAGCACTTCAGTCTTTCTTTGGCTGTGGCCCTGAACCTCTCTGGGGCTATAAAACTAATGATAAGTTTTTTGGCAGCCTGAGATCACAAAAAACATTGATGCTCTGGGGAGGGATGAGGCCTCCTTTCTCCACCCACTGCAGCACATTTCACCAGCAGAAGATTTCAGAGCAACTAGACCAGCGAAGGGTCAACATTTTGCTATTGCAATAGAAACCCTCCCCACCAAAGCTTTTTTGGCTTTTAACATTCATCTGCCTTACAGGGATGAGTTTGGCTGTAAGCAGATACGAATCAACTTTTCACTGAAGTGTCTTGCGTGGGAAAGTGCCCAGACATCAAGATGGAAGACCTTCTCAGGAAACGCATCCGTTTTGACATCTCAATTTGTCAGTGCCACGCCACTTCTTGCCCGCTGGCCTCAGGGACTTCTGGGGAGATCAGGCTGCCATGACCCACAGCTCCCAGACAGGCGATGCTCACTGTCTTTAGCACGCTAACTTCAATTATCAAATTACAGAGACTGATAATCATCAGGGGGGTGGGAGAGAAGGCCCAGTCAAACAAAATGTATCACAGCTCTGCTTTTTAGTGCTCTTGGTTGATGATTATTGGCACGATACGGTAAACTGAAATGTTAGCTTCTCCCACAAGGCAGTTTTTACAATTTCAAAAGGAAAAAAAAAAAAAAAGGGAAAAGCAGTTAATCCTCTGCTAATAAAGAATGGCCGCTGCTCTGCGGCCTGTGAAAGGCAGGACTGACTGCAGGACAGTGGGCGCGAGGACTTGGCAGGAGCCACCGGGACCCTTTATCTGTTTTCCCCGCTCGGAAGAAGGAAAGCTGCTGTTTTTCCCTTTCCTGTTTCTTTGCTTGGAGAAATCCGTTACTTCCCCCGAGATTTACATCCTGTATGCAATCTTTGAATTGTTCTCTTTAGCATTTCACTCAGGGAGGCTCCTCACTGAGAAACAAGGCTTCAGGAGTACGGAATAGCATTATTTATTCATCTGATGTTACTAACCTATGAGGCAGTGTTCATCAAAGAATTGCTTGGGTTTGTCTGTGCTGCAGTCACACAGTGCTACTCACAATATGGGGTGCTTTCCTTAATTAAATCTCTTGAAATTGTTTAACACAATGGCCTAAACATGCTAATGCTGTCTGTCTGATCTCACTTGTTTCTTAAAACAAAATTCCACCAGAACTGAATATTGCTTTAGGTATACTTCTTAATCTATGTCCTGTACAAAAAGAAGTGAATGTAAATATCTGCATTCGGTGCAGGTCAGTAGTGATTACACTGTAATTCTATGGTCATGGGCAGGCTTCTTTAATCTTTAAATTATTCACTGCTAGCATGTAAAAAATTCAGGAGAGGAAATGGAGAAAGAATATTTCTGAATTCAGACTATGCACATACACATACATGCAGACACATATTTATAGGTGGTGGTTTTTTTTTTTCTTTAAAGCAGGGCACAAGTGACAAGTATCAGACTGCAGTTCTTTTATGAAGAAGCAGCTTTGTCCTCAGCCTCTCTACTTCAGTTCTAGTGCAGATCCCACCATCAACAGAGACAGAAAGAGAAAGAAGGGGATTCTCAAGCAAGGGCAGCAAGGATTCCTGCTTATGCCTGAAAGCCCTGTGAAAGGAAGGTGCAAGCAAAGGAAGAGTGCACATCAATGAGTAAGCAACTAAGAGGAGTACAGCCCTGCAAAGAGAAAAGCCTAATTTCTCTTTTCTGTTAATGAGGATTCTGCACATCGGTGCAGCTGCTCCTGGGATCTTCTCAGAGCAGCCACTGAGGTGTTTTGGGAAGCACCTAATGCTGGGCGGCCTCCCCAGGCTTGGGGGTGCTTAGTGGGCAGCGCCTTCTTCATCCCAATCCCAGACCCATGTTCCTGTGCCAAGGCTGCAGGTGCTGCCGCCCAAGCGCTGTCTGCCTTCCCCTTCCTTCCCCTGCTCCTGCTCACCTTCTCCCACAGAGACAGACCAGCAGAAGCCCAGGGAGCTGGGGAATACGGCCCCAGCCCAAAATGGGCCTCACCAGGTTGGCACTATAATTCAGGGTGGACTTTGCTTTGGGGAGATGCTGATAAATTGTCAATCACTGGGTGCTGCCTCTGAAGTGAAAGCATGCCATGAGTGCTGCGAGAGAGACATGTTTTCTCAGTGGGTTATAAATAATTGAATTCTGATGTTCAGGCAAGTCCTTTAGTTTCCTCTGTTTAAGCCACCTGGGAGTTTAGTTGTTGTTCTCAGGCTCTCCGATTCCTATTCCTGTCAGTAAGCAGTAAGGAAATCGGCTCTTTCTGAAAAGATTTCTTTCACTTTGGCACTGTATTGGTTGTTGCTAGTAGCATCTTCTTTAATATTGTTGTAACAGCTGCACCTGATAACCTTGAGGAGGGACCAGATATCTGGATGAATCTTGCCTAACATTAGACATCGACCACAGTGGTAGGTGCCTGCATCTAAATGTGGTGCCTGGGTGCCCATCCTGCCTGAGGAGATCTCATCAGCTGAGATCTCATAATCCATCTGGCCAAATCTAGCCAACTACTTTAGGCAGCAGTAATTGCTCTCTGTATTTTATTGACTCTGCTGACTCTAAAGGGCACTTAGTGACCAGGCTGGAATGTAGATGTGCCTCAGAGGCACCTAAAAGTCAAGTAAGAGTCATCTGTCCCTTGTTACTCTGCTGTGTATAATAATCACCTGATTGCTGACCCAAACATTTCAAAATCAGAGCTTCTAGTCTGCTGTATTTAAGTTTGCTTAAATGCTTGAGAATTGTTTGTTTGCTTATAAATGCTGAAGTGCAGTGTAAAACTCACCAAGCCTTTAAGCTTGCAATGTAGGAGAAGCAGTGGCAGTCCCTCACACCAGTCCCCCAGTTTTGGCAATTCTGCGGCACTGCTCGGTTCCACTGGACTCTACTGTGTTATTTTAAATCTCAAAAATATGTTACAGTATGTGGGAAAGTAGTGAGAGACTCCTAGGGCTTGTGTTTATGTTCTTCCTGCAGAAAGGCAGCTGAAAAGGCCCAGAAGAATGGCAGTGAAACTTGCTGCCGATAATTCTTTATTAATTCAGTGAGACTCAGGGCTCTGGTTACACGTGCTTATTCAGAAACAATCACTTCACTCCGGTGTACTGGGAGAAGTGAGCACCCACTGCATGGGGCTGCAGTATTGCAGTAATTCTCCTGTATTAGCTGTGGACATTGTTTGAAAGACAAAAGACGTTGTTTCCAGTGTGCTGGGCTTTTTACTAAAAATGAGCAGTAATCTGCTACCATATCCTCTCTCCCACTATCTACCCCATGGAGAACAAGGGCACAAGACTGTAGCCTGCACAGTCCAGTCATTGTTTCCTTTCCATGGGAAACAAGCCTTGTCCATCAGCCAAACAGCGCTTGAACATCTCATATGACCTAACCAGACTTCCTTGCATCACGTGGCCGTGACCCAGCCTTCAGGTGCAGAGAAAAGAGAACAATCCCCTACCTTGGGGACACATCCAGAGGAGCGAATTGCCGTCCTGGCTACACTGGCTCACAAACCTGCGCAGAGATGCGTGATGCTGGGAATGAAAATTGTGCTTTGGTGAGAAAAGGGGAAGAGCTGACTCAATGCAGCTGGTGGGTCTGTAAGGATCTCAAATGGACCAAACAGATTTTGCTTGCAAACCGAACGTGATTCCTGGGAAACTCTGGCACCCACCACAGTGAGACCGGACTCTTAGTGCCTGGTAGTAACAGCAGACAGGTCAAACACACCCCACCACTTTGCAGAAGTATGAATTTGGTGCTGGATAGTGTGAATGGTGGTTATATTACCACTGTCAGTTCAATCGCTTATTCCAGATACTGCTCATCTTTTGACTGATATCTTCACTAATCATTTCTGAATAAAAGAAATACCATTCATGTCTTCATCTAACCACTGTTGCTGGAAAGAAAAAAAATTTACACACACGTCTTTCCGGCACATAAATTGATGGGTTAGTTCAGCCAGCAGTGGCAGTAAAACTCCTTAGCACTACCTGCCTCTATTTTATAGGAAAATGATGCAAGGATATCAGGCTATGATACTAGTGTAGATTTTCCGTGATGAATTAATTCCTGTGGTGCTAATAATTACTGAGGGACACTCACAGTTTGCTCCATCTCAAGGACCCGATTCTTTACAAGAGGGATGATGACTGGTGCTGGCCTGGTCTGAGTACAGGGCTCTTCCCTCTCAAGAGCTGTCACCTGTTAGGGAGGAAACTGTAATTCCAGACATGAAGGTAAGCTACAAACAGGGGAAAATGCAGTGTGGGTTTATTGAAAGGCAGGTAGTGCCACACTAACCCAGTATCTTCCTTTGACAAGACAGCTGATTTTCCCAGCAGATTTGCTCTGTTTTGATATCAGTGAAGCATCTGACATGGTGCCATACAAGAAATATCAGTTAAGAAAGGAGCTATACCAGAACTGTGACCTGCCTAAGAAGGTTGCTAAAAGGGAGACGAAACACAGGCTGCTGAGAGGGGGGAAGCACGAGACCACAGGGCAGTCACTAGAAGGTTTCATCAAGGATTGGTCTTTAATTAGTGGCTGCACATTCCAGCAGTGTCGGAAGGCCACTGGCAGTACCATCAAGAGCTCAAGACTGAGCTTTGGTAAGATGGGAGGTAGAGAGGGATTTGGGACTGGCCAGCAATGGGTCCACCAAGGCACTGGCTGTGCCACAGGTTCCTGCACCACCCATGCTGGGCAGACCATACAGTAAACATAACCCACACTGTCAGACCATTGCAGACATTTCAGATGCTGATCCAAATATGTATTCCACTTTGGATACCACAAGAGCTTCCAGCTTCACCAGCAAGTTGGGGTACCAGCAAGACAAGAGCTGATGGTACTGCTGGCTCAGGAGGTCTCCCTGCCGCTGGCTTAGGAGGTCTCCCTGCCGCTGGCTTGCCCAGCAGGTGTGTTTAGGAAGATGGAGTAGGACCTGCTGTCATCTTTTTTGAAGGTTGGGAGAGCTCAGGTGACACATCTGGCATTACACAGTCACAGAGAACTTGCCCCCAAAGAAGGTCCATGTGTGTATGCTATATAAAATGTGCAGAAATGTAGATTCTACATTGATGTTACACTTCCCCTGAGGTATGTCACAGCAGCAAGGATAGGAATGAATAAGGCAGAAAACACGTTGGTTTTGCTTATATTCTTGCAATAATCCATACATTTGCTGTCCAGGAATTGCAAACAGATCTTCATTAGGGTCTTACAGATAATAGCCTATGGTTTAACCTTGTTTTCTGGTCTTAAACTTTGCTTTCTGATCTTTCTTCAGCAACAGGTGAAGGAAAGAGCATGGGAAGATATAACAATACCTTCTCTACTTCACTCTAGCCAGAAACGTCAAGGAATCCACAAAAAAAGCTGTAAGGCAGACACTTCTTATGTCCCAATAACCCAGTGAAACTACTGCCTCTAAAGAAAGACCTGGAGTAAACAGATACTTTCATACACCGGTGGATGCTGTCAGGCAATTACTGGCTCAGCCTTGTATTATCAAGGTCATTGGCACCTCCGATGTATCTGCTTTCTCCCAAGGAGTGACCTGCGGCAGCTGGGCAGCCCGCGCCCCTCTGCGTGCAAGGGAGGGAGGCCTCCAGTGGGCAGATGTGCAAAACACCACCTTATTTTTCTCAATTTTATGCTCTGCTAACGTATTCCATCTGCGAGGCAGTTGTCTGTCTGAAAGTGCATCCATTTCCGTAGTACTAAAACGTCCTAAAAGCTATTGTGAGCGAAAGGTTTTTACAGACACCTTTCATTTTGAGGCAAACGAGTGATTTTTTTTTCCAAAATAGTAATCTCCAATTAATAAAATTGTTGACTGCTGGTTAGCTAACACAAATAAAAGCTAAAACAAGTCTAAGATATTTTATTTAAACAAATGATGCCTTTTGGTAGAATAGGAGAGGAGGAAGTAGATGTCTGATTTACATCACTGCGGAGAATCCAGCATCTTCCACTCACCAGCAACATTAACAGTAGTTGATACTCCTATGAATAACAGCTCCCCTTTCCAGTGCCACCATCTGTTTCATATTCCCCCTTTCCCCCGGGACACCCAGTTTCTCCCCAGCAGCTGGACACAATGCAGCCCCGAAAGGCAGCAGCCAGTGCTGTGCTGTGCTTGGGTCTGCAATGCACACAATAATATTTATTTATTGTCTGCCCAGTACCTATTTCTTGCCCAGCTGGTAAGCCAACCCATACCAAGAACTGTTGACTTCACTCGATGACTCGTCTCTCTATGGAGACACTCATTTGGGTCTCTTTCCTCCACCCAGTGACTGATTTTCATGGAACATACAGGAATTTCATACCTTTGAGACTGCTAGCCTTCCATCAAACCTGGCCAGCAGGTTCAGAAGTTATTAGTGGGAGACAGACAGTGTGATCATGCACAACTTGTTTCTTAGGAAACCAGCCTAAAAATAAACCATCTCAGGGGTAATCTGAGGTAACCCACCTTCTGCCAGATTGCTTTCCAAATCCTGTTGGACTTCTTATTTCCAGAAGCCTAAACAGAGGCATGGGTGATAAATGCCTCTCTTTATCTAACATAGATATTCATATGTTTAGGTAACTATAACCCTCCTATCACTGGGCCCTTTCAGCTCTCTTTCTATGTTTGCCTCTGTTCTTGGATGGCAGCTTGTGTATATCTATATAATTTATTTCTTCATCTGTTCCAGTGTGGATCACTGAAACCTGCTCTAGCTGGAGTTGAGTATAAAAGGCACCCCTCTGAGGTCCTGTCTTGTTTAGGATAGAGCTGCCTATCTTTTGCAGATCATATTGGATAACATACACCACCATACATACAAATGAAACACATCACCAGCAGCCAAATGTCATGCAGTCAAACCTAGTTTTGAAATAGGGAAGCTTTCTAGCTCCAGACTTCTCGTTCTTTTTTATTTGTTGATTAACAGACACAGAACAGATACCTATACAAAGCCTTTCTGTTGCCTGAAACAAGTACTTTGGTGATGAGATAAAACTGTACCCACATTTAGCTAACCTGCTGTCCAGCTAGTCTGTCAAATGACACAGTTTTATTCCATCTCTAGAGCAATTAAGCATTATCTTGTATAGAGTGAATTGAAACATTCAGCATTTGTGAATGTAGGAAATGTGCACATGCATATACGTGTTACATATATCACTCCTCCTGACCCAGGTGGCCACCAAAGTTTATAAGCTTCCTGGAGCCACCCATAATATTTCCCACTTGACCCTGTAGTACTGTTTTTCTGAGCACCCTGTCCTCAGACATCTCCTTACTTGCTGTATTCTGGGTTTTCTGCAGCCCTTCAGACTGTTTCCACCCCACCTGCAGTGGCCACCCGAGCTCAGCACTAGCTATATCGTCTGTAAGGCACGGGCAGCCCTTATGCTGCCCACTGCTGCACTAGCCAAGCCTTGGCTGAAGCAGCATCCAGCTCTGCCGCAGCTCTTGGAGTAAGGGGTAAACAAGGACACAGCTCAGGGGAGAGCAGAAAGCATGGCAAAGAGGTCCTGCAAACCCCACTGGGCAGGAAGGACCATAAGTTTTACACTTCCTTTGTACAGGGAAAAAGCAGCGGAGGAGGCACGTCCACCAGTAGGCAAATGTTACAGCACTGGTCAAATGCCTCTGTTTTTTCCAAGGCAGGACAAAAAGAAGCCACCTAAATTTGCAAGAAACAGGCTGAAACTAGACTTGAGAGCGAAATGCCCATGTGAAAATGAGTAACCACAGGGGAAAGGTGGGTCAGAGAGAATATTAAATTCCTACCTTTGGAATAGGGATGTTCCAGAGGTTTTTACAGACAGGATAGGATAGACCAACATCTACCAGGCTAGCCTAGGTATAATTGACCCCTTAGGCATTGCAGAGGGTTAGATAAATAAAAGCATCTTTGCTTAGCTCCATCCCTGTATATTCTATTCTAAGGAAGAAACAAATACAGAAATTTGGACCTACCATCATTTGTGTACCAGTATGGGGCAGTCAGTGTGGTCAGGCAGTCCTTTCATGTCTGGAGATTTCTAGACTGAAAAGAAAAAGAAGAAAAAAGGAGGTAAAGCAGAGAACAAAAAGGAGCCTGAGAAACGGTGATAAAATTTTTAAAGTATGGGACAGGGAAACGTTTGGGGAATGAAGAATAAATTGGAAGAAAAGATGTATGCGGGAACCCTGCCCATCCGACACTAGATGGCTCTGCAACCCCGAGGAAAGCTTGCCTTGCTGGACATGCCTCCTTTTTCTTAGGAAAATAAAAGTAGCAAACGGACACAAAGGTGATGAGAATGCTTCCAGCCTGTCTTTACTGAAGAGGAGCAACACTGCAACTGCAGATCTTCTCTCCTAGATTAAGGAGTTTAATTACGCTAATGTATTTTGACTGCATGTGCTTCATGCTTTATAATAGCCTTTAAAATATTTTATTGAAGGTTATTGGACACATTGCATAAAAGTACACATTGCACTGTTATATATGCAATATAAAGTTAGATTAGTTAAAATACAAGAGAAAATAAGTTTTAACTACTTAGTATGACATAGATAATTTGAACACGAAGTATTGTCAACTTTAAATTTCATTTGTTAGTTCTTTTTACAGAAGTTATTTTTAAGACTAAATCCATGATTTCCATCTAGGCTTGAGGTTGCTTCCCAAACCTGCTCTAATTCATGTGTGGGTAGAGGCTTTTTCTGGAAATCATCACCCTCACTGTACTAGTTCATGGAAGAAGAGACTAAGGGGGGTGAAAATCCAAGTCCCCAAGTCCTCCTGCCATACCAGAGCACCAGAGCTGGCTCTTCTCTCTTCCATCAGCAGCTGCTCGGTAGAGGGGCATGTCAGCAAGCCGAGGGAGTACGACTGCGTGCGCACCCATGCTGCACTGAAGCCGGTTGCTCCCATTTGTGCAAGGAGTCAGGCAGAGAAGTTCAGGGCAGTGACTGGTTTATGAACAGATGCAAGTTGAGATTAATATATCTGAACTAGTTTCTCAAAACCTGTTTGTTTTCAGCAAACAGCAAGCCCTAAATTAGTAGTTTGGGTAATTTTCAGTTAGATTTTTTTTTCTTTTTAATATGTGATCCTCTTCTCTCTCCTGCTTAGTTTTAACACAGTTGAAGTGTACTGATGGCTTGGATCTCATGGCACAGTCTGTACAGTACTGGCAGAATCAAGCATTTTAGCAAGAATCACTAACGTAACATCAGGTCTGGCCAGTATTGCAGAAGGATAGGAGTGAGCAGCGAGCTGATGTGGTACAAGGATACCAGGAGAACTGAATGCAGTTTAGGTTTGGGGAACTTCAATAACCTGACTATGATACAAAATATTTAAACAGCAAGCAATGCAACTCCGTAAACAAACATGTTCATTACCAAAAATGTATATGCTTTTAATTTTTTTTTTCTTTTTATAAGTGCTTTTACTTATATCAGAGAGGTAGAATGAGATCCACTGAAGTCAGAGCTTTCTAGTTTCTGTTGTGAAGCATCAGTGCTCAGAAAACCATTAGCATGAATGTAATTTGGTTTTGGAAGAATTTGGATTCACTTGGCACAGAGACTACCCTTATCTGAGCATGTTATATTAAGCACTAAAAAATTCCTCAGATTTTTGTCACTTTCCAGTTATCTTTCTGTGTTTTTGTTGGTCTCCTGGTTAGGGAACTACACCTTTATCAGTCTGTCCAAAACACTGCTGCTAGGGAAGGTCACCTTCCTTTTCTGCTATTCTTCCTTTGTCACCTCACTCTGAAAGCTGTCACTGGCTTCCTGTCTCTCGGTGCATCATATCAAACCTCTATTTTCTCATTTTCAAGGGTTTACCCACTATTATCCATATGTGTCCAGGTTCTGTATTTTATGAAGAGGAATTACACAGACTTGCATAAATGGCTTATTTTTAGAAGCTCATTAAAGCTCCTAATGCAAGTATTTGCCCATAACATGAACGATATGCTTAGTGATATCTGAACTTGTTATTTACATTGTGATTTACACATAAAGGTTTTCTCATTGCACTCCTTAGACATCTGGCTCAGAGAGAAACATTTCTTCAGACTGTGAAGTTTAAAATCTCTATGATTACCGTATCCAGGTAGAGTTTCTCTTAGTTTTGTGTCTATTACCTGTTGCATTCTGCAATAATCTGTTAGTGATGGCTTAATTAAAAAGAGTTTTGATGCTGTGTAATAAAAGTCCAGGAGCAATCTGAGTGAAGAAGGGATTTCTGAGAGGGCAGAGGGCTGTGCAAAGCTAGGCAGGAGACCAGTGTGTGCAATGGTGTGAGACTGTTACACCGCCTCCGGATTCTCCTTCATATATATATGAGCATCTATATTTGAGTATACATACTCGAATCCATGTATATGAGTGTTCAGCATCATATACACGGATTTAAGCACAGCAGAGATATAACTTCATTTAGACCCCTCTGTTTGTGTCAGATGATTCCCCTTTAGTAGCTACTTGCTCACATTTGTCACCTTCTATCCACCTTCCATCTCCTCTTTTTGCATTACCAGCACGGAAATCCCTGCTGAGGGCACCAGACGCTGACGTGCCTATAGGGCATGCTCTGCTGGGAGGTGAGATTTGAACTAATAACCTCCACTTTGTTGTTACTCAAAGACTACATCAGTTAGTAAATATCCAGTGTTTTCCTCCTAAAATCCAAATTACAATGTTATATCAGCACTAAGCACTTCTTCCTGGGCCAGGCAAGATTTCTATATTTCAAGAAATAATATTTAGTTTTACATTTCTTGGAGTGTTTTAGTTAGCTTCTTGCACTCTCCTATGAACCTGCAGTTTTGTCATTACAGTATCAAGCTTCAGTCTTGATACTGTGGAAGAAAAATGTAAAGCAGCTGATGGAGAGTTGTTGGTCCCATTAATTAGTCTCAACTATTATTTTGTGTATGTGCTAACACCGGAGCACAGAAGCAGGATAGGATCCCACAGGACTAAGCAAGCACTGTGCAAAATAGGAAATGAGACACAATCCTTACATCCAGAATCTTTAAACTAGCCTGTTTTCCTGCTGATTGAAGCTAGTGCCTTTTTTCCACATGCTGAAAGCAACTTAACAGATAAGATGAAGAAAAAACCCTGCTTTACTACCTTGGGCTCAGATGGTTCAGTACCCTGGAATACCATAGGAATTATTGTGCACAAAAAAATAATCCTGATCTGTAGCAGCCACAGCAGTTTAGCATGAACTTTGAGGGCATATGCAAGGGAGAAGCAGCAGAGAACCATTTTTCTCTGTGTAAAACAGAGGTAATGGAGACCATGTATACACGTCTGTGAACACATTTTAGGAGGGACATTGCAGTTCAGGAGAATATACAGAAGAGGGTTGCAGTGAAAGAGGGAGAATGGAAAAATGAAAGGAGGTTTGATTATGGTGAATTTACCTTCAGAGGGAGAAAAATCTAGGGCCCAGAGGCATAGCAAGAACTGGCAGCTGGAAGCCAAAGCCATACATATATATATATGTGATCACGGTGTTTGATCAAGGGCAATTATCAGTGACAGCAGACTGCTGGGGAAGTGGTGAATTCTCCACCTCTTGCTGACTTAGATGAGTACTGGACCCCTTCTGGGAACGGCCAAGGCAGGAGCAGTGTCAGGGAAGAGATGGCCATGCAGCAAGAGTGGAAGTGAATGTGCTGCATGACAGAACCCTGCTCACCTGGGTTGTGCCGAGGGATGCTGTGGATGAGAGGGAGCACCCCAGCAGTGCCCAGAGGCAGATGGCACACCACATCCCACCTTCTCGGCTGTATCAGTCCTCACGCTGGCCATACACCAAGTATCAGACTCCATGCAAATACTGCTCAATGAAACTTGAGGTTGTCATACATGTATCAGATCATTATAGTGAAGTAATGATCCTCTCTGTCTCAGTAGTAGAGCCAGGCTGGTTGCAAAGGAGTCATCGCAGGTCCTTGAAACATCATAGACATTGCATCCTGCTGAGAAACCAGGAGTGCTAGCTGGTTAGAACTAGTTTGTGTGGTGGTTCCTTGGCTGCCTTCGCCCAGGCTGCGTAGCACACAATGCTCCTCACTCCATGTGACAGAGGAGCATGCAGTCAAGTGGGGAAGAGACTGCCCAATATCCTGGGCTAATATCCAAACCTGCATACTCCTTACCCTTGCTGCCATGCTTGTGTCTGAAATGTGGCCAAAATATCTTAGTTTAAAATTTTCTTGTGAGTAAGTAACAGCTGTTACTTACTGTTTTTTCTTCCCTTGGGCTTTTTTTTAAATAACAAACTCTCCAGCAACTCTCCATTTGAGAGCTGACCCAGCTGCAGCCCCAACTGAAGGCCAAACAGCTATGACAAACCTAATTCTGTGCTGTGATTTGAGGCAAAAGAAACATAGCAAGCTTGGTCTGAGTTAGGCTGTTCAAATAAAGCTGCATGAACTTTCACACTTTATATTGTTTGTTATGATGTTTTCAAAATGAACCACAGATGTTTTACTTTGTTGGGTTTTTTTCCCCCCTGAGTCACCTACTATCCAGGCTAGATCTGGGCAGCTCAAACAGGAGTCACAATGAAGAAGTCTCCGAAAGAAGGTCAATAGTTTATTTGATTTTTAGATAATCTTCTGCGCATACCTAAAAAGATAATGAAATAAACATGATCTCAACTAATGGCATGGTGTAAAATGTTGGGAAGTAATGGAACCTATCCGAACTGCTTGTGTTCCCCATCACTTAAATTGAGTCAATGAGGATGAATTAGGATTGAATTTTGCCCATAGCTTGTTGCTTTTCTTTAAATATTCTTCTCTGATCATAATGTAGGAGCAGAAGAGACTGAAAAGTTTCTGAGACTACCTTTGATTTTAACTATGTATCTTCAGCCCTCTTCAGCAAGCGGTATCCCATCAAGCAAATCTAACTGGAAACATTACATAAACCATCAATGTGATGGCAAACGACCAGAGATATGCTCTGAAAAATGCCAAGTGTCACAGCAGGGCATGGAGAAACCCCTTACTTCTCCTTTCGGAAAAAAAATTGTCACATATTCTCTGACAAAGCAGATCTCTGTCTGGCAACATGTTACTGCAGCATCCTTTGGGGATGATACTGATGTGCAGAAAAAAAGACAATTATCTGGCAACAGTTAACCTGACTCATTCAGTAGTCTGCTGAGTCCTTCCTAGAAAGGAGAATGGAGATCTGGCTACGGAGTGCTGCTTGAAAGTAGTAGATGTCAGCCCATTTCAAACAAAAGTTACCATCCAAACACATCCCCGGGTTTTTTACGGCATGCTTCGTTTGTTTTTTGTTTTCAAAGAGTTGTGTAATAATACAACCAGATCTCCAGAATACGTGTTATAGTTTTAACAGAGCATTGTCCTTGGAAAGTTTTCAAAGTGTTTCTGTATATTTGCAGTATCTGTAGTTAGCACACTCAAAGCCAGAGTGATTCATTTCCTGTCCAATGGCCATTTGTTGTTTCGTACATTTTTTTTTCTTGGCTGCACCTTTACAAATATAATGGAAAAATCACTACTTGCAGATAATGAAAGTGAAGGAATTAAACATTAGTGCATGCAGCAGAGAATGTCAGCTACAGAAACTTGCTTGCAAATGCCAATGCGGAGCAAAATCTTGTATTAAATAGCTGTGGTCAGTGCCTAAATCGTTGCAATTAGTGGGTCAGTATTTTGCAATCAGCTAGAGCCTTGGGTTACTGCTACAGCGTAAGTTCCTGAACAGTGAAAAGGAAAAAAAAAAAATTATTGCTTAATAATTGGTATTTAAATAGAAATATGGAGTGAATCTGTGCTAACCCATAACACTCTGTACATCTAGTCATTAGTGATGTCTTGTTTGAAAGCGCGGTATCTCTGCAAGTGGTCAGATGCTACACACATAGGTGAGGTGTGGGGAACAGAGCATTGCTTGTGACATTTGAGTCTTACCAAGTCCAGAGTCTGTCAAACCCAGGTCCATGATAGTAAAGTACACCTTATTATGTATTGGACAACTTCCCTATATTTGGTCTATTTTTACTGAAAAAGAATAATAAAGAAGCCATCAAGCTCTTCTAGGCAGTCAGGTCAAAGCAGCCACTAGTGAAACAGGAGGCTACAGAAGGTTTTAACCAAAGCATTCACGTATTCCTATGGCTCACCTTGTATGTTTGTATGCCCTAGGAAATCACTTAGCAATGCCAAGGGCCAGGCATTGCTTGTTTGAACTGGTATTGGGAGAAAAGAGGCAGAAATGCAAGAAGTACTAATCACGAAGACACAGGAGCAGTAGACACTAAACTTTCATATCACTGCTCCCAGAAGAAGTGAAGCTAATAGGATGAGACAAATGTTTGGACTTCTGGGTAAAAGGTCTAATCTCTTTCCTATTTGAATTCAGGAAAATTCAGGGAAAAGGAGCAATGTGTTTCTTGAGAAGTTTATATCTGATTATATTTACAAGTTTATATCTGATATCTGACTCCATCCCCTGATTTTCTCTTCCTGGGGAGCCCTGAGCTTCAGCTAGTATTACCTAGTGTCAAGAACTGTGACTGGTTTCTTGTGGAAACATAACAGGACTTTGTGGTCCTCTTGAACCAAGAATGAACAAAGAGCAGAGGTTCTCCCATACCTTAAACTTGGTCCGTGATGTATGAATTTAAAGAAGCACCCAAATAAATGTTGGATGTTTAGCAGAAGAATTTCAAACAGAATCTGAAGGCTTCACAAAAATAGCACAGAAAAGGTATTTTGGCTGGGATGCTTTTTTTAAGCATGAATAAAATCAACAAACTCCTGGAGAAATGGGAAGCCCAGCTGCAACTTTCCCAGTTTGGAAAAGCAAGAACAGCACCCTGGCTGTTATGGACTAGAAATATGGAGGCACTAGGAAACTTCTGCCCAACTTGGCTCTTGCTAGCAGAAATGAGCTCCTACAGAACTCAAGAAACAAACAAATATTTCCGGAAGGAAACCAGGGTATTTTGCAGGCTGCCGTAGAAGTTATCCACAAGAATAAAGGATCGGGTCAGTTTTATGATTATTATGACTGTTTTCCAATCTGTTTCTAACCATGGAAAGGGGAGAGACTGAATCATCCCACTTCAGATACTGCAAAGATCACAGAATTACAGAATGAGTGAGGCTGGCAGGGACATCTGGAGATCATCTAGTCTAATCCCCCTGTGCAGAGTAGGTTGCTGACAGCCATGCCCAGTCAGGGTTTTAATATCTCCAAGGATGGAGACTCCACAACCTCCTTGGGCAACCTGTGCTAGTGCTTGGTCACCCTCACAGTAAAAAAGTGTTTCCTGATGTTCAGAGGGAACCTCCTGTGTTTTAGTTTGTGCCCACTGTCTCTGGTCCTGTTACTGGGCACCACTGAGAAAAGCCGGACTCCCTCTTCTTTAGCCCCTCCCATCAGGTATGTATACACATCGCTAAGATCCCCCTGAGCCTTCTCCTCTCCAGGCTGAATGAAGAGTCTCACCTCTCTCAGCCTTTCCTCATATGAGAGATGCTCCAGTCCCTTAATCACCTTCATGTCCCTTTGCCAGTATGTCCGCATCCTTCTTGTACCAGGGAGCCCAGAACTGGACCCAGCACTCTGGATCTGTCTCACCAGTGACGAGCGGAGGGGAAGGATCCCCTCTTCAGTCTGCTGGAGACACTCTTCCCAGTGCAGTCCAGGAGGCTGTTGACCTTCTTGGCTGCAATGGCACATTCCTGGCTCGTGTTCAACTTGGTGTCCACCAGGACCCTCAAGGCCACCTCTGCAGAGCTGCTTTCCAGCACCTTTCCCCCAGCCTGTACTGGTGTCTGGGTTATTCCTCCCCAAGTGCAAGGCTTCAAATTTTCCCTTGTTGATCTTCATGAGGTTCCTGTCAGCCCCTTTCCCTGGCCTGCCCAGGTCCCTCTGCATGGCAGCACAATGATCTGGTGTATCAAACGACTCCTTCTGATTTTGTACTGTGCAAACTTGCCGAGGGTGCGCTTTGTCCCATCATCTAGGTCATTCCTGAGATGGGAGTGCCTGTCAATGCCCTCGCATGAATGGTGCATCTCTCACGGTGACACAGAGCAGTCCCCTCGAAGACTGAATCACCTGGATGGTGTACAGAGCATCAGTCTGTGGCTTGGAGACAGCCAGCAATGAGCTACCCAGGGAAAAAGCTGAGAGTGAAGACAAAGGCAAAGGGGCTTGGGGCTGGGAGGGAAACGGATGACTCTACCTGAGCTGCTGGAGGACCACCAAAGTCATGTATTTATAGCAGATAAGAAAGCTACCAAGGATTTCCAGGATAAACTGGCAAAGAACCAACTTACAGGCTTTCAGCTGGTCTTCAGCTTATAGACCAAGGTCAGTGGATGAACGCCAGATGACTCTGAATGGCTCTGGAATTTGCCATGTTACTTACATTTTTTCTTGTAGTAGTGCACCAGAAAAGGAAGCAGGTGCTAGCAAGGAAGATGGGTGCACATCGTTATGAGCCTAGTAACTCCAGCTCTGCATCTTGCTGAGAATCAGCAGTTCTGGTATGACTCATGACAAAGCATGAAGAACCAGAAAACAATTAAATTCAGTTTGTAACGGGCAACCATTCAGTTTCAGAAATAAAGAAATGGTCACAAAGCAGAACAGGATGGCTCGTCAGAAATACAAATCACTCTCTGAAGTGAATAAGGGAAGGGACATGGAGCAGAAGGGGAAGTGTCTGAGGGTATGAAAATCAGCTTTACGGTTAAGTCTGGATGAGTCTAGACCAATTGTAGGTGTTTCACTATTAAGTATGCAATGCATAAGAGTAGCAAACACAGTAGTCATAAGACAAAGACATGAAAGATCATCTGGAGACTGAGGGATTCTGGCAAAAACTCGGCTTGAAAACCAGACATCTCATTGCTCAGTGAAAACGTCAACTCGAAAATCCATTTGGACAACATTACAGCTTCTGAATTTGAAATAAAAGCCAGGAGTAGTATAATATACTGGCAAATCCAAACATGAATATTATTTTTAAAAAGTGGTTTGTGCAATGTTTGGGCAATTTTGAGCAAAACTAGTTAACCTGCTTTCAGAAACTGCTATAGCATCCGCTCACTGCAAAAGGTACCTTGCAAAGTAAAATTGGAGAATGATCAAGCTGCACCCTGATGCCAGCATCTTGGCTGGCTTTGGCTGCCAAAGTTCTTGTGGAGCTGAAACAAGGAATGCGATTTTCTTGTAGATAGTCACTATCCACCAAAGGCAATCAACTTCATCACTGGATTTGCCTCCTAATCTGCAGAACCCCACACACTGGCCAACCATCTGTATGAGAAGAGTTTCTGCTGTACATGCAGCCATGCATATCCCTACTTCTCTCTGCTCCCTTGGCACCCCCAGACTGTGCTGCAGCTGCCACAGGGATTGCATAAAGCCTGGAGAAATCTCTGTAAATGCACCCTGTTCTCTGCCTTTTGCAGCAGTCTGGGCAAGAATTTGAAAAGGATGTTCTTGCTGTATTACAAGCATTGCTCCCAGAGCAAACCTGGGCTGTGTTTACTCTGCTTTTTGCTGTGTGAAAAAAGAATTTGTTTATCACTGATCTCAGCTGGAGCCATTTGATGGTTTCTTTCTGAGCTCACTTTGCTTCCAATTCAATAAGAACTAAAAATAATAATGTGGATAATCTAATTGCAGATCAGTAGATATCCTGACCACTCTCAGTCTCAGAACATGTATCCCACGTACACTAGACGCACATGCAGTGCATGAGCTTCCTAGCAGCAGTACTTTTTCACCTAGAACAAGGGTAACATTTGTGAACCATAAACCCCATCAATGTTATCCCACTCAGTTGATATAGTGCAGAGACTTTCTTAAAATAAATAACAAATGTTGATCTCTCTCCCTGATCGCATACCATGTCCAAGGGGGAAAAAAAAAAAAAAAAAAAAAGTTTAAACCGTTGAATTTCATGTGTACTGGAGAAATCTTGGCAAAAAGAAAACAGGAAAGCATTTGTAATATTAAAAATAGATTGCTTCCTGGAAGTAAGAACCCTGATGGTCTTGTTGACTTGTTTTTTTTCATGTTAAATGCCATATCATACAGAAGCACAGACAGTCAGCTCCTGATTTTATTTGAAATTTGCCTGAAAAACAGAATTTATAAGTTATATTTTATACTTTGTTTTGATTCTTTTACATTTATCTTTATGTAACACGTTTCTATGTAAAAGATACTGTTACAGGCCATGATGTGAAAGACTGACTTGAGTACCCAGAGAAGTATTTTAGCCTTAAAATTCATAAGTAAGTAGGAAAAAGATAAAAATTCTCCTAGATAATTAATGTCCAGGAAAATAAGTGTCATTCTGAAAAGCTGGACATTTCCAGGGGAATTCCCCACAAGGAATATTGCTGGACATGGTAGAGATTGCCAAAAAGGAAAAAGCATTAAGTATACCTACAGGCTACACTGCAATTTAAAACACACATCAGGGCTATGTATCCAAATACATACAGCCACCTCCTTTGTTGTTATGATTTTACAGCATGGCACCCCAGCTAGCAGAAGCTGTTGAGACTACAACAGCCTCATGGCCCACTGTCCTTATCAGTTTCCCAGCCAGTAAAGGCAGGTTTACCTGTGCAGTTTCATGCCAAAGCCCTGCAGCTCAGATGCGAGGAACAGCCTCCTCGCTGGGTAATCATGAGCTGTTGCAAGAGTTTTCTTGAAGGAAAAGGCCACCTTCAGAGATCATAGAATCATAGAATCATTTAGGTTGCAAAAGACCTTTAAGATCATCCAGTCCAACCATTAACCTAACATTACCAAGTCCACCACTAAACCAATTAAGGGTAGAATAGCAATTTCATGTTTCCTGGCTTGGTGGCTGTATATAATGAAAGTAAAAACTAGGAATCATTAAGATTGGAAAGGACCTCTAAGATCATCAGTCCAATCATCAACCCACCACCATGACCACTAAACCATGTCCCAGAGTGCCTCGTCTGCCCATTTTTTGAACACTTCCAGGGATGGTGACTCTCTGGGCAGCCTGTTCCAATGATTGACTACCCTTTCCGTGAAGAAATCTTTCCTAATATCCAATCTAAACCTCCCCTGATACAGCTTGAGGCCATTTCCTCTCATCCTATCGCTAGCTACTTGGGAAAAGCACCCAACATCTACCTTGCTACAACCTCCTTTCAGGTAGTTGTAGAGAGCGATAAGGTCACCCCTCAGCCTCCTCTTCTCCAGGCTAAACAATCCCAGTTCCCTCAGCGGCTCCTCATAACACCTGTGCTCCAGACCCTTCACCAGCTTTGTTGCCCTTCTCTGAACACGCTCCAGCACCTCAATGTCTTTCTTGTAGTGAGGGGCCCAAAACTGGACACAGTATTCCAGGTGCAGCCTCACCAGTGCCAAGTACAGGGGGACAATCACCTCCCTGCTCCTGCTGGCCACACTATTCCTGATACAAGCCAGGATGCTGTTGGCCTTCTTGGCCACCTGGGCACACTGCTGGATCATGTTCAGCCAGCTGTCAACCAACACCCCCAGGTCCTTTTCCGATGGGCAGCTTTCCAGCCACTCTTCCCCAAGCCTGTAGCGTTGCATGGGGTTGTTGTGACCCAAGTGCAAGACCCAGCACTTGGCCTTGTTGAACTTCATACAATTGGCCTTGGCCCATCAGTCCAGCCTGTCCAGGTCCCTCTGCAGTGCCTTCCTACCCTCGAGCAGATCCACACTGCCACCCAGTTTGGTGTCATCTGCAAACTTACTGGGGGTGCACTCAATCCTCTCATCCAGATCGTTGATAAAGTTATTAAACAAGACTGGTCCCAAAACTGAGCCCTGGGGAACACCGCTCGTGACCGGCTGTCAACTGGACTTAACTCCATTCACCACAACTCTCTGGCCTTGGCCACCCAACCAGTTTTTTACCCAGCGAAGAGTACACCCATCCAAGCCATAAGCCACTAGCTTCCTAAGGAGAATGCTATGGGAGACTGTGTCAAAGACTTTGCTGAAGTCCAGGTAGATGATGTCCACAGCCTTTCCTTCATGGGAAGATGGGGAAAGCAGATCTCTGTCTTCAGCTGTGAAGCTCACTTGCACATTTCAGCAGGCAAACCTTACCCTGCAGCATTGGTTGAAGTGGAAAATCCACTTCTTTGTCCCGGTAGTCCATTACTGTTGCCTAGGTAAAACAAATTAATACAGTGCAAACTTGTTATAAAATGGGACAACCAGGATTATATGAGGACTTACATGCTATCAGGCAAATGCCCAGTAAGTAACAGTCACACAAATGCAGACACCAGAGAAAAGTCATGTTCCCAATTGCATTGCATACTCCTCCTGATTTTTGCCTTCCCAAGTTCTCAAACTTACAAATGCAAAAAGATTAGCTAGAGGCAACACCTGGAGGTGGCTTTTGATTTTGATTCTTATCAACTCAGTCTGTTACTCTGCAAAAGTGGAGATAGACAATATACTTTTTAAATTAATGTCCCTTCAGACATGATCTTGTCTATTTATCATATCTTAAATACACTTTTTTCCCAAAAAATCAGTGTAAATGTTATTTATGCTATTGCAGTTTTCTACTTGGGAAGGATTAAAATGAGGGATATTTTTTCCCTAAAAGAGACACAGGTTTTCTTTAAATACAAGGTTTTCTTCAAAATTTCAATTAAAAAAATAGTTCTACTATTACTTGAGTGTTTTTCCTCTTGCAGTTTCTATTCAAGTCTTTCTCTAAGGTTTGTCAAGGCAAGGAAAGTCAGTTTTCTGAGTTTTCTTCTGGTCACTGGGCAGTTGTGGGTTCTCCTGCTCCCAGTAAGATCCTGGTGTAAAAGATGTTTGAGGAAATGGGAAGACATTCCTCACGTAGCTTTTCTGCAGTGCATTTTTTTTCACTGCTGAAGACAATGGTGGTTCCTGGTACATTCCAGCCTATGAAACTCAACAGTCTGCAAATGTCGCTAAAGATGCTGCGAATTTTGGCATGTGGAAGTCTTTTCACTCAGTTGCTGAGATACGTCTAGCTCCAGAAGCGGCATAAATGCCAGCACAGGGCTTGGCTGCCAGAACAGCCGTGCACTCACTCTGTCAGTTCTAATCTCTGCACTTCATTTTCCCACCTGTGAAAGGGGGAGAGGGCATTTTCAAATTTTCACATGAGCAGCTTCACGGGAGCCTGCACAAATACGCCTGCCTTCATTTCTTTTTTCATTTTTGCTGTTACCTCAGCTGTTGTTGGTTGTCATTATATCACAGTGGAAAAAAATGTCTACAGAAATAAATATTCTGAATAACATTACATAAGCTGCTAAAACTTTTGCCATAGACATTTCTGAGTTTCAATGGCAGCTTGAACACATTGTACATTGCTTCCCTGAAATACAGAGTAATTCCCAATGAAATTAACTGTTTATACACACCTAAGTCATGTCCTCGTGCTTTGGTTTGGATAAACATTGGCCAGAGTGGTTTATATGCTACGTTTGTTTTCTTTCTGGAAGGTGATCCCTAAAGTAACTTCAATCAAAAGACGTGCAAAGATGAACAATGATTTTCTTTTTTCCGAGGGTCTTTCAACAGATTGGTTTAAGGTGCCATTCTTCAGTTATGATCAATTGTTCTATGAATGAATCACTTGTTTCTTGCTGTTAATTACAAGTTTTTAGTAGTTGAACTTTTTTTTTTTTCCCCTGTGAAAATATTACACCTCAAGATTAGGAAACTGCCAGTCATTTTTATTCACTAGATAAACACAATGTTTTATTTTAAAAGCGTGCAGCTTAATTCCAGGACAGATGAGGCGAGTGTTAATGACATCCAAATGGTGATGGTAAAATCAGTTTATCCATGTGCAAGTCTAGGAACTCTTATCCTTTAAGCGCTTGGACATGGTTTGGTGTTAAAACCTCATCCCTCCAAGAACATCTCATGTCACACCCCTCAGCCCCTGGGACGTGTCCCTGCAATTTAGAATGTAAAGCCCTGACCAGCCAGAGTGAGCTTCATCCTTGTCACACTTCTCAGTTAATTCACTACTAGTGCTGTGTGGGAAAAGACAGTAAAGGCAAAAGGAAAGGAGGTTTCCAACTACCCAAATTGGCTGGAGGAAAGGGAGTGAGAGGGCTCTCTCTTACACTTTTTCCTCTCTTCCCAAGCCTCTTGAAGAGATTGTCCTAACTATAACGTTCAGCTTGGCCAACTCAATGAGACAGCCTTCACCCCACTGTTACTTTTGGCTCCTTTTCACTGCACTCTTCCAGTCTTTCTGGGTAGTTGGTCCAGCCAGGCAGAAACATATCTGTTACCCTGCCTACTCATCTTTACCTGTCCTCACTTCATCCAGGATGTCAAGGACACCATTTTCTCAGGCCAGTTGTCTCCATCCCTGAGCCCATGGTTGATGACTTCTCAGCCTTACTTGCCAAGGGAAAAGAAGTAAATGTTCAAGCATGATTTCAAACTCCATTAAATCCCTGCAAATGTGAATTGGGTTATTGCAAAACTCATTTCCTCTTATGCTCCCTTATAAAATCTTGAAAACTAAATCAAAATAAATCAAAATTGCTGCTAAGAGTAAAAACACAACAGGAACTTGACGTGGAAAAATGGAAGAAAACCCAGATGATCAGATAAATGCAAGCTAGCAGGAGCAGAAAGAGAAGAAATCATCTATTTTACCAAATAAGGAACACAGTGTTGGGAACCACTTTCAACTGTTACAGTGCCAATGTCATGCACAAAACCTGGGGCTGGTCAAGCTGCCCTGTTTACAAGGGGGCGAGTTCATCATTCCCTTTAAGGCTGGATTTGGGACTTCAACAGCTGATGCAAAAGAAGGTCTTATTTCTTTGGAAAAAATCACCAAATGCTTTAAAAAGGGGATGTGGCATAGTTTCTGAATCATGAAGCAGAAAAAGACTTCCTGCCTCAGTCTGCTGCTACGTCCCTTTTATCACTCAGATGATACAGTAACCAGTGATAACACAGCAGATTTTCTCTCTGGAACAAAAACATGGGTGGCTTCTGTGTGAGGCAACATACAAGTACGATGTATTTGGTATGATACATTTCATCACTTCTGTGAGTTAGCATATGATTTATAGATGATAGAATTTCTATCATCTGCTCCTTTTCAAGTAAGTCTGACTTTTTTTTTCTCAGAAAATAACTAAAAGTGTGTAAATTTTTGCAGAAAGTATTCCAAACTGTGGATTTGGAAACGTCAGCTAGACCTTATCACAGTCACTTGATAATGTACAATTCGTTCCTTTTCACAGCAGTTCAGTGTTACAATAGAAAATATAGATACATATTCATAGTATGATTTTGTAAAAAATGTATACAGATAATGTAGCAACTGAAATAAGATGTCCTATTTCAGTTTTGAGTTGTTCAAAGCATTTTTGAGATTTTTTGAAAAGTTTCATGACAAAATACACATGGTCCCATGGAATAGTTGCATGTTTACTAGAGAGGAATTGTTCTATGGAAAGCTTTCTGCTGAAATATTTTCCCAATACAACCTAACACTTTGAGTCATAGAATAATTTAGGATTGGAGAGAGTGCTGGGGGTCATCTAGTCCATCCTTCTGCCCAAATCAGGGCTAACTTCAAAGTTAGATCAGATTATTCAGGGCCTTGTCTCCATCAAATTTGTAAAATCTGCAAGGTTGTTTCTCCAGGCAACCCGCTCCACTGCTCATGGTGAAGACCTTTTCTTCATACCCATCTGAAACTTCCCTTGCTCTTGCCCGTGACCATTGCCTCTTGTCCTTTCATACTGTACCTCCAAGAAGAACCTGGCTCTAACTTCTCTCTATGACGCAAAAGGTAGCTGAAGACAGCAATTATGTCCCCCTTGAGCCTTTGCTTCCACAGGATAAACAAACCCAGCTCCCTCAGCATCTCCTCACTGCTGGCTTGTGTTCAACTTCTTGTCCAGCAGGTCCCTCTTTTTCCATAAAACTGGTCTCAGCCCATGCTACTGTGTGGGGTTACTGCACGAGGACGCAGGACTTTGCAAGTCTCTGTTGAACTTTGTGAGATTCCTGTTAGCCCATGTTAGCTCGTTCCTCTGCCATCTCAGGATCTTGCTTGAGATGGCCTGGAATGGTCTAGAATGGTACGACAGTCCCCAGCATTTCTGTCCAACACATCACACTACTTATATACCAAATTCCCTACAACAACCATACCTGAATGCACTTGTGAGTGTATGTGCCCTGTGACTATTTTCAGGCATCCAGAAACTAGAATGTCTTCCCAAAGTCAAAGCAGAGAAAAGTGCTTATCATTAGACCAGAAGCCAGGACTGCTCAAGGTGATGGTGCTGACAGGTGCCCCCCTCTCCATTATTCTTTTTGGAATTCTGGCTTTTAAGTTTTAGGAGTGATTTAAGTGCATAATCCTGTGTTTCTTCTTTTCCTTTTTTTCCTCTTCTTTTTTATTTTTTTTTTTTTTAAACAAGGGAAATGCTATAATATCTCTTTCAGCACTATCAGCTTGATATTATGCTGGTGAAATGACAATACTTCCAGTAATCTCAAGGAGCAGAAGCTGACTTTCTTATTATCTCTCATTTGCCATTTATTACGATGGGAAAAAACCCACTTAACTGACACACTACCTAATGGATGAGCAAGGAGGTTATAGAAAGGTAAGCAGTAGTAATAATGGTTGTAATGGTAGCAATCAGAAGCCAATAAAACACATCTGATGCTGACCTCAATTAACACCGACATGCACTCTCATTTTAGCAGTAATATCAAGTGACTGCTACAACATAGTTAAAGCCCAGAGCTCTGTTTTCAAGGGATGCTGGTGACAGTTCTGTTTTCAAAACAAACAATGAGACGCCACAAATCAGGATACCAAGTTGAAACGTGGTCTCCTGAGGATCTCGCGATCCTGAGCTTGAGCTCTCAGATAAACACAGCACTGCTACAGAGAGAGTCACATTGCTTTTCTCATTCCAGATGATAAACAGGTGTAACCTGCGATTTTAAAATCCTGCCAGGAGTGGAGCAAACATCTACAGCTGGGATGACACAAGCCTTCTTCCAGTTTATAAAGGCAGATAATATAAGATACTCACTGAGTAGCAGGCTTAACCTTTGAGGTTAGAAAGTTCAAACCAATTTGTTGAGAAAAGCTAAAGGCTTACATTAACAAGTCTTAAGAAGGGTCTGGGCAAGGAGAGGTGCCTGGATATGGAAACTCCTACAGTCAAGAGCAATATTCACAGTGGGTAACTCAGGCTGCAGCTACATTAGCATTTTTGTTACTTTCTGAAGGAACATTTTGGAAGCAAATCTTCCACTCCCCCCAATGGGTGAACACTTTGGTCACATTGGGACACTATTGCAGAGTGTGCAAACTGGGGTCCCTCCGGATGACACCGGACAGACAGGTGAGCTCTAGAAACACAACTGACGTGTCCCATCCACTAATGGGCATTCAGGCTGTGAGACCAGACCAGAAACAGCTCAAATAAACCTCATCGCCCCACATACAATGTGATCACTGAGTCCTTGGCACCAACTGATTCACTCTACAGAGCTGCATTGTGGTAGCCCCCAGAGATGCTCGTAAGGCTGAGGACCAACTACCTCTAAATACTTTCTTGGCTTTCTGTGGTTAAAGGATTAAAGCGACTCTGGTCCCTCCAGAAGTTGTAGCCAAAGTCCACTGAGATGAATGCCAAAAGCAGCTGACTTATCTAAAAGATTCTACATAGATGATGTCCTCAACTGGTATCAGGAAGATGGATCTTATGAAATACCGAGGGACAATTTCACAACCTCAGCTATGTTTAATAGAGATAAGTGTTTCAGTGTTACTCATACCACTAAATGAGGTGAAAACATGTGAAAAAGCTTTTGGTTAAAATGTGGAGCCGCTACAGATTTACACCATTGTGAAGCCGTGGCAGTGGATTCATTCTTAATTTGAAGGAACAGGTGATGAGATCAACCTTTGCTTTAGTTTGACTTCTCTGATGATAATGAAAGCTATCCTCACTCACCTACTGTCACAATGAAAATCTGTTTGCATATGTTCTTCCAATTCTAGCACCCTATTTAGCAATTTCTTGGTACTGTTACTGCCACTGCAGCTTGCGAATAATAACAACCAATACATAGAGAACCTAAATGTTTGCCAGATAAAAGACAGTCACACCAGGAGACCAGATAGGCTGCATCTGAAGGTGCTGAGAGAACTGGCTGCTGTCATTGCAAGGTCCCTCTCTATCATCTTTGAAATTGGGAGAGGCCTCTCTCTAATGACTGGAGAAAAGCAAATGCTACATGCATCTTCAAAAAAGGCCAAAAGGACAATCCAGGGAACTGCAGACTAGTCAGTCTCACTTTGATCCCTGGGACAATCTTGCAGCAAGTCCTCTTGGAAGATGTTTCTGGGCATATAAGGGAATGAAGGTGATTTGGAACACTTAGCATGGATTTACCAATGCTGACCAACTCGATTGTCTTCTGTGATAAAACAACTGTCTTTGTGGATGAGGGAAGAGCAGTGGATGTCATTTACCTTGAGTTCAGTGAGGCTTTTGAGACTGTCGTGCACAACGTTCTTGTATCCCAAGTTAGGACATTATGAGCTGGGTGGGTGGATAACTAGATGGACAAAAAGTTGGCTGGATAATCAGGCTTAGAAAGTTAATGCGTCATCCTCCACCTGGAGGCTCATAATGAGTGGGGTACTATACGGGTCTATCTCGGGACCTCTTGTGTCTAACATCTTTATCAATAACCCAAAGGGGGTGGTGAAGTGCACTTTCATCTGATCTCAGAGCTGGCCCTACTTCAGCAGGAGACTGGACTAGACACCTTCTGCAGTCCCTTCCAACCTGAATTATCCCATGATCCTGTGAGAAGGCATTAAATGCAGCCCGCACTGTTGCTTCAGAGGTTCTTAGCATTTGAAATGCAGCGTGCATCAGCATTCTTTGCACTTCATCACAGTGTCTGCTGCAGGCAGCTTCCCTTTTTCTTTTTCCATGCCATGGGTTTGTTAATCACTGAAGACCATGGTGGGCCAAGTGGCTCCGTTGCTTACAGATCACAAGCTGTGATTTAGTTTTCAGTGTTCAGCTCTTATTTTATATATTCTGTCAATATTGTTTCAAATCAGTACAAGGTTTTCCACTCAAAGACTTAAAAAGAGGAGAAATACTCCAACACTAATGAGTCAAATACTACAGCTGAAAAAGGGCTGTGTGTCCTGAAATAGACTGGAGAGCATCAGTGCTGTAACTTCAGTTTCCGTGTGAACCTCTGACTTTTGTAAATACCAGAGACTCTTTCCTTTCAGCTCCCAAGTTTACCTTCCTCATCTGGCTTGTTGCTTCCTTTAGCTGCGCTGGGAGGGGACTGCTGTTTTGTAGGGAGAAGCCTGGGTTATTGTTGTCTAATTTGCCTTCTTGTTTTTTTTCCACAGATACTGTCCCATGGGCTTCAGAAACTGTGAGAGCAGTGAAAGGTGATTTTTCTATGCACAGTTTGTGAGATCTTGCAGAGATAGCAACAAGTAAAATCTTGGCTGGATTAAAATCAAAGGTGAGACACTCCCGAATTTCAGTGAGGACAGAGTTTCACCCAGTTCCTTTTGCAGGATGATGTTCTTCATAAGGAAGAGGTTTGTATGAGGGCAAAAATCCAGTGAACTTCAGAGAAAACATGTAAGTTTTCCCTGAACTCTCTAAAAAAAGTATTCAATGTTTGTGGCACATTTTGTATAGCATTTAACTTTTTGCATAACATTGCTCTGATGGTTCTTGCAGACCCCGGGCAGGAAAACACTCTAATGTAATCATACCGTCTGTCTGTCCCCCCCTTCCTGCCCCCTGCAGTGACTTTTTAATCCACTGACCATTTTAATCCATTAGTTTTCCATTTTATTATTTTATATATACTCCAGTGCTGGGGAAAGGCTTCAAATGGAGTTTGTGACTTAGTAAGCACCAAGAAATCTGACCACAAGAGCGTGAGCTGCTGCAGCTCGTTCAGCTTTGCTGGTTCCAGGCTCAGAGGGCAGAGGAGGAGCTCTCCCTGACCAGGGGCTTCCTCTGCCTGCCCCCGGCTCCATCCACCCACAAGGACCCACAGCTCCCAGCTCAAACCACAACTTTTGGAGGAAAAACAAATTCCCTCCAAATTTGCTGGAGGAAAAATTTGGGCCAGCAAATTCGGGCTGGAGGAAAGCATGTTTTGTGCACAGGTTGATAAGATTTCCAGGAAAGACCATGGAGTTACAGCGAAACAGGTTGAGCTCTTGAGTGCATTAAGGAGGTCTGATGAGGCTACGTCAATGGGGGCTCGACTCAATGTCTCTCTATGTTCCTGCAAACAGACTTGTCTGCTTTCCCCTTTTATTCCAATCTCGGGTAACATTAAAATATTCTTCCTCTAATGAGTTTTATTTTAAAACGCTCTTATCTGGGAAGGACTGAGTTTAGAGAAATCCAGCTGTAACTTGAGTTTTCCCTACTGCTTTCCTAGCAGAACAGTAAACATTTGTTCCCAGGGGCTGATTAGCTCCTGCTTTGACAATGTCAATCACAGCCTTACTTGCATCTCGATCCCCAGCAATAATTAAGGAAAGCTAGACCAAATTTATACAACCTTGCTCTAAAGATAGTGGGGATGATGACTGAAATGTTAAGGTGTCAGTGTGTGTGTGAAGCAAAGGAGTAAGACCGCAAGAAAAAAACCTATTTGAATATTTAACACCTAAGGGCTAATCTTCAACTTTTAAGGTAGAGTCTTTTTGAAGAGCGAGACAAGCAACTTGTTTCTGAAATTTCCTGGGGCCCCACCCCAGACTTACAGGAATATTTGCAGAAGCAGCTTGTTTACAAGCTTGTATCATCTCTCTCACATGGGAGAAGACTTAAAGTGAGACAGTGGCTTGCTGGAAAGGCACACAGATAGCGAGGTGTAAGCTGAAGCAGGGAGCTGGACTTTCCAGAGTGCAGCTTTATCAGGCTGTCTGCTCGGTTTCTTCAGCCTTATGGGGAAGGCTTGGAAGAAGTCAGACAGGTTAACTGTGAAGGTCTTTTACCCATATGCACCACACGTGGCTTGTACAATCCCTGGAGCCAGATCTCTCACTGACACCTAACCCCAGCAAGCACGCACTGCGCAAGGGCTGACAGAGCTGTAGCAGTACTGCCAGGTATTTGGTGCTCAACTGCACCAAATACCAACCTTCAAATCTAACGGGGCTTTTCTGCTCAGGCTCATATTCAGGGCAGTTAATTGTCTGCAGAGAAGCTGTGGATGTGCGAGTCCCAGCAGCTTCAGGACTGAGCTCAGTGTATCTAGCTACGTTTTGTCGCTGGAGATTTTCCAAGGCCAGAGTATCTGAATATCTCTTAAAGGTTGATATGGCAAGGGAACACCCAAAGACACTGAAGTAAACAGTGTTTACATCTCATGGACTTTCAGCAGTTGTTTAGCACTTCCATGCTTTAGTTTCCAGGAAATTTTTCCTTGTAAAATTACTAAGTATACATGCTTCCCAATGATGTCAACGAGTTTTCCTTCTCTGTGCATTGCTGAGCATGGTCTGCTTTAGCGTTCAACGAACTTTGAGCTAGAAGCATGGAGTGGTAAGAAAAATGTGATTTAGTTTTTCCTTTCTTAATTACAGCTTTACATTTACTTTATGTTTTTCCCTGTCTTAAAAAAAGAGTAAACAGGTTGACTTCTTTGCCAAGACTGTGTGGAAATACAGGATGTATATATTTAGCACTAGTCAATCTGTTGAGAATGAGTAGGAAACCCATCAGTTCCTGAGGCTGTAGTAGATTTCCTCTGCACAACTTGTCAGCAGCCTGCTGGAGCTGAGGATATTCTGACTGTGTACTTGAAATGTGAGGAATGCATTGTTCATTTGCAGCCAAAAGGCTGAAAATCGGGGCCTAAAGTCTCTCACCCAGAGGTTGCACGACTCTTCATCAAGCTGCTGACATGAGGTACAAGCTGTGCAGCTGGTACACGGTGGCGCTGAAGCATCACTGAAATCAGACTGCAGGCTGCAGCCAAACACGCGAGGTGTGGTGTCTGATCCGCTGCCCCTGCATTCTGTTGGAGACACGGGAATTTTCCAAGGGCTTGGCACCACTTAGAGCAATTTGAGCAGAGTTCCCTTTACTAACCTACACGGTGCTCAGTGCAGAGCTGTTTAAGTGTGTGTTTTTCAACACACACTTACGATCTTTTACGTGCAGCCTGGGAACTGTTGCTCCTGCAGAGAATTACTGCGTGAAGCCAATGTTAACTGTAAGAGCTTACAAGTTCACTTATAAAAACTTCAGTGGAGTCATGCTACACTATACCAAAAGCACCCTCCTAGGAGCTCTAGCAGTTGATAGTGGAAACCTAAGAGTAAAAGAGCAGGAGAAGCACATAGAAAACTTCTCCCAAATATCCTGTCTCAGTTTCCCAAGATTTGCAGCTCAAGAGATTTCTTGAACTTGTGATGGTGTCTTTATGTTTGGTACCTCTGAATGCTTTCTTCCATTAATTTGCTCCACAGTTTTCTCAACTGATGTAAGTATTAGCAACCTGTGGAAAAGAATTTCACAGGTTCACTGAGCACAGATGAAAACTATATTCTTGTATTTGTTTTGAACTTGTCCCCTGTTACTCTCAGCTGATGCTCACTAGTTCTTGTGCTGGAAGAGACAGAAAACAGCTTTTCCCTACAACTCTTTTCCTGTGAGATTCTTACAACTCGTGAGGAGCTAGCAAAGTATTATCACTCTTCTCTGTAACACAAAAAAAAGAAATGCAGAGAACTGTTTTGCTGAGGACTTCAAGTATCTGCAGGAATATCTGCAGGAATATTTCAAGTTTACTTGAAATCCTTTCAGCTAGTGAAGAGCTAAACCAGTATGCAGTGGACAGGGAAAGACGCCTTTCTTGCCATTTTGAAAAATACTCCAGATAGAATCATAGAATCATTTAGGTTGGAAAAGACCTTTAAGATCATCAAGTCCAACCATTAACCTAACACTGCCATGGAGAGATAGAGCAGTGGGTCACTCTCCCCTTTGCAGCTCTGCTGGTACCCGCTTACAGCCGCGCAGACACACCGTGCTGCCTTTGGAAAAGGCCACACCGGCTTCAGTTTCACAGGCAGTGTTAGCTGGAGGATGGAATGAAGCAGTGCCTCTCTACCACTGCCAGCACCCACTGCTTTCCCTCCTGTGGTTGCCACATCTCTTTGTAGCTGCGGTGTTTAGCAAACTTGGTCCTGGGACTTACCTGAGTTCAAAGTAACCTGAGAAAACCAATCAACCAAACAAAAAAACCCCAATTTGTTTTCAGTCAGCTCTGTCCTTTGACAGGATTCACTCTGTGGTCAGGCAGCTGCTTTGCTGGCACAAAAAAGCACACAGCAGGGGGTAAAGGTTAAGCCTGAGGGTCCTGAGGAAAGGTAGGGCAGTTTCTTTAAGTTACCACCTTACGTCAGAGTAAGTGTCAAGGAAATGCTGGGCTGAGCTATACTGAAAGTACATATACTGCAAGTACAGCTCATGAAATGAAAGCTGCCTGAGAAGCACCTTGGGTTTTTTTACACAAAAGAAAGTCATGATATTTAAGCTCTGATTAACTGTCATATGCCCAGACCTAAGGAAAAGCCCTTAAAAAAGAAAAAAACCCACTATATAATGAAAAATAAAAAGCACTTCAACAATTCAGGTGATAAATCTGTCACAGACACTTCTGTGGCAGACAGTTCTCTGCCTTAGATCACCTTAGATCAGTGCGAATTTTTGCAGTGGGTGACAAACATGGCATAGTGATTTGAATAAAGATATTAATAGGAATATATCAATTTGCTTGAAAGCTATGTAGTAGTCAGGAATTTTAATGAAGTTTAGGAGTCAGAATGGCAGGGGGGGAAGCTGTTTAAACATACAGCAATGATTTTCTGTAGTCTACTTGTAAAACTGTCACTTGAATCCAAAGATTCAAGACTGAGGGCACATTTTGCAATGCTCTCTCCAATGTCTAAGACATCTACCTCATCATGCAAAGCCCAGTTCCAGCAGAATTATAAAGATTCCTCCTTAAATTGACTTCCAAGCCGGTCGCATAACAGACTCAACAAACTGTATAGCCATTAAGGGACTCTACATTATACAATATTGATTTCACTAATATCCATATAATTATACTGAGATGCAAATTGCTAATAAAACTTAATAATCCTCCTGAAAAATTAGCGACATTAGCCTGAGAGCAGGCTTGAAATGCCTAAAGCCATTGTTTTGATAGCATTACCAAGCCATACGTTAATAATGGTATTGCTTTAGCTGCACACTCCCTGCTGTTTTAGTACTTAACTAAACTGTAATGTTAAATAGTTGTTGCCAGTTTAAGAAGTTTATCAGACAATATAAAGATGTCTTTGTGATTGTAATTTAAAACTACATGTAAGTGCACCCAAAAAGTTCCACTTGTGAAGTTATCTCCTAAGGGATGCGTTTATGGGTATTACCCAGAGTTTAAAGAGAGTTTTTATACCCCGGAGTCTTAACGCAGTAAGTAACTGATAAGATAGGCCATGCTTTCACTCTGTTCTGCTAGTTTGTGGTGGTAAACGGTGCCCCTGTTTGTGCCGCGTTTGAGCCATATAGCCTCTGCTTTCTGCATCTTATCCCTCCCCGCAGCCAGCCAGGAGCCAGCACAAACAGCCTGGGAACGGGGCGACGCTGCACACACGGGAGACAAGTCCAGCCCAACCCTTGGAAACATTTCGCTGGCCAAAAATAGCACCGCTGAGAAGGTGCCAGCAAAGTTGGATCCTGACATTGACCGATGTTTGCCGAAGCTGCAGTACATCCGTCATGTGAATTGGTTGACATAACGCTGTCCTCTGCTGACTGTCCTACACCCTCCTTTCCTCCGGGCGGAAGCCGGGTATCTTGTGGAGACCTGCTTGGGAATTGTGCCAAGCAGATGTCACCTTCTCACCAAGGGGCCCTATTTACAGGTTTGGGGAGATACAAACAGATTTTACGATGGGCTAGGAATATTCTGGCTTGAAAGAGAAAGACTGAGGGGATAGCTGTCTATAAAATCCTAAATAACATGGAGAAAATGAGTAGGGAATACTTTGTCAGTGTACTGGAAAATACCTGCCGCCATCAAGTGAAAATCTGCATGCAAGAAGTCCTTGCTGCAGGATGTTGCTGATGCTAAGGGTTTTACATGGGTTCAAAAAGCAAGTGGAAAATCCATCAAAGGGTATTAAACATAAGGGCCCATTGCTGGTTCAAATGCCTTGCCCAACTGATCAGCTCTGAAGCCATAGCCTGAACATGGTGAACACAGTAATAAACAGTGCACTCTGCAAGTCTGCAAGTGAAATCCTAGAAAACTTTAGGGATAAATGAGCCCTATTTCTGCATGAAATATGCACTGCAAAGCAGCTTCCAGTTGACTAGCAGTAAGCAGTGCTGGTCTTCCAGTCCTACAGTGCAACCTGATGGTCTCTAACGAGCAAACCCCCTTTGCTCTTCCTTGGTTCCTGGTGCTAAAGCAAAACTCTCCAGTATAAAGACCTATGCATATTTGAAAAGGACGTATGCAATTATTAAAATTTCCTTTCAGCCTTTTGCTCCTCTCCCCCGCTCCATGCCAGTGGAGCACTGCCAAGTCCAGGAAGAGTGTCAGTCCCAAACCCAAGGCCACTGCTGCCCGCTGGTTCCCATCGGCTGCAGGGTTAAACAGGGTCCACAGAGCCGGGGTCTGGTACAGCGAGAACAAGTGGTGGAAAACAAACTGCAATCTCCAACCCCAACCAAGTCTGGGAAGAGATTATGGGCATGACATTCTAAAACCAAAGCAATGAACCATCACAGATGTCTTTGCCACTGTAGTGCATGACACAGGTATAATCATGGGTTAGTGCAGTCCTCCCAGAAGTGCAAGAAACTCCAGTCACCAAACATGACTTCCATGTCTGCAGTTGTTCCTAAATATGGATGTGCTGCAGCTGAAGGTGTGACTTTGGCACACGCAGAGATTATACTGCGGCTGGCTACCTGCCGGTAAGCTTGCTGCCTGCAACAGGGGCTTTGCTGTGCACCCCACTACTGATGGGCAACGCTGCGCCAAGCAGAAGTCCAGGCTGCTGAACCCTCGCTGGTACTGCTGCTTAGCCTGGCAGGATGAAATCTATCTTATGTCTATCTACAACGTGATGCAGTCATGCTTCTGACTGTAGTGTGGAAACAGACCAAGAGAAATAAAACTAAAAGTAGCTACATTTCCACTCGCTTTTGTGAAACCATTGCTAATCATGCCACTTAGAATGACTATACCAAAGAAGACAGCAGCATGGAGCCCAGGGAAACGGCTCTGTGGGATGCTGAACATCTTCAGCTCCCCTGGAAAACAGAATTAAACCTCAGTTCATATATTCCACCTTTTAAGAAAGTCTTTTTTTGACCAAGACTCAGGAAACCACATAGCACTGCCATTTTTCCTGGCACCAGAGGCTGTGTCTGACACTACAGCTCGGTCTGGAAACTGAATTCATTTGCTCCCCCCCCAAAACATACAGAGCAGCCATCATTCACCATAACATGTCATCCTAACAAGCTACAAGGCAGCTACAAGGCAGAGATACTTCACATTTGAACCAACTGGTGGCAGTCAGCGAATAACATCTAGGTAACCAGAACACCCTTCATCATGAACCTGATATGTTTAACAGCTAATTAAATCTGTGTAGGGATTAGGCTTTACCTTGTATAGTTTTATGGTAACAAAACCTGAGCTTCCTACGATTACATTGACCAGCCCCTTATCTCTGATGCTGAGATGTTTATCAGCACCATATGTTACGAGCTCCTGCTATGTTTCCCAATGACCTTCTGGGACTTAATCAGCCCGAATGTCAGGGGTTGAGGAGCTGAGGACATATATTATGACACAGAATGTGATGCTCAGCCAGGCAGAATGAAAATCCAGGGCTGAAGTCCAAAGAAAAGGTCTTTGTTGGTTAACTTCTGTCCCTAATAAATTTGTCAATTAGGAAGAACAAACGTTAACTTTGTTTTCCTTGCCCTTGCTGTTGCTTTGTGAGGTCCCATACTGCGAGGTAACACAGGGTGTGTACTCAAGTATCAGCGATGAGGGGAAACCTCAGATGATTCACTGTTTGGGAATGTTTCACATAAAAATAGCAAATTCCAGCTTTATATCTGGAGGCTATCCATGCTATCCAACTATGTTTCCCAGCCTTAGAACCATCAAAAAGAAATGCCATTAGCAGGAAATTTTTGTCCCCAATTTCAATGGCTCTGTGATTGTAGTCTTTTTTAGTCACATGTTGCTTTTAGAATTAATGAGCACTCCATCCCAAAAGTCCCTAGTCATGGTGCTTGGGGACAATCACATCAGAAGATGTGGAGGATCATCATAACACTTTCAGTTGAATGTTTTTATGCTTATGTGAAATACAGTTGTTTGTGATTGGAGATGCATTAATAAGAAAAGCTTAGGCAAGGACTGGGTTTTCCATGCAAAGAATGAGATACATTTTACAGTGTCTTTTGCAGGGAGAAGGACCTAGCTACCATGCTTAGATGTCCCTGCATTCTTCAGATGGGCTGTGTTTACATTGATAAGAGCTGACATGAGCCATCTTCAAGCCCCAAAACTGCCTATTTCAGGCATGCTCTGCTTGATTCCCCCCATCCAAACCCACCAGCAATTCCAGTTCATTCCGGCAGTTCTTCTGAACAGGAGTCAACCCCATCACTGCCTCTCCCTACTCCTACCCAGCTGCTCACAGTGATATGTTTGGATCCCTAATCTCACGAGCATCCATTCTGTTTGCAGCTCATTGGGCTCAAATCCAGGCTGGAATCTCCCATGCATTTCATGGATAAATATGCTGATCCACACGCTGACACCTCACTGCATGGCTGCAGACGGAGATAAAGACGGGACTGGTTTACAAGGCATTTGCAAATCTGTGCACTATATGTCTGTCATTTCATTGAACATACCCTTTTTGGAATTTAAAACATCTATGAAGACACATGTGGCCTGATGGGGGTTTAGCTGAACGTGCTGTATTCAGAGTACAATAAAAAGTCCAGGTGTTTTAAAGGATGTAATGGCCATGATCTAAGAAAAGAATTGTGCTACTTGGTGCCAAATATATGAACACATTTATAGAAGCTTTGCTTGCTCCTGAAACTGAATATATGTAATTTTTTTTTTTTAAAAAGAAGCTAATTTCCTTTCCTAAAGCAGGTGTGTGCTAGTTCCCACACTTTACAAGCATCTTTAAAATGATTTGGACCCACAAGACAGTTTCATTGACTGACAAGGATTATAAATGAGGAAAACTCATTAGCTGAAATGGCTATATTGCAACTTCATCAATCTGCATTATGATGGGTTTTTTAGAGGTACTGCAAACACACAGGGAAGCTCTGACTGTGTATGTGGTGCATACTGTGTATTACACCAGGCTGGAGAGGAAAGAAAACTACAAAATTTAGATGTCTAAATTGAACATCCCAATCCTTGGGGAGCTCCAGATCTAGGGCAGATGGCCATCAATAACAGATCTCCATCTCCACCTCTCTGCCAGGACTCTCCAACACATCACTCAGCAGAGTACCCATCAAGCTTCTGCCAGCATCAGTATTTTATGTCCATCGTATAATAACACATAGAAGAACACTTTCATTAAAGATATTGAAAAATATTGGGGAGGGGAGACGTTAAAGAATGTAGCATTGTCTGTTGAGCATACTCTGCTGGCTAGACTCTTGCCTGGGAAGCAAGATAAATGTCAAATACATACATGAAAATGCAAGTCCTTCCTAGAAGCCCTTACAGCAGATCTAGGAAGTCTCTCCCTTATTTTTCTACCAGACCTCCCAGCTCCTTATTTTCTGGGTGTAAAATGCTTTAGATTCAGGGAGAGGAATGGAGAAACATTTGACACTTGACACCCCACAGGCTGGTAGCTGGGGCATGCATATAGTGTGTAGAAGGTATTAGTCCCATATTCATCCTGAGGAGAGTTTAGCATTAAGATTTCCCACTTCATAGACAAGTGCTGTCACTATGCAGTAGCCTACGAAGGTCTCATTTCAAACCACAATAAAGAGAAGTGAATTAAAGTCTAAACTTCGTGGTTTAAATTCCCTTGCACTTTTTTTAGTACAAGCTGTTATGATTCTTTGAGTCCTGATACCCCAATAGTGGCCAGCCTTGCACTGAGTCCAAAGGTGTACACAGTGCAGAAGAGGAGGTCAAAAAGTGGACAACAGAGTGAAAAGGTGGGAGCTTTAAGTACAGATTTAAAATAAAGGAAGACATTGCTACACAAGAGCAGGGACTTTTCAGCTGTAAGAAGTGAGATGGAAGAAACACAAGTGGGAAAAAATGAATAAGGCTTTAAGGGAAACTGCTACTCCCCAAGCAAAAGCCGCAATACAATTAGATCAACCATTCCCTAACTGAACATAATAAATCCTTTCAAAGGAGATTCAGTCTGTACAAACAGTCTATTCCTCCGACCACTCCTCTAAAGGCACTTCATGCCAACTGCTAAAAGGCACTGAAGTTTCTTTACTACAGGTACCCACAGAAATGTTCATAGACCTGTACAATGGTATAAATAACTAGATTGATTAACTGGCACTTGAAGTAAGTAGCACTTGATAAACTTCCCTGTCAATAGACAGGACATAAGAAAATACATGCAAGAAAAGCAAACAGATCTACTCATAGCCCCCACCTCTAAATTTCCAGTCCCTTTTAATGAAGTGAAAAGTTTTAGCTATTAAAAATTTTGTGACTCTTGTAATGCTACAGAACACCGGTACAAAATGTGAACAGTACAATATCCATGATATAATATATATATTTATATTTTAATATATTACATTTATTTCTACATAAAGAGGCTATAAATACTGTATATGCCTTATATTCATGGTTCCCAGCATTTGACATTATAGTAAGTACAAACAAAAAAAACCCCACTATAAAAATACAAAAAAGAACTCAGTAGAAATAGCTTTACATTTTAAAATCTTGTAGCCTGCATTGTGTATATCAATAGAGTTCTGGGACTACAAGAGCACAGGTAAGAAGTTGTCCAACATATAGTCACAATCTCACCACTCGAAGATCAGAGCTGCCATGAAACCAGTCACGGATTCCCAAGACTACATAAATCAAGATATCTGGCGGTGCAAACAGACTTGGAGTTTGCAAAGTAAAGGAGACAGACCTACATCTGAGGGAGGGGGGATGAGATGAGAAGGCAGGGTGCCCTTAGGATACCCCAACAGGACCACAGGGCTCCCTACAGTCCTAAGGTAGATTACATTGCCCTTTCTACCTGTTGTAGAGGCTGCCCCAGTGGCGATTCAAAGCAGGATGCATTTTCTGCAGCCGTTTCAGACGAGCCCAGGTAGGTGCCTGGCATGGGCCAAGGGTGCCTGGGAGGACGGGGGGGCAGAGCCACCCCAAGGCCACCCCCAGAGGGGATGCATGCCCCCCCCAGCACCCGTGTCCCATCCCTTGGCTCAACGCTCTGCCTCCTCCCTACTAACCAACCTCACCAGGCAAGTCTTCCAAGGAAATGCAGCTCATGAGGTCTGGTACAGCAATTTTTTTTCTCCGCCAAGGACAGAGACCATCGCCCCCACCTATATTTAGCCCAGCCTATGTTTAGTCTCAGGCTGTTGGTGAGTGCCAGAGCCTTGAGCTGGAGGTTCCTTTTTTTGTTTGTGGAGGTGCAAGCAAGGGATAGCTCTGAGAAACAAGAAGCCAGTGCCGTGCTGTTTCCTTCCTGGAATCCAGCCGCAAGGGGAAAAACAAAAAAAAAAAAAAAAAAAAAAAGAAAGAGCAGGGCTGTGCCATTATTTCGTACAACTAGAAACAGTTAAGTTGAACGCCTCGCCGCTGCCTGAATTGGGCAGGCGCCCGGCATGTCACCAGGGTCCCAAAGGCCACCACACTGCCTCTGCCATCAGGTCGGCACAGCACCCACACACCGCAGCCAGGACTTTGCCCCCTCAGCCGCCAGTGTCTCTCGAGGAAAGCGCCCCGCAGCCCGGCACAGCGCAGTTTTGCTGCCAGATGCTTCTGCATCCTCTTCAGGAAAAATAAACGTCTTTTCCTAGTCTCACAGACACCGTCTTCCTACACATCAAACCTGAATACCACCAGTCCAGACAAGGAAGGCACATCCCGGGGAGACCCGGAGCCGCCGGCTTCGCCCTAGAGCGGCGGGGAAGCGAGCGGCGCGGCGCCTTCGTAGGCGAGCCCGTGCGCGCGGCAGAGCGGGGGCGAAGCCTCCTGGGCGCACAAGAGTTCGGTCTCCTCGCTGGAGTAGACGGTGGTGTCCATGTCGTCCGAGTGGTACCCCGACTGGTACCCACTTGTCTGGTTGGAGGCTTCGGACATGACGGACTCGTTACTCTTGCTAGGCACCAGCGTGCTGCGAAAAACAAGCAGAAACAGGACTGAGCGAGCTGTGGAGACTGTCTTCTGGAGGCCAGGTGAGCGATTCCTGCCGGCAGCTGCTTTCCATCACCGCAACAACCGAAGCAAAATGGTGCACTTAGCAAAACTGGCTTCAAGCCTTTTTAAACATGCATTTGATTATAAGGAGAGACCTTTTCATATGCCCTAACTTCATTAACGCATGAAAAAGATATTTAATTTTATGACAATACAAGGAGTTAAGATTGCAACCGCAGGTGAAATGGAGAGAAAATTTTGAGAGGCTTCACACATTTCAGCTGTGGTGCAATCGTAACTGCAGTATACCTTTGTTTGCTCTGAAGTTGTCCTGAAAAAAGTAATTCCTGAGAAGCTGTCAGAGAGCATACGTGAGGTTTCAGCTCCGTGAAAGCCACTGTGCTTCCTGTGAACTGCACAATGAAACCCCTGTACAATGGTCTGAAAATACACCCAGGTACATCCTGAAAACTCAAGAGTCAGCTTTAGAAAAAAAGAAAGAAAAAGGAAAAAAAAAAGAGCTCTTTGTCATTGCAGACAGGCCCTCACAAATGCACTCAATTGTGTGCACTGGCTCAATTCCTTCGAGGGGTGGTTGATGCTTTTGCAGCTGATAAATACAAGTCCTTTCTGCGGTGCTAGCTGATGCTTCCAACAGTTGTGTTACCTCTCCTCTCCCGGTACCAAATGCAGATGACCAGGCATACAGTGCACAATTTTTCTTTGTGTTTTTAAATACAGTAAGAAAAGATTTTGTCTTCTAAAAATTTTACAAACCAATCGGTCTTCTGACATACTGCAAGCAAAAGGTCATATTCAATCCTACACGCAGCCTGAGCCTTACCTAAAGGGTATTTTCACTTGTTTATCGCTCTCTTCCAATGTCTTCAGCTCTTCAGATGCAAGAACCATCCCACTATCTGTCTGGTTTTCCTGCAAACGTGTTAGAAATGCATTAAATGGAAAGGGATTAAAAAAAAACACACTACAAAACAAGACATCAAGAGAAGGAAAAGACATACAAACAACAGACAAACTCACCTCCTGAACAACTTTTACAGTGGCTACCAATGGGACATCTTCAAATGTTTTCACACTCACAGGGCGGCTTTTTCTTTTGCTACCTTGTCGGTACTGACTGAAAAGAAAACAAAACAAAAAAAGTTTTGTGTCCAGTATCCACAACTTGGCTGCAAACAGCCCAATGATATCAGAATCCTTTTATCTCTCTACAGAGAAGTTAATCTTTTTTTCAAAACATATTATGCAAACCTCAAAATATCCAGTTATTGAAAAGGATGAACAGCTTAGAAAGTGGTATGTTTCTGACCTTCTGCTCCTGACAACCTTGATCTCTGAGCAAATTCTAAGAAACGGCTTTGAGAAAATAGCTCCTTTCCTCAGTTACACTGGAGGGCTTCACTTCCTGCAAGCTTCACTTAGAAGTATAATAAACAGAGGAGCCCTGGAGCACAGACATGTGTCTCTTCTTTGGACTGCACTTCTGAGACCCCTGGCTGGACCTAGGACAACAACAGCAGACTCAGCAGACTGCCGCCCTTAAACCATGGGGATCAGGACAGAGAGTGCTACATCTTTTGAAGGCTCTTCTCCAAAAGAAGCCCTCTGGTCAGGATGACATCCATAAAAAATATTGGACAAAAAAATAAAATTGACTTTCATGAAGGTACTAATACAGCAAACAAAACAGCTAGCCTCAGCTTTCTGTCTAAGTGGATATGGAATAGAATGGATGTTGTCCCAGTTAAACAGGCCCGATTTATGTTCCTAACAGCTAACGACGGAAAAGCCATGGAGTTAGAAGAGGTGACTGCATCCACATGAAATGCAAAGCTGGAGGCAATCGAGAGCATCATTCATCCCAGTTCCCAGCTTTGAGTCTAGCTATGCTGAGTCCTGCCTATCTCCAACAGACATTTATTTAAACTGGTGGGGATTTTACAAGTTCCCTGTGTAGCCTGCTCAGGTGTTCAATCACACTTTAGAATGTTTTTCAAATATAAAACCCAAATATAAAACCCAAATATTTGCTGCAAATAAAATTCATCCCCCTATGGGGAAACAGAATAATTAATTAGCATCCTCTTTCGAGCAACTTTTCATATACTGAAAACTGTTACTATGTTCCCTCTCCATTTTCTCTTCCTAGACTTAACAAAACCAGTTCTTTCAAGATCTCTGCACTGACCGTATCTTCTGCTCCTGTTACTCTGCAATGGTATCTAATCCACTTCCCAGCCAACCCTGCCAGGACCAAAAACATCTAGTGGACAATCCAGCCCACTTACCCCCCTGGACAACCTGACCTTGAATGATGAGAAGTTCATTCCACAACTTGCCTTCTTAGTCTGAAAGCTCCCCATGTGCTTGCATTTAATTGTCCACACAGGCACAGAACTGCATGGCCAGGACTACGGTTACCAGGGTGGTGAGGACTGGGAATCCCAGCCTCTTGATCTGAACGACCTCCCAGGTGTGGGAGTCCTGCCGCTGCTCAGCCCAGACAAGAGCCAGCCTACACGGGCTACAATGAATGAGATCCTCCCAGTTAAGCCAAGTTACTGTGCAAACAGGACGAGAAATAGTGTGCAGGCAGAGAGAGGCCACACGTGGAGTCCGACTCCTGCCCGGTGGCGGTGAGGGCTCAACTGACGTTCTGACAGTATTTCATGACACGTGTTTGCATTTTGTAATAGACAGTCCCATAAAAAAAAGGGCCAAAAATGCCCTACAGAAAATCAAAATCCATCTTCCCTGCTATCCACCAAACCAATTATTCTCTCAAAAAAAAGGAAACTTGGATTGGTTTGATTTGATTTTTTCTTGACAAATTCATGCTGGCCATTTTTAGTTACTTCATTTTCCTGTAGGCATTTACCATTATTTATCTGATTGTTTATTCCAGGATCATTCCTAGGATTCAAGTTAACCTGATTTCAGGGTTACTCCTTTTCTGTTTTTTCTAAAAACAGGCATTATCTTTACACTTTCTTAAATCTTTACCTCACCTACTGTCCTTAATGACAATCTTTCAAGGTTCAGAAATTGCGTATCTATTTCCTAAGCCAAATACAGCAGATGTTACGAGGTCCTGCTGATTTTAATTTACCTCAGCAATCTAAATATTCTTTAATATTCGCTGTTTTCCCTGTGCTTGCTTCTCCTCCTCCAGCTTTTAGAGATTGTATTTATCAGCCTCTCCTCACAGTTAGTACTTTTGTGAAGACTGAAAAAAGCATTACTGAACAGATCGATCTTTTCCACTATGTGTATAGCAAGATCTGTGCCTACAAACCAGAACAGAAGAATAAAGCCCCAGAACATGTCTGAAGCTCCCCACTTTGCCTCTCCTAGCATGGTTTCCACAAGTGCTTTCTCACAAACCCTGTCACACTGTAAGACAACAGAAAAGAGGTTCAAAGTCTCTTTAAAAGGTTGATGGAGAGCTTTTACTTCTGTTCATAACAGGAAGTGGGGACTGGGAAAAGCCACATAGGAAGCATTAGAAGTGGAAAATAGGTGTGATGTTTTCAATGTTAAATCATGCTTTTCTGTCTTTTAAATATTTATATTTTGGACTGCCCCACTACTAAAACATGGGGTTGAGAGTTCAGCTCTAGGACCGTAAGTTCAAATGAAGTGCAAAATACACTGTGCCTATCTAGTCTTCTCCAGGACCACATAAAAATGTGATCCCGCAGTACTCAAAATCATTAGGAACTTTGTCTTTGGTGGATATAATATAAGCAGTGAGGGAGAGAACTCCACTTTGTGGAAACCATATGAAAACTGCCAGCAGAGTCCATCGCTGCTCTGATGGTTGGGTCCGTCTCTGCTCTGATGGCTGGATCCATCTCCTATCCTTCTGCTTCTTCTGAGATTGCAGCAAGCACCTCAGGGCTCCCAGCATCTAAGCATCTGAATTTGATCTTGGACATCACTGGATGAGAAAATATCTTTCTCCCTTACATCCTGTGCCTGAGGTCCTCACAATGTCCAACATAAGTCCTGCTTAACTGCATTACTACAAACTCCTCATCAGGGGAGTCACCTCTGCCACAATACCCAACAGCATCTACCACTGTTGGTCCATCGTGGATGCCCCAGCAGCCCACTAGAAGCAAGCAGTAGCCAAAATCCAGTGATGACACTATTTAGGTCGCATTCCCCTTGGCTATCAATTCATGACCTATTTACCAACATTTCACTTTAGGAGGGTAAATGACAGGGAGGTTATTAATGACAGATCTATTACCATTAATATTTTAGGGAGCTGCAATACAAGAGTGTGAACACAACTGAATTGGATTGGTAAAACTTTGTATTTGTTCTGGTTCTGAAAAACTAAATAACAAATATTCGTGCATTTTTTTGAACGAGAATACCAAATCTTGAAAGGGTAGAAAACAAAAAAAATTCCCTAGCATTTGGGGAGGTAAGAAACTAGTTTTTGCCTGCAAAAACTCTACAGATTCATTCTTATCCCTATGGAGGAGGTTAAATATGGACCAGGCAGCTGAAACCTCTTCCTTTCATTTTCCCTGCCCCCAGCATGAACAAAACCTGCCCAGAGGCCCCAGTAGGATGTCCACCATATAAAATACCTAATTCCTGCTGTGTTGTCATAATGGAATTTAGGATCACAGACTTCCTCTTCCTCCCTACAGGAAGCAGGTGAAGTTGGGAGAGAGAGACCTGAATCCTCTTCCATATTCAGCGATACTGACAAAGGAAGGACAATGTAGTCTTTACCATCCTGTGGAATGCAGTGAAAAAATACAAAAATTAAACAAGGCTACAGAGATACACAGACATAAACAGCTACACACACATACGTGGAGAATGCAGCAGTCCAACAGAGCTACCCTGGTTGTTTTATTAAACTATGAGCATTATACCACCCTTACAGGAGCAGCTTCATTAAAAGAGGGAAACTTAGTAAGAGCCACTGCCAAGTAGTTTTCAATAAAAGAAAGAGATTTATATATGATATACCATAACATAATGCATAAAATGCACTTTTTCTTTATGTCTTTGAAGTAAAAAATTTAAATCTTAGTAATGTTTGAATTGCAGTGACACAAAGAACATTAACCTGAGGGAAAAAAATAACCTTAAACTGAAAGTGAGATTGAGTTGGACTACAGCATGTGAATCATGAAGCCTAAATTAAGTATAAGAAGTAAATGAAAAAACATTTTAAAAAATTTCTTCCACTTGTTTACATTTCTGCTCTAAAGCATGAAGAGAAAAAATGGATTATGCATCCTTCAGTACTGTGTACCTATTTATAATCACGTCAGAACTAATTTTGTAGATTCCCCCTTTTCTCTAATTTTTTTTGCTTTTATCCCTTTTGCACTACAATAGGACACATGTATAATTAGGTATTAGTTATCAGACAGTAAATCGTGTTTGTCTTTTATAGTCACAGTACACTGCAGTTTATGACTAAATCATTAGTAATCCAACCATATTAGGTTATGGGCAAATATACATACGGTATGTTCTGAACATAGAAGGGAACATGTTTTTTACTGTGAGGGTGACCAAGCACTGGCACAGGTTGCCCAGAGAGGCTGTGGAGTCTCCATCCTCAGAGGTATTAAAAAACCATCTGGACATGGTCCTGGGCAACCGGCTCTAGGTGCTTGAGGAGGGGGTTGGACCAATGACCTCTAGAGGTCCCTTCCAACCTCAGCCAGCCTATGATTTTGTGATACGTAAGATTCAAGCTGCCCTGTACGAAAGTGAACAAATTCTATCCTTTCTGAGTTTTGGTAGGCACAGAAGACACAATACTTCGGAAGGACAGGTAATTCCCATCACTACCAATAGGTCAGAAAGGGAGAACTAGCCTAATAGGAGAGAATGTGGCAAAATCCAGCCTCCTTCATCTGAATGCTCACATCTATTGCCCTGGCCTTGTCCACGTTTGTGGTGCATGAAGAGGGAGCCGCAAGATGGAGAACCCAGGAGGGAGGGAGGCCCGCTGTACCCCACCTGGAAGCAGTGGGCTGTCTTACCACAACGCCTGTACATTAGACAAGTTTAATACTCTTATCCACATGGAGCTGGTGACAGGCAGTGAAATGCCTGTATCCTTGTCTTCCAGAAGAGTCATTAAAGACACTGCATCCCACATCCTCACATATGCTAAGATATCCATCTTTGGCACAGTAAGATCAACAGGAGCTACCTGCCGAAATGCCTCTGCAGTACGCAGAGAAATTGGCGGCAGAGCAGGGAATTGAGCCTGTGCCAACAACTCCTCAGCAAGACAGCTAAGTAACCACAGTGGTGATGTCGTGGGAAGCCCTTGCTGGCAGGGCAAGGTGGCTTTTGGTTACCACAACAGACCTCTGTGATCTTTCCCCCCCCAGGTCATTCTTCTCTGCCAGTTGCCCCAGCTGCTGGTCAGTAACAGGAGCAGTGGAAGAAGCCCAGGCTCCCCTACGGCTCCAGCGCACGATACCCAGCCATGGGATTTCATGGTGGTTGGTGGGACAGGCAGGGTTCAGCTGGTGCTTTTAGCAACCAGAGAATACATTTCATGTACCTGACGGACGTTGGCTTGCAGTAAATTCCCCAGGTGCTCCACCAGCTCTGAAAAAGTTGGTCTCTGCTTAGGATCTCCGTGCCAGCAATCCAGCATTGTTTGGTACCTAGAAGGACAAAGCCCATTAAAATATCAGCATAAAGAAAACAGAACCTATTGCCTGCTCAAGCATCTGCTATTATTGTGGGGTAAATGTGGGCAGGTGGAAGAACAGTTCCTCACATTTCTGGTGTTGTATAGTCTGGTGCTCTCATTCTTGTTCCTTCTTTCAGTCTTCTGCAAAATTCCTCATCAATTTTCACTCCAGGATATGGCGATGCACCTAAAATGAGAGCAATGGTAATTTTAATGCATTAGACTCTTAAATTCTGGGATTAATTTTCAAACAAATAATTCGCTATGGCCTGAGTTAATAAGGTAATTCAGTATATTTGGATGTGCAAACAATTTATATTTATGATGGCAACAGCAACTGATTGAGTAAATGAGGCACATAATCACATACTGAAATTGTGTGAAGAAGCATTTCAAGTCCATGTTCCTACATTTGCATTTTTAAGGAAATTTGAGTATTTTATTTCAATGAAGAAAATAAACAGGAAATTTTCAAGAAGTAAAAAAAAATGCTAAAGATGATCCAAGAACACTTTGACTGTTTTCTTCAGATTCTGTTGTTTAAAGTTTAAGATGGCTCAGTAAAATTAAAGTGACTCACCTAATGAAAATATTTCCCACAGCAGAACTCCAAAGGACCATACATCACTCTGAATGGTATATACTCTATCAAAAATGGTTTCTGGTGCCATCCATTTTAGGGGTAGTCTGGCCTAAAAGCGTTTCCATAAACAAAAAGGTATCACAGTTTAGCAAAACACTGAGTTTCCACAAACCCATTTAAGGTGAAAAAAAAAGAAGTCCTGATATCATATTAATTCTCTCTCAAATAGAGAATCCAAAACTTACATCTCCTTTCCTGACGTAATCTGGGTCTTTGTAGATATCTCGAGCCAAGCCAAAATCACAGATTTTGACCACGTTATTGTCTGACAAGAGGATATTACGAGCAGCCAGGTCCCTGTGGATGCACTGCAAAGAGAAGTAAACAACTTCACATGCTGCCTGTCGTCACAGCTCTGTCCACGGGGCTGATCTCTTTCACATATGTGCTCTCCTACCCTCAAAGGCCAGATAATTCTTAAAACCTTTTAAGAAAAAGAAACCTCAGCATCAACAGTTACTGATTTTAAGTGCTTTTTTGATGGTCACAACTGATTTGACTCAGGGAGACTTGTGTTCCAAAGTCCAAACATACATCTGTTTACCCACTACGCAGAGAGGCCCTTTGAAGTTAGCTAATTAATTATCCTAAGAAGCTGACACAAAACAGGTTCAGATCTGATTACCTTTAGATTTACTTAGGTTCACTCAAATCTATGTACTCCTCCCTCTCTCTGAAAAACATACCACACTAAAATGCCGATTTGATTCCAATACAAATTAATCTTGACTACAAACAGAAAAGTCCATGCCTTTACCTATGCAGAATGACAGCTTAGCCAACAACCCAAAGACTTCAAAACTCAAGCCTCAATAGCTTGAAGAAAGCAAGCCAGGCTCTGAAAGTGGCTGCAGATTTGCTTCTAGAATGGCCTAGAAACACAGATCCTGGAAAGACATCCTTTTACATATACACACCAACCAGAATGTATAAAATGTAGACAAATGCACATTTTTAGAAAAGACTCTTAAGTCTGCTCTTGAACGCCTAGCCTGCACTCTAGAGCAATGTTATACTCCCTGCTTCTATTGCCTTTTCCCATTTCTAAGTACTTTTTTTTCTATACAGCTGCAGGCAATTCCTTGCTCTTGCTGGAATTTATGTCCTTTCAAACATGTACTACATGTATTCAGGATCAAACCACAGAACAGCACTTCTGGAAGGCCAAAATGCAAGTGAGGCGCTGAGGTGCTATTGATTGCCAGGGTGTCTTTGGCAAGAGATTCTCCATGGAGGCATCCACGAAGTTTCATAGGTGAGCATCATGTCTCCTCACACGCAAGTGGGATCTTCCAATCCCAGTTACGGGCAACCTCCTCAGAGCAAACTCCTTTACTCTAGTTTAGCTCCGGTTACCAGGGATTTGTCCCTAATTCCTTTAATCATTCTCATAAGACAGCTCCCCTCCTCCAACCATTTAATCATTCTTCTATGAGTCGGTGACCCGTAAACCTTATACAGATCACTAACATTTGTGTCAATAAATGCATGGGCTGTTTCACTCTGTAGTATTAATGATACGGGTATGTCTTAGGGCAAAAAGAAAATGTTGCAGATGACTGCTAGTCCAACGATGAACATGCTGTTTCCTTCTATAGACCTACAGCACTATTTCCTACAGTCAAATAAATAACATGCCACTCTTCCTGAGAAGTTCCTTACTTTGCGTGAAGCCAAGAACTCCATTCCCCTCGCCACCTGGAAGCTATAACAGATGAGGTCCTCCATGGTCAAAGGGTTCTTGCAAAGGTCTTCAGGACCAGCTGTAAAGAATCAGACAACAGTCAAACATGCCCTTTGTCACTGATTTCACCCATAACTGCTTCTTAGGCAAAAGTCCATCTTAACCTTATGCCACATTGAACTGGAAGAGCAAACCGAGACCTTTTTGGGCTGTATAATTATCACTAACAACCCATTTTACACCAAACTAGTCCTGTGTAAAATAAACTTTGCGATGATGGCTTATACCCCAGACCTCCTTGCTTATTTCCAGAGTTCCCATCAGTGGAAAGATTTGCGAAACAATCCCAAAAGAGAAACAATCCCAAAAGAAAAACAATCAAAACTCAGCTCACAAGTTCCTAGGACACGAAAGACTTAATGTGGTTTCAGAAGATGGATTTGGAAAACGATGAGAGGGAGGCCGCACCTAGTCCTTACAGGGGAAGAATATGCCACCGGGAGAAAGACTTGAATTTGGCAAAAAGCCCTGCTAATTTAGAATAAGCATAAGCTCATCCTCTAGTGACCTTGAGGAATAACATACTCAAGTATCCAAAAAAGATACCTAGGCATTTAGTTCCTGCTGAAATAAACAACTCAATGACTTTCCTCAGCTCTTGATTTTAAGAAGAAATCCACCAAGAATTACAACACTGGTGGCTAAAACCATCTCAAGGCCTGATTTAGGTCTGCACACTTCTTATAACACCCCAGCTCAGAGGGTCAGTGGTTACACCAGAGAGGTCTAAAAAGGACCAAAATGGTGTGGAAATGCATAAAGTGCATGCCTGACATTACCTATTAGGATCGCATTGAAACCACAAGATCATCCTCCCTGTTAACATACTGATGTTTTTCTTTGCATTGAATGACTTTTAGTAGAAGTACAGGCAGTTGAGCTACGGCCTCCCTCCTGACCAATCTGATCCCACCACTTGCTGAAATCAGCAGTCTCTGAAACATGTTGGCAGCACTGAGCACTTTGTGCTGCCTCTGCCAAAGGAGAACATGGCAAATGCATCAGTGAAACCGCTGCAGAGGGTACATATATCCAGGGGAGGCTTTGAATGAGCGGATAATTCAGGTTTCCTGTTCCTGACAGGCCACCTGCACAGAGGGAAGGCAAATCAACCTCTCTGCTAATATGAAGTGAAGCAGATGGCATTTCATGATATTTAATTTCTGGGTAAACATTGAGGAAATTCAGTTAGCATCCTGGCGCATCCCTCTCTGCACTGCTTTCGGAGTTTGCGCTCTGCGACTTTCCCTGAAGACACGGGAACGTTAAATAGACAGATCTCCAAAAGGCAGTGCACTAAAAATGCACCCTTTGCAGACAGGACATTACCTGGGGTTGGGCTGAGGGGTTTGGGATGCTGAACTAGATGATCCATAGCTTGGAAGCTTTGGTTATCCAGGAAATACCTCGCACACAGTTTTGAGGGAGCTTTGGAAATCACACGGTCCCCAATGTCCCTCATCAGCCCCCACCAATGACAGCTGTTGAAGACATATCCTACCATCCTCCTCTTCCACATCACTGAGGGACCGCTCCTCCACAAAGCCAGAGCTTGCTGAGCTCTGGCTGCTCGTGATGCTGTCCAGCCGTCGCTTCAGGTCCGCAGAGACATCACCAACATAGTTCTCCTTCCCCTGCCGAAACCTGGCGCTTTTGGCCTAGAAATGGGAGGGGAAAGTGGGAGAAATCAGAAGCAGAAAGTGTGCCACACGCTTCCTCGGGAGCGGCAGCGACACTCCCCACAGTCTATGCCACGAGCACCCCTGAAGGCAGGGAGGGCAGCCCAGCACTGCCATGACCAGTTGGGGCACCAGGCTGGCGCAGTGACAGTACTGGCAAACCCCAACCCATGCCTGTGCAGGCTCACCAGCTCGAGCACCCTTTGCCACTCCACAGCATGGCTTCAGCCTGCTCCCACGTCCTCCCAGCTGCCCCCCATCAACATATCCACATGCCTGGGAATAAATGCACGCTGATGAGCTGGCCTTCTCAGCCCCCTGGTGCCCACCACTTGTGAAGCACGCATGGATGCTGCTGAACCCCCTCTCATACTCTTGAGCCTCTCCGTGCTGCTACGGCTTTACCTCCCGCTGCTGCAGAGACCCTTCTGCTAAACCTCTACCTTGGCCAAAACCCTAGCAGCCCTCAAAATCTGATTTATTTCCTTCTTCCCCAAATCCACCGAACGCCTCTAGGGAGGATGCCAGCCCTGCAGGCTTCCTCCACTATGTTTCCATTTTCTCCTGCTTTGGTTTGGTGACTTTTCTGCCCTGACAGAGCTGGGTTTTTTCCGTTGCTGATTCCCATCCCCACCGCTTGTGTAAGCAAGGGTCAGCACCCTTGTGAAACCCTGCCTCTTCCTTCAAGGCCTCTCAGATATTTGTTTATCCTTTTTACCTCACAAGAGGATGCAGTGAGTTGCCTTTGCCAATACAAAATAGTAAACAATGACTCCAAGGATAAAGAAAAATAACCCCCTGGAGAACCGACAAGCAGTTTGAAGAAGCTCTTATCTAAACACAGCAGCTGCAGGAAGACTGAAGTTCAGGTCTACCAGCATGGCAGAGCACAGCCCAGGGGCCTCCCTCCTGGCTGTAGGTAAAAAAGGTACAGTCCTAAGCATGATGCTCAGTGCTGAGTACCTGCAGCCATACTCTTCATCCAGCAATCTGACCCTCGGAGGGGGACGGATCCTCCCAACCCTCTCCAGAAATCAGATGCTCTCGGAGAGGTGACCAGAAATGAGCTTGAAAATGCCAATCTCCATCCCCACTCTCCTTTCAAACCAGGATGCAAAGAGGGGCTGTTGTGACAGGAACTTGCGTTTGCAAAGGACGGGGAGGTGAACTCATAAACTCATGAGATACATCACTTATACAAAGTGATTAACAGCAAAAAAAATGTATAGCCTGGTTCAGCAATGAGCCAAGGGGATAGCAGAAAGGATAATCACATGACAGAAGACACCTAAGGATATCTGATGGATATATGCACTAAGCTGGGAGTACAGTTATTTAAGGTGGTCTGGAGCTTAACTAAGAAAGGAAAAAATTCAGGCTGATAATCAGAAAAAAACTTCCTGACAGATACGGCCAAGTGTAGAATAATCTGCCAAGGGAAATAGTGGAAGCCCAGTTCCTTTGCACATTTTAAGCTAACAATAACAAAAGAGCTACATTGCAGGGGCCAGGGGAAAGACTAGATGACCTCTGATGTCTCTGCCATCTCTCATTCCCATGAGAAGTACTAGATATTCAGCATCCCCAAGGATTGCCACTACAGTCGGCACTAGAAACAGAAACATCGTGTGTGGAAAAAACCCACCAAATCAAACATTACGCTGTTAACCTTGACTCCTTACCTTGTACGGGACAAATTCACTCCTCTTGCTCCGTAGGTAAGCTGACAGATTTCCAAACTTGCAATATTCCACAATCACCATGAGTGGGCCTGTATAACACATAAAGCAGTTCCTTAGAAGACCATTTATATCCCACCTTACCTCACAGCGCAATTTGTCACTAGAAATACATACATTTCAAAAAGCATTCTACCACCCAGGGGTTTTTACAAATACCAGTAATTAAAACCAATCTAATCAAAGCAGGGAAATGATTCCTCTTCTGCTGTATAAGGAAGGAGAAGAGAGCACATACTTTTGAAGATCACAGGCCTAATTTCATATGTGAAAATGTATAGTGCTGTGCTTATACTTAATGTGCCAATAACTGCCAATGCTAATTGACATTGTAAGGATGCGACATACATATTTGAATGAACTTCAGTGCAATTAACCACTCATCTGCAATGAAGTACACACATGATTATCCATGCATTTTTGTGTGGGCAGTTTAAGTCCTAAAAACTTACGACAGGAATCTCTGTTTCAGACATATATGCCTTAATATACAGTCCAAATATGGTATTTCATGCTCAAATTCCTTCATACAGGCATATGCTACAATGATAAATTTCTATCCTAGGTTCCAGATACTGGCCATGTCTATTTTATTATGGAATAAACAGGGGAAAAAATATTTATGGATTATGTTTCCTTCAACTACTGCGCTTCTGTCATGGAACTTTACAAATTAAATTCTGATCCCACAGTAAGCCAACAACTCAGCTTCCCTGAAAAATGATTACTGAGTTACTTTACACTGAATTTCTTCCAAATTAGCATACAGTGCTGGATTTGTTAAACAAAACATCTGTCCCCGATTATAAAGTAAAATAGGTTCATCCACCCAGAGCTGGACTCCAAGTTGCAATCTCCCCTCCTACACACACACACAGAGGCACCCACAGCCCATCCAAAGCCAGGGAAGGAAGTCACAGCTTGCAATTGCACCGTAGCCGGTGACAAGAATAAGACCAACTTGTTAAATCTGGTACTAGACTCACACCCAAAGTCTGTTACACGGGGGGTGTCCACTATAACAGCGGATCTGAGGTACAGAAAAGCAGTGATAGAACAACTAAGGGATGGAGCTGGATGTAGAACTCAGGACTTCTGAGCCCTTATTCCATCTCTGGACCTGCACATTCTTATCAGAATTTCTTTTTAAAAAAAGAAGACATTTCTTCCCGATCTGAATTTTCAAATGGAATTTTCTGTGCAGCAGAAATGGCAGAAATAGGGTTTTCATTAGTACCTTTCCACCCACTGAGAACTTACCTCCTGGCTTTGTGCAGGCTCCAAGTAAATTGACAACGTTGAGATGGTGGCCGATATGAATGAGGATCTTCAGCTCTGACATAAGTGCTCTGTGCTCACTATGGGTCGCACCCTCTGCAGAGGTAAAACAACACAGATCAGGAGCATCACAGACAGAAAGGTTTTCCCCTCCTCTGCTTTCTCTTCTGTTATTTTTCCAGCCCATCTAGTGAGAATTCTTGTTGGTTGGTAGCCTGGATCAGCTGTGCTGCAGGACACTGATGAAAGCTAGGCACATGCATGACAGGGTTGCTTTTGTTCTGCTTTTAAACATTTTCCAAAGTTTGCCAAGGGCAGTACATCAGAACAGGTACACAAACAATCCAGATTAGCAAACATCTTTTTTCCTACAGACCCTTTGAGCAGTTTGTACTCTGCTGTTTGACCCTCCCAGCCAAGAAGAGATAGAAACATTGTTCCATAGCCTTTGCTGGGGTTCACGCTAAGGGTCCAATGGGTCCACAGACTGGGGGAGACAGGGCCAGGGCCAAACATGCCTGACCCTGCAGCCTTACCAAAAGCCTGGAGACATGGCTGGTGTCCTCATCCCGCAGGGACAGAAGGGGAAAAGAAAAGAGCTGAAGCAGTGGGGAGAGAGGTGCGGAGGAAGCAGCTCTCTGCACGCTGACTGAACAGTAGGAAGCTGGAGGGACAGGGCTTTCTAATTTTTATTGTCGTTACTGCATGCTCATCCCATTGCAATGAGTCTGCAGCAGGTCTTACCTGTGCTTGTGACTGCTCACATTGTACTGTCAGAAATCCCCCGGCTTTCCCACCCTTCCTCCGGTACACCACAGGGTGGGATACAACCCCTGGCTACTGGGAGCCCCATTTTGCTGCCCCAGCTATGTCCTCCTCAGGAACAGTGTGCCTGGGAACTGCAGCTTTCAACTCTCCTGTGGTGAAAGCAAGGCACTATAATATGATTTAAAGTGAGGAGAAAGCTGTTCAAAACTATTAGTCATTTTGGACTGTGCCTAAGCCATTGTCTGAGACTTGCAGAAAGCTCCCTACCAGGCTGCATAAGGCAAAAATGGACACATGCAAATTGCTTGCAGGAGCAAGTTTATATTCTGAACCTGAGTAGGTCTATAAAGCAATGGCTAAGAAACCACAGTTGCAGTGCTCCAATTATTGATGAGGTAAAGGCATGTACTTTCCCTAATCATTGCTTCATGACACCAAGTGTTAAGCTAAACTTGTATACACCACGGGTACAAACATTTTGGTTTTTTTCTGTCTGCTGGTTATAGTATTGGCAATTAGGGATAACTATATTGTGTATGCAAGGTGAAGTTTTAGTCATCATTTTTACCTTTAAGCATTTTGACTGCCACTGTTCTGCAGGTAGCAGTTTTGTCGATCCCAAACGCGTCTGCTTCTATGACCTGGCCAAAAGCTCCACGCCCAAGAGGTTTACCTTGAAATGAGAAGATGAACATACTCTGATTTATTTGCCTGGCACAGTAGGCAAAAGATGCAGAATAAACAGCAACTCTAAACTGAATTTATGTATCAGAAATTAACAGAGGGCTGATAATGGGGAGAGGATGCGTTATATCCTACGGGACCGCAGAGCCCACCCGGGGGTCCTGCATCAGGGCAGCCCCATGGCAAGCCAGGACCTGAAACACCCCCCTCAGCACAGGGCTGTCTGCAGTATCACTAAATGGCTTGTGCAATGAAGACACACCTAGCTTTAGCCGGTCTCTGGGAAACTCCCACTTGCTGGCATCATATGGGAGCCGTTCACAGTGTTCGTCTATAGGGACTTCATCAGGATCCATGATGATTGACAAGTAGCCAGTCTTCATGTCCCCTCCATTGGCCTGGAAAATAGTATTAGTTGTAGTTGCACAGATTTTTTGCTGGTGATGTGCAGGCAAAGTGCCATTTTCTCACTTTGTAGTGTTCTGCTATTTCCCAGAAATGCCAGGCTACCATTTCCCTACACCATGTCATTGTGAATGTGATCATCATTAATTACTTGCACTTTTTTTTTGTTAATAAACAAAACCAGCCTTGTGAAGGCCTGTTCAATTAAAAACAAATTTCTGTGCCCCCGGTTCCAGGCAAGAATGTTACGGCAGGGAGAGAAAAAATGTGTCTGTTGATTTAAGAACAATGGAAAGAAACAACACAAAAGGCCTCAAGTCAGCTCTCATTTGTCATGCAAGACCAGTGCTGATAGGACGGTACGAGAATTTTTTCATTACCCGCTTAACGGTCCGGAGGATGATTACAAGAAGCAACCAGAAGAACATGGCAATCACTGCAGTGCCAACGAGGATAATGAGCTCCAGATTTGTTTTCTCTTCAGCGCCTGGGAAGACATAAATGAATATCTGAGTGATAGTTGGAAGTGTATTGGTTTTCTTCATTCATTAGAGAATGGAGGTCCTTGTTCTGAAGGTTTGTTTTAAAAGTGCAACATGGAGCAAGGAAAAGAAAGCAAAACAAAACAAAAAGCTTGGGTTTTTATGTTGGAATATTATGCTTAGTTTCGTGCTGTTTTACACACCACCCAATTTCTTAGCATCAGCTTTGTTCCAAGGACAGTATCTGAATCTTTGGCAAATATAAAAAAGTAAAATCTCACATTTTAAAAAGAAATCACTGGTTTAGAATACTCAAAATGATTGACTCTTTCTCCAGAAACCAAAAAAACCCCATCATATAGTAAATAAAGTGCTGTGAGAATGACCCAGAGACCAATCTCTCTTGTCTCTTTACATGCTTCAGCTGGGGCATGAAAAAACGTGATTCTTCAAGAACACATGAAAATAAGGTCTTATTTACAACATCCCTTTTGCAGTAAAATAGTCTCCAGCAGGTACCACTTGAACATCTATTAATGCGCAGGAGCAGCTTTCTTCTTCAGCTCTCGTTCGCTACATCATGCTCCTGTGTTTCGTCCCTCGCATCACACAGATTTTCCTACACAGGAGCACACTCCGCTGCATGACCCCAATGAGCTGCACTGTAAATTTATTGGAGTGAAATAGCATGTCCTACACAGATTTCCAACTTCTACAGGCATGCCCCATCCATATTTACTACAACAGCTGAAATCTACATTGATGTCAGCTGCAGATAATTTCCACCCCATGAAACATATTGCCCAGCATCTTAATATCCTAATGGGACCTATAAGAATAACAGGATACTGCTTTAATTACCGTAACAGAAGAGATCGGACAATCACCCTGCCTTATAAGACAGAAGTTTGTGAAGGATTCAGTGACTAAATTTTGCGAATGTACTAATATCAAAGGCAAGGAGCTTTTAGTTTGAGGCTTCTCATTGCAACTCTTCGTGGAAAGTCCATCATGGTTCCAGCTACTCAGACTGCAGACTAACCTCTTGTTAGGATTTGTTGTTTATTATTTTGAATTGCATTTCAGTGTGCCACAATAGGACAAGTGAGAGACGGGTCTCACAAATGCTACTTTCAGAGCTTGGTGGACTAAGGCTGGAGTCCTCTAACCCAAAACCACTACCTGTTCCTATCACTGAAATGGGATGGCAATGACAACAGACTGCAAAAAGTCTTCTCTCTGTTTTTCTGAGATGCTGTGACAGCAATGACATTGTTTAAAAAGTTACAACTGTTAAGAAACATAGGATGACAATTACGTTACCAAATGAATAGAGATGCCCCAGGACACCTGCAGGTTTGGGTAGGTTCTGTTGTATAGGTTTGCATGTAATATAGACTGGCAGAGTTTTCTTTGCAACCACAAGTAAGATAGATTCAGCTTTTGTTGAAAAGCACTAAACAACATTGTAGAGAAGAAAGCATCAGCCTCAACAGCTGGGATCACAACGGCTATGACAGCACCCAATCTGAGCTTGACAGGAATGGTCAGGACTTTTCACAAATCTCACGGTGTATTTTCAAATCTCCAATCAGGATAGCTAGTAGATTTTCCTTTTAGTGATTATAAAGATTTCATGCATAATCAGGAAAGAAGCTAACACTAACCCTCCACTGAAAAAAAAGCCACTGCTTTTCTGCATCCGAGGACGTTGCAGGCAAGGCAGGTATACAGCCCTCCATCTTCTTTCCTCACTCGACGTATGGTTAGTGTTTTGTTTCCATCTTTCAAAACAATACCTGGAAAAAAAATCACGATTCTTAGTTCTGCTATTTGTGTTAAAAATTCAACATTAAGCTTTTCATGGTGAAAATCAGCAGTGAGTCCCATGAAAGAAAGCCCTTAAATGATAAAAAATTCTAGCAAAGGAGCAATCCGCACCTGAGTCTTCAACAAGGGTTTCGTTATTTTTAAACCACATGATGTTTGGAGGAGGAATGCCATTCGCTGTGCATGACACTTCTATGGTTTCACCTATGTTTGTTGTTTGATTTTCCAGATTTCCTACAAGGGTGGGTGCCATGGGCTCTGTTGGTTCAAAAATATGGCAAAATTACTGACCATTAAAGAAAACATCCATTCTTGCAGTAATAGCACTTGATGACACTCTACACGCTTGGCCCAGTAACAAAGTCTCAAATCCTTTTATAACACCAGCAGCCACAGCGTTCTGTTAAGATCATAGATAAACTTCCACATGACATGAAAAAATTACATAATAGCTAAGAAAATTTTAACAGTAATGATGTAACCTGCTTTAGATGGTTTAATTTGTAACTGCTCAGGCTGCTGAGGGAAGAGGGAATAGGTGAGAAATTGCTTCCCTCACATTTCTATTTCCAGGGTCATTACGAGAAGTCAGATACTGCTGGTCCATCAAACATCCATTCAGGACAGACCGCAAACATGCGTAGATATTTTCCTGAATCTGACTAATCAGCCTAGACATCTATGTCCCAAAGCAAAGTCATCACTATTTGTGTGAAAAGCTGATTGATTATCAGCTTGCATTGCTTGCACCTGAATACCAGCATCACTTCATGAGTGTTAAATTATAGATGCTACTTCAAGCTCAAGTCAGTGACACAAAGCAGTAGCATTAATGCTATGAATACACACATGCATATACCGCTAGAGGGAAAAATGTGTTTTGAAAATAAAATTGAGAAGTTATTGAGCTAAACACATGCCATTATTTGTGCAAAAGCCAAACTCAGGTCCTTGCACAGCACAGTGGCTCGGTCAGTGTTTCCTCACTGCTACTGATGAAATAGTAAGTCCCTGCTGCCCAGACAAGCCCCAGACCTGCATGTTGTAACAAATGGTCTAAATCTATTTATCAAACCGAGTGCACCATTAAGCCAACACATGCAAGGCCTGAAGATACCAAAACCTGACACTACTGCAGTTATTTTCATACACAACCACCCATTTTGGTTCACAGTAAGAGATCTGTACCTTGAACAGTGAGGTGCTTCACCAGGCAGTGCTGTGTTTTAGCCTTTTTGTCCTGAGCAATGCAAACATAGTCTCCTCCATCCTGGAGGGAGATGTTATGGAGAATGAGCTCTAAGGTGATATTTTCACCATTGATATTTGAAACTGTTGCATTCAGCTTCTGGAGAGCATTGAGGTTCTTGCAAACAGGCATGGGCAGCCCTCCAAAGGGAGTCTGTGAAACATGAGTGCTGAGTTTGTACCACGATAGCTTCTCAAAGGTGAATTTGTCTGCCGTGCATTGCAAGGACATGTTATCCTTCTCTGTGAGCTGATTCCGAGGCTGGAGATTAATTTCAAGACCCCCTGCAAGTTAAAAAAATAAAATAAATTCCTATTAGGTTGCACATTTTGTTGCAACAGTAACTTGAAAAAGCCATTGTACAAATATAGCCTTATCCTCACCTTGGCCAGTTGTAAATAAGGAAACAAAACACTGAAAAATCAATCGATCATTTATGTAAAGAGTACAATCTCATTAAAAACAATACATTCAAAATGGATCAAAAAAAGGCCTGTGTAATGAATACAGTTCCTCTTACTGTGGAAACTTCTGGCAACCTAAGATGATTCTTATTATTATCTTATAGTTCATTTTTAGATTTGGATTAAAATATTATTTAGCAAGTGAGATGGGGACTGATTTTCAAGAAGTCAGAACCTCTTTGCCCCAGTTTTTGAAAATGTTAGTCTTAGCTTTTACCGTATGTCTTTACTCATTTTGTGACACTACCATAATTTCTCTGTAGCTCTTTTAAGTGACTGCAAAAGCTCAATAGCAATCACTCTCCGGACAACAGTGCCCATTTTGCATCATTTTCATGGGACGAACACTCCACTGATGCCGGCAGAACTAATCCCTTGGCTGAAGTTAGGTGGTGACTTTAAAGGCTGCATTAGGAAAACCTAAATTCCTAAAGAATGAAAGGATTTTATAAAGGACAGAAATCAGACAACAACATTGAAGCACCTGCCATTAGCGAAACAGACAAAATAACATTAATTTAATATGACTGTCCTCAACAGGGTATACTTACTCGTCACATGAAAGGAGATAACTCTCTCACTTGACCCAGCTATGTTCGTAGCCATACATCTATATAAAGCAGATACATTCGCTGCTTGAATCACGAGGGTACTCACAGTCTACAAAAAAAAATCACGCAATTTCATACCGCGTCAGTGCTAAAGTACATACATGAGCCCAACCACCTCAACAGCTCAGCAAAGCACTCTGCAGGTATCTGCACAACCAAAAATCCCTCCACAGCACAAATCCATGGCACAGCAGGAGCACAGACCCCTCCTGATGTTTACATTTTTTTTCTTAAGTCTGTAACAATCAGGCAAAAGAAAACCAAGAAAAAGCAGCCTGCCAGAGGCAGACTTCAGTATACATGTTAATAAATGTTGCACCCACAACTTTTTCTGTTCTTCAGTCTCTCCAGCTTCTTCCTATTACAGTTAATTGGCAAGATTAACTCACCTAACTTCAGACTGCTAAAAGGTAAGCACTGAAATCTAAGTAAGTTACGCTCCTCAATGGAGACTCACTTTGAGTCAATGTCTAAAGGACTTGCAAGTGTCTACCTCTGCCTATTGGCTTCAGTAGAAGCTTGCACGAGTAGCTGAGTAGAGCCCCAAGTTTAACCTTTCATGAAAAGAGTCTCATCTCTAGTGATATATTTCCAGATATGTGGCTGCTGAAGAGGGCTAATCATCCCCAACCAACAGAAAAGAAAATCTGCTCACCTTTGTTTTCCCAGCAATCGTAACAACTCGGTGCTTAATTTCAACCTGATTCCCACCCTTTCTCTCCGAGATCACTTTCCATTTCCTGCATGCATACGGATTGGCTCCTGAGCGAACTTTCCTGAGATATAAGTAGAGACATATGCATTAGAAAACATGAATATTTGCCCTTCAAAAGAGTTGTTTCGTGTTCTCTTTATAGTATGCATATATTTATCTATAAATCAGATGCATCACTGGCCACAGCCAGCATATGGGAAGGAAGAGTATGTTTCTGGAAACATTTCTATTATATTGAACCCTACAACCTTCTGGGACCTTTGTGCTCTGTAAAATAAGAACCCCCAAGCCGAAAGGTGAATTTCCTAATTAATCTGCCTGTGTCAGCTCCATCAGGATGCTTGGAGGGAAGCAGCTATTCTGGGAACAAACCTCCATTCATGATGATTCAAGTTAATTTAGTTCAAAGGAAGACAGAGAGACACAGAAATCACTGAACTCCCTACAAGAATTTCTTGAGGACAGTAGCCATTGTGTAGGAAGCAACCAGGCACCAAAGGAAGAAACTAGTGGAAATTATTTTAAAAACAACAACAGGAAAGAAGAATGCTTTTTTTTTTTTTTTTGGCTTTTTTTTTTTTAAAGGAAATCTGGGCTTATGGCAGGCCCAGATAAGGGAAGCTGCGTGAATCTCAGTCAGGCACTCTCTCTATCATTCCCCAACATCAATCAGTGCACTTCCTCCAAGATACACTTTCACACAGATAAAGAACACCATCACACTCAGCACTTGAGCGTAAGAAAAAAAAACCACCACCAGGATCCGTAATTAGCATAAACAGCAAGTTTCCTCTGTTTGGGATGGAGCTTTGGGCCTGCATCCCACAGGGAGATCTGAGGGGAGGGCATGCAGATAGCTGCATTGGAAACCCCGCGCAAGTCAGGATGCCCTTCAAGAAGGCATGACAGCAACACGCAGGCGCTGCTGGCTCCTGGCTGCCGGTGGCCCTTGCCTCTGCAACTCACCGCCGATAACAACCACCTCGGCAGAGCCTGCCTGCAGCGATCTGCCTATTAAGTACAACCTGCCTGCAGCAATCTGCCTATTAAGTACAACAATCTTTTCTTCATCGGCCATTGGGTTTGCGCTCGGTAATGAGCCTGGACAAGGGATGCACGCAAAAAAACCCCTCCAACCCAAACAACCCCCAAGAGCTACATAAGCTGCAGAAGATGGCAAGGGCATAGTACTCACTGGGGGCTGAAAGTGCACTCCTCCTCCAGCTGCCAGTACCACAGGACAGCAGCGGGCGGTGGGACGGCGTAGACAGTACAGGTGAGCGCCTGTGTCGAGCCGTACTTGTAGGAGTCGACGGGGGCCAGCAGTGCATTCTCGCCGATCTGGGGGGGGACTGGAGGAGAGAGCAGCAGGTTACACTGCCCGCTAAGGGATCCCCAGTGGCACCGCCCACACACGTTAGACCCACGGTGACCAATTCACCCTGTGCCCCACATCCAAGCGCAATGCAGAGCACCTCTAAGGAATGAGGACGTGTTGGGAAGAGGTGAACCTGCCCAACACCTTGAGGATCAGGCCCTCACAACACAATGCTTACTATCTGCTATAAAATCTCCCTTCATTACCCCCTGGTTTAAAATGCAGCCCTTGAACTCCCACCACCGTCCCCAACTGCTAAATGCATATTATTCCCCAGGCCTGATCCCACTGCATGTAGCCTCGCTGCCCTTTCCAAGACCCGCTGTCTTCAAAGCATGGGGGCTAGGCTATTTCCTGGGTAGCAGAGAGAAGGAGGAGGAACAGGAGGAGGAGGAGGAGGGTTGCACAAGGCAGGGCAGAAGAGGAGGGACAGCCAGCGTGGGGCAGGAAGGATGGGCGAGGCGGGATGGGGCCAGGATGGAGCGGGGTGGGGGAGGACTGTGGCAGCACGGCCAGCAAGGAAGGCAGGAAAAGAGCAGGATGCAGAGGCAAAGAAATAATATACAGAAAACAAAAACACACACAAAGTATCATCACAACAACAACACCAGGAGCCTGCAGCCTCTTGACCAGCACATCCTGGAGCCAGGAGAGACGGCTCACCTCTGCCCTCCCAGGGCTCAGGTTCAAGTGCTCTCCTCCCAGCCACCACCCCCACTTAAATCTTCATAGCTCTGGGATGAATTTAATCCTAAGAATGGTAATACACCACATCCACACATGAAAGAAAGGTACCCCTGTATGCCACTTACCATTCACAAGCAGGGTAAATGTATGCCTCTTCTGCATCTTGTTAGTGGGGTTTGTAAGGACAACAGTGTAATTCCCAGCATCCTTTTCAGTTGTTTCAGCAATCACTAACGTGTAGCCAAGTTTAACTGTATGATTTGCATTGATGGCTTTTCCATTTTTATACCTGAAGAAAATATAGAGCACTTTGAATACTTTAGAGATTTACCTTGACTAAGAATAGCTCAGTTTTTCAAACACGTTGTGTCCCAATTCTTACCATTTCACCTCTGGTGGAGGATATCCTTTAAACTTGACAGGAATTTTGACTGTATCACCTAACCTTGTCTCGACCACATTCTCCATTCTCTCCAGGTGAATAAAAGGACTTTCTGCAAAAATGTAAATGAAATTGTCTTTCCATGTGGACAAAGCGTAAGTGGTCTCCATTTGGGTTAGCACTTAACAGCAGATGACAAATAGAGGCCAGTGACAGGATGCCACTGGGTAAGGCACAGTTGGCTCCAAACTGGAGAAAGCTGGTGGGCTCTGGACCTGCCACAAAAACCCAGCCCTTTCCCTTGCACAGAGGAGCGGACCAGTTCCCCCACTGGAGAGCTCTGGAAAGCAGAGACAAGACTCAGCTCTCAGGATGGCGTGCCAGCTGTCAGACCTATATACATATATAATTAAATAGCATAATATTGGCTTGATCTACCTATTCCAGGAAATAATAGTATTGAAAACTACAATGTGATAAAGTTACATACTTTCAGCCTCTTCTCAAGCATGTATTTGAACTGTTGCAGTCACAGAATACTTTGAAATGATTTACATTACTTGTTAGAAGTTATAAACTTGCATTCAGACTAAGAGAGCAATTAGCCTTTTGGCTAAGATTTAGGATGGTATCAACTTAATATCTGGTACACTTACTGTAGCACATGATCTGGTTTTGGGTCCGGAAGAGAAATAGAAAGAACCCAGGAGAAAATTGAGTCTATCTTGAATCACTGTGCCACATAGTAAGTTCAAATGTTAAAAAAAAAAAAAGATAAAGAGCCATTAATATTCAGGCCCCTGAAATCAGACCTCAGGAAAACTAGTCTCCTTGAAAATATAAACCCCTTTGTCTGACTCAGTGATTAAAAACGGGTCATTCTCATGCTCGTAATTTTTTTCTATAGGTAAGCCAGTGGAGCCACTGGGGCGGTGCCCAAGTAGGGCTTGAGAAAAGGATGTAGGATATGGCCTCGTACTTATCTATGCAGTTAGCCAAAGTTGTTTCCTTTGCATCATTTCCGTATGACCAAAACTCCATTTGATTCATTTATTCATAATGTAAAAGCTGAAAGTTTTATTTTCCTAGCTTCATTTATGGCGACCTAGACTCTCATCCCACACAGCCACCAGAATCTAGCGGAAGTGCACCTGGAGTGAGAACAGGCAACCCTTATACAAAGTCATCTACACAAATTCAGCTTACGGGACCTCAAGGAGGTCAACACAGAAGAGGACCAGAGGCTTACTTCAGTTTATTTTACTGCCCATTTTCCTATGGCATTCTACAGCTTTCAGTAACATACAGGATCCTTTAAAATCTTATCATTATCTAGGCTCGGGGTATAAAAATAATCCTATAGTGGGTGCAAGAGAAATACCGTAGCTGCACTTTGGTTCATTTCTGTCATTTAACTCATTGCTGAGATGCCTTCTGCATCCCAGTAATCAATCCCAAATCTGAAGCAACCAACAAAACTGAAGTGGAAGATGCCATACCATGGATAATGAAGTAACTGCTGTTTTTCATGTTCATACGGCCACTGGATGCTGCGCAAGTATATCGACCTTTGTCACTTAAGGACACGCTGTCGATGGTAAGAGTGCTTACAAACTTCTTTACTTCTCCTGCAGTGGTTTTTAAATCCCTTATGGTTGCACGTTTTTCCTGTAATAAATAAAAGACAGAAGTGTTTGGGAATTTTATTGTTATTCCTCCTGTCACACTTTGCACAACTATATATACTAGCAATTTCTTTGTATATTACCATCTGCTTTGTCAATATTATGAAGAGGGGAGTGACATCGTAATGAAATCGGATTTTGTTGTGATGTTGGCACCTTTAAGTTATAGCGGATTTACCTTGATGGAAGGGTAGTCCCATTTAAAATCAATTCCTACATTCAGCTCCGTTCTTACAGTGCAATTGAGAACAAGTTTTTCTCCCACTGCCAGCTCTACTTGGTAGTGTGGGTTCATCGTCAGGTCATAAATTCGGTATCCTAGAGGAAGAAAAAGGCATACGCAAAACATGGGGGTAAGAAGAGGTTTCTTTACAGCACTCAGCACCAAATTTCCCAGGCGAATCCATCAGAACTCCCACCAAAACCCCAGCTACAAAGAGGCCCCTCGATGCCGCAGTGCAGCATGATGATGGGTGTACAAAGGAGCCTGGAGGGAAGCGATATGCCGGCTCTGAGCAATTCCCATCCGAGAGCCACGTCAGACACGGCGCAGCAGGTTGCGTATGCACTTGATCAGAGCCCTGCCGGCAGCGGGAGCAGGCAGGAGACAGTAACCCACACAGTTCCTCTGCCTTAGACACCTTCTTCTTACCCTTGTGAGACCTGAAACTAAAGGGGATACATCCCCACTCCCAGTAATAAGTGGGACCATTATTAAGAATGACAGTGTGGCATTGGTAAAATTATCCAAAGTTTACTTTGTGCAATGAAATACTTAAAATATTCCAAACTAGAATATTCTGAATGCAGGAATACTGCAGAAATTCTGAATTTCCTTCAAATCAAAGTGAAGACTGATGAATTTGGCAGAGCAGCAAGAGCCTGCTGCACAGAGCAGAGGGTGGAGGGCTGCTATGTCTTCCTGCTAAACAAGGCCAGACTGCCTTGGAGCCAACCAGCCGCCTGAAGTGGTCGTTGTGTCCTCAGAGTCAAAAGAGAAATAGCTGCAGTTTCTGCTCAGGCTTGAGCCTCCACAGAATAATCATGTTATTTCTGGGTTTTGATGAACAGCTGACAAAATACACCAGGACAGCATCAACCCCTGTCAGAGGCAGGACATAGGCCTGAAGGAGACAAGACAACCTAGCTCCTAGGGTGCCCTTCAGATCCCCCACTCCCTTGGTACCCGCTCAGAGCAATTCCCTCCCATCTGCTGCTGATGGATGCCTGCCTCTAGTTCCCTTCAACTATGACTTGGATCCTGGATAAGTGAATAAAGTACAAAATAGAGTGATTTTAGGAAAAAGGCTTGCATTGTTAGGAAAAAAAAAAAAATCCTGTCATCTATGTAACACTAAAAATAGAAGTACTTATCCCAGTGATCAACCAGAAAGAACACAATACATTGCATTTAAAAGAAAAGTAATATATATTACAACATCCATTTTGCATTAGCTGCATTGTCAGTATTGAATAACCTAGAGCCCAACCAAATGTAATTGGTTCAGTATGTTGTAGCAAGCAAAATAACACTGGCTATAGAGAAAAAAAAAAGACTTTGGCTTACCTACAACTGCAACTATGTATATCACAGACTGATAGCTTTCATCATCTATTTTAGCTTCACAGAAGACCATGCCCGCATAGTTGATTAAATGACTGGGTATAGTGAAGCCTTTTTTATTATTCCACGAAATCGATTTACCATCAGGAACAAATATCTTTTCTGGATATTTCTGTTTGAAATATTGATAAAATACATAGTCAGATTTCAAAAATCAGACAACCCTGAATTTTCAAGTCCAACATTTTCCATAACTGCAGGGTCCCGGTTTTAACATCCTAGCTCAGGCAATCTCCCTTTCATATGCCATCACTCCGCACTTTAGAATGCAGGATCGTGGGCGAGTACAGTTACAGCACTCACCTTGTAATCACAGGCTGCAAAATTCCCAAGGATGGAAAGAATGTTTTAAGAAACATATTTATACTTCAGGCAATGTATTTATGTCACTGTGAATTCAACTAACTCTTATAATAATAACGGGTTTTTTTCCTTACCGCATGTAGAGATACATTGAGATTTGCTACGGTTCCAAGGCACGGCACTACCACAGTTTTATTCTTAGTGATGTATACAATGCCAAGCTGATCACTGACTGAAGTCACAAATGGAGACCTGTAATCTAGAAGAATATTCAACTGGTAAATGGATATTATTTGTCATGTGATTACGGAGGAAACTTTTCCAATTTTGTTCTTTCCCTGTCTATTTCTTCTCAAATAAGTTTTATACTTTTCTATGTGGTAAAACACTTAAACGATGAGACTAAATGGGCGGGGGGGGGGGCATATTTTTACAGATCCCCTCCCTAGCTTTACAATACCATTATTCTCAAAACAGCTATCAGCAGCAGCATGCACTTTGGAGAATAGCTTCCTGCCACCGCGGTCTTTGTGCCGACAAAAATCTGATTTACCCTAGTGTGACTTTCCTTGCATAAGTATTACAGGAAATATCAGCTAAAAGTAGTGACATGCTACCTTGGCTCCCCCAATGGCAGCATCCTTTTCAAAGTCAGACCAAAAAAAAATGTCAGTTCATGATCTTATAAAACAACCTAACCCGTGTATCTAATAACATCCCATTTTTAAAAATGGTAACTATAAGTTAACAATAAAAAGGAAAGAGGGCGCACCAGAAGATGGGTATCAAGCTGTCAGTGCAAAAAGGCAGATGCCTCAATGAATGCGCTTACTTAAGCTGAGTGTGTAACTGGAGGCTTTGCAGTGTCTGCGATGCTCAGCTGCGTTCCTACCAATACAACTGGTAGCCTGAGCTTGAAAACTTAGCTCTTAAAGCCTAAATAGATTTTACCATTCCAGTCAGCAAATGTATGGAAGTTTATGCTCTAGGTTTTGGGTTGGTTTTTTTTTTTTTTTTTGGAATGGTGTCAGATAGTACAAATTGTAAAAGGGATCGGATCTGTCGTTTTTAATAAATATACAGTCTCTGTAATCCTCCCTCATATGAAAGTCCTGCTGAGGTCAGCAATAGCTCTTCATTCATGAGGACAGGATCAGAGCGCAGTGGAGATATCTATGCTAAGTTCTGGGTGGAGAAGAATAGCAGACCAAGTACTGCATATGACAGATCAGTTCAAAATTACAGGTACAAAGGCTTTTCTACTGATGGCAACTAGCATACTGGCATGTAATTACTCAACATGAAAATAAGAAAAATAACAGTTTCACAGGATCAAAAATTCTAGGATTAAGAAATTTTAATGTCAAAACCATTTTGAGATACTTGGTATCCTTTTTTTCTCTTGAGGCTAGGAGAAGAGCCACCTAAGAACTGTGTAAGCACTTACCTTGAACATAGACATAAATCGTTGTAGCCACCTGGTTGTCCCTGTAAAGGCACCTGTAGTCCCCTGTGTCATTGCCGATGACTTTGAGGATAGTAAGTGTCTTGCAGAAGGGGCCATCACTGCAGTCTGTCACAGAGATACGCTTCTCAGCACTGCTCTGGTTGCTTGGCCAGGACCACTCCAGTGGTCTCTGACCACTGGGAAAGCAAACATTAGAGGAGCATGAGCATGCAATGATTCCAAGGTGGCGAACCCGGCCCCGCTAGTCTCTACAGCTATGGAGAGGAACGGGCTTCATCCGGTCATGTGGAGCATCAAGCCACATAGGATAAATTCATGTAAATCGATCTACTGCTAATACCTATAAAGAAGCTACCTGAGATTTACGCTCCGCTGAATCTAAGTGACACAGCACCCAAAAGGGAGAGTCAAGAGCGTGGCTCACCAGCGGGCTCCATGAGGACCTGGCTGACGCTTCCTCCTCCCGGACACCCTGCGCTCCCCAGCTCTCCCTTCTGCAACCCTTTAAGATCATTTCTACAGTTTCCCAGGGAAAAGCGAGGTGGGGAGCACAAAGGGAGCGGGGAGAAACAGGAGCGACGATGGGAGAGAGACGGAATCATCTGAGATTCTGTACAAATACTCACTACATAAATTACCCCCATCAAAATCATGCTGGACAGATTTGCCCTTACCTGCAAGTAATATTTAGAGTGTCATTTGCAGTTATTGTGAGGACATCTTTTTGGATGCTAAGGGTTGGCTGATCCAGAGAAATAAATAAACCTGTGAAAAAATGCATAAAACCCCTCAAGCCAACGCAATAAACAAAGGAAATGCTACTCAATCAGAAAAGCCTCATATACAGCGATTTTAAGCAGACACCTTGACATCACCTACTTAGCAGTGAAGGGTAAATAATGACTTTTCACACATCCCAGAAAGTTCAAAAACTCTGTCATAACAGGAAGCAAAGGCAGATGGTCAGGAGCTAGCTACAGAGCACTACAATTCAGCCAGCCAGGGTGGAGTTCCTGTTTTCTTTCGCTGCCAACTTCAAGGTCTAACAAGAGGATGTGGAACATTGAAACGACGTGAACCTTCATCTGATGATCTCACTCCCCGGGGAAAGATATTACCAAATTTTCTTATAATAAATCAAATATACTTATGTTCTTCGAGACTGCTAATCAATGAATTACTTGAAGAAACTATTTCACACACTTTGTCAGAAATTCGAGATCCCGTAGATTTATTTTATCCCATGATTTTCTAAGGTTATCTTTTTCCTCCTAAGCAGTTAGGCAAAAATCTATTTCTACCAGACTTTATTCGCACGAGGGCTTGCGTCGCGCCCACCCCAAGCGACCCGTGCTCGTGAAGACTGCGATCTGGGTGCCAGTGCTTGCTCCGAGGCAACAGCCCAGCTTGCGTAACATTTGCAAGGACCACAGGGAGAGATTTTGAGTCCGCCCTGGCTGTTCCCACCACCGCCAGGAATCCCGCCTCACCGGGGCCAGCCAGCAGCCCCAACCGGGACAGCTCGGCCAGCTACGATGGGCAACAAGAAAGCGAGGCCAGACCGGGACCTTCCCTATTTCCCTAGTATTTCCCCGTGCTTTAATCACTGGCATCCCGAGCAGGTTCTTCACTGATGACGGGTTTCCCCTATTTGGCTCCAGGGACATTTTGCTCTTGGAAACGATGGCTGATGCTGGAGCCAAGCGAGCAGGACACTATGCCGTGGCAGCCAGCCCTCTCCGACGGGCCAGCACCGGCCGGCCCGGCCAGACAGGAGAGGGCAGGAGGACAGGAGAGGACGGGACAGGAGAGGACAGGAGAGGGGTGGCCAGCGAGCCCGCAGCGCTGGTCGCCCCGTCCCACCCCGGGGCTCTGGCTGCCTCACCCACTCTACCCGCCCTGGCAACCCCACGGGAATCCCGGACCCGCGCCGTTCCCGGCCCCCAATCATCCCCTCGCCCGCTCTCTTCGGGGCCCCGGGGGGCTGCCCGACCCCGGCGGCTCCCCGACGGGCCGGACCCGGGGCACCCGGCGGCTCCCCGAGGGCTTACCGGGAGCCAGGCACAGCAGGACCGCCAGCAGCCGCGCCGCACCGAGCTCCATCCCGCGAAGCGAACCCTCTTGCCCGACGGCGCCGTCGGGGCGGCAGCCGAGCCGAGCCGAGCCGAGCCGAGCCGAGCCGAGCCGAGCCGCACGGCGGGGATGGGGAACCCCGGCGAGCAGCACCGCCCCTCTTGTGCTCGGGGGCGGGGCTTGTGGGCGAGGCCCCGCCCACTCCGGCGGAGGCCACGCCTCCTCGGCCCCGCCCCGGGGACCCGCGGCGGAGCCCCCCGGGGATGCTGAGGCTTGGAGCGGGGCCCCGGCAGCGGATCGCTGCCGGGGCCCCGCTCCAAGCCTCAGCATCCCCCTGCCCAGCGTCAGAGTGGCCGTCAGCGCTGGAATTCAACATCGCCAGGCTCTTCCTTGCGCGTTGGGCATCTCTTAAAATCCCCCTCCAACAGAATTGACCCCAAAGACCAACCCTACGGGGCACGGGCAGCAAGCCACAGCCATCCTCCGGCGGAGCCGCCGCATCGTTGTAGCATGTAGCCACCAGCCTAACTGGGCCCATCGCATCTATACAGGAGCCAACAGCCACCTGCGAGAGCCGCCCTTCCCGCCCCCCAAAAACCCCATCCCGCTCTGTGCAGGATGCTACCCGGTGGCAGTAACCATTCCCCTCTCACACCAAAGGTTTGATTCTTTCCAAAAATGAACCCTCAACTAATAACGTACCTTTCAACCAAAATTATTAACCAGTGACCGTTGAAAGACAAGCTCATGAGATAGTCCTTTGGGGAAAATAAACACGTGGTTGTTAGCATTTTACCCATCCGCATGACCATAAAGCCCCTGGGGGAAATAAATACGTCTGCGTAGATGTATCTACATAGATAAATAGGTAGATAATCAGGTAGATAGAAACACACAGCTATGTACATAACTATGCATCCAATACATACATGTACTTCTACATGCTACTGTTTTCTCTTTCCCTGCAAATCTGCATGTGAGCTTATCCACGAATGACTAAGTTAATGAAGCAGTGATTTTATTTTGCATGCTATGCAATTCCAGCTGTTTTACTGTACTGGGGGATGAGTGTAATTTCCTTTGAAATTACACCCCTGTTGCTCACAGAAAGATACAAGGAGTGGGAGAAGCCAAATTTCTGTACTGATTTTTCCCAGAGATCCAATAAAACCCATGAAAAGTCAAAGACGACTCACGTGGTTCAAGAGACAGCAAGTTGGCACCATGTGAATAAAATGTGTTCTTGCTATTCTTATGAGCTTTTAAATCAGAAAATTGGTAGCCCTTATTAATATCCCCACCTTCATCATACTGCAGGTCAGGTCATTGGTATTTATAAGTGATTTTGGGAACTCTAGCAGTGATTACTAAACAACTGACCCTTGCTGAGACTAGGCTGCACTTAGGATTTATGTAGTACTAATAAAAACCTAGTGAGAACCAAGGGTACCTGCTGCTGAAGAGCCAGTTTTGATAACTTTATTTGTGGTGATGCTGGTTTTGTTGAGTTTGACTACAAAGAGCAAAATTTGGTAGGGGATGGATGACCTGCAAGAACTGTCTGCCTCCAAAGCAGTTTAGCTAGTCAACAAAGCAAATTAAATTAGAGGGGTAAGTTGAAAAACAGTCACATGAAAGTATTATAGGAGCCATAGAATACAGTAGAATCACTGGTAGCTCACTTTAGTGCTTTCTGCACTCCTGCCTGAGCTTCTGAAAATGCAATCTGTAGAAAATATGCCACTATACTGATTTTAACAAGTGGCTTTTCTGAAATTTAGTCAGATCATGTGCAACTAGACTTTCCTGCAATTCCATTTATGCTCTGTTTTCATGCACAGTCATTGCTATTAAGTCCGTGGTTTGGAAGGGGGAGGTTGGTTTCATTGTTGAAAATTATTTTGGTGCCTGAGCTTTATGGGAACAAATACCCACTGTTTGTCCTAAGCATATCTAAGCAAAGATAGATGAATGCTGGCCTTCCCCAGGCCCTTTGGTGTTTGCCATGTCCCCTGCCTCCTTCTGCCTCCTTCTCCGCTGCAGTGTCCTGAGGAAGGGAAGGGAAGGAAAGGAGGGGGGCTGACCCCTCAAACACACAAACCTCCTGGCTAGTCAGTGCACACACCAAACTGAGCAGCCAGCAGCGAGAAGCTTGCACGTTGTGAATGTTGGGCATCCGCAGGGAAGTGCACATTTCAAAAGCACAAAGTGGTTTTATCTCCCTGAGTGATCCCATTGAGATCTCAGTTTTATACTGTGCTTCCTAAATGGTACACAGTCCTTCAGTACTTTGCCTGGCTGTCACTATAATCTTGTTAACTAGAATAATGCTGCTTCAGTGTATGAATTGCCATCCCTATAGTACCAGGGACAATTGTGATACCAATGAGCAAAACAGAAGATAACTTCTCTACACTCCAGATACTTGAATGGGGCCCCGACCCTGTAAACATTTAAGCACAAGAATAACTTTACTCTGGAGAGTCATTCTACAGATGCAGAGCTTTTCATGTGAATCAAATTACTTATCTACATGGAGTTTGTGGGACTAATCCTCTAGTAAGATCAAGTGAAAACTATAGCAAAGAATCACTGGAAATGGTGGGTGCTTGGGGAAAGTGAGAGCTGGAAAAGATGTGACTTTACCAACACAGGGTGTATGGCATCATATGTGCTTTGCTACACTGATCTCTCTATTTTGAGCTTTGGCAGGGCTTTCTCAAGTGGGTTGTCACTGGAAGATGCCATGGGGAACCTCAGAGAAAAATTGACCCAAGCACATGAGAAAGAGTCACCTGAAGTCCAAGTAAAAGATCCATCTAAATACACTGCTGCGGTGATAGCTATGGGATGACAGATGTCTGGTTACAAAACCAAAACCCCAGTGATTCAAGTGGTGGCAGCTTTCTTATCCAGCCTTTTAGGCTATAATCTCTGCACAGCCTTTGTGCCGTCCTTCAGATTGGTAGAGTATCTAGCATAGGCCAGCTTGCACCAGAGACTATCGGTGCTGAACCATGGGGAGCTAGAGAGAAGCCAAATATATTAATGTGACTGAGTGAGTAGAGGGTGGGATTTCCTCCCTCCTCAGAGACAGTTTCAATCTGGGAAGCTTCCCAGGATCCTGAAAATAACATGAGATGGCTTTTCTAAGGCTATCCCACCCTTTGTGGTGGCAATCCCGTCAAGACATTTCAAATCTGGTTTAGTTCACAAAAGTCTGCCCCTGCCTTGGCCAGACAGTACCAATAAAGAAATGGGGAGCTGGAAGGAGCTCCATGAAAGTTTAGCCCTCCTGCCACACTGAGCAGATCTCAGCCCGGTGCAGGAACAGCCCTGGGGATTTGCAGGATAGCTGGTAGCTGACAGACGGGATGCGGTCAGACCATGTGCATCACTCTGTGTTTCATCAGATCAATTCCCTGCTCTCCCAGCATCTCCCAGAGCCCCTAGGAGAGCAGCTCCTATCCTGAAATCAGTGTGTCCAATCCCTGGGGTTATTTTCCTCCTTCCTAGCAGCCTCTTTCTGCCATAGCCCCTGTGCAGCGGATACTCTGTGTCCATGGACAGTCCTGGGGACAGTCTGTGTGATGGGAGGGGGCACAAAGTCTTGCTTTGGCCAAACAGGCCAACAAGCTTTTGTTTCCTTATCTGCTCCTCTGGTCGGCAAAGGCTCATTAAAAACAAGCCACAGAGAAGCAGCAGAGGAACCGGACGACCCCCCTCCCCTGTCCTCCCCAACCTGTCACGACTCCCCGGGGCTCGTCAGCTCTGTCAGTGCCTCCCAGGCAGCCCGGCTGAGGAGCCCGGCCAGAGCAACTGTGGCCGCAGGAGCAGACAGGCCATGTTTTGTTTGCTTAATTATTCAAATAACCACCTGAGGGGAGATAAAGGCTGGCACTGGAAACACCACTTATGTGTTTCCTTGCTCATGTAGCTCAATCAGTTTGCAAGTGGTCAACGTCCCCTGCAGAACACATCTGGGATGCACAAGCCAGCAGCCAGACAGGCTAGTGGTCACACCTGCATGCCACATCTGGGGCTGCAAGCACCTAAGCATCTAATGCAAGGGTGGATGCAGGTTGTGGCTGTGGGTAGCAGCCCTAAGAGCTCTCAGTAGAAGCTAAAAACCTAAAAGATTGACTTGTAGGAGCTGGTTTAATACTGTTTGTACACAGTTGTACTAATACGCAATCAGCCTAGCATGGAAGTTACCTTCAGCTCTGTCTACACTGCAGATTGCACTGTTGCAACAACCTGCACCCTTGCAACAACCACTGGAGCCCGGCAGGATGGCCTTGCTGTGGCTTTCATCAGGCATGCCTCATTAGTACACTGATATACCTTGCTAAGGCAGATGTGGAAGCACATTCAAGATGCCGCTACAAGAAGAAAATGAGAAGGCATCCATTTAATGTTGAATGCCATCACTTTTCATATAAACCACATGCAAAAGCAGAAATACATTTAGCAGGACACATAGTCCATGTGTAGGGCCCATAAAATGTGTTGGTTTGCAAGTGGCATTGCAAAGGACAAAATCTGCTGTGTCAGGTAGTAGAAATGAAACAATAAGTAGGAACGAGAAAGCATAAACCCACTAATTTTCAGACAGAGTTGCCTAAAGGTAGAGATTTGAATAACCCTATTTGCAGAGTATGCCAAAAATGTTGAGACCTTTGCTGGAATCTGTGAACATGTCACTTGTATTTCACTATGTCCAGCTATAAACAGGAGGTGCAAGTTCAGCATGTGTGGACGTCCCCAAAAAGAGTCTTTATTCTAGCTCAGCTGGATGTTAATGGCAACAAAACTGGAGGAGCAGGATCATTGCTGTCAAGGCCCAGACTAGTCTAACTTGCCTTGGATACATCTCTCCACTCCTAGGCACCTAATTATGGTTGGAGGCATGTGGAATTTTAGGGACACACCTTCGAAAAATTCAATTTCTTTCACTGTTTATTTGCTTGCCCCCATCGTGTCCTGAAACTCTGTATAACTGCTTATGCCAGGACAACAGGGTTGTATGCACCCTCCATTCAAGGAGCAACAGCTTCATTTTTTTCCCCACTGAGCTGGTTTTCCCCACCAAACCCTTTGTGGGGCAAGGGCTTTGTGGGGAAGAGATAAATGCCTTCACTTGTTTATGTGGCTGAAGTCTCTGGAAATTTCTCTCCCGCTTGCAGCAGGAAGCAGCTCTGAAGCATCACTTTCTGAGCAGGAAGCAGAGGGTAATTCAGTGTCTGGGCCCCTGGACGTGTGTTCAGTCAGGCTAATGGATGGGCAACTGGTGACAGGGACAAGCTACAGATTCTTACACAGAAGTAAGTGACATGCAACATTTTTTTTTCTCTTCCCCCCCCCCCATTTTTTTCCTTTTTTTTTTTGGAGGGGGCTCAAAGTTGATAGTCTGTGAAAAAGTCTCAAAGCCCAGCTTGACAAAACTGTTGGAGAAGGACAAAATCTTTTTTTTCAGTGGTTCACTGCTGCAGCATGCTCTCGCTGCATCCCCTCCCATGAAGACATTTGTATCTCACAAGAGTACCCTTACCTCCATGCTGCGGGAATGGAAAGCAGCGTCCTCAGTCGCCTTGTCCACACGGCTGTGTTTTTATGCCGATTTCCTTAACATTCACCGAAGGAGAAGGAGAACAAGGGAGCAAGCATCACACTATTTACAAAGAGGGTCTTGGAGGAGAGACTGGTTATGAAATGAAGAAAAATTATCAATGTATCTGACAGGGAGCCAGTCTATCCAACATATTCTTACAACAAGTCATAGAATCATAGAATCACAGAATCGTTTAGGTTGGAAAAGACCTTTAAGATTAGGAGTAGAAGCGATGCACCCCAGCTCCCAGGGGGTTTGTCCCCCCTGTGTCGCATAAGGAACAATCTCCAGCTGAAGGTTTTTGGGTTGTTTGTAGCACCTTTCTGCCATGGGGGTGCCTCAGTGTCTGCTAAGGATTTTATCATATTGCAGCCTTTCACTGGTGAGGGCTCTAATGAGATGTCTCTCCTACATCCTACTATTTTTTAAATGAAATATATATGGACTTAATATCTTAGAGATATTTCACCACTGTCACATTTGCTTGAAACTTGCAGAATGGTTAAAAAATTATGAGTCAAGTAGATAAAAAAAAATAGACGGACAGACATAAAACGTGATTAGGTAAGTCTTATTTCCCTAGGAAACCAGCCTAAAATTTACAGGTCACACCAACTGGAAAAAACTGCTGGTGCTTCATAGGACAGGATTAGAAGTTGAAACTGGAGGCAACTCAAAGGAGAGCAAAGCGCTGTCAGAAATTGTGAAAACCTAGCCTACGAGGAAAAGCTGAAAGATTTGAGACTGTTCTGTCTAGAAGAAGAGGAGATCTGACACATGGGTGTGATAACAGTCTTCCAGTGGGGAAAGGCTGGAGGTCCATGATCAATTATCTTCACAGCCACCAAGGGTAAGAGAGGAAATAATCAGTCTAATTTTCCGGACAGGAGATTTACCTCAGATAATGTGGAACATTTTCTGACTTTCAGGGCAGTTAAGCACTGAATAAGGTTGCCTGGGGAGTCTGGGACTGGCATCAATTGGGGTGTTTAAGATCAGGTCTGACAGATCTCTGTCAGGGATGAAGTGTAATTCTGGTTTACAATAGAAGTAGGTATTAGGTAGTCTTCTCAGGTTTATTCAAGTCCCACATATTCATGATTGATGGGAATACAATTTGCGGTTTCCCATTCTTTAATAAAACAGCCCCAAAACGAAGCACTTCTTTATTGGGTCATGTGTAACATTTCATTCAGCCTACAACAACATTTCAGTATTTCTTTTCAGCTGGAAGAACTAATATGATCAGTATAAGCTGATACCACTTCTACTTATTTTTTTGGAAGGTATCTTGGAGCAAGTGGATTTGTTGTCATTTTTTTGTGTTCAGCAACTAAACTGAAAAAATCCCACCAACCTCCAAACCATTCTTCACACAGCCCTAGTTCCAGCTAGGAATGCCTGGGAGAGACCTCAGGGCACAAGTTGATGGGGACTTCTGAAATGTGTCAACAGTTGCCAAAGTACAAGCAGTGCTTTATAGTGATGGTTTGAAATGATGCAAAACAACTTTCCCAAATCAGTGCAAATAGCAGTTTACAGTGCATGTGCCAATATCGTGTGACTTCTTTCCCAACTAATGCTTGCCAGTCCATTTAAACAGTGTTTGGGGAAATGTCCAAACTGGTTCCTTCCAGGTAATTAATTTTCTTCACAAATATTTTCACAGCCAGGAGACTGGATGGTAACTGAATAGTCTTGTGGGACATGATGTAGGGTCCCCACATTGTAAAGGCATAAGAACATAAAGAACCGTGAGATCCAGAAAAGGGCATAGCAAGGGCTGCTACAGACACAGGAGGGATCTCCATCACTACCATTCCTCTGAAGACTTTTTGGGGTACTAGCACACCTGGCTCTCACAGTCCCTCCGAAGAACTATTTTCACCTCAGCAGTGAGGAAGCCTTGTTTCAAGTATGCTACAGTCAAAATTTATTTGCACAGCTGATGTATTAAATGTGATTAATCACTTTAAAGTTGTAATACACGAGTTGATTTTTAACACCCTTGTCCCAAAAGCCTTTTTCTTACAAAGTATAAAAGTTCATCACAACTAATTGCCTATTTGCCTGTTAATCTTTTTCCTTGTTTTATTTCATATCCACTTTTATGAGACATGGGCCATCATTTGCCCCAAAGAAAAGAACAGTTGCACTAGTGGCAAGTTCTGCCTCTGTTCATACTCACCTTCCAGGACACAAATTAATCAGGTTTGAAAAGGAACAGAGAGAATGTCTCGGTTTATTTGCTGACGACCTCAGCTCTTGCAACCGGAGTCTTCACCCCAGAACCAGAAACCCTAACCCAAAACTCTGTTTTCTACATATTTTGCCTTTGTGAACAAGTGGCGTGATTGATTACAGGGGTTTTTTAACACCTGACTATTTTCTCACACCTCTCATCCAAGCAGAAACTTCATAGCAAATATCGTACCACCTTCCCACTGTTTTCTGCCGTGGCTGTAGCTAAATGAATCCTCTGAACATTTAGTAGCTGATGTATGGCAGTGTGGCTCCCAGAAGAAAAGCATCAACAGGAAAGAAAAGGAAGTGACCAGACACTGGCTGTATTCCCCGCTGAGATTGCCTCACCAAAGGTTGTCTCCAACCAAAGGTTAAAAAATACATTCCACTTTTTTTTTCTGGAGGGGGACGCCCAAACAAGCTGTGCACAAAATTCATAGAATCGTTATTAAGGCCAAAAGAAAATATTAGGACATGTAGTCTGACCTTTGAAAACTGCAGGCAATACAGGGAGCCCACTGGAATACCATTCTTCGTTATTTAAGTGCAAATGCTATTAGAAGAGGACTATTTACGAGCAGCTTGAGCCTGACTGAAGTTAGAGCCAGACAGTGAATAGTTTGTGAAGGGCTCAGAGCCTGCATGTTATCCAGGAGGATTTTAGGATCATACATAATAGCAACCTTAGCACTGTGTTGAGATTATTCTAAAAAGACAAACAATAACTGTATGCTTATATATACGGGGGCTATAATATATATATACATGTATGTATCTATGCATATATCTACTTTGTGGGACGTCAGGAATATTTCTGGAACTCTACTAGTGTAGCTTTTATTAACTACACAGTAAACATAGCTGATAAGCATTTTGAAATTATTTCATTTCACTGAATTGCTGGTTCAGCGCTTGCAAGAAATACGTTACCATCCCCATCCTTTCAGCTGTGGGAATAAAACAATGGTGACCCTTCCCTGTAGCACTCATAGCAAGCAACGAGGAAGAACTGACACTCCTTTGCTCCTGCCCAGACTCAGAGGGAGCTGGTTAAGGCTGACAAGGCCAAGGAAGGTCTAAGGAAAGCCCAGACCCTGGGGAGGGGCTGGAATGTTTCCTAGAGACCCATCCTGCAGCCTGGGTGAGCCCCCAGCTCTGTTCCTTTCCATCCTCAGGATCACATTTTCCAGGCGAGCCCTGGATACAAACCACCACAGACCAGGAAAACTGATACACAGGAGGCCGCGTGGTGGAGCGCTGCCAGGCTGTCCTCTGGGGTGTTGCTTTCTCTGCAGAGGTTATGCTTCAGTGGTAGCGTTTCCAGCTGAGACTAACAGAGTAGCGCTGTGCAGTGGAGAAGAGGTGAGACGGGGAATTGTTGAGTCCAAGAATTACATGGTGCAAGCTACACAGATGCAAAAGTAGAAAGGTGTGCCAAATCTCCAGGCTTATATTGGTAGGAAGGACTTTCTCCTGAAGCCACAGCCATTGCCACTCAGAAATGAGCGGTGCAAGCAACTGTTAGGACAAAAACCTTGTAGGATTCTCACGGACCTCAGATTATCTGGTTTTGGACTTTTGTCCATAAAATGCCGCAGGACGAGAGTCAGCAGGCATTCTCCATAAGCCTGAAATTAGACTCTTTATTGCAGGAAATACTGTGCCAGCACTGAAGCGTTGGCACCACACGCCTCCTTATTCTTTGACATCTGCTGACTGTCATGTGCCAAGAAAAAGGTAACTGAGCACTTCGAGGAAGGAAGACATTGAGCTCAGGGTCACTGGTACCTGCCAACAAGACTTATTTTATTTTAGATGACTTAGAAATACAGGAATATTTGTTTTATAAAGGGTGAGAATCTAAGAATAGAATTGCCATTTCTAAATTCTTAAAAATCACAATAATTTTTTTTTTTTTCCCCAGAAAATGTAGCAACTGGAGTCAATGAAGAACAAATCTAACATCCACAGATGTATGAACATTCACTATGTTGAATAATCCTCTGTGTCTCCTCATTCCTTTCCCTCTGACTCATCCATAATGCCATTTACTTTATTCACACAGTTTAACTGCAGATTTGCTACCCTCTTGTCATCATTTCAGTTACTAGATATTTTTTTTCATGTGAACCTGTGAAAATATTTTGATTGAACTGGTGCGAAAATATTTCAGGCAAACCCAAGGTATGGATGTCAAAATATGCTAGGAGAATAACACACCTACTGATATATAATAACATTATCCAGTTATTAAAGGAAGCAAATGGGAAAATATAGGTATATGGTTTCTAGCTAGTAGGGGAAAAAAAATGACAGGTCCTGATTAAAAGCTCTTAAAAGACTTTGCATTCTGCTTCACTTCCTTAATCCATTTGACCTACTGAGCATGGCCCCAGCCAGCGAGGAGAGCACAGATAAGTAAGGAGGTTTACCACACTCGCCTGGTGCAGTCAGCGAAAGTCATTTTCTGTAGCCTCTAGCCTTCCTCTTGGATATGCATGTCATCAGGAAAACTGAGTCCAGGCTCACTACTTTCTCTTCCGCCCCTTTAGCTCCACATGTTTCCTGACCCTTGGCTCCTCTGCTGAGAGGGCTTGCCACCTGCACACCGCCTCTACTAGCACAACCACATCCTGTACCTTCCCCGTGTCCAGGGTTCATTATTTTCATCGGCTCGTATGATAGCTGTGTGATGGGAATGTATTTGGGTTCAAACCATCCTTGCAATTGGAAAACAAAGCAGTGTTTCCACTGTGATGTGCAGCAGGGATAGCTGAACATTAAAAAAGGAACCAAAAAACACGTAGCGTCACGCTTGCTGCCGCTTTGGGTAGGATGATGAATGCCTCATGGGGATGGGGACCTTGGCCTTTGCAAAATGGCACACAGCAGTGACAGTACATGTGAAAAAGAAGAGCTCCATTTCTCCAAATGCTTCTGTCCTCTTCTTCCAAGGGAGACGCTGCCGTGAGTGCCAGAAAAAAAGTAATTTGCACTTTCTCCAATATTCCCAATCCCTGGGTTTTTTCCCCAGTTTTTTTCTCTGGTAATGTTTCCAGGATAAGCGCCTTGTGAGATGCTGCTTCTGAGAAAACAGAAGAGAATAGCTGCAGCTGGAGGGTGAGCAGAAGACATCATCAAGGAAGTAGTTTAACAGAGAAATAAACCAGCCTAAAAAGGCAGAGCCAGGAGGGGAGATGTAGCTGCCCTGAGATGTTCGGGCTTGGAAGGTAAAAAAAAAAAAAAGTCTCTTCAGTCCCATTAGAGTTCAACACAATCTTTTTGTTACCTTTCTTGATCCACCTCACAGGATGGCTGCTATCCTGGTGCTACAGCAAATGAAATTACTGCCCATTTGCTGTTGTTCAGGCTGCACCATTGAAGGACAGTGACTGAACAGTGAAGATGGGTCCTCCCAGATGAGTCCCCAGGGCTGTGCTCCCCAAGAGGACAAGGCAGACCAAGGAGTAGCACAACACCCTTCGGCTGCACAGTGACTTTCGAAAGCCACGGGAGCCCAGAACATATTAATGAGGGCTTCACCACAAAATGTTCCTTTATCTAGAAATAGTTACTAACTTCAGTCCCTCCAACCCTATTACCAAGGCACTAGGACTAGGACTGCATCTCTCAATGCTGAGATCATCTTCTCTGTACTGGTGGCTACATGTGGACAAAATGAGTTTCATAAATGAAGCAACTGAACTCAGAAGGAATCCAAATTGATCATCAAGAATATTTTCAAATCACAGATCATTCCGTGTCTGTTTTGGGCCAGATAGGAATGGGGAACTTCTAACCAAACCTCACTGCTCTGAGAAATCCTACTGCTCACAGCTGGATCTCTCCCCTAGGCAGGACTGGAAGTGGTCTAATATGTGCTGACTTGCTGTTTTTTCCATGCCCAGTTCAAACCAGGAAACAAGCAAAATAGCTCAACCTCTTGGGAGAGATTTCCACACTTACGGAACTTTTAGCCTGTTGTCCTAAGGAAATAAACTGTGCCATCACATTGTTTGTCCATCTGTAAGTCCCACTCTCCTTACAAGCTTTTGAGTTCATTGGCCAATTTCTGTTAAAGTTGAAAGGGGGTTAGAAATAGCACAGATAATTATGTTTGTGGAAACTGGTGGCTAGACAGAGAAGAAAGACTCAGTTCACTATCCCTCTAGGGAACAGGTAATCTCTTTGACAGCAGCCAGATAGCTAAAGGGCATACACATATCAGCCTGCCAGTCAACTAGCTCCTGACTACCCTCAGTACAGGTACAGCTCCAGCCCAGTGGGCATGGAAATAGGCATGAGAGCTGGGGTCGCGCTGGTGATGGGACACAAGTCCATGGGAAACTAAGCTCTGCTAGTTCTGCTGCTCAAAAACCCAATGTGTTAATGTGTTACGATGCTCAGATGTACTTCAGGTATAAAGCACCTTGGATTTATTTATCGCACGTCGTAGCCAAATGAAAGGCCAGTGCCTTCCAAAAAGAAACCAGAGTGCTTCCAAAGGAACTATGCTTCTGTCAGTCTGGTTCTGACCTCCTTTGCACTGATGCAGACTGGAAAACTCTGCATGGACATCCTTCACTGGTTAATGTTAGCACATCTAAAATGCCACTTAAAACTAACTCCCTCTGAGAGTGCCAAGAGACACAGAAAAAATCCCCAACATTTCTGATAGACTTATTCTGTTGTATAATCCTTTTGACAGTAACCCAAATTCAGTAACCCTTAATTTCTCTGAAGTCGATAATGAATTTGGCTCAGTGCAATGAAAGAAGGAATGCCAAGTAATTCTTCATCTGAAATATGATCTTCTGGTTGCCGTGTCTAGAGTCCTCACATGGACACTTCCATGAACTAGTAAAAAGAATTTCACCCTTGAGCTGAAGTCAGATCTATATTTTCTTAAAAACAGTGGTCAGTGTTACATGTGAGAAAGGACCTATGCAAAGAAGGACACTGACTTTCATCTGTCATGAAGTGTTTGCATAGCCTGTAGAAATCTGTTGGGTTTATAAAAAGGAGAACCACAACTTAAAAAGTTTTGTTCTTGGGGCAGGAACCGACAATTCAGCTACAATTGCTTTGAGTATATGCTAAGGTTATTTCCACCCATGGAGTTAATCTAGATTTCTTCAGTATGAACAGGTTACATTTCATTCTTAATGGTTGGCTTTCATCAAGTATCTACCCGAAGTCGTTACTTTTATCAATTGGAGTAGAGAAAGATTTAATCCTCCACTGTATGTGTGGTGGGGCTTTTTGTGCAGTAGGAACAGAGACATCATTTTCTTCCAAGTGAACATCAACACTCAGTGACAGACAGGTGAGTTTCTGATACAGGAAAATCCTTGTCTCAAATTTTGGAGGTGATGTCTGGGGACAGTCTTAACCTGGAAGAGATTTACTTTGGGAGATGACACAGCACAACAGCAAATCAGGCAGCTCCACACTTTACCCATCCCACTGAAGGTTTTGTACATTGTCCTCTGCCAGGGGTAGATGAAACCGCCCCTATCTTTAGCCCAGTCACTGCAATCATCTTTAGTGGTAGCCATATGGCACTTTGGAAATGCAGCCTTTAAGCCTCGGAGGAATTGTAATGGACTGCATGAGGAAGAGCTTTCATGTTGGTGACAGATGCCAGGAAAGGCTCTGCAAAATGAACTTTTATGAAGGCTGGAAATCTCTGGGTTTGGTATGTTAACTTCAGTGGCAGGAAAATGCTCTAATTGTGAGAGAGAATGTTATAGTGGGAAAATAACACAGTATCTGAACAGCTAGACAACCTTCTGAACACGTTAGTGAGAAAAGTATCTCATGAGCTCTCACCTTATCGATAAAAGTCTTACAGGCACAGAAATTTTTCCTTCTATGAAACTTTTCTGAAAATGCTATTTGTCAATCAAGAGGTCACATTCTCTAAATATTTAGGTTTTTAATAGTTTTGGTTAGAGCCTGACAGTCATAATCCAGTGTTAGCGGCTACAGTTTTGAATTGCTATCAACCAGAAAGGGCATAAAACCCAAGCCATCCACTTCTTGGATATGTGAGTTGACTACTGTGTTGTATATAAAATGGGCTACCATGGGCAGCCTTTCCTAAAATAAAGGGTCTGTAATAGCCCAGTGAAGCCAGCATAGGAACAGAGGCCACTTTGCCTAGTTTCTGAATCACAGTGGAGGAGAGGGGTACAGAGCTGCTGGAGCCAGCATCACTCTGGCTATGGAGGCAGCACAACAAGCAGGGTCTGATTTCCAGGTCCAACAGGGACCTCCAAACCAGCTCAGATGCTAGACTGAGGTGGTTGATCAGTGGAAGTTCTTTTACATCTTTGGATGGATAGTGCACCTAAATCCTGTTTGAGGTGAATAAGTCCTTTTTGTGCTTCTGGTCCTTTGATGCACAAAGGATTTAAAGAGCAGCTGTGTATTTATTTTACAACGCATTCAGCGTGTATACTTTTGAATGATAAGATGGTTTATCTGTAGTTTGCTTAATCTTTTCCTGTCATTCATGGAGATTAAGTACCATTTTCATTGTAAACATTCCCTCTGCTCCCCTCATGATTCCCTAAGGATACACCAGTTCAGCTATCCCTTCAAATAATGAACAGGCAAGGACTAATAAATATTTCACACATAAAAGGAATCTGGTAGCAAAAGGCTCTGATAGCCCCCTTCATTAGGGAGGATATTTCCATTTGATTTTTGCTTCTTGAAGCCTTTCTTAAAACTCAGAGCCGAACATGGATTTCCAGTGAAAGTGGCAAGCACACCCAAACCTAGATAAAATAAAATGACGGAAAATAAACTGCCAGGAAGCAGAGCTCCTATTTTGTACGCAGTTCCACCCCATCCCACTTCCTATGGTGCATTTTAAAGAAGGGGCTGCTTTACATCCCAGCCTAGAGAAGGTTACTGTACATTTTTCCATTATCATCTAAAGCACCCTGTGCTTTCAGGACTGAAGATTAAGTAAAGGGAAAGTGAAAACATAATTTATTGTGAAATTTCTGAACTTATCAACTCTGAGTAAAAGTAAAGAACAAAAAATCCAGGAAAGCTGGTATTATTTTCCCTCAGCTGGATTTTCATTAAGAGATGGCAGTCTATTGCATTTCTAGTCATCAGAGAGCAATTAATTAGTAAGGCATAATGTAAGTTAAAGCGTCTCAAGGCTCTAAAGTGGAAGCAGACTTACAGAAAATATCAGGTTCTTCACAAATAATCAAGCATACTGCACAACTGTACCAGCTAAATTTCGTGGACCAGTTACACACATGTGGGGCTTGATTCTTATGGAGGTGAAACAAGCTGAAATCTTGCCTTTGATTTCAATGGTTCTATACGTTCCTAATGCTCAGTCTGGGCAGAAATTATGCACAAACCTTTGTTATTTTTTCCCACATTTTGAAGTTACTCCTTCCTTCATTTTGTCTACTGCCCAAGTACTCACTATCTGAGAAAAAAAAGTTATAGGAAGCTGTATATGTCAACATCTAATTCCTTTTTAACAAGTTTCTTTCAGTACCTTTACTTGGGGGAAATAAGTCCACAGATATCCAAATTTTTTGCATAGTTTCGTGTTTTAAAATAAATGTGAATGGTTAAGAAAACAGGGAAATGGTGATTTTTCTTTGAAAGAAGATCACGGGCCTGACTCACGGGCTGGAAAAAACTCGTGATTTCTGTCACTCATTTCTCAGAAGCTGCTGCTTTTGCTGTAGGACATCTCACCGGCTCCTGTGACAGGTTTTGAATCCTCACAGTTTACAAACTAGCAAAATAAAATATCTCAGAATGAGTGCCTGTTTTGTGAAAAGACTATAAACTGCAGTGGTTCAGTAAGGGCAAGAGCCTTTGGGAAAGGAGAAGACTGAACAGACAGGGACCTGGACACCTAAATCCATCATGTCTCACCAGGTATGTATTTCTCCTGAGATCTTTCACAACATGGACTTAGCCAGAGACCTTCCAGCCATGTGATAGTCACATCCAGATAAACAACTCCAGAGGAACATGAAGCACCACTGAAGTGGTTTTGGAGCTTCCCCTTCCACTTTCTTATATGTTGCTGATACCAGGTCATGTTCACCATTTGCTAAAATACTCAATGATCGGTCACTGCCAACACGGGCACAAGACCTCTGCATCCACTCAGAAGTGTGCTGTTGATGCCATGGCTTGGTCCTTCATCTTCCTTGTACATAATAAGTGCCACTGTGCTCCCTGCCATCGATAGCCACATCTGTTTGATGGTCAGCCTTCAAAATCTTGTGCTTGAATCATTCACCATGACATGCATGTACTGACATTAATGGAACAACATTGGTTTAGGACTTTTGTTTTACTAGTAGTATTCATCCCAGCTGGACACAGAAGCTTTTACCCCCATTACCCACAAAGAGTGGCAGGTTCGAGCCCTGATGTTGTGGCTTCACAAGTGGGGTGGGCTGAGACTGCTTCTCAGAAAGATGGTCCCAGCCTCTCCCCCAGCCTCAGCCATGCATCCCTGTGGCTTTCTTAGGGCTAGCGTTAGTGCTACAGCCCTAGAGGAAACACAGCTCCCTCCCACCCTCAACACTGGTCTCCCCAGTCCTGTTTTTAGGGCTAATCTGACTGCCACTGGTCCAGCTGATGGCTCACACATGGCCTCTGAAAATGAAGCTGAATATTTCACCTATTCCAGCATGATCCAGGCTGCACCGAAAGGAATGAATCCCTTCCTACATCCCCAGGCATAAGTTGTCATTGCTTCTCCTTACAGCCATAATCGCACAGTTAGAGTGAGTTGGTCCATTGAGCTCATCTGGCAGAAAACAAACCCACTTCCAAAAAACAGTTTTGCATCAGATCAGCTCAACGGAACAACGCAACTCATAATCATGCAATTGCTAGAGTGTAGGGAATGCATGGTAGAAACTGGGAAGCAGAGATCACCCCCTTGTTGGCAGTGAGCAATTAGGTCAGGTTTGGTAAATTATGTAATTGCACCATAATGCTGCTGTCTCAACTGAGTCTAGTGGTTTGTGTTCCCTGCAAAGCTTCCTGTTTTCCAAAAAATCATCTCCAGAACTGGCATACGCAGCAGTGTCACTTGCCTTTGCAGACTGAATCACATTCACGATTCCCTCTTTGTACTCCCCTTTCCCTTCCGGAGGGCACAGAGTCTGGAGGACTGCTCTGCAAACAGCTTTCATCAACCTTGACTTCATACAAGAAGTTTTGCTTTTCTTTCTCCCTTTTGCAAGCTGTTGATCATACACCACTAAAAAGCAAAGTCCTGATCTGATACAACCACATTTCAAGACTGTGTTAAGTTTTGACAGCTTGCAAGCACCTCGTTACAGTGATCTGGTTCAGAGTGCCAGCAGGCTTTGAAACGAAGAGGAAACCTTTTCAGCAAGCTCTCAGCAAGGTGTTCAGGGAAGGCAAGAGCAGATGGGGAAAGAGACAGCTCTGGGGCTCCTGGCCTGTTTGATGGAAATGAAGTAACATCAGCAAATTTGTAAGAGCTGACTGAGACCTTTTTCAAAGAAGCACAACAGCTGCAGGGCTGACTTTGAGGCTGTCATCCTGTGCTGTGCGGTGCACTTTGACCACGCTCTCACAAACACTGTTACAGGCAGGCTCAGTCACTTCGCTGGAGAAAATACTGGGTGAAATGATACGCCAGCACTGCAAAACACCCAGGCACTTTGCATATAACAGTTAGCAACAAGCAGATCCCCAGTAAGAGTAATAACAATGATGATATTCATAACAACTAATAAAAGCAGCAGCACCACAGTGCAGGAAGAAGAGGTGGGAGAGGTCATAAAATTTAATAGGGTTCATTGACAAAAACCTTTGGTTTTCAATAAGCAACTTTGTTCCCTAAAGAAGGGAACTGAGTTTGGACATCACCTGTAACAAGAGCTGTGGTCTGACCCCACGTAGGTCCAGTTACTAATGGTTTGTTTCAGCTTGGTCTTGCAAGGTCCTGCCCTTGCTACTCCTGAAAAGGTTTGAGCACGTGTGCTCAATTTTAAGCATCTATGTATCTCCCATGCATTCCACGAATGGGGGGAATGTTTTAATGCTGGCTTGCACTATGGGACTGCAGCTGGGACACTCAGCTGCAGCACCTCATGAGATTGAGTCTTACATGATTAAAAGCTGTGACTCAACATGTCCTTCTAATATGGTCTCTTTAGACTCATGGAGTTGACTCTAGGCTGTGTATCATTTGGTGCAAAAGTGACTTTTGCACGAGGGCAGGACTACTTCTTAAGGAGTGATTAATTTTGCTGCGTGCTGTAGCTTCCATTACAGCGCTTTATGTCAAGTGCTGCTTCTTGCCTCAGGGAATATTTTCCCACTCTCCAGTTGTTTATAATAACGAAAAGGCTGGTCTTGATTTGGAAAGAGCAATGTGCGCAGATAAGATAAAATTGCTGCTGAGGAACTAAGAGCAGTCCTTTCTTTGCATTATCGCTTGCCGAAGGCCTGCACTCTTGTATCCAGCCTCCGTCTATCTCACCAGCAAGCAGCAGAGCCCAGTGCTGTAGATGCTGCTCAGCCACTTTCCCAGACATCAGGAAATTAACGTTTTGACAACTTAGCCAAAATAACAAAATAGCTAAAGTTAACAGGATATTAGATGTGAGGACTTACTTCTCACATGGGGCTTACCCTCAACTGTTATTGCACACCGTGGTGGAATGATGGGACCCCGCACACTCCCTTTATTTTGTTTATTTATTAATAGACATAGCTTCTGCAGAAGGGGATACGTTGACACTTTTGAAGTTTGAAGTCCAAAGTCCTCTGACTGCTAACAGAGAAAAGACAAGGGCAGACTTTCGGGACTGCAACACCAGCATTTTCAGTCATCATCCAGGTGACCACATTTGGAAAGGGAAGATTAAGTTCTGCTTCAGGGTTAACATAGCCCTAAGTCTAAAGATCTTAGCAAGAGGATTTTTATTTACTGTTGGATTAGGTTTCTTTTGCAAAGGGGACAAACAGGAAACGGGGATCTCTCCTGCACGAAGCCATGCCCCTGCTGAGTCGTTCTACCCCACTGCACCAAGCAGGAGCAGGGTAGCCCCATTTCCCACCTCCCTGTGGCAGCGTGATGAATGATGAGTTCCCAGGGCTGTGGCTGGAAAGGGAGAGACCAGAGAAGTCCTGCATCCCTGTGAATCATGAAGACAAGATAGGAGTGCAAAGCCTTATGTTGAAGGGTTGTGAAAATTCCTGCACATCAGGACTACGTACACCAACACAGGACGTCTGGTCTCCCAGACTTAGACAAAATGGGCCAACATGGTCTCTCGCTACACCAGCCATCATAGCAGGATTTGTGGCCATCTATCCTTTTGTAACAGGAAGCAGATCTATGAATGCACAGCATCAGCATGTATGACCATCATTCCCACACAGAATGGCTGGAAGATGATTCACTGGAGCAATGAGATTTGCCCAGGAGCACAAAGTTGCTGGAAAATTGTGCGAGTGTACAGCCTACAGCTCTGGAATTAGGAGCTTCAGGTGGCAGTCAGGGAGGACTCAGCATCTTGGGGCTGTGTGATGGTTGAAGTAGGATGCAAAATGCTCCAGACTACCTCTCGATGAGCAGGTCTGCATGCAGTGCCACAGGAGAGGGCTTCTAACTGGATTCCAGAGGCATCCTTGTTCCGAGGTTGGTCACACCTAGCCTGGGTATTTCTGTACTGGGCTCCAGAGCACAGCGTGCTCCTATACGGTTTTATAATGCCCACCATCAGGTGCCTGCCTTAGGTAATCAGTTTTAGAAAGGGGCAAGTTTTCACTTATACTGAAGGAAGAGAAGTGTTGTGGGAGAAAGCTGGAGGTGATATAAACTGGTGTAATTTCTTCAAAGTCACTGAAATAATCTTCGTTTATACCAACTGATTTGGTCTTGAGGGGTGAGAGAAGAGGTTAGCCAGTGGGCAGCTCAATTAGAAGAGCTGACAAGTGGAAGGCAGAATACTTAGCTGTTTATGGGATGGCCTTTCTTTACAAAATTCTCTCAACAATTCTCAAACATTAATGAGAAATATATCATAAGGTGACAGTGTTGACAAGCATTATTCTTGGCTCTAGCCATACTATAATGCAGAGAGGAGAAGTAAAAGCTGGTGGTTTTGATGCAAAGCAAGTCCCTGGAGAGCTCTGCCCAGTCTATACAGGCTCCTTTCTGCTACAGGACTTTTGTAAAGCAAGAAGCATTTCTGAAACCTATGGCTCGTTCATTCTAGAGAGTTGCAGAAGCTCTCTTTGAGGTTTTGTAAATACCTGGCATTTCAAATTGATAACCTTGGCTCTTTGAGTGCCTCGGACCTTAGGCTCTTCATAATGTCACTGTCCTTAAGAGAAGCCACAGCCCCCTTCAGAATAGTTGTTGCTTTGGTAATTTTTTCTACCAGCTCCAGAAAAATAAAGTCATATTTCCTGCTGTGAAAAAATAGCTGCTGTGTGGTGTGATCCTGCACCAAGAGGAGAAAAAACTGGATAAGGCTATTACAAATAGAGGGCTTTTAGCACCATAGTGCGCCCTTTCCTGTAACTTGGTACAAGAATGAAGTTGTGTCTCAAACATCTCAAAACTACTCTGCTTGGACCCAACTAGGAGGATGCTTGTCTTGTGCTGACTGGGGGCGGAGGTGGGGCGCAGTGTTTTAGAAGTGATGGAGAAGGTGAAGAGGCCTCAGGGGTCAGGGAGCACAGCCCTCCCAGAGCCACTCTGGTTTTGGTGCTGAGCAGAAAAGTGGGGCAGGCAGCACTGGGGCAGGGGGTGCCTGGGCAGGGGTAGAGGTGCCATGAGCACGGGGCCAGGTCAGGAAAAAGACTAGCGCTGTGGCATCATTTTCAGGACAAAGAAGGGACACATATTTTTTCACGATCATATAATCCTAAACCAACTTTACTGCTTTTTCTCTTGCACGTGCTCAAATTAACTTTGGCTTGACTTCTGGGGAACTAATCTTGTCCTTAAAGTTAAGCAAGGTATAAGTGTTTTTTTGGAGCAGAGACAGTGTGCTAAGCCCCTGGCAGGATCAACAATACACTACAAAGAATCTGCAGAAAGTAAATACAGATTTTATACACGCAAGAATTTCTACAAGAAACCTGATTCTAGGAGTTATATTCACGCAGCCAAGAGACCAGAAATTTCTCATGCAACCTACAGCAAATCATCTCAAATCTCCAATATTAATTGCAAACTATTTGCAAGTGGTTGCAACCAAAAGTTATCTGCAAAAATCACTCAAAAAAAAAAATTATGACAAATAAATCAATTTACCAGTCATTTCTCTGGGAAATAATGTGCCAAGTTCAACAAATCTTTCAAATTAATTAATGTAGCTTTGTTTCTGAACAAAAGCTGCTTGCTGTCATGCTGGGAACATCACAGCAGTTCCCCGGAGCAGGTTCGTGCATGTGCACACAGGATTTGGTATAACCAGAAGCATGGGCTGGGCCAGAAGGAGATCCCCAGAATCTGAGGAAGGATTTAATCATCATTAAAATCATCAAGAACTGAGAAAAGTCACGATGAGAAAGCAAGACTCAGAGGGATGAAATAAACTTGGGTTTTCTTATTTTAACTACCCCATCTTTTGTGACACCAAAAGAGTATTTTATTCAATTGATCTTGACTGAACTAACTGTAGTTACTCTAATTAGGCTCTTACTCTAACACATATCCTACTAAAATCCTCCCCTGCCGGGCATGAACACAGGCTTGCCCAAATTCACCTCATGTTGCTCCTGAGAAACACCACCTGCACCGCCACCCAGAGGTCCTGCTTTCCTTCTCATGTTAGCTGGATCCCCACTGAGCAGCTCCCATGGCCTTGAGACTTGCTTTCCTCCCAAAAGACAGGTGCTGCTGTCTCCATCCCATGGTGACAGCCCATAATCTGCTCCTGCCTGGAGAGAAAGAGGCCTTCAAGAGTCGGCATGGGTCCATTAAGCACTTAGCAAGATGATATTCTCCAGGCGTAGTCCTTGTAATCTTGCATTCATTTTGCTAAGTGAAAACAACTGATGCTTTCACACTGATGGTGCGGGTCACTTCTGGTAGGGCAATTGGCACTGGGTCCCCGAAGCCTGGGGTGAGGGGGCGGCTGATGGGATGACATGAGGAGGTGAACTGATAGGCCAAGGAAGGGTCTGGGTGAACCAGAAAACCGGTGTCTCCAGCAGTCCACAAGACTGGTGCAGAAGGCAACAGTTGTTTTTCCCAACCATAATTTGAAATGCAGCTGTGATACAGCTGCACAGGAGGCTTGGGCCGTGTGGGGGTATATTTTATTACCAAATAACCTTGCTGCACTTTACCAGCAGTTACTGTCTGCTGTTGGCTTTGTAGTCACTTTCCCCTTCTTGGAACATGGCAGGAAATTTTAATAAACAGGGTCTAATGTCACCATCTTTTTCAGCAGCCATCCTTAACTTCAGTGCATGCCCACTGGAGGTAGCCTTGCTTACCGTCTGGCTATTGAGTGCCTGTTTAGTCATCACTTTACTGATACTTACAGGAAAGAGCTATTGTTCCTGGGCTTCCTCATCGAAAACGGAAGTTCCTGAATTTCTACTTGTTGTAAATTAAAGAAAACACCTCTGAAGAAAGCATTTTGTTCTGTCCATGTTTTCTGACTGTAATCTGTATGGATTGGTTTGATTTTTTGATTCACAGCCTCTGAAGCAGCAAGAGGAATTTAAACAAACCTTTTCAGGCAAGATTATGGTGCACCTCACAAGAAGAAAAATGCCAAAACAAAAGCAACCAGCAAACCGATGCAACTGCCCAGAGGACCCTTCGGTTTTGAAAGATGCTCAGCCCCTCACCAGTGTTTGGAAAAAGAGAGAGCAAAGTGCTTCTCAAGGGGTGTTTTCAATGTAGCCAACATATCTATCAGGTTAGTTCACAGGAAAGGAACATGAGCGAAATGGATCATTTTAATTAATCGAGTTGATAAACACAATAGTTGCCTCGTTCAACATAATATGGGGCACAAATCATTCAGTCATTTGCCAATACCCTTCTGGTACTTTTGACTGGGTTATAATGTTAATATTGCTGTTCAGCTAGGAAGGAAAAGAGGCTACATTCATTTCTGGAAATGAATTAGAAAGAAGAGAAACAAAGCGTAGATAGAAAGTAAGGGAGGCATCACTCTAAAGCTCAAAAAAAAAATCACTAGTTTAGATGGGAATCTGAAAAAGCTGGGTAAGAATGAGTAATTTTTAATAAAGCAGATTCCCACGTGATACCATATTTTGGAAAGAATTTTTCTGCAGGCTGTGTCCTAAATATACAGTAGCCTTCTTCATCTGGCTGACATTGGAGACTTGGAATTTAACTAGTCAAACATGCTCAGATAACAAGAGTTTTGGATGTAAGTGCTGCTGTCTAATAGACATGCCCTTTGCTGAGATAATGAGTGATTTGGATAAAATACGGGCATACTGTATCAACCATGAAAATACAGTCTTCATTAGGAAATTCTGCAAACTGAAACTAAATTAGGCTTCTAATAATTGCACATATCCAGGAACATTTCAGTAGATAAGTGCAACAGTAACAGCTGAAAGCTGTTAAACTCTGGCTGCTAAAAATGTGATCTACATGACATCTACTTAAAATTACAGATTCATATCATTCATGCAAAGCAAAAAGAGGCAATAATGTTGTAAAACATTTTGATGTTGCTTTGGGTATTTTCATTGGTAAGGGTTAGGAGTTCCCCGCAGAAATGAAGATGTTGCTACTGCCCAGGTTCATTATATCAAGGCTTTTAGAGACCCTGGTCATGGTTCTGACTGTATTTTCCTCTCAGACAGATACACTTGCATCTGTACAGCCCTGTGAACACCCAGATTAACAGCACAGCGCAGGCATGGTAAGTCTGGTACATACAGTGTGATTTATCTGTTGGTGTGCAATAGCCATTGGTGTGCAATAGCCGTTTTTCCTGACAGCCGCCAGCCTGGACTCCCAAGCATCCGGAAGAGTGGCCAGTTACTGCAAAAATACAGGAAAAGACATATCCCATAGGCTTGTCATATGGCGCATGGGATTTGACCACGTAGTACAGGAAATCCTATGCAATATAAGCAGCCCAGCAACCCTGGCACTAGCTAACGGCCCTTCGGAGTGTGTGTGCAGGGAAGGGGACGGCTGAGCCTGGGTTGCCAAACCATGAGCTCATACTTTGGGGCAGCACTGTCCCGCCATACCAGTGCCCGAGCATCCTTCTCCTGGAGCCAGCAGCTCACTCTGCCACTCTCACTGACTTGAAAGAAGCTACTCACATGCTTAAAATTAGCCCTGGAGCTGGGCCAGACTTCTCAGCACATTATGGGATGGAGCTGTTGACAGACAATCTTAACTCTCTCACCTGTGAGAAGTTTGTACACACGCTCAGCCGAGCTGTAGGACCAAGGTTGTGGCCTCACGTTCTTGTTGAAGAGCCCATGGCATTTTTCACAAGAATTAAGATGTCAGGTTCATCAGTCAGATCAGATCAGACACCAATGCCAGTAAGACCCTCCTACCCTATCCTTCCTGGGTACCTAAACAGCTGCAGTGAACCAGTCTGCCTCACCGCAGCCCCAAGCAGCCAAACTTTAAAACAGTCTGGCATTAATTTTCCTTTAATACTGAAAAGTGGCCACATGATTGATATTGCTGGCTGCTATTTGAATTTGCATGTTCTGCCTTTGTAGCATATGGAGACAAGTTGGAGAGTACAGCAGAGGGATTCGCAAAATGCGAGGTGCTTATCTGGTGGGATCGTGCCAGCAAGCAAGTAGTTGAGTAGAAAATTTAAACAGGGATAATATTTCATTGGGTCGGTTGGCAGATTTTTCTACTGGTATTAATTTGGGCAGAATAATCTTGAGAGGAGAGGAGAGGAGAGGAGAGGAGAGGAGAGGAGAGGAGAGGAGAGGAGAGGAGAGGAGAGGAGAGGAGAGGAGAGGAGAGGAGAGGAGAGGAGAGGAGAGGAGAGGAGAGGAGAAGCACATTCTGGACTTTGCAATATGAGTACTGTTGTCTCCCATGGTATTACACTGTGTCCGCAGAGTTACACTCTGCTTAAGAAAGAAGACCAAAGGAAGGAAGACAAAATGCTTGGGCCCAACAGGACAGCAGCCTTTTGCCTTGCTACCCTTACAAATTCACTGGCGATACAATGAGGTGCCCAGGCAGGAGTGCCGCACCAGGCAGCCCCTGGCCGCAGCAAAAAATAAGGCTGTCTGAATCAGGAGTGTGGAGCATGTTTCACTTCCTGGGCATTTTCTTATCTGTATCGTACTTGGGTTTTTGATCTATGCATGAGTGGGTCAGGAAGTGGCCTGGAGACACCTCTTTTGCCTCATGAGTGGAAATTTTCTAATTATAGGGCTGCATTAACAGGCTCCCGCTCCCACTCCTGTCATGACACTTGGCATTGTTTATGTTGTTTAAACAAGAGAGGGAAAGAACCCACCTCCCAAAAACAGTGAAATAATGAGGAACAAAATGCACTCTTTTATCTTTTGTCAAGTGAGGCAAGTCTATTATCTGCCCTAGCCTGCGGCTGGGATCACCGGCTCCCCCAGAGCAGTTTTACAGGCTGATTAGTGTATAGCTTCCTGCAGTAAACTACCAGCAGGAACCAGAACACAGGAGGGGAAAGAGAAATTCAGGGACAAGATTTAAGCTCTGGCCTTCGTTTTTTTTGCCTACACTGTCTGTCAATACATATTTAACTGGTAATCCATGCATATTGTATGTACATGCACACACAAAGGTGCATGCAAACAGAAAATAGCCTACGTGGGGCCCAGGAGTCACTGCTGACTTTGCACACAGGATGATGCTAAATGAGGAGGGATTGAACCATCTGGCTTTGAAAAAAATGCCACCCCTGGACTAAGTTGGTAGAAATGCCAGACAAGTTCATAGAATGGTGCCAGAGCTGTGTAGAGCCATGGGCTTCAGGTTTGAAAAGACCTAGAGTCAATGCAGTTGGAAAGAGCTTCCGCTGCACTAAAAAACAATATTTTATGTTCTTGGAAAGTAATTATGCCACCCTGCATTTGTAAAGGATTTCCTTTAATGAACGTGTTGTTATTTGAATAGAAATGCCTGTTAAAAAATGGCTAACTGTAAAGGTACAACCAGATAAATACATTTGTGGCAATAGGAAGAACCAGCTGCTCGTTAAGTATCTAATTTGTATGGCAGAACAGTGATACGACAGTAAATTTCTTACACCTCCAGATTGTTAATGCTCTATTACACATGCTAATGGACACTAGGGAAAGTAATATACAGCTTTAATTCCTTTAAAATGAAAGCATCACCTGTGGGTTTCGGTGATAACATACATGCCTAGTTGTTGAGTAAGAGAATACCTCTGTCTGCATAAATGTCAGGTTGAAGTGGGTGAGGGAGTGCTCAGTAAAGATACAAGGTGCTAGAATTATAATTTTTAGGATTTTCTAACCATGTCACTACTGCCAGATGCATGGCTGCATTGTGTAAAGCAGGTCAGAGCTTAAAAGTCACCAGGATCTTTTGGCTCTAACAATGACAAATCTTTGAAAGACTTGAAAATTATATTCAGTGTCAGAGTATGGACTGTATGGAGTCCATAAGTGCTGTAATGGAAGGACTGTCACAATTAAACATGAGCAAGAATGTGGCATTATTACCTAAAAAGACCTTTTTGAAGTTGTCTCAGCAATGGAAAGAAGTGACTTGGAGACTAACTGGGAGCATCTTGCAGCAAATGTCTCTCTGTATGAGTCGGTGCAAAGTGCATTCAAATCAGCACTAGTTTTGTGGATGTAGCTTCTGTGAAGGTTTAGCAGGAGGAGTTTTTATTTACTGAAACCATAGCAATAAACAGCTTTTAGATTCTGGATGTGATTTTGTTAGGTGCATTGATCTTGATTTGGAGATACATTTCAAATGAACCTTTGTAATAGAAGTTAAAGAGGCCAGAACCCTGCTGCCTTTTATTTATTTATTATTAGCATCATTATACACTTTCTTTGCTCAGATGCCAATATTTATTCCAGGTAAATAGGATAACCATGGAGAACCACGGTGATGATACTGTATACATTAACTCTGTGCATTGTGCATCTCTGATTTACTTCAGATATTTCTATACCATCTTTTCTGGGGCTATCACAAACGTGAACTGCATCGGTCTCCCAGCCGAAGGTGAGTTAACATTACTCTCATTATCCAGCTGAAGCCAGTGGGCCACCGGGGTTGTAGAGGAGACAGCTTGGGTGCAGACCTTGGATCAGCTCTCAGAGCTCTCACCTCCCCAGGAGGCACTGAGTGGTTCTGCCTTGCAGAACGGAGATAAATGAAAAATGAGCAGCAAGATACTGGGCAAGATAAAATTGCACTAAGCTTCTCCCTCATTCTCTCAATGAGCTTTAACAACCACTGACCTTGAACTAGTCAGGCACGCAAACCTTTCACACATTCAGAAGGGAATTATAGGTCTTGCGATCAGCTGTTGTGAGGAAGAGAAGTTGTCCTAGATAATTTATTTCAGCTGTTTTCACAAGGAAGAGCTGTTGCAGAAGTTGCAGCTCTATGGCAGGTAGCTGGACTGGACATTCCTTTCACGTTCATTGTCATTTGGCCCCGGTCTTAAATTACCATTGGTATTTTTCATAATGGACAAGTCCAGTATTTTTTTAAGCATATCATTTTCACCAGTAGATTTTCCTGACACAGAAAATTTTCTAGACTTCCTGACTATTGCCAGCACCATACTGAGGATAAGCATGCACTCCCAAGCAAGGTGCGACATAGAGAAAGCAAATTTAACTCTAAAACACTGCCAAGGCAGGGTATCGACCTACCTCACCAGAGGATCGTGTTCTCTCCCTGTGGCAACTCCAAAATGGAGCAAGTTACTCCTGTTTACTGCAGAGGCATAGCATGAGCATCAGCAGCTCCTGCAGAGCAGCTGGTACACGGCCATCATTGAGATAACCTGCCCATGGCTGGCCCTCACTCATCTTAAACCAGAGAGAGCAGGTTCAAGGAAAATAGTTTTCCCAACTTCTTTTCGTTTCATTTCCTGAGAAGCAGGGCAATCTAGCTCAGGGCAGGCTGAGGCACAGGGAGCGGTCAGGGCACAGGACAAAAGCTCAGCGATATCACCTCCAATCATGTCTGGATGCACAACTCACTGCCTCGCACTCTCTGACTGTAAAACAGGAGCAGTGGTGCGCACCAAGCTCCGTGAAAAAGGACCATCGGAACGGCAGCAGGAGAACAGTGAACTCTTCAATCATTTTAACATTTGTTATTTCAATATGAGATGAGATTTTTTTCAAGAAAACAGCTGCTGAGCAAGTACAGAGGCTGATGAGAGAAATCACAATGATCCCTTCAACAACATCTGAAATGAGAGCTGTATGATACACTTGGCAGAGAAAAGGTTGGTGGTGGTACAGAAGCATCTCCAAAGGATCCTTAAAAGGTGTCAGTTCAGAAGAGGATAAAAGCCTGAATTTATCAAGGCAGAAGAGAAAGGAGGATCTTCACAGAAAATACATGTGTGTATACATGTGAATACTAAATGTGAAATTTTATCAGCCTCATAATACAGAGGTGGATCCCTTTCTAACATAGTGAGTAGAAGAGACTGACATATCAGCTTACACTTGAAAAAGTGCCTTCACTTGCAAAGTGTCTGGGAATGCAAAAAGACAGCTGAGAATGAGACTTTTCTTACCCAGCTCCTCCTAAAATGAGATGGGATGGCAGCAGAGCTAGAAAGGGTCGTTTCAATTCACACGTTCCCAGCACAAAGCTTCCGCATGTGTTAACTGTGCCTCAGATTTAAGCATTTAAGCCATAGCATGGCATTGGGTGGGAGAAGACAAGATTAGTAGGAGGCTTTCCTCAGTTGGACTCCATGAATGCATCATGGATCTGCCAAAATGAAGAGTCCATAGCATATAACTCAGTGTCTTTCTGGCACATGAAAAAGGTCAGTGCTCACTGTGATAATCCGAGGTGGATGGTAAACATCGGCTTTCCAGGGTTGGGAATTCAAGCTCTTCACTTGCGCCCACATAGAGTGACTCCTTTTTTACCAAGTAATTCTGCAGAGACCTATGACTCAAACCTTGTGTTTACCCAGCAGAACTATAGACTTTTATCTTGGAAAGTGAAAAGGAAACAGGCTTTTCTCACATGGCTTTGTTCTGACTTCAACCCCAGCCACCAGCTGATCCCAAAACTCAAGTGCCACAGCACAACATGGAATGAACTTTACTCAGGGATTTTTTTTTTTTTTTTTTTGGTGTGTGTAGCTTCCTCATGTTCTCTAACCATTTTCCACAGGGACAATAGTTCCAAATGAACAGGGAATTTATCTTTAAAAATATCTAGTGACATGTCTTGCTCGGGGGAAACTTTCATGTGCCTGAAGTCTGGCCAGCTACACTCTGCAGCTCATTAAATGAAGGCTTTATGCCATTTTTCTAAGGGAACAATTTACTGACGTAACTGGCTGGTTCAATACATGCTGTAAAGCTCAAAAAAAACCCCATATTTTTGTTTCATGGCTACCAGGTGTCAGAGCACAGTGGTGTGGGGGTATCCCATTAGGACCATGGAGCCCACCACAGCAGCTAAGGCTGAGCTAGCCTACTCAGCTCAGCACAGGGACTAGAAACATTGAACGTTAGATAGTTCTACACGATGAATTAAAAAAAAAAAAAAAAAAAAAAAAGAGGAGAATTAAAAAGTAAGGAGAGGTCTTGTATCCCTTGGTATCTGCAACCCGTCTTCTTCCAGCTCCATGTGCTGGCTGCTACCTCATGAGGCTCCACGGAGAGGGCGTTTGCCTGCCAGCATTTTGCAGCTTGCTCCCTATGGTGGAAAACATACACCCCAACATATAGTTTGATGTCAAATCCACATTCAGAAATGCCTGGGTTTTTTCTACCCAGGTGCTTACATTGGCAACCATCAAGGTTGCTGTTAAGTGCCGCTGGCTGCTTAACAATACAGTTTCATCTCTGTGTCATACTCAATTTGGATTGGAAACTGACAGTGTTTTCTCAAGAAAATGCTCCAATCTCCACTGGGATTTCTGCTCTTTTGCATTTTATGTAAACTGCACTTATGCTTGGATCTGATGATGGGAAGTCTACAGGATCCTTCTCTTTTTAAAACAAGATTAATTTAAGTCCAGCAGGAAGAGCTTAACTATGGAAGAATCTATATTTAGAGTATTTTCCTTTTGTGTATAGCTGAGTGTATTTCCAGATCCCTTGAGTGTCTGTTATGCTGTGGACAAATACAAAACATATCCCACCCTGAAAGTCATTCCAAAGGCAGAAGGAAGGCAAGAAAAGAAATTGCCTCCAGTGATCACAAAACTTAGAAGAAGTGTCTTCCTTCCTCTGAATGCAAATATACCTTGTTTGACAGCACAGCTGTTGATCTACTTTCAATATTTTGTTGTGAGTGTTAAAACTAGCCCATAGAAACACAGAAACATTGCTTAATTTAAGTTAGAAGGGACCTCTGAAGATCATCTAGTCCCCCGCTCAAAGCATGGTCAGCTCCTAAGTTAGATCTAACATGGAAGTTAGATCAGGTTGCTCAGGGCCTTGTCTGCTCCAGTTTTTAATACCTTTGAGGACAGAGATTACATGGCCTTTCTGGCCAACTTGTTCAAGTGCCTGGTTAGCCACATAGTGAAAATTTGAAAAATTGCTTGAACTGAGTATAACAAAGAAGGACTGATTTAAATGTAAATAAACCGTTTGGTGCCATATGAAAAATAAGAGGTTTTTACCTCTCAGGAATGTATCAATGCCAAAGACCTCAAATGGGAAATTTAGTGTTGTCAGCAGCTCAGAGCTATAATTTTTATAATTAAAAAAAAGGTTAATTCAGCACATACTCATGTTTCTGTTCTTCTTGACTGCTCTTTTTTTTTGATCCAGTCAAATACTTGTAGAGAATGAAATTTACTGTCTCCAATGGTAGTATTTTAAAGACCAAAAGCACATTAAAAAATCTTCCTCCCCTCTTTAACAGAAAAGAGCTTTAGGATGTGATGTTCCAGAAAAACAAAACAGTTCAATTTTTGCTTAACTGAAATTAGTTCAATTTTTAAGTTCTGATTTTTATTCTAGTCTTTGTGGTTATAGTTTTCCAGATGGATTTTTCCTTGTATTTATTGTACAGTATTTCTCAGTGCTGTGATAAATAATAAAAACTTTATTTGCTTGTGCAACAAACAGTAAGACACAGCAGAATAAGTGTAATCTTCAGACATACTTATTTCAGACTTCCAAATGGAAGTCCTTCAAAATCAGTCAAGCATAGAGTAAGATGGTCAAACAACATCAAAGTTATGAACATGTGAATTTTGGAGGTTAAAAACGTAATCACACACTGATCTTTAGATGGGTCTTAAGTGGTGTTCTTTAGAAATTCAAGCAATCTCATAGTGGAGATGACATAAAAGATGAGGTCACATCCACTTCAAGGTGACCTCATTGAGAGGTTGAATGTCATCTTTCACACAGTCTTGCAATTCAGCCAGTGCTATTTTTACTTGCACGATGCTAGCACTCTGGTTTTCATATGTCATGCCACAAGTTTGACCTTCAGAATGCTCACACTGTTTTGGACATTTCTGGAAAAGAATTAGCTCTTTCCTTTGCAAGAAGATGAGGAGCATGGCACAGCTGAACAGAATCTTATCTCGCTTGTTAGGGACAAAATAAACTATCATTACTAGCTGCAAAGAATATAAGCTCTTCTGCAAGCAGCGCAGATCCCTAGCCTACCAATTCACAAATCTAAAAATAATGCTTTAGGAAGGAAAAGTGCCACGAAAAGCAATTGATTTATCCTGTTGCTGAGGAAAGAAAAATCCTTACGTAGCAGACACAGGTTGAAGACTGCTGGTGGACCAGTAGCATCGTTCACACAAGGTCTGTTTTGTTTTATTTCTAAAGTTCAAGATTTCAGAAGCAAATGCCTGATTGGCACACAGACATATGTGGTGTATGGGACACTGGCAACCACAGGCACTCACGTGTTGCCTACAGCTGTCAGAAGCGAATGCCCAGCTCCGTACTTTGTGCTCGGTGTGGTATACGCTGCTGGATGGAGAAATAGTTGATCTTAGCATTACTGCAATTATGTCAGAAAGCACACATGCTAATCAAATACAGACTCAATGGGCGTAGTTAATAAGACACTGAACGATGTCTGACAATTTGCACAGATAACAAAAAGTTCAGGCTGAGTAAGCAATTAAACTACTGTTTCTAATGCGATAGTGTACGAAGGGTCCAAGCAGGGATTAAATCCTCCTTCAGCTAGGTACTGTACAAACAAATAACAGAAAGAGAATCCCTCTCTCGAGTTCACCACCTTGAGCAGTGCCTTGCCAATAACAGTATCATTTACAGCTGAGACTTGGCCACGTTTTCTGTGTTAATAAGCAGGGAAGCAGTACTTGGTGTTAGCTGAATTTTGGGAGAAATCTGGAAGCTGGCACTTTAGAGAAAAGTACTGGCAAGTGAAATGTAAAGGAACAGCTTAGAATTCAGAGTCCAGCCCTCACTGAAAACCACCTAAAATCATATTAAGTTATAGTATGACTGACTGATAGTCCAGGGAGAACAGGTACTGCAAAAGAGAGCACAGTGGCATGCAGCATGGCATTTTAAGTAACCAACAAAAATGATTGGAAAGAGGGGGTTTATTTCAGAGCAAAGAGAGTACAATTAATTTTTTCCTCTGTTAAACTCTTAGATATTGTTACAGAAAGGTGTGGCAGGAGAAGGAAAAATCCAAAAGTTGCTTTCGGGAGATACCTGCCTGTGCAGAGGTCAAGGAAGGAAGAAGCCCAGGAGCACCCTGCCCTGAGACCATGGTGGGGGGGCTTGCTCCTTGCTCGCTCCTTGCTCAGCCCTGGCTCACTCCTGACCCCACTGACACCCCAGGCACTGCAGACTTGCCCCTCTTCTCAGGTCACATCCCCACGCTGCGACGTCCCCCTGCCTGAGCTAGAGCTGCGTGGGGCATCGCCCAGAGAAAAGTCACTGCAAGAATGGGCAGTACAGCTCCACCCATGTTGTAACTCATGTCACATCTTGAGCAAAAAGCTCCAGTGGTGGAACAAAACTAGAGAATGAAGCTTCAGGTAAATGGCAATACATTTGCTCCGTTTTCCTGTCAGCCTGCTACTTCTGTCCAGATCTTGTGCTCCATCTACTTTTCTCTTTCTCATTTTAAATAGGCAACTGGACAGATCCCCCAACCCCCAAACTAGCTTTTCCTTTGGACCTGTGCAACTTACATCGCTTGGATCTCTAGCACTCTTGCCAGAGGCTGCTAGGACTGTCCTAGCCATTGAACACCCAGCCTCATGCTCCATATTCAGTACGGTATTCACAGCCAGATGGAGACAGTTTGTCTTAGCGTTACTGCAATCAAGTCATAAAGCAGAGCCCAGTATAGAAGAGCTGGTGTACTGGCATTTAAGTTCAATCAGAAGGACATGAGGGATGTCTCTCTCAATCCCAGTAAAAAAGATACCAAACGCCCCATGAAATCAAGGCATTGGAGGTGCATCTTTATCATAAATAGTACATTTGCTCTTTCCTTTAGTCCTACATCAAATTCACTGCTCCAGCTGCCACCATTTCATATTTTTAGAAAATATTTTATGGAATACAAGCACACAAATACAGTCAGACCATTACCCTCTAGCACCACAAAAACCTTCAGTTAACATAAAGCCACAGAGGTCCATCGAGCAGATGATCTGCCTTGTAGCTTACAAGTTCAGGCTGTGTCTGCAGGGAGACGATGCAGGGATGATTATGTTACAGAAGTACCGTGTGAAAAACATAAAGTGCCACAAGTTGTCTGGAGAGTGATTTTTACACTTATCAGCTTAATGACAAGCAAAGGCCATTAGATGCCCTCTAAAAATTCCTCCCTGCTATTTGCGGATCCCCACAGCGTGCCATAGACACGCGCCGAAGACACACCATGTCGTGAAATCCTGCCGTTCTCGGAAGGTGGAATCAATTAGCATGTAAGATGTGTACTTAGGGAGAAAAAGCCTTGCTGCGAACACCCGACAAGAGAGGTATCAGCTGGGCTGTTTGCTCACATGGAGCCTGTTAGTTACACAAACACAGGGAAAGAAGATAGTATTACAGGTGAAATCCTGCAGTTCTCCTAATGAAAGTGAAATTGTTTCCCTTCCTGTTTTTCCTACTTACCCCTACTATTTGATCGTTGTTAGACTGTGGCATGTACACTGGTTGAATGCCAGTTTTCTCCCTGCCATTCGGCATCTTCTATCTCTCTAACTGATTTTAATTCAGAAAAATTGCAAAAGAAATATTTTTACTTTTCTTGGGAGCAACACCCAAGGAAGCTGTCTTTGATGCAGATGAGGGCTGTATTGAGAAACAGCTGGGGAAAAGAAACCCTGAGAAATCAGATCAAAAATGGCAATTTGGGAAAGAAAAGCATGCTTTTTCAATTTGTATTTTCCAGTAATCTTTGACCTTCCCATTTATATTTATCTTCTTGAGTTTAAGAAGGAAGCAGTGTTACCAATACTGAAAAAGTAAAGCTTTTCAAACAAATCCACGAGAATATTGACTTCTAGGGAGGGAAGACTTGTTTTACTCTGAAATAGCACAACCTGTACAGTGAACATTCATCTTAATGCAAAGCCAAGGAATAAAAATCTTTTCTCTACCAGCAGACCTCATGATGAGCGAATGTTAATTCCCTCCGTCTGATTTGGTGAAACTCCAAAGCACTATTCAGGCCGTGTGAGTAGTGAGACACGAAGTCCGTGTTAAATTCCCTTTTCTTATTCGGAAGGATGGAGTCCATGGGCAAGGAGAGATAATCTTGGCCTTAATGAGGAACAGCGGTCTTCCACTTCTTCAGACTGCTGTCTTACTTCCTAAAACTCGGGAGCTGACAGTCAATACACCGGGTGCAATCTCTGCCTTGCCTTCCTGCTGTCAAGTGACAGAGGTGCTGAGTGGAGGTGGTGTAAGGCAAGAGCTGAAACAGAGAGAGTTCAGCGAGGAAAGGCTCTTCTGAGATCTTGGCAATAAATCCTAGATCAAATTTTCAGATCATGGCTACTTTTCAAAAGATTTATAATGTGAAAAAAAGGTGCAGAATTTTTCGGGACTAATACTCAAATTTAATTCTTTAAGTTAGGAGCAATAATTTTCCAAACAAAACCCACCATTTTAAGATTGGAAAGCAGAATATTCTTATTTCTTAGCCTTGAAAACAACTAAACTGTTTCTAGCCACGCCATTTTTTTAAAAGTATCCTGAAGCAGATAACCAGCATGAACAATATCAATTCAAAGGGCTGACATCTGCAACAAGAAATAGCAAGTAACTTTAATAATAGCTAGTAGTACCAAGCAAATAAACCTTCATTGCTCTAATTTGTAAAAGTCTGGGAGCAAGCATGGTGGAGAATCCTGAAATGCTTCTCTCATCGCAGAAATACAAAGACTAGTAGTTTGCTTGCATTTCTTTTCTGTAAAACTATACAAAGCCTGCCATAATTTGAAAACTCCACAGGATTTTTTTCTCTGAGTGATCAGTATAAGTGACATTGACCTTAATATCACTGCATTTAAGCTTCAAACTTTCAGGCAGCAAGGGGGAAAAGCAGAGTCTCTGGAACAGAAACCAAGAATTGAAAATTTCAATGCAGAAGATGAATACATTAAAGAATACTTTAAACAGTGAATTTATAACACAAGCTCTTTTTATCCCTTCAGCTCTGTAACACCCAGATATGCTGAGACTTAGGCGAAATCAAACTGAAGAGGGGGGGCGTAAGATCCATTCTCCTTTATGGAGGGTAAATGCACAAAATATTTAGGCTCTTGAAGGAACAGGGTGGGTTAAAAAATGAAACCATCTCCTAAAACATGTTACCTGCAAGGACGGGGATTGAGCTGCACAGTTACAGGGTCGGACTGAGAGTTGAAAACGGAGCAGGAAAATGCTGAGATTTTTTTGTTCTGTTTTGTTTTGTTTCTGGGCAGTGGGGATGGGCTGCTTGTATCTAAATAAGTGTCTAAAAAAGTCATAGAAAGGAGGGAACGACCAAAACCACCACAACACAGACCAACAGTTTAGGTCAGAAGAGGTATTGCTAATTGTACATATTGTTTTTCCCTGAAATGAGGAACATCCTCTGCCAATCTGTAAACTCTTGTTGCTCCGCAGGGTATGGACTCCAAAGAAGGAATTACCTGCAAGCAACCAAAGTGCAAGTCTCTGCAGTAAATAAAACTTCAACTAATTAGTCTACTATAAACATATTTGCTTTTACTGACAGATCATAGGTTTTGAAAAGTTTGGAAGAAAGACTTCCCCCTTCCTCCCAGAGCTTTGAAGCTGTATTGTCCACTTGATGAAAATATGAAAATATGAGCTGTGTTCTTCATATGACAATGCAGGAGGGAAAAAAAAGGAAATGAAAAAAAATAATATCAACTCAGCACCACCATTTCAGAACATTTTGGCATATTTTATTGTTTCCTCTTAACCGCCCCCTCCTTCTTATCTCGTGTATGGGCCCATCTACAGTAATGTTTTAAATGAAAAGCTTTTTAGTGAGCCAACTGCACCTTTCTCTAGGGAGTTCCCACTGAAATTCCTGATAACACCAAACAATGGAACTTTTTTCAAAGAGTTACAAAGCGTAATGAAAATGACATAAATTATCATTTAGAAATTTCATCCCTTTGAATACATTTTCCCTTCATTATTCATAGCATTTTTTCTAGAAAAACAATCCATGATAGACCTTTCCGCAGAGTAACTTAATTAAGCCAAAATATTAGCAGTAGAAGTGGGCTCCCTCAATTACTACCATTCCATATTTCTATTTTAAATTGCTTTTTATATAAGAAGCAGTTAGGGAGCTGAGTGACTCAGGAGCCAAAGCTTTCCAAGTCTTTACAGCAACCAATTAAAACTGTAGCAGAGAGGACACAGGTTAAGTTGGTGCAGGCTTGACTCAGCTGTCCATAAATTGCATTTAGTACCTCTGCGGACGCCCTGGAGTATCTCACTAGTCTCCTCCAGGAAGGGGTAAGTCTTTTGAAGACTATCTGTCATAGCTGTCCACCCATGGGGATGCCCTGGGTACCCCAAGGCGTTTCAAATGGCACCTTATACCTGAGCATAGGAAACTCAGTCAAGCCCTTAGTGTCCACTTTACGAGCATTATACTATGCAGACAAAGCCATAGAGAAGGAATATGTTTTAATCTGGAGCCTATTTTTTAAGACCTGAAGACTTTATCATTATGAATACAGTAGAGTAAACTGATGTGGAAACTGGTGCCAAAGTACAATGGTAATATTCCTCCTATATGTAAGTGTGGATTTATGGATACTTGGAATTGTGTGTCAATAACAAATTGACCTCCAAAATATAAATCCAGAGCTCCATCCATGCAGGTAAATCAATGTGTGGAACAAACTCGTGCTAACTTTCTTCATTTAAGTAGATAGAAGGGGTGTAGTTGCTCTAACCCATTCCTAGCCTTCCCTCAAAGCCATGCCATGTTTCAAGGATGCGACTGGAAGCCCAGGGGAGACAAAGGAGAGACGTGCTGAGATCAAAGGACTCCGTGTGGCACATCTTGACCTGGTGGAAAAGATGGAGTCATTGCCATGTTCTAGCTTATTCATTGCCTAATTTAGGTGCCTAACTTACCTACATGGTGGTAAAATCCAGTCCTCCGGATGTGGATAGTTGCTTCACTTAAATTGTACATATGAAGGAGGGGGTCACTTAGTCCTCTGAAAGTAAGCTCTTCAATCCCCTGTAAAAGCCATGGGAGGAGGAAGGCGTCTCTGACAGCCCCCAAAAGCAGATCCCATCCAGTGAACTGGACCTCTCACCTGTACAGGGAGAGCATGCCTGCCCAAAAGGTGATCTGCTCAGGCCAGGTTTGGTGTCCATCCCTCTGGCCGGCTGCCCTCGAGAGGGGAAGCACGAGCCGGGGGATCCCGCTGCCCGGAGGAAGAGGACCTGGCCTTGGAGGGCCGATGCGGGCTGCGCTCGCCCCTGCTGCTCAGCAGGCTGATGGACGGCTGCACGTCCCAGTCGGATGCAAGCAGAGGTGCTCCTTCAGACTGGGCCAGACGTGGACCCCATTTTTGGGGGGTTCTCTAGCAATTTGATTATTGCAGAAAGGGGCACAGGCCTAAAAGTGTGGGTGTGGGTTGCTAACACCATGCTTATAATTTCTGGCTTCAGTAGAGAGATTAGCCAGTCCAAGAAAATAGGATCAGTGTGGGATTTAGGCAGACCAAATCCTATCCCAGGTTTTATGCTATTTTGATTTCTTTAGTCTCCTGCCAGGCCAATACACAGATCTGCAGGAATCCCTCTTCTTCCAGCTTCACACATGCTCACAAATGCCAAAATTAACAAATCAAGATTGCATTTAATTCCAGATAAGCACATCTGAATTGCTCCATCTTATGATAATATTTTGCATCTTATTCAGAAGAAATGCTTGCATACTTAAACAACTAAGCAAAACATTTCAAAATCAATTTCTAGCTCACATCTCTGTTCCTGAATGCATGAGTCCTCCCCCTCTCTCCCCAGTCAGTGTCGTCTGGTGCAAGGGGGAATTAAGGAATTGGGTTCCAACAGTGTCAAGCAATGGAAGAAAGTCATGGCAGTTCACTCAGGAGTGAGACATGGGCATCACGGCACTGCCAGGACTGGCACCCTTCCAGCCACTTCCAGCCGCAGGCACCGGTGGAAGCGTGGTGGTGAAAGTGAGGTGCCGTGGGGGGCTGAGAACTGCACTCCTGGGCGTTGGGGCTGGCGATCCCATTAAGTCATAGGGCCCCCCATCATTTACAGACTCCAGTCCCGGGGGCTCAGCCGCAGCTGCACAGGAAGACTGCAGCAGAGAAGGTTATTGAACACGCAGAGCCTGTGCTCAAGGATAATTTCCTAACCATTGCACCCTCCTTTATTGTTTTTAGTGCTTCTTCACCATGCAGATCTTCTATTTTTCAAAGGCAGGTGCAGCATGGTGGGGTCTCCCTAAGGGTAACACAGGACGGCTCTTGCCGAAGCTCAGACCTGACCTGCACCACCTCTAAGTCATTTCAGACAGATCTGAGAGGAAGACTTGGCAGTAATTCAAGAGGTTTGAGTTCCTGGTTGTGGAGTCCACTGAGTCTGTAAAACCGCCCTTGAACATTTTGTTTAAACACCCCCCGCCCACCCAAGCCTTCCCTCTGCAACAACTGTAAAGAAATAGCAAAGCCGAAACTGCAGAGTTTCTTAAAAATAGTTCCCTCAATAGGGGACTATGAGAAATACTAGGCAAATCACCAAGCGATGAAGACCTAAATCCCTAAGAGCTTACACATATGCATTAAAAAGAGTGGTTTGAATGTCAAAATAAATAAATACAAAGCTGATTTTACACTACAGGATTACTCTTGGGAGGGAAGGTTTTCCTCCTGTCTTACACAACCAAGCTTCAAAAGAAAACTCCCTGTGAAACGCTACTGGGTTTCTGCAGTCATGCGGACGAAGGTTGGTCAGGACAAAGCTTTTTTCTGTTCGAGGGAAAAGCTCCATTTGGAAGGTTTGGAAGCAATTTCTGCTCTCAGTTTGCAAAGTGCAAATCAGGACAGTTTGTAACAACACAGAGCTATTGAGATGCGCGGAACTATTTACATAAGTAAGGTAAGCAGGATTTGACCCACCCCCGTGAGCCCTGCAGATAGCATTGTCCTGTCAATTTTCACTCCCTACAGCAATGAAGGCAGATAAATGGCTTCCTGCCATATGGCATCACCTTTTTACAAGAGATCATGTAGACATTGCCACTGGCCTCTAGGTGCTGTGGAAGGAAGACCCCACTTTGCTTCACAATGTTCACAATTCCAAAATGTTTTCCAAATCTGCCTTGTACTATGAGTTCTCTGCTGAAATATGTAAAGGTGTTCTAGGTAAGGGTACCAGGAAAAAGAGGACTCGTGTGTGCTAGCTGTGAGGTTCAGTATCTTCAGCCCTCACCCCTTGGCAGGATGGAGCTCTGCATGTGATCTGTGTGATCGCTCGGGGTCATTATTGCCTCTTTTCACTGGGCAAGGTTCTGTACATAGTATTTTGAGCCATTTGTGATCACTTCACTGAGAGCAGATACCCGACCGAGTTTTGAACAGCACCGTTCATCATAGGGCTTAGACCATCAAATGAACAAAGTTTAATGGTAGAGTTTAGCCTTTTAGTCAGAGATCTTCCTCAGTATTTCCCAGGCTGTGCTTTATCCATAGATGCTTCCTCTCATCCTCTACTGTCCCTCAACTATAGACTAGCTAGCTGTGATGTGTTTCATGATCATATTACACCAAAGAAGGTCAGAGAAAATAAACAGTATTATTCAAACTTGACTCAAGAAAAGAGCAAATCTCTAAGGAAAGCACTCCTCCCCTTTTATTTATGAAATAAAACTCTAGAGTCTCACCCCTCAGGGAGGGATCGCTTTATATTCTCACTGTATGTAAAATTTACCCTGCCAAGAAGCAGCTGATAAACTCAAATCTCTCCTCACAGCGTGAGCTTCTTAATGCCTCTGCCTCATTTGTTCATCAGCACTTTATGAGAAAATAAACAAAAACACTGTCTGTTTGCCCATTGTCATCAAGGGCATCTGAACGCTTCCTGCCGGGAGAGGTGGTTGTACCACCCTTGGAGCAGAGGCCATCGCATCTTTCTTCTGCCTCTGCATTTACAATGGCCAATCTACAAAGCTGGAATCCCAGGGAGCTTAATCAAAAGCCAGAAGACACCCCAGGGTACATGTTATTGTCTAATAAGAGTAAGCAGTGCACGTTGTTAGCACCAGCATCAGGCTAGCGTCAGCGTTTCTGCATACTCGGGCATCCCTTGGAGGAATCCTGCTGCTCTCACAGGGCAGGAATTGTTACAGATGTAAAAAGCAGGCTATCGCAATCATACAATGACTTTTAACAAGGTAAAAATTAAAAATAGATCCTCAGTGTTCCCCTCTGGTAACAGTTTTCTCTCTCACATCAGTTTGGAAAGAACATATATGTTTTTTTTCAGTTCAGCCTATCAGCTGTTACAGAAAACCAGTGCAACACTGCCCCAGAATATCTCCGTCATGGAAGAGGAGGAGGATCACAGTGGTGTTTAGGTTAAAACCCACAGGTTTCATCGTGAGTGCACTAGCCAACATTTTAATGTATTTTTAAAGAGCAGTTCTGTGAGAGGCTTAGTGCAGCTCCTACCATCCATCCCTCAAACTAGGCAGCAGTGTATGTGCAATTTCTACCTGATTAGCGCAGGGGATTTTTCTCCAAGTGCTTTCTTTTCTTTTTTCCTGATTTTTTGCGGTCTCTGGCATTTTTTTTTGCCATCATTCCCCCTCAAATCCATATTTTTTTGCTCTGCAGTTGGTCCATTCTAACAGTATTTTTCTTCCTTGTTTTCAGCTTCTTAACTGGGCCGATGTGGATTATTTGACTCCACTTCTGAGCCCATGTGTGCGTGTGCCTGAGAAGGAAGGGGCAGCAGGCGTGCAGCTGCGAGGCATGTTGTTTGTGCATGCTTTGCTCACCCAGCATCACTTTAGAGAGATGGAGGGAACTAGTTTGTATGAAAGATGGCTAATAGCACTCATGTGCCTCCATCCTTCATGTAAGCAGCAGCATGGAAAGGGGGATTCAGAGTCCACAGGGGTGCTCCTGTGCCCAGAGACGTAACACGGACCTGCTTCCACCGCTGCTCACTGTACCCTAAAAGTGAGAGAATGTACATGTGCAACTGTAAGTGACACAATTGGGATATACTCTGCTAGGTCCTATATATACCATTCTAAGGCATAGGGAGACCTAAAGATCTCTGCATCTTCCCTTTGCATCGATTAACTGGTTAACAAGGGGAAGAGGGGACTGAAGCAGAAGTGTCCTGGGCAGACCTATAGCAACGTTGCCATTCATGGCAGCTGAGTGCCAAGACGTGCGTTCAGTAAATGCGTTGTCCTGTTATGCTGACGCCACTGTGCTCCTTCTCCTCCATGGCCACAGCATGGGAAGATGTATCTCCAGCCCATGCACTGGCCTATACGATCATACCTATATACTGTATATGCATGCAGCTAGCAGACTAAGGTGTTACAGCCTCTCAGAACTGGTAGGAAATATGATGCGTAGAGCACCCTTCCCGGCAGAAGTGCCTCCTGTAGAGAAGGTCTTTTTATTTGAAGTCAATTCTAAAATGATTTTTTTAAAGGATTTTGTAGTCTGCTTCAGTGGGGAACTGGGACTCCTAGGCAGGTTTCAAATCTCCCTCTTTTAAAGTGTTGATAGGCTGGTACCAGCTGCTTTTCACATGAGATTTTTGCATTTTAACATTACAAAAAAGCCTTGAACTTTAAAATCCCTCCTGCTATCACCTATTAGCAGAAAAATTTGCATAAATATACCTAGAGACACACATACACACAAAGATATAGTTATAAAAAAAAATCCCAGCACTAAGAAAACTAACAAAAGCCAGGCACAGCTCAGCAATTCTTGCTGACTTGGTTTCTTGTACTGCCAGAGACCATTTTAAAAGGCAAATTCTCATCAGATATTGGGGAGGGAGGGAAGGGAAGGAAATTCATGACAGATTGTGCTGTGAATTCCTAAGCCTGGAGTTTTGTTTGTGATTTATCATTGCTAAGCCTTATCAACCACTGATTGAGTCTTTCCTCTCTCAGCCCTTGAGGGTGGCAGTCTCTGGTCTCCTGTGGTTCCCTCCCGGACGACCAGCTTCTCTAAATGCTAATCAGATGATACGGACCCTTCTGTGATCTTGTGAAGGGCTCTATCAGCAGTTTGGTAGAAACACCGTCATGTAAAAATGATACTCCCTTGTCATCTCCGAGAGGTGTCTGCCAGGAAGCAGGGTAGAAACACAACATCAAATGGCTTGTATATTGTCAGGTCCTACAGTTCTCCCTGTGATCTGTCGAAGTGTGGAAAAATACTCACCTGACATGGCTTGTTACAGAACTGGGGCTTTTGCAAAGAAAATAGATGTTTTATAACTCATGAATTTTGTTTCTTTGTTTGCTAAACTGAATTAAATTCAGCCAAAACCTACACTGTTTCCAGATAGGATAAACGTGGGGCCAAGGTCCTAGCAACTTTAGTTTTTTCATGGGAGATATCCTAAGCATGTACAGGCAATAGGGCCACCAATTTCCTACCACATAAGCAAGGAAGCAGTGCTCCTACCAACACAGCTACACAGCCAGACAGCTATTCCTCAGTGCAAACTGCCAAGCTAAGGGCAGAGGAAGAACTTTGCTTCTCCTCTTGAGGGACAAAGCTCCTTGTGATGGGTATCTGGCTGGTACAAGAGGTATAAATGTGCTCCTTCCATCACCAGCTGCTGGATGAGTAGTCCTGGGAACAGAGGGTGGCCAAAGGCTGCCTCGGGAGCACTGTGTCTGCCCAGCACCTCCACCATTTTGCAGCCACCGAGGGCTGCCTCTGTGGCATGCTATGGATAGACTTGTCTGGGCATCACCTGGGATGCAGGCTCTCTGAGGACTTCTTGCACAGAGCTTGCAGGGCACTTTTTAGGTGCTCCCTCAAGCTCAGAGGGTTGCAGCTCCCAGTTGTGGGCAAGTGCTCTGACCATATCAATGTAACTCCCATTGAACCAATATCCAAAATGTAATACATGATATAATATATGAGAGAATCTAAATGCTGCCACTGCCTGCCCTTCCCTTTCAGATGCCCTCCCTGCTCTGCAGGGTGCCCAACCTCAGCAGAGGAGTGGCTGGTCTGCTCCTCTCCAGCCTCAGAGGAGGGTCTGGATTGCCCTCTCGGGGCAAGCGGGTTCCTGGGATAGTGTAGGGAGAGAGGAAGGCACCTTTTCAGGACTGGATCTTCCTCCAGAAACCTGTAGAGGCACCCGCATACAATTGCCCCAAGGGCTACCAGGGAAATGCCTCTCCAGCTGTGCAATGTTATTCTACTGTCCAAATACAAAAATTATGCAAAATGTAATTAATTCCTTTTTGCTATTACCATTCAGGTTGAAGCTAACTCGGCTTCTCTCATTGCGTATGCCAAAAAGCTTCAACCTGGGATCAGTCGAAAATCGTTTATTGATTTCAGGTTTTTCAGTTAGCAAACAAAAACTGTCCCACCCCACACCCAAAAGCCCCATGACAGCCTTTGAGGAAAAAGCCAACCACCTGTGTGACAAGAATATGCCAGAAATACCCACCAACCAAGTCTGCTGAATTTAAGCTATCCAAAGAGAGATTGTCTTCTAAAATGGCTAATAAAATATGTCTTAGGAACACAGATGTAGCCCATAACCTCAGGCCACAAGGAACCCATTCCCTAGCCCAGGTATTGCTTCATGTGACAATTTTGGGAGCAGGTGTGCTACCTGGCTCTCAGCACATACCGTCCACCTACAGACCTCGTGCAGATTCACAGCTAATTTCTCCTCTTTCAGATGCCTGCCCCTGAAGCGTCTCACCAGCAGATTGACAGTAGCTACAGTCTCCAGGTGAGAAAAACCACTGGGGGCTTCAGGGGCAGTGCAGTGGCAGCAAGCTACCCATGGTCACCATACGTTATTGGAGTGGAGTAGTTTTAAACTCACTGCAGGGCTGCTTTGATTCATTAGTGGCAAAACAGTTTCAGATATTAATTACCGCTGGCACTGCAGGGCCAAGTTCAGTTCCCCAAGCTTTATCGAGAGTGTAGGAGACTATGGAGATACAACCTGATATGTTTATCTTTGCAAAGCACGCTCTCTGCCTCAGTCGTGTGCCAGATGTAGCCACAGCTGCAGGAAGTTGTTTATCTGCCCTCGTGACCTTGCAGAAGTGTCGGGCGATGGTAAAATCATGTTTTTATTGAGCATCTCTTCTCTTCAACTGGAAACTCTTCACCATCAGTTAAAATGTATTTTAAATTCTGTAAGGAAGCCAAGCATTGATATTGCACAGGTCTGTAATCCAATTACATCCTTTACTGTGTGCTTGCTCTAAGAATTTATTTTGGGGAGCTAGCTTGAAAATGTTCACCTCAGTGAAAAAAATTGACTGAACACCTGTGGTAGCTACTGTTACTAGTGCCCTTTCTAAATCTCGTGTCTATATTTATTGCTCTTTACATCTCCACATTTTATAGAAACTTAATCTATCACATTAAATGTACTGTGACATTATTCTGGAGCATAAGGAAGACCCTAATGAGCCTTTGGCTGGGTTTTCCAGGGCTCCTGGGGCATGCAGGCACTCAGTGCCCTTGGGATTTCACTAAGAGGTGGACACCGAACTCTCCTAGGTCCCTCTGAAAATTTTAGTCTTTACAGTTCTCCAAAGGAAAAAGGATACTGTGTGTCAGATAATTCTGTCGAAATAAATTTACAGCTGCAAATGACAGAGCAAGAGCATTTGTCAGTAGAGCTAAATACTAATATACATTGATTGATCAACACTATGGTGTAAGTGATAGTCCTGAGCATGGGAGAAAAAGGATTAAGCAAAATACAAGTGGTATGTATCCATCAACCTTATCACTTAGGAGAAAAAATAACAGTGTCATTAGCTAAGTTTCCAAAATAGCCCAGTTTCCTGCTTGAAAGTCAATCCTTCAGAAACAGGTTAAGCCTTCATTTTGTTATGACATGCTGGTAAAGTCACAAGGGTGCCTTTGGTCTTTTTCTGTCAACATTAACGTGCTAAGTGAAAATAATTGTTCCAATGGAAAATACTTGCTTGGCTCATAATACATTATAATTACCAATGTTTCTTTTTAGTCGAATAGCAGTTGTATCACAGAAAGATCTTATTTACCAAAAAAAGTGAGTAGAAGAATTTGGTAACGCTTTGTTTTCATTTTTTCCTTCTACTTTTAATCACTTCATTTGAGCCAAATTAATATACAAATTTTAGTACTTGTTTATGTTTTGCATTTTTAGACTAAGCAATGCAATTAATAGTAATCTAGTCACTTGAATATTAAATCTTCCACATAACATTAAAATCAATGCACATTTATTATGCCTGCTGGTGCTGTATTCAATTAGCTGCTTCTGTCTTAGCTGGTAACTTCCAGACATTCGCAGTAGCTATGTTTAGACACATTTACTATGTGCTCATGACAAAACCACAGAGCCATAGAGGCTTTAAAGCTTGGAGTAGATCCCCATAAAGATGAGGCTGCTCTTGAACGTTTGCACTGACTGGAGGTCAAATTTGAGAATTACATAACTCTTCACAGCAAGCTCATTTGCTAGAGCCCAGAGATAATATGTTTATATTTGGATACAGACCTGATTTTCTTTTAAGTTAATTCAGTGTTCTTGAAAGGGTCAGGAGCAAATATCTTACTTAGGCACAGGGAAATGACAACTCAGGTAGGAGCAGCATAAATTCCCCATCTGTTCCTATTGAGGTGCCTCATTTATTTTTCTGAGAGGCATCCTGATGGGTAGGTCTGTCTCTATAGTCATCTTGGCCTTGGAACATCTACCTAGCCTGTAGGAAAGGTGCCTGCTAAGGACAACTGTGGTGGCAGTACCATGGTACTTGTGGTAGACTCAAGAATTCCTTTCACAGGGAACACCAAGTAATCATTAAAAATCAGTAACTCTCACCAGTGATATGGGGACAGACTAAACCTACAATTAAGTTCCTCATCCAAGATCTTCTAGCTTCCCAGTGGAAAGTAAATCCGTATTTATTTGTCTGGCCATTAGATGACTGAATTACATAGACTTAGAGCACACATTTTTTCAAAATGAGTCTAGTCTATTCTATGATTTTTTGCTTCCTAAAATCCCCTTTTCCAAAGGCAAAAGAGCTCCACTCTAGGCCAAGACACCCTCAATAAAAACCTAAAAGTGGACCTAGGACATAATCCAGTTATTTGTGAACACAGTTGAAACCCACTGACTTCACAAAATTATCCTCATACATTTTTAGTGACATGAGATGTTGACACACAAAATTTCTGAGGTTTCAATTCTACTATCAGACAATTAGGTAGACCAAATGAACTGACTGTCTTATTCAAACTAAACTGTATTCAGGTATTAATGGGGTACTAGTTGATAATTTTTTAAACATGAACTCCTATTGCACTGGGATGACTTGTGCAGTTCTTGGTCATATAATATAAACAGATTAGGAAGGTTAGATTTCTTCTCTGTCTGGCATGGATGAAATTGCTGCCAGAACAGTGGGATTCATTCTGGTACTCACAATCAAAGAGCAACTCTGCTCAATTGAAAGAGATTCAAAGGACAGCCGTAAAGGAATTAATGTCTTTCACGGACAGATGCAAGTGGTGGTTCTCATCTAAATTAACAAATAAGAACAGGGATGATTTGACCATAGGTGCATGCACTTGTATTGAGTCTACAAGCTGGATTTTTAAATCTGTAGGAAACCAAGGTATAAGAAGTCCATAGAGTGAGGAGCTGAAGCCACACAAATTCAGATTAGAAATAAAGTGCAACATCTTTACCTGTGAGGATTACTAATCACTGGAACAACTTACCAAAGGCCGTGGGAATCCTCCACCACTGAAAATCTGTAAGTCAAGAGTAAATGTCCTTTTTTTTTCCTAAAAGATGTTCTAGGTCAAACTTTCATGGAAGTCTCACATCTTTGCTGGGGAAGAAGGGGGCCTGTATGTTCACAGTGGCTTCAGAGTCCATGGCACTGTCAAAATTGAAGTCACAAAGACTCATTTTGATTAGAATTATTTAAAATACCACATAAGAAAAAAAAAAACCCAGAAATTATCTATTTATTCCTTTCTCAATTAAATATCATGGAAGTTTGCACATTTTCACAAAACATTCCACCTGAAATGAATCAAAAAAAGTGCTCCTAATTGTACCATTTGGAAATTTCAGCCAGCTCTATGTTCAACCATATAGCTTGAGGGCTTTGTGCTTGCTGTCCTTTTTTCTGTACAAACCTCCAATTGAGAGCAACGCAAATTGTGATGCTATGAGAAACTCGGGACTGGACTCTATAGGCAATTTCAACTCAGGCATAAAACAATAGAGGTGATATTTTATATGCAGCATCACTAATGTTCAACAGCTTCTTTAAACATACACATTTAAAAAGAGTGTTCTGATCTTTTTTTTTTTGTTATTTTGTTTCATTAAGAAACAGTTTAAAAGTTGAACAAACGCTTTTATGTCTCCTCCTGAGATTTCTCTTTTCATGTCTCTATGGCCTACATTTCTTTTGTTCACACCATAAATCTAGGTTCCAAGCCAGATATTTGTAATAAGTCTATAAAGAAAACAGAAAGAGGTGTGGTAAGTTTATCAGCTTGAACCACACATTTAAGTTTCTGGTGTACATAAAAATTCCAGACTTAAGTCTCTTGACTCTCCCTTCCAAAACATTTCCTGCATGGTTTTCAAGAGAGAGAGAGGGAGGGAGGGAGAGAGGGAGGGAGATTTTGCACAGGAAAGACACAAAATACAGTTTGATTTTTTAGAAAAAGCTCTAATAGCAGAATTTATTGGATCCTCAGCAGCAGCATGTTCAGACTAGCCCCACTGTCAGGACCCACCAACCACATTTGATTTCCAAATCAGAAAGAATGGAGGTAAGTAAGAAGCAATTGTATTTCTTGCTAAGATTTATGCCTGTTCTTCATTTCCACAGAGAAATGAAGAAAGAATCCCCTTTTGTTTCTCTGGGACCATTCAGGGGTTTCAGTACAGACCAGACTGAAGTTCCTGCAAGGTGAGGCGTAAGGGGCCAGCCCCCACCGTGCAAGGGCTCCATGCTGCTGGTGGGCAGCAGAGGGATAGCACCGTGTCAGTCCCACAAACAGGAATCAAAAACCCCAAGGTTGAAGAATTAGCGCTGCAGAGAAACCTCTTTGTTTTTCCTCCCTGGCATCTCAAAAATCCTGTAGCATAAGAGCTTAGTACTAGTCACAGAAAGACTCGAGGAACTAACAGAAAACTAGGTAGAGTTATTTTCATTTCCTCCAAAGTAGCCTCTTCTAATTCATCAGATCTCTTTCCAGGTCTCTTTAGATGTAAGCGTAAACAAATGCCGTGTGCAGATAAAAGGAAGGAACCAAGCAGAGAAAAACATCCACTGTCACAGCATTTTTAGGTGTGACAAACACTGAAGCCACCTCTCCGGTGTAGACATCACTCTAGCACGGGCGGCTGGAAATGAAACCATCCTTTTCCTGAAGTCCTCAAACAAGTTGGAAGGTGGCGATTCCATTAGGAGGTGAAGTAGGCAGGACTGCAGGCTAAAACTGTCCAGATCAGGGTGAAATGAAAAACTAGAAGTTAGATGCGTGTTTCCTCAGCGAGGCTGGATTTTCAGAGGACTTCATCAAGCATGTCGGGAGTTGAAGTTAACCAGAGAGGTAGCCTTAGTAGGAAATGCCAAATCTGGAGATTTCCACCAGACTCTCTGATCATTGAGCACTGGCAGGCAGAGGAGGTATTGTTAAAACTGATTTTTCCAGAGGCAGAGAGGAAGCAAGTGCCACAGCACACCAGGTCAGGCAGGGGCTGAGGGCAAGCAGAGCGACTTGGCATGAGTGTTGCACAGACTGTCCCATCAAAACGCAGGAGTGATGAGCAGCAGGCTGGCCACTCAGTGGGGCTTCACAGTTCTTACATGCACTGCTCATGACAGCCAGACCTCTGACTATCGTGCTAATAAATACGAGTAAGGCCCTGAGCTTTACTCTATCCCTATTCAGCAAAGCCACTTAAGCTTGGGTTTAATCCTTTGCTGAATAGGGACAGGCTCCTAAGTCAGCCGCAAGATAACTGAATTTGAAGGATCAGGAAGAGTCACTCTCACCCAGTTAGAGCTGTGACGTGCCACGGTCTGTCCTCTTGGCCAGCAGTGTTCGTGCACCTTGCCAGGCCAGCCCACCAGGCACAGACCCATCACGCACAACACCCAGTGCTTCTGTCCCTACGTCCCTGTCAGTGAGAGCAGGAGACAGGGCCACTTACACCCTTCTGAAATGGTGTAAATGACTGGCAGTGCAGGAGAGGTCTTTATCATTTATTCTGTTGTGCCCTGTCTAGCCTGAGCACTGGCTCAGACAAGCCAGCCTAGAACGTTTAGTGATCCTACCTTGGCTGTATTTCTTCTCGCATCTATAGGCTGCATGGTTGGGAAGAAAAACTAAATTGTTTATGTACTGGTCCAAATTGCTACCATTTTCATCTTCCTTTTTTTTCTTCCTTAACTACTTCAGGACTGGGAGTGATTTCCATAGGAATAGTATTCTGTATGTAAAGCAGAGCAAAGCTATGGGTATAGCACAGCCAGCGCGTTGCTCTATGCTCCTGGCATGAAGGGCAGAGGCACATGCAAGCAACACATCCCTATTGCTCCAACAGTCATCCTGTTGCTCTCATTTTGAGGGTTTTAAAGCCTGTCAGGGTAAGACTTCATTAAAACAGCCCAGAAATCAGCAGTCTGGAGAGCACAGCCTGCATCTCCTTGTAGGTAACAGTGCCAGCCCCGTGTGACCTCAGCTTTGTTTTGAGTCCGGACAATAAGAATATTTATTAACTGCTGTCTCGATTGCTGAACGGCACACAATGAATCTGGCAAGTAAGTCGTGATGTTAGCCAAAGCTGCTTGCAGTATCTGAACACAAGGGCTGAGATTATTTATCATCAGAGACCCCACACGCCTCAATCATATCTACCCGCTCATAACCGTTTATTTTTCTAGCCTCTAGTTCAGAGAGCAACAGAACAGCCTGCCAGCGCAAATCTGTAGGTAAGGCACTACAAGTAATTAACTTGCGGATGACCTTTTATTTGTTTTTACCGCTTCCAGACTTTTTTTAATTATTTTGCCCAGCCACGGGCACAGACACGAATGAAGTGGGTACCGGCACGCTTGCCTAGCTGTATCACAAGAAGCTTTGCTGGCTTCTCGTGTGTCTATCAAACCAAGAAAACTATTTCCACCGGGAGAAGTTGCAGTGCGGTTTTAAAAGTGCTTTAAAACCGGTATCAACCCCCAGCTCCCTTCATTTGGCTGCTGCCATTTTAAAAGATTTGCCTCTTAATTCCGTGCCCCCGACTCAGGAGCTAATCCTGCACCGTCATGCATATGACAGATCTGGCAGATAAGGAAAGCTCAGCTCTCCTACCTAAAAATCACCAGATATTTATCACTGATTAGCTGCATCTGAAGATGCTTGCAGCACGCAGTGCTCTTCAGGCACTGTTTCTGTCTCAGCTGTAGTCAATATTTATCACAATTCTACAGGGGTTTGTAGTGTTAAGCCTCTAATAAATATTTATTGAGAAAATTACTAATAAAACACTTTTCTGATAAATATTTACTACAGATTTTCTGTCAGGAAGCACACCGGGGGAAAAAAAAAATCCTTTAAAAATCTGTTACTACAAAAAAATCAATTAGAAAAGCAAGCCAAGATAAAAATTAATCAGACAGCTGGCAAAAAGGAGTATACAAAATTAAGCATATGCCAGCAAGGGAAGAAGTACACAGCAAAGTAAGGGTTTGTGAGAATAAAAGAAGATGTGTGAACTAAAGGGGAGCTGACTCTGTTCCCACTCATGGTTTCATTCAGAACTACACTGGGATTTGTAACCAAAAGCTACAGATAAAATTAATTTCCTTTGAATAAAATCACATTTTCTTGCAGAGAGACACTTTCATTTGGAAATACTGCAAAGCCAGCACTAGTTTGTCCCATTTCCAACCCGCACATCAGACTGAAAGCTTGAGCTCAGACATATTTAGGATCAAGTCCTGCTAAGATAACTAAGCAGCCTGAAGCAGAAACCATATACTATTAGCACAGACCTTACACGCTATCTATGCTATCACCTTTTTGCCCTTTATAACAATGTGTGAATAACTGTATTAATAAGAAAACAGAGTTGTTACATTATCTTTCAGATATTGCACTGAGTTAATCAGGAAGAGTTAATTTGCCAGAATGATATTTATACCATAAGGATAAATGGGACAAAAATTGAATATTCATAAACAGCTTTCATTTCCCCTGTGACTTGTTTAAGTTTAGCAACGCAAATTATTTTCTACAGCTGTTTTTACAGCTGTTAACTGTACTTAGTAGTTGAAAACCTGAATTTCTTTCTAGTCACAGGTCACAGACAGTAAGGGTTCATTGAGCTGCCGTATCTTTCCCAAGGCAGGATCACCAGTAAGTATGAGCAGATACATGAATGAAGCCTATGTCTTCATGTTATGGCACAACTCAGCAAAACACAGATGACATAGGGAAAAAAATACACATCTGTATTCTGGAACACAGCAATAGCCTGGCATTTTCAAACCTACCGTTTGCCTTGATGAAGCAGGCAGTATCATCTCTGGAACACAGGCACTTTCTTTAGCCTCCCATACCAAGGTAGAGGTACCCACTCTGGACGATGCTCATTTGAGAAGGTGCTTCTGCTACTCGGTAATATCATTCCCATAGCCCACAATAAATGTGGGTGCTGTTCTTCAGATGTCCTGGTATGGGATTTCACGTATAGACTGGGTATCTGAAACAAACTCAGTTGCATTCACAACTGTCTATGTTCACAACACTGCAATACAATATGGGGCCATATGGATATTTGAGATGTGACCAGATCCACAGTCACATCTTGAACCTGCCTCTATCTAGGAATACCAGAGCATGAGGACCTTTTTTTTCCTTTTTTTCTCCATGGCAGATGAAATCTCAGAGTTAGAACACAGGTTCTACATAATAAAGAGCAAATTCATAGCCAAGATTATTCTACAACGCATTTTAGAAAAAAGAAAATGGTGGTTTTCAGTTCTTGCTGCTGTGAATGACTCAGCTAATGAGCAGTAGAAGAGCAACTGCCCGAAGCATGCTCTCCATGACCTCTATGAACCATATGCAGGCTCCCTTCAACAGCCACTGTAGAGTTTCTCCAAGCCATGTAAGTTGAATAAGCTGCCGGTCATGCTCATGCAGGTTACAGCTTGGCTGCTCTGGAGTTTGGCCACACATAGGCCATGCTTTCAGGCTGGCCCTCTGAATGAAAAGCAACCTCAAAGTGGAAAGGAGACACAGAGTGGTCCACAAGATGCGGTGTAGACAAAGTCTTTCTCTTCAGATAGTTTTGAAGCAACTTTTATCCTCCTGGAACAACTTCTACAGCCCCAGAGAACAGCAGCTATGTCCAAAACTTCCTTCTGTTTCCCAGCTGATTCTTATGAAACAGGTACCAGCAATAAAACACTTTTCATTCACAGTCCCAGAGGGCATAGGAAAGGGCCACTAATGCCATCCATTTCCATGGAGTGCAAAAAACAGTATACAGAAGGTCTTTGTTTCCTTGAGGAAATTTTGACCCTTCCCAACTGTGAGTTATAAAAGTTGCTATTACCTTTCTCATTGCCTGCCAGGTTTACGTAGAGTTTTCCCTCTTCAGCTGATAGCCCTGTTAAAACTAACTGCCCTCCATGGCTTTTATCAGCATTGGTCTTTCTCCTCTGGCAGGCAGTCGATGCCCCTGAACTCTCAACTCTTGTATTTGAGTCTGAAAGTTTCAACAGGAATCTCAGGGAAAAACTTTTACTTTAGAACCCGTGCCTGAACGCAGTCTGTCTATTCCAGGAAAACCCTGATCATTTTGCAAGCAAATAGGTTCTGGCATATTTCTAAAATAACATAAAACAATATACAGGAGACAGGTCAGTATGTCTTCCATAAATCCTTTGAGGATTTTGGTACAGAGTCAGACAATGATTTGCTACTATTAAGGGTCTGAATTCTGCTCCTGCCAAGCCCTAGGGTTGTATCATGGACTGGTGCCCTTTGACAAAGAAAGTATTAATAATTCATCCCTGAGAATTTTAAGTCATCTCCCCTGCTCTCATTTTAACCATAACTTACCTATAATCCTAAGTAAAGGTGTATTTGTATTTCATTAAGCTAGTCTGCAAATCAAAATGATTCAAGTGATAATTATGAGCTTGAGGTAGTTTTCTCCCTTACAAACTTCCTTAGATAATAGTTTTTTAAAAATGCAAATGCAGGTTCCTATAGCAAACAACTTGCCCAGACTTAGCCTTCACAGCACGTGACCAGCCCGCAATCAATACCATATCATACAAGCAGTAATAAAGCCACTTTTATTCCCAGGGTGAAACTCCAAACTGTCTCAGATTCCAAGTGGACTATGTCAGCAAGATACTTGCTCAAAAACTCAGCAGATAATACAGCTGAATAGTGAATAAATCATATATCTTAGTATCATGTCTCTAAGAGATGTAGAAGTCACACCTTGAAGTCTATGGATTCATGCGTATGAATTATGCATTAAGAGCTATGCAAACATAACTGTTTATCCCAGGAGCACAGCACCAATCCTACACAGGAGCTCCCATCTTATCAGAGAATAATTCCTGCTTTCCATCAGATAGTGGAAACATTCACATTTTCTAATTTCAGCTAGTGGAAACATTCACATTTTCTAATTTGAAAGCCAAGGGCATGTAGTGATCCTTGAATGGTGGGAAGTGCATTTCAGTGCAAGTTTCTCACATCTCTAAGCACACTTTTTTGTGCTCTGTGATTTATGTTTTCTTGCCCCCAGTATCTTGGTATTATCTTCCAATGATTGAAACCAGTAGAGCACAGGCTACTATTTTAACCTTCAAAATGTAGCAATCTGTTGGCTTTCTTCGTTTATTTTCCCACAAATCACGTAAGTGTGTGTCTTTACCCCATTACGCTACTTAGCTGAATCAAGGAATGTTTTACTAATTAAAGTTCCTAGACTTGCTGGTACCGACCAACTTAACTAACATAGATTATCATGTCCCATAACTGAGTATCTAGATTTTTAGGGTCCTCACCCGTATTGGCTTTAAGGATGTTTATAAAGATCTGAAGGACAGTGGCCTTGATTTGTACTTTCAAGGTTGCCCTTATCCTAAATCCACATTGAATCCTGTCTTACAGAGATTACCAAGATGCCCACCTGTAGTTATTTTACTCACAAAGCTTTCTGGGCTTCGTTAGCAAATTAAAATCTTCCTTGGAAAAAAAATTTGAAGAAAGCAACCCACAAAAAGTATCTGAGGAACTGAAAAATTTCGCTATTTGCTGTTATAAATTAAAAAAATAAACCAAAATCACCACATAAAATCAGTAGGTAAGTCTATCAAGCCCACAGTTGCTGTGAAATCTGCTCTGGGCTAGCCAGTAAACTATGCTGATTTTTGTCCCTCACGCAGACAAATTCCTTTGAATAATATGATGGTCTGAGTTGGAAATGTCCAAAGCAGACCTTTGCTCTCCCACCCCTCCAGGCATTTCATGAAGCGCTATCAGACATGACGGTCCACTGTGACCCACACAAGTCTAGCTTCGTGGTACATAAATTTGAGCTCTGATCTGTTCTCTCCAGCATCTTCTATATGGTTCAGCCAAGCCTTGACCCTCCTTCCCACCTTTTGCACAGCATCTTTTCAGGCTCCCTCTCCATTCTCCTCGGTGAAAAAGTTTTGTGGTAAGTGATGTCTCACAGCAGCCTATAAACTGTCCCGGCAGGTCTCCTTTAACAGGCAGGAAACACAAAGCACTTACATTTACAGATAACTCTTTTGCGTGTCCCAGGCCTTTGTGAAAGAGTGCTTTTTTTTTTTTTTAATCTCAGTGAAAGCCTCTTTGCATGACACTCATCAAAACAACTCTAGGTCCAGGAGCACAAATAATTTATACCCATTTTTATTCAGGATCCTTTAAGATTCTCTTTTTATCAGGAGGATCTTCACCAGGGAGGACAATTCAGCTGAACAGCTGAGACATCTGTGTTTAGGAAGAAAAAACCTGGCACTCTGGAGGTACCTGTCTGCACCAGTTATATTAGGAACCCACCTAACTAGTTTCAGCTAGATACCTAATTTTTAGATGGGTTAACTTAGGTAAGTTGAACTCCACCCATCAAGATGGAATAAGGTCACAGAGCCGAGAACAAATATTTGCCATGAAAAGCTAACACACAACCACAAACGGTTTGCAACTGACAAATTACGAATTACAAATGTTACCAGTGTATCGGCTGTTACAAACAGCTAACGCCAGGAGGGACTGTGAGGTGAGAGGCCCGCAGCGCTGCTGCTGGGAGGATGCTCGAAGGATGCTCGCAGGATTCTCAAAGGATGCTCGAAGGATGCTCGGGCCCTCCCGGGCTGCAGGAGCCGGAGCCCAGCGCAGGGCGGGCGGGCTCCGGGGGAACCGAAGAGTGCTGGTGCCACCTAGAGGGAATTATCCGCCTAAAAGGTGGGAAAATCCTTACCGCACACGGGTGATAAAATGCGCCACAAATGCACGGCACCGGGGAAAAAATTCCTAGCGAGAAGGGCTCTTACCGCTGCGCAAAAAATACATGCAATTATGGCAAGTAGCAGCGTACAACTTACGTCTTCTCCTCAACATAACGTGCAAATATAAAAATATAAGAGGTATATTTAAGACGACCAACTGCCAATTCCTCTCTCCTTCAAACCATTTCCCAGCCTCACAGCTGTATTCCTTCCCTTCTTCCTCCAATTATCTGAACTCTGAGGAAATAGCCGGCAAACTGACCATGTCTGGAGGTCGGATCCCGCTTCCCTGCGCTGCTGTAGCACCGGCCAGGGCTGGGGCCAGCTGCTGGGGGGTGCCTTGGGTGTCCAGGAAGCACCAACTGTGCAGCCAAGAAGGCCTCAGAATGCAACTTCACAGCCCTCTGCTGATCACCAGCTTTCCCGAAGAACCCACCTGAAGCCCTGCATCTGCCTGTATAACTTAAAACGGCTTTGCATTATAGCAGGAAAAGAACCAGCATCCACAAGCAAAGGAAGGACTGGTGCATAAATTTAAGTCACCTTCTTTCTTCCACCATTAAATCTGTCACTTGCAACCTATGGTTCACTGCGATGACTACAGCGGTGATGGTATCTGTCATGGTTTAGCCCCAGCCAGCAACTCAGCACCACGCAGCCGCTCGCTCATTCCCCCTGCCCCAGTGGGATAGGGGAGAGAATCGGAGGAGTAAGAGTGAGAAACACTCCTGGGTTGAGATAAGAACAGTTTAATAATTTAAATAAAGTAAAATAATAATAATAATAACAACAACAATATAATAATAAGAACAATATAATAAAAATAGTAATAATATACAAAGCAAGTGATGCACAATGCAATTGCTCACCACCTGCCAACCAATACCCAGCCAGTTCCCGAGCAGCGATCGCTGCTCCCCGGCCAACCCCCCCCAGCTTATATACTGAGCATGACGTCATATGGTATGGAATAGCCCTTTGGGCAGTTTGGATCAACTATTCTGGCTGTGCCCCCTCCCAGTTTCTTGTGCACCTGGCAGAGCATGGGAAGCTGCAAAGTCCTTGACTAGCATAAGCAGTACTCAGCAACAACTAAAAACATCAGCGTGTTATCAACATTCTTCTACTAAATCCAAAACACAGCACTGTGCCTGCTACTAGGAAGAAAATTAACTCTATCCCAGCCGAAACCAGGACAGTATCTCATGGGGACACTGTGGGACTTGGTGGGGAGTTGCTGATGGGTGGACTCTGCAGCTCTTTCATAGTAGATTGAAGTAATTTTTGAGCAAGCATTGAGCAAAGCAGTGCTTTTCTCACCTGCTGCACATGGTCCCAGCCATGGGCTGGTCTGCGGGCACGATATACATGCTGTGGCTCTTACCTTGCCCACAGGAAACCCCGTGTGGTAGCAGTGCTGGAGCCAAGGAATAAGATAGATACTAAGAGGGATCTGCTCTGTCTGTTAACAGCTGTACTTCTCAGACACTCATTTCTTTCCCTTCCCACCTATATATTCTGGTAGAGTGCAGAGCAAGACTTGGCTTATGCCAACTAAACACCTTTTTGCCTGGCTTTGCTAGTAACATTGCAGTCAATGCAACACGGCCAGGGTGCCAAGGACAAATAGTGCCTCAATCCTACCCACGCATAGAGCCTTTCTGTTCTGTTCCTTAAAATAAAGGTTAATTGACGGAAGAGTATTTGATACTAAACATCCGCTAGTTCACTGACCTCTGTGAGAGCTGTACCTCCAAGGCTCTGGGTTAAATTTAGGAGATGACTGAAGTGCTAAAAAGTTGGATACTGGTCACCCCGAAGGGGAACATGCCATGATGCACTGCGTGTCTCTGGGTGCGTGTGACTGTCCTGCTGTCATTCACCAGCTCCATCCCCCAGCAGCACGCCTGTAGGCCCTTTGGCCGCCACTATCTCCCAGGCGCTGTAATGGCCACATTCCTTATCCTTCGCTTCACAAAGACCCCCAAAGCCCAAACTGCACAGGAAAATATAACTTGGGTGCCGTGGAAGCCAAGGACCGGCTCAGTATGCTGCAGGGCCATGCCATACACCCAGCCAGGAGTCTTAAGGCCATGATCTCATGAAAATGGCATCCACACAGGCCACCAAATTGCTGAGCAAAGCTATTTTAAGTTTTAAAAGTTTGCTGTTCAGACAAAGGAAGGACTTTCTTTATGGGCCAGACCATTGCTTGCCTTGCTTTATCTATCTGTGAAATCTGCAAAAGGACCAGCCTGCAGAGACAAGGCTGCAATGCGTCTCCTTCATGTTTCAGACAGGACCTGAGGCTGAAAAGAAAGAGGTGCGTCTGCCGTGCTTCAGAGAGACATGCTGCAAGAGCAGACAACCTCCAGCTCTAGGGAATGTGCAGCACAAGAGGACATGGTGCCTCAAGTCAGGACCTGCAGAAGCTCATCACCGTTGTGACCTGCAGGCCGTCGCCGGGGGGGGGCTCCTGCGCCATCGCTGTTTGCAAAGCAGACATGGCTGCTCCCTGCTTACACTCGGCCTGCTCTACCCAAACCAGTCACTGCAACAGCACTTTCGAAACACAGCCGTGTGGGACGCAGAAATACACACCTGCCTACATGCTCCCTGGGACAAGGGCAGCCACGGCAGAGCGGCTGCTGCCTGAGCTCCCGGGGCGCGAGGCTGGGGAGCAGCGATGGCAACACCCCTCCCTCCTCCCCAGCACCGCCCGCACACGATCTCCTGCCCCCAGTCCTCACCAGCTGTGGGATTACCCACACATCGTCTGCTCCTCTCTCCCATTCCCCAAAAATGTCCTCCCACCTGCCTGGTATCTTCATCTCCTGCTAATTACCCAAAACAATTAGCCACGAAATCCCTGAACCAGATTTAGGATTCAGTTATACTGAATTGACAAGAGAATTAGACTGAGCTACAAACCTGTACATAAATTATATTGACTTTAAAATATTTATTATAATGCATTATGCAGATATAACTGGAGAGCTACCAACACGTTTCAGCAGAAAACATGAACTCCAATGATTTTTTCCCAAAGCAATGTAATTAATGTCATGAGTGCTTCAGCTGAGCATGTGCTGCTTTCCAGGATTCACTGACAGAATGGATTAACACAGTCATACATGTCCAAATAATTTAGGGAACGTTTATACCTCTGTTTAGGAAAGTACATTGGTAAAACTCAAAAATTTTCTTTCAGTCAAGCCTGATCTACACAAAAAAAAAAAGATACTATATGGGTTTGGTAGCTGGTAGTGTTCATGACATAATTCAATCCCACATGGGAAAAAGTCATCAATACCTTTAAAGATACCTTGGGAGGTACCACTATAAAGGCAGCCACACCAGCACTGTGGAAGCACATCGGTATCAACACAAGTTCCTCCTGAAGTCAAAAACCTGTGTGTACTTCAGGCCTGAATCTCAGTGAGCTGCAAGGTGGTGGCCGTTGCTTTATTCTCCTAATCTATTGATTTCATGATGCTTTGAAGTAGCACTGAAGACTAATAAAATTAGGTTGTTCTGTATTTAAAGACTTTTAAATACAGTCCAACTATTTTTCCTGAGAACCCTGACTTAAAATCTTATTTTACTCTTAAGAATTAGTAAGTACTAGCGTGACTATACCCACACTAAACATCATGACTTTTCTCATATATATTATGAAAAGTTTGAAGTATCTTTTGGTATCTCCTTGGAGGCAGTGAGTCAGGCAATTGACTCAGTGACATTTGATCAGATAAACCAACACCCAAATGCCTGCCAAGCAACACTCGGCTTTCTCTTACAAAGGGAAGGCTTGACCGGCATCCCTGCACGCATGCAAGAGGGATGTGGGCAGGACATTTTGCGCCGAGGGGCAGAGGGAACAGTCTCCCTTTGGTGCCAAGCTGGTTTGGCTTCTTGATTTCTCAGGGCAAAAGAAAGGCAAAGAAAGGCCTTCTTGTCATGCCAAAACCTATAATATCATTAGAATAAAATTCTGAATATGGGACCCTGCATACATGTAACATGAAGGAGGTGGCTGCCAGGTAAGCATGTGATTGAGATGAGCCCCAAAAGGGGAACTCGGTGAGATTACAGCAGCCGCAGGGAAGCTGGTTCTGGGTTACCTGAGCAGACCACGGCGTGTCTCTCCCCAGCGTTGTTAAACCTGCGGCAGCTTCCCCACCGCCTGTGAATCTAAACGAGAAGGCAGGATGGAGACAGCCCCAATGCTGAAAGATGCACAAGGTAACGTTATAAACACAGATTCCAGCACACACACACACACCCCCCGCGCTGTTTCGGGCGCCAGCTGCCGGCACAGAGCACAGCGGCCACGGCTCCTGGGGCCCCCAGCTCCTCTCGATCCGCCGGGGCTCACCCGCAGGCCCCGCTTTTCCCGTGAGAGGGAAGACGAAGGGAAGGCGCCGCCGCCGCCGCCAGGCCCCGGCCACCCCCGCGGCGGTGGGCGGAGCGAAGCGGGGCGGGCCGGTAGCGGGGCCGGGGCCGGGGCCGGGGCCGGGCGGGGCGGCCATGCCGGCGGTGCTGGCCGCCGCCTGGGCCCTGCTGGCCGCCGCCTTCCTGGCGGCACTGCTGCTGCTGGTGCGGCGGGCCCCGGCGCGACGGCCCGGCGGTGGCGGCGTCTCCGGCCTCTTCCAGGATCTCATTCGCTACGGGAAGACGAAGCGGGGCTGCGGGCAGCGCCCGGCCTGGCTGCGCCTCCTCCAGGTGCCCAAGAGGTGAGGGGCGGCTCGGGGGGCTGCGCTCCTCCGTGCGAGGCAGCTGCCTGCCGCCATTTCCCTCACGGAGCCTCCTGAGCGCGGCAGTAACCCTGTGTGCGTTTCGACTAGTTCAGCTGAAGACGTAGGAAATAAATAGCCTACGCAAATGGTATGGCGTATTTTTAGAGAGTCGGGCTCAATTTTTTTGCAGAAGTGTTATTCTCTTTTTACAGGTGAGGAACCGAGGAGGATAGAGACTGCCATCACACAGAGTCCGTCCGTTCCAAACTGGAACAAAAGCCTAACCCCTTGAACCCCAGTCCCGTGCAGTATCTGCAAACAAACCTTCCTGCAAGACTTGGGTCGGGGACCCGGGAATACGGATTCCCGAGTGTAACTGTGACTGTGCAAATGCACTGCAGGTTTACTGTCTTAAACCGATTCTCAGTCATCGTCATCTTCCTTCAAGGTTTCTTTTTAAAATGTCACTTAGGATACCAGTAACAGCATGTTAACATAATGGTCTGGGTGCCACGTGAACGGTCTCTAATAAGGCAAAAGAACTGCATTATCCAAACGCATCTCTTGATAGATGTTTAACAGGATGAAAGAAGAAGGGGGGGGGGGGGAACATGTGCAGCTTTCCATATGTTACTGGGATTTCATTGTTTCTGGAACTACCCTTTGACTCCAACACAGGTGCAACAGGATCTTGCAAGGCCGGCAGGACAGGACTGGGAGGCTACTTAACCCAAAGATCCGATCACCACTAATGCAATGATCTTGTTATCACTGACGCATTTTATATACATAGCTTTCAAACCAAATGTTAAAAAAAAGTTTTGTGACACAGCATGTTACTCATTGAAAGGTTCTGGTGTAGTATCTTGGTTATCAGGCTTCTGGTTGCAGGAGATACACAGGGATGTGTTTAAGCTCTGTGGTACTCTCAACGAAAATAAGGGCTTATAAAGGCTTTGTCTTAATTGCAGCATACTGCAAAGTGCCGCATTCTTAACGCAGGTTCTCATTTGAGCTGACCTTTCTCCAACAGAAGTTTCCCACCACCCCTTCTTAGGGAAGATGGTGCCTGAAGAACATGGCTTTTTCAGGGAATTGGTCTCGAGCTCTCAACATCTACAAAGCGATTCTGTTACTCAAGTAGTGAACCTGTAACCCTGCTAGCTGAAAGAAGAGAAGATCCTGAACGTAGCCGTTGAGGCGTTTTCTGTTTCTGTTCATATGCATCTTGTTTCCAAACAAGCATTGTTTTTTCACTAGCCTGGAGTTTTAACTTTGCCATTCCATCTTGTCAAATGTTATGGTTTATTCTGGGTTGGTTTGGCAAATAGTGAACATTCCCCTCCTTGAGGGATGCCACATGTACTTACTGCAGTGCTGGATTGCTCTGTAGGTCAGATACATCCACAGCGTAATTAGGATTGCTGAAACCTCACAGGGCATGTCTCTGCTAAGCTGGCGGGGCTTGTTTGTGTGCTGGTAGCAAAAAGCAATATGTGTGGAGAAACTTCTCTGGCGAATGATGAGACAGAATTCTACTGAGTAACAGGACAGTAGGGAAGGAGCTTGAAACTTGGAGGTGGTGATGAGTTTTTATCAATATAGAAGTTCTGTTTGTCTTCCAAGCAGAAAATGAGGGAGGGGGGTCTAAATTTTACTTCCACTGTTGCAAATCAACAGAGCGACTGTTACTGTCTCTGCTTGGTAGAAGAAGGAACCGAGGAGGAGAAGCGATCGTCTGAAGGGGTTACCAAGCACTAATGGGCAAGGCACTCTGGGGTGTGCAGGGGTGCTCACTACCTCTGCGGTTCTGACTTGGCCTCTGTATTGCTGTTGAGAGATACCCGAGCTGCTTTGGGAGGGGGTCACCTTATTTGGTTTCACTAAGCAACGGTATTGTACCCCTACACTCCCCCAAAAGAAAAGTTTGCATGTACCAGAGAAATATGGTCTTCTCTGACTATACAGTTATATCCTAGTTTTGTACCAGTAGTTACACTGTTAAGGCCATCAGCGTCTTCCCATGGTACGTGTTTCATCTCTTTGCAGGTGGTTCCAGAGGTCCTGATTTTTATTCACAGCCAGAAAGACTTCCAGTTTTAAAAGCAAAAGGAAATATTGGATGACCTAGTTTGAGCTGGATATTGTAGGCTGTTCAGCTCCATCCAGTCACCTGTCTTGACCATAATGTCTTGCATTTCAGTAATGCATAATGTGCTTTTATAAGTGCATTAAGGGGCTGGGGGATTCTTTGTTTTCTCCAAAAAAGCGTGGTCTTGCCCTGTAATCACCCAGTGGTATTGGTGGTCACTCCTTTTTTTCTATATGATTGTTGCAGACCTTGAATTTGCAGAGGGACAAGATATTTTAGTGTACAGCTGAGTAACTACTTCTGGGTGCCTTTTACCGTCTGCTTTTGTCATTTGTGAACTTTTAACACATTATGTAATGCATCCACTAGAACTGAGGAAAGTGGGAGTGCTGCTGGGCGCAACAGCCTGGAAATGCCCAGAAAATTAATTTGGAGGTGCTTCCAGTATAAAGAAAAAGTTGTGCACATCATGATTAACTAATCATGTAAGCTCATGTAAGCATTGAGGAATACTTTGCAATGTGTGGTTTACACTTTATCTTCTTCAGTGCAGCTATGGTTAGTAAGGTAAGCTAAGTTAGAGGTTATTGCAGGCAGCATTTTGCTAGGGGAAGAAGGCATTAGGGTTATTCCTGCTTGGTAACTCTGGAGTCCTAAGTTCTCTACTTACTGATGTGGGGACCAAAAGGGAATGTACTCACCATCAGGCAAGCACGTCCTGCAGCTGCATTTCAAACTAAGGAATGATGAGAACATTAGTGAAGACCCTTTTTATTCCCACAGGTGGTTTACTCACTTTTATGTGGTTTCTGTGCTCTGGAATGGCTTTCTGCTGATCTGGCTTTTCCAAGCTGAGTTTCTCGGAGGGTCACTCCCATCATGGATTCAGCACATGCACCGCGCTCTTGGCAGAATTTCTCAGAGTGAGGACACGGGCAAGTATTCCAGCCATTATGATGCAGCCATATAAATACTAGAAAGCCACACTACCATCCTGTGCTGAATTTGTATTCTTCAAGTGCTACTTCATCAGCTGCTTTTAAACTAGGCTTCAAGTGGCTTTCCTGGAATACTGTTGTGGTTTAACCCCAGCCAGCAACTAAGCACCACGCAGCCGCTCGCTCACTCCCCCTGCCCTGGTGGGATGAGGGAGAGAATCAGAGAAGTAAGAGTGAGAAACACTCCTGGGTTGAGATAAGAACAGTTTAATAATTTAAATAAAAGAAAGTAAAATAATAATAACAACAACAACAATATAATAATAAGAACAATATAATAAAAATAGTAATAATACACGAAGCAAGTGATGCACAATGCAATTGCTCACCACCTGCCAACCAATACCCAGCCAGTTCCCGAGCAGCGATCGCTGCCCGCTGGCCAACCCCCCCCAGTTTATATACTGAGCATGACATCATATGGTATGGAATAGCCCTTTGGTCAGTTTGGATCAACTATTCTGGCTGTGCCCCCTCCCAGTTTTTTGTGTACCTGGCAGAGCATGGGAAGCTGAAAAGCCCTTGACTAGCATAAGCAGTGCTTAGCAACAACCAAAACATCAGTGTGTTATCAACATTCTTTTCATACTAAATCCAAAACACAGCACTATGCCAGCTACTAGGAAGAAAATTAACTCTCTCCCAGCGGAAACCAGGACAAATACCAAGTCCCTTTGTCATTATTCAAGGTAGAAGTCATTCTGATTTATGGATATGATGGCTTTCAGCAGTCCTTTTAGCAGAAAGGGCCGTTAGCACCTTGTAAAGTAATCTTGCTGTTGTCAGCAGTGCCTCACATGTACAAATATTTTCCCCAGTGCACAGTTAATTTAGAATGAGGGTAAAATTTTGCTGTGGGGAGGGGAAAAAGTAGCCTTTTTGAAGCACTGTCAGGGTTAAATTGTTCCTATCTGTCTCAAAGTTGCTATTTTTTATCTGCAAGCAGATAGTGAGCACTTCTCTGCGCTCCTGGTTCTCCTGCTGCTTTGGCTGCATAGCTGTCGAAGACTTGCAGAATGCCTCTGGACCAGCGTGTTTTCCAGTGGCGTCATTCATATTGTGCAGTATTGCTTTGGCCTTGGTTACTACATTGCTGTTGGCTCAACTGTGCTATGTCAAGTGCCTACTAACATCAGGAGTGGTAAGTGCCTGCTTAGTTATCACCAAAGATGCAGTTTTGCTCCCATTTGTTTCCATCATGGCAAATGGTTTTGTAGAGGGCTGCTTGTGTGAGAAGTGTATTAACTGATGAGACGTAAAAATACTTACTGGTGTAGTTCAAAGTAACTACATTTCAGTATATCAGATAATCAACCAGTTTTATACACCGACACAGACACTGACACACACTTTCCTGTTAACCATCACTGTTATTTTCTGAGAGACATCTCACGTAGATACTTTCAGGATCATTACCGATCAGTTTTGCATTAAGATATACATCCTTTATGGAGGACAGTAATAGGTACCAGTTTTCAAATGCCACTACACAACTTCAGTTCTGAAACTGGAGTTTGTTTTTTTGTTGTAAGCTTTCCTGTAAGGTGAGTCTGCAAGGCTATCTTGGTCACCTTTGTTTTCCATTGAGAACTCGCCACTGCCCTGCCTGGCATCAGTCAGTCTCTTCTTTCCCTCGGTACTGTAATGTCTCCATTAATACAGCAGAAATTTGAATGACATGACTTGTTTCCGCTAACACATGCCACTGAGTCTCACAACTGAGCTGCTATTCCCCTGTACAAGTGAACCATGAGCTGGTTTTAGCACTTCTCCCATGACTGATTTTTCTAAGGTGGTCATTACCAAGTGTGTAACTTTAGTGAAGTTTTTAACCACTTCCAACCACATCAGCTCTAGTTTAATCCAGTGATCTTTTTAAAAGAACCTTCAGATCTCCTGTGTGTAGATAAAGCCTTTTTCTTTCTGGATCTTTTCACATCTTGTAGATTCTTAGAGATGGTGTGTTGGCTTGTACATTGGAAACCATCCTTAATACAGTTAACATGTTTTTTTGAAGGTCTAAATGGTTCATACTCTGCATGTGTGTGTGTAGGTGTACGTATGTATCTCAATCACTGTGAACAAGACAAACTGTACTTATATGTTGACCTGAGCCATGACAACATCTTTAATTGGGAAGATAAGAATTACGAACAGTGTTGAATATTGAGGTCTTAGACAATCAGTTGTGTTTGTACATCATGCCTCAAGCTACTGGATTAAAAACTAGATATTTTTAGTACAGAGCGGTTAAGGGAAATGAACTAGCAGCTGAGCACTTAAATGATGGAGGATTTAAAAGCATCTTTCAAGGGATTAGAGGCTCACTATGAGAATTTTGTAAGACAGTAACATTTAAAAAATGTATACAGTGTTCTGGGATGATACTTGGGAAAGTATTTCCTTGCCGTGTAGTAATGAAACATATTTCATTCAGGAAAAGACCTTTTTGTGCAGATCTGCTGGTATCACGTTGTAGGAGTTACAACATACATTTGGGCCTCTCTTCACCAACACAGATGTCTTGTGATTCTAGCTAGTCTTAGAAAAAGTAAATCAGGTAAGATGTTTCATTTCTGCCAACCATTTATTTAGGTAATTATTTCCTGGTTGTTTTAATAGACTTCTGTAACTTCTAATACCTTACAACATGAGTATTTTTCAGTTCCTGTAGCGTGGTGCTCTCTATAAGACTTTCAGTAGATTAAATGAGGCTGTTTGGAAAAGAGATTGGATGGCTGAATGGGTATGTGATGTCTGTGTCTGTACATATAGTTTTGTAGAACTTAAAATGAAGGTCTAGCTTCCAGTGTCCTAAGGACAGACACATGCTAATGCTTAGGACTTGTGCCACTCCTCAGAGACCTCACTTCTGTCTCCATGTGGGCTAAAAACAGGTTTCCTTACTCTGTATTTGCGCAAATAGCCAGAGGTGGCATCTTATTTCATTAAGAAGTGCAAAGCTGCCAGATCAGATGGAGGTGGATGATGGTGATAACTTTAATGAACATGTTGTTCTGTAATTGTGAGTAGAATAGAAAAGTTTGTTTAATGCATGTTGTTCTTAACTAATTTCTTTCTGTTTGCTTGCAGGAAAGGTCATAAGTCTGAGCCACAGTGTACCTTTTGGAGACTGGTTTGAGAGAGTTTCTTGCCCTCATTATTTTGCAGAGCTCCTCATATACCTATCTATGGCCATCACGCTTGGATTTCACAACATGACATGGTGGTGTGTAGTGATGTATGTTCTTTTTAACCAGGCACTGGCTGCTGTTTTGTGTCACGAGTTCTATCAGGAAAACTTTAGCTCCTACCCAAAGCATCGAAAAGCATTTATACCATTTGTTTTTTAGAATATTTCTTCTAAAGTATCTTTAGTGCAAATTGGGAAATGTTTTCTATAAGGGAATAAGAGATTTAGTTTATTAAAGCCAAGGTAAAAATCACACATTTTCTCTAATTCTGGCTTAAAAGCTCATGATTTCAATGATCTTCTCATCTGTGTTTACCACACAGATTGTGTGGGGAAATGTAAGGTCTCTGCATACAATACAAGGTAAAAAGAGGTTTACTGAAGACCTTAATTCAAACTGAAGAGATGCTAATTGGCTCTTTTCTGTTTTATAATTATGCATAGAACACTTGCTGTTGTGCAGCAAGCCCAAATACATACATATGAAAACTGTGTAGTGAAAGGGTGCAGGGAATAATTTGAACTACTGTATTTCATGCCTTGTCTAATGTTTAAGCATATTTTTTTTCCTAGTCTCTTTTCTTTGAATCACTTCAGAGGGAGGCAAATTGTGTATTGTCTTTCTGTGCTTCCCTGTCTGTCATTAAAACCAGCCACTGCTTTGTAACTGCAAGCACAAAAAACGGTGGAGAAAGCTGCGGTGGAGGAATGACTCATGCTCAGCAGTGAAGATACAGACCCATTCTCTGCATTATCTCTTCTGCACCAATGTGTTTTCATTCATTGATGAAAACTCCTTGTTTATCGCTAACCTGGGAAAATCATGGACAGTTCTCTGTCTAGAGAGACAGTAGAAGAGAATTTGCAGAAAATTAATGTTCTTGGTTATGGTTCTGTCGTCCTTGTAGCAGGTTATTGGAATCCCTCATGTGTTAGAGGGGGCAGTTATGCAGGATGACTGTAACCACGACTACGCTGGTTTTTAAACAGCCTGTGAGAGCAGATGTCATGAACTGCCGAGGCAGAGAACAGACAGAAGCCAGTACCTGGCAAGTGTTGCGAAGAAATTCTTTCCTGGGGAGACGATGTCACTCAGCCCAGGGGTTTTTTGCACTTCACCATTGAATATTTTGGTCCTCTTCATGATACTGGAGTGAATGATCAGTTTGCATGGTGCAGCATACGGATGCTGGTCTTTCAGCATGTTTTCTACTTACATGTGTATATTATTTTGTATATGAGAAGAGTTTTTATATACTGAAGTATATTTTATGAATTATCTAATTAAAACAGCTTATTACACCTTCTATTTCCATTCTGTATGATTTTTCAAAATTGAGCTATGTATTTGCAAAACATGGACGATCTCTACATGCTCTCTACAACTACCTGAAAGGAGGTTGTAGTGAGGTGGGTGATGGTCTCCAAAGTAGTTAGCAATAGGATGAGAGGAAATGGCCTCAAGCTGTATCAGGGGAGGTTTAGATTGGATATTAGGAAAAATTTCTTCACAGAAAGAGTGGACAAGCATTGGAACAGGCTGCGCAGAGAGGTGGTGGAGTCACCATCCCTGGAAGTGTTCAAAAAATGGGTAGACACGGCACTTTGGGACATGGTTTAGTGGGCATGGTGGTGTTGGGTTGATGGTTGGACTGATCATCTTAGAGATCCTTTCCAACCTTAATGATTCCTAGTTTTTACTTTCATTAAAAAATAATCCAGCCACCAAGCCAGGAAACATGAAATTATTACTCTACCCTTAATAGGTTTACTGGTGGACTTGGTAGTGTTAGGTTAATGGTTGGACTGGATGATCTTAAAGGTCTTTTCCAACCTAAACGATTCTGTGATTCTAGGAGCCATTACTTTGCACAAAAAGTTGTGCCTCCCTGGCTCTCGCAACCCTCTCTCCATCGACACTTCCATAGCTTCAGTTCACCATGGAACATGAAGAACCCTGTCTTGGACAGCATCTTTCCGTATTATTTCGGGAGGCTCCTTGAGCCTGCCTCCAAGCATCTCCCGTTTTACTGGCGGTCTTGGGCCCGTTTACTAGGCTGTTAATTGCTTCTTGGGGGGCACATTCCTAACCTTGCCTGGGGAGAGCACCGGGGTGCATGGCCCTCCTCGGGTCACGAGCATACCCAAAGCGCTGCTCCCTACTTGGGCTTTTAGAACCCTGGATGTGCCCAGGCTATTTCTATGCGGGTTTGGTTTATTTTTTTTCGGCCTTCTCACGCAGCCGTTGTGCTTTCCGTCCCTCAGCGCCCTTTCCCTGCCCGTAGGCAACTCGGAACGCGGGAGGGACGCGCTTCGACTCGCCCGCTCCCCCGGGAAAGCTACACAGCCGCCCTGCTCGTCCCCTCCCGGCGCTGGGAGACGGAGAATGGGGTGGAAACCAGCGCCTGTGTCTCATCCCGAGCGCTGCGGAGCGGCACCGGGGCTCGCAGGCAGCCGCCGCCGCCTCCCCGGCCCGTTCCGCCGTGGGCGGGGCGGAGGGCGGGGCGTCCCTCCCCTCAGCGGCGGCCGCAGCCAATCAGCGTGCGGCGGCCCCGCCCCTCCGGGCCGGGTCCGTTGCAGGAAGCCGTTGGGGGACGGTTGCGGGGCCGCGCGGCTGGGGCGATGACGCGGCGCCTTTAAGAGGGCCCTCGCGCCGTGCCGCCCCCCCTTACCCCCCCCCCCCCCCCCCCGCCTCATCGCACCGCGTTCGGCCGCCATGGCCTCGCAGCCGTCCCCGCGGGCCGCTGCGCTGTTGCTGGCGGCCTCGCTGTTGTTGGCGGCTCCGGTTGGGCTCCGCGCCGCTCCGGAGGAAGAGCCCGGCAGGAAGAAGGAGCCGCCGCCACAGCCGGCGGCGCAGGGAGGCGAACCGCGGGTTGAGGTGAGGCGAGGCGAGGCGAGGCGGGGCCGGCTGCCTGCACAACCACCACCCCCCATCCGTCTCTCTCAGGCGGGCCCTGGGGGCGGGAGACGCTTCGCGTTTCGGAGGCCGTCGGGCTCCTAAATTCCCCTCTTTTAGCAGGAAAAGGGGAAGCTGCAGGGCCACCTCAGGTGGCCCTGCAGCTTCCCCTTTTCCTGCTAAAAGAGAACGATTTAGGTCCGACCTGAAAAACGGGCTAAACCTTTTTTTTCCACCAGATAAATATTGCCCCCCGCTTGCTTGCATCCTGAGGGGGCGAACCGACCTCTCCAGGTCTTCCTCACAGAAGCAGATGAAAGCAGGCGTTGTTGCGACTCAAAACCTGCCAGGTTTTTCCTCAATACTGAATTTCTTCGCCTTAAAACTTTTTTTTTTTTTTTTTTTGAAACGGTCTTCTTGGTTAGGGGATTCTAGTGCCGGGTGATCACACGGAGGGATGAAAAGATTTTTAACGTATGGCTTGGTGTAGCATATAGAGCATGTCATGTTTTAAATATGAAAACCCCAAATTTACAGCACTGCTAAAGGTGAAGGAACGCTGGGAAGTCACTGTGTGCCCTGCAGAACATGGAAACTTTTAAATATGAAAACCCAAAATTTACAGCACTGCTAAAGGTGGAGGAACACTGGGAAGTCACTGTGTGCCCTGCAGAACATGGAAACTTTTAAATATGAAAACCCAAAATTTACAGCACTGCTAAAGGTGGAGGAACACTGGGAAGTCACTGTGTGTCCTGCAGAACATGGAAACTTTTAAATATGAAAACCCAAAATTTACAGCACTGCTAAAGGTGAAGGAACGCTGGGAAGTCACTGTGTGTCCTGCAGAACATGGAAACTTTTAAATATGAAACCCCCAAATTTACAGCACTGCTAAAGGTGAAGGAACGCTGGGAAGTCACTGTGTGCCCTACAGAACATGGAAACTTTTAAATATGAAAACCAAAAACTTACAGCACTGCTAAAAGTGGAATGCTGGGAAGTTACCGTGTTAAAACACGTTGCAGTCTGTCTCTGCTGGTAGATGTGCTGAAGCAAGATTTCTTAGCCATCTCTGGTCAAGCATGTGAACATCGGCTTCCTTGTTCTGGGTCTTGCTTTTGGCTGTAGATGTCTTAATCTCTGTAAAAGTAAACACTTCGGTAAGTAAGTGTGATCTGGAGTGTGCTGGTCCGGTTTGACCACTGGAAAGTGTTAAAGCTTGCTTTCAACAAACATGGAGTATGTACAAAAAAAGCTGATGAAGACTCATGTAAATGCAGCTGAGATGCAAAGGTTCTGCGAGGGAAGAAAGCGATCCTGGCAGTTTTTGAAAGGACTTCATATTTCTGCTAAGCTGTCCCAGTGGCCCAATTTTTGTTTGAAGAGTTTAATTCTTTATACCAGAAAATTGCTTGTTTGGTCAAGGTCATACTGTAAATAGCCAGGGATTGTAAAGACAGCAATATTAGAGTTGAACTAAAGCAGCTTTCCCCACGTTTTGTTGTAATAGTGGTTCTCGTGTTCTGGTAGTAGTGTGCATGGTGAATTACTGCTTTAATAGTCAGTGCACAATCTGATCTTCTTGCTAAAGTGCGTAAGTAGCAATTTGAGATAGGTGGCAGCCAGTAACTAGTTAATGATCGTTAATGCTTCATGAGAGGTGTATACTTAAAATGTCACACTACGCAGCATATGACGTGACAGGAGAAATACATGGCTCAGTACTTCTGCAAACTAACTATTCAAGCCTAATTAACTAGTGGTGTTTTTGTTGGTTCCCCCCTCTTACAGAAGGGGTCCTCGCCGGTTGCTCCAGTTCACATTGTCAGTGAAGAGTCAGCTGACAAGACTAATTTGGGCTTTATTCATGCATTTGTGGCTGCTATATCGGTCATCATCGTATCCGAACTGGGGGATAAGACCTTCTTCATTGCAGCCATCATGGCAATGCGGTACAACCGTTTGACTGTACTGGCCGGTGCTATGCTTGCCTTGGGACTGATGACATGTTTATCAGGTTAGCACTCTTTTTTTTTCATCTCTTAACACGTGCTGGGTATGTATTTACCAATAAATCTTAATTGAAATTAAAATGAAAGTAGGAGGTAATATGCATTTTTTTGTTTTGAGGAGAGTGCGAAGCTTTTCCTGGGGACCATGGCTCAGATTGAATATTTAGGCTCTTACCTGTAATGAGGTGTTTACCCTCCCTAGACCACACTGTGAGTTTAAAGGAAGAGGAATGGGATTGGGAGCCTAAGCACTTCCTTTGATTTTTGGGCCACTATTTTTAGCTCCCATTAAATTAGCATGCCTGCAGGGATGTGGGAGTGACTTCTCTTTTTTTTCCTCCTAAGGTGAAAGATTCTTAATATGATGACAAATTTCCCTTGTCTGACTTGTGTCCCTGTATGTGTAGCTGTTTGGATTTGTGCTGGGAGCTGCCTAAGTGAAAGATGATGGATGTTCTGCTGTGACCCTTTGGGATGCGTGGGACTGAGAGCCAAGAGCTGGGGGGGGGGAGTGAGGTGTCAGGTGGCACTTGAGGAACCTGTAGGTGTGGGTGCTTATGTAGCTGTGATCGTAAAATGGAGCAGCCTTCAGGTATATCAGATGCAGCATAAATTTTGTGTAGGTGTGCTTATTCCTAACAATGCCCATTCAGAAATAATTGAAATAGTGTTCATTGGCTTATATACACTGGAGACAGCTGATTAATGGGCTTGAGGCTTCTCAGTGAGTGTTTCTATGAATGTTTTTTGGATGTGTAGCTATTGCTACACATGCTATATATTGCTATATATATTGCTGCAATTATTATTGCAGTCTTGGAGCAGCTTCCATTTACACTGTGTGTAATGATAGCACTGTATGAGTTTCTTCTATTACTTGATGTAACAGTCATTGATGCTTTTTCCACTTATGCACTGCTTGCTTCATTTAATGTTATTCAGTACTGCAGGTGATGCGCTATTCTGTAAATCTTGCAATCTCTTTTCTCCTGCCATCATGGCTCTCCCATTTTCTATACGAAGTCTTTCTTCAAATCTTTCTCAATGCTTTTTCATAAAAGCTTTCTTTTCTGCTTTATCTCCCAGTTTAGAGGTTCCCAACCATTTCTTCCTTTTCAGAAAAGAGCCTTTCTTTTTTTTTTCCTTCCCCCCCTCCCCTCCACCCTTCTTTTATACAAGCTGTGTCTAGAAATTCCTGGGATTTCATGAAAATGTGCTCACTTAAACTTACTGGCTCCAAGTAATCACTACTTGTGGTGTTTTTTCAAGCTGTGCTTAGAGACAGTTCTACCCTTATGACAAAAAAAGCTGCCTTATCATTCTGATTATTTCATTATTTCTATGCTTGTATATGCAAGTAATGCTAAATAAATATATCTTTTTATATAGTTTCTTGCATTGCTTTACTTCGGTATTTTCAGTCTTTAAAAAGAAGTTTAGTTTAGCTCCTTTTTTTTATTTAGCTGTGCAACTAATATTATTACTCATATATGTATGTGCTGTGTTTTCTAATAGTACAGCCTGATTAATTTTGCTCTCATAGTCTTACTTTTTGTAGTGGCAGTGTAGATTAATTTCCAGATTATGTAGTAACTTCTGAGTGCATTTTTCAACTAAGAAAGTGTGTGCAAGAAAACACACATGGAAATATGCTTCCTTTTAGCTAATTGCACATAGAGTAAAACAACAGAAACAGTTGTGAGTGCATGGTCCATGCAGCCTTGATTGTTAGGTGTGGAGTTTTAATTTCCTCTCATTTATACAGGCTTTTTTTGTCCAAAAATACCAACTAGTCTTACTTTATGAAGAAGCAAGTACTTTGTCCGGGATACATATTTCTTCTTTGAGAATGAGTTTTGCTGTAGTTTGATTGCCTTTGATACCCACAAAAGTAGATGCACTGTAGAGGTAGCTTTTTTGGTCCTTGAGTGGGATCAGTGCTTTTAAATTAAAGGAAGATCAAAGTTGGTTGTGTTGTGTGTTTGTGGGGAGTGTGGGAGAGAAGGGAGTAATAATGTTCAGGTGTTTGCACTTGGCAAAAGAAGGCAGACATGGGTTCACAGAGCTGGATGATCTGTGGGTATGTCTAGTAGATTTAACTTGTAGAAAATCTTACTCTATCTGATAAATGAAATGATTGGAAAGAGATGCTATCCGACACATAGTCATATATAGAAATGGAATTACCTGGTATACACTGTGACTAATCTCACATGATTACAGATGATAGTTTCATGGCATGCTTGGAGAAAGGCAGGACTTGCATAGTCCTTGATGGGAAAGATAATGTTGCTTGGGCTGGCTCTTGGGAATAGCAGCACATCAACCTTGCCTGGTGTGCCTTCTCTGTGTTAATAGGCTTCAGTCCCTGATGTGACCCGTTGGAGTTTCTAGGGTGTTGTTATCTTGCAAAAAAACCCAGAAAATTATATCAAACTAACAAAAGACGCAGTATTTATCAGCAGATATTTGAATTGCAGGCTTTGCTAGCAAGCATTTCTTAGATATGGGAAAACCAATTATGATCCTCATGCTTATTTTTTTAAATGACACTTGTTTTCTTTTCAGTTTTATTTGGCTATGCCACCACAGTTATTCCTCGTGTGTACACATACTATGTGTCAACGGCACTGTTTGCAATTTTTGGTGTCCGAATGCTTCGGGAAGGCTTGAAAATGAGTCCAGATGAGGGTCAGGAAGAGCTGGAGGAAGTTCAAGCAGAAATCAAAAAAAAAGATGAGGAAGTAAGTCATAAACTTTCTGTGAATCCTGGCTGATGAAATATTTACAGCTGTGAAGCTGCAGAACAGCATTGTCATGTTTGGGGTGTTCAGCTGTGTCTGGGATTGATAATCTGACACAGAAAATGTGTGGTAAATGGGACAGAAGTGGCCCCTGGAGGCTGTTTCAACAGATGATTCCAGTTCTGTGGCAAGCCTGGCTTCTCAGGAACTTTCTCCATAGAGTCCCATAGAGTCTTTCTCTTTTTTTTTTTTTTTTTTTTTTTTTTAATGTATTGCTAGCAGAGAGGATAGCAATAGTTTACTCTCGCCTCTACTTTTATTTCTTTTTATGGTCAGGCAGAATAGTGCTGAGATTCGTAGTGTTGCAGCAAAGGTCTCTGTTACAATAACTTTCTAAATATACTGGTCCACTTCTAAGGAACAGTGTGGAGTATTACTCTTATTTCTTTCAAGTTTTTTTTTTTCCCATTAACTTTATGAAATCCTAATTTGAGAGCCACCACTTGGGAAGAGGGGGATCCCTGCTTTAAAAATAGGAGGAAATCTGCTGCGTAAGTGCAAGCAGTGCAAGATGGACAATAACTGGAGGTTGGAGGTGATTACAAGTGTGTGTATATATATGTGTGTGTATATATAGCTAGTTTTTTAAAATGGTGTCTAATATAAATAATACATTGATAATGCAGCAGTCAGTGGCTAATAACATTACAGTTACTAGCTTTACAGTTTAAGTATTTTATGTGGGTTGTTTAGATGCCATTTCTAATCTTATGGTTGTTTGGGTTTTGTTTTGTTTTGTTTTTTTTCCCCTTGTCCTCCACAGCTTCAGAGAACTAAACTGTTAAATGGGCCAGGAGATGTGGAATCAGGGCCAGGCACCACTATACCTCAGAAGAAGTGGCTACATTTTATTTCTCCAATCTTTGTTCAAGCTTTTACTTTAACGTTTTTAGCAGAATGGGGTGATCGTTCCCAATTAACAACTATAGTCTTGGCTGCCAGAGAGGTGAGTCTTGCAGAATGCCCACTGTTTTTTTGCCCTCCTTGGGTTGCAAGCTGTGTTACAGCTGTGCCGAGACCTGAAAATAAATGTACTGAAGCTCTGTGTCTTATTAAAACTATTGTTACATGATTGGGACTGCACAGGCATTTCTAGAAATGGTTGTTTTATATTGTGCAGCTGAATACAATTGGTTTTGTTACAGTGTTGAGAGAAGTTACAGAACCTCTGTTTCTCTGATCTGTGTGGTCATACAGTTTTTAACACAGTATCTTTAAAGAGAGACCTTCATCCCAGCAAACTTAAAGCTGTTAAAAAGATACTTTTTAAAAATCAAAGTGAATATGGTACAGTGTATAAAACTAAAATAAACTCTAAACTGTTGTGCAGTAAGTAATACTGTAAATGAAATTATATTCAGCATGCTGATTAGAATGTATATAACTGTATTGTATTTAAAGGAGAATTAAGGTTTATAGTCGGCCTTTTAATAAACATAAGTAGCTTGCCTATGTTCTTTCATGCATTGAGATAATTTACATTTTTTCCATAGGACTCATGCTTCTTTCAGTGCACTTTCAGACCTTCCCTAGGGATAAATCAGGGCTGCATAATGAAGGAGGCTATAAACTGTAGGAACCTCTTGTCTTTATTACAGTGCAGGGAAGGTGCTTAGAGCTAATGAGGCACGGAACAGCAGGATGTGAGGATGATCTCATTGTTCAGGCAGTTACATGCCATCCTGGAAAACGAGGAATTATTACTGCCTCTGCCTAAGTTTTTATATGGTGCTAGGCAAGTTGCTTAAGCCCATCTTTTCACAGGTGGTGATTGACCATTGATGGTTTGCATTTTCTGAGTGTCCTGTTAGGAAGTGCCTGTCAGACTCTGTGGTCTGGTGTGTGAAGTACTGAGCTTTGCAGCTAAAGACTGGATGTTGTACCTTTGGCATATGAAGTGTTTGTATAAGTGCTACAAAAAGGAATACTACAAAAAACTAATTGAAGAGATCTTGATCTTGGCTTTCAAAATCAGTGAATGATTATGATCTGGATCTTTTTTCATTTTATCTGTGGGATTGTTTTATATCCCATTGTTTCATAATATATTCAGATAAGTCCTTGTCTGTGAAGTACGAAGGTATCTAGCAGGAGTACTACAGAAGTGCTTATGAGGAAAGAAATTGTACAGAGATTTGAGTAGTCTGGTAAGTCATCTGGGACCATACATTCTTCAGTGAAAAGAAAACAAAATACTCTGTGAATGTTCATTGAGTAGTGTTCATCTTGTCACAACAAACCAATGGGGCTCCTTTGGAGGAGAAAAAGGTGATAATTTGGCTCTCTTGGTGTACACACCAGGGCAATGAGTTAAGTTTGTCTTAACCTAATCCTGACAACAGCCCTTAAGAACTTGATTTTACACCTCAGTAGTTTACTGTGTATAAGAAATGTTTGTCTGTTTAAGGAAACAGAAGAGGAAACTCCGTAGTGTCCTACTGGACTGGCTTTGTCTCAGCTGCTGTGTCTGAGCACTTCTGCTCCTGGTGACACTATGCTGAGGGAAGCCATTGTAACTTGTTACCTTCCAGGGACAGCTCTAGGGAATGGGGTGGGGGGTGAGATCTACCCTCTGCCAGTGGGGGCTGTACAGGTAACTGCTGACAGCAGGGAAACAGGGATTTCCAGGAACTTCGGGTCCTGCCCCCAGTCCTAGAGGCAAGTGTGTTATGTAGGCACAGCCCTGCTTCTGACCCACGCTTCTTTGTGGTTTCCTACCTGTCCTGTGCTTGGTGCTCACCACCTTGTCTCACTGGCATGGGGTTTTGGTTCTCTTGGCCAGTTGATGTTGTCTGTTTTCTTCATACTGTATCATTTCCTAGATAGTTTTGCTGTTTGCCTGTTAGAGACTTCATGCATTCCTCATGTGAAGGCAGCAGCTTCTTTTTTTTTTTTTTTTTTTTCTTTCTCTCTCAGAGCTAAAAGTCTCACAGATGTGCGGGGGACTCAGCTCCACTTTCTCTCATTCATCTTTGTACAGCAGAAAGTCATGCTCCTACCTTGCCATCTTTATCAGTCATTAAAAGATTGACTTCTGTTTCTAATGCTGAAGTCTTCTGTTTTATGAGGTGTTCAATATTTATGCTGCCGTTAACTGTGATTTGGAAGTTAGGTCTGAGAAACTTCTTTACATAGTAGATTTGTTCACGTATTGAGTAGCTGTTTGTTATGCAGTGATGTGAAAGCCATTGATAGTAAACTAGTTTATTATCCTCTGGACTTAAATTCTTTCATACCTCTCTCTTTGGACGATTAGAGGGGCAGAGTGTAGAGCATAAGCTTGCAAAGCTGGAGAAAGGAGTCAGAATGTTTTAGCTGCTGAAAGCTTTCATTTGCAGTTCATGGATTTATTTTGCTCTTTCTTTGTAATTAGGTTGATGTTCTTCCACCTGATGCATATTGTGTTTCTCAACAGCTGCCATCTTCCCTCTAGAGGTTGCTTAATTGTTTAAGTACAGCAGAATGATTTCTGGATCTATATTTAATGACTTGAAGATACTTCTTGGTTGAAACATGCCATATACTCCTATATTAGTCAGGTTTAGATTTAAGTGTCTCACTAGCTGACATACACTGTTACTGGTCTTTAAGGCAGTGCTGGATAGCAGAGCAGAGTACACACCAGAGAGTATGCTCCATGCTTGACAGTGTGCAACCAGGGAATCAGGGCATTGCTCCTTCGTGGCAGGAGGTTGTCATAGGTTTTCAACTGTGCTAATGTTTCCCTTCTGTTTTTTTTCCTCAGGATCCCTATGGTGTGGCAGTAGGAGGAACAGTGGGACATTGCCTATGCACTGGTTTAGCAGTTATTGGAGGGAGAATGATAGCACAAAAAATTTCTGTTAGGACTGGTAAGTGAAAACTCACTCCAGCCAAAAAAATGCGTTAATGCTGGTAATGTCTATGGTGTAAATGACTACATGCTTGGGAACAGTGGTTCTCAAAACTTTTGGAAAACCCAAAAACTTTTTTTTTTGAGTCTGTCTTCCATGCCACCTCCCCCTTGCCCTGTAGTCAGCTCCCTTCATGGGGGGTGACCCTGCACTGTTTCCAGGGCTGTGTGTCCCTCGTGCCAGGCAGAGTCTGAGCGTGTGCCCCGACTCTGCATGGGGTGCCTCTAAGGGGTCTGGCCTTAATTGAACTTAATGGTTTACTGACTCCAATTTAAGGAATCAAAATGGGTATTGTAGCTCCATGTTTAAAGATGGACACAGGTGAAGCATGTTTTGCTTTACTATTAGCTAGCTTGTAGGAGACCAGAGGAAGGAAATACAGTATTTTGAATAGTCAATATGCATTGTTTGACAGTGGGTAATAGAAATTCTGTCGTAGTTCTGAGTGCAGACCTTCAGGTGGGCAAGAGAACTGCATACTTACCAGTTATGCCAGCCATATAAAACCTTTAAAAGCTACTCTGTGTGGCATAAGTGTGGTTTTTTTAATCGTACCTGCTATCTGTAACAGGAAGTACCAGTAAGGTTAACATTGGGTTGGGTTTTTTTTCTCCTGAGATTAGGTTGCAGCTTGTTTCAACTGTCAATCCTGTGATGTAGTGAGATTTCTTGCTCCCAGGAAGGATTCTGTGAAGCTGCTTCCTATAAGTGTTCATTCAGAATACTTGTTCTGTAGTTGCAGAGGTTGTGAAAAAACAACTTCACTGCAAAAAGTGAAACGCATGTTCTGTCTTGTTTGTTTGCCAAGGAAATTGATGATGAGGTGCTAATCTAACAATGATTTAAGATGCTCCTAATAAACTCAGTGTGGATCTTTGGCCGCAGGAGTAGCCCTGTTAGGTTAGACCGAAGATCCGTCTAGCTTGTTTAGAGAAGAGTAGGGGAACGATCCAATTACAGTGGTACTTTCCCGGAATACTGTCCCAGCCTCCAGCAGATTGTGGCCACTGCAAGCAGTTAATGTTTTTGATACTGTCTCTTTCAATATAGTTGCCTAAACTGTGCAAAAAATGCTAATTAGTATGTCACTCTTAACTGACGGCTTGCTCCAGCATGAGAATATTGTGTCTTATTTTCCCCCATACAGCCAAATACTCAACAGCGGGCGTCAACCTCAGTTTTGTAGTAGCTAAAGTAATAAGTAAAACAAAGCTTCCTTCTAAGGACCAGAATATATTCTTGTAGATGCAGTTAGACAGTGGGATGGCATATGGGCATCCTGACACCGAGCTAGAAACAATGTCCACTGTTTGCAGCATAAATTTTCAAGTAAGATTATTTGGGAATCAGACATTTAAAAAAAAAAAAAAATCTGTAATGTGTCATGGAATATACTTAACTTTCAGTATGTAATTTCTTTTTGGTTTGTTTTTTCTTTTCAGTGACAATCATAGGAGGCATTGTCTTCTTAGCATTTGCATTTTCTGCACTATTTATAAGTCCAGACTCTGGTTTTTAAAATTTTTCATCACTGCGGAAGAACAAGGATTAGAAGCATCAAGCAGCTGTCCTTGTGCATTTTTGTATATAATGTACAGAATTATAGTTAAACAAGCACTGAAGATGAGACACTGAACTTTTTATAGCAAATGATTCATGGGACTGACACATTTATGGACAGCTTCTGCAGTAGAGATCTGCTTATTGTCTGGTTTGTTTACTCTGTGGTGCCTGCTCCCTTGGTGGGATTTGCGTGGTTTTCTTGCTTGCTGGACCTGGCTCAGCTGAGTTTTGAGGACCTACTCTCATAAGCATTGAGGCTTCCTCTTTTCTTCCTCTGTTCCACATGGCCACCTTTCCTGTTTCTTCACAAGCTGATTCTTCAGGCTTCTCGAAGCAGACTGTGTCTTGTTCCATGTTGCTCAACAGATGGTTTTAAGGAGAAAACTGCTGGCTTCCACCTCCAAGGACTTCGGTTCCAGGGTGCACCCGAGGCTGCATAACCTAGGCAACAAGAAACCTGGGAGCTGTTCCTATACCATTGAGTGGCTGAGCCACCGACAGAGAATTTTATAAATTTAATTTAGAGGGAAAACTTCTTAATCAGGGATTTTTATCAGGAAATTGCTCTGTGGTGATTAACAACCTACCATGTTCAATATGCAATCTGTCTGGAGCTTGTATTATTTGACTTTTATTTTGAAACATTACAGTATATGAAAAGTAATAAAATGGTCCAACCGAAGTGTTCCATTCCCAGGGTTGAACAGTAATGGACTTCTTAGATTTAGATGTGTTCCTATTTTTCTTTTTAGGAGTAGAAATGTAATCTGGAAGAATATTAATAAAACATAGTGTCTCCATTTGAGTTATTTTCAGTATTATGTTTGATGGTTCCCATAATTCCTGCCACAAAGGTTTACCTAGTGATTATGTACTTAAGGTGAGGAAAGTTTACTAAGTTTGTTTTGGATACTGTTATAAAGACTTTGAAAATGTTGACTGCTGAAGATATGTGGGTTGCTGAAATACGTGCTTTCCTCTGCTCTTCAGTGATGATTTGGATTCTGAGTTCAGGGCTTGAATAACCCACGGAGATCTACTCAGTGGCAGCCTTGTGAAATAGAAGACATGGTTTCTAATATTATGAATCTGCCTTATTGAAGCTAAAGCAATAGGAGCATTGCAAATGTGCCCGTTCCGTTTGTAGCTCAAAGGGAGCAGTCCCTAATCCTTCTCTTAGTTTTCTCTGCCCAGAAAACCCCTTAATGCCACAGTTCTCAAACTCAAGACCGCAGCGGCGCAATGCCTGCCATGCTCAGCGGGATGTACACAGGCTGCAGTGTCAGGCTTCGGGTCTAGAAGTTCGTGTCTTGGCCTGAGGGAAGGGTGCTGCTGGCAGTGCTACTGCTAATTACTAGGTGAGGCACTGCCTTGGTTTGGTGGTGTGGTTTTTTGGGTTTTAGGTTGGTTTTTTTTTTTTTTCTTAATTCCCCTCTTTTTCTTTTTGGACCAAACATTGTACCCAAAGCCTGTAGCCTCTTCTTTCCCACAGCCTGGAAACACACACTCTGTCTGTGGTGTGTTCCAGCTCCTGTCTGGAGGGGATTTGTAGCAGAGGTCATGTTAGGGCAGGAACAGGGAACCCAAAATAGGGAAGAACCTAAACTTTTAACTGTTTACTGGACAACTGCTTGTTGTACTAATCAAAAGTGGTGCTACTGGGCTATGGTACATTCGTACAGATGTCTTCTGGGTAAACTGACTGCTGAAAATTCTTGCTCAAAATCAAAAAAGCCAAGCCAGTTGGCCATGGCCATTCTCTAATGTAGAAGCTTTCCAAACTTCATATGCGCTGCTTAAAGCTGTTTTGGTATGAAAACAACAAGCATCAACAGAAAAATGAAGCTATTTAATGTGGTGTTTGTAGAGGTACATGTGAAGTTGCAGACCAAATCTCTGCAAATTCCACATTTATATTTTACTATTACAGACTTATACATGATGCTAAGTACTGCTTTTGACCAGTTGTGGCAATATATTTGGCTGCTCTTTAATGCTAGCTAGGCAGGTAGGAGTTAGTTTGAATAGTGGGGTGGTTTTTTTTTTTTTTAAAGCACAAACATTGACTTATCCTTGGAAATCTATTATAAAATTAAATAGCTCATGAAATTTTAGTAAAAGCTTGGAAAGGTGCTGTAGCAGTTGCTACTAATTACAGTGATTTAATGTTGAGTGCCTGTTGGAATTTTTCACAATTTAAAGAATCTAGTTGGGCTGTAACCGAAGCCAACAGGTGATGGCAGGCTCCGGTGACATATTTTTAGCAGCAGTGCGTCTGCTGCGCTCTCTTTAGCACAAACGGCGTCCTTCCGCAGCGTCTCGGGGCGCTCGCACCACGGCCGTCCCTTGCCTGTTGGCCGGTTCAGGGGTTGGGATTTTAGCAGCTTTCATCATACTTCTTTCTTGTATTTCTAGCACCTTCCCATCGGAGAGGTGCGTGGCACTGCTCTGCCTCGAAATACCTGGATATTTGAGAGAGAGGCAACATCTTAAGGAGTGTGTGTGTGCGTACATGTATGTAAATATAATGTGGCTTACCATTTAGGGGGAGTCTGCGTCAAAAACTTCCAGATTTTGTTAAAGCCTTTCCTTTGCCTATGCTTTCCTTAAAGTAGCAGATCTTAATGGAAGAGGAAGGTATGTTGTTGGTAGGATGAAGTAAGCCTGCTTACTAGAGCTAAAACACGCTGTGGGGGAGTGCGAGCAGGGCCCCTGGCCCCTGGGCTGAACCACCCAGCGCGGGAGACATTGCAGGCGGAACATGAGAAGGTCTGGGCTGATGCTGCAGTGGCTTGTGGTGCCCTCTGAATTCAGAGGGTGAGGAGCTGAAAGCTGGGCTTTCAACGCTTGAGATGCCGATGCACGTGAGCAGTAATTCATTCCCTGCCCCTCCTTTCCCCACCCTGTGCCCAAAGTGGAAGTTACTGATCTCTTAGTAAAAAACCCTCTTGTCTCCCTACTTCTCCTTATGCCAAGAGATAACGCAGGAACCATGGGGCATGTCTTCTGATGGAGTGCGCTGTGCATTTCAGCAGGCTCATGTGTTGCACCTTCATCTAACTTCCTCCTTCAAGATCCTCAATGAGCTGAAATGTGTTTTAGTAGCGGAGCTGGGCATATGGGGATGGATTATTTTGTCTTTTCAGCTGCTAGCTGTAGCGCTGGCTTCCTCTCTTCTGCCCTGACAAGTTATTTACCAACTTGCAGGAGCATTAAGCCTGTGCATTAAAGTGTGGAGACTGAGCAGAATATGTGGATGACCGGCTTGGCGGGCGGGGGGGAAGATGTGATGTTATAGAGGTGCTCGAGCTATGAAACCATAGAGAAGCACTCGGGGAGGGTGGGTTAGTGCTTTTGGCCACACCAGCTTGCTCGTGGGGAAGAAATACAACCACACCTGTAGTCCATTCCTGCAGTGGCAGGGTTTGAGCTGCTCTCAGGTGGGTAGGAGGAGCATTTGCAGGGCTGGGAATTGCAAAATCTCAAGTTTCAGAATGGCGGCGCAGGCTTGATGCTGTACTCGTGGGGAAACGTCCCACGTGGCTTTCTTTATAAATGCTTCTGTCCTGAGGCACTTGAGTGTAGCCACTTCCTAGGTGGTGGTACTTTTGGGGAAGGAGCTGGTTGTCATATTAGCCAGCCAAGGCCCAGCTTTTCAGGGACAAAATACAGAAAAAGTTTAAGAGTGCTCTTTCCCTTTTAAATGGAGGTGAAGTTTGGGGGTTGCCTTGCATGTTAGAATATGAAAGAAGCGCTTGAGGTAACTAGCCGAAGTTTTGATTGTCAGAGTCCTGTGCAGTTTCTTGTTCTTTTGTAGCTGAAGAATGTGAAATCCAGCGAGTCGGTGTTTAAGTGTTGAAGGGAAGGCTCTGCAAATGGTTGCACCTGCAGCATGGGAGATGGATAGGCAACTGTCCACCGCAGGTTTCCCACCCGTCTTGCAGCTCTCCCTGCTGGGGCGGGATGCATTAGCAGCTGCAGCCAATGTCAGGAACCTCCGGAGCAGTGTCTAAAACAGGAACGTGCATCTCTGCGTGGGCGCACAAGAGAGGTTTAGAAGTGCGCATCACCCAGGACTACTCATTTCCAGGCTTGAGCAACAGAAACAAAATGGAGATGACAACAGTCCTACTGGGATGAAGAAAATCTCACATCAGCTGAGATGTTTAAAATGAGAAAGAGCTTGTGCTTGTTATTTTCGAAGGTGCCTATTCCCAATCCTTAGGTAAAGCCTGCCTCATTACGTTGTACGTGGCAGAGTGCGATAAGCAAAGATTAAGGTAACCTTGCAATTTCCATCCTGCCAGGACAAAGATTTTTCAAAGGAAACCTGCTGAACCAAAGCACAGGTCGAGTTCACAAGTGAGCCTGTTCCTCCTAGGGCAATGCAGCCAGGTATGTATATGCTGGGCTGGTCCTTGGGCTTGCTGTTTTGAGATACAGCAGTCAGGTACCAGCTCTGGAAAATTGGAAGTTAATGGGCAGCTCTGTTTGCCGAGTGCTGTAAGAGGCAGCCTGCTGCTGTTACAGGCTTCCCTCACCTCAGCCGCACCTCCAGCTCCGGGCAGGCTGCGCTGCAGCTGGAACGCTGCCACCGGATTCACGTTGAGTGGTTTTACAGCACGTTTCTAGAAAGGGGTTGGTGGTTGAGCCTACCTACGTGTTAGTCCCAGATATCGTATGTTAAAAAAACATCTCTGATCTTGAATTAAGAGGATCAGGCAGTTTCATCCTCATATAACCCCAGTTATCCTTAATTTCCAGAGATGTGGATATAATGATGTAATGGCACTTCCCGTACTGACATGGCACTTCCTCCACAGATAACCTCATACAGCCCCTGAAGGCAGCACCCTTGGCAAGTTACAGCTACAGGCTTTTGCTAATGTAGATACAGGTTACATTTAACATTTTCCATCTACATGTGGCATGTCCTATAGATGTGTATTTCTTCTGGATTATTTAAATTTACTTCCCAAGTGAAAATATAGTTGCCAACAGTCTGACAGTAGAGACCGTGGGCTACAATGAATCCCCGTAAGGCCATGGAAATTTTAGTTCTTATTATGTGTTGCTCTCAAACAGCTGAAATCTTCTGGAATTTGTATCACTAATGCCTGAGACTCAGAAGTGCAACTAACCTTTGGATTGCTAATCTTTACAAGTACTTAACAGTTGCATTCTCATTTAAGATTGCTTTTTGTTTCTAAGCTTGCATGGCAGCAAAACGCCATTGAACAGCATTGCTTCAGGTGTGGCAGCAGTTATAATCACAGCTCTTCTTCTTGATAAGTTTATGAAAAATATATTGATAATTCCAAAGTTCAATTTTAAGAACTGATAATCTTGCTTGCTACATGCTATAGCTCTTATCGCTGGTGGGTGTTGACAATTTTTAACTACAACTACAGCTCTTCTATAGCTAATTTTGTTTTGACTCCTGGGGTACAGGGAATTTATGGCATCTAGAAGTTGTATATAACTTGCACAAGTAGTATTTAATTACCAAAGGCAAAAGATCAGTATCTTCACATGGGCATCTACTGTGGTATTACAGAAAGAAAAGAACTGCAGACTGTAAAAATAGCTAAGCACATTTATCAGTTTCTCCAGGCATTCAGCTTCAATTACAGGATATCCTTCCCTCCCACCTTTCCTTGAACATTTAATTAATTTCAAATTATTAAATGCTTATCATCGATGTTCACACTTTGATCAGTGCAAAAGGATGAGGGAGAAAGGATTAGATCACCCTGACAGGTTACATGTTACCACACAGCTCTTCAAAGCAACGCTCTAAATGAGTTGCACTCTCAGCTAAATGCAAGTCTCTGCTTCCTTTTCCAGTGGCATAGCTGACATTTCAGATCATCTCCATTCTTTTAAAAATATTTTTCTTTGACAATTCACCAGCAGTGGAAATACCCAGGGAGGAGAGCTGAAAGAATTAAAGAAGGGTGTTTTGCCTGCACCAGAGAGGGAAGGGTTATGCTTGATAAACCCTCCTGTGCACATGCATGTGCTCTGCTGTGCTGTTCCATCATTTGGAGAGAACAGAGACTCTACACACAAAGATACAAAAGTTGTTTTAAGTTGTGCATGTTCAAAGAAGTGCTGTGTGAGTAAATTGTAAGGCAGTAATGTAAATACACAAATCAAAGGTCTAGCCTTCAGAGTGGGACATTTTGCTGGTTTTGGCTGGGATAGAGTTCATTTTCAGCTGTCTGGTGCTTAGTTTGCCAGCTGGGGTTAAACCATGACAGGCATCAATTTATGAAGAGATACAGAGAGAAGACAAGAAAAAAAAAAATACTGTATGCACTTTTACTGAAATCTCACAAGTCATTTGTCTGGGCAGTGGGGAGAAGATAAAATGGACATCAAGCAGCTTCTCACAAGTCGGTTCTGTGGATGGGGGAAGAGAGAGTGCCTTCGTTACAGTTGTGGGAAGGGTAAGAGCACACTTCACTGTGAAACTTGGATAAAAAGGACATCAAGCAACTCAGAAAAAAAACTTCTGGAACCTTAGAAGCTACAAAAAGTGAAATTTTAAATGAGTTACATTTATTCAGTTAAAAAATTGACAGTTAGTAATGATCACATGAACACCAGGGAACTGTATCTACATTTCCTGACGTCAATATGAGCGGCACTAGGGTTTTTCTGTTTGTTTTCTTTTACGTATACAAATCTAATGCCAGTTAAAAAAATACAAAACAAAACTGAAACCCAAGACACTGTGAAATCAACACTGCTTAAAAACTCAAAATTCAATCTGATATATTTGAAAATAAATAATTTTTACCTTTCTTGTTAAAAAAAGACAACTCACCAACTGCTTTCAAAGCAGTAACATCTTTAAGACCCATTCCCAGAAGTGTTTCATAAATAATTACCCATTGATTGTCTATTAATGCAGCATCTCTCGGTCTCAGCTGGGGTCTCTATATTAGGCCATACAGTATTTTGTTCAGACACAGTGTTTTGTTTTGTGTTGGTTTTTTTTCCCCCCTCCTTTTTTATTTAGGTACAATTTCTTTGAATATAGCACATCATGCTGGCAAAATTCATGCAGATGACATAGCATGAAGCATAGCAGAGCTTAAAATCACCTGTTTTAAAAAAAAAAAAAGAAAAAGACAAGGAATGTAGTGTTAAAAATCATGATAGTGAAAAAGCAACTATCCAGTCTCATGGACAACCAGGACAATTTCAAATGTTCTCTCACAGTTGTCTCATCTACTATGATTCGCTTAAATATGTCATTTTAAATCCAAATTCACTTAATTCTCTTCAACTTTTTCCACCAGGGATAAGTAAAAAAATAAAAGGTTAATTATTAAAACTAGTCTCTTTTCCCTTTTAATCAAAATAACTGCTTTTTCCAGCCCTCTGACTATACATCTAATTTTAATAACAATTTCAAATAGAGAAACTTATGAATCTGACATGTTTGACATCTCCAGATGCCACGACATTTAGAACACTCATAACAATACCTGGGTTAAATCTCTGAAAATATAAATGGTTCTTGAATCGACTTCAACATTTGAAAAAGGCCACATCTTTAAACCTTCAGAACATTTTCACACAAATTAGAATCCTAAGGGACACTTAGAATTACTGAGCAGGCAAATGAGCCTCCGGATGATTCTCTCTCATAGGCACCTGTGCAACTTAAAAAGTCTCCTTCCAAGGAAGCTGTCGCCACTCATTCTTTCCCCTGGCCATATAAAACACGAAGCCAACTGGTTTTAGAAGCCTTTTTAATCTTGCACTTTGAGCCTCAAAGGATCACCGTATTAAAGAAACATTTTCCAGAAATGTCTCTTTTGACAGCTTTATGCATGTTATTCCTCGATGCCCCCCCTTTTTAACAGTTTCACTGACTAAAGAAATAAACTGTTTTCAAATAGTCTTTTCAGTAAAGTGCTTGTTATTACTAAAAAAAAAAAAAAAAGAGAAAGTGCTATCTGAGTCTTAAAAGAATTTCTTTTCCTGTGAAAAACTGCCTGATATAGCTTTATTTTATTCATTTTTACATAAAGCTGAAATGAAACCTATCTCTTGTAAGGATACTGGGTTACTAATTTTGGTGTTTGGCAGTAGGCGAGATGCCCACAGAAGGTGGTGACACACTGGAACCGTAGTGCAGAAGGTAAACCTTCTAGATGAAATGGAAGGCATGTGGAGAGCTCCTACTAGAATCCTTTCATATTTATATACAAATATAATATATATTAAATATAATATAAAAATAGCTATATTCTTTTTCTCTGAAGTTATCCTAGAAGCTTTTCTTCAAATCCTCACCCATCACAGGCAAACGTCTGTCTCCTGAACTCCATGCAACTATGCTGTCTTTTTCACTCCGTTATGTATCTCCAGCCCATTTCTTCACAAATACAATCCTCTCCTTAACAGACTCCTTCCCTTCCGTCAGAGTCATTCTGCAACGTTGACGCTCCAGAACCTGCAGCATCACAGCATTCGTTATCGTGCTATTTATTAGGATATTGCAAATAAGTCTAGGACTGTAGGAAATGAGTCGGGCGGAAGCAAAAGGCTGATTAAGAAAGAGGCAATACCCTGGTCCTCTTCCCACTAAACATCAAGGACAGCTGAGCAATTGATTCAGCAACAGGGGAAGCTGCAGACCCTTTAAAAATACACTTTTTAGTCATTAGCTGTGAAACAAGGCATCTGCATCCTTGCACAGAATCTGGACAAAGTTCTACATACTCACTCTTGTAAAAAGTTTGCCTGATTCGTGGCAGGAATTTTTCAAATCCGTGCTGTATTTTTCCAGTTTCTTTGAATGTCCCCATCTTCTATACTTTCTCTACTAGCTGGTAGTTCTGTAATTGACTGACCCCTCTCTGAGGTTACAAAAAGCTTCTTGATCAAAGCGTACATTTCTATAGTTCTCTTTCAGCAGCCATGCTATTGTCATCATCTAATTTCTCTCTCACCTAGTTTAGCCTTTTTACTGACAGACCTATAGCAGCACACCAGAGTATTTGGGAAGGGGGAAACGGGAAGAGAAGTTTAAACGAAGCTTTTATATAAAAAGCTGCATCATTAACTGTCTGGCTGGTATCTCTATTTTCTGTAATTCTCAGTATAATAGCTTATTAAACCTATTTTACCACTATTCAATAGTTCTAACAGCACTATTAAAGCTCTCCCAGTTTTCTTTTTTAGTGCTATATTATTATTGTAATTGGTTAATTTTTTTTTTTTATCTAACCTATTTTCCATTAAGCAAAAGTACTGATAGACCTCTAGTCAATGCAGCTTAATTTAGAAACAGGTGGAATGGCGTGGTAGGGATAGTAGAGCAAGGCAGGATTTCTTTACACAGAACTCTACAGAAACAGGGTTCTGACAATTATTCCAGCCCAGAGAATGCCAGAAATCCCTTTAAAGAAGGGGAATTGTTCCTTGCTGTGTTTGGTATTGGCATCTGTTCCTTGCTCCAGGTTGCAAGAGGCTTCTTGGAGCAGAAAGCAATCTGATTCTCTTTGGTACTGTGTTTCTCACACTCTCCTTCCTTGTTCACTACCGTGCTTTTTGGTGCCAAACTCTTGCTTTGTAAGTGGGGAATAACAAAGAGCTAATGGTGGGACACGTGCAGAGGCAAAGGCTAGCCTCAAAACGCAACCGACTGTATCAAATGCTTGGCTAAACTGGTATTGCCTTCCTGCGGGCTTGGTTCATCCAGTAATACAATCAAACTGTTTCACAGTACAAAACAGTCCATCACCATTTGGTTACATTCATTCAACTCCTCCTCAGTATTCAAGATTAATCCAGCTTTCTCTCCCTAGTACTAATTTTAACTGCTTTTACTGGTTTTGTTTTGAATTATCAGATCTATCAGCATTTATTCATTTTCCTCTGAAGTTCTGGTTTCCACAAACTAGTACCATAAAAACCTACTGAACATTTACTTAAAATAGCACATCATATCTGTTGGAACTTTTTATTTTCTTTATAAAGTGAAGTTGCCTTCTGAAGTCTTAGTTCAGTGATACCTCTTAAATCAATAGCCTGGTAGTGTTAAATGCAATCATGATCTCCCCCAACACACTTAAACGCTATGAAAGTGATTAAAAAAACAAACCCCAAAAAATCAGGTTACTATTCCTCCTCCTGCAAAAGAGGTAATCTATACTTTTAGATTTTTTGATCTTTTAGGAGTATTACCTTCAAGGTCTGAGATTTTAGAGACTCCTCTGTTTCTGGCTAGTGTTTGAGGGGGAGTACCACTCAAAAATGCTCATGTTCTCAACTCAGACCATTATTAAAATCAACACAATACAGAAATAGCTATGAAGTAGATACACAAGTTTGGTTGACAATGTACTAAGACTTCAAAATTGAAAATGGTTACAGATTCAAGACGTTGTAATTCAAGATGTTCAACATTATCACCTGAATTAAAATCAAGGCACTATGGGTTTTGTTGTTGTTGTTAAAATGACCCTGAATTAGTTCTGACTAATTTTTGAAGGAGAATAAAAAGATTCCAACATATTTTAACAAGTTACAATTCTCACCACAGAGAAAGTGGTTAAAAAGTGCCCAAAAGGTTATTAAATGTAAATATATTTTTGTGCAAAGTACTCCTATAACTGAAACATTCTTGAAAATTACTGTCATTTTTTTTTAAACCTTTTACATAAATATTTCCAACTATGAACTATATCAAAAGATAGCTTTGGGGAATAAAATTCCAAACCATCTGCAAGAAAGCAGTGCAAATTCCTATTTTTCAAATAAAACGATGAATTAATTACGAAATGATGGATGATATTCATGAATCTGAATGTCCTGAACCCTGATGCATGATCACCAGTTCAAACAGCTTCATCAATAATTTAACCTCGAGAAGTCAACTAACCAACACACTATACCTCACTGAACAAACCCTGACATCACAGACAAAGCACAAACAAGAGACTTGTGCCCACATTAAGGGTGAAAATAATGATGCATCATGTTGTAAACAAAAGGGTAGAACAGAGGAAAACATTAGTCTGAGTATGGCGTGAGAATTTAGGGAAACATAGTCAAACCTACAAATAACAGATTACATTTTCATGCATCATATAAAATATTTTGCTCTTTCTCCTTTTATGCAGACATATACACAATATTTTACAGCATCTGTACAACAGAGAACTGGATTTCACACAACATTTTCAAAATATTTACTGTCCCATAATCATCTGAAAAAAATTAGATGGTTTTTGGACTATATTCCTGGCATTTTTTTCTGCTAATTCAAACAATTGCTCCATGTCCATACTTTAAAAATGTACAGGATTGATAAAAATACCAGTATTTTCAGCATCCCTCTCATTTCAGTCACATTTTAAGATTTCACCTGGACAAATTAACACATGGCAGCAAATCCTTTAGAACACAGAAACTGGGGCAACTATCAAAGTTGGCCATGTCCCCATCATCATCTTGTGGCTTTTCTTAACAGATTCCAGAAGTTAGAAGTAGGTCTCAACATTGTGGTGCTAGAAAGCCTGTGTACTGCTACCTGTGTAGCCTCAGTGCAACTGTTTGTAGAGCAGCCCCCTCCTGGTAGTTTGCTTCAAAAAAAGGCAGAGCCCCACACTATTGTGGCTGAACTTTGGAAGGATCAGTCATCTTGTCAGTTCTGTGCCTCGAAAGTTGCTGCTGCTGCTGAGACTGCTGCTGCTGGTGGTGAGACTGAGTAAAAGTGCTTTGTTGTAGTGGGAAAGCAGCAGAGAGGATAAGCTGAGCTGACTGATTTCCATGAAGTAACCTGGATGTCTAAAACATGCAAATAGGAAAAGATTATTTTTTCTGCTGCACTGAGAAACACAGGCCTAGCTGCTTTTTACCTTTTCACAAGGGTTCAATCAAAATAAACTTCTGGTTTGGTCATTTAAGCTGAGCAAACAATGCTAAGATTAGTTCATACAAATGAAGTTAATTAGAGCATCTGACCGATTAATAAAGCAGCTGTAACTGGTCTTCGTAATTTCCCATGACAATGGGTAGGAACACATGGCAATTTGTCTCCATTTCAAACCACAAGAGCGTAACAGGGCTTAAGGAATCTATTTGAACAAGTGCAGGTTGCTGTCACCGCAGTCAAATGAAAAAACAGTGCACAGCTTGGCACAGATCACATGTATCCCCCATAGCCAAAACGAACAGTCAAAGAAACTGCCACATTTGCAGACCCAAACATGCCCTTTGAAGGGGATTAATTACTACTTGAAATAGTACTTAGTTTTAGTATTAATTTTCTTAGAACCAAAAGATGATGGTTACTGAAGAAAAGCAATGAAGGATGGGCACAAATGCACTTAGTTGTCTCAATCCAGAAACACGTTCTGCAGCAGAAAGTAAACTACATCGCCTGCTGCACCCACAGAATCAGACTGTAAGAAGCCCCAGTGAGCAGAGGCAGGAAAAACACTGTTCCTTTTCTCCATATTTAAAGAGCATTTGCTTCACTTCAAATTCTAGCACTTTAATAGTTTGTATTAAAAATACTCAACTTTTGCCTAGAAAGAAATTCTACGACAGGAACGGACCTTTGGAGATCTTCATCTTTGACAAATCTTCTGTTTCTCACCAGAGTTAAGTAAAAACTGGACAAACTTTTTAATTTAGAAGCAGAGCTATAGACAACTACCAACCTGCTAAACAGCATTGTTGTTACAGTATTTATCCGAGTTGTCAGAGAACACACTCAAATCTGTCCTCTGGTTTGATTCAGTTCAAGAGTCTCCCACTACATAAATGAGTGCTGAAATTCAAATCACTAGGTATTCTTCAGCTCTCTTTTTGCGAGTCAGCTTGCAGCTGAAAAGCATTTGCCTGATACATGACTGAAATGGGTAAGTTTCCGTGAAAAGTGTTTTCAACAAGTCAGTATTTTCTGTCAATGACCTAGTGAAAACAAATTTTACTCAGCCCTAAACAGAACTGTAACCATTCCTTGTGCATATAAATGTAGGTTAAGCTTCCAATTACTTACTGCATTTGTATATATTCCACCTATGCACAGGATCCCCTGATTTAGTGCAAATGGGAGACTGCACATAGTATAAAAGAAATACTTGCAAAATAAGGATTTTTAATTATGCATACTCTTGAAGAGTAAAAAAAAAAAAAAAAAATTACATTCCCAGAGTAGTTAAAAAACGTTAAGAATGTGCACAAACTGCATCATGATAGTTACATAGACTTTATCTTTCTTTGGAGAATCACAGAATCATAGAATCGTTTAGGTTGGAAAAGACCTTTAAGATCATCCAGTCCAACCATTAACCTAACGTTACCAAGTCCACCACTAAACCAATCAAGGGTAGACTAGACTAAACCATGTCCCAGAGTGCCACATCTACCTGTTTTTTGAATGCTTCCAGGGATGGTGACTCCACCACCTCTCTGGGCAGCCTGTTCCAATGCTTGACTACCCTTTACGTGAAGAAATTTTTCCTAATACCCAATCTAAACCTCCCCTGGTGCAGCTTGAGCCCATTTCCTCTTGTCCTGTCGCTGAGCTACTTGGGAGAAGAGACCAACAGCCACCTCACTACAACCTCCTTTCAGGTAGTTGTAGAGAGTGATAAGGTCTCCCCTCAGCCTCCTCTTCTCTAGGCTAAACAACCCCAGCTCCCTCAGCCGCTCCTCATAAGGCCTGTGCTCCAGACCCAGAAGGCGGCAACATCAGAGGCCAAATTAAGATTTTTTTAACCCGTGCCTTCTTGGAGGCACTTCCTCTCTAGTGATCTAGCTACCACTACACATCTCCCTCACCAACATCACCTGCGGGGTGAGCTATGTGCCAGCAACTAATTGGAATGAACATATAGCAACAGATTTCCCCATCAATTCTTTCTACCTTCCAGCTCTTTTCTTTTTGTAGTCATTTCCTATCTGTCTCTAAACTCCTTGGGTTTTGCCTTCCTTCTCTTCTGATCCAATCTCTCTTCTTTCTCTACTAAACCAAGGTTCTTCTCTACTCTCTGCTTACAAGGTTACTTGCTGCTCAGCCTCTCCTGTAGCCTAGGCAGACATTCATGCCTCATGTTACGGGGCCATGTCTTGCTCTGGGCTGCATGCAGCCTTCCAGACCAACCAATTCTGTTTGAGATCATCTCTCATACCCTCTTGCATTAACATGTGAATGCAAAGCAAACGCAAGCTGTTTTAAAGGGAAACATCTCTTTCTTCATCCCATGCTCAATTAAGAGCAGCAATTCAAAAGGAAGAAGATACAAAACAGGATCAAGCATAGAGTGAAACTGCAGAGAAGACTACCTCTCCTTTAAATAGCAAGATTTTAGAGAATGTCGATAGAATAAACTTATCTCGTGCATCAGGCTTGTTCATAGGTTACTATTTTAAGCACTCTGTTTTCAGATAAAGCACCCCTAGGATAAGCTAGCAATGCTGAAAGTGTCAGGACTTTGAAAAATTTGTAAAGAATGCTGCATTACCTGTAGGAACTGTTGGGGGTGCTGGGTCAGCTGCGGCTGAGCTGGTTGCTGAACTGTGGTGAGCTGCTGCTGATGGTCTTGCTGACTTTGCTGCTGCTGCTGCTGCTGCTGTTGCGTTATTGACAAAGTCTGTGGCTGCTGCTGTTGCGCAGCAAAAGTGGGATAAGCTGTCACCACCTGTCCCATAAACATAGTACTTGGTACCATTACCGCTCCACATGCTACTGGGGCCGTGACAAGTTTTGTTACAAGTTGCTGACCTTGAGAAAATCTGTTAATGGAGAAAGACATTTGGAGTCCTTTTAGGAAAAAAAAAAAAATCAAGCACCACGTGCTCCTGAGAAATGCAGATTTGTCAGGTTCATACTTTGCTATAACAACATCGGTTTTGATAAGCCTGTGAACATATTATTTTGGGCAAAGTTTAGTTTCACAGTTGTATCCATATATAGTTAAAATAATAAATCACGTGATTTTTTAATGCTACTTTAGTTCCTTTGGTATACGATGTAGCTATGTAAGCATATCATTATAGCAAGTCATCTGAATACTGGTCTTGAAGATTTACCTGATTTGTCTATCCTGTGTAAAAGTGGTTACTGCAGCAGCATTCTGGTTATTGTTCTGTGGTAAGCTAGAAGGAACCTGGACTACATTTCCTGTTGTTGGCTGAGAAATCACCATAGTGTTATACAAAGGTGCCGAGACTGTATTCTGCGACTGACTGGCAAGAGAAGACTGTTGATTGTGTCCACTAAGTACATTTTGCTGATTATGCTGAAAAGAAAAAATATTTAATGAGATATTAATTTGAAAATAGCCAGGTACTACAGCTGTCCTCCTCACTGCCATTGCCCATACTTCATAACTGCCAGTGTTTTTCTATTACAAATGAATTCTTAATTTAAAGTCAATAGGTATTTCTACCAACTGAGGTTTTAGAGGTGGGACTGACCCTCAGGCATCTGCAAATATATTAGATTAACAACTTCTCTTCAGGTCATTTTTTTCCTGAATTTTTCAGCTGCTTGCATACTGTTTGTTCAAGATCCTATTTTCCACTCCTTTAGCATCTCTGTGCCAGACAGACTAAAACGTGCATATCACATCAATCAATTTCTTACTTCAAAGTTTGGAACTAGCTTACTGCTGAGATGGTAACACTATCCACCACTAGTCTGCCCCTTCATAAATCTCAAAAAGCAAGCATGGTATTTGGATAAAGGTACTGAGGAGGGTGACCACAGACATCAGAGGTAAAAGAGCCTCCATACACAAAATGGTCAAACCCATCAAGTGTTCAGCTTGAAGAACAGGCTTCTATGGAGACGCAACAGAGGACTTTGAAATCATGTACGACTGAGAAGATGAAAAGTGAATAGCTGCTCAATGTGTTGCCCAGTGTATGAGCTAGGTGGCAGGTTTTAAAAACAAGCATAATCACATTTCACAGAAAGTAAAGCTGTAGAGCTCACTACAAGATACTGTGGATTTCAAAAGTTTACATGGAACCAAAAGAAACTGGATAAACTCATAGAAGAAAAATCCATCAAAGGCTATTACATTACAGATGTGATACACCTATGGCATCTGACTGAAATTGCTGAAGAGTAGAAAAGTCAACTGCAGAAGCGCCAATACACGCTTGTACTGTTCCTATGCTTTTCTAGGCGTTTGCTGTAGACCACTGTCTGGACACTGGGTTTCAAGCTCACCTAGTACAAATCTCTTGTTATGTGTTCTATCAACAGACAATTCATAGCCATTCAAAAAAAGGCAAGCTAAAAGTTTTCTTGATGCTGGTCTTTCCAGAAAGCTACTTGTTATTAATTATTTACATGCCTAAGTCTTAAAATTAAAACAAGATCTGAAATTGCATTAGCAAGAACAGAAATGCCTTTCAATTGCAAAAATTGGAACATGAAGAAATGAATATGATTTGAAGGACACTTCAAAAAAAAAATTTGGGAGAGGGATGTCAGGGAAGCTACTGTTGTGTTTCAGCTATGGTTTTGAATATGTATTCTATCCAGCAAAATTAATAATGAGAATTTTACCTGTGTTGCAGTACTCTGCAAAGGCTGTTGCTGTATCATGTGTGGAGTACTTATATGGCCTGTGTTCATCCCACTTTGCGTCTGATTAGTCTGAACAACTTGACCTTGCATGTTTATTTGTGTAAGCTGCTGAACATTTGAAGAATTTCCAGAAGCAAGCTGCACAGAACCAAAGTTGAGCCCAGAAGTTGATTGCTGCAAGAACATCTTAAAAAAAAAATTCCACAAATTAGCTTTAAGAAAAACTTGTTAATTGTTCAAGATGTTTTAGAGAAACTAAACTTAATTATTTTAAATCAATCTAAGATAAAGTTTCATCTTAGTTGTTAGATGTGTTGAAACAACACTGCAACCACCAAGAGGCCCAACTCCCACGTAGGGCCAGTATTCTTAGACTCCTCCATAACTGGTAAGAATCAGAATCCTCATTTCTAGAGCCCTAAACATTGTTTAATATTTGTTCTTAAAGCAAAAGTACTATTTAGAGATTAACTTGTAATGTAGTCTACAATTGTCTGAAGACAAAATGTATTTGAGATCACATTTCTATTTGTAGGATCTCCAGCAGTGAAACTAATTCAAATGAAGAAAATCTCAGAACCAATAGATCCAGACGTAGCACCAAAAACGTAATCTTCTTTGGCAATCAAGAAGTCATAATGATTATATTGAATTTTCCAACATTACGGTATGCAATAAACTGAATTTAGCACAAAAATAAATTGAGTCTTTACAAAAAGTTAGGCCCAAGGCTGCAATGAGACAGTGTAATAAGGTAGAATGTGCAGTACTCAAGATATTTTTCCCTAGTTTCAACAGTCCCTGAATAAGGTCCCTCCACAGTGCATGGGAGGAGAGCTGTGAATCTCTCCTTTTGAGGCATCTGTGAGGCAGTCTACTCCTGGCAGGCTTACACTAGACATGATAAAACATTGAAAACAGCACATGCCAGAAACTCCTACTCTTCAGCAGAATTTAAGCAACATACTCAGTACTTCCAGAAAGTAGATTTTTCTACTCTTTATTCACAGTTCACACTGAAAATATTTATACTCTTTCTTTAAGGTGTATTTTAGTTTTTTGTTTTGGTTTGGGTTTTTTAACTTGAAAAACCCAGTAGTACCATTCTTTTCTTCCAAAGACAGCTGCTGAAAAGAGAATGACAAAATTAGAAAAAAAAATATTGGTTAAAGTACAGAAATCAGGTAGTCAGCTGCTAGACTTCTTGTCTTTTTGGCTAAGTAACTACTGCAGTACACCATGCAAACTAGAACCACTTCACCAGGAGGGTGCGTAGGAGGCCCACAGCCTGATAGGACAGTCTAAGAAACAAAAAGTATGAATTTGACAGCCTTGAGCTAAAACGGGAAATAAATGCTTATCTTGCACATTTTGGATGAATATTCTAATGGCTGCAAAACTATGCAAGAAGTAACGACCACTGCATCCTTTTTACATTTCGGTTTAGGCAAAAGCTAGGCTTGAGCTGCTCAAGACTGAAAAGATACACTGGGGCACTTCCAGACACATTCAGAAGCAAAATGTACCTCAGGAACAGTAGCTTCAGATGCTATGGATTTTAGGCACATTAGGTCCAGATGGCGGCTGACAGGAGGTAGGGAGGATCACCTTGTGGAATTAAGTGCCCAAGTCTCATTTTAGATGCCTAAATTCTCTACAGATCAAACCTGTAAGAGTTACACTAGCTCACCTGGAGTCCCTGACCGTGGACAATTTGAAGCTGCTCTTGAATCTTACGCAACTCTTCCTGCTGCCGATGAATATTTGCCTCTATCATGCGTGTTCTTTGCTCTAGCTGGTCCTTTAGATGCTGCATAGCTCCTAATTGAGCTGAAAACTGAAACACAGGCTGTAGTGCAATGAGTAAATGAAAAGCTGAGCAAAAATAATGACATTTTATTTACAAGCAGTAAATGTACTCCTCCACTGTACCTTTTTAAACTGCTAATAACCATAACATGAGGACAAATTCATTAGTATGAAAATGTCACAGAACACACATTTAATTGATACATCAGAATTGGGGAACTAAAAAAAAAAAAAAAACAAACTCCACAGCAAAAGAAATTGACTGGTGTCCAAATCACCAAGACTCTATAAAAAGCCTTAGTAATTTACATGGTACTGCGAATGTTAAAGCTCTCAGGTTAAAAATTAGAATTGTACCGGTTTACCAAAAAAATTCACCCAAAGCTAAAACATATGCAAATAACTTGGGAATACTCTCAGTCACAAACTGTTGAAGGCTCAGCCCATAGAGCTGTTTGCCACTTCTCTTCTTGCCTAGAGATCTGCTATGGGCTACAAGTCAATACAACCTTTTGATACTTATATCCTATCTACAGGACACAGATCTTCAGTTGGACCTGATACTGCTGTTCTTATTTCACAAAACTGTTTCATAGACTAAGTTGCCTTATATTACAAGCATATATGTAGAAAGTTAACCGCACAGTAGATGGATTTTTAAATTCATATCCTAAAATATTTTAGCTTGTGTTATCTATGTTTCTAATGGCCAAGGCTGGAAACTACATCCACACAAATAACAGGAAGAAAAAAATAAAGGAAAAGTGTCAAATTGGGGAATTTGCTCATTTCAAGATAATAATGTTAAAAGGTGACTTTGGCCCCCAAGAACTCAACTTCTGAAAGAGAAATTAACCTTATATTCAGAACAAGACTGTTTAAAAAATAAAAAACAATAAACCAACTCAATGCATACCTGGGACATGCCAGACTGGAGCTGTAAAGTTGCAGGCTGAGACATCGTTGGTTGTACCACTGGTTGTCCAATAGACTGCGAGCTTAAAGACTAGGATTTAAAAAATTGTTCCATAACTGGAAGAGAATGAACTTCATACTTGACATGAAATACTTCTTTACATAAAGTATCAATTCCAGAATAGCATCATATGAACACAAGATAAAAACAAGTAAACGTTTCCTGAAATATCTAACCTTAAATATTAGAGAATTAACACAAGAGCAATTGATTATATACATAATATAGATAGAACTTTTGCACTGCTAAAAATATATAAAAGCAGTAGGTATAAACCAGGAAAAACAGAAATTACAATTACAACTGTTTTAAAAGTCTTATTTGTAATTAAGGAAAAACTTTTTCAACAAGTTTGGAAGCTGACACCTTTGATTTATTCTTAAACTAATTTTTTTTTTTAAATGCATATTTTAATAAGCATTCTATTTTTGAAATGAATGTGTTAGTTCAACTGGAACATGAGCACCAAGTATATGAAGCATGATATTCTCTCGTGTTACCAAGATTTCAGAAACTATATTAAAAGTATTCACTAATATTCTTAGCCATGAATCTACATGAATTCTCTATAGGGATACACAGCATTACATTGGCAATTTTATATATATACGTATATAACTGCTTATATACGTATATATATTAAAAATGCAGAATCATAGAAGTCATGTGTGAGTGAAAGCAGAGATTCATACACAATCTTGCAAACCCTAATGCCAAAAAATACTTATATGCTTAATTATTGTATTCCCTTAAAATGTAGTACACCCAAGTTGCATATTGATGATACAATTCTGACAGTCACGTATTGCAAGTGAAACTATTACAGTTTAAATTATGTGTTTTCAGAAGAAATAAAACAAAGGTTATATGGATTTAATAATACCTTTTAAAGGTGAATTACACTGATTAGGTCAAAAATTTTTCTCTCAAGAGTTACCTGACTACTCAGAGATGATCTTCTTTGTGCAGTCTTTTCATGACCAGATAAGCTTTGCCGTGGAGGAGTGCTAGTGTCCACTGTCATTTTAGTTGGTGTTGCTGACAACGTATATAGTTACAACAGAAAGATGCATGTTAATAGTAATGTCAATTCTGCAATGCAATAATCAAATCACAGGAAGCTTTTCATGAATTAAAAAAAGCTTAAGGCTTGGACTCTTTTTTTACCTGGACTATGCAACAATAATGCAAAATAGGCTGCTATTGTACTTTTAGAAGTAGAAGTCACTATACAACCTCTGAAAATCTGAGCAGTCAGCGTATCTCTGAACCGCCAAAAAGGATATTTTCATTTGCACACTTTTCACAAAATGATAATTAACTGCTAGTTATGCATTTAATTAAAGTAAGTAAAGTAGATAAAGCCTTCACTAGGAAGACAACTGTATTTTCAACAGTTGGTGCTTACATGAATGATCCGATACTGCAGTATGTGAAGATTTTCTTGAACTCCTGGAGGAAGCAGAAGGTGTGGGACTGGTGTCAAACCTTTCCAGTGCTTCTTTGAGACTCACTGTGTTTATGTGATTGTCAGACCCAGAGTCCTGACTCTGAAGAGCCACACACAAACAACAATGATTTGATCTGATTCAACACACAATGTACATTTCTATTAGCAAATATCTAACACCATGCTGTGTCTAATCAACCCCCTTACACAGGTTACTGTGCAGAAGTAGTGGCCTGGTTGATACCTCTAAGCTCAGTTTCCATTTGCGGCTTTTATCCTTGGAAAAGAAACCAAACCAAAGCCTAGAAACCAAAATGCATGCAGACATAGGCCACAAACTGACTGCTGAGTTGACCCTCCTTCTCTGGCAACTCAATTCAGACTGAACACCTATGTAATGAGTGAACTGCTTATTCTTTTGAGGAAGGATGAGTTAATTCCACTGGAAGGAGCATTGTCAAGAAACTTTCTGAACTGCCAAGGGAAAACATTTCTGAACTGCCAGGGGAAAACACGACAGAGCATCTGCACAAGCTGGCTTATCTAAGACTCACTGAGCTTCCAAGGACATTAATTCAAAATGAATTTTGCATACTTCTAAGAAGTGGGACAGAGTCACGCAATGGAACAGCTCTTGCTTTCCTCCTGTGAATTCCTTTAAGCCATCTTTGTGTGTTGGCCTTGCTTTTTCAGATTATGGGTGCTTCCAGTAAGGAAGAACATTTATTTATGACTCAAACTCTGCAGGAATCAGATCTTAATAAGGGCTTACAGATGTTGCCATGTTATAACTACACGCGCATGAACTCCTGAAACGAGGGGGTAAGTGGTCAGGGCAGAATACAGTTAAACAAACACCCTTCTTAGACTTCTTTGATCATTCTAAATAGTCATAGTATTTAGAGGTCAAAATAATTATTCTATCCATAACAGGACAAAACACTTCCTGCTGCTATGTATTTGCTTACATAGTATTTTTAGTTTGAAAGAAAGAAGAGGTAAAATAAAGTTATATAAGACACTCACTTTATCTGCTGTTATCTCTGGAAGAGACTCCTCAATACCAAGTTCTCGTCGTCTTTCTGCTCTAACTTCTGCATAACTAGAAGAACAAACAAAATATGGCTACTATATTCTTGGATGTTTTAAAAAACATACCTCAAAAAACAAACTCCTCAGAAGTACCTTGCTTACAAAGTATCCCAGGAAGTTTTTCAATGATTCTTTAAACTGCTATGATTTCTCTAGCTCCAAAAATACCAGCAATACAGCTCCCATGCCATTAGAATGTCTCTAATATAGATTTTTAAAACATAACTTACCTTACAACAGTGTGCGTACAGACAATAAACTCTGGCCTGGAATTCCACTGGTGGTATGTGATATAGTAATGTGTTTGCAGCCAAATCCATTGTTGACCCTTTGTAAGGAATCTGTAGTAACATGACTTCCCTTTCCCATATTGCATTACTATAAAAGTGAAGAACAAAGTTTACTGTCTTTCCAGTCTGTAAATATTGCAATTATATAATAAACATTATTTCCTAGCTTCATATGGCCCCAAACCATGTCCAAATTCAGTATTACGACAATGACCAAGAACAGGTTTAAAACTGTAGCTTTCTTCCAAAAAAGATTTACACTGAGTTTTTCAGAGAATTGCAGAATTCTACTTCCATTTTTCTGGCTTTTTTTACATATTGTGAAAAATTTGTGTGCAAAAAAATTAAATACAGCTTTATAAAGAAAACCATAGCTAAACAGAAAGCTTATTCTGTTACATGTTTAAACAATTTTTGCATTTATTAAACATCACAGAGCCTTTTAAATGCTACTGGAAGAACTGGAGAAGTATTAGTCATAGTGTTATGCATTCCAATTTACCACAATGAAAACTCTAAATTATAAGATAAAGTTAAATCTGTTTTGTAGTTCTGTATCAAAAGGAAAAAGATGAAGATCAGCAGAGCAATAATGTCAAATGAATGGGAGTAAAGACACTTCCCTCAAATATATCACAAAATTTCACTACAACATTCGTACAATTTAACAAACTTTAAACCGACATCTGTAAAGCAAACCCGCTCATTGTAGCAACTTAGTCATACTCACAATGCTCATGACATTTTGCCAGATTATCTAGATCATCCACATGGTAATAATCATAGCCTGATGTTCCCAAAACTTCAAATGGAAGATAACCTATTATCGGAGGTGCCCTAATTAATACAAAAATTAATGTCATTTTATTTTCACACAAAAAACCCAACCAGAAATTATTTCAGTATATAACTTTTCTTGTTTACAGTATGTGCTCTGAAAAAAATTAAAAATTAAACCCAAGACAATCTATGAGTAGTTAATGCTGATTAGTGAACTCTAAATATTATAGCCACCACTCTGATTCAGCTACTATTGCTGCTATACATAGAAGGAATTGCACCTGTGATCCAAGAATAGGAACTTCCATTCTAAGCTATGTCTAGATGTGAACTCTTCATTGGGTTCTTCAACAGTGCACATTTCCTAAAAAGTAAAAAAATAAAAATCTCTCTCAAAACTGCTCTATTCTAATTCATAAGCTCTTTCGAAATTCAGACTTACCTGAAGTTAGTAGATAACTCCACAACAGTTATAATGTTATTTTTAGACAGCTTCATGGTTTTTGCTTGTTTAGATGCATAGTACTGAGGTAGAATCTAATCTCAGCCAGGCTAACACTCAGTTGATATATATGGAACAACCCCAGTGTGAGATTAAACTCAAGCTCAGTATCTACAAACAGCAGTACAAGCAGAAATCAATAGTTCCTGCAGTTATGCTTTGAACTTGTAACAAGCAAAAGAAGAGATGAAACACTCCCACCAGATACTCTAATTACAGTATATGCTTATAATGGGTAAAAACCAACATTAGCAAGATGGTCACATTATTCTGACTTTAGGAATAGGATTCTTCCTTTTAGTGAATACAGAGTACTCTAAATCATTTTGCCTTGAAGGCACAGACAGCTACTACAAATAACACCATTCTTACGTCTAGAACTCATGAACAGTAAGAGAATGATTGTATTTCCACTGTTACAACAAATCCTCAAGATATTCTGCACATCATTTTAAATGTATTCCACTCAGACATGTGTGCAATCAGTGCATATCAGTCAATTGCTATTGTCCCCTTGCAGAGAGGTAAAGATGCCCCACCGAGTACTGTGCCTCATGCTGAGACAGTAAGGGAGCTAAGTACCCCAAACCAGTTGGTTCTTTTGCAAACTCCTCCAGTACTGCCTTACAAGAAGAAAGATGGATGATAGAATACGTGCATACAAATAAATACACCCCTCAAAGAATTACATTAAAATTAGAGATCAGTAAATCTTTCTTTTTTGGACACCTGCACGTTTGTCACACTTGTAGGAGCTCCCTATTGCCAGGAACACAGCAGAATCTACCGATGATCAGATACCAGAACGGTTTCCTAAAGACTACAGAATGGAAGCCGCTGCTGCACTGACATAGTATTAATGACAGATGTGGACAGATGAGCACACTGCTGCTCTACAATCTTCTATAACTAAAATAGTCCTGCGGAAAAATACAGTAGAAGACTAACTGTTGTTCCTACAAAGGGACACCTTCCTTTTCATTCTTTCAGGTTGTAACACAAAGAGTCTAAGTGGATATTTTGCAGTTCTTTAAATAGATATTTCTAACTTTTCTTTCTATGAAAGAAAAAAGTTAACATGTCTAGGCAATGTTTTTTCCTCACCTTAATTGGTGTAAAATCTAAAAATGACCAGAAAGTAAGTTACATGACGGAAGTAATGAATAAAATCACTGTGGGCACAAATTTGTGACTCTTGGTGTGACTTCCAGTTAGCAAGACTTAACCTTCAAAACTGAAACTACCCCTAAAACCCAAAGCTCATCTATTTTCCTAAGATTACAGAATTTAATAAAGCACCACTCATAGCAAAGTAAAAGAAATGACAGAGCAAGCGTATATCCTTGAGATATACTTTTGATTTGTTGTTTCTTTTGACCTAATTATTTTGGCACAAGTCAAAACAAAAGTAAAAATAACTTAAGTGCAGCCAGTAAAATCACAGTAAAAACACCATTGTTAGAGAGGAGCTGGCAGCAGGTTAGGATCTAATTACTCACTGCATTTATATTAATGATTTACAGATACTCCACTGTAAAAATACCCCTGGGCAGAAGCTATCTTGTTCAACAAGGCATCTTGTTGAAGTTGTCAACAAGGCATCTAGCAAAGAAAGGACTTTCATTTGTAACAAAAAGAATTCTGGTAGAACCCTTTTGGCTGGATTAATCCTGCTGTCTTCATAGGATTCATTCATTTACCAGCCAAAAGGCAAGACAAACGTTTAAAAGAATGCGTAGAGCCAAATCCTTTCACTGGGGAGCAAACTTTGTGGCATATTTTGTTACAAAAGTTGTGGGGTCATATGCAGAAAATAAAAATGTGAACTTTCAGAGATTATTCTTATGAATACTATGGCTTTCTGCAAAAGCACTGTATATCCTTGAGAAATTACATTCTAGGTAAAAAATAAAAACCCCACAACTGTATACCATCCGAAATAAAGAGAACAAGTGGCAGATGAGCAGGCAGGTTCTACCTTAAATAAGGCAATCCAGTACTAAAATACATATCTCACTACTGACTGCATCATGCAGCTGTTAGTAAAGTTACTGGGATGGTAAAGGTCCTGACGTAACACTTACTTGCTAGAATCTAGTCAATGCTAACCTCAATAGTAACAGAAGGTATCAGAAGAGTATAAACAAGTATTGTCAGATTAAAAGTCTTCACTCTAAAGTTAGTCGTCTTCACAAGAGTATTTCTCAGATGAACAGCACTAGTCAAAACCTTTGAGAGGATCTTAAAAACTCTGTAACATGAAAGCTTCCTTAGGCACTAGGGGCTCAGAAGTTCAGGTAAAGAGGAACGAAAGTTTGGGCAGAGTATAATCTGTAAGGCTTTCGCCCTCAGGAGACTGAGAGACCTGAAAGATCATATATGGATGTTCCTCAACTTCCAAATGTCCTGTTCCAGAAATAGGAAACACAAAAGTTTTACTATAGTACATTCTAAACTGTCAGACTTCAAAAGAGAAAAGTATTTGTAAACACTGCTGTGTTGGTCTTTTTTCCCCAAGTATTTCATAAAGCAAAAATCACACATTTAACATATCTACTAACTGTGGGCATAACAGGAAGAACATTATTTAGACCTGCATGGGAAGAAAAGTGTCAGATGAAAGATTTCCAAGGCTTCAGGAAAAATAAAGAACAAACTCTGGCATGCAGTCTGAAGAGATCCAATTCCTGTTTAGCCTGACAGAACTGAAGTGTACTTGATTTCTCCACAGGCAGCCTACTACACTTTCAAAGCGCAAAGTATGTAGACCATGTCTTCAGAGGATGCCACCAACAATCATCAGCTTAAGACAGTAGTGCGTTCAACTTACATGCAGAATATTTAAATGTTCAAAGACTTCTGCATGACAGACAGCAGTTTAACCATGTGCCATACACATTTCATGGCATTTCTTTATAAATGAATTGTAAGAAGTGTTCAATAGTAGACTATCCTGCTCCTTGATTAATATATTTGTAGAAAACATACAATCTGAATCCCACCACAGACTATCCTATACTGTATCCTGAGTATTTATTTTGATGCATTTTGGCGAGGAACAGGCTTGTACTTAGTAAGGTCTATAAACTGCACACACATCCAATTCCAAACTTGCAAAGATATCTTCACTGCGCATTAGTTAAGTAAAACACTCTCTTGAAACAACTGAGTTATTGACTAACAAACAGTACTGAAACAAAACTAAAGATCTTTATTACCTCAAACCCGACTCTCAGTTCTGACAAATAATTCAAGCTTTCATTAAACCCTAAAAGATTTGCTTCTGTGTCAAACTACAAGATCATCAGCCGCATAAAATTCACATCCAAGTGTCAACAAAAATTATTAATTTTTCCAGTGAAAGTGGAATCTCAGTGTTAACTCTCACTGTGTTTAAGTTAAACTTGGTAAATTATATTCCTACGTACTTCTAAATTTATTTCTTGCATTTTACTGTTTTATATAACTATTTAGAAATGGCAGTCACCATAGCAACTTCATTGGACACTCTGCATAACATTTAACCTATTTGTATGTGAAGTAATAAACACACTTTCAGTTTCATATAATAAAACGCCTTATGGTTTTCATTAATAGTATTTGAAATGTTGTATGCATTCTCTCTGAAGTTTTCCTGTTCAGAGTACATTTTAAAATGATATAAAAGTGATTTCATTTGTACGTACCTTGATAAACTGAGGTGTAGCTAATCTAACTGTGGCTACAAAGCAAACTTTGTCTTCATATGAAGGCCGGTGCGACCGCTGAATAGTTCCTTCAAAACCATTGTGTGCTGAGTTGGGAACTGAGGGAAGATAGATGAGGTCAACACAGATTACAATGTAAGCGTGGAGGAAAATGGCAGTAATATCTCAAGACAAATGGCCCAATATTTATCTAATGTGGTTTGCTTATAACTTAACATGCATTAAGAAAAACGCTACATATAATATATACACACATATGCACAGGAATAGTAGTTGTACAGTAGTAATGGGAACACGACCATCAAGTAACTCTCAAAGAACTAAAATTACAGTTAACTTGATATTATCTGTGACAAAGCAGTTTTAAGAAACTAATAGCAATTCTAATCCTTCTTGGTAACCACTATAAATTACTGGAATACGCCTTCTTCAAAAATACCTTTACAGTTCCTCTTTTGTATCAGCTTCTGCTAACTTTTCTTTTGAACTCTGAGATAAGTATTTCTTTTCTAGGCTTTCATCCCATTCAAACGACACGAGCTGAAGACAAAACTGAGTAACCAAACAGTCAAAGGCACAACAATTATGTATGTGGAAGAACCAGGACACCGAGCTGAGAACAAACAAATTCCACTTACTGAATCACAGAGATAGATGGAATCATAAGGGGGCAAAGGATGGACTAGACCTCAAAACAGATTAATCTCATCTTTCATTTCCAGCAGATATCAATTTATCTTTACTAAGCTCTAATGATGGTGACTCCAAAACACTGTGAGGCTCTGCCAAGCCTAACTGGTTATAGTTCAACTCCAGATTAGAACTTCTACTGAAGTTTCTTCATGCAGTTTAAGCTTACAGCTCCTTGCTCTTTCCATCAGAAGGAAAACAGGTAATTTCCTTCCTCTTTATCTTATCCCTTCTGCTTTGTTTTTCAGAGTTTATCTTGCCTTGTAAGTTAGATTTTTAAATTTCTGATTGCTTTCATTGCTCTGCTCTGAACTCTCTCCAATTGCTTTACTTACTCCCAACAAATAGTGTCAAAAACTGGATAAGGACATATGGGTGCTAAGAAGTGCAGTGGGATTATTTCATGTGGTTTAGACTGTATTTTAGAAAGCCTTTTGCATTTTCACAATTTGGTGATTGGTCATGTTCAGTTTACATTCCACAGTAACTCCTTTTTCTAAAGGACTGCTATCTAGCTGACTGTAACCTTTTCCCCTGTTCTTACAGTTTGTTTTTCCTAAATGTAGTAACTTTCATTTGTTCTTAGTCAATTTGTCTGGGTTTTTTCCCTGAATATAGGGAATCCTGAATTATTTTCTAAATTTGGGGATGAATTCTTATCTGGTTTTTAGTGTTCTTGCATCATTTCATGACTGCAAACTACAATCCATTATTCATAACATTAATGAGAATACTGATCAAATCCAGAAGTTGTCCATTAAAACTCCATTTTGACAGTGAACACTGGTAACCTTTCCAGCTAGTTTCTGCAGCTACTCTCCAGCAATTTCAATTAACATGTGTTTCCCTTACATGTTTGTGAGAACAGAATATGATAACTATCAAAAGCATATTAAAAAAGTCCATCATTTATTTGCACTTTGTCCTCTTATGCACACAGCGTATTCCTCTTTGGTAAACTGAATTGATTTGATGCTATTTCTACCTGAAAAATCCACAATGGTTGCTATTCAATTCCTTGCTAGCTTCCTGAAGCTCACATACAGTTTAATTATTTGTTCTGGAATATTTCCCAACATTGAATTGCAACTGATAGGTCTGCAGTTTCCCAACTCCTTCTCTTTCCAAGACTAGCACCATATTTGGCCGTTTCAGGCCTGTTTCTTGTCTTTTCTATAATATTACATACCTGCGTTTGGCAATAAGACTCAACATCTCCCTATTTTGGGAGAAAAATACTGGTATCACATTAAAAAAACCATAGGTTTATTTACAAGATACTGTCTTTGATAGTATTTTTGGGGTGATCTTTATGAAGATCTACTACTGACCAGACTGCACAACCCATTTGTCTGGCTGACCAAGTAAATAGTCAGCACAGGCTGGCCAAACAGTTTAGAGATGTAGTACAGAGGAATCATATTAGTAGATAACTAATAGAAATAACTTCATTGGAAGGGAGAAGGAACTCGGAGCGGAAAACTGTACTGGCCCATCCACTCATCTGCGTGGTAACTCTTGTTAGTGAAAGCACAGAACTGAAACAGGGAGGGAAAACTACATTTTACTTCCCAGCTCACTGCATGAGAGCTGCAGGTACTCCGTACCACCGATCTTCAGGTTACTTAGTCACCTGCTTAAGTATGGATTATGCTTAACTAAATTCAGGCTCTTTATTCTGAAGCATTTGCTTAAATTTCTCTTACCTTCTTTTAAAAATGTTTTACAAGAGACTAGTTTTCTTTAATTGAAAGCATTAAGCCTAATTACTTCATTTTGTATTCAAATGCACAGACCAGTAATACCCGATAGGCAGTTTTTCTTCTTTTTCATTAAAACAATATAGAAGTGATACAACTCTGCTTCAAGCTCATCTTTTGAAAAAACACTGATATTAGTTCATCATTAAGTTTTGCACAATGGTCCCAAGCCTGCTTAGCTGTGAAGCTGCCTAAGTATTCCACTCTAACATCGCTGAAATTACTTACCATTATTCAAACACTTGAAATTTCCTATGAATTTTACATATTCATATGTAGGTTGCTCTTTTGGATCTATTGTTCCTCGGAGCATATGGCAACAGAATTCTAGTTGATTTTTTGCTGAGAAAAGAATAAACAAATTAATAGTTACATGCTTGATGAAGCACACAGGCAACATGAAATGGAAAGCAGGAATAATTAAGCTGCATACTTATTGAGACACTGTAAGTGTTGTGATTACAAATGGCTACAGCTTCTGTTTTTAAGCGGTGTGATATTAACTAACCCAAAGAAAAGGAGAACTCCTTTAGAATTTGTGTATGAAGGGCCTGAATGCTAATGATATGGAAACCCCCTGAAAACTAGAGCTATTTTAAAGAAGCAGCTGCCCTAAACTTAAGTTTACTAAAGCATGCACTTCCAAAACCCACTAGGCTGCTATGTTTTTATTCTTGTCAATTGCTACAACTGTCTAAATAGAAGCTATATAAACAAGATGAAGATTTCTAATACATGGGAAAATCATAAAGTGAAATGCAATGCAACACTGAAAATTTTGCTCTTCAGGGGGCGGGGAAAAACCCACAAAAAGGTGCTTCTGTTCTTCAGGGCTCACCCGTGTTTCTGCTTAAACAACACTGGAAGAAAAGAACTGATCACATGTGATACGAAGCAGACTATTTTTAGCACAACTGCCCTACTAGTTTCATCTGGGATAGAGTTAATTTTCTTCACAGCAGCTCACATGGTGCTGTGTTTTGGATTTGTGACTAAAACAGCATTGATAACACAGGGATGTTTTAGCTATTCCTGAGCAGTGCTTGCACAGTGCACAGGCCTTTTCTGCTTCTCACGGTGCCCTGCCAGCGAGTAGGCTGGGGGTGCACAAGAAGCTGGGAGGGGACACAGCCAGGACAGTTGACCTAAGGGATATCCCATACCATATGATACTGTGCTCAGCAATAAAAGCTGGGGAAAGGAGGAGGAAGGGGGAGATATTTGTGCTTATGGGGTCTGTCTTCCCACGTAACCATTACACATGATGAAGCCCTGCTTTCTTGGAAATGGCTGAACACCTGCCTGCCAACGGGAAGCAGTGAAGTAATTCCTTCTTCTGCTTTGCTTGTGCAAACTGTCTTTACGTCAACCCACAAGTTTTCTCACTTTCACCCTTCTGATCCTTTCCCCATCCCACTGGGAGGAGTGAGCGAGCAGCTCTGTGGTGCTGAGCTGCCTACCAGGGTCAACCTGCAGTAAGTACTTACATTTTAAGTACTCTGGTGTCAATGAATCACTTTCCAGCAGATGAGAAGACAATATTTTATAAATTTCTGAATGTTCCCCCTCTGGGATAAAATTAAATACGCTCTGATCCACAAGATCAGACTGAAAGAAAAAGATTTAATAAGCATTAAACTAATGCAAGGCATACAATGTCACAAGCCTACTATTTTAATGCAAAACTGTTCCACAGTTCAGAAGAACATTATTGACTCAACAAAGCCACCTGCTGGAATACACATGAATATTTTGCAAGAAAAAAATCTCACTTTGATCTGTCTTAATTTTGACACTGCAAACCATTTAACGAAGAACACCACGAACGCAGCAGATACCCATAAACATTAAAGTACAAAGGAGCTTGTATTAACCTCCCTGGGATGCAACAATTCCAAATAAAATTAGAAATTACAGGGTGTTGTTCTAGGGCACTGTAACCTGTCACTGGCATCCAATACATTGAAATGATATCTTGGAACAAAAGACAGCCCCTACCTACATCAAACAGGTTATTATGTTGCCAATAATTATAACCAACTGCAATTGATTTTATGACTACATTTTATAATCAGTTCTGCAACTATGTACACAAAACTGGGAACAATAGAGATGAATGGAATAAAATTGTACAACTGAACAACTGATTATATGCATAAATGCATTTGATTAAGTATTCAGAAAATCACAGAATGTATGTTTAGAATATATAAATCACACCTAAAACCAAAGAACAAATGTGCCTCCAAGAACTTGGTAAATTCTACTTTTCTTTAAAAAAAAAAAAATCACAATTACCTGTACATTTCTCAAAATTCTCAGGCTGATATCATGCATACCTTAGGGGAATTTATATTTTGCAGAATAATTTTTTAAATATGCCACTCCAAGTTTTACAAAATACTCTTATCACAGTAAGACAACTAGCCTTTAGCAATAACTGGTCCTTCTCTTGTAGAAAGAACATACTGTTTCACTCATCAATTGTTTACATTTTTGAGTACTAATTTGCCTCATTTCAGAATAACATTAATTCAAAGGTAACTTTAAAAACTAGAATGTTAAATTTACCACTGAGCAATGCCACCAAGATTAAGGATGAGTGAATGTGATAAAACCCAAAGTATGTACCTAGCTTAAAAAGCAGAACCAGCCGCAACGTATTTCTTACAAGAGTTCTTTGGCAAGAAAGGAGTAAAAAACTAGTTTAAAAAATTCCAAGGATATAGCTCTTTAGCAATGCTCTTCTGACTCATGTAGAGGCTGTGATAGGTGTGAACTCTAAAGGGTTTCCTGCAGTCAACTGTGTTACTTCAGTCATGTTGAAGAGAAACTGATGCTAGCCTGGCACTTCATAATCCTGCCTAACAGAGTGCCGACTGCATTCTGTACTTCCAAAGGAAACGTTTAATTTAGGAAACAGAGCAGCAGAAAGGAGGTGCGCTGAAGAAAAAGCAGAAGCATTAGAACAAAGCATACATGATCTGTTCAATAATGCCAAAAAGGCTAACAATTAGTTAGTACTCATAGCAGAACACCATCCATAGACAAACTGATACGTTACAGAAAGCAATTTGTACTTACTGGCAAATGTTCAAGTAAGGGAGTTATACTTTCAGACACATATATTATATTTCCATCTGTCATAATTGCTAAAAAAAAACCATCAAGAGCCTGAAATTAAACATAATGGGCAGTTAAATAAAAAGAAACAGAGCATATTAAAAACGTTAAGCTATATTCAACATGGAAAATAATTTAGACCAATTTTAGTTTCGTTCATTATAAAAATGAGAATGCCCTTCACTACTAAAACTTCTGAAGTCTTGCTCTTACACTGTGAGCATTACAATTCCCATACTGTTTTGTTCTTAAATCGTCTGTGGTTTCAGAAGCAAGTCATATACAGCTAGCCACTATTTCCCCCATCTGCCACTCTGCTGCCTGTTATTTTTAATTCCATCATCATTTTAAACATCAGAAAACTCAGAAAAATGAGCTAGAGACAAAAGTAAGAAGAGGTGGAAAAACTAAGAGAACAGCAGTAAAAGAGGTGGTGAAATGAATTAATTTTAGTATTTAAAATCTTAATATTCCCAATCTCAATAAAAGAAACTTGTAGCAAGATTTTATTGAGACTTGAAAACTGTGAAATACAGTTCTGACTGCCTTACCTTCTACTTAACTCAAACTTATTTCCCCTGAACACAACACAACTATCTTTTAGTTGAATGCTACCAAACATAAAGCATGACAGAACTGCATTTCTAAATAGGAAATTTTCGAGCTCACATCTTTGAAAAAATTTCTTATATCGTATTGTTCTAGCTTTACATTCACTAGTTGTGGACACATATTTTTTAAGAGGACTTGAGAAACACCAAAAACAGCCAGAAAAAAACCCTTGAAAACCAGAAGCAACTACTTTACTAACTTGTTGGGAAAAATATGCAAATTCACCAGAGAGGATTTTTTGAAAATTTTGTAAGTACAGAAAATCAGAACTTTTTACTTTTTAAATCTGTGCCTCAAAGAAAAGGTTTAACTATGGAATGAAAATAAAAAGTGCTTGTTCATTTACTTTAATATTTTCCATTTATGTATCATTAGAAATTGTTTCACTAACAAGACACAAATGACTTATCCTCATTTCCAAGGAAATGATGCTTATACTGAAATTTTATTTCTAGTAGTAATCCAACTATTCATGTAATCTTCTTTAGCAAAGTAATGCTCACACACCATTTTTGGAAAGCGTAACAAGCAAAGAAATTAAACACAGTATTGCTCACAAGTTACATGGATGTGTTGAGCCTTTTTTATAATTAAGATTTTAATTTATGCATAATAATTCTCTATTTACCTACTACCTTCCTTATGTTGACAATTTAAAATACCCACTTTACTTTGACAGTAAATATGTTCATTTGTGGACTTGCTCTGTTATAATGTTTTATGTAGTTGAAAATGCAGTTAAAAGAAAAATTGTTTTGTTACACCGCTTACATAGGAATTTTGACTGTTTATCTTCGTGAAAATGTATAGTTATGATTAAAATATGAAAATAAAAAGTTATGTCATCAAACTGAAAAATTTCATCATGGAATGACACCCTGCAAGGAAATATTCTTCTCCCAGAAAAACAGAAATAATATACCTCTAACATTAACTGTGTGAACTCTTCATTACTAAGGAATGTCGGTTTCCAGTCCTGTCGAATCTCACTGGCATCTGACTGTGCAGTAATTTCTACAATCAAACATATATACAATATAAGGATTCACACTACCCAAAGCCATTATTTTCCCACTAAGTTACATATACACAGTAGAAAACAGCAGAAGGTTCTCCAGTCTCCTTTTGTTATTCATTCATTATATATAGATGTCATTCTGTTAAAAGAAAATAAATGTCTTCTCCCCTGTGTCATAATCAGATTTGTCTTCTATTTCCTTCTACCAGTTTGTGCTACAATCCTGCCATGCTTCAAGGTTATGCTGAAGTTAATGACAGTACATAATGGATTTTAACATGGAAAAATACTCTTTCCTCTGAGACTATAATAAAATGTTTTATTGAGAGTGTTGTTTTCAAAGATTTAGGAAGCCAAAATTCCTGATCAGTTTAGGTCATTAAAATGCCTAATCCTCAAGTATCTTGGCCAATCCTGGTCATTCTAACCTTTGCACTAAAAATTGTCACTGTCCTTTCTCTTCTTCCCACTCTTCCTGTAAAGAAATAAGGTTACTTTAAAAAAAGAATAGGTTTTCAACAAAGACTGTTAAGAGCTGTATGACAGACTCCACTGCAGAATTACTGTCCGATTCATACACACAGATGAATTTTCAACAGAGATTCCTGTAGGACTTAAGAAAAATATATAAACTTCCCATACCTATGTGAAACAATGGCTGCCAAGCAAAGCCAGACCCCAGGTTCTGAAAGCTGATGCTTCCTTATCAACTGATAACTGAAACAATGCAAGACTGCGTAGTACTTCAGTTTTGATGAGTAACAAGGGCATTACAGAAGTACTGGTTGCAAGAACAACCTTGAACAAGTAATCACGAATCAAGCGTTTAGACAAATCGAAAGAACCAAACCATGCTTTTAAGGCTTTTGATTTCTAAAGGACAAGTCTGTACAAAGGCCATAAGCTAGTTTGTTCATTCAGATGGCTCAGAGAGCACAGAAAACCTGGAATTGAGTTAAATATGCAAAGGGCTGGAACAGTTCAGAATTTTGGTTCCCAGACTGAAGGGGGAAAACTTTACGAAAGAGCTTTAGACTTAACTAAAAGAACAGTAAACAACAGCAACGTCATGCAAGAAACTGGCAAGAAGTGGAGAGCTGCAAGGAGAGGGGAAAAAATATCAACAAGTAAGATGGACCAGAATTTCCAATGATCATATCTCACAAAAGACAAATTGATCAGGCTTTTGCTCTCTGTTTTGAAACGGTATCACAAAGCAGTAAGAGTGGGTTGGAGAATAAGGATAACCTAAGTATAACCCCAAATCTAACTTTTCGGTCAGAATAAATATATTGAACACTGAGGGGCAAGTCAAAGGACACAGAAATGAAAAGCTCTGCCACCAAAGTAGAGGCAAAATTCAAGGAACTTAATGCATTCAGTCCACAGGACACAGATAATCTCCACTTCAGAACTGGAAAAGACCAATTCATCGGCTCATTCTGGTCCATATAACCATCCTACTTCAGAATTAAAAAAAAAGTCAGTCTGGCTTCTGCAGTAGAAAGGATTTACACTAAAGAAAAGCTGAAGTTCATGCCTTTAACGAACCATTCTGAATTACCTTACCACAAGTACAGGTGTTCTTTTACATTTCCCATAATTAGAACAACTAAGATACTGGAAAACAGACCCAAAGTAACACGGAAAGAACTTGTTTCACCTGGTAACTTCAGAAAAATGCCTAAAAATTCTGCCAAAAGGTTGCATTCAAAGATAAATGGCACTGAGGTCACGTTCCTGAGCTAGATAGCAGAGGAACATAATCAAACTTGCACATTAAACACCAGTCTTCAAATCCTGGATCTGAAGCAACTCTGCATCAGCACTGAGCATCCGCAAAAGAAATTGCCAGCTGGGCCAAGATCCGTAGCATTTATCTGTGGGCTGTATGACTATCAGTCTACTAGTTGCAATTATAAGTAACGAAATTCTTCAGTATTTCATAATTTTCAAATATTTCTTGTTTACAAATTCAAAGGAATATGATAGGCAGTATTAGCCAAGGCGAAGCTCTCAGTAATATAATTTCAGTGTGTTTAGCCTGCTGTTTTTTTCCCAACAAGAAACAGAATCCACACTGGCCAATAACCAGGTCAGATAGCTCATCTGGAGCTGCTGCCAGAGTACCAAGCCTGGCCAATGTGGAAATGGTCCAGAAAGAACCAGAAGCAACACAGTTAATCGAAACCTGGGCTGAACACAGTAGGATTTTCAACAATAAAGCAGCTAATCAGTGCTGAACAATTCATTTTTTGCTAGAGTCACTGCTTTATTGTAACAGATCCAAACACCTCAGGAGGCAAAATATGCTTCTGATCTTTGCCAACATTTAGTCCAAAACATTTTAATGTAAACCAGTGCAGAGCAATGCTAGTCGACACTGGCAGCCAGAGCTTTAGAGACCTTAATATGGTATCTGCAGTCACACAAAGCTGCACTCTGTCCCACCAGGTGAAGGACAAAAGCTCCATGCCCTAAAAGGCACCCATCTCCAGAGCTGCTTTTTTCCCCCTTTATCCTAAAAAAAAAAAAAAGTAATAATTTAAAAAAATAATCTCAGAAAGCACTTTGAAGAAAAAAGTATGACTGGCACTGCTGGCTGGCTGACACGTGTTCATTCTACACTCTATATTTTATGATAGGAATCATCAATACAAGATTAAGTGATTTTGAAACAGAACCAATTTTCACAAAGGCCTTAGAACCTACAGAACTGACTTTCACAGAAAAGGAGCCTTCATACTGCTTTTCTTTTTGTTATGAGACAAACATGTCTCAGAGAATTGAAACAGCATAATCAATATTTAATTGGCAAAAAAAAACCCCAAACTATGAATTCTCACACAAATTATTCCCCCCTCCCTTTCCATTTTAATTATGTTTACCCTTTTAATGGCACTATTTAGTACACATCTGGTGCTACCTGAACCATAACACTAATGGAAGAGGCATGCTAGGGCATGGAAAAATATTTATCATACCTTAACATACCTTAAATCCACACACATACTGTTGATAAATACACACCTATCTATCCACTTAATAGCTTTACTTATTTTATTTTATAACCTTATAGCTGCTTCCTTTGTCCTCCCTTTCTGTCAGAAATTACTCAGGGAAATAGGCTAACTAGCAAAAGAGTTCTTTTTCTTGAATTTTTAATCTTGTTTTTGGCAGCGTGAACCACAAGGTGCCACATTAAGAACAAGTGTAGGAGCAGAAACAGGGATTTTTTGTATACATAAATATCAAACAGCCATAAATAAGTGTACGCTTGGTGGAAGAATTTTTTCGTGACAGAAATAACGATCTGTAATGAACTCCAGTAAAACATATGTGGTTATATCCCACCATCAGCTGATGCAAACAACCAGAGAAACAAAACATAGCAAGGATGTCCAAAGATATTAATCTTTTTGACATTCCATATGACGGTTTACCAAACAACAAACACACGCTCATTGGCTTATACATCACTGGATACGTCTTGAAAATTAGAAAGTTCAGCTAAAATTTACAGATTTTCTGGGATTTTTTTTCCCAGCTAAAAGGAAAAAAGAAAATGTCCATGCTCCTGATTTGTATGCCCACTGCATGCCACCCTCTCTCATCAACCTACCCAATAACACTTGCTGGAGACCACAATATCCTATTGCTTTACTATCTTTGCTGAAGCAGCCAGTTGTGTAGATACCTGACATGAAGAGAGGGAGCATTAAGTTCCCTCGGACTAGCTTTTTCAGTGATTTATCTTGCTTTATGTGGAACTTGGAGAAACAAACCAACTGTTCAAACCAGTCTTAGCTAAATATCAAAATAAGTACTTCCAGCAAGTAATTCCACTGAAATGGATCAGCACTTTTCCTGTGAAGCAAAACTTTGACAACTTGTGCCTTATGAAGCAACTATATTCTAAAGGTCTCCATCCGCCTAGAACAAAAAACTTCAAGGTTATTTCAAAAATAAATGCTTCTCTTTATGAAACAGATTTCTTTGACAACTACGGGACAAAAAAACCCCTTAGTACTGGCTTTTACAAAATATTAGCAAAAACATAGTTCTATCTCTGCTACCTAAATTATGATCTTAAGAATATCTTTCTTCAGGAGCTTTTTAAATTTTTTTGACAATTTCCTTAAAGAAACTGCAAAATTGTTAATGTTTTATATACTAGGTGAATATAATTTTTAAAAAATTAAGAATTTACAAATATTTTTTATTGTTACAAATAATTACCTTTGTGCTTCCGTAAAAAGTCAATGCTTTTCTGCAGTACAGTAGATTTATCCATCTTCCGAGCATTACCTGGAAGCATGGAACCCAGCTCTTTGATAAGTACATTAAATTGATCTCGACGTTTCTTTTCAGACTTGTTTCTAGACACTCTGAAAAACAAAACAGCAAATGTTTTATAACAACTATGAAACTTTCTTATAATAAGCTGCATACTACTGCCAGGTTCCTGATGCAAACAGCCCCTTATGAATTTCTGCTGTGAGAACTATCAAAAAAAGACCTACTCCATATCTCAGACACCATTTTGGAAGAGTGGTTTCCTCCTTCTCATGGAGGGGTGCAGCTAAGCCTTTGGAACAAAGCACCCTTTTACAAAAATACAGATCATTGAACCACAGTTACAAACACACATCTGAAGAATAACAGTAAAAGAAATGCTGTTGAGTAATATGGTTATTTATAAAAGAATCATATTTTTATTGTTTAGAAATCACCCTGTTAAGTTGAAGTGTGCAAGTATAGGACATTTCTTAGCTTTAAATAACTTTAAAACTTACCTTTTTGCTTTATCTTTGTCATCTTCTTCCACCAGCCCATCAAAAATGCTTCCATCATTTCTGAAAAAAAGAAACAAACGTTGGAGTGTAAAATTTCTCTCCTGTGGAGTCCAATCACATTGACGGGGGGGAAGGAAGAGCTCATTATTCACCATCTCCGTTACATCAAGAAACCAAAGCGCTGTTTTACTGTGATGTCTCACGAGGACCATCATCAATAACCTGAAGCTATAAGACTGCTGTAAGTTCTCCTTGTAGCACATTTACTAAAGAGAAAGCAAAAAACCTTATATTTCTGACACAATTCAAAGGATTTTCAGACTACTTCTAACGAGAACTTACAACCCTATGCAAACACTCAATTGAATACTACTTAATTTTATTTTTCTATCTTCTTGATTATTTGCATTACCTCACCCTTCTGAAACATGACAGAGGACATACATAATCTATTTTTTCTTACTGGGGACTTCTATTCCAATTATTGGAAATATTTATCATAAGAAAGTAAATTTTTCTTAAATACTGAAGTATTACTAATGGAAGAGGGCTGAGGAATATGCTATACTTCATCCGTGTATGTAAATTTACAAATATACAATTAATATCAATGTTAAACAGTAACAGTAATTATTCATTATATTTGGTTCCTCACCAAGTATCACATAACTTTTCCTCAGCTTGACAACTGTCCACATACTTCTAAAGACGTATTGGACTACCAAAATGAGAACGTGTTTTCCTTTGAAGATGCCTCAGTGTGCTTCATAGAACACCCTTGTTTCATTTCCTTTTGTTTTAAAAGTCAAGTCAAAACTGTTTGTCTGTTTTCCAAAACTGCTGTATAACAGACTTTCACATTTTATTTCTCTAACTTCTGTCTGCTTTCAGTCTATTTAGTGCTGTCCACATAGGCCTCTGTGTCCACCCTTGATTTTTTATCCTAATGTTTCCTTCCCTTAAGGCAAGTAACCATCTTTCTAAAAAGCTTACTTCATCTCTCTGATTTATAACTGATAAATCATCAAGCAATTGTACATTATGATAAGCAGTGATGTCACGAAGTAATTACTTTGTACGCTACTACATAAACATAAAGCTTTTAAAAGGAATTCATATATTCAAAAGGCTGAAGTATCAGTGAAATGCCACAAAACTTCATTAAAAGAACTGACAAGTCAGACAAGCATTTTAGAAGTTTCACCCTTTGCTTTTATTGTTACGTATTTCCATCGGGTTTTACTTTCTGTAAATTTGATCCAAGTGTCATTTCCTGAAGTCTCAAAAATGGTAATACACAGGATATTAAGGACAGATGTTCACCTAAGCTGCTAAGAAACTCCAGCTCAAGGAATCAAGTAGAAAACATGTCTCAGCTATTACTTTTCCTTTGAAATAGGTTAGCAGGTCACTTTACTATCATCTGCAGCATCACTAATTGTTTAAATGTATTTGTTTTCCTTAATCAAATATTGAAGTACTAAAAAAAAAAAAAAAAATTCAAGTAAACATTAAAAATCTGCTCAACTTGCATGGATGCTGTTCCATGGCTGAAAACAAGTAATACATTTTAAGACTCATCTCAAGCAATAAAACCCCCTATTTCCAATGACTACAAAACTACGCATCTAACAACTACCAAAATAACTTCGTCGAAAATAGCCAAAAACTCACTCCTCTTATTTTTTGCATAAATTAATAATCTCTATATATTAACCGTAAGAAAAAGATTATTAAAGAAAGCACTGAACAGTAATTCCCCCCAAACTCTCAGTATCTATTAACGTACCTGTCTGCAATGGAGCTCATTTTATGGGTGCTTATGGTAAAAAACATAACATATCACACTTTAGTCTTGTGGTAGACATTTGTACGTTTGCCTGTAAGAGAAGAAAAAATATCAAAATGTGACTCCGGAGGAACAAACATGTTCTTCGTTAGAGCACACTGAAGTTTTCATTTGCTCTGTAAGCTGCTCTTAATCTTCCCCTCTCTTCCAACCTTCTGCTCTGCCCTCTCACCTCTAATGCAGTCTCCACTACCATCATAACCTGGACTTTAATATCTCATTTCACATGACAGAGAGTTCAAAAGAATATTGTTTTATTTAATGCCACAATAAATAAGTCTGGACTAAACCAATACAAACCTTTTTCTGACTCTGAATTCTGATACAGCTTTTAATTTTTATTTTAACTTTTACCAAAAAGATTCTCATAATTTTGAAGGTTGAACAGATGTAAAATACACTCCTCAGTAGTAATGCATTCTATTTAGAAATTGTGCAAACAGAAAGCATTTGAGATATAGTATTTTACAGCTATAATTTATTTCTTACTATATTTTTTTGTTGAGCACATTTAATATACCTGTGAAATGATAACTATAAGATACATATTAGAATGTGATCTCCATACTGTGAGAAAGTTAACCCGGCTATTTCTTAAAACAGTCACTTACTCATTACAAAGTTTCAGCAGGAAGTTTTTGGGTTTCCAGCCGTACAGATGATTGTGAATAAAGAATATGAATGAAATAGTAATCGTGAGAGAAGGAATATAAAATTAAAATAAGTATTTAATTCAACAAGTATCTACTTTTAGGTACCCAAAAATTACAAAATTACACGGGTTACGGAAATGCTGAAAGTCAAACGTAAACCAATACAATTAAACCTTTTTCTTTGATATAGAAAAGTCAGTTGTCAGAGGCTGCTCAAATGGAGCAGCAAGATTGTAACATTGTCAGTGATTAAGGAACAACTGCATGCAGCAAGAAGTTTTACATGAGCTGAACTTGCAGATCTTCAGGAATTTTTACTGTTACACACTTAACAGTAAAAAGGCACTGCATTTATTTCAAAGGAGCTGGTTTTAGTCACTTTAGTGACTCACAGTTTCTGAGAAGGAAGGATTTGTTTGTTTCTGAGACTGCCAAATCCAGTGGAACTTGCAGTGTTAATACCACAAGAAATACGGCAGCAACTCCATGATCCAGACAGTCTGCAAAATGTTCCAGGAAAATCTTATCCCAGTTTTTTAATATATGGGGAAACTGAGGAAGAAAGCTTATGTTTCAACCAAACTGCCTCAGAGTCTACAACAGCCACACACTATGCAGGTTTGCTTCACAAGACCAGTATTTTTGCCCACAAAGTTTCGTAACTTGAGTGGAGCAGCAAACTAAATGGGAGAGCTGTACTGCAGAACAATCTCTTTCAAGGCGCATCACAAGATGTGCATGTGATTTTGCCCAAATGTCCAATGAGCCCTCTTACCCAATTCTTCAATTAATATGGCCCAACTTCATCTTGCCTTTGTTCTCCAAAATCTAGTGCTCCGAAGACACACTGGAAGCAAACCATTCTTTCACTCCAGTTCTTCAAAATAACTGCACTGGCCACACTGACAAATTAAATTCCCCAAATTAGTTGGCCAAGTTTTATAAAGTAATGGAGTTGCACTATTTGCAAACCAGCCAGAAATGGCATGAGGAAAGTAAATTATGAAAAGTGCTTGTTTAAATTTTTGTCAAAAGCACGCAACAATAGACAGGTTGCTCAGCAGTGAAAGCAAACTACCATCACTGGCATGGAATTAAATTTAAAAATCAAGACACCAATTAGAAACTTGTTTTCATTTAGCTTACATAGTATACACTAATTACACTTTTAGCCTTGTGTTAATTTTTAAAAGAATTTGGTACCTAACATTATAGGGATCAAGAGTAGTATGAAATTCTGTAGGAAAAATGATACACTGTTCCCTTAATCTGCCAAAGGAAAATACATGTACAAGTAAATACAGAAAACTTTCACCCATGACATAACTGACATCTTCGTTATGCAGAATGAGAGTTTGAATATGTGCTGGTTTTGGCTGGGATAGAGTTAATTTTCTTCACAGTAGCTAGTATGGGGCTATGGTTTGGATTTGTGCTGGAAACAGTGATGATAATATAGAGATGTTTTCGTCACTGCTGAGCAGGGCTTACACAGAGTCAAGGCCTTTTCTGCTTCTCACCCCACCCCACCAGCGAGTAGGCTGGAGGTGCACAAGAAGTTGGGAGGGGACACAGCCGGGACAGCTGACCCCAACTGACCAAAGGGATATTCCATACCATATGACATCATGCCCAGCATATAAAGCTGCAGGAAGAAGGAAGGAATGGGGGGATGTTGGGAGTGATGGTGTTTGTCTTCCCAAGTAACCGTTACACACCATGGAGCCCTGCTTTCCTGGAGGCGGCTGAACACCTGCCTGCCGATGGGAAGTAGGGAATGAATCCTTGTTTTGCATTGCTCGCATGCATGGCTTTTGCTTTACCTGTTACACTGTCTTTATCTCAACCCACAAGTTTTGTCACGTTTACCCTTCCTATTCTCTCCCCCATCCCACCGGTGGGGAGTGAGCGAACAGCTGTCTGGTACTTAGTTGCAGCTGGGTTAAACCATGACAAAAAGTCAATTATTTTCACTTTAACAAAGCACTCAATTTCTAGAATTCAACAAAATCATTCACTTATGACAGTATACAGATCCTATGTCAGAACTGGCAATTTAGATTTGGTATCTAAGACAAATAGCTAGAAGAACTTAAAAGACTACAGGAAATGCACCTGTAGTGCATTTGTGTCTTTCTTTTCAGGGTCTGACTCTTCTGTCTTCGCATACAAAATTTGCAAGAAGCTGAACGTTCTCATGAACTTATACATGCCAATGGACAAGACTGCAGAGATAACTCCAATGAAACCAGCCAAGTTTAAAGCAAACACTACAGAAATCAACGACTATATCTATTTCGAAGATTCAAATTCAGTCGCGTTCTGGAGAACAAAAGACACCACTTAGCACTGCTACTCAGTCCTTCAGTGTTGGTATCTGAAAGCCACAGGAACCTTATTAATTATATTAATACAATTTTACCTTTTACACTTTGGGACTTGTTAAAGTGTGAGGTTTATGGATGAGACGTGGTTCCTTTGAAGAACAATGCAGAGTTAGATGTATCCTCTTCTGCAGAAAAGCATTAAATTCTGAACTGAAAAAAAAAAAAAAAAAGAGAGTTTTAAAATCAGTGAGTTTTAAAACAATCAGTTATTTGGGGTTTTTTTAATAAAAGAGAAATAATCATTCCAACAAGAGTAATTTATAAATGCAATATTCTGCTTATTAAAAAAATCCCAAGTACTTCACTACCTGAATTCACTTTGCTTTAAAGCTCTTCTCCTTGACAAGGATATTCTGACACAATTTAATCTCTGCTTTAAGCTATCACTTTATGCCTATCTTTAATCTTGACATCATTTTTACTTTCGAATTTGGTATCACCCACACCATCTACATCTTCACTTCCACTAGCTACCTTCAGCATATCTTTATACCATTATTTAAACACCTTTTCCACTGAAACTCTTGCTTGGGCCTCTCCTGACCTTCTCAGTTATGTCTTCTCCTCTCCAAGTCTCCAAATATGCCACTCTCAGGACTCCAGAATGTGTAGAATGCTGCTGCTGGCAACTAGCAAAGTTGCCCAGCTGCATTATTGCTACTCCCTCAGACGCAGTCATTAACCCCTTCTTTCAAAACCCACTTCAAAAACACTTTCAAGAATGTATTCCAAAGTTACATCACAAATGCACTTTTTCCATAAAAAAACTCAGCACCAGTATAAGTGATCACCAACTTCCAGTCTCTTCATACCATTACATTTCATTTATACAGTTTCTTCCCTTGAACCACGCTACTTTCCACGTTTTTAAGTTACATGAAATCAGTTTTTTCTCTCATCTTTATCCCATTTCTGTCTGACTTGCTTACTGTTCTTAAAATGTATTCACTATACAATGTACTTGTACCAGTTCTGGAAAATGTTATTTTAAAGCGCATTAAATTCTAAAAAGGAAGCTGGGATCTAAAAACTAAGCTTATGCCACTCAAATTCATTAATGGATTTTACGGAAAGCACCTGAATTACCTTTTATTTGATTAGAAAAGTTAAGTTTCTCCTTCCCCTGCACCTAACAGAGGCTCTTAAGTGGCTCAAATACAGATGCAAATATTAACATAGGAAGTTAAAGCACAGCAGAACAATCTGCCAACAAGAGAAAAACAATTACAGCATGATTCAGTGAAGCCACTCGTTCTTTTCTGGCCAAATAACCTGCTGGCCCATTGACCTACTTTTTTAGGTGCTTAACAGCCTCCTCTCCTATTTTGTTTTGTTCCGTTTGACAAGTGCAAACATTAATAGTGACAAAGAGTCCCATGGAAGTCTAGGTTACAGAGACTGCAATATGAAACCTGTGTTTTTAAACTGCTTGGAGTCGACCAACTCTGCCGACTCTCACCCAGCTCCTAACAGAGTTCTAATGAAAATTTTAGACCTCAACTCTGCAGTATGTCGAGGTGCATTTTTAAAAAAATCACAACTAAGTACTTAAGACAAACACCACAGGACTTACGCACAGAACCGTGTTTGATAATGTCTAAAACAGAATCAAAAAAAAGGAAGTTTTAAAGGATATTTCAAAAAGGGATTTTAAGTTGAGGAGGAAAGGAATATGTTTATGTCATAAATGAACACAAGCAAGCTTAAACCAGACCAAAAGGAAAGCTAATCACAGTGGAAAAGCTTTTGTAACCAAAACCACATAGATCTCTAACTCAGTAGAAATGGCATGCGTGTAAAAGCCAGCAGAAAGGTTAAGACGCCTACACGCCAGCATTGTCAGCCACAAGTGTTCAAAGGTTATGGGTCTGTCTCCACAATTCATGAGGTTGTTTTTAAATACAATCAATTATTTGTATTTGTCTCTAGATACTATGTCTTTTGTACACATTCAGTGCATGTTTTCAAACTTTTCTGCAACCAAAAAGGCTAGAAACTCACTATCTTTAATAGAGCTGAGGTCCTCAATCAAAAACCTTAGCTGCTGCCATGGATATACATGGATATACAAACTATTAATACACAACATTGCTCAATCTGTAGCAAAAAACTAGCAACACTGCAACTTCTGCACTACGCTGACTTATCACTCATGGAGAGGCAATATGTTATTGGGTGCCAAGTTATTGCTTGGCCAAAGAAACAAGGTTCTGAATAAGTCATAGGCTAAAAAGCCACAATCCAACCTAAGGTAGTAGTAAAAAGTTCACACCATCTGCTAAAACATTCCATTTCTTAGACTGAAAGAATTTCAGTAACTTCAGTCCAATTTTATCGTCAATAATGGTATGCATGCTGGCAATATTAAATCTTAGCAACAAATTCAAAGACTGAACAAACTGTGAAATTGCACTGCAGTCTGGCTCATGACACGTGTTCTGTCAAGACTGGACTGAAAAATGGATAGGACAATAGCCAATGTGTTGCCTGTACTTAATTTTGTATATAGTCAGTGACTGAAACCCTTACATCTCCAACACTTCACCATAACAGTAACATTGCTAAATATTTTTGAGGAAGAATCAGTATTGCCCTTATATTGTAAAAAAGATTTTTATATAGATGTCTTGATTTTGTAAGTAATATTTTTGTGACTTTACAGCCTACAGCCCTCAGACAGAATTAGTGCAAGGTGACACGTATTATTAAGACAAATAATTTCACCCAGGAAAGATCACAGGAAAAATACAGGAAACAATACAGTTTTCCAGCACTACAGTTTCTGCAAACAGAAATAGATTAACTTCTTTAATACAACCTGATCTCTGTGCCACAATCCTATTTTGCCAGGGGAACAAACTAGTTATTATAATCACTGAGGATTAGCTTTAGAGAAGATCTTGTTTAAAGAATCAAAATCACAGCACACCAGCCTGCACTTCCACAGCAGCTGGTGCCCCAGCAGAGCTCTAACACTAGTTACATACCAGGGTAAGCAAGCCAAGGAGCAGAAAAATGACACTGTGAGCAAATAGCTGAGCCAGAACCCAACTCCCAACACAAGCACAGCACCAGAAACACTATTCATTACACAGATTCTGAGGATAATTATAAACCTTCTTCATACTCCTTTCCAGGAGCAAAGAAACATTTGCTTCTGATAACTTGGATTATGAACTTCTAGAGTTTTACTCTACTGGGACATCCCACCATAATGGGCAAGCTGAGATCCACCCATTACCCCATTCCCAGAATAGCACATCACTATCACTCATGTTTTCCATTTTGCTCTTTGCTTCACAGATTTACCCCCAGCCCAACCATTTTTCTCTTTAGCTTTTTCTTTTTTGGAGAAGGGGTAGAGGGGAAGAGAAGGGGAAGAATTTATTTTGTTTTAATTCCTCTCTAGTAACTACAGACTTTTGTAGAGAGCAAGAGATGTTTGGATAGGTAAACCATTACCTGCCCTCTAACTGGATATAGTTTGGCCTACTGGAACAAGCTAGCAGATTTCGAGATACTTGCTCCTTTGCTCACAATGGTATACACACCAACAGAAAGCAAATTAGGGTAATGACTGATTGATCCCTTCTCACTAATCAAAGGGTATCTGTTAAAATACTATGGTTTTAAAACTGACATATGTCTCTTTCATTTTCTACCTCAAAAAAAAAAAAGGCAAAACAAACAAAAATTACAGAAGATAGGGCTGAAAGGAATTTCAAGAAATGCTGTCCAAACTTTGCAGCTGAAGCGCTTATTCTAGCAGCTGGCAATAGTCATATATTGCAACCTTTTCTCTACCATGTCAACAAACCAACTGTAATCTTGGTCTGTACTTGGTGCAGAAGAGTTGACACATCCCAGAAATGTCATTTTCTGTAGATAAATGCACTGTAACAGCAGGTGTACATCTTCACCTGCTTAACAGGAAAACAGTAGGAGAGGGCTGCTTCTAGCACAGATATCCACACAACTTGATCCCAGATAGGCTTTTAATAGGAAAATTTGTGAGTGGACACAAGTAGCCTGCTTTGGCAGAGCAGCTTGCTTAGGTCCATGACCCTTGCAGGGAGTAGACAAGGAAACATCTGTGTGCAACATGATGAAGAAAGAGCAGTAGGACAGAATACTGGTGGTGTGGGTTGCCATTATCAGAATAACTCATCTGGTCTCAAGTCTGTTCCTGAGGGACTTTTGGGAAAGGGGGTAAGTCCAAGCAGTCTACAGGAGAGATGAACTGCCCGGTAGGAAGCCTGCTGTGGTAGTGGTCAGCGATATCACAGATTTAGTCAAGTTACAATGGCAGCTGAAAGACTGCCTACTATTTGCCCACAGAGATATCTGTACATAGTCCAAACAAACAGCAGCAGTTGGAAGACCCTACAGATCACCATGAGTGGGAGACAATATAACAACCACAGAGGTAAAAAGAGGTTATGTTCTTAGAAACAGTTTGTCACACAGATGTGTCCTTGTTGACTCCCTGCAAAGGTAATGGACCTAAGCAAGATGCTCTGGTTAAAAGTCACTGTAAATAATATCCTCATAGAAACGTGGATGATGAAGATTAGAGGAAAAAGCAATTCTCTCCTGCATTCTTCATGTATTAGACTGTCCTGCCATCAGAAGAGAACTTTGCTCTGTAACTTGGGACTGAAGGCAATTTGCAATTTCCATCTCTCATGCTCATGGTTAGAGGAAACACCCCTGCCCACCACGTCTCTGTTCCAGATCATTTGGTCTGATCCCTGCTTGACCAGCTGTTCTGCTACCACCCTTCCACTCTTCTCCTTCCCCACCACAGAGATGGGACCACAGCTCCCTCCCTGGCAGGGTGCAGCTATAATCTTAGTTCAGACTGCAGTAAAGCTACGTGCAAGAAAGCTGCAGGAAGCTTCTGACTCTTCATCTGGGCTACACTGGAGCCTGGCCCATGCCTGGCCATGTACCCCACTGATCTGGCCTCTGACTTGCTGATTTGACTTCTCAGCTCATCCCCAGATCTGCCTCCTCACCAGGAACTTGCTGGCCACCTAAGCACTTGCCAGAGCCTGGCCGCCCTCCCCTGGGAGCAGCCTGCCCCTCCAGCTCCCTGGGAGTGACCAGGAAAAGTGCTCAGCAGGTTGCCAGGCTTCTAACAAAACGGGTCCTTGACAGTGAGGTGCTGAAGCGCTTACCAGGCTCTTCTCCTCCTCCATCCCTTTCCAGGCTGCTTGTATTATCTTTGTCTTCTAGGATCCAAATTAACTACATTTGCAGATACCTGAGGTGTTGTTTATGCACTCCCTTCAAATTATTAACAAAGATTATCAAAAGAAAGTAATTATAATACTGATTTTCAGAGTTTGTCAGTGAACGCTCTCCATGTTTCAGAAAACTGTAAAGGATAATCTAGAAAGAGTACAAACCTAATTAAGTTTATAAGACAAATTCGAAAGGCAGTGTTTAATGATCTGGCCATCAGAAGCAATTGCTATTCTTCCATATTCTCATTTAAAATATTTTCTCAGTCCTTTGTATTCACAGTTCCTTACCGGAGATCTCCTTCCTTCAATAACAAAGCCATAAGTGTGGCAGAAATAATGCTTGTAAATCCTGTGCAACTAGTCTGTACAAGAGAAAGACTGTGGCTACATGTTACAATTCCACTTGCACCCACTATTTATAAGGCTCCACCCTGCTTCTTGCTACCCTTCCGTGGCTTTTACTGGAGGAGCACACCCCTTCAGCTCCGGCCACACGCTGAAGTAGATTTGTGAAATGATGTGTCTAAAAGAACCCACATATCACACAGTTTTAAATACAATCTTTATTATCTTGTTCTTAGTAAGAAGTGTGGCTTCATGTACCTTTGAAAATTGGCACAGCTGAGGAGCAGTACCCCTCTACAAAGAGGAGCTCTAAACCTCTTAACTACATCTGCCACTGCTGGATCTGTAACAGGGAACCATGGGTTAAGACTTAAGAGCACGCATTGTGTTTGCACATCTAAAATACAACTGAGCTCATAATCAAGCCTGGCTGAAAAACATACCTACTGCCTCCTTAAATGGTGCTTACCAAAAAAAAAAAAAAAAAAAAAAACAACCGAAAAAAACCACCCAAAAAACCAAACACCACACCAAAAAAAACCAACCCAAAAACCATACCCCACAGTACTTCACAACGTGAGTTTTAATCAAGAGAAGCTAACATATTAGTGTTACAACTCAAAACTGAAAATCTTCACGTCTCTGTGGGATTCTGGGCAGAAACAACCTGCAGATCCTAAATTAACACTCACTGCGCTGTGGAAAAAGTGCTGTAGATGGTGTAAAATCTGGACATTCTGCTATTCTCTCTCACAGGAGGCATCTAAACTTAGTATATTTTACAATGAACAAGTAAAATCCCAGTTTCTTTCTTCCAGCCTCTTAAACAGAACTGAGAAGGCAGGCAAGTGACAGGGTTTTTTCAGAAGTTCAAAAGGGGAAAGAATACCAAACACACGTGCTCAAAAGTTTAAATTCCCACTGAATACTACTAATTATCCCAGAAAATTATCTGCTACATACAAAACAATGATTTTCTATAGAATAAAGTTACCAGACAAAAAAAAAAGTTCTTCACTTTATGATTTCTCAGTATTAACAGAAATTTAAGGAAAGCACTTTAAAATGTGGTACCAAGATATCTATCCTGAAGTTAATAACACTTTGAAATGATTCATCCAGTTACAAATGTGCATATTTCTGAAACAGAGCATTAGCAATTTTAAATGTTTCTTATCAGATACAGATGTTAGTTTAAACAACAATTTGTCTAAAATGGTTTGTCACATTTTCCTCAGAGCATAAATACTAAGAATACTAATAAATCTAACCAAAGACAAAAAATTAAACACTTTATTCCTCCACTGAAAAATACACATGAAAATTCACTAAGAAATGAGAGAGATCAAGGAGTTAAATGGTGTTTTAACTCTACCCCAATAACAAGAGGGAAGAATGTCTAGATATAGAAAGTAAACTATTTTTTGAAAACTGTCCTGGAGAAAATTCATTACCAAATTCAACAGACATAATTATTACACATTCAAAGCAAGATAACACCAAGTAAATTATTCTTCCATTCCATACAAAATTGCTGCTCAATGTTGATACAAACTCATGTTTAAATTTAGAAAATGAGACTTTACAATTATTGTTATTGCAACAAAAACAAACACTCAGCTATCCACTACAATTAATCTTGCAGACAAACATGAACCTACACGTTAGGCAAGCACCTTAACTGCCAGACTTTTAGTATGCATGTGTGTGTTGCGAGGTGGGAAAGGTAGCTAAAAAGCAGTTTTTGAAATACACACAAATGAATCTTTCAAAAATTCTATCCTAGACCAGAAAAATCTACCCAATGAAGATTTATTAGCTTTTACATCCAAATGAACATATACTTTTTATATATCTCACTACTGCATTCTAAAATCTTCAGAAATCCAAAAAGTCAACAGATGGTGAAGAGGGTCTGTAAGAAGTAATACAAGTTATTTCTGCACCCAATGCCTGTACAGTCTATTTAGGAGAAATTTTAAGGATATAGCTATGAGTCTTAAATCAGTTTTGCTTGATTTATAATCCACCTTACCTTTTACGGGACAACCATTTCATATGAACAGTTTATTCCTTTAAGATACCATTATCTAACACATCCAGACATCAAGAAACATCTTACCTCTTCTCGTTGTGCACATGCTAAAAAGGGGTGGAAGGGGCAGAAGGAAAGCAGGATGCCATGCCAGACAACTCCATGAATTCAAGTTTTTGGAGTTTTTTTTGTTTGTTTGGGGTTTTGTTTTGGTTTTGTTTTAAAGAGGACACAAAGACTTATTCCTAACTCATAGACAAGGTACGCACTTAGGATGTGGGAGAAACAGACTAAGAACTTCCTCCGAATCAGTCCACAGGCAAAGAATTACCACACGTAAGTTAGCAAGACCAATATATACACAGACCATGCCAGTAACTACATGGCTACAGATACTAGGCACTTGACACCCTAACAGTTATTTATATTTTTAAGCACTTTTACCAAACTCCTTAGTCAAGCTGAAACTTTTCATAATGTTAGCCTTTGATCATTACTTTGACCACTCACTTCCACACCCATATTAAATTCCCTCTATTCTGCTAGCATTAGTATCTGTGATCATACAGTCAACACAGCCTAAATCTGGTCCAGCCTAAAACTAACCCAAATATTGTTTCATTCAGCTAAATCAACTAAATTTGTTTCACCATATGGCTGCTCAAAAGCTGTGTTGGCACAGAGGAAGGGGAAGCAGTGAATCACGAGGTTAGACATCTTTTGGCAGCAATGTCATTTCATGCTGACCTACAGCGTGTGTTAAATTACAACCAGAGAACAAAATCAGGAAAACCGAGATTCAAATTTGTGCTCAAAGAAATGAGCATTGTAGCTACTACTTGATAAGCCTGCTTCATATTTAAATGAACCATCTGCACTCTCCCATGCATTGCTGCATCTCATGTGGCAACCTGTGACAAATGACATTTCTGGACAGAATGAGGTTTGTTTATATACACTAATCCAGAGTCATGGATCAACTTCTAGATATGAAAACAAATCCAGAACTCAGCCTTAGAGTCAATGGGAAACTCAAGCAAAATGTAAAGCACAGGAGTATATACACCTGACATGTTACTAAGTAGTTATCAATCTATCTATCAAATAACATGTTAATTAGAAATGAACTGTGACTGTTTTAAGATGATCCTCAGTACACTTATATAAGGGTATTAACCTAAATGAGTAACACAAAACTAAGAAAATTTAATGAAAGAATATATATATACCAACAATATATATTATACCAACAGCAGCTATTTGTAACTCTTAGAATTGTGCAAGTGTACCAAATGGACACATATTAGAAAAAAGATAAGCCAGTTGCTAACAGCAACACCCAAGAACAAGTGACAGATGTTTCAGAAAGCTAATATTTAATCTGAAACTTAATTATCCATCTCATGCAGAAATGCAAACATGTAAATAAAACACTTTAAAAATATTTAGTGATGGGCATAATTTTTTTTTTTTTCCAAGTTGATTGCACAATCCTCGATTTGTGCAGCTGTGGAAGTGCTTCTGATGCTTAGATTTCCCAGCACGGGTGACTCACGCACAGCACAATTATTCTGTAAAGCTTTTGTGAAGAATGGACTGTTCGACTGCCTGAAGAACAGAGCAGGCAGTGCGCTTCACTGGAAAGCGTCTTCAAAAAGAAAGAAGTAAGACTTCACACTCACATTTCCATAAAATGAGAGAGTAAGAACATTTTAAGCTCCAACACTGAAGCACAGTCCAAGCCAAAAATTACCAAACAAGCAGCTCCTCCTCCCTGCCTCCCCCCAGCCCTTTCCCTCGTAAGTCCTGCACATCATCCTGGAGACCAGAAAGTGATAACAAAAGAAAAAAGACTGAGGTAGTAGAAAAACAGAGCAAAACAAAATAAGGGAAACACTAGGGGATGCTAACTTCAGCGTATTCAAAAAAGATCTGGCAAAATACACTTCTGTATTAGCATGCTTACTCTTATGTTCGTAAGAATAACAAAATGTAACAAAAGTAAAGACTTACTTCTTTAAAATTCTGGTGTCTGCCAGCAGATCCTTCAGTCTTTCCCTCCAATACAACTACCTGTTACAGAAAGAGCAAGTTTATACATCAAATAAAAACTCAATACTATAGTTATAGAATTCCAAACCCCTGCATTGCACTACTACTTAATTTCATTAAACAAAACACTAGAATTACTCTTTTGTCAGAACTTTCAATATAACAATCCAGGCTCAACTGGAACTACAGTGATTGCAAAATCTGAGATACAGGACAAGTCCTTCATATTACATAGGCAAGAAGTGTCTTAACAGGAGAGGGAAAAAAAGACAGAACAGGACAAAAAAGTTTTACAACTGGTGCAGAGAGGAGATGTCTTAACTGTTGTCTTGGCTAAGGAATGGTCAAAACCAAGGCAGAAAGACTTTACTTTTCTTGTCTGGAAACTCTTTGCAGAACACTTTGTAACCACTTCGGGGATAGATGTTAGGTATCCTTTTGCCATGCTGCCATAAGCAAGAATCAAAAGGAAATGGAACATCAGCCAACATTTAGTCAATAATTGGACTTGTTCAGGCAGGAAAGATGGCACATTATTTTAACAAAAGGGATACTATTGCATGAACTAAGCAAAAACAGCAGTGCAACAACAGAAAAAAGCATATAAAGTCAACTCTAAATTTATCGTAATTTTACTGGAATCATTCTGCATATATATTCTTATATATATGGAAACAAAAAGGAAAATCATAGTTTGAACTAACAGCTGTAACATTTAACCAACTGGTTTTTAGTATTCTGTGTTTCTAAAACATTATCAATTTATGTAGATATCAAATTTGTTCAAAGTCTTTCTTCTTTCTCCTGAGCAGCAGCAGCATGCACTCCTCCTCTGTGGCTTGCTGCTGCCATGAGCAGAAACTTTCAGAGCTTGTGCTAAGCGAGTCCAGAAAAATCTACTTAATTCACCTTCTGAGGGTCACCAGAGAAGGAGCCAAAGCAGACCAACAAACTCCTTGTTCGATAGATCAGCATGATCTTCAAAATGTTGGGCCCAGTCAATTTAATTGTAAATTAAGTTGATTAATTATGATGCCAATATTACTCTTCGAGCATTGTTTTTTTTTTTTAAATTAAGGCTTTCTGGACCTTGCAGACTAATTCAACACTCACAGCAAAAGTTCTGGCAATTACTTCCCATTCCCGCAGCTCTTTCAAAAATATTTTAAGGTCATGATATTGACTGAAAGACATAAAACATACTATAACTGAGGAATTTCTAAGCCAAGCTTTTTTAAGCGTTGCCTCTACCGTATTTGAGATAAGAATTTTCAAGATTATGTTATTGGGGAAAAAGAAAGTCACAAATTCAGCTCCTTTTTGTACTTTTGGAAATTCAGATTCTGTCCTGATACTTCCATATGAACTTTCAAAAGTTTCAAATGAGTCCTCAAAGTTATTTATGTGAGAACTATTAGTCCCTTTTACCATCTAAAATACGCAACACAAAATTATATCAACTACTTTGGACCATACTGACTACATTTACATGACTGTAAAGCTCTTTTCCTTGGCTTTTTTCTTGTGCTCTCTTACCACCTCTCAAGCTTTTCTTTCACAGAATGATCAAACCACTCTGTTTCTATCTACCAAAACACATGTCTCGGTACGCTTACTTCTTGCCCCTCAAAGCCTTCTCCGCACTCTCAAGTTCTCAACACCTCCCAAATTAGTACCACCATATTTTATTTGCAAACATTTAGAACCTTCCCTTCCAGGTCATTACTGAAGATGCTAAAATTAGCACTGCTTAAAAGACTGCCATCTGAACTAGCAAGTAGGACCTAGTTAAAATCAAGTTGCGCTAGATGTATTTTACAATTAATATTTTAAATCAAAGCAAAAGTGGTAATCCACGCCTAATAAGCTCTTTTCCCACTTTATTAACAGAACCTGACCTAGGTCATCCAGCACTTAGGTCCTGAAAAGTAACATTAAGAAAGTATTTATAAAGGCATTATAGCTATTCCAATTTTCAATTAATATATCAGTTATCAAAAAGTAAAACTATAATCAGGTTTTATTTTCAATGGCAATTCTCTTCTGATCAGAAGATTGTGAATATGGTTTCAATGACCTAGGATCTCGCCTACTTAACACTGGTATTGAAGAAGGGGATTCCAAAAGCGATCAATATTCACACGAAATCCTGAATCTAATCTAAATTATATGTTGAGGTCACATGCTAACAAGCTAATGAAAACAGCTGTATTGTATTTAAGCGTACATTAAGGCTTCAAACAGTTTAGTCATGCCTAACACATTAACAAATATGTAAAAAGAGTGAGAATGAAATATAGACTTCAATGTAACAGTGAAATATTCATAAGACAGGATTACTTAAAATAATGAGGACTCTTCATAACTTGCTGGCATACAATTCTCACATTTTGACTCTCAACATTTTTCTTCATTTTAAATTGAGGCTTGTACCTGCCTGAATGAGGCCTCCTCCCAAAGCTGCTAGATGAAGCAGCTAAGTACTAAACTCCAGTTTTTACTTAATGCATTGGGGTTTTGCTAGCTGAAGTGCTACATACGCACGTGACAGTAATAATCACTCTTTTAGAAAGGATTATACAAATGAATGGAGAGATGCTTAAGCCTAGGAGAATAAAATATGCTTTTATAATATGTTTATGCTAGTTACAACATGAGGGAATAGACTGAATAAGAACAATTTAAATAACAGTACAAATAACTTAGTGTGAAAAAAATCACTGGCTTTAATACAAAAAATAAAGTTCTCCAAAATGCTGCTGATACTTGTGCTGCTACAACCTTAGAATTTTTTTATGATGATATTAAAGGGCTGTTGTTTTAAATGTCCCTATCAGTAGAAATCTTACCTGAATCTTGGAAATTTTCTGGAAAAAATGCTGAAAGCTAAGGCCTAGACTCTACAAAGATCTAATAAACAAGAAATATAACTGAGTTTCGTCCTAATCATTGGCTTAGATGTGTAGATTTTACACTAGCAATAAGTGTGCAAAATTTTGGGGAATCTCTGAACTTAAAATTACACAGGACAGATGGGGAGAACGCTTACAACTGTTACTTCAAGATAAAATGAGTTAACATTGGCAACTAAATATTACTTAAATTTTCAAAACCTTAACAACTGCCACCCACAACCTCAAATTGAGGAGTTCAGTCCAGGGGTGTAAGAATCTGTCTTGATTCATGACAGCTCAATGCACAGAAAGACCATAAGAACTGCAAACACCTGTGGAGACCATCTCTTTTTCTTTTTTTTTGTCTTGCTCCTATTTAATGACTACAATAAAACACTGGACTTGGGTTTTTCTCTGCGCAGATGAGCAGCTCAAGCAAAACGTGGGGTGGGAAGTATACAAATTTTAGAACTCTATATAAAAATTATGAAATAAAAGAAATCAGAAGATTCCTATTTTTAAAAATTTAAGAATATAAGCAGGGAATAAAAACAGACTAAACAATCAAAATTTCAGATGGCAGTTATGATTTAGCCATTTGATTTACTGCGACTTGTAGTATTTATCTGTTTCCTTGACAGTTTGTAGTAACAGAAGTTACAAAGAACATTCAAGGCACTTTGAAAGTTGTAAATACTAACACAGAAACTTATGTATCTATTACATGATGTCCATTGCCCTCATCCACTGACCTATAACCAAAGTGAACAATTTTGGCTATGTCTCCATTAGCAAGTAATCTGGAGCAGCAGAAATGGATCAGTAGATCAAAGCAGCTGGTGCTGACACTCCTATGCTAGCTGTTCAAGAGGGTTTATTTTGGATTAGATTTCACCTGTTCTCCAGAAGCAAACCACCATCACACAGGCCATTCAAAGTTTTCCAGGGATTTAATAATTGATTCAGCTCTGCATGTCCCCAGTAGAGACAGAAGAGCACTTTGCACCTGCAACAGAACTTAAAAACTAGTTTTCTGGGAAAGGAATGTAGTTCAAACACCCTGAGCAAGTATGTGGTAATGGGAGATAATTGAGAGATTTGCTCCAAAACTGTATTAATGATACAAATCAAAATGGTAATGCATACACTTGAATTGTATCCTACCTTTTCAAACCAGACTAACTAAAAGCAAGTGTCATCTCACAAAACAGAATACTTGAGGGCACTGAAAGACTCCAGAAAAAGTCTGTAAGCTTAACTCCTCACCACAATTAAAAGAGATCATAGTACATGGCAATCTACTGGCTACCACAAAAAGAATTTATTTCCCCTATTCCAAAATTCAGCAGCAGACATAAAACTGGATATCTCTATCACTTTGGCTTCATTTCTCTTTGCTTTATTTCTTCACTCCATCTTTTATGTCCTTTTTCTTCCTTTAAATATTTTACTACTTTTCTTGTTTCCCCTTTATTTCTTTCAGATTTTTCTCTCACTTATTTATATATTTCCTCCTATTATCTGTGCTATTAAAAACAGCAAGAGAAAACTGATGATTCTGGCATCTCTGAACTTTCCAACAGAGCTGTCAATGTTGGTTTTTTTGTTTGGAAATTTCAGATGGTGAGACAGGCATGTAAGCACTACCACTGTGATTTAACTTGCCTTAACTCAAACAAAATTTAAAAGAGCTAAAGATGAGCATACGTTTGCTTCAATCATTCAAATTGATCTCTAAATCCAGCGCTAAGCAACTACATGAATTGAGAAGCAGCAAATTCATGGCACAGGAATATTAGTCTACTGTAAGACTGAAATTAGCCTGGTTCTAAACATCATCTCAGAGAACAGCCACAGGAACACCATGGCAGAAATGCTAAGGGAAACTAATCAAGCAACTTATGTTATGGAAGAACTTCATTACAAAAACACTAGATAAAAATACATTTAGCACATACACAGCTTTTTACCTTAGGAGTAAAGCCAGGAATATATTGCTTAATCTTTGCTTTTTTTTTTTTTCTCCTTTTCCTTTCTGAGCTATGTCATTTGTTTACATAATAATTTAATCTTCTAGATTTTAGGTTAAATGCCAGAGCTTCTCTTAGCACTGTAAGTTATAAACATGATTTTGTCACACATGATTAACTCATTAGTTGCTTAGAATAATCAAAATATTCAGAGACTCACCTAGTTTCACTGACATTCAATATAGAGCATCCAAGTAACTTTCCAGAAGAGTTTTGCAAATGAAAGAATGGGCTTCACTCTGCATTTGCGAAAATTTAGATGAAAAGAAAACCAGATCTCTTTAAAGCAATTTAAAGAAAAATTGTCTTTTAAGAAAAACAAAAAACAAACCACAAAACAACACTATACAAACTTTCACATGTATGTAAGTTGAAAATTTTAACTATAATGACAATCTTTTTCATTTCAGAAGCTTCCTTCTGTGCGGACCTGGGCCTCAAAGCAAAACCCAGAGTTCATAAGTAATTCTGATTTTAATTACCAAAAAAAAATCAGTTACCAGCAATTTTCATCATTAAATACAACCTATTCCATTGATTTTTTTTAAACCCTATTAAGCAATTACAGAATTTTAATATGACTTCAATACTACATTTTTAATCCATAAAAATCTAAGCAGCAATAAATCATTCCATTTACTCCTATACTGAACACAAATTCTGTCTTCCTGTAACTCATGAACACCAGGAGCTCCTGGGTCACTTCAGCACAAAAACCCCAAAATACCTGAAAAGAAAGTTCAGTGGAGTCCTATAATAAGCAAAAAGGAGAGGTGGAAACGCTAAGATCATCCTCCACACCATACATTCTAGTTTCAGCAAAAGAAAGTGGAACTAGAAGTCTCCAGCCTGTCTTGTAAGTCTGTCTTCATTTGTTTCATAATTTGAATCTTTAGACAAACACGGTGATGATTTCTCCCACATAGCACCTCTCCATCCACTCTGCCTGGCCTAGGGCATACCTTTGCTTTGGTCAGCAACTCCACTACTTTATTTCATTAAGTCAACTCCTCCGATCCAAATGTAAAACCTAGGATAACCTCTTAGCTTGCTCAGAAAAGATCTCTTTTTTCCCCTTAAATCTCAGTTAGGAACCAAGAGACAATTTTCAGATCATTAGCTCTCTACACCCTATTAAACAAATTTTGATTTAACAAGTCGCAATTTTTCTTCACTGTGATAGGCAGAGCAGGCCCAATAATTACAAACAAGATAACTAACTGCCCTACGATACCACATTTCCCATTCCTTGTGGATGAGCTCTGATTGTGCTGCTGCTACTCCTTATTCATTGCACTTCTACAGCACGTATATAAGAACAAATCCGAGTAAGAGAGTGTTTTGACTTCGCTGTTCTCCTGAGTAAATGTGGTTTTGCACAAGTAGTGACATGGGCATGTTTCCACAGAAGCACAGAGGCACTGCTGCAAGCACGCACACAAGTCAGTGAGAAAGAGTACAACAACTTTCAAATCTCTCTTCTATTTCCACAAATCAGTGTCAAAAGTATTTTCTCTCTATTTAGTTACTTGCTTTTCATGCTTCTATGAAAAACATTAAGGAAAAAAAGTATAAAAAGATGTTTTTATATAAGTAAATACAAAAGTTATGTAACTTAAGAACAGTATTAAACTGAGGATTTTCAGCACAAGTTAAAAAAAAAAAGCTCTGAGGAAGAAACACAAGTAAAAGGACTAATGAAAATGTAAAGGTGCAGGAAAACAGCCCATGGAGAGACAAGCAGTAGATAAAGCTGAAGTGTGCCCTGGAAAACACAAATCCTTAATAAAACAAAGCAGGTCCTCATGGTCTAAAAAGGTTACTTGAAAAGCAACACCAAAGACGCACAGTGTGCTAAGTTTTCAGGATGCTCAAAAAGAAGTCTTTCGTAACTTTTAACCACACAGAGTATGCATTGTTCAAAACAATCTATTTTATTATAATCTGTTCTGAACGCAAGAGCAGCAATAAAGAAGAAAAGTCAAAGAATATAGAAAAGTTCAATCAAGAATGCACAACAGTTATAGAAATATACTACTGAAGCAGCATCTGAAGGGCAGAATCAACAGTAGATGGAGGATGGGGTTAAGGAAAAGCACAAGGAGTGCAGAAGAAAGTCTCCTTACTCAGTATTTGTACCTGACATTACAATGCAGTGGAGGAGATTAGGCCTGTTTACTTCTCACAGTCCAGCCAGAACATGCGCAGTAGCTCTGCCTGGTTATGACTAAAAGGATTTGGAATATATCTACCTCATCTGATTTGGACAGATGAAATGGGTTTTGGCAAATCATTGAACTGGTATAAACCGTATTTTTCAGAAATCTATCATGCTGCCTAACATAAGAGTTTGGGACGGCACAAAGAAAAATAGCCTGATACTGCAGCATAACAGTTTACGTTTTCTCCTAAAGCCTTGAGTGCTTGCTCTAACATATGCAGGTGCTTTATTATCTTTCCAGTAGTTAAGTTTTTCATTGCACTCTGAATCAAGAAAACAGTACGTTCCTCCTCCTCATCTCATTTGCAGACACAGGCTGACTTTTGGTAAAGTTTTAGCTGAAGCAGATATATAATGCAAAGAATTACTGCTCAATTATTTAAGTCTTGCTAAATTATAAGCAACCAAGACAAGGGTCTTAGAATAGAAAGTGTCAAGCATCATTAACTGCAAGCATTGCTACCTGTAAATCCATTGATGACCAAACATCTCCAATGCATGATAAGCCATAAGGAATATAGGAAGGCTTTCTACCAGCAAGACAAAATAATCCAATTTCAGCCAGATCGGCACAATGTCTGATCTACCTAAATAGATCAGCTTCTTGGGGTTTTTTTGACCCAGTCAAAAAACAATGGAATATCTGAAAAAGTTTAACAGTAATATCTATTTACAAAGAAAAAGCATATAAACACATACATGAAGGCTACAGGGGCCCATGGCCGTGATCCTCATGAGAAATTGAATCAAAACCCTCTGTCACTCGTAAGACGAACCTTAAACTACCCTATCTGTCTGCCACGTGTTTCTCTTTGTGTGACCATGTAAAAAGTAATCAGCAACCTTACTGCAAGATAACAGAAATCTTGCAAAGATGAAAATCTGCACCTCCTGGCCCATCTTCAGCTGGATAGTACACAGTGTCCAATCAAGGAAGTGGGGAGATGCAACCCTTTCACAAATAAGATGATGTATGAACAGATATATTGCTACTTGAACTTATTAAGATGCATTCTTTTGCTTTCTATATATTCTTAATGGGGTATTAAGCTGATCTCCACTTTAACAAGAGCATCTGAAAAAAAAAAAAACCCACCCAAAAAAGCTGTGAGCCCAGCAATACATACGCTCATTCACTGCAACGCATCCCTGGGAGAGAGATTAACTCAGTCTCCAGAAACCACAGGTCCACATTAGCACACTTCATTGCTGGGGACAGTGCCATCATGAGATTTTTTTTTTTTTTTTCCTTCTAGTTTCCAAGGCAGCACAGGTCCAGTTAGTTCAATTGTTTCATTCCATGCTCCAGTGTACAGGATGAAAGCTTATTAAAAGCTTATTTGAAGTTTATTCTTACCCACACACAACATTAATTTCAATCTCAAATTGAAGTGGAATGTCTACCTTGCCTCAGGTTGAAAAAGAGATGCATCTGTTTAAAGCATTACCATTCTAGTAGCAATAAAATCTACATACTTACTTAAATTACCTAGAAATGCATTGCGCCTTGTAGAGTGGGTGGATAGCATCAGTAGTCCAAATGTGATGTCATCTGAGCAAAAGTTGTCTTTGGCACAGTCTTCTGAAAAACAACAACAAAAAACCCCACGGTTTCAAAACAACTTTTAGAGATGAGCCCTTGATTGCTGCTCTCTGTTTTCTCTCCTGCCATTTCAGTCACTTTATTTCCATCCCTAAACTGTACACAATTTCACTTTCCAATTCCTCTATTCAACATAATGAAGTAAATACACATGAACGAGAACTCAAAAATTGCATACCACCTTTTACGTAGCACCTTTTTCTGGCACTGCCTGAATCCAAATCTGCAAGACAAATGCAACAGCCTAATGGTAATGTTAAAGTTACAGTTCTGACACTGCCTACAAAACATTAATACTACAATTATTATATTACAATTGCTTTGGGATATATTATGACCTTGCAGAACATCAGTAATACAACAGACAAATTTCTGGAAAGAAAATACATCAATACAATGTTAACTGTGTGTGCGTATTATGGTTCAAAGAGGATGTGTGATCTACCTCAGAACACAGTTTAAAACTCTCAGAGAACACGCGACACAACAGCATTAGAAAGACTCAAACATCTTCCCCTCACTAATGAAAAACTAATTCCAGTAATCTGTACCGGGCAGAAGCTAACTATACAATAGGTATTTCTATACACAAACACTCTACTTATTCCACAAAGAAATAGCTCTCTGTCTACTACAGATCACGAAGTCTGTATTCCTATATACAGTGCTGTATTTTAAATACACACGCACCAATTTGGTAGTACAATCTTACTGCTGACAGTGCTGTTGGGAAGACTACTGCTAGTTATCACTACTAATACTTTCTATTCAGCACTCCCATGTGGCAAAGTATATCCTTTAAGGTGTACATAAATCTATTTCCTTCCATCATATGCAAGGATAAGCAGATTTCCTTTGACGTAAGATTAAAAAAAAAAAAAAAAAAAAAGCGATCTTCAAAACCCTTAAAACCCTTGTTCTTTATCACTTTGTCCCCCGGTACATACAACATAGAAAGAAGCAGCTGTCAAGCTGGGGAAGAAGAATGCCAATATTTGAATAAGATCTACTGGATAAGCCTAATGGGATAAGAAAGGTAGACCATTATCATCTACCTATCTACTTTTCTATACGGTAATATTAAATATTCTAATGTTAGAAATCAACGTTTTTAATCAAGTACCATATATAGACAAGAAATGGCAAACTATAATCTATGGGACAGGAGAAGCATCTAGGTGCCATTTTAAAAAACAATCTGTACAAGTTTATGAGAGATTATTTTTCATTCCTTATGCCAGCAATACAAAGATTAACATAATATAAACCAACCATAAATTTAATTGCCCATATAAAGGTAGTACCTGTTTAACTAAAATAGTTTTTAAAAGCAATTTCAGTTATTTTAATTAAAAGAAGTTTGTAATCCTTTTGACTTAAAGTGGTAGTGCCTCAATTACCTTTGACATTAGAGGCTTCTATAGCCCCACCTCAACTGCACTGAAACTCATAAGAAGTCCTCCAGCTTATACAAAAACTGGGATAATAGGAGGTAGTGACAGAGTAACATGAATGCCTGAGATTCAGTTTTCAGGCACAGTTGCCTGTTGTTTTGCCACTCACTTTAAAAGCAAGTTAAGCTGACAGCTAAATTTCTTAAGGGATTAAAAAAAATTTCTTAGTACTAGAATTTGTGTCCTGACTTCCCTGCCAAACTGATCAAACCAGCACATTCTCAAATCTTTTTCCCCCATCTCATCTTTTTTTTCCCTTCATAAAAGCCAAATCCATCAACATAATTTATAAGTTTCTATATATCTTTTTCCTGCCCCATTTCCTAACACCTTCTAGTTACTCTTCATCTTGATTCGGACTACTTTTCTGATTTTATTATGCTTTCCAGATCCTGCAAAATAACACATTTCCCCTCTTTTCCTTCAAATCCCTATACTATTCAGACTTGCTTTATGCTGTCTTTTGCTTCTATATTCTCATCTTCCTCCTTGCTGATCTACCTTATTCTGTTCTTAGAAATGACAACTTGTTTAATTCACTCACTATGACTCACTTATTCATTTGAATCCTTGTCCCCCTTTCTGAGGTCATTCTCCTCATTTTCTATGTCAGTGAAATTCAGATCACAAGCTCTTCAAGCCTGGTATCTTATTATCTAGGAAACATCATGCAAAGCTTTAGTGCAGCACAAAATGTTTAACTAATGTCTCTGAGCTGGAAAAAAACAACTTGAAAAAAAATGAGGTACAGTATTTTAACAGCAAACAACATTTTCGGAAAACATTTTGAGCAAAATTGCTGAGATGTTAGAGAGTTATAATGGGAACTACCATGGTAGTTCCAAACTCTAGTTTCATCCTCAACCACACAACTGCTAGTAGTAGCTTGATTACATATAATGAATGTTGCTGCTGTCGATGGCAAGAAAAACTTTATTAAATCACATTACTACATTAAAATTTACAGTGAGGAAAGGGGGGTGGGGAGAATCTGCATTCCTATTCTGACAGTTCTTGGAAGCTGTGATTCATGCTGCTACTTGCTTTTCTACTCACAGTCAGAGGAAAATCCGGTTTCCTTTAGAATATTTGTTGTTACTATGAAAACTACTTTAAAATAAACACAAGTCAAAGTCACCCAACTGTTCTGCAGTCCATTATGATATTTTAAAACTGAAGTATTTTAATACGTGAAAATAATGAATTAAAATTTGTGAATACTATAAAATTTGTGAAGATTATATTGGTTACTAAAGGCTTGAAAAGTGTATTTGACATTATTGAGCAGGTAATTCTCTAGAAAAGAAAGCAGCAAGCTAATAAGGTTTTCTTCACCTTCACCATTACTAAGTTTATGAGAAGTTTCTTTAAACCTATCAGCAGGACACACTACGATTCTCCACTGAGACTTGATAAAAATCTTACAAGTTGAACACAACGAGGTAAATTTCAGTCTGCTGTTTATAATAATTAATAGGTAATGCAAATATAGGCAAGACAGGAAAGAACCAAAGAAATGTCATTCTAGACAGAAGTCCAGCTCCTTGTGCTTTTCAACTAATAACTCCATGTTACAAGACAGAGGAGTGGGCTTACAGGAAATCCCATTTGGGAGGTACTATCTTATTCTTTGGCTATTAATGGACATATTTCATACAGTAACTGGTATAAATAGAAATCTTTAGACAGCACCCTTTCAGTTTTCTCTCTGCACTATTAAAAGCACTTACTTGCTATGGCCTTTAAATGGAAAAGTCCTATTTCTTAAGCTCAAGTTATACTTTCTTTTCCTCTTTACTACTGAAAGCAAGGTCTAAGTTCTAGTCTTTTCAAAGAAATACACCAAAACCATTTTTTTTCCCAAAACAATGGGAAAAATAGGAATTTAATCACAGCTTAAAGCTATTCTTTTAATTTCAGAAGGATTTATTTTATATACTAAACCAGACTAAGAGTGAGGCAACTCTCAGAGAAACATAGTATCATCTAATCCTGATCAGGTCAATAATTCCCTGGTTAATGGTCAAAATACCTTTTACCAGTTTATCATTAAGTGAGTTCTTCAGCAGGCAGTAGAGCAGAGTTCTGATAGCTCTACTCCCCGCCGCCACGAGAAGCCAGCTTCCCCTCCCCTTGTCTCTCTGACACACCACGATATTCTCAGTCCCCATCCCCTTCCAAAAGAGCCCAATGTTCTGCCTGTCTCCTCAAGCCCCGTTGGCACATACCATCTCCTGTTCTGCTATCCAACACAGACCCAGCGCGTGACCAAAAAAACACGTCAGTGCCAAACTCCCATTGCATTCTCTCTCTCTCAAGTGAGGGTAGTGACACATTTCTCTCTACCCAGTTCACCTATTTTCCCCAAACCTGTAGGAGCATTACAGTCTTTGAGATTTCTATCCCTCCTACAAACATGGTTGCAATTGGTCAATGATTTTAAAAGCTACTGGCGAATACGTAAGGAAAGAATGAGAGAAAACAAGGAAAAAGCATAAATCGCCTTTCCTTAGGAAATCGGGCTTAAAAAGGCAACTCCCTACAGCTTTTAAAGAAGAAAATTTCTTGGTTGTTTACTGAGCCAAGGGAAATAAGCAGATTTTGGTGAAACATTTCCTGATTTCTCTGGCTTTTCACAACTTCACACTTAGGGAACTAAGGACTGGGAAAGTTACTCCATATAACAAGACAGTTTTTCTGTCAATCAGATGATTGATGAAAACTGAGATAATCCAAACCTTTGGCTCTTCTCCGACAAGATCCATCTGAAAAATTACGAACCTTCTACTTTACCACACCAGCAGGAGTTTACCCTCTCCAAATTCACAACCATCTTCTTGCCAGCAGCCACCAAACTGATGGAATATTATTCTGTCAGGGTTCATGTCAGTAATAGCCACAACTAAAAGGCAACACAAGTCTCTGACATTACATTAAACACACAACAAAACAGCCACCAAACACATGAAATGCTCTTAAATGCCAGAAACTAATATTTACTATGTCATTAAAAATGTCAGTCATATGTAAAACTGGCAACTTATGTTTTATTTACAAAAGCAGCAGCGTTCTCAGAATTGGAAATATGAAATTAGCTATATTAATACAATTTATTTTGAAGTATCCTTTTTTATTAGGCAGCTTAGCATCTCATACCCTCATCCTCTAAGATAATAATTTAATATGTAAAAATATATATTTCCTTAAGATTTCTAATGCAATGTTAGGAAATTCACACATCATCTTTCCTCCCTGCTACAACAGCCACTTGTTACAGGCCTGCCTCCTCTATGTTCACAAACACTTGTCCCAATGGTATTTAAAAGAAAGTGACGGAACTTTCTGGATATCTACCAGTTCAGCAGATAATGAGATGCTTATGGGATCTGAGATCATCCTTCTGCAAGCAACTAAGATATACTCACAAACTTGTGGAGCTGCAAGCTAAAAACTCTTGTAGATGACGCTGTTAGCAATACTATACCCTACTAGAAAGCACTTAAAATTCAGACATCATGCTGGACAATCAGCCCATTCCCAGGTCCTCCTTCTCTTCTAAGTGTCCCACAGCAACACCACACCCATGCGATGAGTTAGTAAGTTTTGCTGCCTGCTCTGGCTGTAATAGGCAATACTACCCTCAGCTATAGTCTTCACTAGAAGACATTATTAGCAGGGCACAAAAAGGGCATTTCACACAACAGGATCCACAATTCTAAAGTACCAAAGCCAGGAGGAGTTGCATCACCCAGCAAGACTTTTGAAAAAGTTAGTAGAGATGCGAACCATAAAGGTAACGAGTGAACACAGTATTATGCCTTCATCTTCACCTGTTTCTGAAGGCCTAGGGCACAGATAAGGTTAGTACTCACAATCCTGGTCCCTGTCCTTGACGTACATAGCTCAGCTTTTCCCATCAAAACAGGAGTAATATATTCTTCTAACATGCCAGCAGGAGGAAAAAGATGTGCTCTTATTTTGTCCAGCAGGACGGGGTTACGGCACAATAACCTGGAACAGAGAAGTCTGAAAGCCAATCTCTGCTCTGTCAGAAGGAATTCAAACCATAATCTCTCAGCAGGCTCCATGTTGCACTGGGAAGATGGATCAACTCATAACTTCTCATTTAGGTGGCAATCTTCAGAACACGGAAGAAAAAATAAAAAGTAAAGCTTTGCTGGGCAGAGCAGAACCAGCAGTGTCCATGCCCCTCTAGGGAGCAGGGCACCCAAACGACAGAGACAAGTCCTGGTTTCCAGTTCTTAATGGCATTTAAAATTTTAAATGGAAGAAAATATAAAATAGTTTTTGGAACACAGGTCAGAACACAGGTACTCCCTTCCTTTTTTGCCAAGAAAATAAGTGGCCTAGTATCTCTGTTTGGCCCAATTAGACTTTAATCATCCTGTACACAGGGAAAAGTGGATTTTTAGGGTTTGGTTTCTTGTTGCTTTGTTGTTTGTTGGGGGTTTTGGGGGGGTGTGTGTGCGCTTTTTTTTTTTTTTTTTAAAAAAAGGAGACAGCAACAAAACCTCTTCCTCCTCCCCGCTTTGTGTTTCTGAACAAAAGGGAGAGTCACCACAGGGTTTTGGTCCGAGTCCAATCCCATAGGTGTGCCTGAGGTGTGGTTTGAACATGCCTTTGGACAAGTGGATGCCTAATTTACAGATTGCCTAATTTATGAATAGTAAACAGATTTAGATGCCAAGATGCTCAGTTGTGACAAGATTATGGAAGATCTGAGTGAGAACAAAATTTCAAGGTGTTTGGAAAACTTTACTAGTGAAAACCTAGAGACCTGTAAAATTTAGCCAACACATGGCTACAATTTTATTTGGGGCTCGATACTCAAAAAACATCTAAATCACAGGTTTAACTCCTCTATATTATTTTATAGATCTGGCCATATACCAAAATAACATATATCAAAAACCTTCTCAGAGATACCCGCAAATATCCTTTTTAACAGAACTCTAAAAGGACCTCTATAGAAGAACAAGTCCACATATATTTAAAATCCACTTTAAATGGATCTGTCTTACTCCAGGAACTGTTTTCTTCTGTTTTAACATAAGCATAATATTCTAGCATGATTTATCTTGTGGTACCAGGCTGTCATTATGGAGAAAGTAATATTAACTTCAAAACTATAGCTTTCTCTGAGATTATTGAACACATAGTTGTCAGGACAAGGCATTTAAGTAGCCACATTTGTGCATAATTTGGCTACCTTTTTATCATGAAGATGAGAAAGGCCCACGGTATCTACTGAGCTTCATAAGATTCAGTCTCTAAATATGTCTTTATCAGTCTTGAATCTCATAGGGTATATCTAATTTTTAAGAATCTATATTTAATAAAATATTAATACTATTAATGATGATTTTATAATATACTCAGCAATGCTCCTCAGAACATCAGAGCAGAATAAGAAAACTAATTCAGTGATTTTAATGACAAAATGTAACAGTTGGAAAGAGTCCAAAGTATGCAACACTAAACTGCTGAAAGAATCTGACAACCAATGAAGCCTTGTTGCTTCCACATAACACTAAATATATGAGAACCGCAGAGCGCCTAAACTTTTTACATATATGATTATATATTCTGAAAGCGGCTATAATTAAGAATTTATATTATACACAAAAAGTATGGTAAGAGAATATTAAGGCTATAAAATTAAACACTCAGGCATGAGGTATGCCAAAATTAAAGCAGCCTTTGCATTACAAAGGAATTTTGTGGCAGCAGTAGGGGTTGAGAATTCAATCCTTCAGGGCAGCACACAGCTGCATTAGCCATGAGTCTCCTTCCCCTTCCGTGATTTTGCACTTCACGTCTTTAACTCCTGCAACAAATGAAACGGGGGAACGTCCGACAGTTTCAAATTATTACAGACTGCCATTAACTGAGTTAACAAAATAACCAACTGCAATTGCAGTAGTAAGTTGTTTTCCCCAGGTGGACCACCCACAGAAGTGAATGAGATTATCTTCCCAATGGATATAGCCAGATTTTCTTGTGGTAAGAGTTACATTGAGATACCAGAATCTTTCATTTCAGACTGCTATGTGACTGAAGGTGCACTTCCTACACCTCCTTCTATTCAGAAAGACCACTAAATTCAATATAATAATACCAATAATACTACTACTACTAATTCAGTATTAGTAGAAGATGAGAGAGATAGTTGAATGGACTGGCCACTGTCTGTCTGTAGTCTCAGATTTTTTTTTCCCCGCCAGAGATAAAGCTACCTTAAAACAGCTACTGCTCTCCCAGCAGCCTGGCAACTCTCTCCTGTTCTTGTGCCACCCCTTCAGTGGTGCCAGTACAGCTTTCTACAGGGTGAACCAGCTCAATTAACATAGAAAGGTTAAAAATACATTGCAAAATAAATAAATAGAAGGTAAGAATGGCAGGAACAACTACTACTGTCTTTGCTATGCAACCTTCTACTAATACCATCTATCCTCAGAAGCATTTCTAGATCTGCTTTATCACCTGGCCTTTATAATTTCTAGTGTTCATAGGGAAACAAGTACTTTAAAAAGGCTGAAACACTAAAATGCACTTTTCTTTACTTCAGACATCTACCAAAGTCTTTTCCTCAGGAAAAACTAACTCATTACAGTGTGATGAAAAGGAAGGCACCTTAGCTGTAATTCAACTTCTTCTTAATTATATTGTGTATTTTGTATTAAAAACCGTATTAAGGTACTAATTTTCTATTCTGCGAAAACTATCCATATTCTTCAATCTCCAAAATTAGGCTGAAGCTTGTGAGGCTTTAGATAGCAAATTATACATCTCTTCTGAAGTGGTGCATAGCTAAAAAAGGAGCTGTTTTCAAATGATTACATTACCTAGAGAAGAAAATTGCATTTTTGATTCACAACTATTTTCAACACAAGTCTATTATTTTTAGTAAAAAAAAAAAAACCAACAAACCCACAACTTTTCAAGTTGATAGAAACATTTCATATAAAGAACATGTGGGGAGTGTGGGGGTCAATCTCTCTACTACTAATTTGTATCTTCAACTTTTTGCACAAACTTAGAATAGGGCCAAAAAACCAGCAAAAGCCCAAAGCTCTCAAAAGCAGCAATTTCCTTGGCAAGACCAATCCATCCATGAAGATTCATGATTTCGGTGAAATTCTATACTAACAAGATAATTAACCAACACTACAAATTAAATTTAAAGTAATTACCACTCAGTTTTTAAACTGCTGAGTACAAAAAGTGTAAAATTAGCTACAACAGAGAGTTTATGGGGTCCTTAGAGCATTAATAAAGAAAACACTCCCTGCTTTCCTCACATGCTTTTATTTTACCTATATGAGTTAAACTTTTTCTATGTAAGAACATGAAATGGAAGAAATAAAAAACATGACGTGGCTGAATGACAACTATTAAATATCAAGCCAGGAGTTATTTTTTTTCCTGTTTGGACTGCTTCTTAAAAAGAGGTAATTCTTGCCTTACCAACAAAATTCTCATACCTTAAAAAGATGAGCACCCACATTCAACCAAAAAACTCTAACCCAAACACGTAATCTTTGGTAATCGGAAAGCAGTGTCTGTAACACTTTCGAGAAAGTATCTTAAATGGATATATATGAAAATCAATAGTTTATTCAACAAAAATTTGCAGTTATTTGTCCTGTCAAGTAGAATTCCTCTATTAAAACAAACAAATACTGTCCCATTTCAAATAACAGGCCCACAGATATTCAGAGACAAAATCAGTTTTATTCCTCTAAGATTGAACAGCATGAAACAACCGCAACTGCTCTTACTGAACTTTGCCAGAACTACCACAGTTGAGGTGTATTTCTCAAGTACTTCTTTCACCGGAGTATTTGCTTAAACAACCCTCTTGCCTTCTGGCACACCTGTCACCCAGAGAAATGATCTAGGTTAAATATAACCACATTAAAAAAAAAAAAAAAAGGTAGTTAATTTTAACCTGGATCGTTTCCCCAACCCAGTTACGGGACACGGTTCCATGAACTGTCGTGCTGGTACAGCTCAGGGGGGCAGCACAGAGGTGAGAGCTGGGAGCACGGAACAGGCAGGCCTGTTTAAGTCAACACTGCCACCAAAAGCACTGCTTGTCAAACTATGTCATCAAAAACAAGAACTTACTTGAAGGATTTAGAGGATCAGGATCTATGATCAGCCACTCCGCCTCTACATGCCGCTTCATATCCCAGCTAAAACTAGATCCGACTTTCCTTGTGCCTCTTAGTAGGTCAACTTTTAACATGTACATGAAGACAACAGCCCTATAAAAATCTCACTACAAATACGTTTGATTAGTTTACAAACACTCCTCCTCGTGAAAAAAAAAAAAAAACAAAACAAAACCAAAACGAATTTTTATCCAGGCCTTAAGTACCAGGAATTTGAAAGCGAAGCCAACCAAAAATCCAAATCTGCCTTAAGAGAAACACAAAAATGAAGTACCGCTGATTTCCAGTCCCTCGCTGGTCACATTCCCCGCACGCACTCACGCACCGAGTATTTGACACGCTGATTTTTAAGGATGCACGTAAGCCGGGAGAGGACCGAAGGGCAACAGCGAAGTCCTCACGTCCAAGAGCACAAACACGCCGTAGGCACCGCAATGAAGTTACCAGAGGAAAGAAAAATAAGCCCACGAAGTGCGTACTCCAGCCCGCAGCCCGCAGCTCCGCTCCACCTGCCGCGGGAGCGCCGGGCACCCTCTCGCCGCCCGCGGCCGCGCAAAGCCGTCCCGCCGCAGGGAGCGCCCGGGGGCCCGCCGCGGCCCAGCCGCCTCCTCACGGCCCAGCCGCCGGGCGGGCACCCACCGCCGCGCCAACACCCCCCGCCCCGCTCACCGCGCTGCGCGGAGCCGCCGCGGACACGCTCCCCCACGCGTGGGGCGGCGGGGGCGGGCGAGCCCCTCCGGCACTCGCGGGACGAGCCGCCCCGCGGAGGTGAGCGGCGGCGGCGGCGGACGTGCCCCGGGGGGAGGCGCCGCCCGCGGCTCTGCCCGCCCCACGGCCGAGGGGCCGGCGGCGGCTGGCTCGGGCACGGCGGCGGGGGATGCCGGGGAGTCCCGCGCCCGCCCTGCCTGCGCGCAGCCCGGGCGGCGGGGGCAGGAGCGGCCCGGGCGGGCGCCGGGCCAGGCGGGCAGGGCTCCAAACGTGCCCGGGAGTTGTGACAGGAGCAAAGTGGGTCACCGGGCCTAGCGGGTGCCCCGCCAGCGCCCCCCGGCCCCGGCGGCGGCCGCCCCCGCCCGCGCCCTGCCCAAGGGCAGCCGCTGCCCTCCCCGCGCGCCGCCGCTGCCCCAGCGCCGGGGGACCCGCCGGCGCTGTCAAACTTTAACGGCTTCCCCTCCGCGGCGTCCCCCCCCGCCTTCCCCCCCCCGCCCCGCGCCCCCCCACCCCGCTTCCCCGCCGCAGCCGGGCCCGGCGGAGCCGCCCGCCCCGCCCCGGCAGCGCGCTCCTTACCCGGCCCCGCACGGCCGCTGCCCGCCCGCGCTCTCCCGGCGAAAGCCGCTCCCTGCGCGCAGCCCCGAGCCCGCCGCCGGCACAGAGCCTCCTCCAGCGGCAGCACCAGCAGCCGGGCCCGGGAGTCCCCCCGCCACCGCGCCTGCGCCGCCGAGCCCCGCCGCCGCCGCCAGCCCCGGCGCCTCGCGCCACCGCGCGTGCGCCGGGGCGCACTGCAAGCCGCAGCACCCCGGCCCCTCGCGCGCCGCCGCCGCGCATGCGCAGCGCCGTCGTCCTCCCCCCTCCACCCCGCTCTCCCCCCGCCATTCCACGCGTGCGCGGCCGGCGGGCTGCGCGGGGCTGCGCAGGCGCAGTGGGCGCCGCGTCTCCCTGACCTCGGCTCACCTCGCCTCGGCTCACCTCACCCCGCGCCGTGCCGCCTGAGGAGGAGGAGGAGGAGGAAATGGCGGCGGCCGCGCTACCGAGCGGGGCCTGAGCCCTCGGCCGTAGCCGCGGGGGGCGGCGCTCCCGCGGGGTCGCGTCCGGGCGCCTCGGGACCGGGGAAGCCCGGCTGGGCGAGACCCAGCAGCGGCACGGCTGCGGCTCGGAGCGCCAGGGCTCGCCCGCTCGCCGGGCTGCCAGGTGGGGAGCCGGGGAACCGGGGAGCGGGGACGGTGCCCGTGCCCGGCCGCCCTCCGCCTCCGGACGGCGGCGCAGTGGGAGGCTGCGGGCGGTGCCGCGGTGCGGCGCGGCCCGGCGGCCGGAGCGGCTGCCGCCGCTGCCAGGTGCGGTGCTCCGGGGCTTGTTCCGCAGGCGGGCGCAGAGCCCGGAGCCGAGGCCTCGGAAAGGGCTCCGCTGAACGGAGACTCCTCCCTACCGAAACGATAAACCTGGCACAAACCGCCGCTGCCGGCAGCGCCCGAACGTGTGGCGCGGTACCGCGTACCCGCTCGCACCTTCCTTCCCAGAGGGGAATGAGCAGCATCTCGGCTGCTCCCTGGGGACAGAGGTGCCACCACAAGTTACGGAGGGGTACCAGCAACCCCTCCTGGGGGTGGCCGGGGCTTGCTTTTATCGGTGTGCCTAAACCGGTAGAACTTAACCGGAGTCGCAGAGAACAGTCCTTTTGTCTGTGCATAATGCTTTTAATACCAGTTTTATAAAATAGTCTTACCTGACGTTACAAATAATAAATGACCCTAGCTGAGTTTAAAATCTCAACTCCTAATAAAACCCTATAACTTTTAAAATACTGTACTTAAATTGCACGGTTTGTACAACTTGTACATTACTAATACTGGCTGCTGAGTTTGAGAGATTCTGGACCACCAAACTGATGGAAGGCTCACAGCAAATATGTTTCTTGGTCTCTGACTGAAAAGAAGCAATTTAAGTCTATTCTCATTTGCTAATCCTTACGGTTTGGGGGGTTTTTTGTGTGTGGCTGCTAAGTCTATTCTCATTTGCTAATCCTTACGGTTTGGGTTTGGGGTTTTTGTTTTTTTTTTTTTTGTGGCTGCAAGGTAAAAGAGTAATTGCAAACTTGGTAAACTCAAGTGCCCTGTATGGGGTTGAAGGGTTTTTGTTAGGCAGACTGCACAGTGATGAGGTGTAGATTCGTTCAGAAAATGTGTCATTTCAACACAGGAAGACACAGCTGGACTAGGAGTTTGCAGACTCTCTCTGATAATAAAAGTTAGCGTTCTTGTGTTTGTGTGTTGGTAAAGCCTATAAAAACTGTAAGATGTGCCTGTATTGACTTTGCAGAGAAAGCTGTGAAATAGCCCAGCTAATAAATACAAAGAGCATCAGGTATCAGAGTTAGTCAGAGAGAGGACTGATTAATACTGCACATCGTTCATGTACAGCTGTAACGGATTCCAGCCATACTGCCTACTGCAGGACTGGAATATGCTTAAATATGCAGTGATTATGTTAGCATAAACCTGTTCTGCATGCAGAAGAACATAGCAGCAAACTGTTTTCTGTGAAATAAAACATTGCTCAGTAATAGTATGTAAATAGTCCCAGTTTTCTTTCTCAGTTACAAGGGCATTTATTTTTCAGTCGATCTCCTAAACAGCAATAGATCTGAAAGCATAATTACAAATGTGTATCTATAGAAGCTTAATTAGCGTTTGTGTCTGGAATGAAGTAAGGAATTTTACTTGGCTGCAAAATCTCATGGATATTTCTTTCTGGATTACTTCTCAGATAGATCAGTTTCCCCATTTGATTCACCTTGTGACCAAAGTCTTATGCAAAGGTATTGTAGGGACAGGAACCTTTTTAGCAGTAATGCTGCTAAAGAGCTAACCATGAGCTCAGTTTTTCCACTGGAAGAATTTTAAAAAGCATTAGTAAAACCCACTTTTTTTTGTTGCTTACTGATTCATTAATACTCTATTTCTGGCTTTCAATTGAGGAAAATGTGATATAAACAAAACTAATCATTTAATTACTTATGCAAAGGATAATGCTCCTATGATGAAATGTAGTAAAGCTAATAGGATACAGCAGGAATGGAAAATCCGGGAGAAAATGCTGGAATATTTTCAAAATGCATAATTACCAGAACTAGAATATGGCCAAGAAACCAGGAGGCTAAAAATAGCATCAAGCTGTATGTATGTATGTATCAAATTTGCCACAAGATCTTTAGAAACCAGTAGTAATTCTTCAGAAAAACAAAGCAGAGATACTGTACTGTGTCTCTTCACACCTTGCACCTATAGGAGCGTTAACACCTACCTACTGCAGTGTTGCAGTAGCAAATTACTCTTTGCGGCTTGCACATCTTACATTTCGGGATTTGACAAGATCAAAACAGGCAACACAGCCGTGGAGATGACACATGTTTGCATTTTCTGCTGAAGTTATGGCCTAACCAAGGTCATTTTTTTTAATGCTGCTTCTCTTTTGAAAGTATTTTAAAGGCTTCTGAAGGTACAGGACAGAAAGCTTAGAAATGCTGTGGTGGCATTTCTTTATGAAACTATTCTCCACCTAGAAATACTATTTTTCTGGCTCTTATCTTCAATGTGAGTTTGCTCTGGTGTGTAATGATAGTTTTGTTTCACTCACAAAGGTTACATGAGAGCCAACATAATTTTCAGACATTGCCAAATTATGAGCAGCACATCTTTTGTGAATTACTGAATGGTGGAGCTAGATAGGGCCAGAAATTCAGAAATTTCCAGTGCACTGCCATTAACTATAGCCATGTATTCTACAGAACTGTCATTGCCATCTTGTGCATGATACACTTCAGAGCCATAGAACAATCATCCACTCAGCATGTTCCTTTTTGACCCTCACTAGCATATTCAGAAGAGGATCTGTTTGAGGAAGCTGATTTTGAAACTAAATTTCACGTCACTCCAGAGTACTAAAATCGGTGGATTTAACAAAGATGCTGACATGAAAGTCCATCACAATCTACATAATCCTTGTAAAGCAAGGTTGACTAACATTCATTCCTAGACCCTTTTCGTACGAATGATATAACTGACCAAGAACTAGAAACATCTGCTTTTAACCTGCAGATTCCCTTGGATTTTGCTGCTGCTTTGTCACATCTGATGGCTGCATTCATGATTGCATGGTCGCTTCACTTGGGCATAAGGGCCACCAAAGGGGAGGTTTGGCGCTTTCCTGACATATCTAGCAACGTAGTCCTGTTACTTCCAATGTAACACCACCAGCGCTGGTACAGTCGTGTGCTGTGCTTGTGTACCTCACGGCAGCCATAGTAACAGGAGGGAGGCTCACCGCTAAGAGGAAGCGGTTGGTAGGACTCCTTTTATAGCAGCCAAGACTGATAATCCACCTGACGTGACTGGAATCATATCTAAAGTCACTGATGACCTATTTACATTTAAAATGACTAGTTAGCGTTCTAGTTTGAAGTGGCAGATAAGCCATTATCTCTGAAATGCATCTACTAGTTATCTCCTTGAATCTGCAAAATAAAACTTTTTAGAAGTGGTATCTGACAGTAGGTATCTACTAATAGCACTGCTGTATCCTACTGGGTGGAAAAAAGAATGGCCGATGTTAATTTTCTTGTTCTTCTTAGGTATCTATGTGCCAAGTGTTAAGTGAACAGTGTCTGTTTCATTTTTCTTTCTGCATCCTGATGCTATAAACCATGTCACCTGTATATAACTAAATCTTCATTAGCACATTAAGATTGGGTGTTTTATGATGAGTCACTGGAAAAATAACATCAATACTATACAATTTGATTCACTACTCAAACATGCTGAAACAGGAGTGTGGTCTCTTCATTGACTCATGTAGTTTTGCTTATCTACAGTTGTAAACTATTTTGTTAAGGATATAGTTATTTTTCTTAGGAAGGAACATCTAATCCAACTGCCAGTATTCTAAAATAGCAGGAAGATTATCCTTGACACTGGAGAAGATTCTTGTCAAACAAATGGAACTATTAGTCAATGGATTCAGGGCCAAATCCTGATTTTATGTTGCTATACACATCATTGTCTTTGGGTCAGCTTTTCAGTGGGGTGGAAGCTGAGAAGGTCCTTAGCAGAGCGGAGTTCCACTACAGCCATTTCACTGAGAATTAAAGGAGTATCTTGCACCCATGCTGGATAAAAGGAGGAAGAAAGTACAGATTAGTGCCCACCAGCTGATACACTCCCCATTCCATTTACGCTGAGTTTGTATGAAATGGAGAATCCAGACTCTCGGTGTCTGTGACAGCCATCTGTATGTATCCAAAGGTAAGTATGGCTTTCATTTACTACATCAATTTTCCTCCACAATTCAAAACAAAAAAAAAATACACAAGTGAAACAAAAGCTCTTTTTGTGTTGGGTTTTTTTTTTATTGTTTTGGGCTTACCAAAGGAGTAAAAAACTGTATGTGAGCTAATTTATGTCCGAACAGATGATCTGCATTAAAATTTTCTCAAGTAATAGGTGGTTTCATCACATCACTGCTTTTTGTATTGGTGTCTTCATTTGCAGAAATACTTTGCACTGACAGCATCATCATATTCATAATGTCCTTTTTGGGGTTTTCTTCTAAGTCAGTTTCTATTGCTCCAACTTCTGCTAGTTTCCATTCAAGCTCTGTAAAAACAAATGACAATTTATTTTGATAATTGCAATAAATTCTCACTAAAGAGGAAAAGGACTTTTTTTAAAAAACAAGCTTCATCTCAACAACAAAGAACAGCCATCCTTGCGACAATCCAACTATCTCAGTAAAATATCTGAGAAATTGCAAAATACCCATGTTTATCCAATATTCTTACCACAGAATTACATAAATTATTTGCTTTTTGTAGACTTCTACGAAAATATTCAAAAACCTTTTCCACCTTTACGCAATGATCTTTAGCTCCAATGATTACAAACAATATAAAATTTTCTGTAATGTGAATTATTTAAAAATATTTCTCATACCTTCCACTTTAAGATACATTCCTCCACATTGTGCTACTCCAATGAACCTGCCTTTTATTTCACCAGTTTTATATACAAGTATTGTGGGTAAATAGCTGTCATAGTACTTCTGAATGCAGCTGTTTACAATGGCTTTGACAAACTTGACTGCTGGAAACTTTCTGGCTAGCAGGCTGAGATGTTTGTTAACCAGTAAACACATTGGGATGCTAGAAAAGAATAAGAAAGTATGATGACATTGCGGTGTAAATGCTTTGTAAAATAACTAAAGTTCTTAAAAATAAAGCCTTCAAAGAGTAAATGTGCCTTTTCCTGTAGTCTGCTTCTACTTTAATTTGTTACAAGAATTGCACCACAAATTTTATTTAGCTTCTTCTAAGATCATTGTGATTTAAAGAGCTTTCAAGTAAAAATTTTCAATGCATATGTAATAGGCACAGTCTATAAAATGTTATTAAGCTACCAGACACTTCAAGCATTGTGCCTCAATTTTGTTCTCCTCGCTAAGATTTTAAAGCTCATTCTGTCCATTTATTGTAGAGTTTAAATTAGATTTTTTAATCTGTAATATACATTTTACTTTATTTGAACTGGCTTTCAGTTTAATGTTTAATTACTTCTTCATTCTTTTAGTAAAATCTAAGTAATGTTAGGGAAACCTTTGTATAGTCATATTACCACCATACGCCTGTTCATTACTTTCATAGCTCCTATTTGCAATGCAATCACCATACAAATCTCAGTTAAGAAAAAATAAGAAACCAAAGCAACGGGGTTTTTTTGTTCCCCTCCAGCCTGTTAACCTTTTAGAAGTTAAGATCTTTGTTGTAACTGACTGTTGTGGTTTAACCCCAGCTGGCAACTAAGCACCACACAGCCGCTCACCAGTGGGATGGGGGAGAGAATCGGAAGGGTAGAAGTGAGAAAACTCATGGGTTGAGATAAAGGCAGTTCAACAGCTAAAGCAAAAGCTGCACGTGCAAGCAAAGCAAAACAAGGAATTCATTCACTGCTTCCCATCGGCAGGCAGGTGTTCAGCCATCTCCAGGAAAGCAGGGCTCCATCACGTGTAACGGTTACTTGGGAAGACAAATGCCATCACTCCGAATGTCCCACCCTTCCTTCTTCCCCCAGCTTTACATGCTGAGCATGATGTCATATGGTATGATGGAATATCCCTTTGGTCAGCTGGGGTCCCAGCTTCTTGTGCACCCCCAGCCTACTCACTGGTGGGGTGAGGTGAGAAGCCAAAAAGGCCTTGACTCTGTGTAAGCACTGCTCAGCAGTAACTAAAACATCCCTGTGTTATCAACACTGTTTCCAGCACAAATCCAAACCATAGCCCCATACTGGCTACTATGATGAAAGTTAAACTCTATCCCAGCCAAAACCAGCACATTCTCCACCCCATATTTCATACCATTTACGTCATGCTCAGGTCTCACACTATCCAATACATTCTCATTACTTACCACCACCCTTCCCATCCTTTGATATAATACACAGATATCATTCCCTTAGTCTATGGACCACCCTTGTAAAATGGCTGTAAAATGCCCACTGAGTTCATTTAGTCCATGACTTTGGGCTCCATCTGTTAGTTACGGTGGTCACTCAGGACAGTAGAGGGGGTGTGTTGTGTGGAGTTACTGGGCACCAAAGCCAGCACAGGCTGGGTCACTGCTGCGCTTGCACTGCTTCTTGTAAGCCTTGTCCTCTGTTGGTTCAGGTGATTCCTGCTATAGTAATTCCTATAATATGCAACTCAAATCAAGGCCCATACTAGCTACTGTGAAGAAAACTAACTCGATCCCACCGAAAACCAGCATACTGACTGAAGTTAAAGAAGCTGATTTAGCCTATGGACTCTCAACGAGTTCCAGCAGCACCCTCTCGTGGCCAAATTGTTGCCAGCCATAAGAGTCTTCGGAGATCTCTCATTCATTCCTAAGGAATTTCAAGTTTCCTCACAGACTCGTATTTATACAATGATAAAGTACAGAACTGGTTCTCCAGTAAACAAAAAAACAATGAAAAACAAGAAAATCTGCTATTTTCTTTCTTCAGATCTGTAAATTTAAATTATTGTAATTTGAACAATTTCATTTCATAGAATCATAGAATCATAGAATACCAGGTTGGAAGGGACCTCAAGGATCATCTGGTCCAACCTTTCCTGGCAAAAGCACGGTCTAGACAAGATGGCCCAGCACCCTCTCCAGCTGAATCTTAAAAGCATCCAGTGTTGGGGAATGCATCACTTCCCTGGGGAGATTATTCCAATGGCTGATTGTTCTCATTGTGAACAATTGTCCTCTTGTGTCCAATCGGAATCTCCCCAGGATTAACTTGTATGCATTACCCCTCATCTGTTCCATGTGACTTCTTGTAAAAAGGGAGTCTCCATCTTCTCGGTAGCCACCCTTTAGGTACTGGAACATGGTGATAAGGTCTCCCCTAAGCCTTCTTTTCTCAAGGCTGAACAAACCCAGTTCTCTCAGCCTTTCCTCATACAGCAGGCTTCCCAGTCCTTTGATCATCTTTGTGGCCCTTCTCTGGACCTTCTCCAGCCTGTCCGCATCTTTTTTGTATAGTGGGGACCAAAACTGAACACAGTATTCCAGGTGTGGCCTGACAAGCGCTGAGTGAAGTGGGATAATGACTTCTTTATCTCTGCTGGTGATGCCCTTGTTGATGCAACCCAGCATCCCGTTGGCTTGCTTTGCTGCAGCAGCACACTGTTCACTCACATTGAGCTTGTTGTCCACCAGGACCCCCAGGTCCCTTTCCACAGAGCTGCTCCCCAGCTGGGTAGATCCCAGCCTGTGCTGCACTCCTGGATTATGTTTTCCCCTTAACCTTTCCCCAAGACCTTAAACTTGTCCTTGTTGAACTTCATAAGGCTCTTGTTAGCCCACTCTTCCAGCCTATCCAGGCCTTCCTGCAGGGTGGCTCTCCCTTCCAAAGTCTCCACTTCCCCACTCAGTTTGGTATCATCGGCAAACTTCATCAGGGTATACTTGATCCCATCATCCAGATCACTTATGAAGATATTAAACAGCATTGGGCCCCGTATCGATCCCTGGAGGAACCCACTTGTGGCAGGTTGGCCATTTGAAAAGGAGCTATTTACCACCACCCTCTGGGTGCAGCCTTGTCGGCCAGTTCCCCACCCACCGCACAGACCACCTGTCTAGACGCGCAATTTGGTTGACCTATTCCTGTTGCTCCTGGAAATAATATTCAATTCCTGACAACTGAGAAGAATCAAAGAAGCTTCCTTCTCCCAACTGGCTTAAAAAGAAGGAAAAGAGAAAGCTGGTCTGAATCTAAAAAAATGCATTAAACATTCCGTACTAATTCTCAGTGCTTTTGAAAAACATCTCATAGAGTTGCTAACATACGATGAACTTATCATGGCAGTCCTTTGACATTTCTGCTCTATCCTGTCACAACTTCTGCTACCACTAGAGAATTTATTGGGGAAACTGGTAAACTAACAAATTCCCTAGCTTTCCTCAGTTTTCCTAACTGAGGCTTTTCCTGTTGGGCTTTTGATTTGTTTGAGTCAAAGGGGAAATAAAGGTAGAATAATCCCGTGAGAGCACTCCTGCTGCAAAAAGAGTCTGCAAACAAACTTCTGTTAGCACAGACAGTGGACACCACTTTCTCAGTGAAACTCAGAAATCTCAGTGAGGTTCAGTACATGGTGATAACACACATAGCAAAAGAAATCTTTCATATAATTGAACAAAAGTGAAGTGATTAACTCTCACAAAGTGCATTAACAAATCAAGGGGGTCCCATGCTCTATGATTGCATTGCCTCTAAACAACTGCTATTTCATTAGTCTATTGTATTTCATTTTTCCCAGTACTGCTTCTTAATTACCAGTTCAATTCTCTGTATTGAAGTATTCAGCATCTTAAACAAGAAAGTAATTACCTTGACCGATAAAGATGAATTATAACCCAAACATCCTCTGGAGCATTTGTAACTTCCTTTACATACTGGTCTCCGCAAATTTCTCTTAGCTCCCCATACTTTTGCATCCTTTGAAGACATTTCCATTCTTGCAAGCGTTGCTGCCTAATTAAAAAGTAATAATAAAAATAAGCATTTGGAGTATTTTAAATGTATTTTAAAATAATATCTAGTGCTTTTCTCTCAATTACTTTAAAAAATGCATTGAGTAACCCTTTAACAAGGTCTTCTAATGTACTTTCAGAGCTAGAAAAGCTTCTATGCTCATCTTTATTCAATGAGATAACATTAAAATACATTTTCTTAATTTTATGTTCCTCAGTATCAGATCTGGGAAACTTGAGTAAAAACATGTTGCACAAGGGTTTATCATTTGAGACAAAGAAACAAAAATTAAAGCAGGTACTAATTGTTTTTCTGATGAGATTAGTTTGAGGAAGAACTACCAGTACTTATACTAATATTTACGAGACAATTTAAAAATAATTCATGAAAACTGGAATGTAAAAACAGTAGATGGCAGTCTTCATCTATAAAAATACTTGCAAAGTAGAAAAGGAAAATGCCTTACTGAGATTTGTTGAACTAAAAGCAGCTGTTAATTTTACTAACTGAAAGCCACTATAGAAGTGGCTTTTTCAAAAAAGATTAAATAATACATGCGCAATGTTATTATACTCTAGCAACAGTGCATGATAATTTAGGTTCACAACTTCCACATAACTCTGTGAATTATTATCTTCCTATGAGAATACAGCACTAGATACACACTGTTAGCACTAGATACACACTGTTAGCACTAGAATTATTTTAGTCATTGTAACAATGCTGAAGTAGAAGGTAGAATCTAGACAGAGAAAATGTTTTGAACATAATGGCATTTTTATTCTGTGTAAACTGCATGTCTCATTTTTCTTAGTTACAGTACAAAGCTCTGCAGAACTCAGCAGAGCACTTTGTAAAATACCTACAAAAACATACATGTGAATGTCCAGTATAGCTAAAATTACTAAGTCTCCAAACAAGCTGCCAAAGTCTTCTGAACCTGAATTCATAAAACGTATTGACTCTGCATGGTATTGTAGGTCAAATGATTGGTGTACTCCTATTAAATAGTTCAATAAGGTTGTGCCACAGTTATGCCAAAGAACAGTAGATGGTATATCACAGAATTACACAATCGCAGCATGGCTGAGGTTGGAAGGGACCTCTGGAGGTCCTCTGATTCAACCCCCCTGCTCAAGCAGGGTCAGCCTTGTGCAGGCTGCCCAGGAACATGTCCAGACAGCTCCTGAACCTCTCCGAGGATGGAGACTCCACAGCCTCCCTGGGCAACCTGTGCCAGTGCTCAGTCACCCTCACTGTAAAAAAGTGTTTCCTGATGTTCAGAAGGAACTTCCTGTGTTTCCATTTGTGCCTGTTGCCTCTCGTCCTGTCATTGGGCACCGGTGGAAACACTGGCTCTGTCTGCTTTATACCCTCCCTTCAGATATTTCTAGACATTGTTTAGATCTCCCCTGAGCCTTCCTTCTATATAAACTTCAAATTAATATTTTCATGAAGTAAGAAATAGAAAAGCCATTAAAATTAATCTTGGATAAGAAGCAAAATAAACACAATAGTTGTATATTAGGGTCCACAGCTGACTTGATAAACAGCTTTCAAAAACACACACGATTATCAACTACCACCATTCCAGCATAGAAACTGCAGTGTATGTTAGAGTGAAACTGTAATTCATAATAAATTTTACATTGAATTTTTATTTCTATAATGTATTTAGAAAGCATACTGTACCAGAAATGAGTGCTATCCAAAAGGCAGAGTGTTTTTCTTTTAAATATCCAGCTTTGAGACTAAATTAAGTATTTTTAAAGGGTAATAACTCTGTTCTAACAAAACATTGAAGTAAAACATAGTGTAAACTGCCTCTCTTTGCCCCTGACAATCAGGAAGATGTAGGACAGTAATGTGAGTGCTGTCTATCTGCTGGCAAAGGAGTGGAAGGTGAAAGAAGGCAGATGTGTCAGTCAGCAGACATTACTGTCCAAAAGATTCTGAGTTCGTGTTTCAGGAGCATGCACATGTACAGTATGTGCACTGTCAATCTGGATAGAAATATCTTACTATACCTATACATTTCAATAGCTTTCCTATCATCCTCATCAAAGTCATTGTCATCTTCCTTTAATTCTTCAAGATTCATTCTTTCATACGGTTTCACTAGAAACAACAAACAAAAAATTAGTCACCTTTTGCTCTCCACAGTGTCTTCAAACATTTTAAACATATGAAAAGTGTCACACAGACATGGAACTAATGAAAGAAAAAGATGTACTAATTTCAGAAATTAGTCAACTTTTGTATAGCTCTGGGTAAGAGAAAGGAAAAAATGAAACTTATTTAACTATAAGTACACAGGAAAATACAGAAATATGGGAGTGGATTACTACCAATTTTTCAGAATGTGAATCTTGCTTATACTGACTGGTTCCTTTACAAAATTATGAAAATGAGTTATCTGTACATGTTATATGCCATAATGTTTATCACTAAGTGTGTTGTATATTTAATTCAGAATCCTTTTTAAAATAACCAAGTGAAAATAATTAAAATAAAAATATAATTATTGTACAATGCTTAAGTTACAAAAAGCATTATTGAAAATACCTCAGCTTTTCAAATTTTGTAATACTAGTGGTATGTATTTTTAATTTTACTTGCCTTCTGCTTCTTTCTGCAAGTGTAAAACCATTTCTTCAATTTCATCTTTTGGTGGAAGAATTCCAAAATCTCTCAGTATGTCATTCCATTCGGTATCTTCATTTGGATCCTGTTTTAATATTATGAAACAGAACTAAATCAACACATCAGTCTTGTGTGGCCTTTTTTTAAACCAAAACCAGCCCTTTTTCATTTTGGCATATATTAAGGATGTAACAAAAGGAAACCATTACTTAGAGGCTGCAATACCTTTGTGGACCATTCTCTAGCACTAATTTTCATTTTTCACTTCTGAACAGAAAACAGCAAGAAAATAAGAGAGAAAGAAAACTCAAAATGTAAGCATAGATAAAATAATCAGTCTCCAAAATAACAGCTAAAAATTGTCTAAAACATATATAGAAACCTACTTCAGAAAGCAAAAACTATACACTGCTTACTTAAACGCACTTAAAGAAATACAGCTTTATACAGGCAAGATTTTTGTATCAGTATTTTTATGTTACTACTAAAAATAAGGTATTGACACTGTGAATAAACATGTAAAAGCATGCCTAGAATCAGAAGAAAAAAAACTTTTTTATTTTAAATGAATGATTAATATTAATGTGTCAACATAAGCTACTTCATACACCATGTTTATAACACAGGACTTCTGCAGGTGTTAAGTCTACATTTGTGGTAATTTTAGTTAAATGGTTAAGATAAAGGAACTGCATGCTATTTATAAGACTGCATTTCTACTGAAATTGTCACATTAAAAGAGTCTGTTTATTGTAACTGGACTGGTGTTGGCATGGTAGAACAACACCATATTAAGAGGCCTCTCATATGGATTAGAAGTAGTAAAGAAGATTTTAAAACAGGTTCAAAGTGTATTTTTGGCCCTGAAATAACAACTTCTTTGAAAACCTTCATAAAGACATCTCTGTATAGATACTTAAATGTCAGAAACATTTAATGATATTCATAATTCCATAATAATGCAGCATCAAGTGAAAAAAAGTACATTACCAAAATTCCACCTGAGGAAACATCCAGGATTTCCATTGGATTACTACCATGCCCATGAGTACTACATTTGCCTTTCCAGCCACTGGCTGCCTCATTTTTATTCAACAAATCTCTTGTACAGAATTTAGCATAAGTATAATGATACAAATTCTAATTCAAATGTTACACATGCCTCAACAAATTTCACAAAGGTAGAAGAAGCGCTTTGCATTTTATGTGAAAACGCACTTGGGAAATCCACAAAGGGAGTAAATTAAATCATGCTACTGCTCATAAGAAAGTTAAGTACAGTGGGTTTGCAAGAAGACTCTTACCTCTGCCAGTTTCTTCTGGTATGAGTGAGGAAGCAAGACTTTGGAGGGTTTGGAGTGGGAAGGAAGTGGCAATAGTTATGAAGGTTCCTGCAACAGTCCTAATGCATGGGCTCAGCAAACTGTAGGCAATGGTACAGCTACCAATATTCACTACTAGTGGAGCACTCTGGCTTTCCAAACATCTAGTGCCTTTTTGCTAAGATAAAGCAGAGATTTCATACCTGATACTTTAATTTATTTCTTCTGCAAAGCTCTCATATCCAGATTTTGGACTAGAAATGACAACTCCATTGTAGTTAGTTAGTTATAATATTTGGAAAATTATTTTCTGTAACATTCCACCTCTAAGGACATGGTTATTTCATCACAAAGTCTTTCAAATATACTAGCAAACTTACTTTAACTTTACCCACATATGAAAACATAGATAAAGAATTAAGAATAAGTAATGTTTCCTCCTTCTTTGACTGAGAAGTAATTGATACAATGCATTGGAAAAAATAAAAGAGAAACTCCATATATAATCTAATGAGTTAGATGGTCACTAATGGGTCTGGAATAGGAAAAACCCAAAGGAAGATTTTGCTGTAGTATAATTTCCCAGGGTTTACTTAAATAAAAAATTCTTACAGTCAGTCTTACCGCATTTTTAACCCTTCACCAAAGAAGAACTTTGATGGAGGTACAGTCAGGGTATCAAAAAAAATCCACAGAACTAAGAGGACTACTCTTCCAAGGGAACCACTAAAGAAACATGAGTGATATACATGCACTTTGGCCTCCACACAGTGCTTTAATGTATGATTTCCTGACTTAAGTCAGGATCAGATTTCCCCACTTCACAGAATGCAAATCCTTCTTCACAGCAGACAGATTACAAAGAATCATGAGGCATTAGAAAACATAATAAAAATCATCATCATAACTGGACAAATAATTTCAAAACCACGCAACAAAAAGGACTACTGAAACAGAATTGGAATGTAGGTTAACTGGCCAGTTTTTGCCAGGAAAGGTCTTGGCATTTTGTTGTTTTCTGTAAATGTAGGTCCTGCATAAAAACTTTCCATGGTATTTTTACTTAAATAGTGTATTTTATCCTATTTCTATTTAATTTTTGTAACATTCAATAGGTTTGTATAACAATTTGTACATTGGACATTTTCTAGATGTTGTTACATCTACAAAATATAAAAGCAAAAAAAAAAAATTGGATCAAGCATCCTAGACCACAGTAAGCGTAACAGAACCAGGTATATCTCTGATAAATCCGAACTCCAGTCTCAGGGAAGATCAGAAACCAGCAAACCTTAAAAATTTTTTAACAAATTGAGTTAATGTTCAAAAAGCTGGTGTTAAGTGATTAGTTCAAGGTTGCAGTAATATGCACAGATGAAATAAATGAAAATGTGCATCAAAAACTTCAGAAGATACTTGATCGTAAGAGTGCAAAGGAGCCAAGCAATGGCAAAAGTGATCCAGCTTAAATTGGTTTCGGAGTATGAAGCTAGACTACTGAAGCAGCAGTTTTACTCTACTAGCAGGCCACAATCCCAAGTGAAAACACTTCTCATGGCAATTCTCAGTGCTGCCAATGATAAAGCTAATTACCACGAGCTTTGCCAGGGGTAATGCATAGATCAAGTTTGGGAACCCACAGGCTGGATAACTTCAATCCTGAAGTATAAATAATACCTCTGGTAAAGTTAATTTGCAGTTCTGGGGGTTTTTTTGGTGAATGATATGAAACAGATTCTCAATTACGTTTTTAAAATATGCTACACCTATGACTGTCCAGCTATCAAAGTGTAATATTTTATTATTCTTACAGGACAGTAATGATGGTTAATTCTTAACCATTATAAATTCTTTTTTTTCTTGTGCAAATACATCAGGGAACTCTGATGTATTTGCACAAGAAAACCCACATAAACTGCTCTCCCGTTTTCCGTTTCTTGGGACCCCACAGGGGCTGGGAAGGCTACGCAGGCCCAGGGCAGCAACACCGGCTCTCTCTGCCCTGCGGGGCCCTGTGGCAGGCTCGGCCGCACTGAGGGAGCCCTCCTCGGTGGCCAGCTTTGCTCCTGCCCTCCCTGCCACCTTGCCCTTCTCCCTCTGCCCAGCGGTTGCCTCAGGCAGCACAACGTGGCTCTGGCAGCACCCACCACCCCTCTCGGCCCCAACCGCTGCCCACCTGCAGCCTCCCCCATTTCCTTGGCGTGTCCGCCCCAACTCCCTCATCGCCCTTGGTCTCAGCTCGGGGCTGGGGTGACCCTCTGCGCCCACCTGCATGGCTCCCCCAGGGCACCGCCTCTCCTCACGGAGGCCACTTCTGTGACCCGATGGCAGCAAGATGGCGGCGGCTGCCAGGGCAGGGCCGCCCTACCCGCACCGGTTCTAACGGCAGGCGGGCCCTGGCCGCTTGCCCCGTCAGTCCTGGGTTACTGCTGACAAAACTGATCCTGTTTAAAAATGTTTCAGAAAAAAACCCCCAAATCCAGAAAACAAACAAAAATACACAAAATCCAAACAAATGAAACGTCAAACGCGAGGCACTTTCTATCTGGGCTGCTTTAGGCCCTGGTTTGGTGCTGGGTGTGAAGACCCGCTTCCCTCCCTTGCCCTACAGCCATGGCCTGCTCATCCCAATGCCTGCCTGGGGGGAACGTGTCGCATGTGCGGTGTAAGGCAGTTGTGGGGAAAACATAAACAAACAACCTAATACAATACAATCTAACAAGGATTTTGTGGCAGAAGGTCACACGTTAGTTCTGACCAGGGGTCATATACAGCTGGATCCTCGGTTCACAAATAATTCGACTGGAGACGCAGCAAACTGTAGAGTAAAAACAAGTGGGTAGGAAGAGGAAAAGGACTTCTTAAGCTGGTTTCCACTTCTGAGGCCATCCATTTTCCCAGCTACCTTCTGAAGTTCAGCTGCTCATCCAAGCTTGCAGAAGCAGGAGCAGTAATGCTGAGGACAGTTCAAACCACGACCAGCCAATACAATGTTAAAAACAATAATCTGCTGACACACTGAATGATTAGTTACTTTCAACATGATTACAACCTCAACTTTGTATTTTAACACAGCCCAGGTGTGAAAAAGAACTCAGAGAGAGAAGCTAGGAAGATGGCAAGGCTAACTTGGTCTTTTGAGTAGAGTTTCTTTAAGTCTACATGAAAACCAGTGGAGTTTTCAAGTGAATCCTAATGCTGGAAGAATGTAAATAATGCAGTTAAGTCTTCTTCTGAATGAGAACCATACTGCATCTGTTTTCTTAATAGCTAAAAAAACCCCAGATGCCACTGTATTTCAGTTGAATTAAAGTCAAGATATTTCTTCAAAACATGCAACTTGTTCAATTTCCTTTTGTTAAGGGAATAGAGATTCTCTTTTTTTTTCCAGCCAATGAAACACTATTAACCTTAAGGGTTATTGAGGGCTGCCAACTCCTTTATCATCAATTTAGCTCTGTAGATCACCGGCAGAGCACTTATCTTGACCTTGCAGACTGCCAGAAGTCCACAGGCTACAGTGAAAGAAGTACAGGGGTAGAGAACATCATCCTGAAGAGTCACACCTTTTGTTTGGCCTGCCTAGATAAGCTATGATTTTAAAGACTGCACAAATCACTTGCAATATATTCTGAAAAAAATTCAATAGTCTACATTGCAAACATTCTCATTAAAACCACTCTCTAACTGAGTACCTTTATTTGTAAGGGAAAATAAATGTACCTAACGGTGTTGTTAGAGGCAATGTCTGTTGCATGCACACGCTGACTTTTTTACAGTTGTATTACACTCATTGTAAACATCACAACACTAGGAAACAGATAATTTTAGTATGCTTTTAATATAATCAGCAAAGAAACATTTGAATCCTTAATGGAATCTAATTTAAGAACATTTACATTCTAGTGATTTTTAATTGTACATTAGTAATGAGTAGTTTTTGTAAGGAAAACAGTATGTCCATGTACTCAGCATTCCTGCAGCATTAGTTCTAGGTCAGGAATCTAAAATCCTGAAAAATAAGAAAAACTTTTATTTGTTGGTACGATACAACACTAAATACTTAAAATATGATAGAGATGTAATATTTATTAGAAAACAGAGCATTATAATATTGGCATAGGGAAACTTTTCTGTATCTCTCCAAAGAATTGAATTATTTGAAATTAAATCCTGAAGTCTGTACTTACTTTCAGAGTGAGTTTCTTTTCTGTGTAAGAACAGAGGGATTACCCCCAGGATGTCAGTATGTATTTGACAAGTAGTTGAATCTGTTCTTCCTGACATACACTTATAATCATTGTAAACTTTCTAAACTGTTTACACTTCTGGGATATTTTCCATTTCTTGCTGCCTGAAACAGCTCTGAGTTCTCAGTTCTAGGAACTGAGTACCTGCAGCTTCTATTCACTTCACCTGAAGATCCATGAATTTAGCACATCTCTGAGAAGCTTGTCTGCAGAAATCTAAGTTGACAAAACAGTTAAAGGTTTTCTGAGACTACTCCTCAACATAAATATTGTGTCTTATTTGTATAAAAAAACCCCTAATTTAAATATAGATTGTGATTAAAAGCATTAAATAAATACCTCCTTAGCGAAAATCCACTGATCTCCTTCCATTGCGTGGCTGAAAGACAAATATCCAATAAGCGCTCTATAAAACCAACTGGTTTCAGTAACAAAGCCCCACCCAGCTTGGTGGCTATAGAAATTGGGAAATTTCTCAGCTCTGTCAACATCATCATCAGTAAAGATAAACCTGAGACCAGTTATTGTTTAATGTATATCCACCTCTGAAGGAGAATTACACAGCAAAAATTACTGTATACAGACTGAAAATTGAATTATGCCCATCTTGTATGATTTTATAAGGGGGAGAAAGCCACAAGAAGTCACTCTAAGAGACAATTATCCTTCATTTGTTTTTCATTTTCTTAAGATGTGCTTCCAGATTGTTGTTGTTATTGCATTATAAGTATTTGTTGTAATTAACAAAGAAATATATGTCACTCAATATTTTTGGTTTTAGACTGTGTTCTTTAACATAAGCAAGGAGGTTCTCCCTTTTCACCATGGTCATTTCAGAAATATTTTGCACTACAAAGGAACTTGATACAATGTCTACTAAAGCTGATAAAAAATCTCTTGCTGAGCTTAATAAGAATTTGCTTTTCACTCTGGCATCATGAATGCATCAATGTTAATATTACCCATAACTTTGGCCTGTCATAAGAACTCTAAAGGTCCAATCCTGATACATAAGAAATATAACTGTACAAACTTGCCTTCTTTTCATTAGCCACTTTCTTATTTAAATAGAAAAAAAAGATTAACCAAAATCAAGAGAATTATTATTAAGTTTGACTTGCCATCTTTAACTTGCTCAATTTTGCAAAAATGGAGTTACAAGGCTCTATGGCATCAAAGATGAACAGAGTAGTTCATTCTCATAAGAATTTCTGTTTCTAATCATACTGGTCAAAACACAAGGAAAACAGGAAGATCAGGCCCAGTATCTGTTTTGGTCCAGTATGTGAGCATGGCATTGTATTTGTATCACATGCAAACGTACCATATTGAACAATGCTTTAGAAGGATTGTCCAAGATGGCATATTTTATATAACTTCCTCTGAGAATTATATACATAATAACCAATGACTTTTAAGACATAGCATGATATCATGTATATACAGTCATTAAGATTTGTACAAAAACTTCCTACTATGCCTTTATTTTAATCAAAGAAAATGTCTGGAGCAGATCTCGAGTAGTCCTATATGGTGGGATGCTCTTACCGAAGAAAGTTTCCTCAGTCTCAGTAATTCTTATGATAATTTCCTGGGTTCTCCACTTTTCGGTTTGTAACATTCATCATGAAATGAAAAGAAAAAAAGTCGAAGAAACCATACCCTGTAGAAAAAGTAGCCTCTACTTTGAATCCCTCCAGGTCCTTGAAGTTCTTCCTGAAAAAAAGTATTTTAAATCATATCTGCTCTTGTAAATTAATCCATATAGAGAGGTTGTTTAAAAGTATTTCTTCAGTGCTACTATACATGCTTAAGGCATGCCTTATGTATATTTCTCCATGTCAGTAACAAGTTCACATTGTCATGTAGAAATAGCAGAAAACACATGAATGGGGGCCAAATTCCACCTCAAGTTTTGGCTCAGTTCAGATTGCTTTAGAATGGTCCTAGTAATGATGAACAGCCTTTGCCTTTGACTTTCCAGGTTTCATTACCCAGACACAACCAAAGTGTCTTCATGGTAGTGGAGTCACTACAGACAAAGTAGAGTTGGTCTTTGCATCTCGTAGGACAACACTGCAAAGCTTAAGTATCAGAAATGCTTGGGCTTCTCCCAGGAATGAGATCCCAGACTGTTCCCAGAGATGTATCATGATCACCCTTCTCAGATTAACTCCCAAAGAAAAGACCAGTGCTTATGGCATTCTATCCTGTCTGTGCTGCACACATTGAGAAACAACTGTCTACTGATCCATACAGCAAAGGGGAGGAACAAACGACGAAGAAAATAGAATTCCATTTAAATGTAACAAGTACAAAGCATGAAGTATTCAGTTGCTTTAATGAGACCTTCATGATTGAAGAACACATAAGCTTAATCACAGTATTTTCACTGCTTGTGTTAATACCAGGTATCTGAGTGAGGTGTCTGTCCTGCAGGTGGGGAGACAGGCCAGTTGAGAAACAGAATAGTTCAAATCTTGTGCTTACCAGAACATAAAATTTAGATGGAATTTATTTAGCAATTATGGTATTTCCCAATTAAAAACTGGGGTCATATGTTCTCTTGGGTAATGACCATAACCTGAGCTGTCATAGAAAGACATCACTTCATGCTCAATTCTAATTCTGTATGAATTGTGTAAAATAGGATGGCTCCCATCATTGTCAAACACAGGAGTAGCTTCAATCTGAGGGAAGCTTTCAAAGGAAGTAGGGTTTAAATTACATATCATTTTTCAGTTTTGATTTTGACTTCATCAGGTATACCATTATACCCAGTTTCTTTGCTGTACATAAAACATCTGGATGATTTTCATTTATATTGTCCATCTCATTCTAGCATTACCTGGTTTGAAATACCCATCTCAGATCTATAATCCATTCAATACTATAGCTTTTTATATTTAAAAAGGCTAAAAATTTATCTGCTAATGGAGTCTCGTACATTGCCATTGGAGTGTCATGATATTTATATTTTATTATTTTTCTACTCTTTCTATTCAATATGTGAACAAAAATAAAACCAGAAATTAAATAGGCAGCTGTTGAAAGTTAAGGAAATTGATCTAGAACATAGAAGGAATCAAGAATAGTTATTAATGTGGAATTGTGATTTATTTTACGGACTTCTGTCATGTTAATATGTCATTCTCTACTTACTACCAGACACCTATTGAAGAAGACTATGTAGTTTCCTTGCCTGATTTCATGTCAGAAGGTTGGTATTAGAAAACAACTGAAGCTAAAATCTGTCTTCATTGTAACTCTTACCTTCTAAACTTGCAAGGGTTTGGAGAAAAAATAACTATTACATGCTGTAGTGTACATGCATGTATATTCACAGACCTGCATGTATGTATGTATGCAGAAACATATGTATTCATGAAGAAGTATGTTTTTTTAGAGTTTAATTCCTGCCCTCTAAAAGTTTTCTTGTTCAATCTCTTAGATTAACTTGCCAACAAAGTGCTCTTGCTTCTTCTTAGATCATATGATATCAGCCAAGATGAAGCTCAAGAGGAATTAAATTAATGACAAAATCTGGTGTCAATCCAAACTGGGAAGGAAGAATAAATTTAATAAAGCATGTTTCCTCCTTCACACATCCACCTTTTCAATTCCTTGTCTGGTCAGGAAGAAAGGCAGGTGTGCTTATCTACAGCAGGTTCTGGTTTTCTTTCCAGTGTTAGGAAAAAAAAAAAAAAAAAAAAAAAATAGCAGCAAGCTAACCCTTCCTGAAGCATATTCTGTGACACCAGAGTCAGATAGTCCAACTAAAGGTGGGAAGCCCATGGGAACATGGGGGCTTCTGGCTCCATGGGGTATCAGAGTTCCTCTGCACATCTTAGGCAGGGTCACTCTGATCCTCTACTGGCTTTAAAGTTTACCTACGCCATTTCCCCATCAGCCCATCTGGTAGAGTCTCTTGGAAAGATAGATTTCAGGGAATAATTGTGCTACTTTTGTTATCCATGGCAGATTATTTCAGTATTTTCTTAGTTTTGTTATAAACTGGTATGGCCCTCAGCAATAACATTTAGAGAGGATTTTAAAGTCTTATACTAAAATACGCTGAAATCTGCCATATAAACAAATACGATAAGCATAATATGGATGGATTTCAAAAGACTTATTATGACTCTAAAATAAACAAGGTGCATGCAAAAATACCAAACCCAAAAGAGTCTGCAAAGGAAATTGATTCCATAAGATGTTAGCACTTTGTAAATATCTGGTGTTTATGCACTGTAGAGGAGTAAATAACACCTTTAACAAGTTGACTGGTATTCACAGCAGAAACTGAGAACAGGAAATCAAAAAAGTTGCTTTCTATAAAATTCAATTCAATTTAGAGCCATTTTCATTGTTTCCTTACATTTATATGAATATTTTAAAATGGCTGTATTCTGTAAGTGTTGGCCATGTCATTCCTTCATAATGTGTAACATCACGATTGCAAATTAAAGACTACGACTTATCACAGTGCGGAATGGTTGGAATTCTAACTGTTGCTATTTCCATGTACCGCTAGTTAAGAGTACAATAATGCAAGTAATAGGAGACAGATCTTTTAAAAAGTAGCCACTTGAAAAGATGACTAAGGAAACACATAATACTCATCATTATTCATTAATTTCTACTTTAAAAATCTGATGAAAATAAGGTACCTTACAAAAAGAAGCTTAATATAGCGTTTGCCTTTTGCCACAAAGTTTTATCAGCCTGCTCTGGGCTCATTCCCAAACACTATAGCATTTTTTTGTCTGTGTTTTTGATTTTCTTTGGAAGAAATATTTCCAAACACTAGCCTAAAAAAAGGTCTTTTTATATCAGTATACGTTTACACTTTATATCAGATAGCTAGTATACTTTTAAATTTTTTTTTCTAAGGGTTTGTAGAGTATGGACTTTGATGTTTCTTTGATGTAAAATAAGTGTTTGTCACATGATGGCTTGACAGCTCTTAAACAGAAACAATATATTAAATTTCATTTGTGAGTTGTTAGAAGTATAGTGACTCTATGTATAAAATAAAAGACACGTGATCTGACTGACACACTCTGTAGAGTTTGTTATTATTATTACTTGGAAAAATATCCTTATAGTTTCTTTTTTGAGCCCACTAAAAATAAAACTGCCATGAAGAGGCTGAAATATGTTGGAATATGCCAAATATGCTATGAATTTTAGGTTATTGTCTGTTAATTAATGTATTCTATTTCCATTAATTATGCCATCAACCTCAATAGAAGTAAATTCAAGATATTAAAGTATTCTAACAAAAGGACTTTATTGGATTTAAAAGTCAGTTTGTTTTCACTTACAGCAATTTTGTGTTCTTGCATTTACTCTTTCCTTCCCATTCTTTGTCTTGGTTGACATGTATATTCATTTAAAAACACAAAGAGCAATTCCAAGAATATTCTTTGCCAGTATATAGGGCCAATAGCGTAAATACCGTTCATGTCAATGTCTTCACAGAAGGCAAATGTTACCCTGTATTTTCCTTTCAGATGTGTAGTGGGTTAAAATTTTCATAACAATTTCAGTCCATGAGAAGATGTACCAACTCTTTAAATTCTTATATATGGCCAGGTTCTGTCACTGGATAAGAAAAATGTGATTCAGGGCATATAGTTGGGATCATGCAGTGATCCAAAGAGAGGGGTAGATAGTATTTCCAACCACAGCCACAACATGATGAAAGCTGACATACATCATTATAGGACTAAGAGTTCATTGAAAATTTGGGAGTTAATAGCACAGCCTTTTTCTGGATTAATAAAGGAAAAGTCCTACTTATAGGGATGCTACTACCTGAGTTTTAAGTATTCATACACCTAATTTAACTTGTGTATCAGTGAATATAAGGAATCATATCAATGAATCTAAGGAATAACCAAGCTGAAGTCAATGTAAACCAGGAAGAATCTGGGTCTTAGGTCTTGTTATACTTCATCATACAGGAATCTTTGGTATTCTTATAGAGGAAGATTCTTATGTATCAGACTGCATTTCTCTGTTCTCTCCATAGCTCCATTAAAGGGATGGACATTTCTATCTATCTGCTTTTTTATTTTTGAAATTTGAATTGCATTTGCAGCAAATATACCCAAATGTTATGATATTTTGGAAACAATGGAGCTATTCCTTTCTATGTAAAACTTTTGTTCCAAACCACACTATTTTTATATGGCAAAATAATGGCACAGAGAACTTTCTTGTCTGCACCTTAAGTTAAACAGTAAATTGCCTATAAATTACTTGGAAATTCGTAGCACTGTAAGTCATAATAATATATTTTTAAGGAGTAGATATGGTTTGAATTCCAAATGGAGGAATAAAAGACACCCCCCCTGGAAAATATAACTCAACTGAACTATAACAGTACAGATAAAATTTAATGTATTTTTCTTTTTATAAAAGAACTAGCAGATCCATTTTGACACACAGGCTTTGTGTTCTACCACTGTTCTGTTAGGCATACATTACTTCACTGGTTTTTGGTTTTAAATAATAAATATCAGCAGGATTATTTTTCACTGATTTAAGAATATAAAAACCTCACATTTCAAATGAAAATACACTAGTGTGATATTAAATCTTGAAAATAAAAGTGTTATGAGCAGAAAGGTCTACAAGGACATTTTTAGAAGAGCTAATGAATCACCAAGTGTGAGAATGCAAACATGCAGAGTTTAAGATTACATACGTCCATTTTGTATCTCTTCAGTCTTCTCTCATTAAGCTGGGGAACAAGTTGCAGCAAAGGATGCAGGACAGACGACTGAGAGGACACGAACACAGACAAATGAGCAACAATGAAATTCGGGCCTTATGATGCAAAAAAAGTTTCTTCCTGCAGTATTGGCTTATGGACCAAACGTGCACCAAAAAAAGGACTGAAGATGTTAATTGAGAATTTTTTTTTTTAACATTCTGACTTGACAACAAAGAGGTGTGAACATTTAGATTTACACTATGAATGTGACTCACAGGGTGATAGAGGGAAAAAGCTATGCGTCCTCACCTTTACTCATTGAAAGTTCAGAACTCTTTACAGACTTCTTGCCCAGGCAATTGCAATTATTCAGACTTTGATGAGCCTCTGTGAGTGGTACAAAGAATATTTCTATACAATACTCCTGCTAACATTTCTATCATTATCTACTATGGAAGTTAGCAGCTTCAATCTCCATTGTACTGAAAAGTTCGTTTTACTTCAAAATAATTTAAATCGCAGCCAGAATTTTTTTTTTTTTTTTTTTTTCTAGAAAACTGTGTGCAAGAGGGATCCATTCTCAAGTAAAATGTGTGACCATGGCACTGGTCACTCTACCTAAAAGACAAGCCTCAGTTGTGAAATTCCTTATGTTCAACAAGACTATGCTTGCAGACAGCCTGGTTAAGCACAGTGGCATTGTGTGCAGCTTAAGTCCCCCCCAGCAAAACACAACCATGTGGGCTTGTGGAGAGAGGTCCACAGCCAGAAATGAAGTAGAAAACCCTGTGTTCCATCAACCAATTTAAAACTTCAACTCATGTAAAGGTAATTTTAAAAATAATGCATTTTTGATACAATAATTCTTAGAAAAGTAATATAATAAAGAGAATTATAATATATGGAATAACTAGAGTTAACAAAGAGAATTTTAATATATGGAATAACTAGAGTTACCAAAGCACTGAGGTACTTAATAGGCAAAATGAACTTGCCTACTTGGAGCCAATTTTGCACTGTCTGCCTAAGGTGGGCAATGTGGCATCATAATAGCTAAAAAAAGTAGTCTGATGTGTAGCGGAGGAGTTAAAGGGCATCCCAGCTGCCCGCTTGGGCTCTGTCTTGCAGTCAGTAGAGAGAGGTTGATAAAGCCAAAGAATAATGGATCTCACCTAAGTTAGTATCTCTGAGACCTGGGCTAGAAAATAGTCACCTGAAAAGCTAAACCAGAAGTGAGAAATCACTGGGGGCAGGCAGGGGCAAAAGTATTCAGGACGGGGACAAAGGGGGATGCAGTAACCTCTTAAACAGGAGCAGCAGCAGCAGAAATAGCTTCTTTCACTGTGCCCTGATTACAATTAAAATCTCCAGAGCACCTCTATCATGAAAACACTATCATGAAACCCCAATATCATCAATATCACTTTCTAGGAAATATACCAGACATTTCTGAAGAAATGTAAAGAACAAGGCAAAAATGAACATTAACATATATGAATGATTGTTAAGAAATGAGAAAAAATGAATATGTTTGACTTTCTCAAAATCCTATCTTGCACAGAAAAAACACATAGATGCACAGAAATAACAGATTATGTTTGCACTTCAAAAGCAAGAATGTATCACACATAGTTTGGTTTATGAGAACATTTTTATAGCAAGAACACTCAGCTACTTTTAAAATCATATTTTTCATTTAAAATATAATCCAAAGTCTGAGTGGGACTTAAATACTATTTTGCCTGATACATATTTATGACATGCACAACTAAATATATACAATTTCATTCATAATTAATAAAAATTCATTAAGAGTTCCTGGTATTTATAGTCACGTTCTCAGCTTCTAGAAATCCATATTATTTCACTGCATATGTCATGTTCCAGTACCAGAAATCAGCACATGATCTTATTCTTAAATGTTGTAACTAAAAGATTAAGATGAAGTTGGGATTCTATGAGTGTTTGGTTGGGTTTTTTGCACACTTGGACAGTATTGGTGACCGTTGCCCATGTTATTAAACACATTCTATATCTTAAACACAAAACTGCCAGTTCTGAGCTTGCTATGCAGTTGGAGAGACTACTGCAAAAAGGAACATTGCCTTGCTTTTACATACAAGCACACGTGTACTCACAAGGAGGTGCTATGCCACTTACCACGATGTCTGAGTTGCCTGAGTCATGAGTCTTAGAATAATGAAATAAGAACTGTTCAAAAAAATTAAAAGTGGGGTTTTACTACAGAACAGGACAAGGGTGTTACGATTTTCTTGACAATTTTAGTGTGATCATAAAACGTACATAGAAATCTTACCCTTTTGGTGTTGTCTTTTTCATCTAAACCCTGTAAGAATAATAATCAGTAGAGAAGCTTTTATTTGTTTAAAAAAAGAGCAATAGGCAATTTTGATTACATTATAAACTTTTCAGTGGTGGATTGGAATATCATCCTTCCTTGACAGATATACTGCATGTCTTTGCTTATCAATGTAACTACTCTCTTCAAACTCTGTAGAGAGCATTGGTTACTCACCACTAAAAGAGTAGATGGGTTTAGCAGATGCTCCTTTGTATATCCCTAGACTCTCATAAGTAAATTTCTGTCTCCATTGAGAGCTCATCATTTTTCTAATCTAGAACAATAAAACCACCTGAAACCTTATATCCAACCTGGAGATTATTTTCAAAACACTGGAGTCTCCTAACCTAACACTTTAAGAGGTGTTAGGTTAGGACACATAGCATTTCAGACTAAGAAATGATAGTATTACTTCCAGCACTGAGTGACACTTCAGATACTGGATCCTAAGAATTCATTGTAGACACTGGCACACTGAGAGATCAGGCTTCAGAAATGCTAAGTAGTCTTTTGTGTGTGTTACCTGTGGTTTCTGGAGAAATCCCATGATCAGAAAACAAAGTTCTTCCAGCGCACTGGACGCCTAATGCAAAGAAAACATGAACTCAGGCATCACTCTTCCAATCCTACTGCATGTAACAAATAGTAACAACATAATAAAGTAACCTCTGTCTGACTCACCTGAGACTGAGAATCTGTGGACAGGTAGGCAGAACATGCATTGTCTATCTGTAAGAGTTCACACAGTCCTTTTTTAAGAAGTCAGATTAATAAAAATAAGTGAAAGGTATATTTTCAAAAATAGTTCAGTGCAGCCAAAAGTATGGCAAGCTTGCCCACCATAAGGAATTCTTATAGGTACATTCATGAAATAGTTTGTATTCAAGGGGAAAAAAAGCCCTTAACTAAATAAACAAATTTATACTTGTTTGATCACAACACACACATACATACCTGGGTCCTTTACTCTCTTACTCCACTCACATCCCTTCTCACCCACAGCCTTCTCAGACTAAGTCGTATTTTTAAATTATTATTTTAACCATCTGGGGTATGGACTATGAACTCACTAAACTCAGCTAAAGCAAGTGATTCAAAGAGCAGTCCTCAAACAACACTACTGCAACTGGATTCTACGATCCCTGCAGGTGCATGACACACACATCACTTGAGTGATTATGATGTGTGCCAGCACACCTTATGCATGCCAGTCAATTTGTGTGAGTCACCAAGCAGCCAATATCCAAGGGTTTTACTGATTTTCTTTTTTTTTTTTTTTTGGCAAATGAGGAGCCTTACAAGGTTTTTTTAAAGGAGGTGGTTCCTAAATCACAATGTTAGTAGGAGATATATTCAATACATTTCAAAGGATCTAAACTCAAAGAGCACTGTGGAAGAAGTCTTTGGTGTTGAACTTAGACATGTCAGCACAGAATGGAATGTTACACACATAGACACAAAACAAAACAAATCCACAAACCAAACCAAGAAGCCCCAACCACCCACCAGCCATTTCATCTGGATAGAAACAAATGTCCATTTAGCTCTGCATCTTATCTCCAAAAATGGCCACACATTGGCACCCAGGGAAGAGCCTAAGAAGAGACCAGTAGTCTAGTAAAAACCATGCTCTCCAGCCACAGTGGATTTCTGTGATGTGAATTTGACCAATGTCTATCAGAACCAATGTAAACTTTTAGCACCCACAATGTCCTGTGGTAAGGGTTTCCTAAACACTGTGTGAAATACCACTTCCATTTGTCTTGATCTTGGAAGAAGTAATGAATAAGTGATTTCTACCCATTGTCTCCCTTCTGTTCATGACCTTGTGTAGACAATTAATCACATCCTCTTTCTGTTGTCTCTCTTCCAAGATGAAAGAATCCCATACTACTGACTCATTTTTAGCAGAGTTATTAATCAAAGAGGGAGAAGAAATGGAATAAAGGACATTTGAATTCATGAAAATAATATTACCAGTGCTGAAACTCGAAGTATTCTGTAAGGAAAATAAAAAATCTCCAGTACTCCAACTGAAGCTGCACATTTTAATAATAATGAAAAAAAGAGACTTAACTTTTCGTTATATAATTTTAAAATTGTATCAATAGTGACCTGCATTGGTATGCACCATTTCTTCCATTGAATATTTAATACTGTTTATCTAGATGCCAAAAAACTTTGCCAATCATCTAGTTCATAGACTGCATAAAAGAGTTGTTTTTTTTTTTAAATAAAGAGTAAACAATGCAATGGATCTTATGATTTTGTTATAGGCAAAAAGGCCTAAACAGCACTCTTTGGCAATGAAAACATTAAGTGAAAAAAAGCAATAAACAAATAATGCATATCTGAGTACTTTGAGACAAAAGATGATTCATTTCTCTAGAGGCAATCTATGAGAAAACATTAGCAGAGACAGTGGGAAAGCTAATAGCTCACAGAATTCCCTTTTCAAATAATTTTTGTTGGTAACACATCCTCCCATTCTCTTTTCCCTTCATCCTGCATTTGTTTGTCTCTGGGTATATTAGTTCAGCTTCAATACTTCCAGAGTAAGAAAACATGGAGGGAGAAATCAGCAGTGAAGGAGATAAACTAAGCTGAAGTCATTTTGGAAGCCTACATTAAAAATTTGCTGTTTCTTCTTGTTGAGGGATTTTTGTTGGGGTTTTTTTATTGGTGTATTTGCTTGTTTTGTAGCTGGAGGTGACTGTTAAAGAACCACCATAATTTGGTAGCAGGACAAGCCAGACACTGCTTTGTGTTTGACACAATGCAAGGCAAGGTCAAGGTATCTCTCAGCCAAAACCTGCATGGACAAAGCCAGGGCTGAGGAAAAGCCACAGTTTCTGTAAATCCCTTTTTAAAAAGATTAAAATGTAATAGTTTCTATCATCCTTGAAGTATCTTCTCAGTAATTTGCTCTCCTATCTCTGAAATGTGGCCTGAGGGTGGGAGCTTGTGAGTTGCCTGGGCTTGGTTAAATAATATAAAAAACCAAAAGGATGTGAGAGACAAGTAAAGGAGCACAATACTGAGTTACAAAGTTCCTGTATTTATAAACTCAGAGTCATTCCTGGAAAATACTAGGTTCATTTAGAGGCAGGGCTTCTCCTGAATGATCCACTAATTAAGTAACAAACAGGGAAGAACTGATTCTTTTCACTCCAAGAAACGCTGGTGAACGGGTATGATTCTGTAATCAGGTTGAAATAGCTATGCATCTAATTCTCTTTCCTTAGACCCTCTCCAGTCCTGCATTATTCTTGCTACAATAGTAAGTTTTATATTGCTTATATTATGAAATTTTACACATGGAATTTAGTTTCTTATGCATACTTTTTTGTTCACTGAAATCAACAGGAACTTTGCCTCCAGTTGCCATAGGGACAAATCCTGTGTTACAAATAGCAAATCTTAGCAATAAATGCAGAAACGTATAAAACAGCATTTTTCAATCCAGAATGTAAATAACTAATTTTCACGAACTCCTTAAAGCTATCAGGACCTTACTTCCCAAGAGACCACTTTTTGCCAGGAGATAAATATCACCAGGGCTTGTTCAAGTGCCAGTCTAGAGATATGTTAGTGTTTGAGTCAACGCTTCCAAAATGAACTAAGGGGAGCTGATAGTTAAGGGAAGTGTCTGCTCAATAGGAAGAAATTTACTCTCTGCATCTGTAGCCCTGGTGAGTCACTTGCTTTGTAATGTTATCAGAAGCTACAAAATTAAACATCAACAGAATACTTGAAGGTTACAGCAATGCCAGTGCATGTGAGTTGCAGGCTAAACCCTCTCTGCGTGTTATGGCCCTGCCACTCCATCTGTTCAAAAAGGGAAGGGAAGAGCCCATGTTAACACAGGTGTCATATCCTAGAGCCAAAACAAATAACATTCATTTCAAAGATGAGAGTGGAATTTATGATAGCGATCAGTACCAAAATGTTAACCAAATGTTTACCTAATAAATTGAGAGGCTAGGGTAGGATTAAACACAGTGTCCCAGCCCTGTGTGCAGAACAGAAGCAAGAGGTAAGATTGGATTAATTGAAACAATTACTGCATATTGTGTACAGACTACTAAAAAACCAGATTGAACACTACGTTTCATCCAGGGACAGTGACTGCCTGGTCACTGAGTTGCCTGACAACTGTTATCAAACGTAGCTCTCCATTGAGCCAAGACAGTCTTTTCCCTGAATGACATCTCAACACCCAGCCTCAACATCCTCCTGGAGCAACTGTTCAGAAAATCAGGAAAATAAGATGTTTCACCTCTTCACTGATGTCAGGATAAGAGATGTACAGGAGAAGCAGGACTGGAAGGAGAAGCACCTGAACTCTGTGCAAGAGAAATACTGGAGAGTGAGGTGTGACTATGGGAAAGATGGGCACAGAAGAAACGCAGTGTACCGTACAGCAGTGTGCAGATAATGCTTACCTCTTTCCACAGCTCCAAATCCTGATCTGCCTTGAGTGCTTCAGATGGCATCGGTGCACCTGGAAGCACAAACCATGCTTAGCAATGCTGTACAGCAAAGGTCATTTTTATAAGTAACCCATGTCAGTGATTTAAATAAAAACTCTGAACACAATATGATACCTAGCACATTTATCATTGTCCACACTATTATTTTATCTGGCGGTATATTTCTAATAATTATGTATTATCAGAGTCTCTGTAAATAATAGAGATGAGCGTCACTGAATTGTGAGTACACTAGAGACCACACAAGCATATCAATGTGGGGATGTGTTGTAACTCACCTGGGATGGAGATTGGTGCTTTATCTGTACAGTCCTAGCACTGCAGGAAACTCCACGAAGTCATCTAATTTATCCCCCTGCCCAAAGCTGCTGCCCATGAGCCATGCCTGACCAGTTTATACACTGTTCTTAAAGACCTCAGATTAATAGAGGTTTTATAACCTCCCAAACAGTCTATAGTTACCTGTGGTCACCTTTTTTTTTCCAAATATTTGAACCAAATTAAACAAACAAGAGGTGAAGATAGACTTAGCCAGAATGGCCAGGTGAGCAGGGTATGAATACCCACCATCCCGGTTTGTTTTACATGTACCACTAATAACAATCATTGCAACAGTAGTTAGTTCCAGGCATTAAGGGGTGGATATCAAAACCACATTTTTGTACTGGCACAGACCTAAGGTGGCTAATTATTCTGGATGCTTGTTTTCCCCCCCAAAAAAAAGAATTAGAGTGGCTCTCAATTTCACACTATGTAGAAGTGGGACATTTTTGAAATCTCTGAGATGTTCACATAACAAGAAAACTGCTTTCCAATGAAAAATTTGCTTTTTTGGATGTTTGTTTCAGTTCAAGGAAAAACACCAAATGAATTATAGGTGCTACAATCCTCTAACTTTGTTTTCTATTCTTAAATTAGTATCTTCAAATTGGAGTATTGTCTGGGACTGGTACCCTGGTTGCCAAGAGTGGAACTGGGCATCACTTCAAATTAACACACCTTCCCCATTAAACCTTTGCCTGCCTGTCTCTGAACACTGCTTCTGCCATTATTTGGTTCCTGAGGCTTTCCAGGGGGAGCAGAAGAAATCCAATAGCCTGTAAAGCTTAGGGAAGCAGGCAAGAAAGCCTGAATATTACAGCTTGCTTTTTCTTTTTTTTTTGCCTGGAGCATAAACTTTTGGACAGAGGAGATGCGATTATTTCACTAGCTCATGAGTTTCCTTAACCACAAGTTTATGCACAAAACTCTTATTTCATGTGCAGTGCTGTCTGTTTTGTGCTCACAGCTAGGACTGTGTGCCCCCCAAAGCCGAGCGGTGTCCCTCCATCACCCCATCCAGAACAGTGCTGCAGCCCTTAGGGACTTCAATCATTTACGCACTTATTTACCCACAACGGCACACACAGGGAAACAATAAGTTATCTTGCAATATACACAAAATACCCATGGCGGGGGGAAGAGTGCTACTGAGGAAAGCAATCCTATTCAAAAGGAACATATAGGAGGAAATCTTCCTACAAAATTGACAGTTCGTGATATATTTGTTCTCTTATCCTTCAGTTCTGTCAACTTCTAAAAACTCAGCTTCTTCCAAGGCAGCAGAATGCCAGGTGCACAACTTAAGTCACTTTTCAACCTGGGATTCAATTCTTAAATCTTCTCTTTCCTTGCACTGCTCTCCCTACACAAGCTCCTAGCAATCATTTCTGTAAGAGCAATGATGAAATACTGTGCCCCGTTGCTCTTCCTTGCCCTCCTTTTCCTTTCCTCCCCTCTTCTACATCTCCAGAATTTAATTTTAACAGAATATTCAGTATACTGTACTTAGATTTCTTTGATTCTTGATATCAAAAAACCCACAACAAATCAGAACAAAAACTCCTGCTGAAAGTAACTCACGCACATACAATACAAAGAAAACAGAACTATTCCTTGCACAGCAACTTATTTTGTAAGGTGAGTTCACAAGGTATAAGTGGTTAATCTGTCTGGAGTGAAAAAAATAGAATAGAAAAGAGAGTATGCTTTGTTAAAAAGCCCATTAGCTGTGCTCATTTCACAAGCACTCCCTGCTACAAAAATAGCAACTTTCAGGTGTAAGACAACATTTCAAATTAAATCAAGATAATCAAGCTCTCTGCCTAAAGCAACTCAGCGGCTCCATCCTCTCCCACCTAACCCCACCCCCAGGGATTCCTCACGCAATAAATATTGCTTCAGGTTGGGCTAAGTGACTTCCAGAGGGTCCTAAATTTTCCTACAATTCTGTGATAAGTCTCGTTTATCTTTTCTTAGCTTTTAAATCAGAGTGAATTATATTGAAAACGAAATCGCTTTTAAGAAAAGCCACTCCCCCAGGTTGCTGGAGTGTAGGTTTGCCTGGACAGGGCAATCCTGCCGGGATACACGAGGAAGCCCCCCAAAAGCAACCCCTGGAACCGTGCCCAGCAGCTGCAACCTCCTGCCCGTCTCTGCATCTCACCCAGCCCCGCACCTGATCCCTGGTCCCAACGCTACACCTGGTCCCCTGGTCCCAACGCTGCACCTGGTCCCAGCCCCACATGTGATCCCTGGTCCCAACGCCGCACCTGGTCCCCTGGTCCCAACGCTGCACCTGGTCCCCTGGTCCCAACGCTGCACCTGGTCCCCTGGTCCCAACGCCGCACCTGGTCCCAGCCCCGCACCTGACCCCTGATCCCAGCCCCGCACCTGATCCCCTGATCCCAGCCCCGCACCTGACCCCTGATCCCAGCCCCGCACCTGATCCCCTGGTCCCAGCCCCGCACCTGATCCCCTGATCCCAGCCCCGCACCTGATCCCCTGGTCCCAGCCCCGCACCTGACCCCTGATCCCAGCCCCGCACCTGATCCCCTGGTCCCAGCCCCGCACCTGATCCCCTGATCCCAGCCCCGCACCTGATCCCCTGGTCCCAGCCCCGCACCTGACCCCTCATCCCAGCCCCGCACCTGATCCCCTGATCCCAGCCCCGCACCTAATCCCTGGTCCCAGCCCCGCACCTGACCCCTGATCCCAGCCCCGCACCTGATCCCCTGATCCCAGCCCCGCACCTGACCCCTGATCCCAGCCCCGCACCTGATCCCCTGGTCCCAGCCCCGCACCTCATCCCCTGATCCCAGCCCCGCACCTGACCCCTGATCCCAGCCCCGCACCTCATCCCCTGATCCCAGCCCCGCACCTGATCCCCTGATCCCAGCCCCGCACCTGATCCCTGATCCCGGCCCCGCACCTGATGCCCTGGTCCCGGCCCAGCTCGGCGGCGGCAGGCAGGCAGCGCCTCACTGTGCAGCCCCCTCGCAAGGCTGGCAGGCTGCTGGGGTCACATCCCCCCCCAAAAAAACCCAGTATTGCAGGGCTGGCAGCGCAGGAGGGGGTTGCGAGGGGGATGCTCCTCACCTTTGCAAGCAGACATGGAGGAGGCGAGGAGGAGGAGGAGGAGGAGCAGCGGGGACCCCGGCAGCGCCGCGCCGTCCCCTGCCTTCCTCAGGCAGCGCTGGGGGGTGGCTGCGGGGGGCTGCTGGTGGCAGGGGTTTCCCATGGCCGCGGTGTCCCCTGCGCTGCCTCCCTGCCAGCCGCGCTTCTGGGCATGCCCTCGCTCCCTCCCCAAACTTTTTAAATCTCCCTGACACGTGGACGAGCATCAGCCTGACTCGGGGAGGGCGCGTCAGACGCGCCCTGCCCACCCTGCCCACCCTGCCCGCCCTGCTCAGCCTGCCCAAACTGCCCACCCTGCCCAAACTGCCCGCTGCCCCACCGGCCCCCCCGGGGCCAGAGCCCGCACCTCCTCCGCGGGCAGCTGCCGACCCAGCCCCACTCCCCCCGGGGGGCAGATCCACGGGTAACCCTTGCTGGGGTGGTGGGTGCCCCTGCTTGGGAGCGAGGCGAGGGGCTGGGCAGGCTCCAGGTCCTTTATTACACCCCCTTTTTGGGAAAAATCCATGTTTTAAAAAACACATGCAAACCACCCTGAGCCCTGATGGCAGCTGTGATGGCTGGCGCAAAAGGTGCTGCTTCTCCCTTGGCGTGCTCTGCGGTTCAGAGCGACGGCGTGCGGGTGGCAAAGACACTGTCTGATACCAGCGAGGAGGGGACAAGCAGCGTGATTTAAGATGGGGAGATCTCGCACAGATTTGCCCCCAACTAGCTGAACCTGGGAGTTAAAAACTCATTGAGTTTGCACGTGGGAGAGGCCGTCAGTGGCTGGGATGTGGGGGGCTGAGGATGTGCACCCACCTGCCCCGGCACCCGCCGATTGCTGGGTTTTCTGGAAGGACCCCCCAGCTGCAGGGGTGTCACCGATTCCTGACTTTCCCCATGCCTGAAATACACACACACAAATGCCACACCATGAAACAGAACTCGGTAATATGGTGATATTTGCGGATTAAGATCCTAATACGGTGCTTAGCAAGGCATTTTACTTAAGCTACAGCTGCAGACCCTGTTCCCAGTTGTTATTTATGCCTGTAAATAGCCAAGGCAACTACATTGTAAGATATTCAAATGCACACAGCCCCCAAATCTGTAAAGACACTTGGGCAGCTTAGTCCAGCCACCCCTGAAACACAGCAAGCCCTGGCTTACCAGACGTGCTAGCAGAGCCTGCGGGTGCCCGAGCCACCCAACCATGCCCACTCCCAGCAGGACCCTCGGGCTGGCGCTGAGCTGCTCCTCACGCCCAGCCCAGCAGCCAGGGTCTGGCTTTCTCCAAAGGCACGTGTCTGACTGTCTCTGCTCCCTCACCAGTTCCTCCAGGAAGATCCTGTCCAGCTGAGGTGCAGCTCCAACACTGAGACGCTACGGGGGTGCATTTCAGGGCGGCATCTCCCAATTTCATGTAGCTTTATGATTTATTTCCCATTTTTTTCCATTCACACCTATCTTCTTGCTTGGTTGCTTTTTTCTGACTTTCAAAGAAAATGTTACATCACAGTCCAGCAATGAGACAGTGGTACGATATTAGAGATTGCTATCTTCCAAAACAGTTCTTTTTGACCATTTCAGTGGGTTTTGACTGGGGAATGAATGATGGGTGGTGGAGTAAAGCTGCCTGACAAGAGCGGTAGGTGTTACTGTGAAACAAAAGACAACTTTGATTTATAACCATAGCATTGCTGTCTGTTCTTTGCTCTTAACCTTATCAGTCATATGTGCTACAAATTGCATGCTGCCACCGTGAACGCTTTCACAGGCCATCAAAATTTCAAAAGCTTTGCGAAGCAGCATGCTAAGATGCTGTAAAATTCTCATACTAATAGAAGGATCTTCTCTGTCAGATTCGTTAGCAAAGTTTTCCTTAATATGACTGGGGACAGATTTAATCCTTGTGTCAATGGAAAGCAAGTACATAAATTAAAGAAGCCTGTGTTTTGTATGTATTATTGTATTTATATCTACCTAATTAAAAGAGTTGTTTTAAAACAATCCAAATTGAGGAATTGCATTTGGTTCTGGTTTCTGTTAATAAAACCAGAAGACTTTTATTTAGAAGACATTATCATAAATGGGAAGTCATCAGCGCTGAAAGGTATCTGCCTCATCTATCTTGATTCAAATACATGAATCAGTGTCCTGAGCCTTGGCCTGAGGAAGGATTTAATTTGTTACGCATTTTAATTAATACCTTCTTGTTAAATACGTAATACATTGTGAAATAAAATACAGTATTTTATAAGTTGAGAGTTAAATACCTGTAAATATTCTACACCCATTGAATGGTACAGTGTTTTAAGAATAGTGAAAAAAAATATACATCTTGAATTAAACGTTATTTTCAGTTGAAAGAGCTCTGATTAGCCCAGAAATTGCATTTTTGTGGTATCTGTTTTAACACTGCAGACTAAACAATTTTGCTGAGTCCACTTGCCCAAAAACACATTAAAAGGGATTTTGAAGATGATGAGAAAAATTTCCAGGTAGAAAAGTTCTGATCCTCCATTTACCAGAAAATAAAATTTAATACTTCCCTCTATGCTTGGATTTGTATTGCTCTGTAATCTTCCATCTGCAAAAGCAGTAACCGTTACACATGCAATCCTGTTTGCACCCTGAGTTACATTATCTGAATCCTAGCAGGCTACAGTCTTCCAGTACTTCCAACCCAGTATGAACTACATTTCTTTTTAGACTATGCCTTTTTACTAAGAGCGGCAAATAGTTTCATGTTTCCTGATATATGGGTAAGGTAAACTGATTTGGGCATAACTGTGATCCTCCTAATTGTATACTAGGCAAAACAATATGACTTTTAGCAAAAATGTATATTTGCATTAAGCCCAAACTCAAGTTTATATGAAGACAATATTTCTACTGAAATCTCTGCAAATTTTGGCAGAGCAAGTTCTCCAAGCTTGAATCTCAGTTTATAGGAAGTTTACATAGCTTATGATGGCCACTTTTACACAAGGGACTCACTGATATGCAAGTGAGCATTCTTGTAAACAGGAGAAAAAATACATCTTCCTCTATTGTGTCTGTTTTTGTTTTGTGTAATTGCTTGATGAAATTAATGTTACACTATTGCAGGAACAAAGCACATCCTCATTAAGCGAATAGCTTGGAGGATGTTTTGGATGCTGTAATTAGCTGTTTTGAAATATTTATGTTCTTCCTAATGTTGCTTGAATAAATGTTAATTATGGCTAGTGGAAAGGAAATCAAACAGCTGAGTATGTGAAACCATCATCTTCTCTGTCTTCAGAGAAGGCAAGGTCAGGAGGTACGTCACTGAATCCACTCTCTTGCTGCGTGCACGCACACACAGCCTGTGAGGAGGTCAATGCATACTGTTTTGTTCTATGACTGTAATAAAAATGATGAGAAATCATTCCACCTGCATCTGAACTTAAGCACTAAGACAGTTTTTATCCGTATGGCACTTTCTTCACCAAAATGTTCCAAACTTACTGGAGAGTGCTTGAGATGGGTCAGTGTGTGCAAGCATACTGATCTCTTTCACAGCTTCAGATGGGTACATTAATATCTTTCCTCCTTCTGTGGAATGAACAAGTTGCATACATAGATTTTCTTCTGACTTGTTTATGTTCTGGAGAATTAAACTTTGGGGAGGCAAGTCTCAATAATCAATTGATACCTGCTCAGATATTGCACTTCTTCAAGGTATTCTCTCTCTATATTACTGACTAATAATGCACAGGAAGCTTGTATCAGAACAGAAAAAGATCCATGAAGAAAAGTCACTGGAGAGTCAATTCAAGAATCAGCATCTCTGAATGGGCTTTTATTAGTGTTGACTTAACCCAAAAAGATATTCACTTAGTAGAAGTCTTTAGGGATATCTCCCTATAAATAGGAAACATGACAGGTCCTGCATTTTCACAGAATAACCTTTTCTTATTTTATCCAAGATAATGCCTCAGCTCTTCCTTTATGAATAAGTAAAATTTAAATGACACTAGGAGCCTCTAATGAACTAGTGAGGGGAACTTGTCTGAACTACTGGAAATGAGCACAGAAACCCCAGCCCCTGGGCTGAGGGAGGCTCCACTAGGCAACAGCGATGGGACTGATTGCAGCAAAAGTTCAGGCCTCTCTGCAAAAGTCCCAGAATGTTTTGTATAAAAGGTCCTTGCATAAAAGAGAGATGGCTGAGCCCTTTAATGACTAAAGAAAATTTGCTCAACAGGCGACACTGACCGAATGCAGCAAAAACACAATAATCTTTCCAAAATAGTGGGTACCTGTTTAAATCAGGGCTGAATTTGGCTCACTGTGTACAGTGAGGCTGAAGTCTCCTGTTCACAGACACACAGCATGGGCACAAACTGCGTAGTTCCTCATTCCTTTAGCTTGCAAGGAATCCTTAGATGTAAAACAGGAGATCTCTGAATTTCATCTCTGCATTGTTTGTAGTCTCAGCAGAAAGATCAATGTTCCTATGTGAAAAGTAATACACGTGGAACAAAATCACCCTTACTGTACCTATGCAGCAATAGGCAGTATACTAGCTACCGTCATGTAGAAAAGAGGAATCACCATGGGTGTCTCTACATGGACACCAGCTGGCTTCGTAGTGAAGTTAAAAAAAGTGGAATGGGATTTTATGAATCACTAAGAAAGAAGTACTACTACTACTATTGTAATGATAAAGACATGGAAAAAAAAAAAAAGAGAGAGAAAAACCTCCAGATAAAAAACATTACTCAGCCTTTGCACAAGCCCCTAGTGCTTCCACATGTGGATTACTGCAATTACAATCCCATTTTTCCTTCCACATGAAAATGCAGAGAATTGTATTAAGTTCAGTGCGTGCTAAGTTTGACAAGACTGCGACTCTTCAGTGTGGAAAGCTAAAACTTAGAGAGGGATACAATATAGATCTATAAACATATATGCAGAGAAGAACAATGTGAAAAAAGTTGAAGAATTACTTTTAACTAATTCTTAGCATATGACCTGGAAGCCATGACTCCATATCTCATTTATTATATCCTGAGGTGTTTCTGAGTCAGTCCCATGGAAATAAAAAGCTCTGCCTTCCATTAGACATCCCTTGCCTAGTCCATGATATTTAATGTCCATCGCTGGAGTAGGCAGATTTTGTAAGAAATACACTCAGCAGAAGTGTGTAATTTTCACAGACTTACATTTGTTTTAGTGGTGGAACTGGTTGCAGATGATAAATATTTTCCACCCCATTTACACCATTTCACAATTTTTCCACTGACATTCCTCATTAATTGTATAAAAAACATGGGACTTGAAACAAAACGGTTTATTTGTTTTATGAAGTCCTGATGATTGTACAAAAAAAGCTAAAGAAAAGCAATAATCCATAATAATAATTCAATATTATTCAATTGACTTCAATATAATTCAATTAATAATAATAGAAAGAAAAGCAATAATCATCTAATATCATTACTACATAAGAGGTGTTGTTTGAAAACAGGCTCATTTTCATGATACTTCCATCTCACTTTTCTCTAATACACACCAAAGCACATCAACAGCTGTGATGATAGTTTTAAAAACAGGGTGATTAGATGTACCTGGGGAAACAGGATTTTGAGCACCCTGTTGATTGTTGACAATTAATAAAACAATAAAAACTCAATATTGCTTTCAAAATCTACAGGTTTTATAACTAAAAAGACCTTAAGCAAGAAAGAAAAGAAGTGAAGGTGGATGACTACTGACACTTAGAAAATATCATCCTGCCTTCCACACGGCTGTGAGCTGTGTTGATTTTACAATGGGATAATTTCTTTTTTAAAGAGAGACAGGCTAATGCTGCGACCTAGCAATGGCTTATTCACAATTTATTCACAATATGTACATAAATCCAGCGAGAAGGAAGGCATCCTGGAAATTTTGCTTATAAAACTCTAATATATTTTGCCAAAAGTTTTGAAGTCCCAGTGGCTTCAGAAAAAATTACAATCCAGGGATGAATTTGATACATTGTCTAAACTCTTATATTTCTCTGGGGGGAAAAAAAAAAAAGATGATGAAGGGATGTAAACAACACTTTTGAATGTTTCCCTTTATTTTTTAACCTTAGCTGAGAACATTCACAAAATCACCCTAGGTTTCCTCCCGGCTTGCTAGTGAGGTACAACTAATGCTGACTGCAGGAAATTTCTTTGCATAGATGCAACATGTAAGCATTCACTTGGTAGTCTGAAGGGAAAGACCGTAAGGAAACAATTTGGAAAAATGGACTAAAACCCCCTGAATTTCTTCCAGTCTGAATAGTTCAGAGATTCTCTGTCCGAAGTGTTAAGCAATGGGATCCCAGGGGTCTGCTTCTTGGCCTGCTTATCTGTTCACTGCCTTCCTAGACCAGAGTGCTCAATACAGTCAATTTTACTTAGAAATCATATTTATTAATAGAGTAGACAACAGATGAATAATTAAGAGATTTGCTCATGTCAAAATAAGGTAAACAAAAATTAATTCTAGCAATCCTTTCATTTTTCTCCCACCACCACAAAGCTGCTCTTACTGTGGGTTAATCAGCGACGGAGCTTACCTGACAGGATATTATTTCTGGACATGGCCTGCTACTATTTTCTTATTATACCAACCAGCAAATGCAGAAGAATGCCAAAAATCATCAGTAGAGTCTTTAGCCCTGCCCTGCAAATCTCAAAACTCAAGAAATTTCTCTTTGCTTAATTTTAGAGTTTTGGAGTCTATGAGATTGCTAGCACTAACTCTGAAGCTTATTAGATAATAGATTTTTCTCTGCAAAGTTGGGCTTGGGAAGGCAAATTCTTCTATTGAGTTCTCTTGAGATCAGCTGCACTGCAGTCATAAGCCTACATGGCAGTGTCTTGAAAATTAAGTATCATAAGCAGAGTTTTGTAATATGACTTACCTATCTAATCCCAGACAGCATGATCCGCCACATGAACTTTTCAATGATTTTATAATGATAACCAGCAACTCAGAAATGACTAAGACCTTTATACACACCAAATTTATTATTATTTGAATCTTAAATTATCTCTTTCTGTAGAGACTGTTGATATATATCAGTGATGATCGGCTCACCATCCCTTGCCCACCCCTTGCCAGATTTTGACCTTCAGGCTTTCACTGATTTCACTTCGGATCCACTTAAATTCTGCAAAATGCTGCATATTCATGACTGCTTGTAAATTGAACACTCTGATCCCCATGGTTCCTTCCAGTCCTATATGCTTCTGGCATCCACCTACCAGGAATATACACTTGTCTCTAAAGAGTCAAGACTTGTGAACCTAATCCCATGTCAAATGCCTTGTGAGTTTAGTGCTCAGACCCCAGTGTTGTCCAGAACCATGGTGCACTGGGGAGCCCTGAATTTACAAGGAGTCCAAAATTTATGAGTAGTCTTTGAATAGAAAGGGAAGCTTCATGGACTAGAGCAAGACAGATCTGGGAGAGTTTGAGGCAGCCCTTTGAGCTGATTTGTCGACTAACAGTGTGCTCTGGACTTGGTATTTGAGGTAAAACTACTTTAATTGAGTTCAAAACTACTTTAATGTATGGGAAGATTCTTGGGTCAGGTATCATTCATACCACACTATTAATTTTTAATATATCTTTAGGTTATGTATTACACATGGCGTAGATTGGGAAGATATAATAATACACTGTAAATCATTTCATTCTTCTTTCATTCAGGAGAACAAAACCCCAACCAACTCGAGACATCCCACGCTTGTTGACATTGAGAAGCTGTAGCCATATTTCTGGCTCCGCTCAAGAGCATCTGACCACTATGACTGGCTGGACTAGCAAAGGTGCTAGATCAACTCCTTATGGAAGTTCTCACATTTTGGAAGAAACACTGTGACACTTTCTCTGCATAATTAGCTGATACTTCAACAACTGCATGAATATACACACAGGTATATACGTAAATACTTACAGTGTGTGAGTAGTAAGAATGACTCTGCAGAGCTAGTGTCCAAATGAAAGCTACATGAACGGCATGTTAAAAATCCTCTTGTTAAAAATCTATCTGCTCGTAGTATGTGGTGGGTCACCTGGAAAAACAGAAGGTGACTTTCCTTATGAAAAATGCTACTTAGCAGGAAGAAACATGTACAAATGCTGAATAATATGGGCTATTACTACTACTATGAATGAGAGTTCTGCCCATAACAGCAAATAAAACCAAACTGTCTGCACCACTGTTGCACTCTACATCTCACATGACAGCCCTGGGTTATTATTTGTTATTCTTATTATGGAATTGGCTATAAAAAGGACACTATTTTAAAGGTATCAGTTTTCATACAAATACTCAGTTTAAAAAAATCAGTTCTTGCCTAGAAGATTTTACAATGCAGTTTGAGTTAGGAGCACCAGAACTATGTTTTTGCAGGAATGTAGTTAGATAAGTAGTTTTCTTTTAAATCAAGTGTTTTATTGAGATAATTACTTTAAATAAGTGATGTATTAGTGGAACATACTTGCACTGAAGATTGTTGGCTGGATTTGGAAGAATAGTTAAACCTTTCTATTCTTAAAGCTATGGGAAAATCGGTTAGTTTGGTACAGAAACAAATATATTTTGACACGAGTGCTAAGAAAATCAAAGAAAAGCGGGTATTGCTAATTTCATACCTTGCCAAAATGAAACAACATCAATAATAGGCAGATGGAAAAAGACAAAATTGTTTGGAGAGAATTTTTATTTTCAGTCTTTTAGAGACATTTTATATGAACAACTGAGAGTAAAAGTAGAAAAAATGGCTTACTGGTTTGTTTCATGTGAACGTAATACAGCTGTATGTATGTGTATATAATACACAGACACACACAGAGAGAAGGAAATCCTGTAATAGAACTTTCATACTCTAATACCTTCCATTATTTTCTCCTAATTTAATTAGGTTAAGAGAAGCCTAGACAGTTCAAATATATCTTATAAAGACAGTAGAAAAATTTATAATTATGTCATCGTTTCCTTTTCATCACATCAAATAAAATGCGAGTTGTGCATACATTTCTGGCAGAGAACGTCTGCGTGCTTGCAGGAGTCACGCTATAGAAGAGGAGCAGCGTCAGTACCCTACCATCCAATTTGTGTTTACGCCTTCTAGTTGCTGTGCAGGTGTGTCACAGTGAAACAATTAGCATCGGAAAGCATGTGTTCAGCCAAGGAAGAGTGACGTAATTCATCAGGTTTCAGCTTTTTCAGTCAGCTCTATTAGTCTGCCAGGCTGAATCCAATTTAGTGAGACGCTGTCTGCCACCGGCTTTACTTCTCAGATGCGTAACTGGCTCACGAAAATCACATCTGTCTGTGCTCCACTGGTGGATGTTGCACACATTCTATGCTTAAGTCACACTTCTTTCTATTTAAATAAATGGGAGAAGCTACTGCTGGTTAGTTTATTGAAAACTGAGCCTGGGATGGGCAGAAGCAGCAGGAGAGACTCATGGCAGGTTAATCAAGGCTGCAGGCAGCGGTCTTCCAGCTGAAGCTTGGCCCAAGTAGAGGACTGGATTTGAGGTCATAAAGAGCACTGTGCTATCACCTAAAAATCAAGACCTGCTATCTGGCAAAGCTAAGGAATGAAGCAACTTAAAGCAGATAAACATATTTTAATAGGTTAAAAATTAGAAAAATGACAGCCAGGAGAAAGGCATGCTTTTCTCTTTTTTTTTTTTTAAATACACTTAGAGATTTAGGACTGTCCTGGTTTCGGCTGGGATAGAGTTAATTTTCTTCCTAGTAGCTGGCATAGTGCTGTGTTGTGGATTTAGTAGGAGAAGAGTGTTGATAACACGCTGATGTTTTTAGTTGTTGCTGAGTATTGCTTATGCTAGTCAAGGATTTTTCAGCTTCCCATGCTCTGCCAGGTGCACAAGAAACTGGGAGGGGGCACAGCCAGAATAGTTGATCCAAACTGACCAAAGGGCTATTCCATGCCATATGACATCATGCTCAGTATAGAAACTAGGGGGGAGTTGGCTGGGGAGCAGCGATCGCTGCTCGGGAACTGGCTGGGTATCGGTCGGTGGGTGGTGAGCTATTGCATTGTGCATCACTTGCTTTCTATATTATTATTGTTATTATCATTATTATATTATTATCATTATCATTTTACTTTATTTAAATTATTAAACTGTTCTTATCTCAACCCAGGAGTGTTTCTCGCTCTTACTCCTCCGATTCTCTCCCCCATCCCATCGGGGTCGGGGGAGTGAGCGAGCGGCTGCGTGGTGCTTAGTTGCTGGCTGGGGCTAAACCACGACAAGGACAAAAAAGATTTAGCTGTCAGGAAAAGCATGCCAGTGTCATATCCTTCAGGGAAAAATCAATCCCATCTCCACTGATGAGATTTTTCTTCCTAAATTCTTTGGCTTCTGATTTTATATTGCTGTCTTCTCAGACAAAAAAACTCCTCAAATACACATACAACCTATGGAAAAAAACAGTTTTACTGGTGACATGAGATTTGTTAAAAGTTATTTTTTGTTTCTGTTGGTGAATATCAGAAATGAAGACTGCAGAAAGCAAGGATGTCAGAACAACTCCAATCAAACTATGACACTGGGAGCTCCGAGGCAAAATAACAAATTAATTCATGCAGTGCTTGCTTAAAAATATATATTTATTTCTTTTCAAACGGGCTGCAAACTGACAGGAACTTATCCAAAGAAAAATTATCAGCCTAAAGCACAGCAGCTAAAAGGGAAGCAGGCTACAATACATAATACTATATTATATACTATATAATAAGCTGTAATATATACTATATTGAATTGTCTCTCTTCTTGAGAAGACACAATGAAATTCTGAGCAAGGATTATTTAACAAATATTACTAGATAGCAGGCTACGTAGGGGTTAAAAGGACTAGAGCACACTTCTTTCTCCAGAAGATGTTTTATCACTTCTGCATACATTGGCACAAAGGGAAGATGTAAAGGTTAGTTTCAGACTTGCCCTGGGCTGAGCACGGTTTTGCAGAATGTGATGTAGTCTTTCCCAGGTGAAAAGTGAATGCAAAGCACTGCTAAATCAAACCGGAAACTCTATGCAATCTTTCTGCAATAGGAAAATGGGGACAGAAACCCACCAACTTTCTGAATCAGGCCCAAATCTACTTTTAAATTACTGTGCTATGGTTTTACATTCTGGAGATATCAGCATTAAAATGACCTACTTTTGAGATTAAAGTCCTCAGTGTTGCTCTTCTGAGTAACAACCTCCTGTAAAAAGGCCTAGAAATTTCAGTCAGAAAAGTTCAAACATATGCAGTCCGAAATCTATTTATACTCACTAAGAAACCAAAAATCTCTTTACAACAATTTTTGATGCAACATTGTTTAAGGTTAAAACAAAGCAAAGTTTGTCTGAGTTTGAATCCCTATGTAAAATAAGAGAATGCTTGAAAACAGAGGTTCAAATAATAACAGCGCTCAGTGACATATAATCATGTTTCTTTTGTTCTTTCTGGGCAATCTTGTAATAACATGGAGAACACGGGCAGCCATCAGCCCCATCGGGAGTGACCACGAGTCAACGCTTCTGAGCTTTGCTTTTGCTGGGCTTGTTTTCACTCGTGGCAGATTTTTACTGACAGATCAGCTGAATCTCATTACTTTGAGGAGTCATGCTTCAGGAAGTGAACACCTTGAAATGTCATGACCTTTCCATGACAAGAAAAAAATGTCACCAAAGGAAAGGCAATAGGAGGGAAAGAGAGAGACTCAGGATCGCAATTAATGAAAATATATTTATTGCACTGTAATATAGTAATAGACTTTTAAATGGAAATACGATTTCCACTTGAATAGTTGAATTCCTAAGACAATGGGCATAGAATACGTGCACTGTTTATCAGTCAGACAGTCCCTGGTGAAAGAGCATCTACCGCTCTGTTACTCTGGTTTGACACCGGTGAAGCAGTGAAATAATGGAGCTACACTAACTTTAAACTGATATAACAGGTGATGAGGCCCAATCAGTAATTAACATATTCTGTTCTGGAAATTTTTATTTTAAAGCTACCACTTCAGTATATGTCAGTGTTGGAGAGCTAACATTTCACCAGACATTTCACTAGACATACATGACCTGACAGCTCCTGACATTAATCCCTTGTGATGAATGCTCTGAATCTAGAGACAGCTTCTGACTTTTGAAAATATTTAAATGAGAACATTTTTTCAGGTGCTCTGTTGGCATGAACCACACAGTTATGCTGAAGAGAGGTGTCAGTGGAGTTACCTGAATTTACACTAGCTGAAGTTTTGCTCCAGATAATCTTGATGCCTGCTGGCTCAGGGCTGAGCTCTATATACAATAATCTATGTAGAGTTTTTCTCATATGCATATACAATATTTTATGCTGCATATAGAGTTTTTGCACTTTTTTTTTTGTACAATAGAGGTTTTGTAGAATTTTGTACATAGATTATTCCATATACAATATTCTATGCTGCATATAGAATTTTTCTCCATCTTCCTCCCAAATAGCCACAGAAATTTTTGAGCTGATGCAGCAAGGCAAGGGAGCACCAGCACTGACTTTCCTTAGTGGTCAGCACCAACTCTGACGTCTGGGGCTGGAATTTGCAGCAGGTGACTTGAAGCTGACCAAGGTATTGGGCTTAGGGCAAGGACAGATACAGGGTGAACTGCCCTGTATTATGAAACCAGCCTTTAGTCACACAGTCACCACCGTGTACAGAATGATATAACATGATAACAACCCAAGCTTGTGAAATTGAAATTAGAAGTATTATATTTCACTGACAAAAGTATCAGTAAAATGCCATAGAAGTTGCATGCAAATATTCCCTAGCTTAATTGCCCAGGCAACTATCTGTTGTCATTAAATTCTCATTCATTTGTAAATCTAATCTTTTAATTAAAAGGTTACAAATACAGTTAAGAGTCAAATAACAGTAATGCACTGGCTGAAGAAGCTCAAGGGATATTTACAGGGCTGTCTACCCATAGGCTGGTGTTCAGGCCCCAAAGAAGGATGCACAGCAGAAAGTCAACGGGTCTCCCATCTCCTGTGTGCTCATCCCATGCACAGGTGCAGTACAGGGCCATATGCCTCAAACATTTGCAAACTTCGACCCACTTAGCCGTAATGCGGAGGTAAGGCTCTGCTTTGCCTCCACCCTAGAAGCTGGCAGTGGGCCCTTGCGGGAAGTTGCAGGTTAATTCCTTCTTTCCAATGGAGATGTATTCGTTAAACTCCATCTGAAGCAGAAGAAAGCTGGGATCAGCCTACAGAGTGGTCAAGCATGGGGAACAGGCTTCAGGTAACGATGATGGTGTGTATTTGAGGGAAGACTAAGAGCAGCCCTTTATAAAGGAATCATGGCTACACATTTGGCAGTTTTATAAGCTTTATTAACAATATATTACTTAAGTAGCAGTGCTGTTTTAACCCAAACAGACTCAAAGAAAGAGTAAGGATGCACTGTCATGCCCTGCTTCCTTTTCTGGACTACGTTTTTCTGAAACTTTGTGTGTGTTTTCCAGTCCCATGGACAAACATGTTTGTACAGGATAGTACTTTCACAGCAACAGATACTTAAAAAGGTTAATTATTCCTGGTGTCCCCCAAGAAGGAAGGTAAACAGAGTACTCGGTTAGAGCATGGTGCTAGTAACGCCAAGTTCACAGGTTCAATCCCTGCTTACTGCAGGGGGGTTGGGCTCGACGATCTCTCAAGGTCCCTTCCAACCCAAAGCATTCTATGATTCTATGATTCTACTTATTACCTACTTATCTCAAATACAGAAAACGAAGCTAGAAACTATTTGTCAAATGTCAGCAAGGACAGCCACATCAGGTTTGAGTTCCTTGGTTCTTGTTTCAAAGCGTGCAAGCATATACCCTTCCCCCAGTCAAAAAAAAAGAGAAGACACAATCCACGACACACACTCTACGTTGGTTAGCTATAGCTGACGGGCAGGCAAAAAAAGAGACAAAGGGTGAAAAGCTCCTTCCTTCCACTGGTACAAGGCTCTGTACGCAGTCAGGAGGCTCCTATGTGGGAAAGCAGAGTGGACCTTCTCTTTGCTGTTTCCAAGAGGGTTTGAAGGGCAGGTAGCACTTACGAGAAACTCCCAGTAACATCAAGTGATTAATATGCCCTGGCTGCCTCTGCAGAAGGACTGATCATTGTCATTTGCAATTTGCCCCTTTCGGAGGGCATGATTTCGTGACTGTCAGTCTTAATCTTTTGGTCTGTTTTGGGATTGAAGTGCTACTTTTTCTGTATCTTTTAAGTTTGATTCAGAAGTGGCAGCTGGGATATTATCTTCCACAAATATTGACACACTCCAGACATTTTTAATTGATTCATATCACATTGCATATTTCCAGATTAAAGTTCTGAAAAATTGTAAGTGCTTCTGTACTTCAGACGGACTTACAACCTTTCCTAGCTGAAGGACACTTAGAACTTCTTAATGCTCAAATGGGCTTAATTCCATATACTACGGATGACTCAAACTCTTACTCTTTTTTCCTTTTTTCTCTTTCTTTTTTTTTAAATCTATGTATTGATGACTGTCACAAACCAAAGGCAATATTTCTGTTATACCTTTGCAATAGGTAGAGTACCTACAACTAGGAAATGCCTTTATAAGGGCTGCAACCTCTGCCACTGTGGCTCTCCTTTCTGAATGCAGGACACTGCTTAACACTCCTCGTGTGGTCAAGGAGACAGTGGGACATTAACGGTCCAAATCCAAGGAACTGGAATATTATGTTGTGTTCAAGCCATTTAAAAAGTGAGGTCCGTAGGCTTGTGATGTGCACTAGGGCTCTAAATTGAGCTTTTCAACTTCAGTTGTATTTTCAGATCCGTGAGTAATACCTGTGGGGAGAAAAAATTGCAAATCAGGGTTAGGATGATGTGCACTGATACTTCTTGTTAAAGAATTGCGATGTCTTTATTTGAGTCTGGAGAATCATCCCACACACCTATTACAAACAAAACGCTGTTTTCTTTCATATTCTCAAATAGTCGTAAGGAAACACTTCACTGACCTTTCAAAAAATAACGTGCCTGATTAGTTCTTTAATTGCTAATACATTAAAAACAAGATTCTTTTTTTCTTTTTTGCTAAAAAGCAAATCAATTTTAAGAAATATGGATCACTTTTGGGAAGGAAGAAAATGAGGGAAAACATTCTTGTCTTTTGCAAAAGTTTGTGAATTTGAATTAATTTTGCAGGCTTCCCTGTTGCTCCCTCCAAAATCAGGTGGATGTCAGAAAAACTCAGCACTTTGTCCATCTTTAATGAGTTACGTATGTTGAAATAACTGATAAATGTTTAAGACATTGTCGTGGTTTAGTCCCAGCCAGCAACTCAGTACCACGCAGCCGCTCGCTCACTCCCCCTACCCTGATGGGATGGGGGAGAGAATCGGAGGAGTAAGAGTGAGAAACACTCCTGGGTTGAGATAAGAATAGTTTAATAATTAAAATAAAATAAAGTAAAATAATAATAACAACAATATAATAATAATAATAGTAATAATAATATACAAAGCAAGTGATGCACAATGCAATTGCTCACCACCCGACAACCGATACCCAGACAGTTCCCGAGCAGCGGTCGCTGCTCCCCGGCCAACCCCCCCCAGTTTATATACTGAGCATGACGTCATATGGTATGGAATAGCCCTTTGGGCAGTTTGGATCAACTATTCTGGCTGTGCCCCCTCCCAGTTTCTTGTGCGCCTGGCAGAGCATGGGAAGCTGAAAAAGTCCTTGACTAGCATAAGCAATACTCAGCAACAACTAAAAACATCAGCATGTTATCAACATTCTTCTCCTACTAAATCCACAACACAGCACTATGCCTGCTGCTAGGAAGAAAATTAACTCTATCCCAGCCGAAACCAGGACAGACATCAAGAAAACTGTGGCTTTGAGTCAAAGCAGTTTTTAGGTAACAATGTTTACAACAGCAGGGTGTGAAAGTTTCCGATGTCAAGCAGGCTGCATTATTACTGAAAAGAAAAAATATTATTGAAAAGAAAAATACTATAATAAGGCAAAACTTGAGCCATTAGTCTAAATTTATGCATGGACACCCCAATATTTGTTTTTACACCTTTATACCAGATCCAAATGCAGTTCATTGTTAAAGCAAAAGTTTTGTTTATTAATATTGCCCTGCAATATTGCACTTTCACACCACATTGTTTCCAAGGACACCAGCTGGTGTGATGCCAGCAATAGGGGCCAATGCTCTGGACTGCAGAGGGTCAAATAAAACAAACTGGAACTGAACAGCAAAAGTACACGCAATCTGGGTTTTATGCTGGCAGTAGAAATTAGACATAGTGAGAGATGCAGCATCTCTGTGATTAGAGGAGTGAATTTGTTGTTGACTAACCATTTGAGTTCAAAAACATGCATTTGGAAACTGCTGTCAGAATAACAAAACCGAGGCAGATGAAAGTGCAAGGTGAGCCCCTCTCCCTCTCTCTGCTAAGAAATGAAATGCTTATACTGGTCACCAGTACAAGACCAATGTGCATCAGCTCTGACTATGCAGCGGAGACTAGGCTACCACACTGTTTTTCTGGTACCTTGGTACTGCAGTAGTTACTTCACGTTAATCAGCACTTAAAGGGGGACACTGAAGAGCATCAACCTACACCGCTTACATTGTGCTGACAAAAGACACTTTAAAGGTGAATAACTCCGTGTTGCTACGACAGCTTTCCTTGTTCTCCAGCAAACTTTGCTTTCCCTCTCTTTTCTAACCAAATGTCACAAAATGATATGCTGCAAGCAAGAATTATCCATTACAAAGCTTCATGCTGGGTTTTGGCTAACTTCCAAGGCAAGGAAAGGTGCATGTGCTTTACCTTGCTTAGTTAGGAGAAGAGTTACAAAGCAGGTATGGTAACACAAACACTGAAGTGACTGTCAATATGGCTGTTTGTAGGATTTAGTAGTACTAATAATGGATCTAAATAGAAGTAATAACCATTTTCAGCCTGCTTTGAATTCCTTTATTTCATAATATCAACAACACATTTAAATTTTAACAGTAAGCCATTTACATTTTTAACGATTGAAGTTGGAGCTGGAGCTGCAGGACACTAAAAACCAGCTCAAAACTATGGCTATCATTCCCCAGACTAATGTTCTCCCCTTTTATGACACCTAACCAAACTGTTAAATATTTAACAGTATAATGACTAGGAGCATAGAATGGGTCAATTTAATCTCTCTTCACTTGGCTAAGATGGCTTTTTTGTTACCCTGTGTATGTGGTGGCAGTGGTCGCGTATCATTAACGAGAACAGCAGCTAACAATTTCATCTGCACATTAACTCCAATAGCCAGTTTTCATACGGCTCTAAAGGCCAAGTTTCTTTCAGACAGTTTTCTCAAATGGAGGACAGCAAATGTCAGGTCGGCTTAAGAATGGTTATTTTCTAAATTTTCATTGTGGTGGGTTGTTTTCCAGCTAGTTAGGTACAATCTGGCTTCAAAGATAACTAGAATATTATAAACCATCTTCCTGCAGTTTGCTGTGCCACAAGCATCTCATACCCAGGTTTTTAAGATTAACCAATGCTTAAACTCTGCCCCTCCTAAAACCACTGGTGCAAGTGATTGAGTTTACTACTAAATTACTTCAAGCAGTCTAACTATGATATAGATGAATGAAGTGGTCACACTACACATGATGCCTAATACCATAAGTATCCCCCAGATCCTTTTAGAAAATGTAGTCTTTTTGGACCAACTCTGGTGTAGCTCATCATCTAGCATGTATAGTTTGACCTCGCACTCCTCTTTCCAAGTAAGAGAACAAATTAAATGGACTCACCCACAAATCATAGCCACTGTTATGCAGCTGTGGACAGCAACAAGCCATTTCATCCTAAGGCAACAAAGGGCTCTGGCATACCTGCTCCTCAATTGATTCTGACAGGCTTCTCTTTCACACCTCTCCCCCTTTGCCCTGGAGATGGCAAGCAGTTAAAAAGGAATAGAAATTTGGGCACTACTTAATTTGTGAGAGGAACATAAGGAATTTTCCATCCTACATATATAATCTCACACTGGAACGTGTAAATAAATTATGCCATATTCAGACATGTTTTTAATGATGATAAGAATCTTCTAAATTGTAGATGATGAAATGAACTCCAGATTTACACAGAGAGGAAAGTGTAATAAAGTCTTATTCCCCTACAGGCCCAGGGAAGATCTGATATGCTCTGTGAGAGGGTGTTTCAGAGGCAAAGTGTCCATTGAACATCCTGAGATGCTCTGTAAGACCTCATCAATTCTATACCTAATACTTCATCAGTGGCAGTCTGCAACAGATACTAATTCCCACTAAAATTTCAGGCTTTGGTGCAAGGTCACTGTCAGACTGCAAAAGTAATCCTAAAACTGCAGTGGTAAATCCTAAAACTGCAATGGTAAATCCTAAAACTGCCCCTATACTCTACCAGACAGCCTGGAAAAAAAGATGTTTGTGGGAGGGAGAGGAGCTGCTGGGACCCTGGAGGCAGATAGCAGAGGGCTCTCCTGGGGCAGAACAATTGGAAATAGCGTACAGCTAATGTGCTATTAGGGGCACAAGAGCGCTGTCAACTGGGGATATCGCCGTTCATGGTGCACTGCTAAAGATGTCTGTAGGGCTGATGCCTCTTAGCAAGATTTTGGCCCAAAGATCCTGGACCAGGCTCCCTGGAAAAGCAACTGGATTTGGAGAATTTAGCAAAGGCCATAGTACAATTAGGATAAAAATCAGTGATATGAAGGCCTTACTAGGGCTGCAGCTTGGAGGGGGGAGTGTCCCCACACTCGTGTGCCTGTATAGTTAACATGCCACAAATGGTGCTCCTTTCGTTTTTATCAAAGCAAAAAGACTCCCTCTGAACGAGTGCCATGTGTGTGAAATGAAGTGCCTTGAACAACAGAATACAGAGCCAGTGGCTGCTGAATTATACCCGAATCCAGAGTCTAACCACAGCAAGGAGAGTCCTGAGCAAATCGCCTGTCTTCAGCTCAGCCCATGCTTGGTTTGGTGATTTTTTTTTTTCCCCTGCTACAGTGAAGAGCAGAACATGTCCCTCAGCCTGCTGAATAATAGAAATCAGAAAGAACACAAGGGAGAAAACAGAATTTGGTTCATACCAGAGTATGAAAGTTGTTCTGAACTATTTGCCCTTGCAGCTTTTCCTTCACTGTTGTTGTTGCACTCCCACGTTCACACTGTGTCACTTCCAGTAAACAAGTAAAACATAAAAGATCTACACTCTGTGACACCAGCAATAAAGTGTTCAAGTTCAAAAAGCTTTCTCCCAAAGTCTGTGTTTCAGTACTACCCAGCCGCCTGCCTGTTGTTCAGAGGTCCCAGAGGAGACCTATTTTGCTGCTGACTTTCCATTTGCCCAGCCTGGGAGAGCTGCTTCTGTGCTTTCCCTTACGCTATGCCCGCGCCGGGAGCGTTTCGCAGGGTGGGAGCACCACTGTGGGATGCCAGAAGAGCAACCCATGGTGCCTTTCATGGCAGGAGCCCAGAAGCAGGACCAGCTGCACCAGCAGCGCACAGTCTTCACATGGGGACCTCTGTCACTCCTGTCACTGCTCACCCCTCCTCACACCCCATGCTTCGATAGCTCTGTGACATGAGCTTTTATAATTACATCAATACTAATTACGGTATTACATGCAATATAATTGAAGTTCCTGTAATTCTTCCCCACTTCTCCAGCTTTGCCCTGGAGCTTAGAAAGCCTCATCATCGCAGCTCACCATAGCACAGCTCCCTGCTACGGTGCCTGCCTGCTCAGTGTCCTTCTGGCCCTGGGTAAAATCGGTTTCGCATAATGAACACACTCAAGCACAGCCATGGAGCTGTTAGCTTTACTTCAGCAGGGTTTTTTAATACTTTTTTAAAATTAACTGCTATGTAATCACTATCCTAAGGTCAAATCCTAGAGCTCTTACTAGCATTGGCTGAGTAAAGAGGCGCAGCTAGCTGTTGGGAGAGTTTCCCCAGGCAGATCTTGGGATTTTGACATCTGAACTGTGTAAGGCTGTCTTTATCCCACAGAGCACTGGAGTTCTGGTCCTGACTATGGGACCGTGAGTCCAGTCTGGTCTCCCTGCCCAGGCCTCACTCAGGTTACAGCCCTCAGGCAGCAAAAATGAAGGATTGGTGCAGGTTTAGCTTTCTCCCCAGTGTGGGTTCAGGACACAGCTGAGATACGTGTCTAATCTGGGGAGCTAGGAAGGTCTAAAGTCATGAACTTGAACGGTAACTACAGCACAATAACAGGTACCATATGTAATACGCAAGCTTCTCTTGTGCAGCACCTTGCACTGCATCTTGTTTAAAGATCATCTTCTGTTAATATTCCCTTACTGAAGACAGTTAACAGAAAGGTCTGCATTAAAAGCACAGACAGGACAATCTGAGGATATGTTGTAGGTAACTAGGTATGGTGTCCCTGAAAACCATACACGTTACGGAAACTCTTACTGTCATCATCCTTTTCAGTGGAGCCGAGCATGCAAAAGATGGAAAGATGTAGGACTGGGGAGGTACCCACACAGGTTCTCCTCCTGTTGCATGCCATGGTGCAGCAAGCCTGATCGCAGCTGTTGCATCTCCCTAGCTATGGCAGCGCTAGTCCCCAGCCGAGCAGGAGGACAAGTCACTGGTGCACGTTGTGGTTGAATGTCTGACATACTTTGGGCAGAACTACAGGAGGGTGACTACAGGAGGATGTAGTGTGACTGAAGCAGGCAGTGAAACATTCAATAGCAACACTAACAAAAGAGGCAGCTCACATCTTCCCAAAACACACATGCACACAAGACACAAATACACCACGAAACCATCAGGAGGGCTGAACATGTTAACGCAGTTTTCTCTAGGATCACCTTCTCTATAAACACCTGCGGACCTTACATACACATAGCAAGTATAGTAGCTATAGCACTTATCAATCAGCCTCTCCTGATTGTTATTCCAGGCATGATCCTGTAGGCTATTTTAATGGTAAGACTAATTTTTTACATTACACACATCTCGAGAGGCACCTTCTGCTCCTAGAGGCACATTGTAAAAGAATTAGACTCCTTAAGTCTATTTCTTTAAGTGCCTCTTTAAAGGCCTCATTGGAAAAAAAAAATATTTGGCTTTATTTAGTTCTCTCTTTTTCAGCGGTACTGTTATCTTTGGAGGCACATTAATGGATCTTGAATGTAACTTTTCTCTTGCCCTGGCTCTTACAGTGAATTTGCCTAAAACCCCTGAAACTGCAGCTCAGTATTCATTGAGTGGGAGTCATGAGGGAAAGGAATCTGCATTTCCAGCCTCTGTAGTCCTTATTTCACGACATAAGAAATGACAATAAAGTAGCTGTTAATGGCAACACATAGTTAATAAGTTCACTCACCTTCCTCAAGGGGTAATAACCTTTAGAGACTGATTGACAGTGAAGAAAATGGAATTTTTCTCTTCCAGGGTCTGTCCTGCCTTTCATCAAAAAGCCTTGGTTTCACATGATTCCTATCTCTGGGGTAGCAGTTTATCTCACTCTTTCTGAGGATATTAGAAAACTGGAAGTTGCTTGTACCTGCCTAGCCCAGGAAGGAGCTTTATGTACATGCCTTTGAGACTCAAGCCATAGCACTTGAGGCCCTGTGTTTTGTAAGAGTGTGTTTTAGAAAGGGTGTCATTGTGCAGACAACCTGCAAAAATTATGTCAGCACATGCTTCCAAATCATGTTTTGGCTTAAAATTAATAACTGAAAAAAAAAAATCTATTGTCTTTAGCTCTGAAAAGAGGCTGTTCAGGTTTAAGCACTTTAACCTACAGACTGCAGCCAAACTGCAGGAAGCGACCAAACAATGGAAAGATACATTTCCTTGAACATACAGAACAAGTTCCACATGCACGTTACACATTTCAGCAAACAAAGGGGAAAGCAGGACCGGCCTTTGCTTACAAACAAGCCAACACCACTTGACTGCATTTCATTTCCAGGATTACCTAGAAGGAGCTCTAGGCTCTGTTGGGTTTCGGGTCAGTATGCCAGAAGCCCAGTGCTGTAGCCATCAGAAAGTAGTTGTTCATTGTCTTCTTCTGTCATTCCTCAAGCCAATTACACCAGCCAGCTCTTGGGATACATAACAATTACGTGACATGTGGGAACTGTTGGTGTTTTGTTGTGGTTTTGGTTTTTTAAATCACCTCTGACCTCTTCTTGAATTATGTATCAGTTGTCCCTACACTGATCAAGGCCATGGAGCAGCCCAAGGGAAAGCAGCCTGTAGGAACCACGACCTGCTTCACAGACTTTCTTTTTGTTGGTTCTTGGCTTACACAGGAGACAAGTAATATTCCCTCCTATTACAGGATGGCCACAGCTGTGGGGAGCAAGGATTCCCATCCTTGTACTGAAGATTTTGAAAATCCTTTTATTAGGTTTATTAAATCCTTTTTTCTTTACTCCTGGTAATTGTTAAAGCCTAGTCCATTGAATCAATACAGATGAGAGCTGGAGTGGGCTGACTGTAGGCTCAATATGACAGGAAAAGGGTAGAAAACCAACATCTCTGCAGAGCGGTGCATAAACCCCTTGGTTAACTCTCATATCTTTCGATTTCTGGTGCTTAATACAGCCAAGGTCACAAACAGAATGAATCAAGGCCTTCTTCCACCTAGAACAAGAAAAGTCAGTGTCTGTACATATACTCTAGGAAAAAAGATGGCTAAAGCATGCACCTCAAAGGCCAACTCTCCACTGAGCCTGGCATCCATTTATTACAAGGCCTTAACAAGTCCCACTCAGTCACTCCATGACAGTCCAGTCCAGTGCGCAAACACTAGTGGGTACGTTCTTGTTCTGCCTTTCTTCCCAGGCTCAGGTGCAGAAGGATTTTGGATCATCTATTGCAAGGTCACCTGCCTGACCTGCAAGATGCAGGATGGCTTGGCAGAGCTCGCCAGCTCTAAAAATGTTTCCTCACAAATGGCAACCTTTACACGCATTTTGCTATGATTTCTATTTTCACTGTATTATTATTGGGACTGCTAGTATTTGTAACTTCAAACTCTTCTCCAAGCCTCTTCAGTTTTCTTTGTGTTCTCCCAGAAAACCACCCAAGTCTTTTTTTTAGAAATACTCACTTCTTACATTGGAAGAAATTGCTTCTGTTTTCAGTTACTGATATTTTATGAGTATTTTCACATAGCACAGATACTCTGGTACAAAAATCCACTCTTTCACCTGTAGTTCATACATACACATCACAGTTTACAACTTCTATGCTTTCATATTCATATGCTTCTATGCTTCATTCACAGTAACTTCAGCAAACTACTTCTAGTCAAATGCTGATCCACCTCAAAAGTTGCTGACCTCAGTAAGACAAATTCACCCCCAATTACAGTGACAATTTGCTCTGGCATGATAGCCCAGTGATTGCCTGAAGCGGAGTCCCACAGTACTGCTTTGAAATAAATCATAACATACAGAGTCTGAACCTAAGGATACAGTCTGAGGATGCCAGAGTCAGCGAAGACAGATGGCTACAATACACTTAAATGATACGTTACATCTGACAGTATAAAACAGTAAACAGGTTACAATTGCAAAATAATTTTCACCTGCCAAGTAGCAATCCAGTATATGGCATTACAGAAATCTCAAACTGCACATGGAACAGCTGAGATGTTAAAGCAGCACTGCAAAGTGCTTTAAGCAAGCATTGTGGCTAGGAAGGCATTATGGCTCCCTACAGAGGTAGGCTAAGCTAATGCTAGACCGAGTGGAAACAAATGAGGTGTCGTCTTGAAGTAGGATGGCTCCTACCTTCCCTTCCCACATTAACTGGACGAGCAGTTATTTGTCCACAGTGCAGAAGAGGAAAAAGGAGCCTCAAAGATACATAAAGATACGTAGACCGGTACAACAGGAACCCAGAAGTCTCAACTCATGCCTGGTTTGTGGTTGCTGGGCTCTGCGAGCCTCCAGACAGGCTCAGTTGGACACTTATGAACCGAGAGAAAGAGGCCAGGCCAGCCATCCAGCAACCTCTTAGTCCACCCTGCAACCTCTTCCAGCTCAAGGGTGGGGGAGTTAAAACAGTAGTATTGTGCCAGGAATTGTCAGCTTCGGAAATCAGCTTTCCGCTTATTCGTTCACTTGTTCCAGTTGTGAATCCCTAGGAACTACTAGCACACGCTGACCCGCTGTGTCTTGGAGAACGACAGCCGCCAGACATTTAACCCCTTTGCCCTCTGCTGTTCAGCTTGTGTCTGATGCTATATTAATTATTTACCTTCCATATACTAACCATGAAGATGCCAGCACCACTCAATATATGCTTCACATCTACAACTTCCACAGAGGGCACAAGCACCAGGGCTTGAACCCACAGGTGAGTTGGATAGCCTTCCAACCTGGGTGAGCTGCTGAGGCAAGTAAATGGAATCATTCTTAACGGAAAAAAAAGAATTAAAGTGACTTCTCAAGAAAAAAACCTGCTGTTCGAGCCCCACCTTATACTTCTGCAATGCTGCAACCTCAGAGAAACACAGGATCGGATACATGTCTGAGACGGTCTGCCTTGCCCTGTGACATGTGTGCGCAGCTACCACCCGTCACCAGTAAGAAATACATGTACGGTCAATCATCTTTCTCCTTTGTTTTACTGCCCATAAAGCCTTTATAATATTAACATGAAGTAATTCAGTAATAATTTCATTTATAAATAATTTGTCGTTAATTTAACAGCTAACTCTGTACACAAAATCTGTGTTTAAACTTCTCTTACACTTGTATTTTAAAATTCTCATGTGCTGATGTGCTAACGCCTGCCTCGTTTTGAACTGTGGGAATGTTGAAAATACTGCAACTGTTTTATCTTCCAGGAAGTGACACTGATCACATTTGTTAGCTAGGACCAAAAATAAAAAACATGATTTTTTTTTAGATTAGAGCATTTGGATTGTTTGCAAAACTTGGTTTTGGTAATTTAGCACAAATTGTCATAATGAACTGAGACATGTAGCGATGCAAGTTTGATGTTGGTGATTTATGTGGTCAATAAGAATCAGACTCACAAAAGTATTAATCATTATAGATCTGCCTGCAGTGCCTCATTACCGCTCCATGCCAGGTCACTGAAGGCTCCTCTGGCCAGCAGAGAATGACACGATGCTGCCGTTGTCTGTTAAACCAATTGAGGAAGATGTTAAAGGAACAAAGTACTTAAAATATTCATTAGTTTCTAGAAGCACATATATCTTCTTAATTAGGTTTGTCACTGGATCAAATTAACAAGGTTTTAATGACAGTTAGTAAGTGATACATTAATTAATTTAGGAAATGATTCACTTTCTCTGACTTTTTAAATTCGCTTCTAATAAAATAAATCCTGGCATGAGTTTTTCAATTAGGCATGATGTCCTTATTTCACTTGGTGCAATATTGCGGCTTGAACAACAGGATAGGATGAGTACATTCAAGCAAAAAATTAGTGTGATTAATTCCAAATAATTGTGTGACTTCTGAAGTCAAGTTTTTCTTTTCCAAAAATCTGTGTTTGTTAGATTTTGGCTAAAGATTTATTAGCCACTTTGCCATACTTACAATTCTTCCATACCAACCTAAAATACACTTAAGTACTGCTTGATTAATGTTATTTCTCAGACACTTTCACTATCTGGCCATATACACAACATCAATTCTACGTGAATAAAGAGACAAACCAATAAAAAGCAGTCATCATAATAAAGAGCCATTATTTCAGCAATACCTGATTAGGCCAGCTTCCTGTCCAAATCAATCAAACTGCCCACATGAGTACCAGGCTAGAGCTTAGTAAAACATAGGTACTATAATTATGCATTTTATTAGTATTTATGCAGCAACATGCAAGAAGGTCAAGCTAGCACTCTACCAGTAATTTTAAAACCACAAAACTTTCTGATTTGTGTTTGAGTTTCTAGTCTAAAAAATTGCATGAGGCAGTCTGTTCTGTGAGGTGTAGGAATTAACCTGATAACTGCAGGTGTCCATACAGTTCTGCTTTAAGAAATATAGATCATTTTTTTTTAACAAATTACATGAAGCAGAAAATAAAGGTACGGTATTAGCCACAGTATTAGCATGCAAATACCAGCAATATATTCTGAGGTTGCTCTGATTACTCCGAACATTTATGTTTGTAGAAGATGCTCTCCCTTTCACTTCCTCTGGCTCTTTAATCAGGCTTTAATCAAAATATGAAATCTTAGCCATAAGTCTTGGCTCTAGAAATCTACAGTGCTTCCCAGATGGCTCTTGAGGTAACATCAATCATCTTTCCAGCCTTGAAAGACTCTTCATAGTTAACAAACCTCTGATGATTGATTACTGAGATGTTAGATTGAGTTCCAGTTTTCGGTGAGTGTTTCAAGTCGAAGTAGCAAGATGTAGCCATGTGCTGACAATTCTCCTAAGTACCTGTGGTTTTGCTTTTGGACAGATGAGCAAAAACCTGCATCCTGACTGCACAGAGCTATGCAGAGGCTGCTTTATGTGCAAGCACTAACATGGGAATGGGGGAGATCCTTTCAGCCTAAGAAACTTTAAACCTGTTACCTCCTACTGTCTAGGAGAGCATCCAAATCACAATTCATAGGGCATGACTGGGGCTCATGTAGAATTCTGTCCTCTGCAAGAACAAGCAGCAATGCAACAGCTAATTGTGCAGGGGAGGAGGAAGAGACAGAGGGAAGGGGAGTATCTGATCACTGTGGATACACTCCCCACGGACCATGAAGAATATTCCTCATACCTGCACAAGCTTTCGGTCTATTGCAGAACAAAAGCCACAACTTAAAAAGTCTACACAGTGATATATACCCCAGGAATGGAACAGGCAAGCATAGGCTTTGCTGAGTCTGTTGTGCCTTAAAATAGCGGGCAATTCATTATCAGGCCTGAAAGGAACAGCAAACTCACCACACTTCTCCTCTCCCCATCCCCTCCTGCCCTGTTCTTAGTCTGGAGCCCTCTAGTCATGTTTAGGTATTTAATTCACGTGATGGTTTGCGGGGGGGGGGTCAGGATCCTACCCTGGGACTGCACTTGGCAGAAGGCACCCAAACATTAAGTAAACGGGTGCTTAGCATCACTTTGATACCAAGACAATAGGTTGCCCTGAAATTCCCCGCCTCATATTCACAACATGAAAAGCTCCAACCCACGGCCCCTGTTCAGAGCCCAAACTCCACAACAAGAATACAGCATTTTATTACCACTTTCCAAGCAGAGGCAAAGCTCTTCAATGAGGACTGCGGTGTCATTTCAAACATGCAGCTATTTGGCTCTTTGCTGCATTCACATATTATCCTCTTCAGCTTCATGGCTGTCAGACTTTTCATTAGCATCCTCACACAACTCTCAATACCATGCCTTATAATGGCTTAAATGTACCTTCTGGAAAGCAGGTATCTTTAATATACTTACTGATATTACAGTGGCCATTTGAGCTTTCTGGGATAACTCTTGTTCCTGTCCTAAAGAAAGCAGAAAAAATACAAATTCTTGGAAGCAAAGCCCTCAGTGATGACTCCAAAATTTCTTAGGGTAATGCCATGCCATAGAAGTGGAGGGACTTTGTGCTTTGCAAACAACTGACTTGAAAATTACTTTTTTAGCATATTTTTCAGTTTGTGGAGAAAGCTGAAGCCTCATGAGTAGAGATATACTGCTGTTCACTCGTGTAGCAGTGTTAGAAGCCATGTGTTACACATTTTAGTTATAAGTGGAGTTTTTAAAAGCCTGTTCTCCATTCACTTGGAGCAATGTAAATCAGGAGCAGCTTCACTGCACTTGGAAAGCTAGAACGTGCAGTATAAATCCAGGAAAATGCTAGCAATATAATGGTGGCATATCAAGGCAGATAAATACAGTAATGATGCTGCAAAGCAATGATTTCCTGAGCTATTAGAACTGGTTATATTTGCACCTAGTTATTAACAAATTCTCCCTACTGTTTCAAGAAAACATACTCTTTTTTAATATTTGGTTATGTTACATTTTACTAGCAAGAGTCTGTAATATCTCCACAGGGAGCAGTGAACAAGAGAGCTTCTTTTTTTTCCGAAAAGGGCACTGCGAATCTCCTGGTGAAAAACAAAATGGGGTTTTATGCTTGTTAATAAACTTCCTACTCTGATCCAAAGCATTTGGATGAAATTATATTTTTACTGAAATAGGAGTAAATTACTCTTTTTAATTGGGATCTTCAGGTCTTTCCATAACCCATAAAGCAAGTAACAATGAAAACTGAGCTTAAAATGCAGAGGCAATACCATGCTTCTCAACACACCTTCAGTTAGCTTTTGCTCAGAGACATGAGAAGCATTTGCACAGACCTCTGGACTCCCCTGGCTTTGTCCAGACTTTCTTGGCCCATCTGGAGCTCTACTTTAACTTGTCTAGCTCTAGAAGCAATTATCTAACGACCAGGTAACTATAGCCTACTTCGTTTTAGCTTTTGTTTAGCTTTGTATGAGCATGTGGTGCAACACATACATATTTCTGTAACTAACAGTTATTCAGTGCAGTGACTGTAGAATAAAAATGCAGCCTGGAGGAGTGCAGGCAGAGGAGACCAAGCAGCCAACATGTAAAATGCACTGTATATAGCTCATTCAGATGCAAACTGGACTCATGAACCAATGAAGAAAGAACAAGGTGTACAGCCTGTACAGAAATGATGCCAAGCAGATCCTAAAGTGAGAAGGAAGAAACCACCACCAATATAATCCTCAGGATGCTGACGGCTCCCTGCAGCCACCCCTGCTACTGAAACCATCCATGCTGGGACAAAGAGGGGCAGTGGGAAGATGAGGCAGAGAAAGGGGGAGACGACAGCAGAAAGTTCGTGTGCGTAACATAATATATTCCACTGCCTGCATTTGCTAAACCTATCCCTTGTAATATAATTAAAGTTTTATAAAGGTGTCACAACAAAATTCTGTATGTTAAAAATTATATCAATTTTCCATGTGACATACTCTTTACAACCAAGCAGCAGTATCTGGAAATTATACTGTCATATGGCAAATTTAAGGAGATCTGCAGAGGAAGGACCAATGTACTCATAACAGTTCTGATTCAATTTTTTTTAATATCCAGAAGCCCTAAAAAATTTAATTTTTTAGGGCTTCTGTGCTGCAAAATCCAGAGTATTTTTGTTCTAAATTAAATTGGACCCAGGGAAAGGAAGAAAATCTCCCTGTAAAGATTAGACAAATATGGAATAACATTAGAAATGACCTGATAAATGCTTTATGAAGTCTAATTTCATGATACATCTGCTGCTTAACTAAACAAAACTGTATTACATTGCAAAGAGATGAGAACTCAATCTGATAATTTTCCTGGTGTCATTCCTCAAAAATGACTTCATTCTTGTGGCAGTATGTAAGGGCCTTTAGAACAAAAGGGAAGCAGCAAAGGTTGATGCCATGGCAATCCCTCCCCTGTGTATTGGGTGAGAAGGGAGCCTCTGGGGGTAATAGTGGCCACTGGAGGGAAAGAGGAGTGAGCCTATGACATTTTTTAAGGTGTCACCATCAGAAGCTCAGAAATGCTAGGTGAGAAAAGCTCCCCTCCCTTGCAGGCAATCAGTTTTCTCCCAAAAGTGAGATAAAATCTAAGGAAGAGTGGGAAAGGACAACACCGGCAGCTTCTTGTTTTGACATAAAGAATGGAGAAGGATTTTCAAATAGCATGCAGAGAGAGGGTGATCAGAGGAACCCTTTGCAGGCTGTGGAAATAGGATGCAAAGCCAGCCCTGGAGAAGGCCATTATGTCTGCAAGACATCTGAATTGAAGTAATTTTGTGTTTTGACTTTCATAGCCAGTTTGGTAGTAAGTGGACCAGGAGAATTTAAAGTGCCTGCTGTGAAAGAACAGCTTGAGGCACACCTTTGCTGCAAAATTCATTTTCTTTCTCACACACATACTCACACACACACTTACCCCCAGTTTCTTCTGTAATACAGAAATAAAATAACACCCGTTTTATTCAATTAGGTGTGTAACTGCATTATTTTGAGGTTTGCACATCCTTGATAAGCTGCCATGAGGTTACCCTGAAAGAGCTTCGTAACTTCCAGCAAGGTGATAACATGCTCAAAGCTGTGTTTGATCATGCAGCAGGGAGTCGCTGACTTGCATTGGTGCCATCAAAAATACCAAGGCTCTCTTCTCGCTCTGTTTGAACCTACGGACTTTGGCTAAGTCATAGGAACAAATTCTGTAGGACAAAAGGCAGGGGACATCTTCCATCATCAAGATCAGGAAGCAACATCATATAATTCCAATCATCAGTTCAACAAGTTTCATATGAATCAGAGCAGAGTCAGAAGTCTGGGGAGGCTTGGCCACTCCTGCTCCAGCTGGAAGGCTGTTCTGCTGCCGCTCTTTTCAGTACCACAGGGCAAATCTATCCAGATGGATGCAACTGTGTGTTTGCTCTGCCCATGCTTCAGGCCAGATGCATGCAAACTGCAGTCCAGAAGCCACATAAATACGTTAGCACTGACTGTGCCTGCAAGGGAGATGCGCACTCAGGCCCAGCGCTGTGCTATCACAGACAGCTACCATCCTGCGGAGGAACAACATGTTAGTGCAATGTGGAGGGTGTGTTGGGTTGAAAGTACAAGTTCCTACATCAGTTCCTATAGACAAGCTCATTATTCACTAGGGCTAAATGTTCCACAGGTCATAATTTTTTCATAAATATGGGTATCATGAACACTTCAAAGTGCTCCACAGTGCATTCAAGCATTGAGGCTTGCATGATAAACAGATATTGTGTCGAGAATATAATTGTTTATTTTTGTACTCATTGGTTATATCTAGTAAAAAAATCATCATAATAATTTTTTGAAAGCAAAGCCTTTTTCGCTTAGAAATGAATTACAGAACAAATATTTTGAATTTTCAAATAATTACCTAAAGCATAAAAGCATATTATTTTTCAAAAGGAACAAAAGCTGCAATAGAAAAACAACTGCACAGAGAAACCAGGAGAAATTAATTCCTGCCTCAATTAACACTTATCTTTAAGAAGAAAAAATAGTCTACCCCTGCTACAAGTATTTCCACTGACAGAAGCAAGCTCAAGGAGTTTCATGGCTAACAGAACTCAATTTTTAGAAACACATATTATTTTTACTGGAATTTGTCCAGTTTCAGTTTCTGGTCACTGGGACATTTCACGCAGGCAGCTCACACCTGCCTGTCACCAGTTTGCCCAGGTGCAGATTAGCTGTGCCATGGATGCCGAGGGACCAAACCTGGCTCTGCAGGAAGCCAGACTGAGCAAGATCGCCGTCTCAGACCACTGCTTCAAGGGCTCATCTTATTTCTGCATGTCTCTGGGGAATCCTGCTCTCCTGTTATTTCAGACAACAGCAGGCAGACTAGGTTTTCCTATTCTTTAACCACTCCTGCAGCTCTTTTTTCAATCTCCCCAAATTTTCAATGTTATTCTTTAATTCAGGTCTTACTTTATATTCCTCTTTTTTACACATTGGCAGATTAATATTAGCTCTTGTGGCTACTTGCCCAGTAGGTTGCAGTGGGATTTCGTGGTCAGTTGGCTTTCCATCATAAAGCTGCAACACTTCCAGATTTCCTGGGATGCTATGCAATGACCTCTAAATATGCCCCGCCTGCTCTCCATATCCATTTGTGTATCTAGAACAAAAATACAAAAAAGTGTATCCAAATCACCAAGTAATTCAGTTAGTCTTTGCTTTTTGCCAGCATCTTTAGACTTGGTTAGTATCCTAACATTTGCTCATTCAACACTAGTTGTCCAAAGACCTTTAAAGTGAGGATACAAGACCATATTCTTATTAAAATTCCTCCTAATTACTCCAAGAACAAAAAATATTTAAACATCATCACAGTGATATCCATTAGCTGAACTCCTCCCCGAAAGAGAACTGAAATATGTAATAAGCAATTCTGTCTTTTCCAGATTAAAATTAAGTATTCAAATAATTGCACCTAAAGTGGTCCAGTACCGTTGTCAGACAATTCAGGTAACTGGAAATCCTTCTGTTCTTTCCAGATTTGTTCCCTTTGCCTTTCACCTTTCCAGAAATGTTCCCTAATTTTTCTGATTGTTTCTTAATTCTTACTTTATAATCTTCCACAACACTCCCAGAGAACCCCCACCCCCCTTTTTTTTTATCACTGGATTGTGCGTTTGGCACCTTGTAAAACGCACTTGAATGGCTCCTAATTGTTATTTTCATTGTTCTGCTCAAATCCACTCTCAACCTGAATTTGCTTACATTTGGGTTTTGAGCTTTTGGAAACAGTTCCTTGTAAAGCACCAAGTACAAATGTTCTTTGGTACGTTCATTACACAGATCCTATGAATATAATACACATATATAGTAGACACCAGCTAATTATGCATCTTGAGTTTTCTTTAAAACTTTGGCCTAAGAGTGTTCAAGATCTTTTGCTACAGAAAAGCAGACTGAAGCCTTAGAGTCCACCAGTGAATCATCTCCTTGCTGGGGCTGAAGTTAAACAGCAGCATTTCTTAGCTAAGAAATATTCTAAAAATAGTGAGAGCAGTGTTGATGTCTAGTGGTAGAGAACAAAATAGTCACAGGATGATGAAGAGGAAGCCAAAGATGCATTGTAAATAAGAAAGTGGAGGGAATGTAAGAGCACTAAAAGCAGAAAGACACAGCTAACAGTTTGAATAATTATGTTTCTGTGGTGACAGGCCAAGTAGGACAACATCTCAGAGAAACAAAATTAAACTAAACTGAATCTTTGATTTCCACTTATTTAAAGCCAACAGATTTACTTCAAAAATAAATTCAGCTTTGTGAAATTTCCTCCTTAATTCTTTATTTTGCAATATTTGAAAAATGAACAACCTCACAAAAATTCAGATTTGGGTTGGAGAAAGGATGAATACAGTCATACGCCTTGAGATATAAATGAAACAAATGCTTAATTTATGACAATCTTTTCTCACATTTATTATTAAGTGAAGATCAAGCTTTGGACAAGAGAAAATTAAGCCTTGGGAGGCAGCAGCATTCAAATATAGATATACTAGATGAAGGATAAAATTTGCAGCCTTTTTGTTTGGTAGGGTAGGAAGGAGGTAATTGGTGAATTAATCAGGACAAAGGCTCTTACCATCAAGATCGTTCCTTTCTCTGTGTGTTGAAAAAAATGGAAAACCTCAATTGGCAGAAAAATGTTGGTGACAAGGATACAAAGAAAGTCTGACTGTGTAGCAATGGGAGTTGAGAAACGACCAAAGAGTGTTATCATGAAATGAAAATGTCTCTCCTCAGGAGAAAAACTAGTGACAAGCAGATGTCTTGAAAAATCAGTGACAAAAAGACATGCAAATATATAGGCATATATTTGAGACTCAAAAAAATGAAGGAATCCACCATGGAACAGTGGATTTCTATGGGAAAAAGGAGGAAATTTTTCAAAATAAATTTTAAAATATTCAAGTGTAAGGCTGACAAGGTTATTCCCACCTTCTTTGGAAAAACAAACAAAAAATGATCCATGAGCCTACAAATTTCTAGTCTTGTTACTGCCATGAGATTCCAAAACCTTCTTTTATGAGATCTTTATGTACAAAGAATGAAACGGGGAACAATTCAATGACCTGCTTTTAGTGGGATGTATAAGGCTACTTAAGCCGGACTTTCCATGTTGAAGCTTTGTAAAAACACTAAATCACTTGTGCATTTGAAGCACCAGGACATGAATAAGTGAGTGTGAGTGGAAATTTGAAAGGGACAAAGATACACAAAATCCCCTCAGCCAACTTTCTTGCCACTTCCTTCAGTAAAAATGACTATTTCTAACCAGAGGCTGTCCCAGGTTCATTATAAAACATTAAACAAGGTTCACGAGAGACAGCTCACCCTGGAAAGGGGCTTCCACCAGCATTGCTGTGGGCGAAGCCTGGGTGGCAGCTGCCCTCTGAAGGGTGCTCACCTCTTGGGCAGGTAACATGGCACTGGATGAATCAGAAAAGGTCTTGGTCTCACACAGGTCAGTAAGAGTGCCTCAAGTGAAGTCCTTCAAAATCTGCAACAAAATCTGCCCAAAATAATGAAGTCTTGTGGGCTAGGAAGTACAAGCAGAAGATCGGATTGGACGTGTATCTTAACGGGCATTTGAGGTTACCTCCATTCAAAATTCTGGAGACAGGTTGTATTTACAGATGTTATCGCTGTACAACTGGCTACTTCCCAGTAACAGTCCGGACAGCATCTTTCAATTTTCAGCAGGCACAATCTTTTCCTTTTTGTTTCATGTGCTTGTAAGGTCATTGTAGCACATGCCACGAGTCAGTATTGCTCATCTATCAAGAGGTGCAGGTGCAAAATGTAACATTAGAAGTTCATGCCAAGACCATATATTACACCATATTTCTTTCAGCAACAACAGTGGTTTCTGCTATCGACATAAATATCTGTATTTAAGTACAAAATCATTAGGATTTAACAAGTCCAAATTATCATACTGAAATGGCTAATGGATAAATCATGTGAGAAATTTATAGAAACATGTACGAGCTAAATTTTTTGGAAAGAAACTGTCTCCTACTACAGTATGAGTACGTAACTACAGTTGTTAGATGTGAGATGTAATCTTGAATATAGATTTTTGTATGCTTGTATAATGTATAAATATCTTTAAAATATATTATTCAAGTAGCCATTTTTGTTTACATCTACTTTCAGCAGACTTGTGACAACAGAGAAAAGACACAGAAGGTTGAAGAAAGCTATTTGCTTATAAAATACCATACCAATTCGAAGAAAAAAAAATGTCATTTCAGCAATTATTTCGATTCATGCTCCAGTTACATGGTAATTTTCTTACCAGCAATCCTTTTAAGAAAAAGCCCTTACAAAGTCAAGTAGTTTTATTTTTCTTCCCTGCCTGGGCATGGGTCCCTCAGCTATCATGCAGCACCATCTGGTGGACATTTTCCTACCTATGCTACCGGACTGCCTTTTTTTTCCTGAAATAATTTCACTACCAGGTGAAGGCAGAGCAGAATTTGCTGAGGTCTGTGTGAGATCAAGGGTTCTCATGGACTCCAACCCTGGCCAATACTAGTTCCTGAGGTCTCTCTTGGATAGTTATTTAACTTCTTTGGCTCAATTTACATGTTTAAGACTCATTAAGTAAAAGCTAATTTTTGTTCGGTTTCACAGTGTTATTTCAAAATAATTAAGTTGACTTAAAAGAATAGGGTTTGCCCTGCTTTCAACAAAGACGTACAAGCAAGCAGAGTAATATTTAAATGTTTATTACTATTACTGAAAAAAATACAGTTTACAAGACATTGCATCTCAAAGTTAGCCACATATACAAGGTAAATAAAAAATTATCAGAGAACTTCCCAGCAGGGCATGCATACATTCTGTAATATGTAAGTATGATCCCAGTCATGAGCCTTTTTTCCACCATCTACTCATTATGAAAGAAGCACCAGCTTTCATCTACCATGAGAAATTCTTTCTATAATCTTGGCACCAGATGTCACCAGCTGCCTAATTAAAAACTGCACTCAACTATTGGGAACCCCACAACATGTTTAGACACTGTAAAGAACCTGAACCCTACTAGATATTGGTTCGCTGCTCACAAAGGAATATAATATTCTGTGTGCACCAAATCCCTTTACAATCACTAATCTTTCAGCAATACTAAGGAGAATAAAGCTAATGTAGGGAATAGGATGGAGACTTGGCAACATATTGGAAAAGTGGTTAGAAATAGGAAACCAACAAAAGATATAATCTATTTGTATTCATGACAGAAACTAAAAGTGTCAGGATCCCTCTCTTTGGGGTTCTATGCAAATCGACAAGGAAGAGTTCGTCCCCAAACCCTCATTTCTAAAGGCTTGCTTGCTCACCAGAGTTTTACTTTAAGATCAAATAAGCCAGAAGGTATTTCACCTCCCTCTGCTGCTGCTCATTCCTGCATCTACATCAACCTCTCCTTCTGCAGGCAAAAGCAATTTTGAGGCCAAACCGGTCTGGGGAGCTTATTGCTTCCCGCTGCTGTTGGATCCATGTCAACTTGGATTAAGTCCCCGGTTCAGTTTCCCGCACAGCCGACACAAACTTGTGCTGGCACAAAGGAGACTGCAGAGACAGAACAAGCAATTCCTTACACATGGATAATATACTGGTAACACACAAATCAACATAAGAAATTTGGACAGGATGACACAGATCAGTAACAGTAGCAACTGAGCAGCTTGAGCATCTCTCTCTCTCTGGTCTCTCCTGGTCTCCTTCATCACTGACACCAAAAAAGCCAAACCTATTCCAGGAATGAAAGGTTGAAGCTTCTACTTCAAAATTTTACTTCTAATAGAAGATGTGCATTTTTATTATATTATATGCATGAAACAAAAATATTACTTGATCAAATCTTTTGCCTTTTAAAAAAAAATAAACCAAACAAGTTCAGTCACATATTGCTGCCAAAAATGCCTGATATATTCCAATCTTCTTAAGGAAAAGGGAACTATTTTAGAAAGAAATTACAACAGAAAAATTCTAAAGATATGTTTCAATGCATCACATTTCTAAAAATAATGCTAGGAACAAATCCTTTTCCTTCAGCCAAGGTTGACTGAGTTGCTGTAAAAAGTAAGGCCAGATGACTTTGGGGCTCTAACTACAAGTAAACAGTAATAATGTGCTTAAATCTAAAAACAAAGCTAAACAGCAAATGTGGTAATAGAATATTAAGCATTATGGATGGACATGATGTACGCTCCTCAGCAGCCATGCTTCTATCTGAGGTTGCCGAAAGAAGCCCCAGAACATACTTTGAAGTTCAAGAAGGCTGAAAGGTCAGTCATAACAAGAAGAGAAGGCAGATTCAGGAAAAGAAAAATTGTCAGAAATAGTTCTTGAACAATGTTCTGAATGATCTCACACCTTCAGAGATTACACAACTCTCTTCGATTTATAGCATATGCTACAGGATATAAAAACATCTTAAGAACTTGCTGGTGCAGCTTCCTAGGTGAAAGGAGGTGCTTGGGGACCAAAGAGGAGCAGCAACTACCTGTAGGAGGTGAAGGCTGGAGCGAGAAGTTGGGCCATGGAAGTTGTTCAGGAAATACCTTCCCCTCAGTTTTGCTACCGTGGTACCTTGTTGCTGATGTGGCTTTAGAGATGTCTCCATCAGAGTCGCAGTTCAAGGCCCTCACAACAGGGAAAACCTGGTTTGGGTCCAGTCCCTTAGCCACCTATGGCAGCTACTACACAAACTGGAGAAGTTCATGGGGATGTAGAACAAACAAATTTAAGAGATTGGGAAAAAACAAACAAACAAAAAAAAAAAAGGATCTACTGAAATACATTAGCAAATAGATAGAATAATTACTTACCCTAGAGTAGCCATGTACTTTTTCGAGATGCATTGCTTTTTTTATACAGCATTGGAGTCCATATACTCCTTGTACGTTAAAACCCATGCTCCTTAGTGCCAAATTTCTGTGGGCATCTCTGGCTAATGGCACCATCCTTTGTGATGCACCCAGGGACATGAAGAGTGTGAGTGAGGTCTTAAGTACTGCTCTGCTTATGATGTTGTGATGTGGTTGAGACGTTACCGTAAAAAAGACCACACAGACCCAGTTAAAGGAACAAGGGGTGTGTGGCGGACTGTATCCAGATAACAGGAAAAAATTACTATTTCCATAAAATGATTATAAAAATAAGAAGTGCTGTTACTAATTGAGAGTCCCTCACACAACCAGCAGAAGAAATTAGAGACTCAAGTGATGGCATAAGTCAGGAATCAGGAACTGACAGGCTTCATATTAATACAGCCAGTTTTGAAGACTTCTGAATGTAGATCAGTGCAGAACAGACTGCTTTTTTACATACACTTTGTGCTCTAAGGAAAACTAAAATTGCGATTTTTACCTGATAAAAAATATGAAAAGTGTTGTTTTGACAACCTTCATTCAGTTTAAAACTGGCTTCCCTTCTTTTGGCAACTTGAGAGACAACAGAACATTTTAAAACCATAAAAGTTTCTCTTCCAATAGTTTGTACCAGTTTAATCAAAGTCAATTAAACCAAATTATAATTCTGTTCGATGTGACTGATATTTGTAAATTGGATCTCATATACCCATTTTCACTTATTTGCAACCAGCCAGCAGTGCAATTTGAATTACTAATGAACATGTCCCTGGGTGTCATGCATTAAGCTTCAGATCACAGCTATTGCGTGCTTTCATTTATATCTGAAAGGCAACTACCATGATATTGACACAAAGAAATTTAAAAAAACCTCATTGATAGGAGAAACAGGTATAACAGACAAGCATAAAATAAAATTAAGATACTTTTAAAAAATCTCTATTGTTTTCCCTGTTACAATTCTCTTTCATGTTTCTATTGTTATATTTATCATCTAATGGATGCAGGTTTCACCACCTTGCCTTTTATCTCCATTTTCCAAATCAGACATATTTTTAATGAAAAGAATACTGTTTTTAATGCCACAACTGAATTTATTCACAGCATCTCTATGGAAGGGACGCAGTTAAATTAGAGATTAATTTGGCTCGCTATACAAGAATATTTATCAGCACCCTGCAGCTGTCTGTTCATTATGACCTGATGCAAAACCCAAAAGTCAACTGGAGGACTCCAGTTAATATCAGTAGGGTTTAGACCTGATTGTCAATGAAGCTAAATAAAATCCAAGGAAAATGGACAAAGATGGATAGATCATCTTATCTATAATGTGATTTAAATCAGCTATTTAAAGAAAACTTGACCTTACAAAGTTGCATATTAATGCAGTATTTTTCATATAGCAAATCTGCAAGAATATGATTGAAAACCGGCAAGACAAAAATTAAAGCTATAGCTCTGGAGAAAAGTGCAGAGTAAGAAACAAAATATCAGTAAATCTGATGATAGAAAAGCTGGTGTCAGGTTCATGGGACATGTTAATTAGTTTTAATGTTGGTTGTTCAAAGATGATGATACTGTAAAATTATAAGGACAGTTCTTTGACAGCATTTAGGTGCCTGAAGATGTAAATAGGTACTTAACAGAATTTTTTAAATGTATATTTAAACCCTGAGTACTTTCACAAACTTTAGTCCTGGGTTTGTGTGTCAAAAGACTTTGGAAAGCCAAGATTACCTCAGCTAGATCATGTTTATCCATGTGCCTACTGACCCCCCCAAGGAACCTCAAGTATTCCGTGAGGCAGGATTTACCTTTAAGAAAGCCACACTGATTCTTCTCTACTATATCGTATTTACCCATGAATCTACCCATTATCCTTATAGTTTCTTCACAAAATACATTCTTAGGATTTCTACATGTTCTACACGCACATATTGACTTCTGTAATGTGTTACTCATTTTGTATCATAAGCTAATTTAGACCCTAAGTTCATCAGGTCACTATTTGTCTCTTGCACAACAGACAGTGCTTAACAAGTAACAAATACAAATAATATAGCATAAGAAATCACTGTATATATCCTTTAAGCTAATTTTCTGTCTTTTAAATTCTAGTGGATTAAAAAACATCCAGAAAGACTCAAATGCTTTTGATGAGGTAGGAAACAATATAACATACCATTGTTACACAAAAGCAACTGAAACTGTGTGAGGCAAATATCCCTGCTGGAATGAGGAGAGTGAGAAAGGTGGGCATTCTGCTGCACACAAGTCCATGCCATAAACCAAGCTCCTTCTGTTCAAACTTCTCTGGACATGCCAGTGGGGACACAGTGGCAGTTCTTTCCAGTGTGTCACATGCACTCTGGGCGATAGGATACCATGGACACCAAGCACTGGGTAGCCACCATCCGCAGACTAGATGTACCCAGGAAAGGTTTGTAAGAAATCAACAATTTTTAGAAGGAAGAACCATAATTACTCCATTTTACAGAGGATGAAAGAGATACACAGTATTAAAAGGCAGGTTAAAGATGGAAGTATAATGTCAGGATTAAAATTTGGAAGTTCCTGGGTGTCCAGTCCCTTTTCAGTTTATTTTGCTGATTTTCTGCCTTATTTCATTCATGATAACTGTCCTCTATATGCTTTTACCTTTAGCACAAAATCACACTGAGCCCTGACTGATCTGACACAATAAAATAGATGCTTAACTCCATTTCCCTTCACAGCTTTTATAGAAACACACCTAAGTGAGAGAGATGGCTCACACACAAGATTCAGGTTTTGTTTGCAAAGATGCTGCAACCAAAACACATGAGTCAGTTTGAATCTTGCTGGTGAAAGTTTGCGTTGGTCATTCGCTCTCAAATCAAAAGAGGACCTATTCCAGACGGGAGGGTGTATCCATCCTGACCAGGGGACCGCTCTACATCGAGGAGTTAGTGATCCACATGAGAGTTAACCTGAGTAGGTAGTTAACCTGCTGCACGTCCAGCGTGGCCTTCAGGCTGGGCTGTGCTGCCCATGTCCCTTGGCCGCAGGACAACCTCAGCCACCTCATTGCAACACTGGAGCCCGCGGGCAGCTCCCACTTGGCACCGGCAACTACGCCACCTGCACGGCTTTGCCTTTATCTAAAAGTGCAGGAAAAAGTTCTCACGTGAGCATCCTTTATGAACAGAGTTGTTTTCTTGCAAGAAAAGTACATAATAGCTCAAATGTCTAGAAAGAAGGAAACTCTTTCCATGGAGGGGATCTGCACAGCATGCCATGGGAATATCCATCCGGGGTATGTCTGATACTGGACGAATGCAGGGTGCACAGCATTGAAGGGGATTTACTCACTATCTATATTCCTCTTTTTATTATATCTTATTAAAGAGCTATTTTATTAAGCCATTTGTTTTCTGGTATTTCTTATTGAGACTCAGAAAGAATGCTGCACTGTCCCTTTCTCACCTCCCCACCTCTGCTGCCGGTGAAGAACAGAGGATTTACAGATGAGTTTGCACTGATTTAAGTAAAATTATAAATTAAGATATAACTTTGGTTTCAACTTGTGCCAGGAATTCTTTAACTCAGAATTTGCCTCTAAATCTGATATCCGAGTCATTGCACCTTTCACTGCTGATTTTTTCCATCTAATGAGAGGAACATCCAGCTACCTGCTAAAAAAGGTACTGTTTAAAAAAATGCTGAAACATATACTGAAGATGCGAGGTACCATCAAGCACAAAAGATTGTCGTTGAAAATTCTTAGGGCACATACGTCAGTCTGGAAACTGCTGCTCAATAGTCTCATGAAACCGTAAACAGCGCATCATGCTGCCTTCTGAAGCAACTTCACAGGTTTTGAAAGACCCCTGAAACCCTTCACGCTTGGTTTGCTTCTCCAGTTATGACATTCTTCAAAGACAACCTAGCCTAGGAGGTGAAAACACTGCACGGAGAAATTAAAGAGCAAAAACTGAGAAGCAAAGCCTTAATTTAAAGAGCAAGTGGGAGCTCCACATTTACCTCTGCCAGGGACAGCCAGCGTGCCTGGCAGCAGGGCATGCCTTTAGTAAGACAGAACCTTTACTTTAAAAATGTGCCATCAGGTCTATTAGGGAAAGCATCAATAATTAAAGTTAATGCCTGGAAACTGGCATCAGCTACGGGCACGATGACTCAACCTCTTGGAGATCCATTCATTACATTCAACTACAAAAGCTAGAAGTTATAAAAAATGCATGAATAAATTCTTTAAGTATTAACACGCTACTTCTTTAAATGTTTGTTCTGACCCAGGTGGCGCTGCTCTGACTTTCTCTGCAGCTTCTTTTCACTTAAATGACCTTATATTATTGTAGCTGTCTCTCAGGATTAAACAAATTACTCTCTTAAAAATGTATTATTGAAGGTTCCTACTTTGTAAGAGAGAAAATGCTCTCTGGCATCCTCTCTTCAAACTCATTACAAAATGTTAGATTTCACAGCAAAGTTTATAATCTTAAATTCAAGCATTTTGAGCTGGATATGCTATTGGCTAAACTCACTTCTGGGCTGTGCAAAATTAAGGAAAAGCAGCCTGAGAACTACAGAAGAGACTCCTATTTTGTATCTCCAAGCCTCACCAAGGTAAAGCGGGTAGACACAGTTCCACAGCATATCTTTTGGTCAGAGGTGGTAGCACTCAAGTATCTTCCACATTAAATCAACAGCAGTAACAAACAGAAACAACCTTATGGAGATTTGGGCATTTCTTATGTGGTAGAGTAAAAACTCTTTTTGTTCTTTGATTTTTTGGTTTAAGTTTCTAGACTGCATTCATTTCCTATTTTGCTTAAGTTTGGTTTTAGGGTGATTTATTTCAAGATTCCTCATTGATGGATTATTTTTGGTGTTTTTTTCCTCCCCAGTAGGGTTTGGCTAGAGTTTATAAATTCACAGATTCACAGATTATCACGAATAATTCTCCACTTCCTTCTGCACTTGAACTTTTCTTTCCAGAGCAAGAGGAGTCAGTAGCATTTTGCAGCTGAAAGAAGAGACAGATGTCTCAAAGAAAGAGAGCTTGAACTTTGCCATTTCTGGCTCTGCAGCCAAATATCCAGAAATCGCAAACTACCTGTCATTCTTTCTCAAAAAGGTGATCTTTAAAATAATAATAAAAAAAGATTACTTAGCATCAGGGTAAAAAGTAACTGAAGTAGTTACAGCTGTATTATATTACTTAATCCAAGCTAGAAAGAGAAAGCTGGACGTTATAGGAAATAAATGTCTTGACTTAGAAGGCATATAGGGAAAATTTCACTTTTGAAAATCATCACCATGTTTAAATACTGCTACCAAGTTTCAAAAAGATCCAGTTCTTCAGCACACATACCGCTCCTGTTGTCCTAAGTTTTATGGACCACTGTCCTGGTTTTGCAGGGATAGAGTTAATTTTCTTCCTAGTAGCTGGCATAGTGCTGTGTTGTGGATTTAGTAGGAGAAGAGTGTTGATAACACACTGATGTTTTAGTTGTTGCTGAGTACTGCTTATGCTACTCAAGGACTTTTCAGCTTCCCATGCTCTGCCAGGTGCACAAGAAACTGGGAGGGGGCACAGCCAGAATAGTTGATCCAAACTGCCCAAAGGGCTATTCCATACCATATGATGTCATGCTCAGTATAGAAACTGGGGGGGGTTGGCCGGGGAGCAGTGATCGCTGCTCAGGAACTGGCTGGGTATCGGTCGGCGGGTGGTGAGCAATTGCATTGTGCACCACTTGCTTTGTATATTATTATTATTATTATTATTATTATTATTATTATTATTATTATTATTATTATTATATTGTTATTATTATCATTACTATTTTACTTTATTTAAATTATTAAACTGTTCTTATCTCAACCCAGGAGTGTTTCTCACTCTTACTCCTCCGATTCTCTCCCCCATCCCATCGGGGTCGGGGGAGTGAGCGAGCGGCTGCGTGGTGCTGAGTTGCTGGCTGGGGCTAAACCATGACAACCACCCATATCTTACGCATCTCAAGTGCAGACTTGACCATTATTAGCCACTGGCCATTATCCTACCAGCTAAATGCTATAGCATCTTTTTGTTATCCCTTAGTACATCCATGAATCAATCACTGCTGGTATACTGCAGTAAATATTTTTTTTTTTCAAGTATGTATACAAAGGGTTGGATTTTTAAATCCCATTTACATCCTTCTCTGCAAAATTATGGGGTTGAATCCTGTGATAGTTTGAGAAAAGCTTGCCAGCTCTGTAAAGTATTGAAGTCTCAGTTCCCACTGTAATTAATGATGATTGAAAAATACCAAGCACATCCCTCCCTCACAGTCAGGCCCAGAAAGCAGCACAGGGGAAATTCCTTCTCCACAAAACAGGCAGCTGAGAATATAACCAAAAGGCTTCCTATAATGACTTAACAATTCACCTCTTCTGGTAACAGCAGCAAGAATCTCACATCAGAGTTAATTTTGACAAAGGCAAATGTAGTAATGCACTGTCTAACTCAAAGCCCCTTGATGAAAGCGCATTACTGCAGCATTTCCAGCAAGTGGGGAGCTACGCAAAATGTGATTAAGGCCAAAAAAATGACTATGTAGGAATGCACCTTCGTATCACACAATACTGATCTTACATGCTGGTCTAAGCTGCTACGTCGCATTTGTTTATCTTATCAGTAAAAATCCAAAGGCACCATGTTTTGACTACTTTTAGTACCATGGAATGAATCCAGTTAGAGAAGAATACAAAAGATTCTTTTTCGAGTCAACCTGTTCATATTTTAAAATAAATTCCAAACACATATTCTTTACCATAAGGTGAGTATGTAAGATACATAGCTAGATATTTATTGTAATTATAACTGACATAACTTAATTAGGGACAGTTATAGCAACAAAAAAAAGTAATTTTATATGCAGATTTCTATGAGAACTTTCAAGACTAAGAGCAAAAAATAATACATTTCATCCAGAAACTAAGCTAAGTGCTGACGTTTCTTATCAACACCAAAACTGAACAGCTGGAATTACTTCTGTAGTCAGTTATCTAGTTACTAACCTTGTCAGTAGATAAGTAACGCTCACTGTATGTAAAGGTGACAGTGTGGCCCAGAAATGGCTTTACAACTGAGATTAAAAACACAAGAGTTACAAATTCCATGTTTGTAATATGTCTTTAAAACAGAACTACATTATAATTCCACATGATAGGGTTTTATTTTAATGAATCTCATAAGACATCTATGATTTTTTTTTCATTGAATTCCTGAAGAATTCACATCATCAATCTACACAGCTGATTAATAAATTGTTACATTTACTGCAGTAACTGTTAATTCAATCTAATTGTACTGTTTACCTTACTACATTTAAAAGCAAGAAGAATGATAAACCAATTAAAGCTATAGAGAATTGACATTTAGCATTAGAGACAGACACTGTCTGACCTTCATGTGACTAACTATCCAGAGCCCAAGCTAGGCATGTAATTTCTTTAGAGAACATCTGGAGTCAAAATAGGATTAAGAAATATCCTATTTTGACCCCAAAGGGATTTCATATATGGTTTGAATTCCCTTTAGAGGATTGTCCTACACCCTGGGTGACTGCTTTGGCCAGGAGTAAAAGGGCTGCCTTTGGGGTTGGGGGTCTGAGAGGGTTTAGGAATCAGTACTTTGGTACCTAGAATCATGAAAGATACAGCACTTCTGGGTATCAGCCCAGAGGGCAGAAAATTATCACACTATCACAATGTGGTCAGTACCATAACTCCGACACCAATTTAGTTGCTCATCCTAACAGTTTTGTCTTACCCCTTATGAAAAAAAAAATCCAGTGAAAGTGGTTCTAAAATCCTTCCTAGGATCAAGTTCTTGTGCTTCACTATCTTTATGAGTTTTTGAGATCTAATGAAAATCTTCTTGCGGCACACATCATTTTGTCCTTTGTAGGTATGACATGAAGAACAATTTCATTACCCTTCTCTTCACAGAAAGCTTCTATAGAATGACAGTTTTAATTAGTCTGTGGAGGAAAAACAATGAGAGGGTGAAGCAAATTTTCTCCTTAACAATCTGATTTTCTAAATCTCTGATGATAGTTTTGCTGACCCTTGGGATTCCTCCTTCCTATTATTCAAATATGGATCCCAAACTAGATGGTGTTCTCCAGGCATCTGTAATCTCCAGGAATGCCTTCAGGGTTTGTGCATCACAGCTGAGGAAAGGATGTTCTTGCAGTGCTTAAGATTGAACACGAGCCAGCAATGTGCCTTTGTTGCAAAGGCAGCAAATAGTATCCTGGCCTGTGTTAAAGAAAGTACTGCCAGCAGGTCAAGGGAGGTGATCCTTCACTTCTGCTCAGCACTGGTGAGGCCACACCTGGAGTACTGCGTCCAGTTCTGGGATCCCTAGTACAAAAGAGATACGGACATACTGGAGAGAGTCCAACAAAGAGCCATGAAGATGATTAGAAGACTGGAGCATCTCTCCTGTGAGGAAAGGCTGAGAGAGCAGGGACTGTTTAGCCTCAAGAAGAGAATGCTTAGAGGTATCTTATCAAAGTGTATCAATACCTGAAAGGTGGGTGCAAAGAGGACAGAGCCAGGCTCTTTTCAGTGGTACCCAGTGACAGGACAAGAGGCAATGGGCACAGACTGAAACACAGGAGGTTCCCTCTGAACATCAGGAAAGACTTTTGCACTGTGAGGGTGACCGAGCAGTGGCACAGGTTGCCCAGGGAGGTTGTTCAGTCTCCATCCTTGGAGATGTTTAAAAGCCATCTGGACATGGTCCTGGGCAACCAGCTATTGGTGGCCCTGCTTGAACAGGGGGGTTGGGTAAGGTGCCTTCCAACCTCAACTGTTCTGTGGTTCTGTGATAAAGATCTTTATATAAATTTTGTTTCACGGAGACTTAGTATAAAAGAAACTAAATTTGATCTTTGCCTGAATATTGCAGAATCTTCACTGGAATTGGTATCAGCTGTTACTGGACAGTGATGACCATTATGTAGCAAAATATTTCAAAAGGGGAGTTTACAGCAAATGCCACTGCTTTGAGATCTCTACAATATATCTGTTGACTGTAATTGCCATTGCTAAAACACTGAAGAAGTCTGTCCATGCTTTTTATTTCTGTGCCACTGTATATTCATGCAAGAGGTCAAAAAAGAAAACATTTACAAGAGCTACCCCCACACTGGACCTCCAAATCCCAAGAGCTGAGAAGTCTTTTTAAACTTTTTTTCTGTATTACATTACTTAGTTCACCTTAAGCAGACAAATTCTTATAGACTTTAAACTTCAATCTCTTTCTTTATAAAACAAAGAACCACAAGCCCTGCTGATTCTTTGATATTAATAATGCATAAAAATGTAGATGGACATCTACCATGTGAGTGGGAGACATTCTCTCTGTTGTGGAGGGCATTTCCACCATCAAAATATGTGTAGTGAAATTCATAAGGAGCAAAGAAAAGCAAAAGAAACATCCCTTTAAGATGGCTAGACTACTGCTGCCTAACTATGGACATATTAAATATCTGCAAACAAAACAAAAAAGTTATTGTAAAAAGTTATGTTTTTCTCAAGGCCACTGAAACGTTAAAAATGTATCTGTCATCATAATGGGAGTTGCAAAGAAGATAGAGGGTCTAGCAGTTCTGGAAGATGGCTACTGTCCCTGAATGAACCACTCCAAGCACAGATGCCTTTTAGACCCACACATAAAATAACTGGGTGGGTAGGAGCAGATGGAGATGTTGAGGAGATGGGTTTCTTCCTGGATATATTTAGTGTGAAACAGAGAACCGCAGACATGAAATCATACCTATCTTCCAAATATACACACACAGTTTATCCTTTGTGGAGAGTGTTTTACAGTTCTGTGCGGGCCAATATCTGGCCTTAGAACTATTATGTGGCTCTCAAAACTAGCCAAGGCAGCTTGCCTCTGGGAGCTACAGTATCACAAGACAGGTGAAAGACTGTATTGGCCTGGAGGAGATGATGAGCCACTAGGCATTTTCACTGTTAACTGTGGTGCACCCCTCAAGACTAAATGTTTACCCACCTTCTTCATCTGCAAAGGAAAGCTGTGCAAGTACCGTTGCCTTCTGGACTAGCTTCTCCCTTACTACCCAGTTTTCCAAGGTGCACGAGATGTTTTTTTCCGTGGCTGATCACACAAAGATTTTGGCATTCAGGTCGTAGAATCAGAAATGTTTTCCACCTTTGAAACAGCTAATACTAAGGGAGTGAATTAATAAAAATATTATCCTTTGTCTCAGGACACAGGGTGCTCTCTCATGCTCATTCCCACTATGTGATGAAACGGGACAATTCTCATCCTCTGCTCCTTTGAGCAGCTCTGTCTCAAACAGCCCTTTCAAATAAAAAAAATAATCCTATAACTTTGAATCTTAGAGCAAAACACTGAAAAATTTCTTCTGGTTTAGTAAGTATGATATTCTCCAAAATGCAAATTCACTTCTTAAAAAAAAGGGGGGGGGTGGTGGGGTGGGGAGACAGTTTGCTTGCTTTGTGCCTCAAGGTCTTCACAAAATTTCCATGATGTCTTTTGGGTTTTCCTCAAGCTCTTCCACTCCCTGGATGCAGCTTACTTCTCTGTTTCTGCATGTACTTGTTTCTTTCCTTCCCATATATATTCACACTCACACACAAACAGCTCTGAAAAATGTGAATTCTACTGCTGAGTAAGATGAAGAGTGAAAACAGACAAAATACTGATACATTGAGAGGCTATATAGAATCATAGAATCATTTAGGTTGGAAAACACCTTTAAGATCATCAAGTCCAACCATTAACCTAACTCTACCAGGTCCACCACTAAACCATGTTCCTAAGCACCACGTCTGAAACATTACTTACTAGGAATGCTATAAAGACTCCCAATGTTAAAAAAATAAATTCTTTATATGGGATGCTAACTCTTTGTGCCTATAAATTTCCATTCAAACTCAGTGAAAATCTCTTGATAAGGCCAAGTAATAACACTCTGTAGGAAATCACATGCACACAGTCCACATCAGAACCATTTCATTCATTGTCTCCATTAGTAGTTGATTATTCTTCTTAGTGAGAAAAGTCAGTGGGTTAATTGCGCTCCCTCTCTCCATTCCTCTCTACAATATTTACATATGGAATAACACCTCTTATGTATAATTTCTTTAATGGGTATTCTGCAGCACAGGAGATTATTATATCACATCTACCACTTCCACAGTTTTTGGAAAACCAAGAAACTAGATTTCAATGTTTTGGCTAAGTTATTTAAAAAAAAAAAATCCACAAATCCATGACCATCATGAACATTTTGCTAAAACATACAGAATGTTTCCTTTCACATTTTCAAATTGAGTTGGATTATTGTAGCATAGCTTGGCCATTATTCGGAGCTTGATTTATCTTTGTGAATATTAAGTTTTATTTGCTTAGTATTGACAAGAGTCTGATTAAAAATACTTAACCTTTTATACCCATCTAGAACCATTATTTGATTCCATTAAATAATTCTGTGAAGCCTCTCCTTGCTTTCCTGTGTATGTCATTAAATGCACCAATAACCAAAAGCACTTCTGGGCTATCACTGAAGACCGCAAAGTATCCTACAGATACACTGCAATGTTCTAACAGGGTCAGTAAGTTCCCCCATTTCTCCATTCGCAACACAAATGAATCAAGTTTCTTACGTCAAAGTTTCCTACAGAGAACATAATCCATTAACTCCAGTACCTATCACATCATGATATAAAAACCACTGTTTTCATTAGAAGAGGAATACACTGGGTAAATAGCATTAGAAAATGACTTAGAGTGACTTCTAGTCTCAGGGACTCATCCTTTGAATGAAGATTAGGTCACCTAAAAATGCCTTCACTAAATGGTTTAGAAATATAAAAAGAATCCTAGAATGGGAAATAAGAATTGTTCCTTATTCATAATCTTAAAAAAAAAAAAAATCTTCAGCTTTATCTCTAAAAAGACTTCTATGTCAAACTGTAGTGCATTTGGCATACAAATTAGATCTGTTCTGCTATAACATCAGTTATTTATATACTACCACATCCTGTCATGGGAAAAACTCAAAACTTTTTCTCCATGTACAAAGTCAACCCCAGCTTGCCATTTCTTCCTGTACAGATGTTCTTTCTGCAGCTCTGGAACAAATGCTGCTGTCCCAGGGGCAGTAATATTATCTCCATGAGTTTTCCCATTTATCAATATAATATAAGCTGTGCACACCAAAATCATCAGACACCACTCATCATCCTTCATCATCAATATACACCCATGTGTACAAAAGTGTAGATTTCACTATTTTGACACTATAAATATTATTCAAGTCTTAATAAAAAGGATAGCAAATGTTAAAGCACTGACCTTCCTTCTTTGCCTTTGAAAATACAACCTTAAATATTTTAAGGGCTTTTTAATTTTTTTTTTTAATTTGAATGTACACACCTAGTGCTATGAAGTCTCCTTCTTCAGCTTCACATAATATTTCAGAGGCAAAAGTCTGAGCTTTGAAATTTTCACTGTCTCTGAATTTTCCAAACAGTATTAAATAGCATCCACCCGGTCCATGTCCTTGCCTTATAGTAACAGTTCCAACTTCACACCTAAAAGACACATATATAAAAGCAAAAATCTAAACATGATGCAATGTCATCAGTAAATAATTATAAAATGTTGGCAGCTAAATGTGGACATCAGAACATTTCTTAGAAAATCAAGCATAAGATTCCCTCACTGGCACCTTCTGAAGTGTTATATGGCTAGCAAGACTATTTTTATGTTATACTAGGGTCAGAATAACCCACAAAGTCAGTGACATATACACCTCTCCTGTACAATTACTATCAAACCAACACCAAAACACCTGATTAGTAACTTGCACACACATTTACTTCAGCAGTTCTCCAACACAACAATCACACTTATACATTAGACACATAAATAGCAGTTTTTGCACAAAACCTTTGCACACAGCATTCTAAAAGTCTGATTTTTTTTGTAGTAAGGTATTGATCTGCAAGGTCTTTCAAAGACCTAAAAAAGGAAATAGCAAAGTAATTGCACATGCAGGCCATCTTTTCAGAAATGTTTACAAAGGAGCAAATTTTCCAGTGTAGTAGGTCGCCAAAACCATGGAGGCACTGCAGTTTTCCAAAGGAGTTGAGCACCTCAGTTCCCTTTGACCTCACCAGTAGACAGGTATACATGCACCCTTTAAAAATGTATACCTATATACTTATTTTCATAATAAATCCTGGAACAGTAGACATAGGCTGCTTCACTAAAATTAATTACATGATTGTATGTGCTTATGATACAAGAAATACTAACAACAGTCATTTGTTAATAGCTGGTGGAGTGGGGGTTGCTCAGCAATCCAGTTGGGATCTATCTGGTGCAGAACAGAGTGGAAATAGGAAGTGACTTGTCTGCAGCAAGAGGAGGCCTATGCTCCCCACCTGTTTCCTTACAATGCTTTGGATCACAAATGCTATTCAAAACATCAAGTGTTAAAGAACTTACTAGGTCCAAAGGTATGAGTCTAACGGTCTCATACCGCCAGCCCAGTCTCATACAGCCTTCATCTATCCTCACCACAGCTTAGGCATAAACGTGTTATATTATCCCACAATGCAAGAGAAAGGAGCTCAAAAGAGATCTGAAGACTTGTTAGCATGTTCCCGGTGCTTATCAATAGACCAATTTTTGCACTGCAAGACCTGCTTTTGCCCCATATTCATGGGCTTTTGTCTGCATCATAAGCCTCGAACAAGGCAACCCCAGGAAGTTAGACAAAGTTTTGTAGGGAAGTGGGAGATAGTAGGAAAACCTCCTATGATATGATAGTATAGATATGATAGATAGGTATGATTAACATTTCATGATGAGACTTTGTTTTTTGTTTTATTTGAAAATACTGCTTGTTCGAAAAATGGTACAACATTCTTTCCTCTAACTTTCGATAAACTACAGCTTGGCAAATTTGGAGTTGTGTTTTACTAGGTAAATACCGAAATGTTCTCGTTTTCTTCAGAATTATTTGCATTTTAAAAAAAGAAGAAAACCTATTTGTTTTATTAATAAAGGGCTTGTGGAAGCTGACAAAACACACAAAAGCCACCTCAAGGTACATTGTGGTAAAGGTGAAGTTAAAACCTGCCGGAAATTACTCACTGGCAAAAAAAAGATTGCAAAGAAAAATTTTGTTGATTCAGTCACAACAGTGCTTGACTTTTTAGTCTAGTCTACCCTTGATTGGCTTAGAGTTGACTTGGTAGTGTAGGTTAATGGTTGGACTGGATGATCTTAAAGGTCTTTTCCAACCTAAACGATTCTATGATTCTATGATTCTATGACTTCCATTGCAAAGTTAGTGTTACCTAGGTTTGGCTAGTTCTGTCATTCCACATCTTTTTTTTTTTTTTTTTTCTTGTTAGATCAGCCATTGCATAAAGGAGTAAACCATTCTCCTTGCCTGAAGGTCTCTTTTGCCACATACTCCTTCACCTTCCTTGAATAGGATGCATACAACCCCCTATATGTCCTATTCCTCTAGGTCTTCAGTGAAATTATTGACAGTCTGTGATTCAGAGCCCCATGGGAGGGCTCCTCTCACATCTGAAGTGAAAGGAGACAGGGAAACAAGTTGTACTAGTTGTTGCCATGCCTAGTTCATTGCCATTTAGCCTACAAATTGCTATCTCTCAAAGTGCACACAGGACTATCCCATCCTACCACCTTCCAATAAAAAAAGAAGGGAGAGGGTTGTAACCTTCATGTTAGCTAAGTAGAGGAACAAGAGATGATGCCAGCCATGACGGCCTCTTGGAAGAAGAAAGTGGAGTAAGGCTCAGCCTTTCCAAGGTCCGAGGAAGAAACCGATGGGGCTGCTACTATGGGAATGAAGACATTTGCCAGTACAGGTTACTAGTGACAGACACTGATAGTAGATTGTTCAGAAGAGTGTTTGTGGGGTCCAAAAGCCTAAATTGTCCCCAAGAGCAGCCTACCACTAATACTCCAAGAGCTGAACTGGAAATTACCTCATCAGTGTGAGCCATGAGACTTCTCTTCATTAACACATTTGACAAATTAAGAAATGTTCAGTAGAATAGAACAGTGATTATACTGCCAATTCCATGAACTGACAAAAAAATGGCTTGCAAAAACTTTAAACTGGCAGCATTACAGAAGTGATATCTAGTTTATCAGTCACGTTCCTGATGAATGAGACAGCCAATGCTGCAGTATCTCAAAGGAGGCAATATTTGTCAATATTTGCCAAATGCTACAGACCAAGCCTCATGCTTACAGAAAAGGTTTACCCTATTAGTGCAACTAAACAAAAAATTATTAACTCTAAAAAAGCCTGTTTATTTTGTATCCACTAAAAAATGGAATCTAAATTTCTTTGCTCATTATTGTATATAAGAGGATTACTCTATTTATGTAAGGACATTAAAACTTAAAGTGCAGAAAAATATCTTGTCCCTCTATGTCCTTCTTGTCCTGCTTAATTGTGAGAAAAAACTCGATAACCCTATAGTGATTGTCTTTGAACTACTTTGAAAGTCAAAGAAACCCTCATGTATTCAGCAATAAATGTTTGAACTTGAATATTCATTGCCCTGGTGTTAAAGAACTGTTTTCATGCATCCTTAATTATCTCATGTCACCCTTGTTCTTCCTCTTTCCCCTCTGCAGAATGTTTTTCCCAGTGAAATAGCAGCAAAGACTCAACCCAAATTGCTGCTTCAATATGAGAAATAGTCACAGTTCTCTCAATGTACCAGTATATTTTAGTGCTGTAGTATTTACGCCTAATAATATATACTGAAGGGCCAGGTTTCCCCAGAGTATACAGATTGCCAGCATTCAATACCGCCATCTGCTCTTCTTTCATACCACAGCAAAGACTGCCAAGTGCAGGTCCCTCAAGATAGGGAAACTGATACCAGCTAGATTAGCACTCTTATACTCAAGGCAGGAATGACAGCTCCAAGTGAAATAGTCTAAGATGTCAGAACCATCAATAATGTTGCACACTCCAAGCAAATGCTCTTTCTCCTTCTAAAAGATATTTGCATAAATGCAATGGTTATTTATATGGGGCACCAGTATTAGTGGATTAATTATTTATCAGCAGCAATCTGTTTTGCTTACCTGCCTGCAGTCTTGCTGACTTCTTTGCTCCGAGCAACTATTCAGTAAATACTTAAGCTTTTCAGAATCTTTGTTCTGAAACAAATGGAATATGCAAATATTGGTCTCTGCAATTATGTGGATTGTATCTCACCTTTTCCCATGGACACTTAACATATTTTAATTATAAAAGTTTCTACAATAGCCATGGGGAAACATCTGAGATTTTTATTTTTCTTCAGAAAAAGTACTGAAGTACATCATTATCTATACAACAGATTCTTTATAAAATACAATAAGGTACCAACTGTGAAATACTTAAGAGAAAATAGTTTCATTTGAATGCCTTCTACTACACAAATAAAAACTCAGCCAACAGCTACAACCTTGTATTTTGAGTTTCAGCTTCCTACAGTAGTTAATTTGCTACCTGCTTGGTCAACTACAGAGTCCAGGTCTGAAAGGTGTTGAGCTTTCTGGTCTGATTTATTTTCTTACTGCTGCTTCAAGAATATAGGAAAAGGTAGAAAGACTGTGTTGTGATCAGTCCAGGCAGATCATTACACCTGGTCAAATCCCCTGTAAGTGGAGAAGGCTGTACATATATGTAGGGTCAACACACATAGGCAGATTGCAACAAAGTTGAGGATTGAATAAGTAAAATGAAGAATAAGTCTCCTCGACAACATCCTGACAACATTTTGTGTTTGACATTGCATACCATGAAAATTGGTAGGAATTGTAATATTTAACAGGGTAAGAAGTCACACAGGTGAAACAACATATTAGGGAAGAAACCATATGCTTTGCAGAAATAAGTCATGGTTCTGTATGTACTAAAGTGTCCGAAAGAGTCAACAATCATACTGACATGTTGTCCAGCTGATGGAGCACGCACAGATTTCCAAGAGATTTCCACCAGCCCTCACCAAAGTCTCTGAAGGGAACTAGAAATAGAAAAACTGACCTAGCTAAGGCTGACATGGGGTAAAAAAGAAAATTCCTCCATGGACCCATGAGTAGGGAAAAGAGAGGAAACAAAAGGCAGAAGCAAATTGTTAGTTTTCACAATGAAAAAAGTTACTTCAAGTCCTTCAGGGATCTGCATTAGGACCTAAACTGTCCAATATATGGACAAGTGAACTGGAGAAAAGGGATCAAATAATGAGGTAATAAAATTTATTGAGAATACAAAAAATTTCAGGTTGGTCAAATCTAGAACTGACAGTGAGTGACAAATCTGCTGCATTCAGCTGAGAGATCCTCTCCAAAAGTATATGGTAGACAAGAAAAAAAATGGAGGCAAATGTAGCAAGACTGATCATAGATATAAGGAGAGGGTAAACAGGGTAGGGTCTTCTAGTTTACAAATTAAATGATTAAGGGAGAAGATATGATAAGAGCCTATAAAATTACACAAACAGTTTAGAAATAGAAAATAACTATTCCCTATTTCTTACAACACAAGGACTAGGAGATGTCCAAAATATTATCAGACAGAAGGTTTAAAATCAACAAAAGGGAATACTTTTTTATGCAAGACATTTACCTAATTATGGAACTCACTGCCACAGGATGCTAAGGAGGGCAAAAGTATAAATAATTTAAAAATTAAATTAGATAATTTCATAGAAGATAGGTCTACTGACACCTACTAGCCATAACAGACTGAACACAACTCAGACTTAGAAAGTCCCTAAGACATTGATTGTCAGGAGCCAGCTGACTTTAGGAAAGACCACTCTACATGGATCCAGTTCAGATACTCTCCATACTGATACTCTGCATCAGAGTCAAGGCAGCATACTGAGAAGCGTGGGAAATCTCAATTTAAATATGATTTAAATATGAGAACAGTTAATCCAATGGGATTATTTATATGCTTCAAGGATAAGCAGATGGAGGGGAGCAAAGCAAAGCAATGAAAAAATAGTATACACCAAGGAAATGGTGGCACACATGTTGCTACATGTACATTATTTAAAATGTACATTTATAATTTAAACCACCATAATCATCTGCAACATTTTAGCCTAGAAAACACAGCATCCACAATTGTACAAAACACACATGTGCAAGTGCATGCAATCACTATTGCCACATACCCAGTTTTTCCATCTCTTGGTTAGTATTGTTGATAGACATTTGAAAATCTACACAAGAGAGAACACACCCAGACCAGTAAGTGCTTCAGCTGGAGTCCGTGCACCACCAGAGCAGAAGAAACCGAAAATGGGGTGATGTGGGTTCTCTGGTGTCCAGTAAGACATCAATTATGATCAAACTTTTCCTGTGGTTAAGACATTCACAGCAGCTCCCACCAGCTTGGTCTGGCATCTAAGCAGGGAATAGCCCCCTCACAGCCATAGTGCAACTCTGCTACAAAATCAATCAGCCACCAGGCAGAAGCTCTCTGGAAACCAAGTTTAATTAGTTCCAGAATTAATTATTTAATTAGTTCAACAGAACAGATGGATTCTGAAATGTTGTTATGTTTGGCAGACTCATTGAAACTTCACTGCCCTGTTGCACTACGTTTAAACCATTGGGGGGGGGGGGGGCGGGGCACGGGGATATATATATATTTGTTACTTTTATTCAGTATTGTTTCCAGACTATTGGAAAAACATACAAAATTTTTTTAAAAAGTTGACAGTCTCTGGCTTGGATTGACGAAATAGTGAAATTGAACTAACCTTCTCATTAAAATGACAAATTTGTGGGCATTTTATACTTTACGACCAATGTAAGTGACACTTTTTTTCATGAAGACTGCTTCTGTCTGTTCAAGACTGAAAAAAACATAAAGTACTGTGCTGAAATGAAAGATACTGTTTGCTTTTTTGTTCAGTTATCCTTTGGTGAAAACATTTTTAAAGGTGACAAATTTGAACAGTTTTGAGTCCCAAGAGGCAAAGTAGCAGAAAAATTCTATTTGTATGCTTAACGAATTGTGGATGTAAGTTTTGCCAGGCTTCTGTATCAATCACTCACATGGTCAGAGTGTGTAGACTTCACACTATTGCCTCATGATTCAATCATCGCTTTTTATACAATAAAATATTAGCCATTTATTTACAATGTTCATATAATATTTTGCTGTGTCACTTTTGCACAGCATATTTTCAACTTCAAAGACCCATAGTAATCTTCTCTAAAATTTCATATAGATAACTACTAATTCAAAAAGCCCAAGTAAACTAGTGTTTGGTAAAGATTTCACCATAAATCCAGCTACTTGATTTTCAGCATATACTGCTTGTGGTAGAAGTAAAGGTGTCATTGCCCCGTAGCAGTATGGCACCTGAATTTTCTGCTGCCAGTGTAATCAAAATAAGCCTATGCTTATTCCAGGAGTTTGTGTATAAATGGGAGTAGAAAAGCACAGAACCCTTTCAGGCTCTCATTCTCCAGTAGCTGAATGGGGAGCACTTGAGTGCACAAGGCATTAAAAGTCTGCAACACAAAAAGGATTTTGCAGGTGTTATTCTGCATGATCAGCTTTAGACAACAAACCAGAGGGATATCAGCAACAATACTAAAGATCTGAATTTGAGTAAGTTAACATATGACATCAAATGAGACTTGCACACACTAGAGAAAAAAGCTAGAAAACCTGACCCAGTTGCTCAAACTAATAAAGCCAACAAGTCTGCATCCATCTATAATAATTTGAATATACTTGAAACAAAGACTAGATGACTGAGGTGATTATTTAATGACCAAATTGGGATTTCAGGCTTCTTACAGAAAAGAAGGCCTTGTCTGTGAGTATTTTCTAATTTTAATTAATACAGATGTACTTGTTTCAATGGAAGCAAAGTAATTACAGCTTAATTAACAACTTCCATGTCAATGCTAGATGAAACTAACTGTTCTGGGGTTTTTTTTAGGATGTCTCTTAGCAAAGAAAAGGATTCAAAGGTCTGCCAAATAATTCAGAGCTGTGACTGTAGCTCCTTGGTGTGTTTCCTGAAGGGCAGATCTCTCTGACGTTCTGTAACTCATTGATTGTAGCAACTTTTCCAACAGCAGTATAAAATATGGAGAAAATTTGGAGAAAAGAATTTCTTCCTTAATAATGATTTTGCAGATACATCTTCTTCCACACAGTAAATGCTGCAGGTGGAACAGACCTTCCAATGGACAGGACTCGTGATTATCTGATTACACAGTCTCGGGCCGTCAGCGCCTTGTTGACTGATTTGGTCCAGTGCCATCAGCAGTATCCACTCATGGGTATGGATCAGCCATGCCAAACCAGGTGCAGGGTCCTGGTCTACACTTCCACGGGGCAAGGATCTTTCTATGTCTTCATCCAGTTCTTTACCAAGATGCTAATGGGAAGAAAAACAAGTAATGTATTATATGTCTGTCTACAGAAGGAGAGAAAGGGAGACTATGAAATGTAATTAAAGGAAAATGCTAACCATATGTGTAAGTAACATTAGCTGGCTGAAGAGCATTGCTCAGACAGTCAGGACCTTTCACAACCATGAGAAGGTAACAGGGAATAGGTGATGCAAATGTAATCCCAGTTATGAACTGAGGCCTGGCAGAGGCAAAAAGAGATTGACCTATAGTTTTCCCATCTTTGTGCAATATTCTCTAGTTCTAACTCACAATTTTGACAAGAAAATGATTAAGCACCCTGTAGTTTTATTTTATTGAGCTTACACTAATACATAATTTTTTTTTTCAGTTATGGGGTGAAAAGTAAGACTTGAATGAAGACCAAATAAAAACCGTAATAAATCCAAGTTTTCATCACCAAATATTAAGGACTGCCCAAGTCAAAAAAGCAGAAGTGTGTCCTGGACACCTACTCTTTTTTTCAAATGCCCTGCATCAAATCATGCTCATTTTATGCACCCAGACAGCCCTCAAGATGTCAGGTAGGTAAGGCAAACAGGAGGGTATTAGAGTTCTTTAAGTGCTGCAGATTACTATGCAAGATATGAAACTTTATGACCACTGTAGAAGTTGTGGCTCTGATTAGGAGCAGACCAGACAAGCTAGATTGGGTTGATCCTACCTTGACAAGGGCGAATGACCTGCTAGTCTTGTGAGTAGTTTCAGCTTCAAGTAGTTTCTTCCATGTCGAGGATTCCAACTAAATGGGATGATGCAGAACGGCCATTTGCCTTCATTGCAACAAATCCTTCCGGCTCGATGAAGAGGAAGCTAGAAACTAGTTTAAGACCAGATCACATAATCTGCAAATGCTGGGTCATTACATTTCAGTTAATTATCCATATACTGAACCCTGTACTTTATAATTGACTAACATTATACTGACAATGCCAGCCACCTTTGAAAGCATTTGGAGATGTGTCCACCATTCCCTTACTAGCTTTTTCCCATAATGAGTTAAATTCACTCTCAACATTTTTGTATTTTATTTCTTCTCTAAATGTATTTGACGTTAACCTTTTCGAATAACTGAGTAAGTACTTATAAAGAACTATATAGAATAAAATGCATTTTAAGCCACACAAATGTCAACTGTGTGCTCATCCCCTAAATACAATATCCATACAAATTATGTAGTTGTATAGATTCCTGACTCTTTATGAATTTTTCAAAAATGGATTAGGTATCCAGCAGAAGTTTATAGTGTTTTAAGAGTGCTTTGCATCACGTTGATGTATTGATTTTAAATATAAATCCACATTAATCTGAAGTAATTGACTATCTACATTAATAATAATGTTCAATTTTCATGAGGGAAGAGAATGGTTCTTGTGCCAAGACAAAAGAAATTTATTACTAGAGACTACAGAGGTAGAGATGAAAATCATTATTAAAAAGTATGAAGAGGCTTTTGACAGAATATCTGTTAAAGATGCTCCAGGTAACTCTTCAAGAAAAAATGGGTTTATTCAGAAAATTTACAAGCAAATGACAACATAGAAGGGCAGTTTGATTGGCATGACAACATAATTTACTTCAAATATATTTCTCAAAATACTTCTTTACTTCTTGGTCAACATAACTCTCTATTGTGCTTTCTCCCCTGTATTTTTATAAAACATGCCACCAAGAATTACTGTTTTAAACACAGCTGTCAAAATCCTGAGCTAAGCTTTCAAAAGCTTCCAGCTGTCAGAAGATTAACAGTTATTTGTATGCTTAGAAAGTTACAGGATTTTTTTAAAACTTTTTTTTACTTTACTACAGTCTTTAGGGTTTTACCTCCACAAAGAAAACTGTATGACATTGAATGGGTTATATTCAACTAACAAAGTGCTGAATCCATCATGCCAGGATTTAATGCTGTTAATTAAATATGGCTCCAATGCATTAATGCATTATTATGTGTTTTGCTGAACAGGAACCTAAACTCTTATCATAAAAGTCAACTTACTTAAGGCCCTAATTTTTAGCTCATATATGTGTAAAATTCAACACATGTAAATTCTCCATAGAAGAATTGGATACTTCCTATTTATGTATTATGTTTCAAAATATGCTTCCAAATTTCATCTGTAAAATGACATCTGGTTACTATTCTATGAAGAACAAGACACATTTTCTGTTGAAAGGAAAGCTTTGGATGGGGTTTTGGCATGGTGTGGCATCATTTATCCAAATGATGGTCATGATTACATTTCGAGGATGATAAACCATAGTGCTAGTATAAACTTGACAAATTTGAGCTTTACCTAAATAAAATCTCAAATAAACTCTTTTAATCTCATTTCTTCCAAGAAAAGAGAACAGTTTTTTAAACTGGGTAATTGCATCATACCATTAGAGAAACCAGTCATATCTGGGGTTTAGTGTTCTTTACAGGAACTGGTGAGGTCTTGAGTCATCTTCTGTTTGAGCATCCATGTATCCTGAGGTTGGTAGAGGACTCTTTTAATGGGATCCCAAAAGGAATTCAGGAGAAAAGTAGTTCTACGAGAACATTTTAACCAGCTGATGTCTTCTCCAGCATATATTTCTATGCTTCTACTTTAAAACTGAGTGACTCAAGCCATACCTCACTGAATAGCACTTCTGCATGAAACACCGTTACCTCTGCTGCTTCAAACAGTTTTCGGTACAACTTAACTAGTTTCAAGCTTCACTACGCTCCCCACACGAGGGATCTAATTTTATTGGCATAGCTATCAAAACATTTGAATAACTTGTCATAGCTAGGAGGCAGATAATCTATACATGTCAGTGGGAAGAGAGACCTGAGAAAAGTAAATCAGGGAGAAAACAGTAACAGGGAGAAAAAAAGGTGATGATCATTCAGGATTAGTTTTCTGAAGTCAGCTTTGGAAACCTCTCTATACAGCCACCCCATTGTAGAATGTTTTTCATGATTTCTAGTTTATACTCTAAAATCTCATCTATGATGTTAAAAAAGTGGTCTGGAGCCCTAAAGCTGTGAAGAACACTTACAGACAATAAACTAAGTGTTAACAGAGAAAACCATGCCTGGCTGAAACCTCAAACAGAAACAACTGCTAGAGAAAAGTAAAGCCTAATTGAAATAAGATGGTAATTATGTTTTTCAACCTACAGGGATCCTTCACAGCTCTGAGAGATTATTCTGAATGTTGTATTTTCTGTCCTTTTTATTGCATAACATTGTCAAGCAAGGAGTAATGGGAAAGATGCTTCCAGCGGACACTGCTTTGTAAGGGTGTGCTTCTTGCCGGGAATTTGAGAGAGAGAGAAAATGTACATCCTCCGGAGGGCTTCAACATGCAGAACACAGTGAAGTCCCACCAAAACATGGTGACTGTTCTGCTGTTCCAGTAATGACTACTCTGAAGCCCACCAAAATCAAAGGAAAACTTGTAATGGACTTAATGGGTTTTGGATCAAGCTCCGAGTAATCAGTTACATGTATATACTAATGCACATTAGTAGATCCAAAGGAGTATAGGGACCCATCAAAATCTTGTTTCTAAAGCTGGTGAATTGATTTTTGCCAGAACAGCGTGACTGAGAAACAATAAAGATTAGAGAGATTTATCTTTTTAGGACCTGCTACTGCATCTATTAAAGTTAATATCCTGGGTACAGTAAGAAAAATTTGGACATAGGAAAAGTTTGCAGGGAAAAGACAGGGCACAAAAAGGAACAGAAGTAATTAATATTTGGCAGAAAGCTCTAAGACACTCCCCTGGTGACTACTTCAGTCGTAAAGCGTTCCTTTGTAGACCACTGTGAGCCTGGGATAGAGGGTGCACAGCTTTCACAAACATCTGTAATTCATCTATCTGGACAGTTACAGGTAAATCCAAGTTATTTGGATTAAAATTTGTTTGTGGCACTGTTAAGAAGGAGTTTAATTTGTTCTGGTTTATGCCTTACAACAGACTTTCACAGCGGGTTTAGCTGAGGTAGGGGCGGCTGGCCGAGGGGTTGGGTGCCAGCATGGGAAGGTGATCCCAGACCATGGTTAGTGTGTCCTTGCTGGCTGGGTAAGTTACTGCCCAAATGTTGGCTTTCAGTTATGAACTGTTAAAATTTTGGCTTACAGTATTTCAGCTAAGGTGGAACTGAAATCTCATCGCTCAAAACATCCACTCAGCTTCTCAGAAACTGTTTCTTTTTCCATTCAGCAATAATAATACCAGCAAGAAGAAATATTAAAGGGGAAGCTCATAATGGCAGGTTTTGAGTGGGATTAAATTTGAGTGACCTGGAGAGTTTCAAATTGCAAACCACCAGGATTTCCTATCATAGCCTTGAATTGTGTATGCTTCTTTTCCAGTGAAAGCATGCTTACACATGTATAGCGGTGCCGACCTGCTCTCAGTTAAACTCTAGCTTTGTACATGAAATATATGTTATTTTTCGCATGAGTCATCTAAAAAGAGCCTCTAAGTCCATATGAGGTATACGTTGCAGAAGAAGAATGGAAAAAGAAAGAACAGGTATAGTATTAGAAGACAAGCAGCAGGGAGAACAGAAACAGAGCAAGGAAACAGACAATAGAAGAACTTGTAAGCAGCCAAGAAGCTCTGGGTAGGCACTGCAGATGCTCTTTACCTACTGCAAGAATCATCCTTCAAAATGTTTAATATACTGACAACCAAACAAGGAGACATAAAAATTAGCTTTACGCATGCTGTAGAGGAAGGAGATCCTAAAGCCTACCAAGCTTTCTTTCCAGTCCACCCAAGACAGCAAAGTAATACAGCAATAGAGAGGAAGAAAATGATTTTGTGAGTCACCTCTAAAATGGGATGGTCATTTCTCTCCACTGATTCTAAGAATGGAGAAAAGACTATGAAGTGCAGGGTAGATATGGAAAAAAGAAAATTTATGGGCACTGCCCAAAACACTACAGGTAGTCCTGATACCAGCTGCACCAAATCTATCTTGCTGTGTTCTAACAGAGGACGGGTGGATAAAGAATCAAAAGAATGAAGAGCAGCAGTGCATTACGAAGTTTTCTATTTCTTATTAAAACATTCAACATTAAAATCACCATTGTAACTTTTTATGTATATATTCAGAGTGCTTGTTTAATGTAGCATTTGAGAATGCATTAAAGGATTCTGCAGAAGTAATTTAATCTCTATAATACTTTTTGAAATATAATTTGATTTAAGAGGAGGTATGAGGTAAATGGTTACCTCACAGGATAGGATCTTCTGAGCACTATCTGCATACATAACAGCTCAGAAATAAATCCAGAGGAATCTTTTACCAAAGTCTATACAGCAGCTGCTTTTTTTTGACAGTTGCATCTAACAGGTAGAAATGTTTAAACAATTATACATGGTATCAAAAACTTTTGCTCCTTTTCCAAAAGATTTCTAAATATGAAAACTGTAATTTATCTGTGCCTGTGCTTTAAGAGTATGTGGTTCAGGACATAATATGCAGACATTTATCAATGTGTTTGCCGTGAGCCTCACACGTACCCAGCATGCACAACAGCTGCTAAAGTCGGTATGCAGGCAATGCTCTTTCCATACAGTGAAATCTAAGTAGGTATAGACACAAGAAGGTAGAAGGCAGGGGAGCAGCTGTACATTCATTAGTACTGCTCAGATAGCAGCTACGCAGCCCTAAAGCCCCACCTAAAGCCCAGTCACGGCTTTCAATGTAAAGCTCAGTTAATGTACAAATTTCTACTAGCCATGTACTACTGACCAGAGTGGCACAATATTAACGTGCAAGAAAAGACAAAATGTTTAAGAGTGTTAATATATCAAACTATATCAAACCTCAAAACACTCTTGTGAAAACTGAGGCAGAATGACTTACAGTTTGATCAAACTACGAAAAATAAAAATCTAAGTCAAGAAAGACCAGAGCTCCACACCACTATTGTCTCAGCTCCATCACTTCCAAGATGTCAGTGATGCTTCACTCACCACCTAGGCGGTTTCTCAGTATCAGCTGAACCTTTCACAAGGGAAAAACTGATAGAAAATTCTTCCGGAGCCGAGGATATTTTGCTGAGGGTGCTTTTGTCTGTACATTTGTTGCTTCAAAACTGCACAGACATATTCAAGCATCTGAGATGCAACATGAGCTACAGACCGGCTGAGTCAGAACCAGCTTCCTAATGAGGACTCCGGCACCGAGTGTGAACACTGAAACCTCCAACTGTGACACTGTTAACACTGGTGGTGACGAACTGAAGTCCGGGCCACAAGGAACCTCAGCAAGGCCTTGACGTTTCTGCCAAAGGGTGGCAGAAAAAGAGGAAGGACTGCGAACTGCAAGCCAACTTGCACGTTGCTCCCATATTCAAGGCACAGCCAGGTCATCGAGGTCGTGGGCAGGCATATGGGCAGCCCTGAGGCTCAGCTATCCGGTGGAAGGTCACCTCACCAACGCACTTTCCTGACATGCAGTCACCTCGGTTTGGAAGTGAGCATCGTGCTCTTTTCCTAAAATAAGTCTTTAAAGGTAAGAGATTAAATTTGTCCTTATGCCCTGTACTAATGATATATATCCAAAACCTGAAGCTTAGAGTAACTTCACTCTCCCAAAGCAGGGGTGAAGATTAACCTATAGATTTAAGAATCACAACTGTGGTTCCAAACACATGGCACCAAAAGGAAGCAGAATAAATCAAAACCTTCTAGCTTCTTTTCAATCCCTTTCCCACTCATCTAGCCAATATGCTTACTATCTATAGCAGAGGCTGATTCTCCCTAATTCTACATCATTGTTTTACTTGATTCCATTTTGCTTCACATCAGCAAAGCACCATGTAGACCTATGGCACTATATTATTCTAATAATATTGTCAAAAACCTTTGGTTTCTTTTTAAATCCTCAGATTTTTTACCTCACCTTTACCTCATCTTCACTTCAGCACTCTGTTTTACTCTAAGGTTAGATTTCTTTCTAAATTACATTAAGACTATAAGAATGAAAACCCAATAAGGTACTTAGATGTAATAAGCTTGAACATAAGAATTAGAAGAGCACATCCAACTTCTATAAGCAGCACCGAATGAGTCCAAAGGGAAAACTCTAACACAGGCTACTGCAGATACTGAAACTGGAATAGTACTTGCCCGCAGGAACCTTACCTACACACCTGCAGAGCGGCAGGAACAACCGGAACCTCTGCAAATACTCACATCTGATGTATCAGGCCCCTCACGTACGTGAGCATGCTGAGGGTGGTAGCTCCCCCCGGTCCCCAGGCTGCACCCACCCTCTGAGCACTCCTGTTGCACGGAGGTGAGTTCCCTTTCTGCGTACAAGGAGTGGCACAAGGTAATTTTCCCCTTAACTCTATTAGCCACAAAGCTCTTAATGTAGTAACAGCAGTAGCAACCATAAGGCTGTGCAATTCCTTTTATAAGGAATTACTGTTTTCTACTAACTCTTTTATATACGGATAAAAAGGACTGCACTAATTGACAACTCTTTTATTTGGTAAGCTGCCTTTAGCGGGATTGCTTCATGTGTTTCCTCGCTCATTCCCCCCTGCTGCGGCAGGGAGGCGGCAGCCTGGCCGGCCGCCCTGACGGCATCTCATAGAATCACAGAATCATTTAGGTTGGAAAAGACCTTTACGATCATCCAGTCCAACCATTAACCTAACATTACCAAGTCTACTATTAAACCAATTAAGGGTAGAGTAGCAATTTCATGCTTCCTGGCTTGGTGGCTGGATTATTTTTAATGAAAGTAAAAACTAGGAATCATTAAGGTTGGAAAGGATCTCCCAAGATCGTCAGTCCAACCATCAACCCAACGCCACCATGACCACTAAACCATGTCCTAGAGTGCCACATCTACCCGTTTTTTGAACACTTCCAGGGATGGTGACTCCACCACCTCTCTGGGCAGCCTGTTCCAATGCTTGACTACCCTTTCCGTGAAGAAATTTTTCCTAATATCCAATCTAAACCTCCCCTGGCGCAGCTTGAGCCCATTTCCTCTCGTCCTATCGCTAGCTACTTGGGAGAAGAGACCAACACCCAGCTCTCTACACCCTCCTAGCAGGGAGTTGCAGAGATCTCCGCCCCGCCACGGCCACCGGGACCTCGCCCGGGCCCCCCGCGGCCCCGGCCCCGGCCCCGGCCGACGGGAGCGTCCCGCCGGGGCACGGCGGAGGGCGGGCACGCGTGGGGCGGGGAGATCGGCGGGCCGGCCCCTCCCGGCCGGAGCCTAAACGGCGGCCGGCCCCGGCGGCGCAGGGTGCTGGCCAGGGGGGGAGCGGGACCCCGGCGGGGGCCGCTGCTGGCGATGCCTCCCCCGCCCCCCGGGGCCCGGCCCGGCCGGGGCGCGGCCTCCGCCGCGGTGCCCCACGGGCGGCCGGCGCGGGGCGGCGGCTGCGGGGCGCGGGGGGCCGGTGCCCGGCGCTGAGCAGCTCGGCGGGGAGGAGCGATGTCCTCGCTGGTGAAGGAGGACCTGGCGAAGAGGCTGTTCGGCCCCCGGCGGCAGCGGCTGCACGAGTTCATCGAGGTGGAGGGCGCGGGCGGCGGGCGCTGCTACCTGTGCGCCGCAGGTACCGGGGCAGGCGCCGGGCCGGGCCGCGCCGCGCCGCGGCAGAGCGGGTGTGCGAGGGGGGCCGGGGGGCCGGGGTGGCGGGGCCGGGCGCGGGTGGGTGCGTGGGGACGCGAGGGGACGCGAGGGAGCGGGGCCGGCGGCGGGGCGGCAGCGGGGAGCGCCTCGGCGCGGGGCGGCGGCAGCCCCGGTGTTCTTGGTAGTGTAGGTTAATCACAGAATCACAGAATCGTTTAGGTTGGAAAAGACCTTTGAGATCATCCAGTCCAACCATTGACCTACACTACCAAGTCCACACTAAACCAGTCAAGGGTAGACTAGACTAAACCATGTCCCCAAGTGCCACGTCTACCCGTTTTTTGAACACCTCCAGGGATGGGGACTCCACCACCTCTCTGGGCAGCCTGTTCCAATGCTTGACTACCCTCTCCGTGAAGAAATTTTTCCTAATTTCCAACCTAAGCCTCCCCTGGCACAGCTTAAGCCCATTTCCTCTCGTCCTATCGCTAACTACTTGGGAGAAGAGATCAACACCCACCTCACTACAACCTCCTTTCAGGTAGTTGTAGAGAGCGATAAGGTCTCCCCTCAGCCTCCTCTTCTCCAGGCTAAACAACCCCAGTGCCCTCAGCCGCTCCTCATAAGGCCTGTGCTCCAGACCCTTCACCAGCCTTGTTGCCCTTCTCTGAACACGCTCCAGCACCTCAATGTCTTTCTTGTATTGAGGGGCCCAAAACTGGACACCGTATTCCAGGTGGACTGCGTGATCTTAAAGGTCTTTTCTAACCGAAACGGTTCTGTGATGCTAACTGCTGAAAGTGTTCGGGACGTGGCAGAGCTGCGAGTGCCTCACCTGCCTTCAAAAGAGCAGCACATTACTGGGGTGCTAATTAGGGCTTCCGTAAGAAAGCATAACAACACATTAACGTGGCAGGAAACATTCGTAATTTTTAGAGCTTCTGCATTATCCCTTGTCTTGGTCTGATGTCCTACATATTGTCCCAATTACTTTGGGAGCAATAAGCTAGACTTGTGGTTTAAATAAATGCACGTTTGAGTTAGTAATTAGCAGGAACTGTGAGTAAAACAAGATTGCTGTGAGTGATAAACTTAATTATCTGGCTACTTACTAAATTTGATTTCAAGTGTATCTATTTCATAACGGTTTTAGAACAAGATGTCAAAAAATCTTGCTTGGATTTTTTTTGTGTGTGTGGTTTTTGTTGGGTTTTGTTTTTGGTTTTGTTTTTTTCAATTTCACAACACTGAAAGATACTCCAAAAGATAAATGCTCTCATCCATAAGTAGTTAGACTGAAGTGAATGCTTCTTCCAGTCTGTTTCCTCTTTGGGTTCAAAATGCATAGAACAGGTAGAAATAATCCATGTACTTGAGACACAGATTGGGTTATCATGCAATATGGGGTGATGTCAACCATATTCTGTGATCGTTATCTTTCTAAACATCTGAAGTCTTTAGAATATTTAAGTTGTTTCACAGATTACCGGAAATACTGAGCAAGATATGTTCCCTGCGCTCATGTAATTTTAGTAGAACAGGCTTTGTATTTTACAGCTGCAAAAACAGTATTCCTGAATGTCACAGAGCTTCTAAATGTACAGAAACACCAACCTGATTAATAGTTTATAAAACTATCTGGTAGAAGTATGTTTAGTTGCATGTGGTAGATCTGTTCACTGTTATGAAACATCCAAAGAGGAGAAATAATGTTATGCACCTTTAAAATCTTCACTAAAAATTGCTTTTTAAGGTAGAGGAGAACAAGTCATTAAAGAAAGCCTCTAATCAGATTATCTGATTGGAAGTCTCTTTCTCTACGTAAAGGAAAATTTATGTAGAGTATTAAGAGTGTGATCTCTCCAGTATCCATACTAAACTCTCTTAATATATTCAGGCATAGTCAAGTAAGTGGTGAGTGGAAATCTGATTCTGAAAGACGGGTTGCATCCAGCTGCCAGCAGCTACTGTAATCTGCTGTGATTCTGTAGGAGCAAAACCCATTATCTAAAATCTTACCCCTGCAATGCAACCTCAGTATGTTCCTGTTGATTTCAAATTACCGTAACAAAAAAAAAAAGAAAATCAGTCAAACAATAGGCAAAACTTCAGAAGTCTGTGCCTTTTGAAATCTCTATTACGACAAAATCTTGGTGTGGATAACTGAACAACCTTATTTTTGTGCCATATGCCCAACATTATTTCCCTTCCTTTTCACAATAGCAAGTTCCCGTTCTTGTGTGAAGGCAATAGTATCCTTTCACTAAATGGTTTATAAACCCTGGAAGAACATAAAGCTGAAATGCAGCCACATTCAGGGATTTTCACAACCCAGTATTGGTATGCCTGAGAAGAACAGTAGGGATAATATATTATCCAACAGAGACTCTGAAAAAGGTGTTCAGTCCATGGAAGACCTTAAGAAATAGTTTGTGCTCTATGAAGGCATTGCCATAGCTGTGCCCTCCCCAGGAAAAGCTTTTAGAGTTTAATACAATGACATGGTAGATCTGGGCTCGTGTTCTATATAAAAAAAAAAATTTTCTTCAACTCTGTTAACTGAGTGCAAGAACAAGCAATATATAAAATGCAGGAGAAGTAAAGAATTTTTTTTTTTTTTTTTAAGTTGAAAATAGTCCACCCAAGTTTCACCACTGGGCAGGTTATGCTCCTGGTTTCGTTATTCTGAACATGTCTGTGCTCTGTCCTTATGTCATATGATTTCTGCTCCTGCATGAGGGGTAGAGAAGTGGCAGTCTGTGGGACCTGGGGGCTGCTAGGACATCCCCTTGTATTTCTGACAGGACTGGGGGCTTTTGGGGTTGGGCTTGTTTCCTTTTGTTTTAACTCTGAGGGAGACAACATATTCCCTCACAAGCAAGCAAATCAAACAAAATGGGAGAAACTGGAAGTAAGAGGAGAACTTTCTAAGATTAGCCTACTAGATTTGCTTGCAAATGAAAACCATTGCAACTTCTCCACAGAAGGTAACACAGTGGTGGTCCTTTGGTCAAAAATCGTTGCGCAATTATGACTGATAGGACTGGAAAAAAAAAGCGACAGTGGTTTGTATTTCCCGGGCAGGGAAGCTATAGGCTGAGAGAGATTATAATCAATTTATACATTTTCCACTGTGTTGTGGTTTGGGTTTTTTTTTTTTTTTTTACTGGAAAGAAGTCATAACTCCAACATATATCCTTTGTTTGTCTTTATTAAATAACCATTTTCTTATAAACAGGTGAGAAGTGAGAGACGTTTTTACAGGAACAAGATTAAATTAGTCAAGTTTCAAAATGGGTTTTCAAAAATTCAGGCAGTATTTAGAAATAAAAGAATTTTGCTCCTGCATCTGTAGCCTCGTGCTATGATGTCAAAATTCTCCTGCCAGATGTAGGTGACATCTTGTCCTTACCTTAGGCAACCGGATGGCTTGGGGAAGTGGCCTGCCCTGCAGCCTTCGTGCTGGATGTGCAGGATATTGTTCAGGCTCCGGTGCTTCTCACATTCATTATTGTGTGTTACAGAAATCCAATCTCCTACGCGGCACTCAGTGTAATCAATTAATAATGGTAGTTATTGCAAAGATTGTCTTTGTGCTCTTTTAACTCTCATTTCCTGCCTAAGTCAGAAAATAGTAATTTCTACAAAGATAGCACTGGGCAACTTGAAGCTTTAAGAAATATTTTTGATATTATTTTTAAGTGGCCTACTTACACATTTTATAGGGAAATAAGAGTTTTGCTTTAAAGAAGTAATGGCTTCATAAGAGAACTTCATCCACAGAATAGAAAAGTATAGCACAAGTCATGTAAATACAGAGCCTTGGTAGCGGTTTTGCAATTTGCTGACTCCAGCACCCTGAAAGATTCCCCCTTGAAGTAAGCAGGATAAGTGGATTATCCATACAGATCCAGTGCCTGAATTAGGCTTTCACTGCACTGCTAGTGAATTCAGATGAAAAGCATTTGCACAGACAAGATTCTCTTTTCACAGGATGGGTAAGGTAAATCCTAGATCTACTAAAAGCTGACAGATTTCATAGACTGAGAACATGGTGCTATTCCTACTACCTGGGCAAAATAAATTAAGTCCTGTACAGCCCTATACATCATTTAAGATATTATCTAAAATGTAGTTTGATTAAGTGTTTTATTATTGGAACTTTTGGGAAGTATTTGCTTGCATATCTAAACTATTTTTTTCTTGCAGTGACTAAAAATGAAGAAGTAGAAATATGTATGGTTAAACACTTGCGAGGGGACCGAGACGAGAAATATGAAATAGTTGAAAAATGGTTTTTGAAAGATCTGGAGATGATTGATGGAAAAGAAGCAGATACTGTAAGTGTTATGTATTATTAAATACATATATTACAATTTTCTTGTGTTGCAATTTGGGATACAGGTATAAAAAAAATGCAATTAAAATGTATTATCTGAAAAAGAAAGTTATGTAAAACACAAAATAAATTAAACCTCCAAGAGATTTTTGTTTTATTGCATGTGAGGGATTCCATATCACATTTGCACTGCTGGGGGTGGCAGGGAGGAGGAAGAAGGTATTTTCTTGTTTGTCGTAATCTTCATCTCTCCGGTTGAGATCTGAGGGACAAGCTGGCTGTTCTCTAATTTGTTCATCATAACTGGGAATAAAAATTCTCCCGGTGTAAACTGGACTTAATCCCACAGATTTTAATGCATATTTGAAAACAAAATTTTGTTAAATATTTTTATGGAGACTGTGACCCCGTCATTTGAATGTATGAACCTGTTCTCTGTGTGACAAAGTCCATGTGTAAAATATCATGCAAGTGCATTGTTTGGTGTACCGGCTCACGAAATTGTGCCTCTTTCATATAGTTTAATCTCATATTACTTGGATCAATTAAATATTTGTGTGTGTAAACATGAAACAGCTTTGGCTAGATCTGGCTGACTTACTGCTAAAAAAGTCCTAATCTCTCAGATACAACTTCAGAGGGGTAAAGTGAGGCTGCAGTAGTACAATACAGAATGATACCAAAAGTAGGATTAAATCCTATTTTACAAAAGCTAGAGGAATATGCTGAGGAGAATATCTTACTGCATGTATGAGAAGTCATTTTAACAGTCATCCATGCATAATAAATGTAGTCCAGGAAAATTTGACTTTTTTACCTTTGAAAGTGCTTTCAAGTGAACATAAAATAGAATTCAGATTACATTATCCTAGTGAAAGAGAAATCAAGAGCCCACAAGAAAGGTTTCAGAGCCTTGCTCCAGGAAAATGACAAACCGTGGTTGTTCTTCTGTCATGTGCACATCGCCCTCAAGTCTAAAACTAGGAGCCTGGGAGATGGAGGAGGTGAGCTCATGTTCAGAGTATCCCTGCACCCTGCGAGCTCTTTGCAGTTTAGGCCAGAGGATCAAAAAAAGCCAAAACTAATAACACTTTACATCCCCTCTCCAAGTTATCTTGCTTCTGGAGATGTTCCTGTCCCTTCCCCAGCCAAGGCAGCCAGAGAATTTCCTTATCGCTTGCCTGCATGAATTTACTTTAGCTTTTTTCTGAAGTGCTGTGCTGAAATATCCTTCAGAAATGATTCAGCCTTCCACAACTGGGATGATCAAAATCTGTCTCCATTTTTGGTTAAAGAAAAGCCTAAATGAACTTCAAACTCATAATTATAGGGTGATTAACACTGCTATAAATATTCTTAATAGTTATTCATATCTATAGAATTTAACAGAATTTAGCTGCTGCTGGGATTAATTGTGCCAAAGAGCCAGAAAGCACAGAGAATTACAATTTAGGCAGGAAGGGCAATCAATATTCTTCTTCTGACAGGCATATATACTTATAGTCCAAGGCAAGTGCTTTTCATATAGTGTGTTTTAGGCAACATGACAAAATGGTTCATTTCAAAACAAGATTGTATAATCCCAATAAAGTGCAGCGTATCGCTTGAGCAAACTCTGAAAGTTTTACTCAGGCAAAACTCCCAATGGCAAAGAATAACAGCTAATTAGAAACAGCTACTTTGTAAAGTTTTAGAAGATTCTTTAGTATGAATAGCAGAAATACACGCAAACTCCTTTAGAGTCCATCAAACTGAGAAAAAGCCCTGAAGGTAGCTGGGCAGAAAACAACAGATTGGTGTTCTAACATCTGTAATGCACATAATAATTTAATTCTCTCTCTGTTTTTTTTAGGATAATCCATATTTTGACATGCACTTCCACAAAGTCTACAGTCTGGAAGCATACAGTTGTGCATCTAAATATACCTTTGCTCGAACGCTAAACAAACTGAATGAAATGTACCTTAAGAAGGACTTGAAGATTGTGAACTTTGATGACACCTACCTAAATGATGATTCAATCTGGTCGTCCAACAATAGGGATTGCTTAGTACTTATGAGGATATGCTTCTATGCTTCCAACCTTCTATGCCTCTCCCTGTGTCCTTTGTCCTAAAGATGCATTTTCTAACATTCAGGTGACTGGTTGACTTTCATTAACCAGCATTTCATAAAACATCTGATCAAAAAGATAGTAAGTGATATGCAGTATCTGCTTTTTAATTTTACATAGAAGTAAAAAATGGAACATACTTTTTACATAAACAATAGACTTCATTTCTATATATTAGGAGGGCCTCACTCTGGCAAATACTTCCAAATATATGAGACTTTCAACATAGGACCAGTAATTCTCATGGTCAGTGGTGATTGCTTATGTATGTAGAACTCAGCATTTGCTCGTATGTTCATGGAGGTATAAATTATCTTTCATTAATAGCTGGAAGTATTTTTAAAGAATTAAGAGCATTAACAGTTAATTTTTATATCCTGGAAGTAGAAAAAAGAAGGCAACCAAATGAGTTCTGTACGAGAATGATGCACATTTCCATTTTAACTCCATTATAGAGATCACACCTACATCAATACAAGAATCAAACCCTCATGCTGATGAATCAGAGCTTTGCATTCAGGTACCATGGGACCAACTTTTCACCTATGCAGTTATAACTTTTTTTTCCCTCAGAACTCTAGTACTCCCTTTGGCCTTTCCATTATTTGTGGTACTTTGTTAGAAAAGGAATGTTCTTAAGCAGAATTGCTTTATTTATCAGACCTTCAGAACTTTTTTCTTTTATATCATTAACATCTTCTTTCTTGCACTTTATGTATATGAACAGGCTCAGTTAGGGCACTTTATGTATATGAACAGGCTCAGTTAGGGAACAGAAATCGTTTGTTTATGTCTCTTCTCTACCTCTGGACCAAGAGTTAACAGAATACTACGTAAACAGCAGTTATTGGCTACTACAATTACTTTGTAGGCAAGTGATAGACTTTTCAAAATTCATAGAATTATGAGAATCATTTTCACCAGTTTCTAGCTATGTGTTAGCATATCCAGTGCACTACTTACATGTGTATTAGTACTTAAAGTTACATTTAACATGGGGTGGAGTCTACTGGTCTACTGGTGGAAGATCTCACCCACAACAAAAAATAACGGCTGGACTTGTGACAGTATTATATTATAGTAGAAACAGAGGATGAATTAAAGCTGTATTGAGCAAGAGCTGAAGAGGAACAATGTTGACAATAAGAAGCACAGTGATATTGCCAGTGTCAGTCAACTCTAAGCTAGTTGGCTGCTCTTCCCGTAGTCAATAAAGAAATGCCAACCCAACAGGTCATTCAGAGAAGCTTCTGGTCAGAAAGTCCTGCAGGAGGAAATTTGCTTTCTCTTTTGGCAGCCAAGAGAGTACAGGGAGACTAGCTGTGGACTAAACCAGCTATGTACCTAAAGCTGACTGATGTACATAGGTCCTAGGAAATCACGAGCTGGTTATTGTCCCCTCTCAGTGCCTGCCATCTGTACAATGGAGTAGTTGTGCCCAGGTACTGTGACTTGTACTTCACTGTTGTCTTTCACATGAACTCGCACCTTTGAAAACATTTGTGTAAATGTACTTTGGATTCAAAATTGAAATAGCTTCAAATAAGTGAGAATATATTTGAAAAACTGTATAAAATGTACAGCTTTCTACTTTACTTTTTAAATGTTATCCTATTGCTTGTATATAGGAAAGGCCATGCCTTTGATTAGCTAATCTTCAGAAGCTATATATTCTAGGCATATGTTGTAAATTACATTCATTCTAACCCAAATCTTAGTAATTATGTATATCTTGACAGTTGTGAAGGCAGTTTGTGTGGGTAACACAAATCTTCTGGAATTTGGAAGGACTTAAGTCTTACATTTGCCACCAAGTACTGTTAGAGAGAAGGACTGTATTTATAGTAATTGTTTATGAAATGCAGTTCTTTTCAGAATGTCTTTGAGATAATGCAGTGCAAGTACGTATGTTGTAACATTTGATCCATAGCTACAAGAAGCATTTGCCCAACATCCAGGTTCCACAAAGCCATCTTCAATAGCGAGTATAATTCAGACCACTGTTACCTATGATACATTGTCTTGTTTGGACTGTGTATCAATTGTAGAGGTCACAATGTTTTCTGTAATGTTTATAAATTCTTTGCTTAATGGGCACAAGGAAATATTTTCTGGGTGGAAAAGCTCCCATCATTCATCTTGTAATTGTAATAAAAACATAGACCCTCTAATTCTTTTCAAATAAAGTACAGGTATAGTGAATTCTTGACCAGTAATTATCTGTGTCATGTTAGAAACTGATAAGCTAAAAATTACTATAATGTTCAGCTATATTTAATGGTCTTGCATCAGTAGTTTATATCTTTCTATTCTTGTACTGTATAAACATTAAATTGGCTATATTAGAAGACAAATAAGCCTGCATTTTATGTGGGATAATATGCAATTAAAATCTGTTTGGCATTTCTTCCATCTGGTAACATAATACTTCAGACATTCTTCACTAAGCAGTCAGACTAAACAAAAGGAAAGGAGAAAAAGGGACATTGTCCATGTAAATTATTTTGGTTATTATCTAAAGGAAAAATACTTTAAAAGATCTTTGTGGATCTAATCTAGGGCCTCCTTACATTCACACAGTTCTTTATAAGATGTCAAATACCAAGACACTGTGTAATTGCTAGACTGACCTGGTCGCACTATGGAAAGTCTTTGTCCTGAGGTGGCGGGGGCTGTCACTTTGCAGTTAGTATAGCACAGCTGCAGCACAGGAAATAGAGAATATGCTAAATTATAAATGGAAATGACCTGACAGGGTAAATAGCCCATCTTTCAATTAATGCAGAATTGTTTCCTACATCACATTTCCTGACATTGGATATACAGAATATAGTCTGAAATACAGTATCTGAGGATTCATCTGCTTCTCCTTGAAGACTTCTCAAAAATTGAATAGGAAGAAACTTACAGGAGTAAAGAATTATCACAAATGCATTTGTAGCATTCTTATAAAAGGTTTCAGCTAATGATGGAGTGAATTAATACTTGAGATTGTGGATATAATGTGGATTTTCCTCAGAAGACAGGAATTGTTATCAGCCACATCTGTTCCAGAGAAAAGAAAAAATATGGCAGCCTGAAAATGAATAGTGATAATGAGCAAACAGAACTTCACACTAATTTGTTTAAGAGGCAGAAAGAGAATAGAGGCTGTCATAAAAGACAGATGATGTTTTCTTTGTAAGTGTATTTTTTTAAAAAACTCTTTAACCAACATCAGAATTAAGAAAATGGGGGAACCTATGACAAAAGGATTTGAGAATATTTTATATGTAGCATTTATCAATACCATATTTGTCTTATTCTATACTTATAAAAATACATTGGTTTCCTGCAGTTCCATGCTATAAAAAGCATTTAACATCATCATTCAGATAAGATCCGTATCAACAGAAAATACACTGCTGAAATTGCACTGGAGTTCATGGATTTAAGATAATTTTCACCTTCTAAGACCCATGACCTTATATTTAAAACAGAAGGACTCTTTTCCTGTGTGCTTATCTTTCATGGATAACTAATCTTCTCCTGCATCTTAAATTAAGAAAATACAGATCAATGCAGAATTTTTAAAATAATTTTGGAAGTGAAACAGAGCAGGGAGCCTCTTCTGGACTGTGCCTTCTGTGTCATTTCTCATTCTTCTCCTTCGTGTTTTGGAGTCATACATACAGTAACCCACCTCTTCCCAACAAGAACCTATACTACTTTCCCTGTCATTTACCTATTCCCCAATACTTTCAGCATATAAATCTACCTTCTTCCAGTAAAGCAGGGGATTGTATTACAAAATTTGTCATATGTAATTTAAAAATATTATGTCATGAGTTAAAGACAGCATTGGAAGATAAAAGGCCCTTTCTAAAGAACATCGGTGTGAAGCTGAAATAGGAGGGAAGAGAATGGCACTGTGCATCCTGGAAGATGACCTCATGTCAGTTTTAACACATATAACTACATTTTAGCATTAACAAACTACGTCTGGGGTTTTTTTTTTTGCCCTTTAGCAGAATTAACAGCTAAAAACAGGAAACTAGAAGGGTTTTGACTAAAAACAACACCACCTTTATGAAACCTTGTCCAACCTTTTATGGCTGCCTTGTCCAGTCTTTATAGATCTAGCCAGAGACAGTTACATTTTGTGGCTGAATTGAGAAATTACCAAACTGTAACTTCTCTTTTAACCTTGGCCCTCATGAATGATATATTACAGAAGTATACAGCATGTTGTTTTGTAAGTCAGAAAATAGAAGTACGTTCAGCAAGACTCTATTGGTCAGTAATGTTTAATGCTTTCAGTTAAGTGGAAAAATGATACAGGAATGATGAAATCACAGTTTTACATGTTAAAAGTCTATATTTTGGCGATTTGTAACAATCACTTGGAAAAGATGTTTTCTGTTGTTCTTTATTGGTCATGGCCTAGCTAAGACATTTTATCAGCCATACCCTAAAGGCATACTGATGTATTAATGTGAATAAATCGTACAGTTCAAGTAATCTGTAATGATTTCAGCCTTTCCTCAACTCTGCATGCAAGCATTGAAGAAATACTATATTAGTTTATATTAATAATGCTAAAAATGAGTTAAGTGTATCGATCACATGGAGAACATCCGACACAGCAAAGTTTGAACTGGAAGGTAGTTCCAGTTCTCACTCAATTCAGCAGTGGCCAGATTTTGACATCATTTCTCATGGTTAGATGACAAATCCTAAACTTCACTATCACTAGTCACAGAGTAACTGCTCCCTCTGAATTATCACTGGTATCCAAGACTGTTGTTTTCTAAGGGTGCTTCTGCTTAGGGGTAAAGCCAAAATCCAAATGCTTTTCACAGAAGTTATCTTAATCCTGATGCTGTGGCCAAATTGAATTACAGCATGCGGTCGGAGATGGACTTCTTTGTCATTTGAAATTCTAAGATACTGTCACAATTTAATGTATTGTATGCATCTTTCAACCCCCGGTATACCTGCATTTCTTTCTTGAATACACTTGTCTCCTAAAAGACATAAAACTTCTTAATAACTCTGCCATGAGGTCGGTTGAGAACACAGACATCAGATGCAAGCTGACGTGACATCGGTTTTGCTTTTGCTGCGACCCATATTATTTCTCCCACAGTATTTTGCTATTCTGTTATGAACTGTTTGATGGCAAGAGTTCTCTCATCGCACTGGCTGTATTGGGTTTGCATGGCAGGGTTTTGGTAGCAGGGGGCTACAGGGAGGGCTTCTGTGAGAAGCTGCTAGAAGCTTCCCCTGTGTCCGATACAGCCAATGCCAGCCGCCTCCAAGATGGACCCGCTGCTGGCCAAGGCCGAGCCCATCAGCGACAGTGGTAGCAGCTCTGTGATAACATACTTGAGAAGGATAAAAAAACCCCAAACACCAGGACACAAGCTGCAGCTGGATTGAGGCATGAGAATATGTGAGAGGAACAACCCTGCAGACACCAAGGTCAGTGAAGAAGCAGGGGGAGGAGGTGCTCCAGGCACCAGAGCAGAGATTCCCCTGCGGCCCCTGGTGAAGACCATGGTGAGGCAGGCTGTGCCCCTGCAGCCCATGGAGGCCCACGGGGGAGCAGATATCCACCTGCAGCCTGGGGAGGACCCCATGCTGGAGCAGGTGGATGTGCCCAAAGGAGGCTGTGACCCCGTGGGAAACCCATGCTGGAGCAGGCTCCTGGCAGGACTTGTGGACCCGTGAAGAGAGGAGCCCACGCTGGAGCAGGTTTGCTGGCAGGACTTGTGACCCCATGGGAGGACCCACGCTGCAGCAGTCTGCTCCTGAAAGACTGCATCCCATGGGAAGGACCCATGCTGGAGCAGTTTGTGAAGAACTGTAGCCCGTGGGAAGGACCCACGTTGGAGAAGTTCATGGAAGACTGTCTCCCATGGGAGGGACCCCACACTGGAGCAGGGGAAGAGTGTGAGGAGTCCTCCCCCTGGGGAGGAAGGAACGGCAGAGACAATGTGTGATGAACTGACCGCAACCCCCATTCCCTGTCCCCCTGTGCTGCTTGGGGAGAGGAGGTAGAAAAAACAATCAGGAGTCAAGTTGACCCCAGGAAGAAGGGAGGGGTGGGGAGGTGTTTTGAGATTTAGTTTTATTTCTCATTACCCTACTCAGTTTTGATTGGCAATAAATTAAACTGATTTTCGCCAAGTCGAGTCTGTTTTGCCCATGACGGTAACTGCTGAGTGATCTCCCTGTTTTTATCTCGACCTAGGAGTTTTCGTTGTATTTTCTCTCCCCTGTCCAGTTGAGAAAGGGAGTGACAGAGCAGCTTTGGTGGGCACTTGGCATCCAGCCAGGGTCAACCCATCACACCGGCACATAAAACAGCTCTCGCAGGTTGTAACACAGAAAGATTGTATTTGCATTCTTTTTCTTGCTGCTTTATGCCTTGTAATTACACGGCAGGGTTTTACCTAACAGTTCACAGCTACTGGAGGGAGTGCTTTCCCACCAGTTCTTTAGAGCTTGGCGAGGTTTTCCAGGCCCTTCTCTTTTTTTCCCGTTTTTCCTCCCCCCCTACCTGAATCAACCCACCTCCGAGTCGGCCAGGAGCCGCCTCAGGAAGGCGCACCTGGACACGGTGGAAAGAAGCGGGACCACCCCGCACCCCGGCATCGCCAGGCGACCCCCGGGGTCCCTTCGCCAGCAGAGAAGCTCGGGGGCCTCAGGGGCCGCTACCAATTGTGTCACCGGCCGGCGAGGCCCGCCTCAGAGCGGGCCCGGCCCTTCACAGAAGGCCACCCCACGGCTACCGTTCCAGCCTAGCAACACCGCCTAGGCTTTTAGTGCCCGGGCCGGCTCGGCACTGCTTTTAGGGCCACAGCCAAAGCCTGCCCTGAAGAAGGAGCGGCAACGGCACCCTTCCCGCCGGCGGCCTGCGCCCCTCCGTCTGCACGGCCCGGCCCGGCTCGGCCCGGCCCGGCTCGGCCCCGCCCCTGCCCGCGCTCCTATTGGCTCCGTCCACCCCTCCCTCGCTTCCCCGCCCCGCCCCTACCCGCGCTCCTATTGGCTCCGTCCACCGCTCCCTCGCATCCTCCGCCCCGCCCCGCCCCTGCCCGCGCTCCTATTGGCTCCGTCCACCCCTCCCTCGCATCCTCCGCCCCGCCCCTACCCGCGCTCCTATTGGCTCCGTCCACCGCTCCCTCGCATCCTCCGCCCCGCCCCGCCCCTGCCCGCGCTCCTATTGGCTCCGTCCACCGCTCCCTCGCTTCCCCGCCCCGCCCCTGCCCGCGCTCCTATTGGCTCCGTCCACCGCTCCCTCGCTTCCCCCGCCCCGCCCCGCCCCTGCCCGCGCTCCTATTGGCTCCGTCCACCCCTCCCTCGCTTCCCCCGCCCCGCCCCGCGGGCCGGCGGGCGTTACGGTCCTCGCAGACGTTACGCCCACCTCCTCCAGCAGGGGGCGCTGCGCGGGCCGCCCAGCCTGCCGCCTGGCTGCCGGCGTCACGTGAGCGGAAGCGGCCGTTGTGGGCAGCGCGCAGCGGCGGGGGGTTGCGGTCGGAGCCGCCGCGGCTGGAGGCGGAGGCGGCCCCGTCCCGTCCCGGTTGGCCCTGGCTTCGCGGTGAGAGGGAGGCAGCCCCGGCATCCTCCGTCCCTTCCCCCGCCCCGGGTGTGGGGGCCTGCCGCTCTTTCCTCCGCGGAGCGGTCGCCCCCGGTCGCCCCCGGGGAGGCTTGGCCGTGTCTGGGCTGGCGGGCTCGGGGCGGAGCCGTGGCGGCAGCGGGGCCCCGCGGCTGCGGCTGCGGCTGCCTCCCGCCGGCGGTTGCGCGGCGGGGGTCGGCTCCGGGGCGGTGCCTGCAGGAGTGGCAGGTGGGAGGCGGGGAAGCTGGTGCCGGCCGGGCCCTTGGCAGGCCGCCGCTGCTCTCAGCAACGCTTCCGAGTTTTCCTGTTAAATGATTGACCCTTTGGTTGATGGATTGCCGGGGATGTCACAGTTAGGCTACGCTCTCGTGTTGTGTTTTTACCTGACAGGGTGCGGGAATGGCACGTTTTCCTGTTCCCGCACCGGGAGAGGCTAAGCAGCGCTCACTAAGTAGCCGTACCGAATTGCTCTGTTGAATCTTTCCCATGTATTTCCTGGACCGGCTATGCCTGTCAGGTGGTATCTTTGATAGATTTAATGTAGCCGAGGCTTTGTTGGTAACATTACTGGGGGGAAAAAAAAAAAAAAAAAGCAATGTGTAAAGGGATTTATTAGAGACTGGCATGGTCTCAGCTCTCTTGAAGCTTTCTGAGGAAGCAGCTTTATCTCCAGCTCCTTGTGCTTAATTCTGTGTTCTGTCGGGACAGCAGGAGTCATGTGTGAAGAACTCAGTGATGTACTTGGTCCTGGCATGTTGTGAAGGTTTTGGTGGCTGTGACTAAGGGGGCTGCGTTTGTAACAGAAGGTGGACTATATGTCAGAGCAAGTCTTTGGTCTCGGGGTTAGCATGTTCTCTTTTATGGGAAAGGTGTATTCTGGACAACTCGTGTTAGCAGTGAAATGGGAGAGTTAGCGAGCTGCAGCAGTCTGAATGTGACTTGGAGCAGAAAGTAAAATCCTAAATTGGGAAGGGAAGGAAAGGGGATATTTCTGAAATGCAGCAGGTTGTTGGCACTTTGTGTGTTCATCTTGCGCACCTGTTGAACAGTAACAGGATGCAATTTGGGAAACAAAAGCTGGGCTCAGCATTTGAGGAGAGGGGAGGAATTCTAGATTCTGGATTTCTAGAATCTGGTGGGGACTAGGCTGTGCTTTGCTAGGGAACCAAGCGATTATACTGAAGTCTGTCTTGGAAGTCTTTTTCAGAATTTTGTGACTTCCTTGGGATTTTATTCCTGTTTGGTGCATGGTTAATTTAATGTTGGTCTTATTTTGCCTCTGCAAATCCTTTATCATAAATGAACATGCTAGAGGTACAAATGCTTTCCTCTGAGCACGTTGCATACTCACTTGAAGACATTGCCAAACAAAAACAGAACTCTTGGTGAATGTTTTTAAACAAAACAGTTGTTAACGCATCCCACAAATCTGAAGATCTTTCTTTCCTTGCAGCCCCTTCTGCTCAGCCTTTATTTTCTCCCAGTGCTGGCTGCTGTTACTGCAGAGGTGAATCACTTGAAGGGGGAACCCTGTGAACGGATCTCCTCCCCCCCCAATGTCTCTCTACCTCCTTTTCTGCCCCTCTACCTCCCTAAATCACCTGAAAACTCTATTCTTAATGAGGAGACAACCCCATGCAGCGCTACAGGCTTGGGGAAGAGTGGCTGGGAAGCTGCCTGGCTGAAAAGGACCTGGGGGTGTTGGTTGACAGCTGGCTGAACATGAGCCCGCAGTTGCCCAGGTGGCCAAGAAGGCCAACAGCATCCTGGCTTGTATCAGGAATAGTGTGGCCAGCAGGAGCAGGGAGGTGATTGTTCCCCTGTACTCGGCGCTGGTGAGGCCGCACCTGGAATACTGTGTCCAGTTTTGGGCCCCTCCATACGAGAAAGACATTGAGGTGCTGGAGCGTGTTCAGAAAAGGGCAACAAAGCTGGTGAAGGGTCTGGAGCACAGGCCTTATGAGGAGCGGCTGAGGGAACTGGGGTTGTTTAGTCTGGAGAAGAGGAGGCTGAGGGGAGACCTTCTCGCTCTCTACAGCTACCTGAAAGGAGGTTGTAGCGAGGTGGGTGTTGGTCTCTTCTCCCAAGTAGCTAGCGATAGGACAAGAGGAAATGGGCTTAAGCTGTGCCAGGGGAGGTTTAGACTGGAAATTTGGAAAAATTTCTTTACGGAAAGGGTGTTCAAGCATTGGAACAGGCTGCCCAGAGAGGTGGTGGAGTCCCCATCCCTGGAAGTGTTCAAAAAACGGGTAGATGTGGCACTTTGGGACATGGTTTAGTCTAGTCTAGCCTTGATTGGCTCTAGAGTAGACTTGGTAGTGTAGGTTAATGGTTGGACTGGATGATCTTAAAGGTCTTTTCCAACGTAAACGATTCTGTGATTCTATGAGAAAAACTAGAAAGCAAACTTCTGGGATTTGTTAGGAAAGTACTTTTGCTGTTAATGGCAGATGCACCTCATTCATGTAACCTAATGGTCTGATCTGGTATGCAGCTGCATCATTGACATTAAACTATATCTGCCACTGTACCTGAAGGTGCAAAGGGCAGTCTGTGATGTCCTTGTACAATCTCCTGTGTTTGCTGTTACAGGCTATGAGAATGAATAAGTAATGTCTGTTTACTATCTTTCAGCAGAAGTCTGTCTTTTTTAGCATTTGGTTAGAGTACAGGGTTCAAGGTCAGCACTTTATTCCTGGAAGAAATGTCTTTCTTACTAAGCATACATACTTACTTCTCTTTCTCTTTCTGAAATATCCTGTTACTCCCTTGCTAGATAAGAAACTTCATAATTAAAAAAAAGTGTTCCGTTTCTGAGCTCCAGTCCATGCAACTAAGAAAAGGCAGCAAACTAGTCAAACCTAATGGACTTGTCTTTGCAAAATTGTGTTGTGACCTTTTTGGATCTAGACAGCCTTGAAGTCGAACCTTCTACCAGCTACAGATACATTTCTTTATTCTGCATTACTGTAACCGTTGCCAGACCCTCATTCGAGGATAAAGAGGAAGAAGAACAGCCTGTTACATTTAATAGTATGTGGTAGCTGGCAAGAGCAGTGAAACAGGTCTTTGCAAAACATGGAAACACAAAACAAAGAAACCCAGCGCTGTATTTCTGGAGGCTCAGAGATTTCTTGCCTTAGCTGTGTATCTGTCCCCATAGTTTGTGTCTTCCAGGAGCTGTTCTTTTATAAGGAAGCTTTAATGAAAGAGACTTCAATATCCAGAAGATAAATCTGACTTAAGAAAGAATTATTAAATTCTATTACATGGGCCCTCTGCAATGTCTTATGTTTTTATTAATTTAAAAAAAAAAAAAAGCCTGCTTGCTGGGTAAAGTTAAGTTATTACCATGTGAGTGGCACCATGTTTATAACAAGTTTCTAGTAACTCCCAGGAATTGGTAATGATGAATTTGACAACAGATAACCACCACAAATGTTCTTTACAGGGGTATCAAACCTGGGAAAACTCTAGTACAGGCTGGTGGGTTTTTTTTTTTTTTTTTTGGTTGGTTGGTCTGGGGTGTTTTTTGCCACTGAATAGTATGTGATATACTTACTCTGCTTTAAGAAAGCTGTTTGAGCAGGGTACTTGAGAATGCTTTCATAACATGGGATCAAGTACTAATTTAGAATTTCTCTTATGATACCAAAGGAGGAGGGAGCGAGGAAGTATGCAGGGACACTGATCTTGAATCAGAATGATTTTTCCCTCTACCAGAAGAGAATTAGGATGTGTATGTGGTACACCAAGACTCAAAAGTAATAATTTCTTAGACTTGAAATTGTGGCATCTGAGTAGTGGATTGAATGACTGCTATGGCATACCATGTCCAGAATACATTCCATAAATCTTCCTGTAAAGCTGGGAGCCAGAGACACTTTTTCTTCCTCTAAATGGAACATTATTTTCAATTTGGTCTGCCCAATGTATAACCTTGATTGGGTGAAAGAGTCCTGAAAATTAATTGAAGGCTTTAGGTATATTTGAAGGTTTCTGGACTTTAAGTTTCATTTAAGGTCATCACTGTGGTGCCTTTAGTTTCACATTCTCTACCCTGTCAAATTTTGTGGGGCTTTTTTGTTCACCTGTCTTCATGCAGATTCTTACTGGATCCACGGCATTCATACCCATTCTAAAATTCCACTGCTTAGTGAGGGAGTCTTTTTTTTTTCTTGATTCCCGTTTCAACTTTTGTTGTTAATGCCTCACATTCTACTTTACTATTAAGAAGCTTTTTGTTCTCCATTAAATTAGGCAGAAGGATCATCCTAGTGTTGATAAATTACAGTTATCTAACTGAAGTAAGATAGTAAGCTTTATCTTGGACTTTTTCCTAAAGTGGGCTGGTCTTCAACTTAAATCAGGGTTGTCTAGCTTATGATTCATTTAGCTGTAAAATTTAATTTCAAAATGCTGTAGTTGCTGTAAGTTAATGACTTGGGGTTTTTTTTGTGTGTTAAATGTGCCTGAAGGTATTATGTTGTCTTAAAAACTTTCAGCTGAGAGAAAATGACTGCAATCAAGCATGCTTTACAGAGGGATATTTTCACTCCCAATGATGAACGCTTGTTGAGCATTGTGAACGTGTGCAAAGCAGGCAAAAAGAAGAGAAACTGCTTTTTGTGTGCCACAGGTACATAATAATACTACACCGTATTTCATGTCTTCACCTTTGGTTTTTATTCATTTGCATTTGTCTTACAATATTTATTCTAGCCCCATACAAAACAGGTGCTTTCCATTTCTAATGGAGAAAATAAATTGTAGCTTATACTTCCATTATTGCTTTTATCAAAAAAGAAACAAACCCCTGTACTTTTATTCCTAGATCTCATTGTAATTTGGAATGAAAGAATCAAAATTATTTCTGTGGGACTGGTGGGCTTTTGAAGCAGGCTTTATATAGTGCTTAAACAGGGATTTAGTAGGCATTTAGGCTTATCAGCCTAAATAAAATGCAGTAAAGAGTACTGGTTGGAGTCCAAGGCAGAGGGCTCTAGAAAGGCACAGTAACTGAACTGAATTCTAATGTTCCTTTGAGTATATGTGTATTATATTATGTCTCTTCAAAAAATTAGGTGCTTTGGGTTGATCTGTCAATCACTTAGCTTGCTAGAATTTTTTGACTGAAGAATCTCAGAAAATGTTTTTATTCCGACTATAATGTCTGATTACCCCTGTGCTTTGTCAGTTATGTGGCCATGGTCTGAGGTCTGCTGTATCAAAGAAATATCTGTAAATTGGGTTCATTACTTCACAAGCTGTATAGACGTATATCTGGTTGACTGAGACTTAAACTGAGCTGTGGATATTGCGTATGAAAATGTTTCAAAGGGTCTCTTTTCATCAAATGAAATCTGCCCCACGGATAATTCATTTCAGAAGTTGAAATATAGCAGAAACAGATGTTAAAGTAACTTGTGCATTTTGAAATTACTCTTCATTTAACAGTGACAACGGAACGACCAGTGCAAGTAAATGTGGTGAAAGTGAAAAAATCTGACAAGGGAGATTTCTACAAAAGGCAGACTGCATGGGCACTTCGAGATCTCGCTGTTGTTGATGCCAAAGATGCTGCTAAAGTATGTGTAACTTTTTCATTTAGTGCTCTGCTCAGAACATCCTTTTGGTTCCAAGTTAGAGTTAACTTCCTTGATACTGGCTCCTTTGGAGCTTAGATTGATAACATGTTCATTAGGAATTGGGATGATACATTCCTGTGCTGCTTATGCCTGCATTTTCTTCCAGCCTTTTCAAAATATAACCCTGGTAAACTGAGTAAGAGCAGTCCAGATATGCTTGAATAGCAGTATTCTGAATATCTGCCCTGTTTATGGTAGTGATCTCTCTCAGTGACTGTAGAGTGCTTGTGCTAAGGACCAGTACTTTTTTGGTTGTCTCAAATCTTCTGTAAATTTTTACTCCAAGCTTAGTTTCCCCTTAAAAAAAATTACTACCATCTTACTGATGACATTGAGGTGCATGTAATGTTTTTTGCTAGGACACTTAAAACATTCTTAAGGAGCAGTATATAAGCTTTCATATCTGTTCTCCAAATGATGACATTGGCCATTTGTTGGAAAGCGTACAGTCCTGAGGTGGTGTTCCTTTCCATAGAACAACAAGAGCAACCTATTTTTGACCATTTAAATTCATCTGTTGTCATAAACTAAGATATACAAACAGGCAGAGGTGAAAATTCTTCATCCTGTGATGTCTAGTTTTATGTTCTGTTAACTGGTGATTTGGAAGAATAGTGCAGAAAACTATGAAGTTGAAAATTCTTTGATTTCCACCTCCCCAAGTATAGGTTAAATATGTTTTGTTACTTCAGTTATCCACATACTTGTTGGCTAGATTTTAAGTTTTCCTTGCTGAGTGATTTTGAAATTTTCTTTCAAAAAACAAACATTGAATGCCAAACTCTCTCATATTAAAAAAGTCAGAACTAAAGTTGATAGGTGCATCCTGTTTTGGTTTCCAAATGTGATCCTATGCAACTCTTTTGACACAGGCCTTTCCTGCACTACTCAAATTTATGTAATTATACTCTTCGTTTAGAAATGTATCGTAATTATATTTATCAACATAAGCTACAGAAAAAACTAGAACTGCTTTTATTGCCCTGTACAGGAAATACCATTTCCCATCATGTGTGGTTTCATATGCAGCCTGCTTCTGTAGATAGTAGTGACAATATAAGAAATAAGTAGCAGCAATGGTAGTTTTTACAAACTATGTATAAGTAAGAATTTAACATGTATCTGAGGCAATAACACTTTTCATCAGAAGGAGGCTGGGCCTTGGAATATGATCTTTAAAACAGACTATTACCAGTTACAGTCCATAGTGTGTTCATAAGTGGCTGTAGAAAGGAAAGTACTTTAACCAAATGTTACCAAAGCAATGTTCTCATCAGGCAATAAATCTAGTTGAAAACACTTCTGTAGTAGTTTTTTACCTTTAAAATATCAAATGGTCATTTCTGTTATGTTCAGTGCTATCAAATACTATCATATCTGTAAAATATATAAAGTGCTCATAATTTTTTTTCCCCTTGCCTGTTCCTCTAAGTCTCCTTGAATTGTGTTGTATATATGTTGTCAGTAATTCCAGCTACTGTTTGTAGTTTCAGAGGGCTAACACAAGGCATTAGTCATTCTGAGGACAGTGTTTCAGGGCAGACAGCACTGTCAAATGTTCTTGAAACTCTTACAGATCTCTGTATTATGTGTTATTGTAGCTTTATCTGGCTTGACAAAATACTGTCTTCATAGCATGGATTCTGGTTTTTCACTTCCAGTGTTTTAGCACCTTCATTAAGGTGCATCAGGGTGCCAGAGTTGGTGTATCAGCTTAAAGTTGGCATCTGTGTAATTTCATTTTTATCCTGTCATCTCAATAATTAAATGAGTGAACAATCTCTGCTGCTCAGAGAATCATTTGACTGTTGAGCCTGTAACACATCTCATCTTTTGCAGGAGAATCCTGAATTTGACTTGCATTTTGACAAAGTGTACAAATGGGTTGCAAGCAGCACAGTGGAAAAGAACACCTTCATTTCATGTATCTGGAAACTCAATCAGAGATATCTTAGAAAGAAAATTGACTTTATTAATGTTAGTTCACAGCTTTTGGAAGGTAAGTTTCTACAACTGTATGTTAAGTATAAAGTTTAATAGTTATTGATGTAAAACAGATACACTAAAAAAAAAAAATCCTGATCCTGACTTTTTCTCCTATTCAATTTTACTCTTTTATATTTTCTAAGTCTTCAGATAAACAAGGTGACTAGGTAACAGATTATCTGTTAGAAAACTGAGAACTGAGAGAAAATACTTCATTACTGAAGTGCTAAATTTTGATATGCTTATTGTATTTCTGACACATTCTGTTTCTTGAACAAAATAAAATCTACGTGCAAGATCTGATAGGTCTAAATGTGTAACAAATCTGCTTTTGTTCTGGTTTTCACTTCCCCTGAATTAGAAAAATGCTTTAAATTAAAATGACACTTCAGTAGCATGCTAAAGGTTATGTGAGATTTTATATGAGGTTTCTAGTTTATGAACTGTGAAGCATGTGTTAAATTCTGCTGGACTGTGTTACACTTTACGTGACTGACTGGTTGCTAAGATGGCTTTGTATCTTGTTCGCTCGTGCTGTATTAAATATTTTTACAGTCACGCTATCTTTTCATAGTTAAAAAATTTTAGTAGATTCTAGTGAGTAAGCATATCCCACGTTGAGTCTGTCAGAAGTGGTTAGCCTGTTGATATTAAATTGTGCGGAAGAAGTTGAATTAGAAATATAAAACAGGGAGGACAGCATTTCTGTATTTTGGTGTTGACTGAAATTTGTTTTTAACCAACCTCTAGCTTTTCAAGTTCATGCAATATTAAAACATTCAAACTTACTGCCACTTAAAAATAGACACACTGATCATGCTTTGTCTAGCTAACATTCTCTGCTTCCTTTCCTCTGCTTTTCCATACCTTTTAATTCTTCAGAACTGCCTAAAGTTGCAGAAGGTGCGTAACACCTTTTTCCTTTATTCTGCTTTGTAAGCAATTTTTCTGAAATAATACACTTTTCCTTTTTTTCCAAATAGTGCTTTGGATAGCTTATCAAGTTGCTAGAGATAAGAGATGATTCAAATGTCCTAAACACTTTCTGGCTGGACTGTGTTAATGTTCTGTAAATAGTTTGTCAGTGTTTGAATGGCTTGTTGAATTAAGTAAGCACTGCCATGAGAAATCATAGTTCAGGAAAACACTGGTATATAATTTTCACTTACCTCAGTACTGGTTTTCCTGCTGTGAAACTTACCTTGAGCATCAAGATATTTTTTATTTATTCAGTGATGTATTTCTTAATCAACTTTAGTATGTTTCCCTTATGTTCTGTCTACCAAGAGAAAAATCTAACTTCTGCTGATTTTCTGTTAACAACTGTAGCGTAATACTGTAATATATTCTGATGTTGATTACCAGTGTGAGAGGTGAATAAACAGACCATATGTCCCTTTGTACATGCAATAAAGTAAGGTGGCTATTTGTATTTTGCTTCTGTTGTATAATTTGGAAAACATCACTGTTGGGAACCAGTTCTGGAAATCTTAATGAAGCCCATGGAAGACTGAGACTTGAAAAAAGTGTACATAGGTAGCAGGTGCTTGTTATGACAGTCGTTGAATGGATTTGTTTACTTAAAGATAGTTGAACATACTTAAGTACTCTTAAAATGCTTGTGACTTTCTGCACTTAATAATATGTTTTATTTCCCTTCTCTATGTAAGAATCTGTTCCAAGTGGAGAGAATCAAAGTGTAGCGGGAGGTGATGAAGAGGCTGTGGATGAATACCAGGAGTTAAATGCAAGAGAGGAACAGGATATTGAAATAATGATGGAAGGGTGTGAATATGCTATTTCTAATGCTGAAGCCTTTGCAGAGAAGTTGTCGAGAGAGCTGCAAGTGCTAGATGGGGTAAGCATTTCTTCTGACGTACAGTATGTTAGCATGTGGAACTGTTTCCATTGATACTGACTACGTAGCATTCCTTGAAAAGGTAACTAACATGTTATGCTGCATATTTAAATATAAAAGTATATCTGCTCCTAAGTAGAGCTGCATCCTGTCTATTATCAGATTTTGAAGATCTTCGGCTTCACTCTTTACCTTCTGGGGTGAGTCGCAGGCTTTCAAATGAGAAGTTGAGAAGAAAAAATGCAAGCATTCTGCATATACCTTTCCTGAAGGCAGGGGTGCAGGGAGAGAGAAAATATATTTTCATGTCCATGGATGTGAACTCTTATGCCTAAAATACTACTCTCAGTGTAACTAGGAAACTGGCTTAGTCTAATAATGTTGTGGTATTCGGCTGTCTGTAACCGTACCAGATTGTTTGCTATTTTGCTTTTTAAACAACCCAACATTCTAGAGGTCACCTAGAAAACTTAAGGAGATGCAGGGGATACAGTCCTGAGGGAACAGTTAACAACCTCCTCAAATTGTCAAGTTGTATGTTTCTCTTAGATTTTGAAAATGGCTGTTATCATAGACATAGCTGATCTTGCAACAGAAAATATGACCTCATCACCTAAGCTGTTTTTCTGGAACTAAAAATGTTCCAGTATAGTAGGGATTGCTGTTTGGTTTTTATTTTTGTGCAGATCAATACTTCAATTCTAAGAAATTGAGAGAACTTCTGGGTTTATATCTTTTCTTTATGAAATAAAGAAGTGTCATAGACTGAGGGACTGCTGTGTTCAATAACGCTTTAAATGAGAAGTACTACAAGCTTATATTGGTTTTTTTGCTTTCATCAAGAGTTTTGGAAAGTGTTCATTTGACAGTAATAGAGACAAAAGGAGATTTTGAGATATAAAAATGTCTTTTAAATGCTGTGGCTTAATTATCTGTACAGGCAAATATCCAGTCAATTATGGCCTCGGAGAAACAGGTGAATATCTTGATGAAGTTGCTGGATGAAGCTCTAAAGGAAGTTGACCAAATTGAGCTAAAGCTGAGCAGTTATGAAGAAATGCTTCAGAGTGTGAAAGAGCAAATGGATCAAATTTCAGAAAGCAACCACCTAATCCATCTCAGCAACACAAATAATGTGAAACTACTGTCAGAGATAGAGTTCTTAGTGGTACGCATTTTTATTGTGTTTACTATGGTTGGTCACATCAGGTATAAAATTCTTTTAGGTTGCTACCCTCTTTAACAACCATATACGAGGTTCATTTAAAACAATGAGTTTATTTTTCTGTTTTATGATTGCACTAACTTCAGTAAGTTTCTATAATGGTGGAACTGTATTTATCATTCTTGGTTCAGCAGCATAGCAAACTAACCTGCTTCTGGCTTATGGACAGTACTATCCATTATTTTGTAGAATCACATGGATTTGGCTAAAGGTCATATAAAGGCCCTTCAGGAGGGAGATCTGACATCTTCTCGAGGCATTGAGGCCTGCACTAATGCAGCAGATGCCCTTCTACAGTGTATGAATGTAGCTCTTCGTCCAGGTAATGTTTTCGTTAACTACAGTCTAACATAAAAAACTTACTATATTAGTGCCTTCATTGTATGTGCCTTTCCAACTAGTCTCAGATTTTGTTTCTGTAGATTGCAAAAATTGTGACCTCTGGTCCTTTTGGTTCCCACATACAACACATTACTATATATTTTGTACTCCGTGAATTCCTTTTTGTCTTTAGGACATGATATGCTTCATGCAGTGAAACAGCAACAGCAGCGGTTTAGTGACCTGCGTGAGCAATTTGCACGGAGACTTGCCAGTCATTTGAACAGCGTATTTGTTCAGCAGGTATTATTTCTTACTATTCTATATGAAGTTTTCAGTCACGAACTTCTGAGCAGAAAAAAAGTCCACCTAAAATTGAACATGTTGTGTGATGTAATCAGTAAGTGAATGGGCTGCTAGAGGCACTTCAGGCAGAGAGATTACTAAGCATTACCAAACTGTAGTTGCCTAAAGAAGTCTCTTATGTTTAAAAGAAAAAAAACACCTCTCTTTAGCGGGTTTTCTATGTGAATTAAACACATTTTGTGACATATGAGGATTTATTTTAATTGTAAGACTTGATTAATTGAGGAGAAAAAGCATTGACTTTTTTGTTTAAGGGTGTCAGAGGCTGAGAACATTGGAGTTCTTGCTGTCTGAATTTCAAGGGCCATAAAAAAAACCCCAAAAAACCAAACCAACCATACAGAGCAAAATGTCTACATCTTGATTTTTGAGCCTTAACTTGAAATACTCAGAAATCACTGTCCTGAGACTTGTTCCCGAAAGGTTGGATGTCTTTTTTAGCATCAGTTTTTTAACTTCTGTATTTTTTTATCTTCAATTAGTTTACTCAGACCTTCCTTCAACTGTATAACAGGTCCTACTATCTTTCAGTTCCAGTGAGTACATTGGGTTTGATACAAGCTTTTCTAACTAATTTTTTTGAGCTTGACTTACCTAACTACCAGCTGCATCTTTGGCTTTATGAAAATAAATTTATCCTTACCAATTGCAGAGCATCAGACTTACACCCCTTCTCACTTCCATTATTTTTATAAGCCCTCAAGCTTTGTTTATCTGTGTATGAGATAACGTTCCTCTCCAGAAATTGCTAAGAGATAGATTGAGATGTATGGAGGAAGAATATTTTCAGGGAATTGTAATATGTGTACAACTGTACAGGTACTGCAATTGTGTGAAATTGTAATATTTGTAAATAAAAAATAATTCAGTTTTCATACATACTAGTGCAATCAAAGTTTTAGACGCTTTCCTTTATGTATTAGACTGTGTGCAGAAAATGGAAGAGAGTTATGTTGAATAATTGTATAGAAAATTACATTTTAGAGTACAAGCCTGGCTTTTTATGGCAAAGATAAGTGCTTCCTATGTTTTCTTCACTTTGCAGAAGAATTCCAGTTCTATAATGTTAAATTTTTTGCCTTTAGTTTCTGTTCTTAAGAAGGTATGTTTCTTCTGTTACTTTTCATATTTTGAAAAACTGAGCACAGACTATGTGTCCTGGCCTCTAAATGAGCAAGTAGAAGCTATGTTGTAACTCCTATGTAACAAAGGTTACAAAGTTTGAATACTGGACTTGTGTATGAAAGTGGTTTTAACAGAATGACCTTTCTGATGTTCTGTTCTGGGGATTTTATTTTTAAAAATGGTGAGAGATTATTATTACTATGTAATACTACGTGTATTAGATGAAATACTTCTAAAGAGACTTTTCAATGCTATTGAGAATGCTATTGCCAATTTGTAAGTTTTTTATTTATTTATTTTATTTTTTAAAATTCTGGTACCAATAGTGGCCTCTCATTGTCTTTCATATAAACTTGCCATCTGAAAAGTTTTGGCCTGCTGTTAGCTGTGAGGTACTAATCAACAGATAAAAAATATGACCTTGCTGTAAGGTTAAGCAGGAAGAGTTCATTAACTGCAAGAGATGAGGCTCTGCAAAGCCTTTTTGCAAAAGAAAAAAAGTTTGTGTACTTCATTTTGAGGTACGGATTCAAGTATTGGAGGTATTACAGATTTCTGTGGTATCCTACTAAAATTACCTTGCTTTGTTAGTCTGACAAATAAAATATAGCAATTTCTCAGTCCCATGTTTTTGAAAAGTCTAACTGGAATACTTTGTTACCTTTAACATCTGAAGAGTTGCATTATTTGTTTAGAATGTTTCTTTCAAAAAAAATAAATGAAAGCATTTCAGGAAAAACTAAGGCAGATAAAGAATTGTAAATTAAAATAGCAAATGAAAACATGATGATGCCTAGGCGGCTGCTAATACAAGCAAGACATATTCTGATTCGGAACTCATTAGGTGGAAAATGAAAGTTGCATTGAAATTTTGGCCTAAATATATTATCTTAGAAGTATGAAATTTTTCTTTTTTTAAAAAGCAAACAAACCCAGTACTGTGATTCAAACTACTGTTGTAATATATTAAGGTGCTTCATCTCTTTTACGTAAAAATGAGAATCTTAAAAAGTTTTAAACAAAAATGCAACTTTGGGTTGCTGTTTACTGCAATGTTAAAAGCTGTTTGCAGTAACTGCTACTAACAGTTAATGTAATTGTCTTTATTGTTTCCTAATAATATTTGATTAACCTTACTGTATGTCTGTAACTTTAAAGAATTTTCTTTTTTTTTTTTTTTTTAAACAACCAGGTTCAGCATTCAATTAAAAGGCAACTCTGGGCTTTCTGCCTTTAAAATATGAAATAGTTTGGAGGTTTGAAACTATGAAATAGTTGAATAACAAACTTGCAGCATCATTTGGTAACAGTATAAATGCATGCATTTATAGTATGTGTAGTGTAGTGAGAGGAAGCTGGTTAACTAGATGGAGAAGGTACACCTAGAAGCTCCATAATATTTTGCAGCAGACTTGAACAGGACATTATTTAGGACAACCAGAATGATTCATCCTGTGGAAAAGTTGGCTTGGAGAGAGAAATTTATCTTGAGGGGATTTGTCATCTAGTTTTATGAAGAATGCAACTACTAAGCAAAAATAAAAAGTTGTATGTAATAAAGGAACATGAATAAAATTGTTATATATAAGAAGCAATAAAAACTTGGATAGCTAAGTATTTCCTAGCAGTGACATGAACTAACTTTTGGACTGACTTAGTTCAAGAAAGTGGTGAAAGCCACCAGGTAAATTATCTTAAACTATAATGAACTTGAACATTAAAATGCATGCTGTAGGATTGTTGCACACCAGGGGACAGGAGAGAGAACCATAAATGGTTTCTTATATCTAGTTTTTATAAAAGCCTATCAAAGATCTGTTGGAAATATTTTCTATATGCATGCCCACAAGTACACGACCTCAGTAATCGCATCAGCAGCTGTGTGGCTAATGATGCCTGGATTCCAGTTCCAAATTATAGGTTGCAATAATTACAAAGTTAGCTTTTTGCTGGAGTCAGACTACAAGATTGTTGTTAGAAGGGAGATTAACAGTATGACCCTTCCCCATTGTTTGTGAGAATAAATGAAGAAGTTGTCTAGCACTTGTTTCTTTGTGTCCATTTGTGTCTCAGTTTATGTAGTTAAGAGAACAGGAGTTTAAGTGCATGTTCATGTTGGATACAAAAAAGTAGTCCGGCTTTATTCAGAAGCTGGCATGTTCACATTGTATTACTTAGTAAAGATTAGTCTTCTACAAATAATATCAATACTCGTGTTTTCATTTTTTTTTTTTTTAAACAAAAATCTGTGAATGTAGTGTGGAAGCTTCTAGGGCTTTTTTTATCCAAAGACTTGAACTGATTGTATTGTATTGTACCCAATACAATAGAGAAGGGTGAGTCAAAGTTGCTTCAGTTTTGATTCTGTGACCCCAACTGGCTTCTGTTCCAACTTAAAGACGTGCTAAGGCAGTTTTTAAACTGTATAGCTTGTATTCTGCCAACTTGTTGTATCCAAGATGGAACTGTCCAGGAATGCTTCTTCTGTCAGGGACTGACATTGACTGACCTGTATAAGCCACCCCCATGTTATGCTACAGGAACTGGAGACCAATTAGGACAATCTTTTTGTGCTGCCATAGCACAAACTATACCTAAGATCAGCTTCTGTTGCTGTATTTATTGCAAGCCTGGTAAAAATGACTTTACAGAAAATATTAAAGCCATTTTGAAACTAAGTTCCATCCTCCCCTCCGTTAACCCAGGGCTAATGGTTGTGTATTCTGCTACATGGCTGAACTGTGGTGTTACCTTGCTTGCTTCCTGAATTGCCCAGGAAACTTGTGAGTTCAGGCAAGTGAAAGCTTAAAGAAGCTAAATCACATGTTGTTCAAGCAATATGGTGTGATCTTCTCTTAAAGGATAGCGTGTTTTTCAGGAGGTAAGCCAGAGAAAAGGAGCGTGAAGTTAGTAGCTTGCTGTTAAATGGATTGGTTTATGCTGCATGTCGTAAACTGTTTAACTCCAGTAAATGTTTACTGAAAGTGTGTGTGCGTCTGCATTTGTGTGGAGGGAGACAGAACGTGTGTGAACTGATGTTTTTAAGACTTGACCGAGGCTTGGCTAAAGTGGACTAAAGTGGGCTGAATTGGAGCAGATTTTCAGAGGTGTAGCATAAAGCTCATCACTAACGCCTAGGCCATTGACTGGGGACTTGAAATGTCTTACAGTATGTGGGAACATCTTTAAAAAGAAGCAGCTATGGATTTTTTTGTTTGTTTGTTCAGAGAAATAATGTAATAATCTCTTAGAATTTTTCAGAAACAGTTGAACACTTGTCATTAAATCTTCACTCAGGTGTACCTTGCATTCCCTTGCAAAAAAATGCCAAATTGACTCATCCTGAAGGCAAAGTGGTAAACAGCAAGAGCCTTACAATGAGCAAGCTTACTAAGGTGCATTACTTGCCACAACTATAATATCTCGGTGTTCATATTATGTTAGGCGTCTTTTCATCTGTGTCTCTAGACTTTGTTTCTATGCAAGATATTTTGATGCTTTTCTGTTTGTCTGAAGGGGATGCTGTCTTTGTTTTAAGTTTTTCAGGAAACTTCTAGTACATCTGTAGAGTGCTTCCAGATTTACTTTAATACTTTCTCTTATCAAGGGTCACGATCAGAGTTCTACTCTTGCCCAGCACTCTGCTGAATTGACATTACCCAATCACCATCCATTTCACAGAGATTTACTTCGATATGCTAAACTGATGGAGTGGCTCAAGAACACAGATTATGGAAAATACGAAGGGCTAACAAAGGTATGTGAAATGCTCAAATGATGCTAGATAATGTACATAATATACTGGTTTTCAGAGTCAAAAGAATTGGCTGTGTATATGTGCATGTCCTTTTAATATTCCCTTATATTAAATTTAATTTGCTGCTGCTCTTCTTGTTCCTCTTTGGAACAGGAAACTTCATTTTTTGGTATTTGTATCCTGTATATTTTTTTTTCCTCCAAGATTCTATGTCTCTGTTCTAAAGTATCATAAGATAATCTTAATATTTATGTAAAACAAGTTTGCCGTTTTACAGTCTAGTAAGAAAAATAATTAAGCTATTTTCATGTTGAGGTGCTTATTGCCTATGTGACATCTTTATTTCAGTAGACCTTCATTTCACTTGAGAATATCAAAAACTTAAGAGGTCTCCTGTAAAGTAGATTAAATAGAAATATTTTGGCTTTGTATATATGTAACTTCTAACTACCTTGTTTAAAACTGATACAGAGTGGCAAAAAAAATTACTGCAGAAGTATAGAAAATGTTTAGATAGAAGTTAAGGGAAAGGTAGTCCTTACAGAACAAGTCTTCTTTTATTAAAGTACTGTCATTCTTAAAAACTCAACTATGGAAGATTTAAATTAGGCTCTTCAAATGGCTTTGAAATAGTTGTTCTTTTGCCTTCACTGTAAGGCAAATGGTCAATGAATGGTTGACGTCTTTGTGATCTTCTAATAAAAAACTGAGAGACTTACATATTTATGTATTATGTGCGCTAGGTAACAAAACTTTGAAGAACGTAGGAAAAAAATTCTTGGGTGATCTTTGTGATAAATAAAACATTATTATAACCTTTGTACTAAAAATTTAAACAAACCAGACAATCTTCAAACTTATTTCCATTGATGTGCCTCTTGTCTTTTTAAAATTTGAGCTTATTTTTGGCAGTGTTGCAAACAAATTATTTTGGGATTGACTGAATCTTGTACTAAGTAGGCACACAGAGTTTGTGCCTCCCAAAGTTTTCCGGTCTTTTGTTTTCCTTGTGGCAATAGTAGTAAAGGAGGTCATGTACTCGGGAAGATGTGCCGGAATGGCATCCTATTTGCTTTTTTGGGGGCATAGTAAGAGTCTAGCAAAAGAGGCTACAGAGAATGGTGTTGAATTTTCTTCATTCTATCTTTGAATTGAATTCTATGATGCTCTACCACTAGTAATCCTATATTTATGTACCACATTGCATAACCTTCCTTATGGAGGAGAAGTAGCAATTTCTGATGCTCAATGAACTCACTAGAAAAATGAATATAACCTGTTTAAATATCATGAATATATTTCTGTGCATGCTACATAAATATGTAGAACAAAGTCAACATGTATACCTGTCAACTAATTTTACATTTTTCTTTTAAGAATTATATGGATTATTTATCACGACTGTATGAAAGGGAAATAAAAGATTTCTTTGATGTTGCCAAGACCAAGATGACAGGCACAACTAGAGAAGGAAAAAAGTTTGGTAAGCTTCCAGGAGGCGCATATCTTGCTTTGAATCTTATTATTTGCTTATAAAATACTCATTACAACACCTAGGGCCAATTTTATAATGGTGTAAAATTGTTTACTTTTGGCAAAGTGGAAGAAGTTGGATGAAAAATATGATTGGTAAAACTTCTGACTTCCACAAGGCCAAAGTAGCACAACTGAAATCTTGTGAAATTGGCCAAGATAGAAAGGTAAAATATAGTATTTCTCAGATTTTCAAATCTACACTCAGTTTTTAACAAATTACCAACCATATTTTATTACTTGAACTGTCCTACTTTATTACTGGAACAAATTTGGAAGATCAACTCTTGCAATCAAAGAAAGCTTGGGCAGCACGTCTGTGTTCCTTCTGCTATGACTTCTGCTTTTAATAAGTTTTGGGTGGATTTTGAAGCAGCTCATTTTAATGATAATTCTGCCTAAGGAAACTAGTGTATTTCATTTTGTTCTCAGTGGGATTTACCTATGTAGTCTGAGACTAGAGATCATATTTTCCTACCTTGTAGGTCTTTCCGTTCAAGGGAGTATGTATTCCTGCTAGGATTAAACAGTCTAGTGTGAGCTATGGAGGTGAAGCTTTTAAAAAAGCAACAGTGATATAGGTGTATTTATATATTGGCTATTGTATATTTCCAAGTGCACTGTTTCAAAACTTGTTTAAAATATTTATATTTGCCACAGTTCACCAGTTTCCAAATTCTAAATTCAGAAATTATGTGCAGCTTTGACTAGTAAGTTCTGTCAAGCCTATTTTGGGTCCTGAACTTATGCTTTGAAGTTTGATGGTAGAGAACAGCAAAAAGTAATGGAACGAAGAAAGCAGGAGAGTGGTGAGGCTTGACTGAGGGAGGGGGAAGCTGGAAAGATAAGTCTTGGCAAGCTGTTGGACATGGAGAGAAGTGGTGCCATAATGTGTCATCGCCAGAACAGTTAAATTCGTAAATCTTGAAAAGCTATCTTATTACAAGAAGAAAGCACTTTATCCTAATATAAATTGATTTCTAAAACATTCTAAATGCTTTATCCTGGCACTTCTTCTGTGATTTGCATTATTTGAGGAGACAGTTTTTGTAGCAATTTCCTAACTTCTGTAAATGTTATGGAGTGACCAGGCATTTTGGAGAAAGAGGTCCTTTAATTCAATTCACCAGCATAAGAGCTGCACCTTGAAAAGGCTTCTGTTGTATATCTGTGCAAATTTCAAGCGTTTGAACTTTGTACTGAAGAGTCAAGGAGGAGATTAGCAAAGGGTTTTTTTTTTTAATCAGTTCTCTTTGTTTGATTTCTTTTCTAATATTACACTTTCACAGTTGTACAAAGAGTATGTTTATGTTTGAGTCTTGCTGGTGACTGACTGACATGCAAAACTTGACCCAAGTGCCCAGTCCTCTGAAAGCTGGTAGGAACCAGTCACAAAGCCAAAACTGGAAGCTGTATCCAGTGGGGACTATCCTAGAATTATTAATGTTATCAATGGTAATTAAGCCATTAAGTAATCGTTATCAATGGCCACATATTTGAGGCCACAAGCGAATTTGACAGTGAATTGGATCAAAAAAACTTCAGTCCTATAAGTACTAATCTTATAAAGAAGGAAAGTAAATGACATGTTTAAAAAGCTGTTCCTTACACAAATATTATTTCATTTCACCATTTAAATATCAAGTTATGTATTTATTTTGTAACAGCTTATAATGGTGTAATTTCAAAGGTTTCTATGTTGAAGGTAGTGGTGGTACTATGACTAGTTGCACATTAATTTAAAATACAGGACTTCTTAACAGTTAACTTAAGGAATAGTGTAGGTGCATAATGCTCCAGTTGTACTCAGACACTAAAGATGACCTGTTTCCAAGCTGTGTTGGTGTGTGTTCTTGCCTTTTTTTTGTGCTTTGGGAATACTACTGCTATTTGAATGCCTCAAACGCAGAGGGGATGCTGGGAGAATTCTGGCATTCTGTGCTAGTGCAAGGTTCTTCGTCTGCATTTTTATGGCAAAAAAAATTCTGGGTTGTGAGCATTCACACGTGTCTTAAGTAGTCTTATTTTTCTTTTTTTTTTTTTTAATTTCTTTTCTGATTAAGCCAAGACTTTGACACTTAAATACCATAAAAATCAATGTGGGAAAGAGTGCTACTGCTGTCATATGTTTATATGATGTGGCTTCTCAAAAGCCACTATGGCTCCCAGATTGTCCAGGGCCTGCTCTTTGCCTGTAGCTCTTCACATTCTGTAATCTAGTCCCGTACATTTGGAAATTGAGGACAATGAAGAATTGGGACCAATACATGACACATGGATATGCAAAATATATCAGGCCTAAACCTTTTATTTCAAAAACTCCCAAAATCCCCAAGATCTAAAAACTAGGCTGGAATTAAATTTGAGTTTGACATTATAATTGTCAGTAGTGTTGCCTACTTGAGAACATCTGGTATTTAAGACATGTTTGTGGCATTTAGAAGTATTTACTCATTCTATTACAGCAGGTTCTGCTTGCCTGCTCCATTTGGGGGGGCTTGTAGCATCCATCCTCATCAAGATCTTCTTAATACCACATACTGCTTTTAGTGTATGTATGCAAATGCCTTTTACTGGTTAGGGTTTCTCTATTTACTACAAATGCCCAGTTAGTCTAAATTTCATACTGAAGTCCGCTTGAGGAAACTGTTTTATTCTGCAGAAAACAGGAAAAGTTAAAAAAAAAACCAGCTTGTAAATTTTTTTACTCTATATTTACTGTTTTCATCCTCTCCGAATTTGTAGTCATAAATTTTTGGTGCAGCATGAATACAAAAGATATATTCTCTATGTAAACATGCTGATTTGCGAACAACAGAAAAGGTTGTCCAGTCTTACTGTCAATATGAATGATTTTGCAGTATTGGTGTGTGTTTTTTAAAGTGAAGAGGTGGACAATATCTCTGACTCAGTACAAAATTCAATAAATACATTTTATTTTCTTCACGTCCATTATTGATATGATTATTGATCTTGGAAACTGAGTCTTCTGCAATATTAACTCTGACAAATATAACCCTAATTCAATGGACTTCTCAATTTGGGAGAACTTAAATACATGTTACCAAAAATCTTCTTTGAACACACTGTATAAGAAAAAGTAAAGTTTAATACCTAGAAATTTAACTTTGTTTTCCATGTAGGTTAGATACTGAATTTCTAGAACAGTACCTCTCCAACTAAATGTGTTTGCAATGTAGTTACTTGCTGCTTATAGTTCTCTGCATGTTTCTTTCCAGTTAGAGCTTAACTTGCATCTTGTGCATGGTTTGTGCAAACTGCATTTTAACTTGTCTTTGTCTTTGATGCTTGCAACCTAATCCATCCCAGCTACACTGCCTCGAAAAGAAAGTGCTGTCAAACAGGAAACTGAGAGTGAGTATAACTAGTTGCATTAGTTGGTATTGTCAATGCATGTGTGTCACTGTAAAGATGTAGTGCTGCATCATCAAAAATCTACCTAACACTGAAGCACTCCGTTCAGAACGAAACAAGCATTAGCAGAATCATTGTTTTTGCAAGGCAAAAATGGAAGCACGGCTAAAATGGCCCAACATAGAAGTTGAGAAGGTTTGCAGGTAAAGGCAACATCTTTTGATTTTTCCCATGCTACCAGTTGATCTAAAAAAATATGTTTGTGCCTGAGAGCTTGTCATAGTTTTCCAACTCTTCCAGTAGGTTGAGGTAACAACTTCTACTAGATCTATAGACGTTGTCTTGTTTGTGTCCCTAGACTAGATACCACCATAGCAGTTTAATTAAACTTGCAGGGTTGCATTTAAGTTTCTTTGTGGCTGAAATGCAAGACATTTACATGGGGGTCAAATATTGACGATTTCTTGGTCTTTTTTTGTTACTAGCTTTGTCCGTCGTGTTCCAACATTTCTGACAATTTGGGAAAAAATAAAAATAAAAAGATATGCTCCTCACCTAAGAGAAGGTCCTATGATATCGAGAAGAAATGCTGTTCATTATGATCAAAAGGAGAGGGAGCATTAGCAGTAGAGTTACTATGGGATTGTAGATCCAGCAAAATAACTGGAGGAACCTATGTAGATAAAAGGAGGTTAACAACAGAAAGATCAAGTTCAAGATGAAAAAGTGCCTGTGTGTATATGAAACTTTTTAATTATTTTCCCCTCTTGTGGATTAATTCTTCTGCTTATGGCAGCCTTTGTCCAAAGTATGTTCACAAAAGATCACAGCTGGTCTTTGCTTCCAAGCTTTCAAGGAGAATATCTGTCCCAGTGTTCCTATATTTCACAGTTTTGTTCCTTTTATACCTTTTTCCATGCTTTACAATGAGGGCTTGTATAGCTACCTTGTACTTTTAAACTTGCTAGAGTGTTTCAGGTACCTTGTAATGAGAAAAGAATGTGTTTATAGGAAAAGCATTTGCAGCTTAGACAAAAATTGCGTTGTTTGATTTTAATGTAGGACTACTAGCAACTCTTGTCTCATACATTCTGTAATGAACCTGTTCTTTTTGAGTATTTTATTCTGCCTTTGCTTCACTCCTTCATAGTGTCTTTATTTCACAGGTCTTCATGGAAGTTCTGGAAAACTGACTGGGTCTACTTCTAGCCTAAATAAACTGTCTGTTCAGAGTTCGGGAAACCGTAGGTCTCAGTCGTCCTCACTGTTGGATATGGGAAACATGTCTGCCTCTGACCTTGATGTAGCTGATAGAACGAAATTTGATAAGGTAAAGCCAAAATGTTGTGTAGGATTCCTGCTTAGTTTTGCATTAGAAGTGTCTTGCATATCTTTCTTGTATAGTTTAACGATCTGCACTGTTTAAATCTTAAAACATGCCAATTTCAAATTCTGTATGCGCCACACATCTAATAAAGGCAGTTTCTAAGAAATACGTAGATCAGAGTATTATTGTCTGAGTACAAGGTTCCATTTAGTTCCTTTATATGCTTAGTGTGATCTGTAAAGAATATCAAGCATAAAAAATGGTCTATTAAGTTTAAGCCCAATATGCATTTTTAAAGCAAATAGGAATTGAACTGATGGATTCTTCAACGGATTTTTTTTTTTTCCTTTCCTCAGTGCAAATATTCTTGTGTTCTGTCACATTTTGCCAGTATGTAAGCAAAAGTGAAAGATAAGAAAGCATAATCTTTTAGCCAGGACTTGGGCATGGCCCTAAAATTTTATTTATACTGGTTTCACATAAAAGTTATCATCAGTTTTCAGCTTTAACCAATGGCACTAAGTTGTTATTGGAGTGTCCTCAGCATCTGTTTACAAACCTGCTGTCCTCAGCATCTGTTTCCCCCCGCCACCCCGAACCTTTCAGAGTGACAGTACTCCTTACTTCTTGTGGAATTAACTCCTCAGTACTGAGGAAAAGGAGCTGTTACCAGAGTGAGAGATAAAAAGAATTTTCCTGTTCTCTATTGAATTATTTGATGGAGATGAGTATTTTTCTTCTGACTTCTTCAAATCCTTGCTCAGTGTTTTTCTGGGAGGAAGTAGTATATGCCTGAAACAGTTATTCCATACCTGCAGCAGCAACTTGTCTAGAATTAAAATGATAGCTTTATAAAACAATTTTATACGAGTATTGTGCTAGTTTTTTTCAACTTCTGACTTATCTCACACCCATTGGGCACATGTGAGTGTGACTAATGTATACAGAGTTGTAAGCTATTGAGCTGACCTAGTATGTTATTTCAATTTCTTTTTTTTCCTAGAGTAATTTTCAGTAGTGTCGATTTACTACATGGCTAGGTTGGTTTCATTTATGTAAATTATTGCGTGTCTTAAATACTTGCATAGAAAATTCTGTGTTGTGTAAAGATGACAGATTAGAAGTACATCTAACACCTGACTTACAATTTCAGTAGTTCGTATTAATAAAACTAAATTATTTTAATGAATTATTGCCAAAATAGTGTTCCATTTTAGATTAAATCTAAAAATCATAATGAATACTTCTATTTCAGTACAAAACCTGCTGCTGGTTTCTGTAGCAGCTATGTAGAAACTTTCTACAGAGCAGTTACCTCCTACATACACAGTTTACCTGCTTTTCTTCCCTAAAGCCTTTAATTTTGTTGTCTTCCTCTCAGCAACCCAGGCAGAAAAGAGGGTGGCAGAACCCATGGCTTACTATTAAAATGCGAATGTTTTCATTATAGCACTAAAGTCCTTCCTCAGGCTGTGAGGGGCTATGTTGAAGGTGCAGGTATCACTTTTAAAGTTATAAGTATGAGCTGTTTCCATTTCTATTAAGTAGAAATAAGCCTTCTAAAGCTTAGTCTAAAGTATAAAATCCTATGCAACAATTAAAATTAGTATTACTAACTGTTTGTAGTATTTGGTGTGTTGATAAACTGGCTTTTTATTTTAGATTTTCGAGCAAGTATTAAGTGAACTAGAGCCTCTATGTCTGGCAGAACAGGACTTCATTAGTAAATTTTTCAAACTACAGCAACATCAGAGCATCTCAGGAACAACAACGGTATGACTCTTAATTCTGGCACTGAAGTAAAAAATATTGAACAGGCCTCGTAAGAGACCTGTTTAAAAGATAACTTCTGAATTTATCTGGCAATTATGTGATCCAGGTGATCAGTAGTTTGTTTTTCTGCGTTAGCTGGCAGAATCTTTATTTTTGGCTGACCAATACAAAATCTATTAAAGGAGGACTGAAATGTTTCTTTTGCCATGACTTTGTTTCCTCATAAGATCACAATAAACTCTTCATCATGCTATGTAGGAAGGCAATGGGGAGCAATTGTGGATAGTGCCGTATTCTGGGGAACATGACCAGAAAACTGCCAGCACCTTGCAACCCACTGTATTTGCTACTTTGAGGAGGCGGGGTGGAAAAAGCTGATAATTATGTTGGCTTTGTCAGATATACTTATCACTGAAATATAGAATTGGCGACAAGCTTTCAGCTTCCTGTATATGCCTTCCTTGTTCTTACAGAATGAAGCAGAGGAAATGGATGGAGGAACTTTATCTCGTTCATACACTTCTGGTGTTCCACAAACAGTATCATCCGAGTATGCTGCTGCTGTATATTATTGATTCCGAAGACTACATGTGAATTTATTTGGCATATAAAACTTCTTTCTCTATAATCAAAAATTGTTCCTTTTTAGTGAAAATGAATAGTGAACTCTTAATTTGTACCTAGACACTGAATGTGTCAGTAAATATAAAAATTTTTGTATATAGGATGGATGTTTCTGTCTACAGTAGTATAAAAAAAGATGCTTAATTCTCTAATAGTTTGCAAAGTGAAACTAGGGACTGTAATATGTAAAATATGCTTTGGAAAATATGCTTAGCGAAGTTCTAAATTTGAGTGCACGGCAGCTTCCACACAGAAAATACTTTTTGGAATATTTTATACCTGTAACTACTGATTTTTACTGTGTGGCATTTGCATTTCTTCCCTTAGCAGCATTCTGAAAATCATGAGACTTGTTGAATGCAAATGAGACTACTATGTCCAATAAATTTATCCTAAAAATGTTATCAAAGAACATGTAAAATAGCCTAGTAAACTGTCAGAGTAATATTTTTATCTTATGCATTTTTAATAGGAAGGACATGATCCGACAAATGATGACAAAAATATTTCGTTGTATTGAACCTGAGCTGAATAATCTTATAGCGCTGGGGGACAAGATTGATAGCTTTAATTCCCTTTATATGTTAGTTAAGATGAGTCATCATGTATGGACAGCACAAAATGTGGACCCAGCTTCCTTTCTCAGCACAACACTTGGAAACGTTTTGGTGACTGTCAAAAGGAACTTTGATAAATGCATTGTAAGTTCTTTACTTATTCTGATTAAGCTAACTATAATATAGGAAGCCCACTCCTACCCAGTTTGATTTTGCATTTCTTTATAGTTAAATTTTTGCTTTTAATCTGAAATGCAAAGGAGTAACTTTATTGCTCTTCTACTGGCCAAACCTTCAAAAAAGATAAACTAATTGGTGGTTGTGGGTTTTTTTTTTCTCTCCATTCCAGTTTTCTTCAATACTTAGCTATTTGTAAGAAATATGACCACTCTTTCACTGCTGTGAGCCAGCTGACATTTTTAGTTGTTTGTTTAAACTTGTACTCTTACTGAGATGACTGAAGCCAGACAAGTAAACTGTAGCTCTCTGTCTTTTTTACTTACCAAAACAAAACCCCATGGATTTACAAGGGTTTTGCTTTTCCCCTTTAAGCACAATATACCAAATAGACATCTCTTCCATGTGTTCAGTTATTTCTGTCTTATATCTAACAAAAACTTGGTTTAGATAAAATAGCAAATCTTTTGGCAGTAGGAGAGGCAGCTTCTACTGTCAGAAACTTCCTTTTGCTAATACAATATGACCATTATATGAAATAATGGCAAGTTTAGTGAAAACATAGTTGCTGGTATAACTTTTTTTTTTATAGTCATAAGTGTAATTTGACACTAGGCCAACATAATATGACTGACCGTTCTTGATGAGTTTAATGTTTAAAACATTTTGAAGCTGATTTTTTTGGATTATACTCAGAAATAAAATTTCAGTAGAAGACTAAAGAAACTTCCTGTAGCAAAATTAATTGTTAGCTTGGCTGAATCAGAAAAAATGAAGTTCCTTGTTGGATTATAGAATGAAAATTGTTAATTGCTTTTGGTGGATAAGTTGGGTTGTTTTTTTTCCCTTGGTGTCCCTGTGTTTCCTCCCCCCCCAATACTAAAGTAAACAAAGGAGAATAAAAGCTGGAAGATTATACTTTCCCATCTTCCTTTATTTCCAATTATTTTATTTCTTAACAATTTTTTGAGGGTAAAAAGAGAGGAAGACTAAGTAGATATACTAATTGAAAGATAAGAATATTTCCATGTTTGAATAAATGTCAGTTTTTCAGTATGTCTGCATTTTTCTTTTTTTATCAGTTGTTACATGGTCTAGAGTCATATCTTAGAGGCTAACATCTGTTCTTGTTTTAAATTTTAAGAGTAACCAAATGAAGCAGATGGATGAAGTAAAAATCTCAAAGAAGAGTAAAGTTGGGATCCTTCCATTTGTTGCTGAATTCGAAGAGTTTGCAGCCCTTGCTGAATCAATTTTCAAAAATGCAGAACGACGAGGAGATCTAGATAAAGCCTACATAAAACTTATTAGAGCTGTTTTTGTCAGTGGTAGGTCTTCTGAGGTTGTCATAGTTACTAAAATGATTGTTTCCTCCTATTTAGATATAATTTTGCTCCAATTAACAGAATTTTTTTTATTGCAAGCCATGTGACTGATGGTGAAGTTTTGGTTATCTCTGTTATCAGTAGGAGAGCAAGTGTAAACTTTTTAATTGTGATACACTTTTTAAGAGCAACCTGTAGATGTTTCCCTTTGTACGTACCTGTAAAGTAACTTTCAGTTACGACAGAGGGAAGTGGTTAAGACTCTGGAGGGAGAGAAGAGATGGTAGCAACCCAACATGCTCAATCTGAAGTGGTTTCCTGTCTTTTCTCCCACAGTGTAGCTTAAACGAGGACATGAATCTGGATGGGATCCCTGGCATTTGGCCCTAATACTGTTTATCTTCACAGCCCTGTCTAAAATAAATTACGGGAGTTCTGGCTATTAATTTGACCCTTTCTTGGCAGATTAGGTCCTTTGTGTCCTAGCCTGACACAGTAGAATGTCTCTCCAGTCCTTCCTGTTTTCCCAGCTATAGTCTGGAAAAACAGCAGCTACACCCTTGTTCTACTGGCTTTATTTAACATTAAAAAAAAAGGGGGGCAGGGGGGTGGAATATGCAAGCCAATGAACTCTGGAAAAATTGTTCTTCCCTTTTAAAATGGGGGGGAAATAGGTGGACAGACCTCTCCGTGCTGATTTACCTGCAAATTTTCAAACAACTCCATGTATAGTAATTCCCAACCAGAGACTTACCTCTTTTTTTAGGGCAAGATTGAGCAAGAGGAGACAGTAGAGGCAATAAAGGTAGTTTGAGGAAATTATAGCATAGTGATTCTGAACATACTAGGAAATTGTGAAGAGACATTACCTCATAGTACAGTAGACTCGAGTCCATATGTAGTCAGCAGGAGCATCCCAGCTGATAGGACAGTAAATTTTGAAAATGTTTTTTTATTTGACTGCACCCAACTTTTCTGTCCTTAAGAATTTATTGTTCAAATGATAGAACTAAGCAAACACCAATAGACAGGCAAAACTATACAACAATAAAATAACTAGTGTAGGAAGAAATTAGAAAAGCATATTTTAAAAGGGGTTCAAAATTATGCCAGTCAAACACCAAAGAAGAAAAAAATCTGTTTTGGACAAGTACAGAGCAAACTTAAAAAAGAACAAAGAATTATGATGTGGGAGGATAAGGAATAGAAGTAAAGAATGAAGATGAAACAAAAGTAAAAATTATGTACAAAATACAGTGCAAGCAGTATGTTTAATGCAGTAGGATATTTAATTTACAAATAATGTTTCAAACAGGTCAAAAAGATGTAGTACTGCAGGTAGAATTGGCGGGGCGGGGGCAGTTAGAACATTTTATGGGAGAACAAAATTGGCAGTAGCAGACTTCTCCTAGTTGGCAATTCAGTGTTCTTGGGCATAGAGACTTAACTGTGCTCTTTGAAACCATCCTCTTTCAGCCTGCTTTTAGGTGCAATAAGGGAATGATACGTAGAATTTCTTTTGTCTGCCCTGGGTTTTTTTGGGGGGATGAAAGTAAGAGACGTACATGTGGGATTATCCATTTTTATTATTAAACTTGGGGGTTGACAGTAACTCTGACCATAAAACTAATAAGCTAAGCAAAAATTGAGAGACTGGGAAGTACACTTTAAAAAACCCACCACCTTACTGAAGATTTTTGTTCTAGCAAAGAGGGGAATGGGAATGAGACTTTTCTTAAATAGTTTTGTCACATGAAATTTATTAGGGATAATGAAAGCATGCTTGTAAGCATCCACAGAATGTGGGTTGTTTCTCACTTACGTAAATAACTGTATGTAGTCACTATTTTGTATCTTTTTATAAGTGACTTTTTTGGCATACAAATTTCATGGTCTTGGAGCCTGTACGTATCTGTTACTTACGTTACAAAATTCCTTTTCTGACAGTATTATGTTTATCAGTTACGTTTTTCTCAATTTGGTTGTCCTTTTGGTGTTTTAAGTATTTTGCTTCCTTTTTATTTCAGTTGAGAAAGTAGCTAATGAAAGCCAGAAAACACCCAGGGATGTGGTCATGATGGAGAACTTCCATCATATTTTTGCAACACTTTCTCGCTTGAAAATTTCTTGTCTTGAGGCTGAGAAAAAAGAAGCCAAACAGAAATACACTGATCATCTTCAGTCTTATGTAATCTACTCACTTGGACAGCCTCTTGAGAAATTAAATGTAAGTATATTTAAGTTTATATACATTTAAATGGTACAGAGTAGTCTTTCTGAAGTGTTTAGTTTGCATTATCTGATCTCTTTATCACTGCATCTATTATAATCTCTATTTTATTATTTTACTCGAGCGTGCCTGGCAAGAGTACTCTACTCATGAGGGTAACAGTCTTGGATGAAAAAAACCAAAATTTTCATGGCAATGAATTGTACTGACTAAACATCAGTTGTATTTCTCAACTGCAGAGAAAATTACTGTAGTTTCTGAACTGTTCAACAATTAAGAAAACTTTTAGGAAAGTTCTGTATGTCCAGAGTTGAACTAAGTGTTAAACTGAATGGTGACTTAGGTTCATACTCAGTTCTGCCCACTGAATGTTTCCCTCTGTTCATTGCTTTTTCTATGAGCAGGATTTCAGCCATTCATTTTCTGAAAAGTCCAAGATGTATTCTCTTTCTGAAAATTAAAATGCTTTATTGCAGCTTCCCACTTGTGGGTTGACTGGCCAGCACCTAAGCTGCCACATAACTAACTGCTTGCTCACTCTCCCCTCCTGAAGCAGGACAGGGAGAGAATAGGAAGAGCAAAAGTGTGAACACTTGGGGGTGGAGATAAAGACAGTTTAATCAGTGAAGGCGGGGGCGGGGAGAGAGGAAGATAAGTGATGCAAAGGCAGTCACTCACTGCATCCCACAAGCAGACTGATGCCCAGCCAGGTTCTGAGCAACAGCCACCTGGAAGACACACACCACTCCCACCCCCTCCTCTAACCCTACTTTTGGTAGCTGAGCATTTTGTTACATGCTGTGGAATACCCTTTGGCTAGCTTTGATCTGTTCAGCAATAACCAAAACACTGGTGTGTTATCAGCCCTGTTTCAGCCACAAATCCGAAACACAGCACCATATGGGGTGCTATAAAGAAAGTTAACTCAGTGTGGCTCTACATGTTCATAGGCATACTTCTCTCCATTTTTATTATGTTGAGCCAACTGGTGTGGGGCAGTGAGAAGAGAGGGCAATTACGAATAAATATTGCTGTTGTGTAATTATGGTTTAAGTAGAGAAAATCCTATTCAGATGCTTGCTCAGTGTATCTGAAAGATTCAGTATTTTCCTAGACTATGGCTTCATTAATTGAAGATTTTGAGGCTTATTCAGTGTTAGTTATAAGGTTGCAAAGAGAAGCTTGATTGCTTCTAGAAATGATTGATTTCAGTTTTATGCTAGCACTTAATGGAGTGCTGTATTGTTGGGCTGTGCTTTAATGTTTATGGCTGAGCACTACTTTGTGCTAAATTAAAAAAACAAAAATGGGGGGAACACACAACAGTTGTTAGGCAGAATCAAGACTCAACTACACATATGCTTGTCAAATTAAGTTAATTAGTTTAGATTTGTGATAAACATTAATGCTTTTGTTGTTTGTTAGCATTTTTTTGAAGGTGTTGAAGCTCGTGTGGCACAAGGTGTACGAGAAGAGGAAGTAAGCTATCAACTGGCCTTTAATAAACAAGAGCTTCGTAAAGTTATAAAGGAGTATCCCGGTAAGGAAGTGAAGAAGGGCTTGGATAATCTCTACAAGAAGGTAGATAAACATCTCTGTGAAGAAGAAAACTTACTTCAGGTAAACTAAATCATGGCTTAAAAACCTTGTGATGTTTACACAAAGGCTTTTATTACTGCTTTTGCATATGTATTCTGTGAGAAGTGCCTAGCTTCAGCATAACTCTGAAAAACCACGAATTTTGAGCGGAGTTTTTTTTATAATCCCACTCTCATTCTAGTTGTTGTAACATTGATTTGAACTGTTGTGGTAGAGTTCAGAAAGAAACTTCCTTTATGATTCCCTAGGTGTCCATTAATGGGTGATGTCTGTTCTGCAAAATACACTGAAAGTAAAGAGAACTAGATTTAAATGAACTGTTAACTTGGTACGGAATTTATCTGATACACTGTAGCAGAATAGACTTTCAATTACGTCTTTTCTGGTAGTTATTTTTTTCTTATACTCTGTAAACTTTCTCACTGGAGTAAATGATAAATAGATTTAAGAGTTAAGCATGTATTACCAACTTTTTAAAAGTCTGAAATGTGAATTAGTAGCCCTGTTCTGGTTTGGGGTGTTTTCTTTAAAGACAAAAGCAATACCTCTTTTAGGGCAACTTCCTCTTCTTTACTATTTTCTGCTTTGCCGATTTGGTAGGAGTCCTGTAAACGTTAAAGATTTTAAACTTAATGGGTAAAAAACTTCTTTTTTTTAATACAGAAACTCAGTTTACTGAACTTTGTTGTTAGCAAGCTTTAGTTTTAAAATGACACCTGAACTGAGAATCAATTAATGAGCCAATATTTTGTAGTTCACATATAATAATACATTGTACCAGTTGACATTTCCTAAAGTTTGCTTTCTTTGGCAGGTTGTGTGGCATTCCATGCAAGATGAGTTTATACGACAGTACAAGCACTTTGAAGGGCTAATAGCTCGCTGCTATCCTGGATCAGGAATTACTATGGAATTCACTATACAGGATATTTTAGACTACTGCTCCAGTATTGCACAGTCTCATTAAGTTCTAGAAAGGGAAAGAGAAGCTAGCAAAGTTTGTGCCTGTGTATAAGGGAATCAAACACTATAAATGCTATTTGTATTTTAAAAGGTGGATTTCCGTGTGTGTGTGTAATTAACTGCCATCCATATATGTCAAGTTACACTCCTGCTTCAAATGTCTTTCAGGGCAAAATGAAACTTTTGGGGGGGATTTGTTGCTCTTCTACTGCGTTGAAGTACTGTTTGAAAGCATTAACTCTGTGAAACACTTTGGATATAGTTTTTACCCTTCCCCTAATGTTCAGATACTTTTATTTATAATCCCTTCTCTGGCTAAAAGCGGTAAGCACTACGTTCATAGTACGCAAAAAGGATACTACTGTTTTCACTAATATTTTGCATCTTGGAAATCATGTAAGCATTAAAGACTATCAAATCTTTTCCCTTCCTTGTTCTAGAAAGTATGGATGTGGAACTCTGCAGTGGGAATACTGAATTCCCATTCTGAGACATGACTATGGCTGTAATTCTTAATTAAACGGTGTTCATCATATCCTTTATTTCTATGGAGTGTTATTTCAAAAAGGTGAAAATGCAGTTATTTCTATTGTTTTGTCTCTGGGCATTGAAGTAGAATTGCTCTATTTCTCAACAGGCATCTTTTTTTCTTCCCTTTAGTAAGTGTGATGTGGCACCAGTATACTACCATGTCATGTAACCCCTTCTTCCTCCTGGAGCTTCAGCTGTGATTCAGGACCTTGTTTTTCTGTACAGCTTGAGGAAATTGCAAAGCTGCTGGCTATAGCTGGGGTGTATGTAGAATAGAAACAGGCACAATAAAGGTAAACATGCAGACAAAGATAGGATTTTGGTTTTTGAGATGCAGGTGCAAGAAAAAAAGAACAAACCACAAAACCACTACTACAAGAATGTTGCAAGTCAGAAGGAAAAACTAACCTATTAGATAGGCAACTTGGCAACATTGAGGCATGTGGATTTGGGTGAGCATACTAACAAGTCTCGTAGCTCATTAAATCCTAGTTGTCTTCTGTTTACTAATAAAATACCAGATCCAAATTGTACATAGCTTCCTTACAGTGTCTTTGCATGTGACAAAAGGTAGCCAAAGCAACACCAAGGGGAGGTAAGGGTTACACGTAGCAGAACTTCCCTTGAAACTAGTATAGACAGCTTATAAAAGAGGACTGTCCCCCTTACATCAGGCACTTCAATCCCTTAAGTCTGACCACAGCACCTGCACAACAGGCAGCTATGCTACGGGCAGTAAATGCAAGTCAGACCCTCTGGGAAAGGCTCGCAGCCGGCGGTAACATCTGACGCTCTGCCAAGCTGTCACCGCGGGCCATTCCTCTGCCAGCAGCTTACACCAGGAGAGGGCTCCTCAGCCAGCCCGCCACTAAACCTTGTGTCACGGCTCCTGACGCAGCACCGGGGGTCAGCCGTGACCTCCCGCTCCCGCTGAGGCCTTCCGGGAGCCGCCCCTCAGCGCGGGGGCTGCCGGTCGCGCGGGAAGGGGCGGGGCGGGCGGCGGTTGGCTGGGCCGGCCGCGGGTGCGGGCGCGTGCCCCGTTGCCGAGGCGACGGGGCGGAAGCGGCCGCCGCTCCGCGCGCCATTTTCAAACCGCCGGTGCGGGCGGCCTAGGCGGCAGCGCCGGGCTCTGGGTACCGGCAGCGCCGACCCCGGGGAGGGCCCGTGTCCGCCGGGGCGCGGTGTCCTGCAGGGGAAGGAGGAGGGTGCTGCCGGCGGGAGCGGGGCTCCTCGCAGCGGGCAGCGGCGGCGCTCAGCGGCTAGCTTGGGCTCCCGCGGTGCCGGCAGCGGCCCTTGTAGCCGTCCTGAGGACAGTGTGGCGCTGGGCCGCTTCCGTCTGTTGTGCCCCTGGGGAGCGCAGATTAGCCTGGGCAGCCTGCCCCAGCCTCTGGCCTACGCGCTGGTCTCTCGTTCCCTCGGGGTTCTGCAGCCCGCCCTGCCCCGCCGGCGCTGCCTCTCTGCCGAAGCCTCACGGAAACATCTCGGCTGCTCCTTAGTGGCTCGCCCTGCAAGAATTTGCTTTTAACGGTATGTCGGGTAAGACCGACCCGGAGGGAGGGTGGAAAAAGTAAAAATAAACCTATTTAAAAAGGGACTGACTGCCCCTCTCTAGGTGTAGATTGGGGTTGCTGAAAGGTCTATAAAGCTTCCAGTTTGGGGAGACAGGTGATAAGCAGGCTCATAATCGGTAGGGTTTTCTTGTACTGTAATGTAAACTTACAGGTTTTGGTGACTCTTTAAAGAAGAAATCTCTTTTTCTAGAGCAAGAGTTGTCTTTCTATTAGCAAAGTGGCGACACTTCATAGCAAAGGCGGTGTATGAATATCTACTCAGAAGTGAACTCCCAGCAAATCGACCTGGGAACGCAGACTTTGCCAAAACAAGTGCAGGCTCATTCAGTGTACCTTGAAAATGATGTTGCGGTAACAGCATTTCACAACACAGCCTTCAGTGTCCGTGGACTGTATAGAGGCATGTATTGGAGCATTGCTGTAGTCAAAGGGTTGGTCCACTAGGTGCCTTTTTTACCTGGGTGAAAACAAACCTAGCTCTTTATAGCAGAATGACCAGTAATTACAGACAGGAACAGATGTTTTGTAAACATATTTAACACTTATGCAAAAAAAAAAAAAAAAGCCTTTAGCCTATCAGTTCTGATGAATGAAAAATGCATTTTGGTATTTCACAAAATTGAGACTGGAAACTCCAGTTCATAATTGTCTTTGGTGTTAATATTATAGACTCTGTAAAGAAATTGATTTCATAGCATATAAATTTGTCCATGCTAATTTGTTTGTGTTCCATTGTCAGCTATGTAGTTTTATCTTTCTTCCACATGGCTCAATGACCGTGTAAGTCTTTCACGGCCAAGATACATCTTTGCTCTGCCTTTTTATTATTACATTTTCTGATCTATAACACAAGTATTGCATCTGGAACAGTTCTTAACCTATACTCACTACGAATTTTGCTGCATTGTTTTCAGACTGAAAGGAGGGCTTCGATGTGCTAAAGCTTTTCTGGTTTGTATTCCACCTGTAATGGTTAGTGTAAATACCTATTAACATTGCTTCTTCCACACAATTTTATGCAAATTGATTCTATACTTATAGCCTAAAGGAATGGGATTTGAAGCTCCATTATTGCCCGTCTTTCATGTAAATGTTCAATTTCAGTCATTGGTGACTTAGAACAATAGGGAACAGTTCATAGGTGCTAAATATGTCTGTTTCATAAACACCTAGGTCTTCAAAAGACTGCTCACAACCATCCAGGCACATCACAAAAAGAAGCACATGATCGTTGTCATCTTTAGCTGTCTTCGTGAACAAAGGAGGAACAAAAAAATGAGGCTATGTGCTCTGAATATCTCTTCTGTGAATAACTGAAAAACGCACTCACACATCTTGATAAATCCTTGTCTGGAAATGCCTGGAAATTTAAAGTACCATTTAATTTTCCCTTTTTGTTTTTTTAATCTGATTTTCTGTATTTCTTCTAAAACGGAAATTATATTTTCTTCCTAGTGGCACTAAATTATATTACATAATTGGATAATGAATGATATGAACTATTTATACAGCTAACGTAGCCTGTCTCCTGGGAAATACCAAAGTTGTTAAGAGTGCTTTCCAGTACTTTGCAAATTTACAGACATATCTAATAAGTTCAACATACCTTTCATCATGACTCAATCGTGATTCACAAGGCTATTAAGTTTCTTTGAAGAAAAGGATATTCTGGATTGAGTTGACTGGGTAAGAATGATGTAGAAAACTTGGATTTCCAAAAAGCTTTTGAGAAGGTTCTTTACCAAAGGCCTTTAAGAAAGCAGGTCTTTTTCAGAAATGGAGAAAAGGTCATTTAATAGCTCACTAACTGGTTAAAAGAAAGGGTAGAAAGTACTACCTTACAGTGAATGTGCAGAAGATTTTCTGCTGTTTAACACTGATCAGTGAACTGCAAGAATGGGTTAAGCAGCGAGGGACAAAATTTGCTCATTATATGGATGTGTTAAGAGCAGTCCAAAGAGTATCACTGGACTGAGTAATAAAGTGGAAATTAAAGGAACAGTGTTAATAAAGGCAAAGTAATACACATCATGGGCTCTAAAGTGGCAGTTACCACTCAGAGAGATGTTAGTGTCACCGTGAATGCATCTAATTGATGCTTTAGAGCAATCAGAAAGGCAAATGGTAAGTTAGGAATCATTATGAATAGTGAAGGCTATGGCAAAGAATCTTTATGGCTGCTCAGCGTGATCCCAATCTCAGAGAAAGCACGGAAAAGGGACAAGCTGTACAAGCTACTAGAAAATTTTGGAAAACAGTTTTGCTAAAGATGCCATAATGAATGACTGAAAGCACGAATAAGGAATGATTATTTAATATGTCCTGCAATAAAAAGAAAAAAAGGGGGGGGAGGGGGGACAAGCTATTTCAATGTAAAAGTGCAAAAGATTCAAGAAAACAATTAGACATGTCTAAGAAAGGTCTATCAGGTACTATTATGATGATTTAAGATTAACTTTAGGCCCATCAAGTCCCTGTACTATAGGCTTATAGAAAGAGAAGGTATGTAGGAGTAGGATTTGGCTTGTGTTTTTTATGGTTTTATACTCTTGCTGTGGCCACTGTCAGAGACATGGGGTATTGGGTCAGACTGATCTTGGATTCAACTGAATCAGTACAGCAGTTCATATATTCATTTAATATTTCCAGAAAACCAAATTTTCCTGATGGAGAAGTTACTAGATACTTTTTGATGTCATGATAAGACTGGCGATAGGCATTAAGTTTAGTATATGAGATTTATGCTATAGTTGGCTGTAATGACAGAGGTCTGGAATTACTGATGCATAATTTCTTTCCAACGAAGAGTGTACAACGATTATTGTCTTTGAAGACTTTAATTAATCCGTGTTAAGCTCTGTCCTGGTTTCGGACGTGCAGTGCTCAGTGTGCTACTCAGTCGCTGTCTGGGGTTAAACCATGACAAGCTCTCTGAAATAATGACCCCCAATTCTTCTTCCTACTGTCATTTCAGGACATCTTTTGGAGCTATACTCCAGCTACTCATTTCCCGGGCTAATTTTGGATCAGGTGTGGCTCTAGGGAATATAAGATAATACCCTTTCTTGTTTGATTCCAGTGGCAATAATGTCTTGAATTAAAAATTCCCAGTCTTTAGGAAGGAGAGTGATTCAACCAGAAAGCTGTTGGTACCTCTTAATATTGGAGTGTGTTTACGTAACTACATTTAACTTAAATGTCCATTGCAGTGATTTAGCAAGATCCTGTATCAACCCTTCTAGCCACAGTTACTGGAGTGCTAACATCTGTCCATTTATTTTCTCCACAGTTACTGTAGAAAAACTTTATTCCCATACAAGCTGTGACACAGTTTTGTTCTTGATGTTTCCTCTTTAAAACTTTCTCAATATGTTTAGTAGAAAAATCCTTTCTCTTTCCAAAACATGAGCTATTAAATGAAGTCTGGTGAATGATTTTAAACTAATTTAATCTTTGTAGCTGATATGGCTCTTCTTAAGGAGAAGACGGCCTCAAGAGTTATCAGCTTACTTCTGTAGTAATATAAGATGTATTCCTGAGACTAAATCTAGACACAGTAACACAATCACTGTTTTCCCGAATTCAGCACAGAATCCTCAACATTAATGCCGAAATAATAAGGTCTCATCACTTCTAGCTTTAATCTTTGGCTGCCAAAGGAGAATGAAGAGCATTTACTACACATTAGTACATTGACTTCTACTTAGTACATTGACAGTTACCATTTAGCGGAAGGAAGTGTGCCTCCTCCTTCAACCATCCCAGTACAATATGTAAGGGATTGTTCTCCATGCTGTTGCCTAGTTAATATCTCAACACCCTGAACCTCTTCAAACAAATATTTTGGCAGTACCTGGAACAGATGCTGTGCTCATAAGACTGGTGATTTTCTCTCATCAATGGAGCAGTACCTGGCAACCACAGTCCCATTGCTAGACCTATTTGTAGTGTTTTGATACGATGAGATGAAATCTTACTTTCTAGCCTCAGACGTGAGAGAAACTTGCAAGTTTTTTTCATTTTATTACTCATAAATAATTTTATTTTCAAATAACTGCATATATTTATTTAATATATTTTAAAATCTGGGGGATTGTGAAACAGCATGATTTAAATGATATCTATATTCTACCACCTTTATATGAGATGCAAACAATGCTTCCTCAGATGGTCGTTTGGCTGTTGAGGTCTTTGCAGCCAGTAGGTTAATAATGACACTTCTGAAGAAATATGAGGGAAAATGTTTTATAGAAATAACTGTTTTTAAAAAATATTTCTAACTATTGAAGAGGTGTTTTCACATATTGAGGACCATCAACTTTAGTATTCCATTTCTTTTCTCATCCTATCTCTAAATCCAGAAGGACATAACGATGTAAAAATTCTTCCTCCCTCAAATGTACATGGCAAAACCAAAATTCTCGTCTGGATTCAGATACAGTAGTGCTGATCCAGCCCCTTTAAGATCAGGTTAGTAATTAAAACATAACTAATCAGTCAAAAGGAAAAAAAAAAACAAACCCAAAAAAACTCTGATCCTTGAACTATATGTTCCAGAAAATAATGCAGGTAGGACTATAGTACACCAGTGGTTTTTTTTTTCTTTCTTTCTTGTTTTCTCTCATAGAAAATGATATTAAAAGTTAATATGTCTTTAAAATTGTACACTTTATGCAATTGTACAAATGGTTGGTATAAGTTAAGCACTACCTTGTAAACTTTGAAAGTAAGATTTATATATGAAAGAAAGAAGTCTATGGGGTTTTTGAGAATAATCTGTCAATTGGTGCTGTGGAAGATACCATGATGACCATGATTCAAAAAAACCAGAATCTACTTCTTAGTCTTCCCCCAGAAAGATCTTTTCAAAGTTCAGTTCTTACATACTGGAAAGAAAAAATTATGTTCGTACTCTAAGCTGTTAGGAAGGAGAAAACTAATTGCTAAGGCAAATATTTCTTTTTAAAGAAATACGTAAATATGTTTAATTTTAGTTGCTCTATGATTCTCTTTTGGTTTACTTACATTTTAAGGACATGCTCATGCACTATATTTCCTACACAAAAAATGTTTTTTCCCTTACTTTTTTCTGTATTATTCCTTCTTTAAAGGACAATTGCTGTAATAGACAATCTTTTGCAGGTGTCCTATTTTTCTGACTGACAAAAGCTGCTTTGGAGGTGTGTTTACAATGACTACAACTGCAGAGCGAAGGTTCATTAATCTCAGGAAACGTCTAGATCAGCTGGGCTATCGGCAACCATTGGGAGTGGAGAGTTTACCTTTGGTGGAAAATCTTTTTAGGTATTCAAAAGGACATTCATTAAAAAACATAGTAATCATATAGTAGGTATTGTTTGATTTTTGACATATAAGGGAGAATGCTTAGTCTGAAGATTATTTTTAAGCAATGTTATTTCAGAGCTAAGATTCAGTTCCTGTGTATGATGAAGTCAAATGGGTTTGCTTAAGTGATGAGAACATCCTAAGATTTCATTTAATTCAGTAGAATTGTTTCTAAGGATCTATGGTTTAGGAAAATTCAACTTTTCTAACCTCATAAGAGAGCCAAGAATAGTCACTATTGATATGTGCTTAAGGGACACACCCTTATAACTGGTTTTATAAAAAATAATCCCTGTTGTCTGTACTGTGACTTAAAATAAAACATTCACAGCTCTGTTTTTTATGATTTCATTTGGAGAAGTTTAAATTTGCTTTCTCTGCAGTTTTTACAGGACACATAACAGAAGAAAAACAAATTTTCAGGTGACCTTCTTTATATATCTGCCATTTCGTGGCTTTGATGTGATTATGAACATAGTAATTTCCATAGTAATCCAGTTACATTTGGCTAAACATGGAAATGTAGGTTCTGTTGCTCTCTAGCATCTGATACAGGGGAAAGAACCGTAGGTAGGCAGAAGTGAAGTAATCTGCCTTCAACATTAAGTCTCATTCTGGTGTCTAACAGGTAGGTTTAATCACTCAATCACTGACTTTGATATTATTTTTACACAAATGTTTATAGCTACTTACCACTAATGTCTCTTATGGAGCTTTTGATCTCCATGTAAATACCAGTAACCTTCTGGCCTTTTTAATTCTCTACTTCAAGTTTCTTCTGTGGTAACTAGTGCTACAACTTAGGTAGTGCTTGGAGGAAAAAGTCATCTTGCCAATTTTGAATATCTCACTTTACGTAGAAAAGAGAGTTTATTGAATTATTAGATGTAAACTCCTTTCTAAATATCTTTATTTTTTATATTTGTCCTGGCCTTTCCTATTTACTTTTTTTAAGTGAATGAGTCCTGTCTTTCAGTTTTTCTTATATGAATGTTCTCTTTGCCTTTCTTTGAACCCATTTGTTCTACAGTTAACATGGTCTCAGGGAAAGGGGTTTGTTTCTCAGGCCATAATAAATGTTTGCATCTGCTGATAATGCTGATAACATTTCTAACATGCCTGATGCTTCTTTATTCTAGTGACCTAGTTCATACAACTGAGAGCTTGCGCAGTGCAAAGTTATCTGCTGGAAAAACTGAAAAAGAATGCAGCAATTATGATGCTATTTTGGAACCGTATAAAACAGAGAATGCTAAACTTACCAGGGAAAATAATGAACTACATTTAGAAATATTAAAATTGAAAGAGCAATCTGATCGCCATGTTAAAGGTAATATAAAAATTATGGTACTTTTTTTTAGTTTTTCCATGCCAAAATAAAATTGCAGCCAAATGCTTGATCTGCAGATTCATTTATCTGTACTTATAAGTGAGTGTGAGTGGTCATTGACTTTGGTGCCTTTAATGAATTAAGGCTCATGCACAGACATTTCTTTTGCAGCTAAAAAGCTTGTGAGGCCCTGCAAATCATTGTTTTAATCCAACATGAAAATGTTAGACATTTTTAACACATACTTTCATAACTTGAAATGCTGCTTTTTAATTTAAAATGAAATACTGCTGTTAAATGTGCCTTTATTCTACAAAGGAGTTTTATTTGTATAACTTACATAAATATATATTTTTGTGTGTTTGTGTGTGTATATATAGAATAGAATAGAATTGTTTAGGTTGGAAAAGACCTTTAAGATCATCCAGTCCAACCATTAACCTAACATTACCAAGTCCACACTAGAACAATTAAGGGTAGACTAGACTAAACCATGTCCCAAAGTGCCACATCTACCCGTTTTTTGAACACCTCCAGGGATGGGGACTCCACCACCTCTCTGGGCAGCCTGTTCCAATGCTTGACTACCCTCTCCATGAAGAAATTTTTCCTAATATCCAATCTAAACCTCCACTGATACAGCTTGAGGCCATTTCCTCTTGTCCTATCGCTAACTACTTGGGAGAAGAGACCAACACCCACCTCACTACAACCTCCTTTCAGGCAGTTGTAGAGAGCAATAAGGTCTCCCCTCAGCCTCCTCTTCTCCAGGCTAAACAACCCCAGTTCCCTCAGCCATTCCTCATAAGACCTGTGCTCCAGACCCTTCACCAGCTTCGTTGCCCTTCTCTGAACATGCTCCAGCAGCTCAATGTCTGTCTTGTATTGAGGGGCCCAAAACTGGACACAGTATTCCAGGTGCAGCCTCACCAGTGCCGAGTACAGGGGGACAATCACCTCCCTCCTCCTGCTGGCCACACCATTTCTGATACAAGCCAGGATGCTATGGGCCACCTGGGCACACTGCTGGCTCATGTTCAGCCAGCTGTCTACCAACACCCACAGGTCCTTTTTGGCCAGGCAGCTTTCCAGCCACTCTTCCCCAAGCCTGTAGCGTTGCATGGGGTTGTTGTGACCCAAGTGCAGGACCTGGCACTTGGCCTTGTTGAACCTCATCCAGTTGGCCTCGGCCCATCGATCCAGCCTGTCCAGGTCCCTCTGCAGGGCCATCCTACCCTCCAGCAGATCGACACTCCCACCCAGCTTGGTGTCATCTGCAAACTTACTGAGGGCGCACTCAATCCCCTCATCCAGATCATTGATACAGATATTAAACAGAACTGGCCCCAAAACGGAGCCCTGGGGAACACCGCTCATGACTGGTTGCCAACTGGACTTAACTCCATTCACCACAACTCTCTGGGCTCGGCCACCCAACCAGTTTTTTACCCAACGAAGAGATACATGTGCGTATGTATGTGTATTTGAAAATTTCATGTTATGGAAAAAGAATATAGGATTCTTTTTATGCCTATTTTGGTGCTACTAGGAAAAAAATAATGAATAAGAAAGATAATATTGCTTTTTCATCTCCCTTGAAGATTTGAAAGCCTCCTTAAGGAGGGTTGAACGTGAAACAGCTGACTTGAAATTTCTGAATAACCAATATGTTCATAAAATTAAAATGCTGGAAAAAGAGAACAAAGCCAAGACTGAAAAAATTCAGCAGCTTCAGGAGAAGAATCTGCAAGCAGTGGTGCAAACACCTGGTGAGTGTAAATAATCACAGATATTTTAACTTTTCTCTGGGCTTTTTTGGCTCTTCAGAACATAATCTTTTTTTTTTTTTCCTCTAGGAAGAGAAGTTACTACAGTAAAATAACTGTCCAATAAAATCGCATTAACTTTTGAAAGTTTTGGCTCTGAATTCAGTCTTTTTCTCTGTCTGGAAGAAGTTTCATTAGCACATCACTTGTGTTAGGGACAAATTTGAATACAAACTTAGATTCAGTAGAAGATTATTAAGTTAAAATGTGACTGGAAAACACTGCTAATCAACAGCTATTTTTATTTTTTTACTGCTGCACCTACTTTAGTCAGAGGCAGGATCTTTTTGACAGCTAGTTGATGATGTGTAAGTGACTAATTCAGATTTTTGTAACCAAGATCTAAAAGTAGCAGATGCAAAATATGTCTACAAATAAATATTCCAACCCTCTGAAAGCTTGAAGTATTTAAAGGGTCTTTTGATAACTTAAAATGTTCTGGACTTTACTTCCAGGTTAATTTCTTTCTCCAGGGTTTCCTTTTTCTTCTTTTTCTTTCAAGCGAGAAGTATTTTGTGAAATTTTGAAATTGTCATTTCTTTCCAAGTCATTGAATTACCCATGTATTTTTGGCATCTGAGGGAAATTAGTAGGTATTTAGGTGAAATGAAAATTCCTCTCTGTTTTTCCACATCTTTCTGCATTTCATGTCCTTCGCTTCAAAGATGCCCTGTTACACTTCTTTCTGTCTTTCTGCATACTTGCCCCTTGGTCACCAGTCTTCTGGGATTTTTCTATACTACATCATCAAATACTGTATGTTGTTATTTAACTGTGTGATGAAGAGTAATTGTTCCCTCTGGAAATAATACTACATTTTGCTTTGTTTCTAATACAATGTTACCATGCAAGCAAATAAACCTATTCTGCTTGATATGCTTATGATATTCATTCACTGAAATGACAGTAGGATAGAAGGAAAAAAACATTACTAAACAACGCAGAGGTTAGTTCAGTCATAAAATAGTTCTTAAATGTGAAAACAAAATGTCTTTTGTGATGTTTTAATTTAGCTTTTTTAGTAAAGTAAATCACTAATAGATTCAACAAGTTTGAGCTGTAGAATATTTAGGGTCTTAAACACTGGGGAAAATTACTTATACTGAACTTTGCACATTTCCTTATTATAAAACTGAACTTTGACAAAGCTGATACTGACCTGCAAGAATGGTGTTGTCTAGAATGTACAAATTTTATCAAGTTATTACAGTAAGATTAAAATGGTGAAACATGACAGTTCAGAAGCGATGGAATAAATAGGAAATTTCATTTTGTATTAAAGAAGAAGAGTCCCTTGCTTTAACTCCAAGTAATAGGCATTTGGGTTTGGGCTTTTAGGTGGCAGAAAAAGAAGCATTCCCTTCAGGCGTCAACGCATGCAAATAGACCAGCCTGTCCCTCCATCAGGTGTTAGTGCCTATCCAGTTCCTCAGCCGGAGGACCCTTATATTGCAGACCTTCTTCAGGTGGCTGATAATCGGTAATCTAAAGAACTTTTAAATTTTGAAGTATAGGTGTTAAATATCTGCTGTGATTTTCCAACCCCCGCCCTCCGCCTTTCAAATTTGCCTCAAACAAAATGGTATTTCATGATGTTTTAAGAGCACTGTAGTTCTTAAATAGGATTTTACATAGTGATTGACAGTGCTGCCTGTGACAAAGTTGCAATGGATATTTAGTAAGCTGCTTATTTCCTTAAAGGATTTCTCTTAAGATTTCTATACTGGTTTTACTGTTATACCTAATTTTAGATTGGGTATTCTGGAAGAAAGCTAGGTGTAATGTTTTGCATAGGAGTAAACTGATTTTTCTTATTCATTTTGGAAGACTAAAATATTCTTGATTTTTGTAATACTATTTTTGGCTTGGGAACCTGTATTATGAAAGGTTCAAGTCAATTCTTCTTTTCTTATTTAGAAGATATCTGCAGAGAGTTTACATGGGAAGGTGTTGGCAGCAGGGGGACTGCAGGGGTGGCCTCTCTAAGAAGAGACCAGTGGCTACCCTGTGCTGAACACAGCCAGTTCCACCTGGCTTCAACACAGACCCACCACAGGTCACAGCTGAGCCCATCAGCCAAGCTGGTGGCTCCCCTGTGAAAATGTATTTAAGAAAGGATAAAAACCAATGCTGCACAGCAGCAGTGAGAGGGAGGAGTAAGAAAAATATGAGAGAAACAACCCTGCAGACACCAAGGTCAGTGAAGAAGGAGGGGAGGAGGTGCTTCAGGCACCGGAGCAGAGATTCCCCTGCAGCTCGTGGAGAAGACCATGGTGATGGAAGTTGTCTGTGGAGAGCATCGCACCAGAGCAGATGTCCACACTGCAACCCACAGAGGACCATGTTGGAACAGATACCCACACTGCAGCCCATGAAGGATCATGTCAGAGCTGCAGCTCATGGAGGACCCCATGCTGGAGCAAGTGGATATGTCCTGAGGGAAGCTGCAGCCCGTGGAGCAGGCTCCTGTCAGGAACTACAGCATGTGGAGAGAAGCCCACGCAGGAGCAGGTCTTCTGGCAGGAGCTCTGTCCCGTGAGGGACCCACGCTGGAGCAGTCTGTTCCTGAAGGACTGTACTGTGTGGAGATGACCCATGCTGGAGCAGTTCCTGAAGGACTGTATCCCATGGGAGGGACCCCACGCTGGAACAGGGGATCACTGTGAGGAGGAAGGAGCAGCAAAGCCAAAGTGTTATGAAGTGTTATGAACTGACTGCAGCTCCCATTCCCCATCCCTGCTGCACCACTTGGGGTAGGGGGGAGGTATGAAAGTCGGAAATGAAGCAGTGAAGTTGAGCTTGGAAAAAAGCGGAGGGTGGGAAGAAGGTGTTTTTAGTTTGTTTCTCGCCATCCTACTCTGGTTTTAATTGATGATAGATTAAATTAATCTTCCCCAAGCTGAGTCTGTGTTGCTCATGACAGTAATTGGTAACTGATCTCCCTGTCTTTACCTTGACCTATAAGCTTTTTCATCTTATTTTCTCCCCCATCCTGTTGAGGAGGGGGAGTGAGAGAGCAGGTGGGTGGGGGTCTGGCAGCCAGCCAAGGTCAACCTGCTACAGTATCTCAAACAATGGCTTCTGCATTAATATTTTGTATGAACAAAATTATTTTTTGTGAAATACATTCGGGAGCAAAGAGAAAATACTAATATTGAATTGTTGTGGACATACAATTCTTCAATGAATCCATGTAAACAGTATATTGCTACATTTCAGAATTCATGAACTTCAGTCAGAAGTAAAAGAGCTACAGGAAAAACTGGAGATATCTGAACGTGGAATGAAAAATTATAGCAAACAGGTATGTTTACAGATTTTTTTTTTTTATTATTAGTAGTAGCATTTGGTTGTAGTAGCCATTGCAATGGCCTTGATTATAATTTGTGTTTTAACCTCATTGGGAAAGCATTGTAGGGCTTGTGAAATACAATTATTCTAACTTGTTGTGCTATTTCTTTCCTCTTCTCTTGGAGACATCAACAACGATAAAATACTTGCCCGCTGCTTTTGCTCATATATTTTGTGTATTAAAATTACATTAAATAAGCTAAACTTGATGATCATAAGTGGAGTTTCTGTATGTCTAGGGTTTTTTAGTGCAGAAGCATTAACTGGTGCAAAATAGTAAATTGATCTACAGATATTTTGGTATAATTTTTTTCACTCTTTGGACTGGTTATTTTTTGAATTTTTCATTTTTGAAAGTTAATTTATGAGCAACAGATTTTACAATATTTTAGAGTGGATTGATATGTATAATATTTAAGTGAGGGAATTACATCAATTGTTCATATATTATTATATCTTCAATATCTGGGGATTAGTGAACACCATCCTCTCTTTTTTGTTCACATCTTGGTTTCCCTCTTCCAGTATTCTGTTTTTCAGTGACTGAAATAGTCACTGAATTAGCTGATTTAAAAGCTTTTTCCCTAAATTTAAATGCTAGTCTCAGTTAATTTGCAACATTCATTAACTTCACTTTAGATGAAAATTGTCAGTTTCTTTTCAGGAAAATAATCTAGTAGGAATTGTTTCAGGGGTTTTTCCCGCCAATTCTATTTGATTCATTTCTTTTTCTTTCAAAGAAATCACTTTTCTTCAGGAAAATCCAGAATTTTAAAAAAAGTCGATATTAAAGATAAAAATTGCATTATTAGGTGCATATCTTTTTACTGAATGTTATATAGGTGTTTATTTGAACAAAGGTTCTATTAAATGGTATTGAAGATACTAAAACCCCCTTTTTTTTTTCTCAAAGGTTGAGCTAAGAGACAAAGAAATAGAGCGCCTAGTGCTAGCATTGGATGGTGGGCGTTCTCATGAGGTTCTCTCTCTGGAATCAAGAAGTAAAAGTAATGAGAAGCTTATCACCCATTTGAATTTGCAGGTAATGGATTTATTATTGTTGTTTAGTCAAAACTAAAAATACTAGCAATCTAAGAAAACCCACAAAACTTCTAGCTCTTTAAAAAATCACTATTAGATATAAAATCAATCAATTTAACTTGCTTTGCTTTTTAGGTGGCAGTGTTTCCTGCCTAAGGAATTTTAATTTCTTGTTTTAAAAGTCTATTAGAATGGTTTTTGGTAAAGCATTCTATGAACTTGCATCTCTACATAGTAATGTTAATCTGAGAGTATTCAGAAAATTTCTGTATGATACACTGTTTTCACCAAGTTTGAAAATACTTATTTTCTTTTAATTTTTTTCTTTTTTTTTTTTTTTTTTTACATATCATTTATGTTTTAGGAACTAACAATGGTATATGTACTTATAATAAGGAGTAGTCCTGCAGATAATCTCATCAGATAGTGGGGAATCTTCCTCATTGAATTAAAATGGTCCCCACCTTTACTCCAACATAGACTGGCAAGGAAAGGATAAGCTTAGGATAAAGATGTTTGTTTTTACTGTGCATATTAGCATGCATTCAATATTGGTCACAGAATAAGGATTTCAAAAAGTAATACCAGACAGGCTGGAGTACAGATCAAGTAAAGCCCACCTCTGGATTTATAGCATCAATTCTCTGTTTTTCCAACTGAGTTAGACGTTTTGTATACTGACTGTACATGATGTACAATGGCATGAGAGCCATGTTGCAGAGTTTATTAGCTTAGGTTCAGTGCTGCAAAAAGAATGAGCTATGACTTGGAAGCACTACAGCTGTGTTCAGTGATCCTGAATTAGTAAGTCATGCTGAACACAAATTGATTTTACAGAGAGTGAGCCCAGAGCTGCATCAAGTTGGTTTTGGGCCATCAAGACTAGTTGCTCAGGCTTGGTGCCAATATACCACTTTTATTCTCTGATGATAAATCGATGGATAGCTGTATGTAGTAGTATTCATGACTATGAGAGGGCTTAGGCTTTCTTCTGTGCCTACAGTAATACTTCTTTCTGGAGTTTTCAGGAAGGTTGTGTGGAGATCGAAGTGGAGCACCTGTGTTACCTTGAATCTTTCAAAATACTCCAGGTTCCCATTTTCCTGGGTAGTGTAACTTATTGTGTATATTTTTTTTTATTCCTACTCTACATCTCTGCCTCTCTTTCCTTTAGTCTCAGGGAAAGGTATACTGGGAAAAACGATGTCTGTAGAGCAGAATTTCTGAGGATGTTGTGTTTAAGGTGCTGAGATATGTTGGCAGCAAGATAGGTTTTAGGAATCTGATCTGCAAAGCTTCACTCTCATGAAGGAGTAACAGTGAGACTAAGCATAGCAAATACACTACAAAGGTGGAGAGAAGAACGTGTCCTCATATCTTGTGAAATTTAGGGAAATTCTGAGTACACTGGGTCTACCGGACTGATGCCCAAGGCAGGTTCCTATACAGATCTCTGCTTTTCAGTACTTTGTTTTTAGAATAAACCTCAGGTTTTGGAGTCTAGATAAAGAACATCATACTAATGAATTCCTTCACCTTGCATCTTTTGTAAAATCATATTTTTTTCATGTTGATAAGCATTAAGTTCTAAAACCAGAAAATCTTGCCATTTTTAACAGGATGTCCCTTTTTTACTATGGATATAGAGTTACTATATTTCAGAAGATTGGGAAGAACTTTTGGTACCTAGTGTAACAACACATATTAATGTTTTAATGAAAAATATCTTTCAGGTTGAATATCTTCAGCAGACAAACAAAGAGCTTGAAAATCGCATTCAAGACCTCTTGGACACTAAACAAAATGTGACTAGTGAGGTCGTGCATTTAAGCAATAAAAATGAAGAACTGTGTCAGGAACTGAATGAAATAGACCACTTGGCACAGCAGTTGGAAAGACACAAGGAAATTGTGCTCGAGACTGCAGATAAGGAAATAGGAGAAGCAAAGGTAATCACTAACGTCTTACAGTGTGAAGGATCTGCTCGGCTCTTAGGTGCCTTTATATCTTGCAAAAAATGAGCTATCAGCTTGTAAAGGAAGAGTAAAAAGATGGTTTTTTTCCAGTTTACTTAATATTATACAGAATTTCTCACTAAAAGATGATTAATCCCAGCAATTTTGTCTCTTTACTGTATTAGGTTAGATGAGTTTAGTTAAGAGGCAATGTCTTCCTTCTTCTGTTAGCTCAGTATGAAATAAAATTCTGAGATACTTAAAACTATTAATAGGTAATAGATATTTGCAACAGGGATGACTGTGTTTGGAGTTTTTTTCTATGAGGAGTCATGCAATGATTTATTTAATTGTTGTGCTCCAAAAAAGCATGGGTGTATATACCACAAATTTTTTGTGCTTTCAGTTCATAGGAGCTTTACTACTTAAAATCTGGCAGATTACAAGGACCTAATTATTCTTTATTTCTTACAAAAATAACCTGTTTTGTTACTTTTTTTGTAACAAAGGAGTTGTCATTTTGAATATGTAACTTTTAACATATAGGTTAATTTTGGTTGATAGAAAGAAATTGAAAGAAAACACAGTGAAATACAGGATCTTGAAGAAACAATAACAAGGCTTAAATCGGTAAGTAAAAATATTTTCAGTTCTTGTTTGTAGTATTTTATGATACTGTCATCCACGTGATTCTTTAATTTATTACAAAATTTAACAATTTAACAATTAACAGGAGAAATTTTATAGTACCCTGAAACTCTGATGTAATAAATTACTAATTAATAAATGAAGGAGCTAAAGAAGCTACATCACGGGTTGCCCAGAGAGATAGTGGAGGCCCCATCCCTGGAACATTCAAGGTCAGGTTGGACAGGGTTCTGAGCAACCTGATCTAGTTAAATATGCTCACTGCAGGGGGGTTGGGCTACATGATCTCTAAAGGTGTCTTCCAACCCAAAGCATTCTATGATTCTATGAAAAATAAACTGAAAGAAACCTCTGTAGACATTATGTTTGGTTATGTCCTTACTGTACATTTCCTTATTCCTGCTGTCTGAAGTTGTAATTTCCATGACATAATCATTTTTACCACAAATGAGTTATGACATCCTAGAGGATTTCCTTAATTTAAAAACTACTTTGTCTCTTAATCAGCATGTGACTAATTATACAATACTTGGCTCACTCAGAAACAAAGCATAGTAGCCCAGATGAAAACCAGCAGTATTATCAATTCCTTGAAGACCAAACTCTTTCCAACATATAGCAAGTTGTGTGTTAGTTGAATGCAGTGTTTTATTTTAGTATTTCTAGTGAACTTGAAAATACAAAAATATTTCATTTGCAGGGCACCAGATTATAGGGAAGACATGCCAAATAGCACTTGATTAGCTACAGGATTGGGTTGACTGAGATGCTGTATTGTGATGTACTTTAACACCAACAGTGTTACTAAATGCCATTAAAAATTATTTCTTGCTTTAAGTATCGCTTTTTTCCGTGTTTGTATCCAACTATCCTTCTGGTTGGTTTCTTGAATTAAACAAGGGTTAATCTTGTTTGTTTTGTTACTGATGGCAAACTGTGTCCAAAAGTAATGCTTATTTTGATGTAATAAAAAGTAGTATAAAAACAATTATGACCTTTAACAAATGTTAAAGCATAAAACGTCCAGGTTAAACAGAAGTAGAAGGTGTGGAATATTAAAATTTTAACAAAATGTTAAATAATTTTTTTCCACATGTCTCTATTGGCACTTCTCATTTTTGTAATACTTGTTACTTCAGGAATTGTGCTCATGTCATAGGGAGAACAAGAGACTGAGTGAAGAACTCTTTGGAAAAGCAGATGATAAAGAGAATCTTGAACTGTTGTTAAATCAGCTTGAACAAGAGAAACAAAGGCTGACAGAAAAAACAGAGAACTTGGAAATAAAAGGTAAATCATCAAATGTAGATTCCTGTAAATTATCTTCCCATAATTTTTAAAATAAGAAACCTTACCTAGTTAAGAGACAGTTAATAATACTAAAAGTCTTGATATATGTAAACTAGAAGAGGACTGTAGGTCTTCAGTCAGAATTAAAGTGAAAACTTTCATCACGAAAACATGTTTTCAGTCTGTATGTGAGAACTGAAAGTTGAACTTTTTACTGTGATCCCATCCTAATACTAATACTATGGCAGTTTCATACAAAATAATTTATTTTGTCCAAAACTGTTCTTATTCTCTGTCTTTCTGAGTGAGTGAATTCAGACTGTGTTTCTTGAGAGCTTTATCTGGCTGCATCTTGAAAACCTCCAGGGATGGAGATTCCACAACATCTCTAAGCCACCTGCTCCAATGTTTGTTTATCCTCAGAGTAAAATAACTTTTCCGCTCTATTGCTTGTAATTGCCTGTAGCAATTAATCGCCATCATTCCTTGTTAACCTGCTGTGCACCTCTGTGAAGAAGCTGGCTCTGTGTTATCTGTAGCCCCCTCTTGGTACTGTCAGCCTGCTCTTGGGTCCCAGCTCTTCTCCCGGTTGAACCAGCCCAGTTCCCTCAGCCATTCCCCACAGGGCAAGTGTTCTGCTCCCTGACCAGCTTGGAGGGCCTCCCCTGGACTCACTCAAGTTTATCAACATCTTTCTTGTACTAGGGGGGACAAAACTGAACACAGTACTGTAAATGCAATCTACTGAGTGCTAAGTAAAAGGGAATAATCACATCCCTTAGTCTGTGTGTCTGCTGATGCAGCCCCATATGCTGTTAGGCCTCTATCGGTTCCAAAGCATGCTACTCGCTCATGTTTAGCCTACTGTCAACCAGGACTCCTACATCCTTTTCAGCAGATTTGCTGTCCAGATGGTTGCTGGGAGTTAGTCTGTCCCAAATGCAAATGTCTTTGTGGAAATTCATGAGGTGCCTATACAGATATGTTTATTTCTTTTTCTGCAGAACGAGAACTTGTCCTAGAAATAGAAAGAATGAGATTAGAATATGGTATAGCCCTAGGAGACAAATCTCCATCTCGTCTAGATGCATTTGTAAAGACTTTAGAAGATGACAGAGATTATTATAAGCGAGAATTAGAATATCTTCAGAAAATGATCAAACGAAGGCCTAGTCCAAGCCGTAGGACTCCAGAGAAGGTAAAGTTCTTGCTGTCAAGACAACCTCAAAAAATAATGGAAATACTGTAGAACCATTTAAAGAGCTATCAAATATATTTTCAAATTCAGTAGCAGTAAATGACTGCAGTAGTTTTTAAATTACATTCTTAACATAAAAAAATAACTGAAAGAAGCTCTAGTGAACTTTTATTTTATTTTACCGTTCACATTTTACAGTAACATATAGATTAATTATTGATCATTTTGTTTGAAATAAATAGATGATAAACAGAAAAAGGTTGAGATCTTATTGTTAGCTGGTTTGCTTTTTCTCCTTAACAGTTAGTTCTTATTGTTTAAATTATACAACCAATGCCAGGCTTTCTCTTGCAATTAAAATTTATTATGTACATATTTTTCATGTATTACTAATAGTGTGAGTTCTTTCTTTTTTTGGTATTAATTATCCAAATATTTTAATTAGTATATTTTAACATCAATTTTATTAATCACTTTGCAGAGTGAAGATCTTAGATTGATCACCAGAGAAAGAGATGAGCTACGGTCCATGTTAGACAGATTTGAAAAACACATGATAGAAATACAGTCCAATGTCAAATTATTGACTGCAGAAAGAGATAGATTAAATGTTCTTTATGAGCAGGTAAGAAAAGATTGTTTATAATTGGTATTGAAATAACCGGTTAACACTGTTGCTTATTTAAAATGAAAAAACTTCTCTCTATAACAGGACTTGAGGAGTATAGACCTACTAGAATACAACCAAGAATAATAAAATATATACCTATTTTTATTTCTTGCTAATAAAATGATGTACCCCAAAGTTAGTGGATTAACTTCAAAGCCATTATAACTTACTGTACTGGCATTCGGAAATGAGAAAGATCAGGAAAAAAAATATCAGTAGAATGCATGAGAAAGTTGGGTAAGGATACAGGCTAGAAAGCAAGAACAAAGTAGTAGTTAAATGATAAGAAAACAGAATGAAGTTAGGCTATACTTGGAACAACAGTAAAAAGATGATGAGTATGTTGGCAGCATAAGTTGTCATTCCACTGTGTGATTTAGGGAATATATTTTAGTTATCTAGGGAAAAATAAGACTATAATAGCACTCCTATTGTAACAACAGCACTGAAACTTTCTTTTTTATTAGTGTATACACTGTATTAATTGCAATCCACATATGCTAACAAACAATAATCCTTTAAAGTCTCAGGGTGAATTGAACAGGATGAGAAGAGAAGCAAAACATAGTTTAGTTTCTCAAAGTCATGTGGAAGAAGAAAGAGACATTGCACTGACTGACTTTAGAAGATTAATGGCGGAAAAAGAAAGCCTCAGAGAAAAATTAAAGGTGAGCTTTTATAGCTTCATTGCTTACAGTGAGGTGGCATATAGGGAAGGCTTATACAATAATGCCATGTTTGTGTCTGGCTGCCTGTCAGTTCCCCTTTTCAATAACTTTTGAATCTATATGATTTCAAACTCACTTAGAGAGCTTGATGAATTGTCTGAATTATCCTTCTAAGCTCAGTTCCTAGGCGGGCGTAGGGGGAGAGGAACATGCTTTAAGTGTCTGAGGGCAAGCATGGCATCACCTTGTGTGAAGAACCTAGATATGAAGCCCCAACCACAGAGTATTTTTGTGTGTGTGCACTATTTTGAAGATGCTTGTGTGTCGCCTATGGTTCTTACCCATAAACTGGGGACTTTATGAACTTTCTCATATTAACTAATCTTTAGTTATTGTTGCATTTTGTAGCAGAGTATATTTTCAATGTCATATAACTGAACCATCAAACATAAATTCATAGCAATCCAAGTTTCGTTATTTTTAACCTTTAAAAAATATTTGTTAATGCAATAATTTTCCTGTTACTCTGACCTTTTGATGCCTGGTATTAATGTGCATTAATGTCTTATTTGGTTGTAGTCAAGATCATGTGATTTCGGAGGGGGGGGTGTCCCTGACTTCTTTATTGGGTCATTAATATAATGTATACAGGTTTTTAAAATGTCCTGAAAATTCAGAAATATAAAATCATATTAATGGACTGATCCAAAGACAATGTATGTCAAGATTGACTGTACAACGAATGTTTCCATAGTTTGATTTACTACCACAAAAATAGAGAACTATAGTGTATCTGAATGTGGTGGCAGTAACTCTGACCTCTTTGCGTAAAGCATGTGCATGCAGTGGAAGAGATGTGCTTCTAGCTCCAGCCTTTCTTCTTGTAGATCAATACCAACATTTTGTAAGTGTGCCACTTTGAGATATCTGCACAAAAACACTTATCTTAGGCATTTCTAGGAAGTTTTAGAGTTTCTTTAATAATTTCACTGCACTTATGCACAGAAGTCAGAGAACAGACATATAATTTAAAAAAAAAAAAAATCTTCATAGACTTGGAGAAAGCCCAGTTAGCTTTGTATCTGTCTTACATTTCATATTAACGATAATTTCATAAATTAATTTCAAACAGCTTAGGACACTAAGCTATACATGTTTGCAACCTTTCATATTGCCCTGTAGCTCAGTAATCTTCTACAAGAACTCACAAATACTAATTTAGTTGGGACCAGATATAAATATACTTTAATAAAAAAACCCAAAAAACCAACATGACAACCAAAAACCAAAATCAAACTCAGTGATGGTATATTGAACTGCAGTGGTGTATTTTCAGCTAATGCTCTGTAGTTTTATAGAGAGAACTTTGCATTTAGTCATTCATCTAGCAATGTAGAGCAATGTTTTCTTAAACATTAAGCTTAAATTTCTACGGTTAAATCTAAAAATCTGTATCTTACTACATGTAATTCTATATTTGTGTCTCAGATTCAGCAAGAAGCAGCAAATCTTGAAAAATCAAAGATGCAGCATGATATTTCAGAACTGGAGACTAATATTCAAGGAGTAAGTGTGTTCTTAGGAAGCAAGCTTTTATTACTTCTAAAATAGGATAGACTTTTCAAGCAATTAATTTTGTTAGCTGTTTTCAACTTAAATTTATTTAAAAGCCAAGTTGTGATAGCTTTCTACAACAATAACATGTTTGGATATTTTTTTTTAAATTGCAGTTTGAGATGGAAAGGTGTGAACTAAAGACTACAGTCTCTATCCTGAAAGAAAGAATAAACTCTTTGGAAAATGAATTAAAATTGAAGTCCAGTAAACTTGCCCAGACATCTGATGATTCTTCTCAATTTAAAGCTGAGATTTGCTCACTTCAGTAAGTCTAATACAAAATGTGGTGGTCTTTCACAGATGCTAACATAATTTTAATTGTTCTATGGCCATATAGCAGAGTGGAGTTCCTGGGAAAGACCATAAAATATTTCCAAAATCACTTGGTACTGTTTTTGTCTTAAGGAAAAGTAAATATGAGTAAGGAAAGTGCTGTGGTGGCTTTTCACAGCAAGCTCCTCCTGGACTTACTTGATGACCAGATATACTGATAATTTTTATGGCTAATTGTGAATGAAGATTTTCTCCTCCTTCTAGAATTGTTTCTTCTAACAACCACATTCTCTGCTTATGAATGTAGCAGAACAGAAAATTTCTAAAAGGATTTCCATATGCTGTTTGTTAAAAGGAAGACAGATGCCTTTGCAAACTGCAGCAGTAGGGCCAAACTGTGCCGGTTTTACAGAGTTGTCAGTAATACTGAAAATTTTATGCCAAGTGTTAGGCATTGATATTCCACAGTTGAGTGGTTCATGGAGAGTCATTCTGTAATGGCATTTTACTTGAGCTGTTCTCTCTTTCATATGCTAATACTGTCACACACATACTACAGTTTTGAGAGTTGACATCTTATTGTCCATAGGACACAGTCTGTGGGGATTTGACTAACTTGCTCAGAACTGGAGGATCAAGTATACTGTCGTTGTTTAACCCCAGCCAGCAACTGAGCACCACACAGCCGCTCGCTCACTCCCCACCCTGGTGGGATGGGACAGAGAATTGGAAGAGTAAAAGTGAAAAAAAAACCCTTGTGGGTTGAGATAAGACCAGTTTAATAAAATAAAATAGTAGTAATAATAATAAAAGAATATACAAAACAAGTGATGCATGATGCAATTGCTCACCACCAGTGATACCCAGCCAGTCCCTGAGCAGCGTTCCCCCAGTTTATATACTGAGCATGACATCATATGGTATGGCATATCCCTTTGGCCAGTTTGGGTCAGCTGTCCTGGCGGTGCCCCCTCCCAGCTTCTTGTGCACCCCCAGCCTTCTCAGTCAGTAGAGCATTAGAAGATGAGAAGTCCTTGCTTTAGTGTAAGCAGTACTTAGCAACAACTAAAACATCAGTGTGTTATCAACATTATTCCATACTAAATCCAAACCACCACATTATGCCAGCTACTAGGAAGAAAATTAACTCTATCCCAGCTGAAACCAGGACATACACCCCTGTATTTTTAAGGTCTATTTAAACTTGCAGGATCATTGCTGCACTCTTTTGAAGTTGTTTTAGAAAAGAGCTCCCATCAGCTATCTAAATGTGATGGAACAAGAAGGCAGCTTAGAGAAAGTGGAAAAAGAATACTGAATAAAACTGGGCAGAAATTTGGAAATCTGGTATTTGGTTTAGGTGGAAATGAGAGCCTTTGACGTAAGAGATCACTACAGGATAGGTAATGCTGTAGATGAGATCTTTTGGATGTTTTACAAGGGAAACCAGACTCTGGCTCACGCCCCACCCCGCCCACCCCCAAACAGTACTATACTGCACTGTATAACAGTACAATAGCAGGGGGGATGACTACGAAGAACTGAAGCTGAGAAGCAGGCCTTGGAGTTCATCTAACGCTCCCAATTGCACAAAGGCGGCTGTTAGTAAAACAAATAGTGTATTTGTTGGTAAAATTGTGACAACATTCATAAAAGTGAAATATCTTGTTCGATTCTTTATAATTTTAGTAGAAAGCATTGATATTATAAAGAGGAGATAAGGAGTAGGGCTACAGTCATTTCAGCATTTGGTCCTACTTTGTGCCTGGTGGTGATTTCTTATAGCTGTGTTTGCCCACACCGCCCCCCCTCTCCCCCCCTTCCCCTCTAAAGTTTCACTCTAAACTGAGTGAGAGCAATCTTTATCTGCAGACATGCTGTATTCCAGATTGGTGGTTTGTTTTTTTTTTTTTTTAAATGAAAAGCTTCTCTAGCTTTTGTGTGATCCCACTTCAGAGGGATTTTTATTTCCTGACCTGTTTTGTAAATAATCCACTTAATTACTTTGGAGTTTCATTTTGCACTTTTTTTCCTAGGTCACTCTGATATTTCTTGCTAAGCAAAACAACTATGTAGGCAGATGGTTTCATATATCTTTCAGGCTCTGTGTTTCTTAAAAGTAGGATCAGAACTGTAGCTGTCAATTTGGTTGCTTCTTAAAATGTGGTGTGGCTGATAATCACTGCTATGAGCTACACATCAAAATCTTTATAAAGTGAAGAGTCAAAAGACACAAGTAGCAAGAGTTGCATGACGAAGAGTAACAGAAATCAGAGGAAGTGAGTGTTTCAGATTATCATGGTGGTTCCACCGAGGTTCCATTGCTCCATTTTGGAATTGTGTTGAGGTGGACTTGCTCCAGGGGTCCAGAGCAACCAAGTGGTGTTGGCCTCAGCAATCCTTAATAGTCCTCTCTCTCCCAGAGAGGGAGGGAAAGGACTGGTTAGTATGACACAACCCTATCATGAGGTTACGCTGGAACTGTTCCAGCACTTCAAGCAGCTTAAGAGCTGTAAGCTAATGACACTGAATAGGTCCTAAACTTCTTTCAACTGTATACTGATTTTCCAGGCTCTTAAATGACCAACTCCAGAGGTCTGTTGAAGATTTACAGCACCGTTTGTCCCTCAAAAAGGATGAACTGCAGTCAGCTCAAGAAGAAATTGTAAAGCTACAGGACAAAATAGGTAGTCACCAGTTATTTTTATGCTTATTTCTTGTTTTTAAAATAGGAAGTACTTACTCTTTTATTTATAGATAGGTTAAACCAGAGGAGCGCTTCACAGGACGAAGCAGTCAATATGCTTAGAAGTACTATTACTGTTTTGGACAAAGAAAAGGACAGTCTTCAAGAAACCGTAGATGAAAAAACAGAAAGAATTGCATGTTTAGATGACAACTTAGCTAACAAGGTATGTGCAGTAAAAGTACTACTTTGCAGTCCATCTGGGGATTTTTAAAGCATTTAAATTTTAGGGAGACATTTTTGCCTTGATGACAAAGCCTGCGCAGAGCTCTAGGCATGACATGAACACTATGTTTGAACCTAGTCCATACAAAGGGTCATTTGCCAACTCAATGGCATTTTAATTATGATAGTGTATTCCCTAAACACTCCAAGAAAACAAAGAAATATTTTTTGTATTTTGCACTTGGAGATATTTATTGAGATATAAGGTTCTAGTCTGAGGTGACAATCTATAGCTGACTTCCATTTTTTTTTGATGACAAGACAATCCTTTCTCGGTAAAGAAGCTTGGAAATTTGAACGTGCAAAGATGCAATTACTTATTGGTGAAAGGTTAAAATAAAGGTTTAAATGTAAAGTTCTTTAAGTATCCTGTTATGTTGCAATATAATAATACCTAATACAACTTTTGCTTTTATTTTCATAGGAAAAAACAATTACTCATTTACGTCTAACTCTCTCTGAGCTGGAGTCCTCAACAGAGTAAGTAAAGACTAGGATGCCTTCTTCAGTGGTTTTATTTTATCTAGTGGTTTTAAAGTAAAAGTAGATGGCTATTTTAGTTATTTTGGTGAAATAGAGTTAATTCTGTTTAAGTCAAGTAGTGTACTGTGTTGAGAAAGATGTACACAACTTTTGAAGAGACTTCCCCTGCAAGTATATTGCAGGCTGCTAAGATACTGTTAAGACAGCCATTAACAATTGTTTGCCTATATTTATTTTCCTAAATTGGTAATATTTCTTAATTCTCAGTTTAGAAGTAGCTTTATAGTATTCTAAGTACTCCACTAGATATTATTAGATTGACCTAGGTAAAACTCAGAGCTGAAGTCTTAATTATTGTCAAGTTAATTCTTCCAGCTTAAGCTACCAGTACAGTCTTAATTAAAATGTATTTATGTAGTTTTTAGCTGGGCTTCATCTGATCTTTCCTTCTTGCCTGACTTTTAAAGCATGACTTTTAAACCTGTAGCTTTTTAAAAAGAAATATTTAAACATCTGAAGACCAGTGTAACTGAATATTTGGTACATTGATGCATGAAGTATCTGTGGCAAAAAAACTAATGCAAAAGTTTACTTAAATTCACATATTTGTATTTCTACTTTTTTGTTTAATCTCTTCCTTACTCTCTTGATTGTTGTCTTTCAAGTATAAGCTGTCTTCTTCCTTTATGGTTTGTAAAATAGCAATGGCTAACGTACTGTAACTGCTACCAAACACAGAGTATCTGTAATTGCTGTTTGTGTAATAAGATACATCTTACCAGATACAACTTTGAAGTTGAAGATTAGTTCCATTCATTTGTGCATATTGACATTTGACATCCTTAGCTTATCTTTATGTTTAGACTCAGTTTGTCAGCCTTCAGAGAGCAAGAATTTTACCCTTTTTTTTTAAAAAAAAAAAAAAAAAAAAAAGCTTTTGCATATCCAAAATCCACAACTGATCATTTTCAAAACTATGTGGTATAGTATAAGAAGGGACAACTTAAATAAGATTTTCACTTGATAGCCAGATCAAGGACATGCTGAGCAACAGAGACCGTGAGATATCTAGCTTGCATCGCCAGCTTGATACGTCCCACGTAGAGCTTGCAGAAACAGGAAGAGTAAAGGAAATGGCTCTGAAAGAAAACAGGCGATTGCAAGATGATCTAGCTACAATGGCCAGAGAAAACCAGGTATGAAGGCAGTGCATAATACTGAAGTATTAAACTATTTATTGCTTGCTTACATATAGCGGTACCTCAAAACCGCTATATCCTCGATTTTGATTTGGTATGTTTAATTATTGGTATTTCTTGAATGCTAGGATATTAAAAATGACTGGGCAGAAATTGTAAAAGCAATTAGTTTGGATACTTGAGTGTAGTCAATACAGTATGGGAGAGATAGACAAGCTTTCAGTTTAGTCACCCTTCCCCAGCTTAAAAAAGAAATCTAAATAAATAAAATAAATCTAGGACATAATTGTTTATACTGTAATGAAATTATGTTAATTGGCTATATGGCTGGGTAGTTGGTATTTAATTAGTAAAAATTGGGTTTTATTATCTGTGGAACAGGGATTATTGAGAGAGAGCAAGAAACCACAAAAGCAGATATCAGGTTATTAGCCAGGTGAAATTGAGAGGGAGAGGGAGGAGATTGCTAGCATATCTGAATTCGTTCTGGTGCATAGTGATTCATTAGTTTCATCCATTAGTTTTCATGAAGCATTGGATGTATTGAGTGAGGTATGCCACATTTTTTTGGAATGTGGATTTTTAATGTTTTTGTTCTGTGAGCCTTGGTAATGGTGGCTATAAAGAGGTATTGTCAGGTTTTTAATTTCCAGTTCTGGCAAGGTTAGTTTCCATTCACATGTGTTGCTCTGCAGGAACTTTTCTTTCACTGATAAATTGGGAAAGGTTAATGTTGGGGGAGAAAATATAAGAGGGCTTAAAAGCTACAAGACAGAGGGATTAAAGAAAACTTATTTTTAAGGTATGATAGCCCTGAATAGTCTGAATTTGTTTCCTGGTTTCAGGAATGGGTAAGGATGCACAATTGATGGGAATAGGAGGGATTCCATTTCCATTGTTTCAAGGTTATGTGGGGTTTTTAGATGGTGAATTCAAAGGTGCCATCTATTTCCCTGGAGAAGTGTTCTTATTGGATTGTCTTTGCATTGGTAAGGTAGGTGTCATGGTGAGGTGGTATCTTAGAGTTCAGCTGTATATTGCAGCTTTTTTTGTGTGTGGGTTTTGGTTTTTGTGGAGATTCTGTTCAGGTACTTTATTTGACTGCCTGCAGAGATTTATGTTAGATTTTTTATTTGTATTAGTTTTATATGATTTCATCTTCCCTTAGCTCTCTAGTAGTTCAGTCGTAATGCATCTCCTTGCTAACAGCTAGCCCGTCAGTAGCTTTAGGCCAAAAGGAAGTGGGAAGTGGGTTGTGGTTGCCCGGTGGACTCCAAGTTGGTTCATATGTATTCATGGTCAGCTTTCCAGCTGGGAGGTATACAGTCCCTCTCAGCTGCTGATGGCTAAATACATTTCCTTGTAAAGTGCATGCTATAAAGGCACGACTTAAACTTAGCTCAGTTAAAGAATCAAAGTTGAAATACAGTCTTTAATGCTTTGAGGAATTACCTGTTTTCATAGGGTATCATTGAATATTTTGTTGAAAGATGAGCTATCTCAAGCTGATGGTGTAGGTTAAATAAAAATTTTGCAAGACAGAAATACTTGAGAGATTCAGTGAATTAAACTGATTATCATCGTTATTATTCTTGTGGCATCTTCATCTTGAGATGTTCTCCAGGGGTCCAGAAGTTAAACCAACCACTGATCTGTAAGGCTTGTTCTTTCAAGAGCATAAGGGGCTTATATAGTATATGACCATTTACAATCTTTCTAATCATTATTGCTCCATTTCTTCTTCCTTGGAATTCTGTGGATCTGGGATGCATGGCTTGGAGACCCTGAAGCGCATTCAGTCTTGTTAATCCCTCACATAGTTTGAGGAACAATGAGTTGGTTTTGTGCACCAGCTGGTTACTGCTGACCAAAAGCCTCCCATCTCCAAGTGCATGACATGGATGTCTCTGTACAATAGGATGTGTGTATGGACAATACATAACAAAAATAAAAATGTCCAGTATTTTATAGGGTATATTTTATAGGGTAAGTAACATTTTTTATTGGGTTAAACCTTAGAAAGACTACATAGAGAATAGGTGAATGTGATTTAAAAAGCTAGCCCAGAATTTTGTTGCAACTTATTACCTTGAATTGGTATAGCAAATACAACTATTGCAGCTCATCATGAGACTCAAATGCCTTGTACAATTTTGATGCTGAGATACAAATGTTTGTTTGAATTCACTGTAAATGCCAACACTGAAAATAATCAGGGCCTTGTTAGCTGAACCATTTATTTCAATTCCCCTCAGTCAACCTGGCTGAGTCTGAAGTTAAAAAGTACAATATAGCAAGATGTTTTAAGTAAGTGATGTAGTACGCCGAATAGGTCTTGCAAAACCTATGGTACAATACATAGATATGTGGGTGTGTTATTGAAAATAGAGATGCCATTCACAGGTATCTAATAAGGTGAAATATTAAATATTGTCATAATGTGATGACTAAAGCTTTCCCAGTGTTCTTGGGAAGGCTACCACAGAGACAGGCAGACTGATTTCAGCATATGCTAAATAAGGCATACAGTAAAAAGGCTGCCATTAATGAATATTAAGATAACACAAAAAGAAAAAGGGAAAGAAAGAAGGCAATATCCTCTATTTCCCCCACATTTGGTAGTGGGGATGGAAGAAGATACTTGCCATTTTGGCTCTCTGGGCTCAAGGACTCAGAGAAAGGTGAGAGCTGAACCTCAGAGGGCCAGAGTTAGCAGTTCCAACATCGCAAACAAATTCAATGGTGCATTTTTGATGTCTAAATATGGCCTTAATAATGCATTTAGTTATTTTATCTTGCAATTCTACTTTAAAATAAATGTTCTTTTGTTATAAAGTTGACCTTCTAGTGACACAAAACTTCCCTTCACTCAGGGATAATGAATCCCAAGACTAGAAAAATCCCAGCTCCCAAACATCTGTATGTTGAATTTTCCAAAGATCAGTAGGGTGTGTCATCAGGGAAGTTGCAGATTTTATGAACTGGTATGATATTCATTGTTTTCTGTGGTTATTCTTGCCTGGAAAACTCTTTGGTGTATCTAAGGTAATAGGGGATATTTCTGAACCCAAAGGGCTTTGACTAAATTACTTAGAAGTAAAATAGAATAAAATTTAGGGCATATGCAATTACTTTGATTTAGTCTGATATAGTAATATATAGTGATTCATTTACTCTAATGCACTGCTTTGCCTTTATGTAATCTCTTTAGGCTATCAGTACTGAGCTTGAAGATGCAATACGTGAAAAAGAAGAAATGAAAACCAGGGTTCATAATTATATAACTGAAGTTTCTAGATTTGAGACCTTGATGGCTTCAAAGGTAAAAGTATAATCTGTAGGCAGTCTTTACTGTTTTCAATAAATCCATTGGTTTTAGAGAATAACGCATTCTCATTACAATAAACAAATTAAGAAATGTATGGTTTGGGTCCCGTTCTCCCCGCCTGTCCCATTTCCTTCTTTTATTTTTTTTTTTCCTTCTTTCCGCTGCAGTGTTTCAAGCTACCAGTAGATTCATATAAAACCTTATTAGATCTGGAGCACTGATAAATTCTGGCACATCACAATTTCATTGACTATCTTTCAGTTGGCCATAACACTGGAGAATGACAAACAAATCACGTTTGAATGTTGTTTTGCTTTTTGAGTTTTGACAAGGCAACTAGTAAAATATCTGGTACTATTTCATGATTGTAGGTAACCAGCAGCTTATATGCTGTTTTTTAAAGTGTAAAAAATAGCATATTTTTCTCTCGGAGTTTTTGCTGTACTGACAAAACAGTGCTCTTGTTAAATATATTTTGTCCTGATACTTGGATTCAAAAGTGTGATGTGTGTGAATTAAAACTTACAATCATTTAAAAAAAATTGAATTTATGTCAAGACAACATGAACTGGCAAATTTATGATGTGACTTTGAATAGGAAAGAATGAGTTTTGATCTGACTTTGACTTGTATGTCTAGATGAATGCATGTTCACCCACTTTTTAGAAGTACAAACTGAGGTATAGAGAAAAAATGAAGGTCAGTAGTACGTTAGCTTAGAACTCTCAATTTAAAACACTTGAAGTTTAGCTTTTAAGAATTTTATAATACATCATATGCCCAAAGCACTTCAGCTACAGATGTGGCCACATCTTTGGCAAATGTGAATCCAGTTATTCAAGTCAGGTACCAAGAAGCTGTAGAATATACAGCCAGTGACCAATGATGAAAGGTTGGTTTCAGGGATTTGTCTAGTATTATATCTGGATGTTGCCTGTGGAGACAAGGATTTACTTTTCTGCACAGTGTTCACTTGCTTAATCATGAGTTTCTGTTTCCTAATGCCCTTCCTCGTTCTGTCTGCACCTTCCAAGTTCTGCAGGAAACACAGAAGGAATTTCAAAAACAGTAGCCTTCCTCATTAGATAAACCTGATTCATACTAGCAACATGCTTATCCCACTGTGCATTACATGAACAGGGGAAGAAGGGAATGGAGCTAAATAAAGAAGAAAAAGTAATCACTGCTTTATAATATGCACTTGCACTTGGGCCAAATTAAAATTCACAAGCAACATTTGTTCTATCACTGTGTAACTTGTAAGCACTAAAGCTTGCAGTTTTGTACTTTTATGATAGACTGCTTAGGTGTATATGCGCGAATAGGTTATCAGTCTTTCAGGCACTGCTGTAATATGTACGAGCACAGTAAGTAAAAGAACTGAAAATGGACTCCTGCTGGAATTTCTTGTAAAGGGCAGCACTAGGATCAGTACATCTCAGTAATGTGACCCTTGACAATGCAGAGAGATCCAAAATAACCCCTCCCCTGGGAGCCTTGAAACTCCTTAACAGCTGCTAAATGTAAATACTTCCATTTAATAAAACTGAATGCCATTGCTGTATTTATTTACTATTTGGACTTGCAAAAGGGATGACACCCTTTAGTAATTGCCAGATAGCAGGACTAAGAAAATGGAGAAAGATCTACTTTCTTCTGGGAAAAAAAAGATATTGTAGGGAGTAGGCATGAAATAAGATCAAGCAACTTGAAGTTATGTTGATCATTGCAAAGTTATTTACTGTTTCATCTAGGAAAAAGAAAACCAAGAATTGTTAGAGAAGTTCCGAATGCTCCATACACAAGCTGAAGAGTGGGAAATGAAGGCTCATGAAGCTGAAGGAGAAAGCAGCTCAATACGACTTGAACTCCTTTCTGTAGATACTGATCGGAGACATCTTCGAGAGAGAGTAGAACTTCTGGAAAAAGAGATTCAAGGGGTAATAACTTGTGCAATGAAATTCTCTCAAGGAAAGTTGGATACATTCAAGTGTTTTTTAATAAAGTCAACATACTATTTTTAATGCTTTAATGGAAAATAATTCCTATACGTGAATGCTTCTAATGTGGACACTGAGTTTTTAAAACAGTAACTGATTTTAGTTAGATGTGCTTTCCTTCTCCCCTCCCTGCTTTCCCAAAATTAGAATCACACCATATATTTTAATACTTTGAGATCTCTTCTGTTGAGTGATCATTGCTATTATGTTATTGTCCCTGTAAGAACCTTTTGTTTAGTTGCTTCAAAATATTTGTGTATAGCTTTATGAATATTTTGTCAGCTAGCTTTATGAGTATTTTGTAAGCTTAGTTCTTACGTTTCTTTGAAGCTTTGAATGAAGTATTTGAAGCGTTGGTGGCTGGAGTAAAGGTAAAAATCAGGTAGTAGTAGTCCAAATCCAGAATCAGTTCCATAATACCGAAACCTAGACCAATAGCATAGAAAATAATGAGGTTTCTATTTTAGGAGCAATAACTTCATGGAGATCAAGGAAGTTTTACAGCATAACAGTTGTGGATTGACCATATTTTGTCTCATGCTTTTAATTAGCCAAAAAGAGTTAGAGGCTTTAATATTGGAAGCTGAATAAAAAAATAGATTTTATTTTTGGAGGTTTTAAGCTTTTAATTCTCTTCTGAAGCAGCCTCATTCCAGTCTTGTATAGTACTTATATAATCCTTCAAGACGGTATTAAAAATTGTAGAGATGGTTTATTAGTTGTTCTTAGCTGTGATTTAGGGAGAGGAGAGGAAAGGATTGTAATATGAAGTTAATTTTATAGGGAAAGTTAATTTTGAAGGGAAAAGAATTAAAAAAAACCCCAAACTGTTATCCAAGAGATAACTCAACTTTTAACACTGAATGGGTATCCATCTTTGTCTTTGTTTAGCATATCGTTGCACATCAAGCGTATGAATCTCAGATCTCTGCCATTACAAAAAATATGTCCAAAATGGAAGAGGATATTAAACGTGAAAATCAGGATAAGTCTTCTCTGTTGGCGGACCTGGCTTCTGTGAGGGAACTCTGTGTGAAACTTGAGTCTAACAAAGAACTTTTATCTCGACAGCTGACATCCAAAAGCATGGATTATGAAAGGGTAAGCAGCAAAGGCAAATGTAATTTGCTACAATAAAATATCTTCCTTAGCTTTTAATGGTTTTTGGAGAAAAGAAGAAATTACTTCTGAGAGCAAGGTAAGTTAATTTACGTCACTAGTTTTGCATTTGTGTATAAATTATGAATTTTGCAATATGCAGATCTGTATCTGTGGGTTTTATACAAAAAGTGGGAGTTTCATTCATTATCACTACAAAATGTGGCAGCAGTAGTTTTTTGCTATACCACAGAGGCAAATTATGCTTACTTGGTTTTATATACTGTTTTTTAATTTACTCAAATTTTCAACTTTGATAAAAAGTGAATAGTGCATGTCTTATTTAGATATTAAAGACTTTTCCCTAACGGATTTTTTCAATTAAATTGAAATTTAGATTCAGCTGAAGTTCATAAAATATTTGGAAATAGTTTAAACCATTCTAAATGTCCATAATTTTTTAACTTTTTTCTTTACAGCTGATTGTTGTGTCTTTACTTAGTGACTTGATCAGGCTTTTTGTTACTGTAATACTCAAGACCTTGAGAAGAGTAGTTCTCATGCCCACAGAATTTGTTTATATTCATAGAGCTGATGAGGAAAACAAGCATTCCTACATTTTCAGCAAATCCAAGAAGCTAATTGTGAGCTAACCTAGTCAAATAGAATTAAGTAAATACTATTTTTGTACGTGTGCAGAAGCCTACTGCTGTTAAAAGACAAGTGTTCCAGGTACTTATCTAAGCATTTCCAGCACTCAATAATCCAGCTCCCAGTAAAACATTTGACACATGTACAGCTTGAATAGTTTTTAAGTAGGTATTGTTTTAAATATTTGTAGGCTTTAATTTGTTTTGTGAGATCAGTTTCCTATTCATTTTTATGACATTTCCAATCATTTCAGTTTTTATAACAACCCTTCACAAAAGAGAATTCTGCGTGTTTGCAAACCAGCGTATTAATAATGTATAAAATTTGTGCCCTAGGTTCTAGGTGAATTAGAAGATATAAAGTCAGAAGCAGAGTTGCTGAAAAAGCAGTTATCCAGTGAGAGACTTACAGTTCAGAATCTTGAAACATTGCTGGCTACTAGTAGAGACAAAGAATTTCAGAACCATTTAACATCCCATGAGAAAGATTCCGAAATTCAGTTATTGAAAGACAAGCTAACACTCGCTGAGAGCAAACTGTAAGTTTTAAGAAGTGTATGTATGTGTTATGTGGTTTACAAAGAAACTTTTTCTGTGTGACAGCACTTATTCACAAAGTCAAATTCTTTATGTTCAGTATGGCTGAGCGGATTTTTGCAGCAAAGGCTTTTAGCCTTTCACAGCATTGTTTACTCAAAGTTTCTTTACGGATCTTTTGTACTGCTTTCATTAATTGGCACTCTGATGGACATCAGTTTAGTACAAGCAGTAAACTTAAACAGGAGTTCCAAAGGAAACCTACTCTAACAGGAAGGAACACCCTGCTGAGTTTTCACAGTCTTGAGAATAAGCACTCAGTTTCTCTATGGATTTGTCCCCAGTCTGAGTCCAGAAAGTTTGCTTCACTCTCCCTGCTGGTCATGACTCTCTCACACCAGCCAGGCACAGGAAGTGATACCTTTCCTGAAGTTTACTTGCCTGATACAACTCTGCCATCTTTTCAGTGCAATCGCTAGAATCATAGAATCACAGAATTGTTTAGGTTGGAAAAGACCTTTAAGATCATCCAGTCCAACCATTAACCTAACATTACCAAGTCCACACTAAAACAATTAAGGGTAGACTAGACTAAACCATGTCCCAGAGTGCCACATCTACCCATTTTTTGAACACTTCCAGGGATGGTGACTCCACCACCTCTCTGGGCAGCCTGTTCCAATGCTTGACTACCCTTTCCGTGAAGAAATTTTTCCTAATATCCAACCTAAACCTCTACTGGTGCAGCTTGAGCCCATTTCCTCTTGTCCTATCGCTAACTACTTGGGAGAAGAGACCAACAGCCAGCTCACTACAACCTCCTTTCAGGTAGTTGTAGAGAGCGATAAGGTCTCCCCTCAGCCTCCTCTTCTCCAGACTAAACAACCCCAGTTCCCTCAGCCGCTCCTCATAAGGCCTGTGCTCCAGACCCTTCACCAGCTTTCCTTCAGAGCCTCTTAATGGGCATAACTGCCTAATGGCGAGGTAGCTGATCTGTTGCAGATATTATTTCCACTACAGAACCAGCCAGCCCATGGTAATTTGTAAATTTTTTTAGCTGTTGAGTACATCTAGAAATGTATGTATTCATTGCAGTGTGACTTGGATATTTAACCTTTGCATCAGAGTCTATCAATTCTCTAAATATGTAACTACCTTTCTCACAGGTTCTGATTTTCTTCTTAGCTTCAGGAAGCAATCTAATTCAACTCTGTTTTTTAAGCAAAAGGTCATATTTTTATTTGGCTTTGAAGAGTTTAACTATGAGTTTAATTATTAAGAGAACGCAAATTTTCTTAGTCTGGAACTATGTTTTATGCTCTTATGTTGGAGATTATTCTGAAGTCCTAACTCCTTTAGAACTATGTGGATTCATCAAGCATTTCAAAGCAAATTGAAAGTAAAATTTTAACGTACGTGTACTGCTCAGAAAAAAAAAAAAATCAAGTAGATTAAATCCATGGTAAATGTGATTTGCTTATCTACCGAAGATGCCTGATGTCCTTACTTTGATTAAAATAAGAATCACCTACATAATAAAGAGTGAAGTCATAGTGCCTTAAAAAAGCAAAAGTACTTTTGCTGCTATTAATATTAAGGAAAAAGTCCTCTATCATTTGTTGTTCCTTTGAAATATAAATGGAACTGAACCTGACCCCTACACTAAATGTGGCCAGCACCTTCCATTATAGCTAACTGCAACTTCTTATGCTGTGCATCTGCCTAGAGCAGAAATAATTTTTTAACACTTTTATAGAAGAAAGACTAATCTGTTTGGAACAATGAAGTTAAGGGGGGGATGTTTTGCGTACCTGAAATTCATGTATGAAAGAAGTGGGGGATTTAAAAAATTTTCTTCATGATATGGAGCAGGGAATTTGAAGCTTCCATAATATGTGTCATCATGACATGATAATTCTGGGGATACATTAGCTGGTGACTATAGTGGTATCTCTGCATTAAATAGCAAGAAGGAGGAGTAGCAGCTGAATGTAGATGGTGGTGAAGAGTAAAGTCAAAGTAGAATTTCAGAAAAACAGATACACCCACTTAGTAAACACTGAGGTAGGGAGAGAAAGGAAATATATGGCAGGTAAAAGGACAGATAATACTTCCTTATGAGATACAGAATATGGCATACCTAAACAGTTAAAAGCTATCTGTAACTTGGTGATGCAAATGTGCAAAAAAAGTGCTTTTGGTTGATTTATGTAAAGGCTACAACTTACCACTGATGATGGTCCACCTCAAGTAGCAGTGATCTCAATGAATCTGTAGATGATGACACTATGAATTGCCCCTGTGCAACTCATTGCTTTATGTTTTAGAATTACTGAGTTTTGTTTACTTGGGGGAAAAAGGTTACTTGCATACAAAGAACATAAACTAATGGAATGTCCTGACTATGAAATGAAATGTGACAGTTACATAAAAAAAAAAGGGAGGGTGGGAAAGAAGGAGGTTTTCATTTAACTTTAATTTAGCTTCTTTGTGTACAAATATTATAAAACTCTGTCTAAATAACTTCATAGTAATTTTTTCACAATTTTTCTTCCACACACATTGTAGGGTTCCTTTCTTGTTTGTTCTACTTGCATTGTTGATAGGATGAGATATTGCAGGAAGAAGGAAAATGTTCTCTTGGAGGAATAGTGGCTATTCTATTGAATTGTTTTCCTCTGTTTATCTCAAAGGTTTTGCATGTTGCTAGGCAAACGTTCAGGTGTGAGAACTAGTAGTATATACCTTATTTTCTACTATTCAGTTTGTCGTAGTTGCAGTCTAAAGAACAAAAACTTTAAACGCTCACAGCTGTGACTGAATTATATGACCATTAGTTTGTGTCTTGTGAAATTCATTTGACTTGGCAAAATTTCAGTTCTAACTGACAAAAATTGTGTGTCAATATTTTTGAACATTATTTACAGTTTTGGCCCTATTGTCCCTGCACTTCCACTCTATTTATAAAACGGTACTGATACAACCTCTGACTTTAGAAGGATTCTCAAAATTAAGTTTAACTTGGGAAGTTCTCCAGTGCTGTAATTTTGAGCTCTGTGACGAGTGAGTAGTTGTGTTACTCAGAGTGCTATTTGGGTGACAGGACAGTAAATGAGATCTTAAGGGTCTACAGTGATTAAGTATTAAATAAACAAAGAATAGTGAATAGCTAAACTAATTGTTGAGAGCTATCTGTAGCTACTGTGAAAGAGCCAGATGTCCTGTGAAAAAATAGTATATCATCATGTAATCTTATTATATGATGATTACTGTGCATAGGGGTTCCAAATTAAAATATTTCTTAATTTTTTATATACTTCATGATCTTAATTTTGTTTAAATGTCATTGATGTGGAATAACCTCAGAACTCACAAAACTGTTTGCTTTCTTTCTTTATTTTACAATAATGATATTGGGCCCTGAATGCTTACCTCCATCCTGAAAGCATATGCCTGTCTCTGAAGGACTTAGAATAAGATATCACCGAGACCTCTTGTCTTCTGCATCTGTTCTCAACATACTGGATCAAGATACCATTCTAGGAATTTTACTGATGAATAGGGAACACAGGAAAAAATATTCTGCGGTTCTTTTTGGATCAAATCTCTTGAGTAGTTTGCATCTTCCTGGAGTCAGAGACCAGCTGGTGCCAGACACGAAGTCTGTGACTGAGCTAGGAGTGGAACGTGTTTCTCAGAATTCAAGTCCAGTGCTTTAGCAATAAACTAGTACATCTTTGATTCTCCAGAAGTGACTTTTGAGCACTCCACCTCATGTTGGCTTTGAAGACTCTATGGAATAACATAGTTGTCTAGATTCTGTTTTAGACAACCTATTTGACTCTCAATGATTTTTTTTTTTTTGCTTGCTTCATAATGCAATTAATGGTGTTTTGCAACCAAGCACTGAGTTGTCCAAGCTGATGATTTGCTAAGAAGTATATTTAATTATGTTACTTAAGATTTTCAAGACTGCTTTTCATTTTGATTCTAGCAGTTGAAACAGTTTGGCCTATCAGCAAGGGTGTAGTTGACAAGCTTTCAGACTCTGGGTTTTGCTGGTCTGAACTTGCATGAATACAGCTTTTACTTATATCTGAATCAGTTGTCTTCATTGCTAGCCAGATAGTTCCAGCCTACTTGATATAAGTTTTACCGAAGCCATATCTGTTATGTTTGTATTTTTTGTGGACAGTTACTGCTTTTTTCTTCTTTTTTAAGTGTACACATAAAGACCATCTCGCATTGCAACAGAGGACAGTAAATCAATAAATTAATGATTTAATTGTTTTGTCTGTTTTTATAAAACATGTTTGTCTTTACCTTTGAAAAAGAACATGATGTATTATAGTAAGGATGTAGTGAGAGGCTTGCGAGCTTCTCACTTTCTTCCCTTAGGTTCTTACAGAAACATTCTGTTGCATTCCCTTGGTTCTCGCTGCTTCTAATTTGTCTTTGATTGGGTCTGTGTCAAACATCATGTTCAGTATCTATTTTTGTTTTATCTTGCTCTAATTCATCTAAGCTCCTAGCTGATGGTGTTCAAAGAAAACTTTGTTGCTTCTCATGATTTTTTTTTAGAAGCAGCTATAATAGAGAGGTTCCCATACTTCGAAGTAAAGTTGCACAGCTGCAGACCGACTGTGATGTTTTAAAAAGGCAACTGACAACGGAACGATTTGAACGGTAAGATGCTGTTTTTTCAGTGAGATGACTCTTCTCATTTCTTCTTTCTCACTTTTAAAACTGTTGCTTTTTTTGATAGTGAGAAACTTTTATGGAAAATCGTGTTTCCTGTTTGCAAAATCTAACATTCTCATCTTGAAAACCGCTTATTAAAAAATAAAGCAAGTAGCCTTATACAGTTTCTGAATTCCATCTTATATTTTGTGAGTTTACCATTGCATCTAAAAAAAAATCCCAAAAAAACCCTTTCCCAAGAAGAAAGTAAATGATGTTATGAGAAAACAAGTCTCTCTGCAATGTATTGTGAAAATCACCAAGTAAAAATATGGGGAAAAAAGTTACATTTTCTTCCTTAACATCCTGCAGTACCAAAGTGTTATGTAACTGAAATTGCTGTCTGTTGGTAGAGAGCGTGCAATTCAGGAAATGCGTCGACATGGTCTCTCTACATCATCATTACGTGCTTCACCTCCTCTCAGTTCAACATTAAGGTCTCCCTCACCTTCTCCAGAACGTACCATTGTAAGGACAACTGATCAAGCAGCAGCTGAAAAGTAAGAGATTTGATTTTAGCAGATTTCTGTTCAAGAGTTGGGTTTAAACTGTTTCTAAATAATACTTTTTTTAATTACATGAAATTGCTACACACTTCAAGTGGTTCTAAGTTCTTTTGTTGACTCTCCTACTATAAATTATTGATTGGAAACGATAGATGCAAACTGCTCTCCAAACACCATATAATGTAATGGATTCCCATTCCTGTTTTTGTTAATGGTCTTGCACCAGCTGACAGCTTCCAAATATATATCGCCTGCTTATTATTACCACTAATTATCACCAAATATATATTGCCAATTTATTATTGTTAATAGTTATGTCCAAACAACAAATGGTTCATATTAAGCGAAATGCCATGAAATTCGCTCAAGTACAGCAATGAAGGAAAGGCGCTCCATAGGAGAGGGACCAACTAAAATGCATTTGAACCCTACACATTAGGTGAAACTGTCTCCAAAGCAAGTGCATAATAATAATTAATGCAGTTTTTCATTGTTAGTGCTTGAATGCTATGAATATCGAAGATCGTGATCGCTAGAGTCCATAAAAAAGAAATCAAAATCAACCTCTCCCCAGTTCATTTTCACTGACATTTTTGTTCTTTTAGATATCCTTGTTGTTTTAGATGATATCAGTTAATGTGTTACAGGCTGATTTTATATCCTGTCTGTGCTATGCTGCATAATAAATCGCAGTGAAGAGTGGAAGGACAGGGAGAGATAAACAGTGATTATTTTAGGAAATATGTGTGCTATAACAGCTGTATAGTATACTGTAACAGCTCATGAATGTAACTATCTAACTGCTAAACTCCAAGAAACAGAATTCCAAACTGACAAAATTCTAAACTTTATTTTTGTTGGTAAATACATATGGCTTGTTCTTAAGCTTACTTCTGTTAACAAAAACACAGGTTTCCTAAGAACTGAGATCAGCATGGCATGATCCACACTGTCAGCAATTTTTCTCTTCTGCTGCAAGTTTTTGGACAAAGCAAAGAAAGGAAACTGTAGCAAATGTGATACTGATAGTGGGGATGAAACAGCAGTTATGACTTTTACTTTACTAGTGAGCCATTAGGCAAACCCTGCTACATTGCAAATCAACATTTTGACTTGAGATAATCATAATAATGTATTTCTGAGAATGAGTATCATCAGTAGAGAATGGTCTTTAGTCTTCCTTGCTTTACAGTGAGTCCCAAGAGCAATAAAAATAGTCCAGTTGCTATAATTGAAGAATACCATGTAGTGAACTATTTTTATCCTACTATTTGTGTACTTAGTTTTAACAATGACAGCTCTGCACCATATCTTATCAGAAAATATCCCATTTTCACCAAGTATGTATTTTAAAAGAAAGTTTTTTACAACTGAATTCGTATGCAGTTTATTTTTTTTATTATCTTGCCTTTTAAGCCTATCAATGGATTATTACATTAGAATGATCTCAGTAGTACTATCACCATCTTTCACCCTACTTATTTATTCCTTCCTAGGAGCTTACCACAGTAACGTGTGCTCTTGAATTACTGTTCTGTAATGTTACAACTGTCTTTTTCTCTAATCTGATTTAATGTTCTCAAGACTTTTTCTCTTTCTCCTTGTCTCACATTTACTTTGTTAAGCATTGGAGCAATGAGTCAATGAACTGAATGTAGAGTTTTATATAATATGCTAATTGTTGATATTCAGGAATAACAGAAGAGAATATGAGGAGGCTAAATCTAAGTATTAATTTTTATCCTAATATTCATTAGTAAAATATAATAGATAGCTTTATTTTGAATTTTTTTCTTTCTTCACCAGAAACGTGAGCTTCAAGGAATAACCAGTACTTGAGCAACTGAAGCATTACCTTGTTACAAGGACCTTTTTTTTTTTTTTTTTTAAATTATGAAGGCTGACTTGTATTCTACCTCTGTATTCTTCAAATCAGTGATTACCTTTGAAATTTCTGAGAACCAGTGAAGTAATCAACTTTGCAAAATTCTGCTTGCCCATCTGGCTGGGGTGACTGTTTTTTGCTGGCTGACAGGTTTTGTATTAAAACTGGCTAAGTTTTGTTACTATTTTGCAAACATAATAATTATAAGAAATGAGTACTTGATATGACAATCTTTTGTTTTCATTCTACTATTTTATTTCTGTTTGCTTATCTCATATGGTTACAGAAGTTTGTTAATCTTAGTGTGAGCTAACATAGAACAGCATACATGATTGTCTTAAAAATGCTGAGCCAGTGTGTTTTATACTCATGGCAATTTCCTATGTTTGGGCTTTTAACAAGTGTTTTCTATTCACAGGTCATTCTTCATGGTATTTTAAAGTACTGATTACCTATTTTGTGAATGCATTTTGTTTACTGTACCTTTTCTTAATTAAAAAATATATCAGTTGTTGTTTATTAATGTTTTTGTCATCTAACAACTACTCATCTCCTTTTGTTTAACCTTTGTGTGAAATTGCATTTTAAATATTATCCCAATATTAAATAAAAAGTGAAGAGAAAAATGGTATTATATTTTTCAAATTTTGGTTTTAAAAGATCAGAACAAAACCTGGAATCCTTCACACAGTTAAGCTCAAGCTGTTGGAGAGGTGACACAGGCCCTTATGTTGTGACACACCTATTAGGTAAATGCAGTGAGAACTAATCTTTAAAATATCTGGTGTATTTAACAGAGGAGCATTTCAAATTTAGGCTATGAAGTAAGATGCGATTAGCAATCACAATCTTATGATATGCTTTTGAAGTCCATCTATGCAGGTAATTGTACATCAAAGCATTCTTCTGTTCAAGAACATACAGTTTTCTAATAATTACACTCCATTCAGGTTGACAGGATGTGTATTCATAGGTATCATGCGGAGGGCTAGGATTGGGAGGATGTGTTGTACATCCTTGCACTGGCCAACAGGTAGTGTTCAGCTTGCCTAATGTTGAATAAAAAACTGGGACTACCAGGTAACATTACAAGCATCTCTAAGGTGTAAACAACATATTAAATGACATGGAAAAAGAATTATTTTTTTTGCTTTTAGATTTTGTCTATTTTGCACTAAGATTGTTACAGTTAGAAATTATAAAGAATATTGTGTTAACTGGAAATATTGTCTTGTATTCATAGATAAATAATTGCTGTTGCAAGCTATATAGATCTATTTTGTTTTTCATATATGGTATTTTGTCAGTTTTGTTATTTAATATGTGTCTATATGTATTAAATTTTAGTAATTAAAACCAACTTAGAACACCCATTCAGAAGTACCTGAAAATACTTGTACTGCATTAGGTTTCTGAGCCATTGGAAGGAATTGTTTATTTAAAGTGGGTGCATCTCACACTTTTTACTTTTTAGGTCTCTCATTTGCGAGTTACAGAAATGAGGAGATCGTCATCTGTCAATGTTACTTACATATTAATACTGTTTGTAATTAAGTCAGTAGTTCCCACTGATGCTAATTGACGTTAATTATTCAGGATGAAGCAGTTCAGTAAGAATGAGAAAAGAACTCATGTTGTGCTCTCAATGTCTTCAGTGGTGACTTTTAAATATCTTATTTTGTATATAAACCCTTTTAAATTGGAATCTGAATTTTAAAAAAAGAGCAAGTGTTCCATTTTATTGAAAATACTGTATTTCATCTAACTGACAAATGTATATTTTGACATTACAGTTAAAACCGTAATGCTTCAATTAATAGTAATTCTTACATGAATATCAGTTACGAAGAATTAGCGGATCGTTGAGCACAGGTGGTAAAATAAAACTGGTATCATTTCAGTGACCAAAGCCCATACAGCTTCCTAAAACTAAAACATTACTAATACTCGGACTATAGTAAAGCTCTCGTTTTACCTTCTGTTACTACTATTTTATATACATTTTTGTAAGCAATAAAAGTAATATTTATACAACTTTGCTTTAAAATAAGAGTATTTCATTTCATGAAGTACAAAACGAGTGCGAATTTGTGGCACGTTTAAATCTGTGGACTACCATATACGTCATGTATGAACAAGCCTTATGTGAGTCAGGATATTAACATGACTGTCCTGGACTCCGCTCCAAGAAGTTTCTGTGCCGTCCTCACCTTCTGGAAGATCCAAAGATCATGGAAGCCTCATGACCTGTTTTAGTCCTCAGCTGGGGTGAGTTGAAAGCAGAGTGGGGCAGACATTAAATCATGGGGAAAGTCAAAATACTCAAGTTGTCTGTCTTCTGTTGTTATCTGCAGTTGGGGATGGGGGAAAAATAACATTAGAAAAACAATAAAGGAGAAGCAATGACCACTGGGGCTGTTTCTCTACAAAACAAAGTGTGCTGTCAGAAGCAGAGGAATCTGGAGAGAATAAAAGGACAGTTTTTATCAATGTATTAAAACCTACATTGCTCGATTAAACTTATCATAATGTGTTTTTAAGAAAGTCTTAGAATTAATTTTTTTTTTATCTTACAGTATGTCCCTAAAATTTAGATAATTAACCTAAAGTTAATTAAGCAATTCTAGGATTCAGTTGGAAAACCCAATTTGTTCTTTTTTTGTTACACTGAATCTGAGAAACGCTGAGATTCCTATGTCATGCTAATTAAACAAGGTTAAGATTAGGGCTTCATTCTTTCAATTTAAAATATTTTATACAGAAATTGGTGCACATGTGGCAAGCCTGACCTATTCAAAGGCTGTTATTCCTAAATGAAACCATATGACCACAGACTTTTGGGGTTTTTTAAACCATTCTTTGAGACAGAATTTTATACCTTGTTTCTCTGCTAGCAGGGTGCAGTTCTGGTGCCCTAGTCTTTCAGCTTTATGTATACAGGCATTCTGGTTTTGTTTCGTCCTCTGACCCTTGTTGGGCAGCACAAAGATCATAACAGCGGCAGCAATATTAATTCCTGGACCTAAAGTCTTACGATTCATCCTCCAGTATAACTGGGGGGAGAGAGAAGGCCTTGATGCTGTGCAAGCACTGTTCAGCAATAGCCGAAATTGTTACCTCTGTTACCAGCGCCGTTGACCACTGACTTTGACCACGAAGGCCAAAAACCTGTATCTCTTCTGGCGGGCTGCAACGTAACGTCTGTCGCGACATCCACCAGCGCGCAGCGCAGGCCGGCACGGGGTGCGCCAGCGGATTCCCTGCGCAGCGCCTGCCCCTGCCCACGTACCGGCGGCTCGCGCCCAGTGGAGCCGACGCGGCTTGCCCAAGGTAACGAACTCCCCGAACACAATGTCTTCTGTAAGGCTCCCGGTACATCACGGGTACGGACGTTCTTGGCAAGTCCGGCAAAGGGCCCCGGAGGTGATTAAGGGATTGGAGCATCTCTCACATGAGGAGAGGCTGAGCAAGCAGGGGTTCTTCAGCCTTGAGAAGGTTCGGTGGGGGAACATCTCCATGTACATAAATACCCGATGGGTGGGAGTAAAAAGATTGAGACGGTCTCTTCTCAGTGGTATCCAGGGAAGGTACAAAAGACAATGGGCACAAATTGAAATACATGGAATTCCATTCAAGCATAAGAAAAATGCTTTTTTTTTTTTTTTTTTTTTTTTCAATGAGGGTGGTCAAACTGTGGAACAGGCTGCCCAGAGAGCTTGTGGAGTCCCCATCCACGAGGCATTCAGAACCCAATGGACAGCCTGCTGTAGGCGACCCTACTTTGAGCAGGGGGTTGGACTAGGTGGTCTCCAGAGGGGCAACAATTCAGTGACTCTGGGAAATTTTCCTGAAGGTAGTGTGATTAGGTAAGTGCCTATCCCCCTGTAGTGAAATTGTCGCTTATTATCTGTATTATGATCTTTTGACTTTTTATAAAATTATGACTATAAAAAGAATTGTTTTGCCATTGTTTTGTCTCTATATTAGATTTATCTACGTTAGAGCTCAGGTAGATGGTGGGGTTTGGAATTTATCGTATGATAGTTGCCTGTCCCATCTGTGTGTGCCGCTAGCTCAGCATCATGCGAGCAGAGTTGCTCCGCCAGGTTTGTCAGCAGTGTGTCCTTTACTGTTTCAAGGTTCTGGTGCAGGAATTAGACTGTTTGCTTAAACTAACTAGAATGGCAGGATGGTAAATGGAGGAAAGTGGGAAAAATGAGCATGTAGGTGGCTTCTTCGCAGTTTTAATACTACTGAGCAGGGACTGAATGCAAACAGAAATCCCCATCCCTGGCAACATTCAAGGTCAGGTTGGCTGGGGCTCTGAGCAACCTGATCTGGTTAAAGCTGTCCCTGCTCACTGCAGGGGGTTGGACTAGGTGACCTCTAAAGGTCCCTTCCAACCCAAAGCTTTCTATGATTTTATGAAATGAGTTGCAGCATGGTTAGTCAGCCCTAAGTCAAGGTCTGCAGGAGCAGACACTGCTATTTGGGCAGATTTTCGTTGAGCCTTCAAGTCCAAAGCAGCACGTTGACATCTGAGCTTGTTTTTACTTGAAAAGAGATGTGTGGGTTACTGGACTATAGCTGTGTGTGCAATCTGTATCTGCACCATTTGCTTTGCATAAATGCATAAATAAAACGTTGAATAGGAGGTAGGCACCGCCTGGCTTGCTCCTTGCTTTTACACGGTGTATTTGTGCCACCTAGTGGGCCCATGGCTTTTCCAGCGATCAAGGCACATAACAGGTTCGGGTTTCTCCATAGAAATTCTAGATACACCTAAGAAAGTCAAAAGTGAAAGGATTGCTGATAAAACCACGTGTTCCTGAAGCCCACCCATCATTTTGCTACTGAGGTTTGTGACTGCATCGCTTTCCGGAAATTGTTGGTTCTTAAGGGAAAAAAAAAAAAAAAAAAAAATCTCAGTTTACCTTCTCTTCCAGGAAAGTGAAAAGATCAACCTCTGTCAAGAAAGGTCTGATGTAATTGAGCAATTTGACCCATCTGAAGGAATTAGCAAAGGCTGGATTCACCCCTTTTCTGGTAGCTACTTTTGACGTTTTCTATCCGTACCACCCAACTCTACTGCCTAAAAATGTGTAAATGCTACAATAGCGGCAAAGCAAAACACAGCAAAACCCCTGAATCTTTCAAGGCAGTGCTGCAAAATTCAGCTCTGGTAATCGAGGTGGTTTGTATCCATATATTTTGGAGATATATGTATATATGTAATTGCTAATCTAAAGATAGCAAGTCAACAGCCATCTAAATACTAGATCTGGTGCAGCAGCTTAATTTCTGAGTTATCTGTGCACTGTATACCATGGCTTTAGTCATGAGGGGACTGAAAAGGGAACAGACTGCACCTCTCGTGCCTTGAATGACTGGTCATCTCTAGAACACTGCAGGTGAAAAAGTGATTTCTAGCAATAAATATTTATTCCAGAGTCATATAACTAGTTTTTTGCACAAATACCACTTCTGACTCAGGAATTCACTGAGCTGCAAATCACTAAGGAGCGGGAGAGTATCAGCAAATGCTTGCCTAAATTTACTTTCTTCCTTTAAAATATCCAGTATTGGGCACAGTCAGAGACAAAAAAATGTGAGAGATGGCTCTTTGGTCTGACCCAGCATGGCTGTTATTTTTCTGTAAGACCCAGTTCCTTTTAAGAATAGCAGAAGGACCACTTCTGACCGGGCCAAAAAGTTAAGGAGCAGGCAGGATCCAAAGCCTTTTTGTCTAGTGAGCATTTGAATTTGGAGGGCTGGCTGGCAAAGCACATCTTCTTTCTCAGCAGCGGAAGATCATGAATCACATAATCAATTTTGGTTCAAAAAGTGCCAGAGGCTGGATGGAACTAAGTGCAGCATCTGATTTTACTGTGTTCTCCTTGGGAAACTCAGGAAACTGGTGTCCAGCACTGGTAAAATCTTGGTGTAGATAGCTGAATTGGAAGAGCTGATACAAATACTGGGTTTAAGGACGTGGGAAAGAAGGGAGGTGGTTTTCTGCGCTGCTGTATTGGGGAACAGCTGATTTTTGTTCTGTTTCTTGTCGTTCCTCCCATTTTTTGGTAAATGAAGGGGATAAAAATTTGGGTAGCCAGGTGCTGGATTCAGACTTTGGTCTTACTGTGAGATGAGAACAAATTCACGTTCAGAGCCGGGGTGCAGCCAGAGCTGCGGGTCTCTCCGCTTTGGGCAGTGCAGCGGGGCGGGGGGGAGAGGGTGCTAAATGGCGCAAACATCGGCGGCATCCCGCTGAATCCGGCTAAATCCAGCCCCTTACCCCTTCCTTCCCGATGAAAGAGAAGAGGCGGCTGAGGGGAGACCTTCTCGCTCTCTACAACTACCTGAAGGGAGGTTGTAGTGAGGTGGGTGTTGGTCTCTTCTCCCATGTAGTTAGCGATAGGACGAGAGGAAATGGGCTCAAGCTGCGCCAGGGGAGGTTTTGGTTGGGTATTAGGAAAAATTTCTTCACGGAAAGGGTAGTCAAGCATTGGAACAGGCTGCCCAGAGAGGTGGTGGAGTCCCCATCCCTGGAAGTGTTCAAAAAACGGGTAGATGTGGCACTTGGGGACATGGTTTAGTCTAGTCTACCCTTGACTGGTTTAGTGTGGACTTGGTAGTGTAGGTCAATGGTTGGACTGGATGATCTCAAAGGTCTTTTCCAACCTAAACGATTCTGTGATTCTCTGAAAGGAGCCGAGCGGCAGCTGGAGGGCGCGGGCAGGGACTGGGGAGCGGGGCTGGGGCTGGGGCGCTGCGGGGCGCCCGTGAGCGGCGGCGGCGGCCGCGCTGCCATGGGGCGGCCGCGGCGGGGGCGGCATCCGAGGGGCTGGGCGGCGGCTGCGGCACCGGCACCGGCGGCAGCCACCGGCTCTTCCCTCCCGGCCGCACGCAGAGGGAGAACAGGTAGGAAGGCCCCTGCCGTGTCCGGCCGTCCCCATCGCGGCGCTCGTAGCGGGAGGGAGCCCGGCCGCAGCCCGGGGCGTCGCAGCCTGCCGCGGCCCGGCCTCGTCGCTGAGGCGGCGGCGGCGGCCGCGCTTCGCCCTCGCTGAGCGCTGCTGTGCCGCCGCCCGGGGGGTGCGGGGGTGCGTGCCGGGGGCCGCGCCGCTTTGGGCTTTTGCTACATGGGGCGCCGGGCTCGCCCACGGCGGCGTGCGGGGCGAGCGGGGGCGGGCAGGCACCGAAATACCCACACGTGAGTAGTCACCCAGCCGGCGTTCGGCTGCCTTTGTTCAGCGAAAGGTGTGCGGGGGGGTGCTCGGAAGGTGCGACTCTGTCGCTGCCGGGGAATTCAATGGCTGGGCTGGTTCTTCCCAATTCCTCCTGTTTGTCCTTTGTTAGCGTTTTCCCAGAGAGTCCGGTGTTCTTGCAGCTTCGCTGAAAAGCGGCAGCTGTCAGAAAGATGACTTTGTTTCACACGATGCTTCTCCAGAGCAGCATCGCTTTGTTTAAGCTCCCGTAAGCCATTTGTCATCCAGCTGCCATCGCGTTTTAATGAGCTGTGAAATCTGCTGCTTTTTCACGGTTGAAAGGCGCTGGCACATCGTGCCGCTTCTTACCCTTTCCTTAAGAACTGGAGCAGGTAAGCTGGAGGTAATGGCATTTTGCATGGGGAATTGTTGTCTTGCACAAGCCCCGCGGTTAGAAAACGTCTGTTTTAGAGCTAGAAATACGCGTAACACAAATCTTTTCTACGTCATTAAGAGATTTTTAATGAAAGAGGGTTTGGGTTTTTTTTCACTAATTTTGCTGGTATGAACACGAGTCAATTACAAATCTGCTTCTCCGTGGTTGGAGTACGCAAAACAATACTACGCCGCTGTCATTTTAAGTGTAAAAATGCCCAGTTAAAAACACAGTTCAAGGGGTAAATAGAGACCTGGAAACCACAACGGTGCATCCTGAAAATTTAATATGCCTGACAATAATGGCACGGAAAGTGAGCTGCTCTTGGGTGGATGGGGGATGGGGGCACGGAGAGGGGGAAGAGTAATTTGCAACCGCAGGCCTAATAACAGGTATTCTGTGGATAATAGATACGTAGGTAATATAATTTGTTATATTCCCAAACAGATTTTCTGTACGTACCTTAAATGGCGTATAGCGATTGTACAAGAAAAGCTCTTCTCTCAGAATCCGAGCTATTTAAGCTACCGAGAGCAGTAACGTGTAGCAGGTCCTATATTTTAACAGATTAAAGGTGATAAATTAGAGTCAGAGCTGACTTTTTTTTGGTATTTAGTAACGCACACTCAAGAAGTTCCCATCACCGAAATAATTCTAATCACACCTTGCATAGAAAATTAAGTCTTTTCACTATATTGAAACATTAATCAGTGGGCATAAACGTTATTGTGAGTTTCTTCAACAAAGCCATGGATGTTTTTTAATATAGGCAGTAGTTAGCAGTTGTGCATATAACTTTACGTGGTCCAGGTCAGGAATTCATCCAACTGACAAATCCAACTCTTTCTTGGCTGCTATCAATTTATCAGATTAGAGGTTGTGTTTGGTTTTGAATATTGGATTGCAACTACAAGCCTGAATTTAACACCGTGAAGTGTATCAAAACTTTATATGAAAGTGATTTGTGTATTTATTTATGCCCCAGTTTGATGATACTTACAAGAACTACCTTGAAATCTTTATGAATAAATATGGCACGTAGCAAAGAGATTGCTGCTGGTTGTTATTGGGTCTTTTTTCTCCAACAGGAAAACGTATCTCAGCATCCTGTTCTAAAATTAAGGACCCTTTTCAAATATCCATTTGGGCAATCCTGCGTTTTAGAGAGAATTACTTCACACCTATGTGCAATGATTACTTTTTCCTATATGCCATATAATGGGATTTTTAAAAGTGCACTGGTAGCAAACACAGCTGGTGTAAAGTATGAATATCTTGCTGTGTTCTGTGCTAAGACATTGACTTTCGCCTTCCCCCCCCCCCCCCCCAAGTTTGTTCCTTTATAGGTCTTATTTTGGCCTGTTGTCTTGTGAGGTTATGCAGGTAGAAGCAGTGGTGAATTGGTAATGCATTAGGTAAAATCTTTTTTTTTTAACATCCAGTTCCTGAAAACCTAAACAAAATATATTTACTTTTAAAAGGGACTGTTACTTTGGCAATAATATTTCATTTTAATTGCAGATACTAAAAGGCAGCCTTTATAGTTTCACACTTCTGATTACAGCAGTAAGAATAACTTTTGCAGTTTCTTCTGCTTTGCGTCTTAGTCACTCTGAATACTGTTTTGCCAGGTACCTCAGTCACTGAAAATTGATATATCTGTGTGAGCAATGCAGCTTAGGGTTATTTCAATATATTCCTACTGTAGATGTGTCAGGTAAGCTCTTTTTAAATAAGAAATACATGGCATAATAAGTGTTGACTGAAATATGATGATGAGTTTATGAATATGAATATGTTTGGTTGTTGTTTTACAATGAAGTCTAACATAAACAGAATTTTTATACAGACAGTGTAAGCTTAAATGACTGTATTTTGACTTTTTTTCCTCACAAGCCAAGAGAAGAAAAAGATTTTTTTTTCATATGCTGAATTATTCATATTTGAAGATCACTGATTCTGATTGTTAGGAGAGTTATTTTTTTTCCTTGACAAAATCAATGCACAGTCCTTATTCTGTAAAGGCCCAAATAAGAGAGTTACAGCAAATATGGATAAGCCTACTACTGGCATGTTAGAAAAGTACAGTCAATTTCTTTAGAGTCAACAGACTCAGGGCAATGTAGTTGCATAATAGCTTCCACCAGCGTGATGTAAACGTTGAGATGCTCTAAACACCTATATACTATCATTGGTCCCATGTATTTTAGGAAGATTTAATAAAGTTGTATGAAGTGCACATTAGAATAGAATTCATTGGTTTTGAATAGCGTGATAGAAGGCAACAAAGTTACAGTGTCTGTTTACATTAGTGCTTCCACTGGAGGGACCAAATTCTGTTTTTTTATCTATTATTTAAATCAGTTAGTGATGGATAAAAAGTGTGTTTGTTTCCATGGAGACTCTGTGAGTTCTGTCTTTAGGGCACAATGAGTTGTTGTGTAGACCTTATGCTTATTGTTTCCCATCACTTCCTGACGGGACTTTCACTCCTTTTGATTCTCTGCATTGCATATCACACGATTTCTTTGTTTAAGAGCTAAAATATATTTTGGCAGCAGCGTGCAGCATTTACCTATACTTTGCATTCAGGATTTACACTTATATTGATGAAGTCTCACAAGGATATAAAATTGACTTGTAACAAATAATACTTAATTAAATAATTAAAACTGTTCAAGAGCCAGTGTGTTGCATGGGCTGAATCACAGTGATCTGTTGATTAAGTTCGGTGGGAAGAAAAATGTAAAGGTCTTGCTGCATATTATCCCGGGTAAATGCCTTATGCTGCAGTTGCGCAACACAGTAAGTGAAGATGATTCAGATGCTACTATAAATGTATAAAGTACATCAATACATTTTTAAACATAGTTCAGTTTCTCCTTTATATATACATACTGTATGCCAGATTACAGAAATATGTTTCATGCCGCTAACAACGCCATTTAAGAAAATACTGTCATATTCAGCTTATCTTAATTCATGGGACAGAGTGATGTAGCTAAGTAAGGGTCATTATGACTTTTCTGTTGACTACCTTCATTTGTGATAACCAACACATACAGTAAAATCAGTTAAGTCAAATACTTCACATCCCAAAGATGCTTTGAAATGGTTACGCTTATCATTTTAATGATAACACATATGCAAGCTTTATTTTCTTCACGTTTATTGCCTTAAGAAAAAACGATATGAAAATGATCCAAAGAAGTAAAAGTTTTCCTCGCACTTTAATGTTCAAGTGTGCAAAATGCTGTGCACATTGCTGACCTGCTTGAGCATCTTTTTCATTACTCAGCATGTGTTGAAAATCAGCAGTCAGACTTGGGCAGCTTCATAGAGGAGCTCAACCTAGTGATTTGTGGTGAGGCTTCTGCAGGAGGATGTTGCACGTAAGAGATTATGTTTATTGTTAAGCTGAAATGTGGAGGGAGTGTGATGAAAAGAATTAAAGTGAACTGAACCGTACAAGATACTCTCATGTTGCTCTTCAAAGAAAGTTGATTTTCTTCAAAGCAACACGCTGTCTTTCTCTGTGACCTTTAATAAAGCCACATTTGAAACTCTTTAGCATGGGGGGGAGGTACAATTACAGTGATCTGTGGAGCAGTTTGGCTCAGAAGAGAAAGAAAAATAGTGATTGAAACTCATGTGAATCTGTAGTATCTGTGGGTATCTGTTGGCGCACACGTGATAGAGTTGGGTTGAGTGGGACCATCTGCCAACAAAATTGAACTGATTTCCCCATTGTAAAACCTCTTTTCTGTTGCTTATAATGTTGCCAGGTTTTAACCATGTGGGCTGTAGTTCATCACATGTCTTTGTGACTCAGGCTAATTTTTGTTTTAATTCAACCAAATGATTAATTGAGAATTAGACTAATTGTTTTGCCTTGTTAAAAAAAAAAAAAATCCGAAGACCTTTTGGAAGCATGATATTGTCATTCTGGTTTGCATCTAGGCTCCAGATCCTGCTAAGGCAGTGTCCTGTTATGAAAGATCTGCATTTTTACCATCTTCATGAAAGCCTGCCCCCATTTTCTGACTTAACGTCTTCAGAATATCGTAGTTTTTACACATTCATCTGTGAAAACTTAAGCAAATAAAATGAGAGTCCACCTTTATTCAACATCGAGTACTACAGAGTATTTTCAACAGTGACCTCAGTAATGCTTATGATATCCACAGTTGACATGTAACCGGAGAGGGACTTTGAATACACTGGAGATGGAATTAAAATTAAGTTATTCAATAGGACAAAGCTATTGCAGTTATCAACTGTGTAAGGAAGGCATTGGGTGGTAATTCTTTAGAAGAGCTGTTATTTATTGTAGATTACATGAGGAGCTGCTGCAATATAGACAAACATTGTATTGTGATATATAGTTAGGATGCCAGCATGGAAGACGCAAGAAGTGATACTTCCACTCCATGTGGTAGTCCTCCTCAGCTGTAACACCATATCCAGCTGGGGTGCATGCTTCAAGAAAGATGTAGATGAACTGGAGCAAATACAGAGGAAATGAATTAAAATAATAAAAGATTTAGAAAATGACCTATGAAGGCAGGTTGCAAGGTCTGGGGTTGTTTCAGCTCCAATGAAGGAAGAGTGGCAGGGTGAACAAGACATAATAATCTTCAAATGTCACAAAGCTGTTGTGAAGCAATGTTTTCCATGGCTGTGCTCAACCGGATTAATACTTAATGGGTTCAGCATTAATGAAACTGGAGCAATGGAATAGATGATTGAACTGGGATTTTCAGGATTTTAGCATCATTAAAAGTTTGATTAGTCAGGAACAACATAAATGTAGTTGAATTCTTTCTGGAGCAGTGTGGTGGAACAGATTACTCTCTGAGGTCTCTTCTAGCCTTATTGAATCCTCAACATCTGCGGTCCCTGGTGTTGACCAGCTCGTACCTTGTCCCTTTACAAATACCGTGGCTTGCAGGATTGCCTGTATGTGACATCCCCAAAATGAGCAGGCGTGTGAGCAGAGAGGCTCAGCACTTTTCACTGTAATCTCTTGTTTAGGATCAATCTGACATCTGCTCTCTTCTTTCGTAGTGGTTCCTCTGCTGGTGCTTGGGCAGAAAGTGTGAGGGATCAAAGGGCCAGGTAGCTTTGGGAGGAACCTGAGATCCAAGTGACATAGGGAGGAGGAGGACTGGAGAGCATGGGTACAGATTTCACAAGAAACTGGACTATGTGATGAGTAGGATAGTACATGGACACGGGACATGAAGAATGTGAAGTGGGGGCTAATGCTCTGGGGCAGGTGACTGGAACTTGGTAAGGAGTACGATATAGAGTAAACTAGCAGGTGGAAAGTTAGGTTGCTGGCAGAGACTCCCAATATACCAGAAGCTCTGACAAATGCAAACTGGGATTGCACAAGTAAGGGGAAGACTACAAAGAGCCAAGGGAGATGAAATCACACAACTGGGAAAGTCATATTGGAGAAATAATTAAAGGTTAGAGGAAACTGGCAGAATGTCTTTCTTCTGAGGATTACATGGTCTTCTAAACATTAGCTGAGAGCCCATGGTTATGCCTTGGCGTTCATGTTTGGGAAACCCATCATAAATGATTCCTTGGGCTTTTCATGTGGAGAATGACCACCCATTACTGCAATCAGCTGCTCTGTTTTCTCAGATAACAAGAGATCACTGCTGTGGATGTAAAGACCGTACTGCACCACAGTGCTCCTGGGTGGGTGTGCAAAATAAAAGATGAAGCATTTTTCAATTTTTTTTTTTTTTTAAAGGGGATTGACGAGTTTGCAAGTGAAAGAAAGGAAATGCCAGAACTAAAGTTCCCTTATAAGGATTTAGTCTCTTTGTATGTATTTATTTTAATTCAATCTTTAATTATATTACTCAATTTTCTTTTGTTCACATAACCCAAGCTTTACTGAGTGCATGGAGTGGATCTGCCCTCAGTGTGAGTCATGGCTGTGTACTGAAGCAAGCTGTGGTCTCTGGCATCTGTGGCATTTGTTGCGGAAGCAGGAAGATGTCTGGAGAAATTGAGGCAGAAGGTGACTTAATTAAAGCATTTTTCATGCACTCAAATGAAAAGCTTAGCTAAAGGCACCAAAAACTAATTAAGGCTTGCTATTGCAATTCTGACTTTTTAAAAATACTTGGTTTTTTTGCTTTAGTGGGTAATATTGATGTACATAAAAGATCAGGTTCTAATTCCTCCCACTTAGCCCAGTGTGAAGCCTTAGTACGTCCCCAACCCTGCAAATGACACGAAAAGGGGCTGCCTCTTATGGCAAGAAGATCAAAAGATAAGAGCTTTTGCTTCCCATTTCTGCTTCTAGTGGCAGGTAAGGTGCTTTTTCATAATAAGGCACTTTTTCATAGCGTTCTTGAGGAGAACTCTTGCACTCGGACTTCACAGAACTGTCAGAGCATCGTAAGTTGCTAAAGAAGAAAATGGGGCTGATTTTTCTTGTTCTTCCAGGTTCCTGTTCCGAGCTTGGTAGATATTTTGCCGTAGCCTACGCTGGCCCATCTGGGGGCTATACTGATGAGCAGTGCCATATTGCTCTCAGCAGAGAAGCTTTGGCAGTTATTGCTTCATCCGCTGCTCGTGTTTGGAGGAAGGACAGGCACCCTCAGCTTGTACATGTGGGTTTTGATGTTCTGCCCAGCCACCCTGTTCCAGAACATCCCCTGTTGACAGTGCAAGGGTGGGTTGTACTGAACAACCCTGCTATGTTTTTTCTGGCGAGTACATTAATCTTTCAAGCACCCACACAACCTGATGAACACTGTCACAAGTTACTGGGGTCTGGTATCCTGATACCAACACCTGATATTTGACAAACTGCATGCTTCGGGTGATTGCGTTTCCTCAGATAAGGCGGAGAGCCTCCTCACTTCCAGGTTTTTGTTACAAGCCGCTGTGGGTGCAGGAGGAGTAACACTGTTGTAGTGGCAGTCGTCGAAGGGTGTTAGTGAGATGAGATTTGTGGAGTTCATGTAATGGCTTTTGTCATGCCTACAAGTGCAATTGTGGAAAAAAAAGAAGTACATAGCTTTGGAGCACACAGACGTTTCTTCAGGTGTGAAGCGAAGGCTCTGCTTGGCCTGGGAGTACATCCCTTTGGACACCTGCATGCTGCAACACCCTTTCCAGCAGTTAAAGGATGGATTCCCGCTGCCGTAAAGCTCACCTTACCTGGCATCTTTGGGAGCCCTTCCAGCCAGAGGCTGCATCAATAAGAGGCAGCTGTGCTGTAAGCCAGGAGGGTCACTGAAGTAATTCTTTCTCATCCCAGGTGTTTTTGTGGAACTATTCTATGTTGTCAGAGCAAAAGAGAAGATGAAGACCCATTTGTGACTCTGACAGGATGCCAAGTGTTTTTGTTTGTCAAACAGAATGGTGACAGTGGCATTAGCTGCTAGACCCCACTTTGCATTATTTTATCTGCAGAGTGCTTATTTATAAATTGCAGCTTGACTGATTTGAGAAATCACCTTCAATTTGCCATAGTCAGGCTCCAAACCCAGGACAGGATAATGCCATTTCAGCTCTAGGTGACTCTCAGATTCTCTTCCAGGGTATTTGTGACAACAGTCGTCCATTTTCAGGCACGTGGGATGGCTCTTCATCCTTACAGCAGTGACCGATTAGAGAAGGGCAGTTCTCCTGGGCAGGAACAGAGCCTCTGCACCTCACTGTCTGTGGCCTTGGTTCTTTGGCTGTCACGCTGGCCATAAGAAACATCTCATTTAATGGTGTGCTGCAAGCCGGGCTTTGCAAGTGTTGTTGTAGATTGGATGAGTGGCAGCTGACCTGGAGATAGGTCCACTGAGGACTGCAGGACACACTCTGCTTACTCTGCTTACACTTGATGTTTTGTAAGCACTGGACAAGACAGGAGTCTATGCTGATGTGAACATGACCACAACCTTAGGTGAACCTTGCAATATACATGAATTTGCAAGCATTACATTTGCCTTTGTACTGTCCTGACTCAGAAAGCCCCCTTGTGACAGGTCAATCACAATTTTGCCATCAGAGTTGAATTCTTTTTTGATTATGGGAAGTCGTGTCCAATATTTTGGTGGGAATGCCTCTTTAGTCCTCACCCTCATCTTTTCTTTTGTCAAGAAATGGTTGAGACTTGGTATCCATTCATCCAGCACCAGATTGTCAAACAGTAACTTTTGTCTCACAAACCCTGTGTGGTCCAGCAGATGATCTGAATCGCTTCAAGCCAGTGGACCATGCATAGGACAGCGTTTTAAGAATAAATTTTTGGAACTGAGAGTTTAAGGTCAGTCTTGTTTAAGGTCAGGCCTTATGAGGAGTGGCTGAGGGAACTGGGATTGTTTAGCTTAGAGAAGAGGAGGCTGAGGGGAGACCTTCTCGCTCTCTACAACCACCTGAAAGGAGGTAGTAGCGAGGTGGGTGTTGGTCTCTTCTCCCAAGTAGCTAGCGATAGGATGAGAGGAAATGGGCTTAAGCTGCGCCAGGGGAGGTTTAGGTTGGAAATTAGGAAAAATTTCTTCACGGAAAGGGTGGTCAAGCATTGGAACAGGCTGCCCAGAGAGGTGGTGGAGTCACCATCCCTGGAAGTGTTCAAAAAATGGGTAGACGTGGCACTTGGGGACATGGTTTAGTCTAGTCTAGCCTTGATTGGCTTAGAGTGGACTTGGTAGTGTAGGTTAATGGTTGGACTGGATGATCTTAAAGGTCTTTTCCAACCTGAACGATTCTATGATTCTGTGATTGTTTTCCATGGAGACACAGAGGGATAAGGACTGTGCTGCCCATGGGTAATGCCAGAGTCAAAGGGTTTTTTTACTGAAGAGTTTGTTGACATATGTATACTGAGTATGTGAATGTTCGCATAAGGCTCTATACATTGAAGAAGCTCCAATTGTTGATAAGTGACTTTCCTTTCCATCTCCATGGATTTTCTGTGTACCTCTACATCACTTAAACTAACCTGTTCACATGGGGTCTTAAATTCTATGTTCCTCACTTTGTAGGTGCCTCAGTTAGGATTTCCAACTAATTTTAATTAAGTCCCATTAATAGAATTACTTAATGTTGTAACTTTGACTCCAGTCCACAGTTGTGTTTTAAATATGTAAATAACCACATAGCATTAAGTAGTCTCAAAAAAGCAGGTATAGGTGTTCTAAATTAGACACCCAAAATTAGAGACTATGTTTTTACCATAATTTCGTGCGTCTACTGCCAAGCAGGATGAAAATGTCTTCCTTGCTTCCAGGGTGCTTTGTGGTGTTGACTCTTCCCATCACAATTTGTTTGTCCCAGTGACCAGCCTGTCTCACTGGCCACTTTTGACCTTTGGGAACCTTTGGCTCTCTGAGATTTACCTTGTTTGGTTTTGGTATTGCTACTCACTTGTGGCACAGGGCACAACTGACCACAGGTGTCTAATCCTGCTTCTCCCAGGGACCAGACTCGCTCAGTTTTGCCCAGTCACACAACTCAGTTGTGTATTGAATTTGTCATGCACGTTTCTTTCAGCAGAACTTTATTGCATGTGGCAAGAGTGACAGTATCGTATAATGCACAATGGAGTCCAAGTGTCCAGCCATAAACCCAACAAAGCCCAAGCAATGACCTGCTGTTACATACATGCAATCAGTTCTTTACAGATTATATCATGGACTCTGCTGTTGATTATGATCGTTTATTGTGTAGCTCTTACAAATTTCAATTTGTTACTTTCGCCATATGCTAACTACTAATGCAAGTTTGCCATGTTAGTAGCACTGTTAAGTCTTTCCATGTTATGTAGCTGTTAGAAGGTGACATTAAGCTTGCCACTACTTCAGTTGCACAGCTATAAAAATTAACATAATTTTCTATATTTTATATAGAAAGATATTTTCCGTAAATTATAAATATTTATATACTGTAGCTCTGCGTCTAGATCTGCACTGCTAGAGCCTACATGAAGCATGCTGACAATACAATACAGACTGCACTAGAAAGGTTTGTGAGGAAATGAATCACTTGGTCTTCAGAGCAGAGCCATGACTACTGTGTGGCAAATCAAGCCTTTGTTTCTAAACAGGAAGAAAAATGTTGCCTAACTGCCCATTAAGTCACCTTCAGTTTTTCTATTCTCTAACCTGTCATGCTTATTTCATGAATAGTAATGATTTTAAGTAATGTTTTGGGTGCAATATCATGTGTGTTTGTGTATCATTGGATAAACTTGTGCAGTGTTTTGCTTTTTTTGGTCAATCTGAGGCTGTCAAGTAGACGTCTCCTGTTCTTTATAGCTGATGGCTGTAATTGACTTTACTCTTCACCTTCTGCATTTTCTTTACTCGGGCCATGAAGGATTCAAGGCTCAGAATCAGTTAGCCAAAAGATGAACATTTTTGAGAGACAGCTAATGTTCTAAATACTTAAACTGACAAATCTTTAGAATTTTTAGAATTTATACAAATTTTAGTAACCCTAACTGAACTTGGAGGAAATTGGACTGGTTTCCTAAAGAAAAAGCATTTTTTAAAACAAAAAAACAAAACCCTCAACCTTATTTTCTAGTAGACAAATAAAAAAAAAAATCCAAGAAAACTATTGACAAGGCTTTTTTAATGTTCACTCCAGTTTGACAGTGTTGTATGATTTAGGATACAATACTGAGTTTATAATTTAAAGCTTTATAACATTGAAAGTTCAGCACTTTCAGACTTTGAAGTTGCTTCATCCACAATGAAACAGAAGGAAAATGGGGGAAACAGGGGAAACACCCTAGGAAACTCTTTGGCTTGGCTTTAACTTTTGTCATTTAGTAAATCAGTTTAATTCCCTTCCTTCCTCTCTTCCAAATGAACAAACAACGCCCCCCCCCCCTCCCCCCCAAAGAACTCTGCCCTTTTTGTTGTTGTTCTTTTTATTTACAACAAAGTTATAAATAAGGAAAGGATTCTAGCACTAATAGTATTTTTTCCGAATGTAGAGTCTACATCTGTGGTTCTAATTATTAGGACCTATTAAATAATATAATAATGTATGTATTAAAATATAACACCACAGTAAGGGCATGTGTATATATGAATACATAAGTGTGCACATATAAATACACAAGTGTATTGTTAAATGTAATAAATAATATAATTAATGATTATCTCAAATAACATGTTGGGAAAATCACTTCACGGACCATGATTTCACGGACCAGCACTAGCCTGCCTAATCTTAGTTCTGCAGTCCCTCTGCATGTATCAGCCTTACAGCATCTGCTTAAAAAGCCACCCCACTGCGCTGCCATCCCAAACTGCTGGGAGAGGAGGATTTTGACAGGGAGAAGTACATACCGGCGTGGGAGCAGAGGCAGCGCATGCAAGGTTTCACCGCGTGGTCATTGGTGCTTGCAGAAAGAGGCAAAAGGAGTTCGTGTTTCTGTTACGTACTTCCAAGCGCCTTTGGGAGGTGTGGCGGGGTCTATGAGGTTTGCTTAGAGGTGGTGGGGTCAGCTTGGCACCACCACGAGTTACTCTTCTATGCATGTTTTTACTGCTGTTTATTGAAGAGCATCAGTGGTCTCGCATCTGGGAGATTTGGTCCAGCGGGGAAGGTTGCTGGTGCCAGAATTTAAAGAGATCGATAGTTGTACTGGCACAAGTAGGCCTGCAAATGGTGGCAAGACAAACGTGCTTCGGGACTGGTGCCGGCCAGGGTCTCTAGCAGTGTTTAATCATTCAAACTGTTATCTGGTGACCTTCACGTGTGCAGCTCTGTATGTGTTTGGTTTTGGTCTCAGTGCTCTATGGATGGAGCTCCTGTTGAGTTCTGCCTCCGCTCTTTGCGCCCTCGGGAGACTGCGGTGCCAGCTTTGCACTTGTCAGCAATTAATTGCAATTATTCATTGTTCTCTTATCACTTCAAAGTTTCAGCTCTCTCCTGTGATTTTAAGGCCAGAAGTTTTCATTAACCTCTCAGTCTGCAAACAGAGGCGCCACTTGGATTTCTGTTTTATGCCCTTTCCTGACTGCAAGTGTGATTTTTTTTTTTTTTTTTTTAAAGGCCAGTTAGTTACATTTGTAGGACAGTACATTGTTGGTATCAGGTCAGCAGAAAAGAGGCGGCTTGGGCTTTTTTTCCAATCCATCTTTTAAAGTTGCAGAAAAAACTCCTTGTTATAATAAATTATCAAACGTCAATAATTAAGCGATCAAATGTCAATAATTAAGCTATCAAATTTCAATAATTTATAATAGTAATAATATAATAACAAGTATTTAGTGGTGTTGCATGGCAAGTGATAAGCTGCACGATTAATATTATGTAGTGGTTAACATGTGATGGGTAAGCAAATAACTGATGCCAGACTTTTCCTAGGGAGGTAAGAAGCTGAAGACATTCATTTCTTCGAGAAACTTATTTCAATATAATTTATTTATAACCTCTCGGTATATGGGGATAGAAGGCAGTCTTCTGTTTCAATAAAAACGTGAGGAATAAAAAGCTCAATGGCTGTTTTCAGGTTTTTCATTGGGTGATTTAAATCAGAAAAATGTAGGGTGATTACACGATGTGCTGGCACCTTGTAATCTTCTGGAGTTGGTAACTGAAGAAAGTGAGCTCTTTTCTTCTTGTACTGTTCAAAGGTTGCTCTCCAAAAACATTCCAGCCATGTTTACCTTTGATATTTCTGTTAAACACTACCAGAGATCCCCTGTGAAGTGGGAAGCAGATACAGATGGCTGCAAACAACTGCAGGTATCTGGTAGGCCACTCTTGACTTCTGACTAATTATTGGGGTTTTTTTAGAGCAGGAATGGTGTCACACCCATATGTCAAAATAGCTACGTGGTGAATCCAGAGGTTAAGTGGCTGCATTTCCTGGCTTTGTGGCTTTTGGGATTTTAGCAGAGGAATTAATGTCTTATGGTAACTTTGAGCTTCAGGAAACCAAAACACTACTGTCGCGCGCTGTCGGTGACATTGCCAGCAAGGATGTTCAAGTCATCGGAATTTTGCAGAATACTGTTAAACTTAAGAATGTAAGAAGACTCAGACTAGCCAGTTCATTACCTATTTTAACATCCCATTCCAGCTTCCATTTTGACCCTTTCATCCTTTTCTAAAGAAGTTTGAATCTCATAAGCTGTGCCATGATTTTTTTCCCCTGTAAATACTTCTGCTAGGGTTTTATTATTTCTTAGTTACTTTGCATAAATCCCCTATCAGAGCTGATACTGGACAGCTTGCACGTATGGATCCGAGACATGGGTGATGGTGGCAGCAACGGTGACCTTTCGTTTAACTCCTTGTCAGGTGCCTCATGAACCTGGTTAGAGGAGCATTATGCACTTGGGTAGGGATCTGGCTCTTCGGTATTTTTTGTTGGGCGTTTTTTTACCTTCACCAAGATCTGGAAGTCTGCTTGGCCAGCTGTGTTAAACTAATGCCAAAAGTCAAATGATCTTGCAGCTGGTAAGTAGGTCTGAAAAACAGGGAGGACAACCTCACTGTGCAAGGTGACGTACAAGAAGGAGGCTATAAATTTTGGATGGTCTGTCTGCTCTTTCACCCTTCCCATGTAGGAAAAAGCACGTGGGCTTCTCGTGCAGTTGATAGCCGTGTGAATTTGGTGCGTGTGGTCAGGCTGGGGAGAAAGCAGCTTGCAGGCACAGAGACTGGGCTTTTAAAGCAGCAGTTTGCCACTGTAGGTGATTCTCAAGGTAACCTCTTGGTCTGCGGTGCTCAACCTGGATCCCCCTGATAAACGTATCTTTATTTTACACACGGGCAAAATGCATGCAGGTAGCAATAAATGACCTGACAGCTTCCTTACTTAAATGGCAAAAATTCTGATAAATATAAAGCAGGGGATACATTTCTGTCTTTGTGTAGATCCCCCCGTCCTGGCACAGGCAGCTGCTGGCCCAGTTCACGATACGCTGTCCGATAAAAAGGCAGTAAAGCCCTGCCGAGCGCGAGGGAATGCCACTGCTGGGATGGCTCCACCGGTCAGCGGCTTTTATCTTCCTGGTACAATGCTCTGTTAAGTTTATAAAAGATTAAAAGGAGAAGCAGTGCTGTGCTGCACATATATTTGCTTTCTTGTCAGCAATGCATGTTGTCTCCACCTGACTGACCATGCTACTTTCATTCTTTCTCCAAGTTGCTGCTATTCTTGTCACTTGTGCCTAATTTCTTTTTTTTTTTTTTTTCTTTTTCTGATGAGGGAATGCCTAAGATTTTGCTAATGTGCAATACATACTGTCTCATTCTTTCCCTTTTCATGCAATCTAGTCTTACTTGGCATGGAGTTTTCTTGAAAAAATAATCGGTATTCATGTTTTTATTTTATCTTCTACAAGCTGCACTAATATTTTGTATCTTGCCTGGAATTCCAGTGGCATAATGTTCAACATTATTAATATTTTTTTATTTATCAACAGACAAATAACAGTCCCTCATTTGCCTTGCAAAATATTCCTTATTTGCTAAATATTTAGAGAACTAGTGTTCATCAACAGTCATTAATTCTGCCATACAAACTTGTTCATTAGTATTTTGTATTGTTGATGTGTACATCTGTTCTACGCCTAGGGAGGTGGGTTGATTTAAAACCAAATAATTTTTCTAATGGTGGAAACACTGGGACTGACTCTGTGAAAATCAGGTTCTTTCCAGTGCTTTAGGGTGTAAATAAGCACTGCTCTTCACAGTGGACTTCACAGTAAGGATCAAGGCCAATAAAAATACAGATCTGTTTACAAAGTAGATACTTTTTCTTTCTTTTTGCATAAAACACATCTAAAAGGGGAATGCAAAACTGGTTCATGGTATGAAATGAAATGTTTTCACTATATAGGTTATTTGTTCTTTTTCTTCATATGAAAACACTTTGGAAGATGGTGTAATACAGTATATTTAGTGCCTAAGGCAAGTCTAACGCTCATTGATTATCTGCCTAGTGCCTGTCTTTTTGCTCAACTATTACTTAATGCATTAATACCATACTTAATACACTGGTACCATGGCTTTTTAATATTATAACAAGAAATGGTTTGTAGGTTAATACATGCTACAGTGGTTTGCTGGTTCTAATTCTAGTATGTTATATCAGATAACAGTTTAGTAGATAAGAATATTTTGCTTTAGGAAGAATAATTTTTCTCTGTAAATTCTAATGTCTGCTTGGGAAACGTTAGAATAGAGAAAATTGTATGTATAGATTATATAGAGAAAATAATATCGAATATAGAGAAAAATATTTTTTCTCTCTAAATTCTAACATCTGTTAAGGGGATACTAACTTTATATTTCAATATTTCATGTGATGTGACATATCTCCTATTCATAAAGACATTCACAATGAGTCTTTGACACATCATTTTCATATCTGAAGGACATGAAGGGCATTCTCTGGTCAACATAGGTTATTTAAGACACAGGCCTGCTTTAGTAGTCTCAGATAATTGTCAGGATGCTGTATAATAGACCTGTCCACCAAAGGCAGTAGTTAGCATCACTTTCTGCAGTTTCCTGATCACCTAAACTATTACTGTGTCTTGTAAAATAAAAAAAAAAAACAAACCAAAACAAAACTTTTTTTACATCTGTTTAGGTGCATCTGTTTCTCAAAGCTTTTTTCTGTTGTAATGTCTGAAAACTTTTTCTACCAAGATTCATAAACTTAATTAAAAAATCAAGTAGACTGTACCTATTCAGATTCTCCCCCGTTTTCCCAAATGTAACGGATGTTTTTTTGCTCTATGCTTATTCTTCCTACATCTGTGTCTGTTTTTAACTATGAACAGTTGAATATAGCATTAGTGTCATGTCAACTACTGTCACCGTGCAAAATAAGAAACAATATAGGAATATCTTCCCCAGCAATATAAACTATGTTTTCATTGCTAGCAAAGGGGAGATGATAATTAAACCTTTCAGATTATTTGCAGTTTCCTCTAGGTGAATGTGAACTCTAGCTGGTCTCCAGGTTGGCAGGACACCAAAAAAAAAAAAAGCTATGGTCCAAAAATTGCATGACTGCTTTAGAGTCTTCCTGAAGGATCTGGGCTCACCCCTTCAGGCTGCGGGCGCTGTGCTAAGGAGGCGCGTGCATTTTTCGGTTCACAGCTGGCTGGCAGTGTGCTGTCCCCAATTACGGGTGACTGATCTTAAAGGCTACACAGATGTTTTTGGGGTAGCATTCTCCTAATCGTCTGACGTGTTGGATCCATTTTAAAACTCCATCAGGAGGTGGAGGAATTTGGACCCGTGCCACTCACGCTGCACGATTCAAACACTTCAGATCGAAGACCTTTCCTCTGTCAGCAAATGCAATGGGCTGTCTTGATGCATCCAGAAAAATGAGCTTTTCTCTGCTTACCCGGTGGCTGGGTAGGTCGGCTGAGGCGGTGTGGGGTGCCGTGCGCCCCACGGCCAGGCTTGGGGGTCAGAGCAGCGCTGCCCTGGCGCTGTCCAGCGAGGCCAGCCCATGCAACGGGCTCCGCTGCCTCCGCATCTGCAGCTGCTTCGGCTCCGGCCTCCTGCTCGCAAGCTCTCATTTGCACGTCCTCTCCGAGTCACTGGAAGCGGTTTCGTTACTTGTATGCAGGCTGATATCCATTGCAAAATGGCAGTCTTTCCTCTTGCGTGGAAAGCTTACCCCAGGAACAGCCATTTACTTTTAGGAGCGTGCGCATGTATGTCCTTTTTGTGACTAACCTCCTCTGGACTGAAAGCAGCGGGCGTTTCATTGGTGTAGGGGATCTGGTCCCACTGGGTGCCTGAACTACAGTGCACGTCATTACTGAAAGGCGTGCACCGCTGCTGCTTCACGTTGCACGTTTGTAAGGCTCCCCCTGAGCTGGCAGGTCTCCCGCTGGCAAGAGCTGGTGATTCAGGTACGGGAGAAAGGAAGAGTAATTGTGGAAGTTGTTGACGTCTGGAGTGAAGGAGAGAGTTTTCCAGCGTGTTAGAAAATAGAGAATGGTATAGCATTCTATTATATGCTATTAACAGAAAAGCAGGAGAGCTCCTGCGCTTCTGTGTGTGTGCATAAAGAGCTGTTTCCTAAACATCACCCTTTTTTTTTTCTTCTTATTAACATAACCAGGAAGAATATTGAGTTTTTTAATGGTGAGATGAAGATCTCCTGACAGCTGTGGGTTTCAAGAAAAAGCTAAATTCTCATTAAGAAAGGGAAAAGTGAAACAGTTATCACATGAAATAGGTCTGCTGTCTCAGGCAAGAATTGTATTTTTTTTCTGCAACTAACTGCTGAAGCACCCCAAAGAATAATGCTCACCCAGATCGATCTTCTACTCTAGAAAAAGGCTTTCAGAAAAGTTGGTCACAGTTTGATCTGAGAAGATATTTTAAAGCTGATTTAATTTAAAGGTATCATGAATATTTTTTATTTCTGTTTCAGCTCAACTTACTGAAGTTGTTTTGTAGCTGATCTAGGTTACACCAAAATTAGTCCATACACTGCTTATTACGCTTTTCTTTTTCATGCAGACAAAGCTTATCTGTGTGTAGCTTCAAGAAAAGCAATGCAAGTGACTGAATGCCCAGTGGGGGATAGCAAATGGCTTGGGACATTAAGTTGACAAATAAGGAATACCAGGTCCACATGACCAAAGACTGACAAATGCAGAACGGTGGGTTAGAGTCAAATGCCTTTCTTGTAGTTTTGGCTTTCACACATTTGTGTAACTTCAGGCTAAGCAGTTAACCACTGTGTTGTTCTGCTTGATTATCTGTGACAATATATGCAGCAACATCTGTACTACTTCATCTGGTAACTCAACAGTTTGATTACGTTGTTTAATGCCTTTGCGCTTCTAGACCAAACAAAGCAGTATGTTGGTGGTGTATAACTGGAGTCCAGAGGAATAAATTTCTCTTGAAGCCATAAGTAAAAGCAGAGAGGATCCTGAAGATGCTCTTGCATCTTGGGTTATATGTTTGTATATGCCTGTGCATGCGTTTAATATGCATGACAAATTTGTTCTCCTAGTGCCCAAAACTACCAGCATGGCCACTAACAGCAGTGAGGCTGGAATCGCATTGTGCTACGCCAGGAAAACACAAGTTTTTCTGGTCAGTATGGAAGATAATGAGGCTTGACTGAGATAAGAATTCTGGATTTGTAGATGAAGAGGGATCTGGTCCTTGCTAGGACTTGCAAGAAGTGATGTCTTAGTTACAACAGTCCAAAATGGATGTTAAATTTACTGTCTAAAATAAATAAGAGGTCGCAGTGATATGCCTGGGAGCAAGAAGCCAATTTTATTTATGCTGGCCTCCAGCTGACTTTTTCTCTACAAAGAAGAAACAGAAAAAGAGCCAACTCTGGAGAAACTATCTTCTTGACTTGCTGAAGGATTCATGAGTTCGGTAAACAGATCCAGATTAAGGCAGAAAACTTGGAGCACCAGCTTTGGCCCTTAAACTCAGAAGAGCATCGGAATTTATGAAAACTAATCCCTAGCAAACTTATTAATTAATTTCTGTGTGGGAACAGGCATCTTCTCTTCATAGCTCCATAATGACCCAGATATATTTTCCTGCCTGTACGATATTCTGTCATACTTAAGGATCTGTGAGTCTTTGCCTGGGACTCTTAACAGTAGTAACAGTGATTTATTTATTTTTCACTCAAGAATTCCCAGTCATTGGAAGATTAATTCAAGCATCTGTGCTTTAGCTTGATCTCCGAAGACCTCTTTCTGCTCTGAAATGGATTGCAGTGCTCCCCAGGACTTCAGCAGCATTGCTTTCTAGTATAAAGAGAATCTTTTCACAGGTATGATGCATCTAGCATTGCTGGGCTAGTGATACACTCCTTTTTGCTTTTTAATGCCTGAGACAGCCATCTCATGTATGTAATGAATAAGATAAAGGTATGAAAAGAAACCGGTGCAAGATGACAAACAAGCAGAGTCCCACAAGCTCAGCTGCCCGTTGCAAATGAAGAGGTTTCAAAATGGTGGGGAGAATCAGCAGACTTTGTAACTCGCATCATAAGCTGTTACTGGTTTTATAGGACATTTTTTGTGCTTAAGCGATTTGCTATGCATGTTACAAATTAGATGTGATGAACTAAAATTTGGCAGTGAATGTGTGACCTGGCTCTCAAAGGTAGGCTTGCTGTCAAGCGGCCCCAGTTTGCTCTGCGTGCTTTCCAGCCACGGCGATTATTTCAAGTTGGCTGTTTGCAAATGGAGTTGACTATATAATGTCAGGAACCAGTTTTGGTGTTGAAAGTGGCTATTGTGCTATGCTAGACAACAGAGTAAGTCCAGTCACTCTGGGGCATGAGACTATGCGCTGCATGACAATCTGGAATGTAAATAAATGTATTCTGTCACCCCAAGGAAAAAGTCACTGTGCCATTTATACGGACTGTGGACTTGAGTAGGATGCCAGTACAGGCATCAAACATGTATGATATAAAAATGATTGTTTTGCTCTTGGTGGGCCATTAGGTTGTTCAAACCTTGTGTTTCCCTAAGCTTTTTAAAAGGTGATCAGCCTTACTCAACAATTTACTGATATAGTCAGTTTTCTATCCAGAGAAATACGAGACAATTTGCATCAGTTCTTTTTAAAATATTACATTCAGGTGCAGATTAATAGGCTGAAATGGCATCTATTCTTCCACAAAAGCATTTTTAAAAAAGGAAGCATGCTGCCTATTTTGCAGTGGGTACAGTATCTCAGAGTTCAGTTGAAAATGCATGCTTATGTGATAGAGAAAAAGGAATGTCCTCATGTTAGAGTTGATATTTGCATAACTTTTGCCACTTAACTGAAGTAATTTATCATGAACCAGGTACTTCAAAGATAAATGTAACTGGGCTTTTTGCAGCCTTGATTGCAGTATGGTTAGTTTGAGTACTGATAGTCATGTTTTAAGAGTAGGATGAGGACAGGAGTAGGAAAAGAAAATTGCTTTTGTGTCCTTGATTGCCAAGCTACCAACCTCCAGCAGGGACACAGTAAGGCAAAACCTATACTGCAAATCAAATACCTGTCAAGTATTATTCTAGCAGTAACATGCTTCAGCACATGTGGAAGTTCCTAGCTTTTAAAAAGTTGTTTAATAGAGCCATATAGTGTTACAGCACTATTTTAGGGCTGAAATTGTAGTCCGCCTCTTGAATTCCTTCTTTCACCATACCTGCATGAAAACAGAGTATTAGACATGTGATGGAATGGACTAGACCTATGACGTGTTGCCGTTAGTCAAATTTTAAGACTGATTTCTAATCTAATCTTCCTAAAACCAGAACACCGATGTTGCACCTTTTACGTGCAGTGAAACAGATGTAAAAAACCAAGAAAATAATAAATGTTTGTGAAAACAACTTTACTTCGCTCAGGGAAAGTCCTTCTAGTCTACCTACATAAGGAATGGGATAGAAATCTTCAACAGGTGCAGAGAAATGAAGATTTAATTAGATTATTCTGTGCATTTCAGACTCTGTAGCGATTCTTAAACTCAGGAAGCAGCAGAACAGAAGCCAGCCTGGGAATCCACTTCTGGTTAATTCAGGAGCCTGTTAACTGATAGTTATTTAGAACATAAGTTCTAAACTTTAAACATGAGTTTTTTCCTTTTCTGGATACTATGATGTAAAATCTGTAATTTAAATTATACATGTCAACAGGTTTGTAGCAACTGCTAAGAAAAGTTATGCGTGGAAGTAAAGAAGGGAATGTAGTTACTGGAGAAGATAACAGAAAAACTTTGTGTGTGAATTTTTAATATCAGATACATTTCAGCTTGGGTCATATACGTGACTGGTTTTGAAAATGTCATCTTAATGTGACACTGCTTTCTTTTAAATATGTTTTAATCCTGTCTCAGCTGTCATTAGTCAGCCCTGATAAAGTTGTTAGCACTTTATACACAGAACCTGCTTTTCAGCAATTATTTTAGCCTTGAGTCTTGTGTAGCACACTCACTTAGGAGTGGAAGCTTGCAGATGCAGCTCCAAGGGCTGTGCAAGAAAAAAGGACCTTTTGCTCCGCTGTTTGACCATGGGAAACACAGGGGTTCATTCTGCTTTGGCTGGGGAAGGGATGCTGGAGCAGACAAGGCTTGGAGCTACCCTCCTAACCCGCTGAAACGTCTCTAAACCACTGTGTGCATGGCAATGGTGACCAAGCCCAGCTGGTTTGCTCCATGGCCACCTGTGCAGATTTCCAGCTGATGGGAATATAGGGTTGCAGGACGTTTTCACTGTTAGCGTAACAGGGATGTGCCCTCTTCCTTTCAGCAAGGGGGTGAACCTCCTGCTGCTTCCTGGATGGGGAACTTGGCTGGACTGCTACCCATGTGCTCTCTGAGGGAACCTGATCCGTACCAGCCTGTTGTCAGGGACTGAATGGTGCCAGAAGTTTTGAATGGCTGCTTCTGCTGCCAGGAGCGTAGATAGCACAGACATGGGCAGGAGGAATGCTTTCTGTGGCTAGGATGCGGCTGACATAGCTCAGTAATAGAGTATGATCCTGTTTTACACGGAGTGCAGGATACCTCCTCTAATGAGAAGGTACTTGGAAATGTTTGTTTTCTTTGTAGATTGGGCAAATCTGGTATTGTCACCATTGCTGTCTAGTCTAGCTGAATACCACGACTAAAAAAGCTGCATCAAGGCTCCAGTGGTCTGTCTATGCTAGTGCTGCAACTGATGCTCCTGTTGCTGGGCATGGAGGGACAGCAACTGTGGATGCTTTTAGGGAGAAAACTAGATGATAAAAGGATATACAGATCAGATTTCTTAGAATTTTATCTTCTGCAGCGTTACATTTTGTGGATTCTTACACCAGTCTGCTAATACATTTCCCCATTTATATTATAAATGCTCAGTGTTTGTTGTTTTAGGCAACGTGTAAACAAGAAGTGTTGAGGGCAGTGAAGCAGCCAATATAACAAAAAGAGGTTGTAAAACAAGTAAAGCTGGATAAAAGAAAAAAAAAAATCAATGGGGGTGTGTGGGGGTCCCTTTTGCTGCAAATATATACTGTCTTGTATAATAGAGTTCTCTTCAGCTGAAGCACTATTCATATTATGAATAGCCTTTTCAAGTAAATATGGCTCACTGGCATGAACACTGAGAATTGCTATGGCTGTCAGCATCTGTTCTTTTATGCTCAGAACAATTTTTCCATCAAACATTAGAGGCCAAAAGGATTTTTAACTATGGTGTGGCACTACATTGTAATTTTCCTACTACAGTCAGTCTGGCAATGAAACTTTTTTTCAATAAGAAAGTAAAGCAAGTGAGGTTGTTTGGATGAATCCAGCTTGACAAAGCTCTTCCTCCACAACACTGTTAGCACAGAAAGCATTCATTTTGTAGAATGAGACACAGATTTTATGTAAATAAGGGCAGTTCCTTCAGAACAGATGTTTAATACTTAATGAAACTGTTTTAATTTATCACCCTGAAAAATGATATTTTATTCTAAATAATTGCCTTAGTGTGATTGCCTTTTAAAATGCAGAATTCTATGAGCAACGTTTAAAAGAAAAAGCCCTCTTTGTATGTGCTTTTTAAACACGCGCATACATGGTTTGTGCTTTGTTTTTAGCACAGTCTCTGCCAGCATCTGTGCGAGCTTCACCAAGGACCCATCACTGTGGTGTTTGGAAGCCAATTCTGGCCACCTCTGCTTATCTGTAGAGACTGGTGGTGTCTGGTCACAACAGCCCATGCAAGAGGCAGATTTTGCAGTTGAAGCAAGCACAGTCCTGAGCAGTAAAGGTGCAGTATCTATTTTTACTGCTTTGGTACACTAAGCCCCAGCGAGGAGAGGGATTCCTGACAGGGCAGACCCAGTGCTCCTCAGACTTGGCTGGGGTGGGTGCCCAAATTGAGAGGCACTTTTCCTCCCTCCCCAGTGGTGGGAGGCCGAGATCTGTTCTTTGCATTCAGCCGGGGAGGCAGGTAGGATGCAAAGAGGCTGAGATGGGAGCAAGCGCATTTGCTCTATCCCGGGTAACACGTGCGCTGCTGCAAGGGATCTGCACTGGTGCGAGGATCGGTGGCACGAGGCTCCCGCCTGCCTTTTGGGCTGGTGTGGATTACACCTGCCTCCAGCTTTGTCTCCAAATCATAGATATTTCTAGTGTCTGTCGCCAAGGCGTCCTAGCAACTGGAACAAAAATAAAGGTGGGTGAGTGCAAAGCTTTTGCTAGAAAGCTGAAGAATTCAGAGAGGTTATAAAGCTCTGTTCACTGTAAAGCTCTCTGTCAGCCAAAATTCCTGAAGTTCCAGCAAGACATGGGCACAGACCATGGGCACAGACCATGGGCTGCCCCAGCAGAGAGCAAGGATGTTGAAATAACCAGGCACAACGTGAGGGGAGAAGTCAATTTATAATGTTTTATTAACCAAACCCCATTTCCTTAGCACAACCTTTAGTGGCATTACTGGCAGTTCAAAAAAAACAGTTTAAATGTTTCATTGATTTATTATTATCGTTATTATTGTTATTATTTAAATGTTTATTTTAGCAGAGCAAGTAGATTTTCAATCTTTCATGGTGGTTCGCTCGTTCACTTTCATTTAGTCCCAGCTTACTCAGTGCTGACTGAATTAAAGTGAATTTGTGAAAGCTTTAAAACCTGCTTAAAGTATACAAATATGCAGCAGAAGTATGTAGTTTGTGTCTTGTTCTGTGCTGACCATTCTTCCTGCCTCTTCTTTGCCTTTGATTATTGCAACACATCCTTGTGCACACAAACAGTCCCAAGTAGGAAATCTTTTATTTAAACAAGTGCTGTGTTGTAATTTTGTCTTTTGGATTAGAAAAAGCAGATTATTTTCTATTTGCTAGGGAGGTTTGTCTTTGGAAGATTTATGAAGTCATTATCATCTTGTTCAAAGTCTCATCTGATTTTGTACGCAAACGTGAAATTTATTTATCAGAGTGATGGGTCCTCACCAAGATAACAAATGTATACGAGCTGTCATACTACCTGGTGGTGTCACGCTGTTAGTTTCAATTACCTGCAACAGCAGTCACCATTTATGTCTACACTGTGTGGGATACAGAACAAATCTGGAAGCTCATAGATTAAGAGATTCAGAGGTGCTGTTAGACTGGATGCATCTATCTGTTTATACTTTGAAATGTTTTCGAGTTGCAGTGTTGTTCCCTTTTCTGAAAGCAGAAACTTATAACAGTAATGATTATAGGAAGATCACTTAACTGCCCAGAAATCTAATCGGCTTGAAGAAACTATCCTTTATTTGTAGAAAGTGCAGAATATAAACAAAACGATCTGTTGGGCCATATTCCAAAGTCCTGATTTGAGGGTTGTTTACATGCACACAAACAGGGAGCGTCGCTTTTTCTTTCCCCCAAATGTCCATCTTCAGTTAAAGAATGATGGCTCAAAAGGGAGATGCAATTCGTGCAGCCAAGCAAGTTGTGCAGTCAGGCTACCTAAGTTAGTGTCTTTTATAATCTAATTATGATAAGTTGCTGCGAGGTTAATTGGAGGCCCTAGCAAAGCCCATCTGTGGGTCTTACTTCGTGACAGGCTTTGAATGGTCTCTTACTCCTGCTTGCAGGGTCCAAGTTACAAACTTCGCTGGAAGGTGGTGCGCAGGGTGCCATTCTTCCCATGTTCCTTTCTTGTCCTTTCCCGTCCCAGAGCAGTATGAAACCCCAACTGCCCCTGGCTCTCCTTGCAGCTTGAGAGGGACAGGTCCAGCCCGTAATCTCTCCCAGTACTGGAAGACCTGGCTAACAGAGCAGTTGCAGCCCGCTAGGTCCTTCACAAGTCTGCAAACGCAGCTCTGGAGGACTGAGGTCCTTACAGCCAACCGGTTGCCAGTGTGCTTTGGAGACCGGAGAGCTTCAGTTGATTTTATCTGGAGTTAGTGTACCAGCACCTAGTGACAGCCGAATCCTGGGAAAGTCTGTGCTCTGGTGATGACAGTATCTCACAGGTTTTAAGATTTCTGTACTCTGGTCTCCCAGTCTCTTTGTAGGTAGGGTGAACAGGCTTTGGTTTCAGAAATTTCTCTGTCAGCTTGGAATGCTTCGTAAAGGGAAAAAGGCTTAAGATCCTAGTAATTTTAAAATGCAGAGGCAAAATGCAATGCTTGCCTCAGTGACTTCTCTGACAAGTAAAGGGGAAATCCTTTGCTGGAATCCTGTGGAGCAGAACAAGCTGGTGTGGTTGCGTTTACGTGCTGTGTGTCAGGGGCCAGTAAACCCACTCTGGATTTTTCTTTAAGTCTGACATTCCATGTAGACCCTCCAATGAATTTGTCTGGCTCTCGCTGAGTTCGCATTGCTCAAATTTTATATTATATGAATGCCTTCCCCCCCATCTACTAGACTAGCCTTTTTTATATATATGCATAATACTTTACTCATTATAGCTTGAATAGCTGTCACTTCTGGAAGTGTCTTGCTGTTGGAAGCAGCACAAGGTCTTTACATGCTCTGCCATGACAAAGCTGTCTCTGGTGGGGGGTTCTGTCACTGAGAGAGCTGACAAAGCCCCACACCTTGGGATCATAATGTCAGGCTTAATCTGAGTGCCTATTGCTGGTGGCTATCTGTCACACTTAATATGTGAAAGCCTCCCCTCTCCTGGCAGCTGTTTGGTTTCAGGAATACAGGCCAAAGTAATGGATCCATTCTGCATTTGCCCTTGGTTCTGGATGAAGTGAGCTGCCAAATGTTCATCCATGTTGATTTTGACCTGCAGCTGGGCATTGCTAACAGTCAGCCTACAAAATTTACCATTAATATCTGCAGGTTGCCTTTCCAAATGACTGTGTTTCCAGGGCAGACCACTCTATTCCGGTTCACGGTTTCTCAGCTTGTTGCACTGACTCGTGTTCCAGGACAACGTGTTGGCAGCAGCATGCCGAGAATTTAGCTCTTCACAAAAAGCCATGAGGCTTGGATCACCCAAGCTTGTCCAATAAATTGAAGCAGATTTTCCATCCAAGCGTGAGAGTCTACTCGATGTCCAGGTGCCTTCTCAACACTTCGTGGCTCTTGCACAAAGCATGTATTATGTTTGGAATGCTAATCAAAAAGAGGAAGCAAAAAAGCATTTTTCCCTACCAAACTATTGCATGAACTATTGCATACCTCACCTTCAGCATAAAATGCCTGCTATGTGCTCTTCTAGAGCTGAACGCCACGTTACCAGAGCTACAGGAATGGACGCCCGGTTCCCTAGTTCAGTGGTTCAGGTGTGCTGCAAGTGGTCTAATGTTTACTCTGAGGGTCTAAGATTTTTTGCCTCAATTCCTGTATTGCTCCTGGGGTCCTATTTGAACATTAGTTAGACAATTCTCAGTACTTTCGCTCTACTAGCACCTTTCTGGATGTCATCTGCAGTCAGAGCTGTAGAGATAGCCATTATTTTTGTTGGCTGTGTTTTCCCTGAACGTGGGGCTCCCCACTTCTCCATTGTTTCTCCTTAAAAATGGACAGAATTTCAGCTTTTTTACACACACAAGTGGTTTAATTTACAGCACTCACAGGCACACAGAAAAACAGCTGTTCTTTGTTAAGACCAGAATATTACCGTGTTTCACAATATATTTTGTTGGACTAAAACTTTCTTAGTCTTAGCTCCAGAAATGGAGCTGACACCAAAGGTGTTGTGTATGAAGCTAAATGTTTCTATGTAAAATGTACCGTACTTAAATATAGTGGCCGTAACTTTTCTGTTTAATTAATCAATAGGAATGCAAGACTTGCTTCTCTTCTTCCCAATGCAAAAGAAACTGAAATCCAACCTACATTTAAATAAAACTAGGAACGTGTCTTTCAGGGAACAAAATAAATATTTTCATCCATGTATTAAGGAACCACTGATTTCTCCCACAGCAGTACAACTAAAATTGGTATTAGACAAACATGAAAGATAAAATGAAACCTGGTGATACTAGTTTTTAAAGGGTAATGGACTCAGCCACATGTCTTTCAGTCAGATTAATGATAGAGATTTGGTTAAATCCCTGGAATTACTTCTGTGATCACAGCTAAAGTATTCAGCTAATCACCTAATATGTGCCTGGTCTCTTATGGAAATTTCTGGATGAAGCCAGTCAACTGGGTTGGATATTAGGAAAAATTTCTTCACAGAAAGGGTAGTCAGACATTGGAACAGGCTGCCCAGAGAGGTGGTGGAGTCACCATCCCTGGAAGTGTTCAAAGAACGGGTAGATGCAGCATTTTGGGACGTGGTTTAGTGGGCATGGTGGTGTTGGGTTGATGGTTGGACTGATCATCTTGGAGATCCTTTCCAACCTTAGTGATTCCTCGTTTTTACTTTCATTAAAAATAATCCAGCCACCACGGCAGGAAACATGAAATTACTACTCTACCCTTAATTGGTTTAGTGGTGGACTTGGTAATGTTAGGTTAATGGTTGGACTGGATGATCTTAAAGGTCTTTTCCAACCTAAATGATTCTATGATTCTATGAACTGTCTGGGTTACAAGTTGTAAATCTCATTATCAAGATCTTTACTAACTTTACAGGATACATATCACTTAAATAGCTATGTATGAAGAAAAATAATTTAGGTATCTAAAGCACAAATTTCACATATCCCATTTAGATGTCTGTGTTCACTTCTAACCAGGTTTTTATGATTCTGTGAATGATCAGCTGGGGAAGTCCAGGAGAGATCACACCAGTGGTATACCACCCCCGCCACATGCTGGGGAAATCATTGCCAGGGCTAGACAGGCTTTGAGCTGACCGAAACACTGGGCAGAGATCACTCTTGTCTTGAGGAGAAGTACTTGCTACTTCTATTAGTATAGGATAGTAAATGCTTGACCTTTCATAGCACCTGCTACTGAAAGTTGTATTTTTTTAATTAAATTGCTTTAGCTAAGCTGTCAGGCAACCCTGGGAGCTAAGTGATTAAATTGCATTTAACATTTTAGCTGCTCAGGTAAACAGCTGATCGGGGGACTTTTAGAACTGAAAGGCTGAATTCAAAAGGCTGGATTCTCGCTTTTTTTGGGGCAGGATTGCTTATGTTGGGGGATTGCATTGGAGACCTGTCATACCTTTGAGCATCTGAGGGGAGAGTATCCTCCTCTATCTGCCATGTTGTCATTCTGGGAGCATAAGACAGACCATTAAGGACCCACCTTGCAAAATTCCAAGGTTTATGAGGTTTTAGGATGTTCCTAAGATTGACTCTTAAATAAAAGGCTGTGTAGGTTTTGAAGAAGACGGCAGCTAAATTGAAAGTGTCCAAAAAGGCTTGAACTGGACACGGAATTAATTTCTGTTCAGGCTGTGCAGGAAGGATATTAACAGTTGAAGTCAACGAGGTTCCAGCTCCACTGTGCCAGGTAGAATGGTTAGTGAGATTTTGACTTAAAAACAGCTATTAGTTTTGTCTTTCAGACATAAACAACAGTGGAGTTTTTATGGTTTTTGGAAAGAAAAAGTCAGAACCAGATGAAATGGAAAAATAGCTAGTTCCCATTCCTTGAGAGTGCAGCCATGCAGGTAATAGATTTGGCATTGGATACAGGTGGGAGGTGAAAATGAGAGACTGGAGTCAGATACATTTTAAATTTATCTTTTTATTACTTGCACAGAACTGACAAAGTTTTGGTCTTGGATTTTCAGCAGGACTGAAAAAAATTTATGAAAGTTTGGAACAGGTGAATGTTACCAACTCAAATAGCTAAATAAGATCTTTTTAAATGGCATTTGTAATAAACATGAGAATGCATCTGGCTTCTAGCCAATAAATGTGAAAAAATTACTGCATTAAAGATAGGTTTATCTTTTTATGCTGCAGGTTCCCTCTCCAATTACATCTGCTTAACATAATTTAATAGATAACAAGTTAGTATTTGCACATTATAACAGTTAAGATGTAGGAAGCATTTATTTAATATTTTTCCCATCCAGTAAAGGCTTTTCTAAGCTTTCAGCATCTCACTATGTTTTAATTTAAACCACTTGTGGAATCCTTACCGCATCTGTTTCTCAGGATGTTTTTAAAACTTTTACAAACTCTACTAGATATACACGACATGTCTTTATAGCAAGTTCTTCTGTTTTGCCTGGGAGGCAGAGAGGAAGACAGTGGTACTCCCACCAAGCGGAACAGCATCCCATAGGGTTTTTAAGAATTAGCAGACTCTTTTTTTTTTTTTTTCTTCCCCCCCCCCCCCTAAGAGAAAGGGCAATTTTCCAAAAGCCTATGGGAACCTGGTGAGAGCCAACCCAGCTGGAGCAGGCTAGCCCAGGAGCTGCTGCCTCTTACAGCTCCCCTTGGATTATTATCCCAGCAGGTGACACAAGAGCCTGTTCTTGGGAAATTTTGACTTCTGCCTTGCTGGGTGATAGGGTCCGTGCCTGCAGAGCTGGGAGCCAGTGGGAACCTCTGTGATATGGCGAGGCTGCCTGCCTGCGCTCCGTCAGCTGGCTGCTGGTGAGGAAGGTGGGAGAGGAGCTCTGAGATCAGCAGGGTGTGTAAGACTCTGCCACTCAGAGACAAGATTTGAATGGTGTGGTAATCCAGGCTACATTTGCCTGGGAATATTTAATGCTGAAATGCTTAAAAATATTTAGGTTGAAAATAGTTACACATAAATGACCTTTGTTTCTGCTCATAAATAGGATTTTTCTTACAGTTCTCTGACTTTGACCAGGTCTGTTAGTGACCTGAATGGAAATGATGTGTGTGTTCTTTTAGTGTTAAAGTTACCATTACATACAGATGATGTTGATGCTGGGTATAGTTCTGACTTGCACGGCACCAAACTCCCTGATAGAGATTTATCATAATGAAGCAGAAATATGGTTCCCGGTTTTCAGGTACCCTCCAGTCCTAAAAGTCACAGTGTAATGGATGTGGACAGCCTAGCAACACTAGAATGTGTGGGGCATGGGTGATTTTTCCTTTCTGTGCATTTCTCATTTTCCGAATTTTTCCTTTTCCTTAAGAAGTCTCCATTGACTGTCGACAGGTGTGTATGAAGGGTTTTGTAGCTTTTTGTCTCCAAGATGTGCTATGATTCAATGATGTAAAAGCTTATGCAGATAATGCTGTAATTGGTTTTAGAAGGTTGTCTGGACCTGCCTTGTCACCAAACAATGCGTGCCCAGTTTCTCATCCTTACACTGAATTTTAATGTTGCTTCAATGTCAGATCCTGATTCTTCTAAGAGTTTCTGTTTCAAAACAAAACACCCATAATTCCCAATGCACTGCCAGTACTTCTAGGAATAAGTCTGCTTTTTTTTTTTAAGCCAGTAAAAATATTTCTGTCTTCTGCTTTTTAAAACTGTAATTAAATGTTTAACTTAACAGCCATATATTCATGCTTATTCTAGTTTATAATCTAATATTCCTGAATGTTATATGGACATTATGCTCTCTTTAGATCAGTGTATGAAGGATGAGACCAATATAAATACTGAATTATTAAAAACAATCTCCTAGTTAGAAAAATTAATAACACAGATGATTCTGTTACACTGGTGCCTCATAAAGATTAAAGAGTACAAATTAATTGATCTTGTTAACATAATGCTTCAAACAGCCCACCGTTTACATGAAAAAAACCTCAAATGAAACAGTATGTGGCATCTCATGGCACAACAGCACTGATCACTTCTCCTTTTCGTTCAGGCTCATAATGACTCTCCAGTAGATTCCCTTTGCTTCATCTTGGTACAGAACTAATTGGAACCAAAGTGGCTTCAATCTTGTTTTGCCATTTTAATTTGCAAATAAGACGAAGAGTAAGAGAGGAAAATGCGTTTGAATTAAAATTAAAATTGTTCTCGTCTCTTTAGGGTCTGAAGTTTTTTGGGTGGGAGGATGGTGGGTTATTAACTTTCAATAAACCATAAATGATTTTGCAAGTTATTCTTACAAGTGTAATACGCACATCCCAAATGATTGACTCCTTTAAAATATTAATGACCTTCAGTTATGAAGAATTGTAGCAGTAGATGGAAGAAAATCTAGAAATTGAGACTGAAGTGAAAACCATGGAATTGATAGAATACTATGCAATACTGTAAAAAGGAAAACATATACTATTTTAAATCAAGCGCTAATTTAAGTACATCTTAATTGTCCTGCTACTGTGTCATTTCAGGATAGAGTTATCTGTGTCTTTGTCCTAATGTGGCTGGACCATTATTAAAGGTCTCTCCTATTCTAGAATTCTGGGAGCGTAATGGTAGTCTTGGGAATAATCACAACATGCTTGAGTAGCTCCCCCTTTCCTCTGCCCCTCAAATTGCTTGTATGTGGTCTAAATAAAATTCAGGTTCCACAAAAGATTTTTTTTTTTAATTTCAAAGAGGGGAAGAGATATTCTTTGTATTTTCCTCTGTCAGAGAATATCTAGATATCAAAGAGAGCAGAGCATTTGAGCCTTTTTAAATTATTCAGGACTGCCATATATTTTACATGAGAAGATATTCTTGTGTATCTTGATTAAGCATAGGAAACTGGTCTAATATAGTATGCATTAATTTGCAGAACTTCAGATCCTAAAAAGGAGTGTGGTATATATAGTGTATATATATACACATTTATATATGTTATAAATAAATGTAAGGTTTATATATATATGAAGGAATTATTGAGGGGGGAAGACTGGTAACCCTTCGTTTCCATGATTACAGGCTGAATTTTCTAGTACCATAAACATCACTTAAGCTATGTGAAGGCAACTACCTACAGAGAAATATGATGCTGCTGAAATGTAAAACTAGCAGGAAAAATAACTTGGCTATTTTAATTAAACAAGTTTACGGAAGTATCTCTGTTTAACTCAGTTTCAACTTTTTCCCTCAAGGAAAACAGCTTGAGCCAGGCTTTAGCTGGCTTGTTGAGAAAAATTGGTTTGGTTTTCATCTTTAGCAATGAAGTGAAAATTGCAGTAAATGTTTAATCCTAGTGCATAAAAGCCCTAAATAAAAATATTTAAAATGTGACAACAGAAAATTAATATAATTAACAGCTTTATGTGTATGTTGATGACATACAGATGTTCCACATTTTTATACTTGCTAGGCAACAGTAGGCATATTCATTACGAGACACTCCATCAATGCCTACGGACCCATGACACTGTGTTAAATGCATGTTTGGAATTTTTGACCTACAACAGGAACTAGAAATATTTATTTAAAAAAAAAATACTATGAGGAAAAGTCCGGTTACTCCTCAAAACTCAGCATATATTTTTTTTTCCTTGAGGGAAATTATTACTCAGTAGTTCTTTGATGCATAAAGACCTGATATTTATTTTTCTCTTCTCTGAAAAACTCACTGATCTGTTTCTTTAGAAACTGGCAACGTCAAAAAGGTACACGTGTAAAAATAAGCTTTTTCATGTCATACTTCTGCAATAGATGTGGAATCCAGTGGCCACAAGTTTTAGCCTCTCCACCTCCCCCAGACCATAGCTGAAGTATCATTATCTGGTAGGCTTACTAAATCTGACTGTTATTACCACTCATCATGGGTACACTCGAATGTCTGTCTTCAGAACAAAACAGAAGAAAATAGATGGTGTCCCACTGCTGTGAAAAAGAAGGGTTTCATTATGAATCATTCTCAAATTACCAAGTTAAACTTAGCGTCTTTGGATTTCGCCAATGTCAGAAATTTAATACTACCGGTAGGGTGGAAAATAGAATTGATTTGCATCTAAAAATATTCAGAGTAATCTTATTTACAAAGCAATCATGCTTGGGTAAATATAATTTTAAATGTGTATGTGCATGCTTATATACATTTAAGCAGCTCCTACCTTATTTCTAGTATAAACAGTAAAATAAATAATCTTTAAATAGCCTGTATATTTGGTGAATAAACCACAGCTGACCGTGGAAAGCACAGGTTTCTGTCTTCATCTGTTTATTGCTATACCACAAAAAGAACATTGTGCCAGCTTGGCTGCCTGACTTTGTCACCTCACTGTGATGCACAGGATTAAGTCTCTGGAAATGGTGGCACTGCATGTGAAACCATTGCTCATGTAACCTTTTTGATTTCCGAGGTAGAGCATTTTCTGTGTAAAGTAAAGCCAAATTAAATGACCTGAAACAACTGCAAGTGTTACTCTTTAGCAAAGTATTTCTTGTGAAAATGTCACTGTTCTACTCTAGAATACATAATTTGCTTTTGTAGACTGTGGTCCTTTGGTGATGTGTGGGTGTCTGTGTGTATGTTTTAGAAGAAACGTATTACCAGAAGGGTGGTATACTAGTTGTCCAGTTCAGGAAACCAGAAGTCCATGTATTGCTGACAGTCGATGAGATACTATATTATACCAAGAAAGGACTTTTTTCAGTGTTTTGGCAATACTTTGGACTCAATAAAAATAAAAATTGTGTATTCCTTTCACAGTACCTTCAGTGGAATAATTCTCCATCTCCTGCTGTGCAAATGCCAGCAAGAAAGCATGCTGCTTGCCAGTGTTTGTTTCTGTCCACCTTGAATATTACTTCACAATTCATAATGTTGATTTTATTGTTTCTGTAGAAAGAAAAAAAAAATCTCTCACCCAACCAACACAGTTATAGCCGGTACAAAATCTGTCCATAGTCCAGAAATGCAAAGTGTTCTCACTAGGACATGTTGGATGAAATCCTGGCTTCATATAAATTGGTGGGAGTTGTGCCACTTACTTCAGTTGGACCAGGATTTTTCTCAGCATGTGCCATTTAAAGAATACTGAAAAATTCGGAGCAATTTTGGTGGACCAGATGGTTGCGTTTCAACCTCTTGATGGTACAAAAGTAATTCATTTAACTTTTTGGCAAAAGGCCTGAATCTTTTCAAACTGGGAAATAATGTTTGGAGTTAAAGCTTGAACTATTATAATAAAATGGGGAAAGTGGACTAATATAGCAACATAATGATGTTAAACTGGAAACTATTACCCCCTTCAGCAAACAATGACAATTCACAGTGACAGTCAGGTTTTCCTCCCTAGCACCACGTTCCTTGCAGTTGACAGAAAAATCAGGTCAGAAGATTGTTTTACAGGGTAACTGAGTTAGCGTTTCCAATGTCTGTTTTTCTTAAAAATAAAAAAGACGTGGATTGCAAAGTGATGCCAGTTGCTTGACTGCAATGAATTTAGAAAGTAAGGTTTGGTACTGAAACAATATATAAGGGCTTACGGTCAGTATTGAGTAATGCTCATTGCATACCTAAACACTCTTTAACGTGTGACAGCTTTTAATTAATTTATCTTTTCAGTGTTTATTTTTACTTTTACTACCCTGGATGAACTAGTATCTAATCTAATAAAATGTACAAGGGTTGTTGATTTTAAGTGGAATCATCTTGTAAAAATAAGACACATGCCCAATACTTGTTTCAGATTCCTTGCCAAGTGCCAGAAATTTAACCTTAAGAAATGACTATGGGGCTATCGTTGAATCTCATTTCCCCACAGGAAAAAAAAAAAAATTAATTAAACTTAATTAGATTTAATATTAAAAAGCATTATGCAGTGCTGGAGCACAGAGTGAGTTATTAAGTTGGTTTCTGGAAGTCCAGGGAAAGCAGAGCCTCTTCTCACCTCTATAGAGGTGTGCTACTGAGAGTGCTGGGATGCCAGAAGTCCAACTCTCTTCAGAGACTTGCTTCAATAAAATGCTTAAAAGATTGTGTAATTTCTTCCCAAAACTCCATAAAGGACTACAGCAGAAGTCTTCCTATTTAATTTATATTTGATGCCTTTGATATTGTTTTGTTAAAATTAATGTAAAAATGTACTTTCTTCGCGCAAGGACCGACCAGCTTAAAAACAGTGTAAAATGTTCCCTGTACTCTGCTCAGTATGTAAAAATCACATAGAAACTAAGCTGATAGTGATGTACATCACTTAATTGGGGCATGCTTAATAAGAAAATCTGTTAGTTGGGCTATCTTCCAGAGAAACTGTTTAGGCTGAGACTGAATGGAAATGACTGCTGCTTAAATGGAACATTATGAACAAAAAAATCATCTAAATGGGGGTGCATTTGGCTAGGGACATTGCATAGCAATAATGAACTGGGTATTTAAATAGATACAAAATGTAGGACTCTCTGTCTTAAATACAGAAAGAGACAAATAAAGATTATACCTTCCTGTAGGTCTGTCCTTAAAATTCCTGGGCTTATATAAAAGGCATCATAAGCCAATAGTGACCAGCAACTAAATGAATCGTAAACATTCTCCATTTCCCCTCTGCTTTCCTGGCCTGCGTTCATTTGCTCGCAAGGCTACACCCGCATACGGTTCTAGGCGAGTGACAATCATTGCATCTTTCTAAATGTGATGCTTTGATCCCGGTTACTATGTCCTAAACTGCCTTAGAGCTTTCACCCAGTTCTGCTCTGGTGGAAGCTCTGCGATTCATTTCAGTGGCAGCAAATGTCAAATAATAAATAGCTGAGTGAACAAGTATCCCTTTAACTCTTGCGTTGGGCTTCTGTTCACGTCTGACACTTTCAATCTACATACGACTGTCTCCTGAGATGCACTTTATAAATGCGTCTGTCTTGGTGACAGGTTCCTTTCCAGCTTCTCAAGGTAGTTGTACCAAACTGTGCTGTATTCGCTTGTCGAACACTGAGCCTCTTTGGTGTACCACGATTTTCCCCAAAGCACTGATCTCTCTGAGCAGCAAAATACATCTGCATATCTTATTTAGGAATATAATTCTGTGGGCTTCATCCTCATATTAGGACACGGGATTTTGCTGCCTTTCTTTTCCCCAGCGTTCCACTTCACTCTCATCAGATGTGCTATGGACTTCCAGGAATTAGAGAAGGGGCTCTCTATATGTCAGCTGGCATGAGAGGTTTCTTTAGGCAGGCAAACAAAGCACGATCTGTGTCATAGCAGGCTTGGGAAACACAGCACGGAGGTTCTGTTAAAGAGAAACTGGGCAGCAAACAGTGATGTATGTATTGGTATTGCCCAGAATGTTGTCTGGCTCTGCTATGGTGAAGAATGCCGTCTGGATCCGTGACGCCCTCTCAGATCCAGCTGCAGTAGTGATGAGATTAAAGCCTAGATGGCTTTCCATGAAGGAATGAATGATTTATTGTATGAAATTTCAGCATGATTTTTGACCTTAATATTTGCCTTCAAATAAAAAAACAGACCTCCTTGGTTGAAAGAAAGAATTCTATTGCAGTAGTGTTAGAAAGGTTGGGGTGCTACTACTTCTTTGTATAAATCATACAGCTTGTTTTAGGTGCCTACAATGGTGGCCAGGGAGAACCTGCAGCTGTTTGCTACTGACCCCACAGAAAGAAAAGAACACGTGGACCGGATCTGTGCACAAAGTGGAGAGAAGCAGGCTCGAGGATTTAATGCCCTTTTGCTCTTTCACTATTCAGTAGCCAGACCAGCTTCTCCTTGCACTTCCAGGAACCTGAGGCTCTTGGAGGGAGTGGGAAGCAACAAGGAGGAGGACAGGGACTGCCATGTGTGCCTGCTTCCAGGGCTGTGGCCATTCCAAGTCCTCCCGTTTGGAACTGTCTCCACTGGATAGCATCACGTGGTGAAGGCAAGATAGAAAAAGCTGTGCAGGATAATGTATTTTTCTTGGGCTGCCTAAAGACACCAGATTTTTACTTGCACCTTGGTGTGATAAATTTGCTTTTAACCCTTTAAATGTTATTGCTTAGACAGGGTGTCTTTCTAAATGTCTCACGGTTGAAAAGGAAAGAGTTGGACTTGGTAAATTAAGGGCCTGGGAAAAGATGCTCTGGCCTATCACTCAGAGAAAAGGAAAATGGCAACATCTGCTCCTGAGCAGAAATAAGGGTTGACCTTTATGCACAAGTGCCTTTGCAAAAAGGGGAGAACTGACCAGGACTGAGAATTTTAAAAATAAGCAATTGTCTGTGTTGTTAAAAAGTGGGGCTTGATGTCATTATGTTTTGCCTTATTTTTAATGAGAAACTAATAGTATTAAAACTCCTTGCCCCTTAGCAGCTAAGATGCTGTTCAGAGTGTTGTTCTTTCCAGACACAGGGTTATGCCATGCACGAAGGCATGGTAGTTCAGTGTGCTGCGGGGATTGCAGACAATTACGTTGAGTCTGGAGACATCACAGCTTGTTAGAGGGAACAGGCAGGGCCTTTGCTCTTCATTTACAGCTGTAGTTAACTTACTTTTGTGGTAGCTGTTTTGGGGAGTGGGGAGACACATGGTTAATATTAGTGTTAATGAGAATGGAGGTTAACGCCAGGAGTCTCAGAGTGGAATACAATAATACAGAAAGTCTTGTAAGAAATGTAAGCTGCAGGTATATTAATGACTCAACTCTAAAATTTACATACAAAACATGTTTTACCCTCTTCCAAAAGATGAAGAGGACATTGTGTGATGGTTTAGCTTTGTAATAACAATTGATGTCATTGTGTGTTTGCTGATGTCTTACCTGATATTTCTATTTACAAGCCTCCTTTTCTAACCATAAGAAACATTAAGAGCTGCTTCACTCTGGGTGTGAAAAAGTCTGTTTTATTCTGCTCCTGAGCAGTTCCTTCAAACGAACTGGAGAGAGCAATCCCCCAAAACAGAGAAGAGGCCATATTCTTCTTGACGGAAGCGCAGGGACCTCAATGACATTGAAGGGCTGAACTCTACAAAGTAAGGAAACAAAAACTGGTTTGTGCCCATCAACAAATTTTTATAAAGAAAACTGTTAGGTAAAGGTTATTGCCTCCAGTACTAGTCAGTAACATAAGATTAAGATCTGGTTTCTTTTGGATGATCTGGAATCTCTAAATATATCTGTTGGGTTTTTATTTTTTAGGAGAGCGTAGCTGTCAGAGAGTTGTGTTTTCCTGCTCCAAACAAATGTGGGTGTATGTGAATATGTAATGCAATTAATTACCCATGGTGGATGACATTTCTTTTCTTTACAGTGCTGAAATAGAAGTCAATTATCACTCTAAAATAGCTTGACTTCCTAGCCTTCAAACAAATAGAGAAGAATATAGAATTTGCGCGTGATGGCTATACTCTGTGAAATTCTTTACCCTGCATGCATTTGCTCTCTTTCATGTTATTGCAGCAAATAACAGAATGTTATAGGGAATGATATACTGGCTTGATACAGAGCCCCAGGAGATGGGAACAGTTTTGTTTTGCCTGAGCAGGTTCTGCAGGAGGAGCTAAGAATCATGTTGCTTAGTTTATTTGGTAACAGAAGAACAGAAAAACTGTCTGAATAAGTTACTTTGAGGCTCAAAATAAGTGTCAGAGCAAGATTAAGCCATGAAAATTTTACAACGCAGTGAGTACATACATGCAGAATATGAATTGTTTTAATGTTGGGCAATTAATGGTAAAAGTATAGAGTGGTCAACTGCAGAAGGGTTTCTCTTGCTGCTCAGGAAGGCGTTTGGCTGCGGCACATGGGGAGTTTTCAGCCTTTTGCCTTACTATAGGATTGGCATCATGAGCCACCACTTTGCCAGTCTTGGAGTGTTTGCCAAGAAAATGGTGTGTGTTTATTCTATATAGTTGGGATTACCGGCGGTTCTTTTAGGAGGCTGTTTAAATTCCAGCCTTTGCTAAAGAATGTCTATACTCATATTTTCTGGTTGGTTTGTTGTTGGATTTTTTTTTTAATTTTCATATGTTTTCAGTACACAACTTAGATGGTACTATGTAGGAGCAATTTGGGTTTCAATACATGTGGCATTTTGCCTGCCTTAGCCTTTGAGTTGTAGTCCATTCCTGTGATGGGTAATTATGCCATACGTTGCTTTCATGAACTTATCACACTCCATCTTTAAAACTGGCCAGAAGTTTTTTGCTTCCAGATATTGTGGGTTTTTTTCCCAGATTCTTACAGTTTTGTATGTTGGGGGAGTGGTAGGGGGGAACTTTTGTGGGTTTAGGTTTTTTTTCCCCCATGGACAGTGGATACATATTGGTTCTCCTTCAAGCTGCCCGTTACCTTAAATTAACTTTTCTCTTACGGCATTTATCTCTGACACATTTCTGGAGAACCTCCCTGCCCTCCCCTTTTTTGCTTTAGTTTTACCGCACTACAGAATCTGGGGTTTCTGTGCTGTTGTCCCACTGTGTGGTGCAGAACAGACACATACACAGAGATTTTGTCTGGCACAGAGGTATCCTGCTCCAGAACCCAAAGCAGCAGTTCTGTGCCTCAGCTGACAAGCCTTGCTGAGAGCATATGGTCATGTTAATGTAACTCCACTTCTTTTAGGATGCGAGATGGTGTCTCTGTGCCGGAGACACAGCAGCAGCGTGAGGATGTGTTCTCCTGAAAATAATTGGGCCACTAATACCGGGATTAGGCTTGCTTCCTTTCTTGCTACATCACCTTTTAAATGCTTGTATACATCATGGTTAGTAATCCTTCCCTGCAATTTAAGGATTAGTGGTGTGGCCAGATTGGAGTTTCATAACTGACTCTGGACCGCTGCTAACCTGGGTGGTGCACTAAGTAGTGCTTAGAGCTGGGGGCACACAGCAGTTAAAGCTCATGTATAGGCAAGCGGCTCCAAAATTTGCAGGTCAAATCCTATGTGTTCTCGCTACTCATGACAATGTATATAAGCAGAGCATCTTTAGCTACCACAAGATCACTCTGTTCTCTTCCAAAGCAGAGGCTTGTGCTGCTTGTGTGCTGCCACCCACTCAGCGAGGAATCTGTTCCTCTGGCATTTGGTTTTTTCTTCTTTCTCTTTTAAAATATAGTGTCTGCCACTTGTGAAAGTGCCCCGTCAGTGGCTGTTTCAACACAGATTAACAAATGAAACTCTCTCAACTTAGGGGGCCCACTTAGGAGAGAGGTGAAGTTTGATCCAAGGTTTTGGTTCGTCCCCAATTTCTGGATCACAGCCTTTGATTCTTCTAATGAGCAAATCCCAGACTCTCAAGCCTCCCACAGCTTGGGGTGTTCAGCCTCTGCCTGTAATAGATGTAGCTGAATAGCTAAAAATTTCCTGGAGCTCATTCATTTGGGCAGTAGATAGACTTAAGATATTCTAATGTCACGCTATTTAGAATCCCAAGATTAAATGAAAATGCATTATTCTTTTAAAAGGTTGTTCATTGTACCAGACATGGGTTCAGCTTCATTTGCTCAGAGACTTTACACAGATCAGAGGGAATGTGCAAAATCTATTTATTTGCTGAAGAGAGTGAAGGAGAATGGAATTGGATGCATGAAAACAAATAGAGCTCCTGCATAATCATCTCTCTGCTTGAAAGGTTGCTTAGGTACTTTTCTGGATTTTCATGTAGGGTTCTTCTGTTGCTATTTTCCCAACTGTGGTATTGCAAGCCCACAGACCTCAAAAGGCTTGGTTAGCCCAGAAAAGGCTGACTTCTTTTTCCTCAACAGCAGGCTAGATTGCTTTACGTAGACAAACACAGATCTGTCATATCAGAGTTACACGCAGTTATACAAAGAAATACTATTAAAATCATTTTTAAAAGGATTTTAGAAAATTACAGAGCTGCTATAGACTATTTTAAGGTATTGTTATTGAATGCTAAATAATATGTCCTTATTTCCAGTAAGCTGTGATGAGGCATGTAATCAGGACAGTTTGGGGCATTTCGCTTTTCAAATTGTTTGTGCAGAGGGAAATTGGTAATATTGTCAAACAACAATTGTCTTGTTGAAAAGTCTGAAGTGCTGACATAGAAAAGGTCTGCGGTTCACTGGCTTGTGAGCAAAGCAGCTCAGTATTGCTAAACATGCTTTATGTTCCTTTACTTGCTGTTGACCACTTTCTTTGGCCGCAGACACCATCAGAAGGCTATTGCTCAGGGACCACTGTTTGGGAATGCTGTTCTACCTTAAAAAAGAAGATATTAAGTGACTCAAAATGAAGATATAAATATCATGAGTGCAGATATTTGCTAGGTGTTGGTATAGAAGCGGTATAATGAATGAAAAATGTTATGACACCTAAAAAGTATTACTATTCTTACTGTTGGCAGAAGGTGTGCTAGTTTTCAAATTTAACAAGTCAACCAAATTTGTGGTTTGCCAAAAAGCAAAAATCCTGGTCATCATTCTAAGATGCCTAGATCTGGGTGTAAAGTTTCTTTTGATGTCTTTTGGGCAAGTGATTAACAACCTGTTCAGTATTCTGAAAAGACCTTCCCATTTTGAAATCTTATTATTCTGATCTTCATAATGCCTCTTTTCTGGTTGCTAGCCACTGGGGCAGGTAAGAATCCTCTTTGAGAGTAACAGGTCTTTTACATTTCTTTTCCTAACATCAAGCTATATGTAGGTGGTTGGAAAATACCGGGTGGAACTAATAGGAAATACGTTTTTTGTCTCCCTCCCCCTCCAAAATTAATGGCAATACTACAGTGAGGCAAGGGTTTAGCTGTATGGTTTTACAGCCTAGAGAAGTAGATGTTACTCTTTTTTGTTAGAACTGGCAAACTTCATAGCATAGATGTAATCCAAAATGCAGCACCTAGATGAAGCATATTTTCTCTTTTATGCACTGTAATGGAGCCATTAGTGGTACCTGTTCTGGTTTTATTTGTATGATGCTCTGGTAGAATTGCTGCTTGCTGACTCATATAGATTTCACCTAGGAGGAAGTCCTGAATCTTTAGTGGTAGTTAATATAGCAGAAGAAAATATGGATGCCTCTAGAATGGGTTTATTGCTGAAATGTCTAAGCTTTCTTGCACAAAATAATTATTAATCTATTTATAGCACTGAAGGCATCTAAGGTGACATTCTAGTACCCTTTTAATATTTAACGTTAAAGGGTCAAAGGTTTGTCGGTCTAATTCTGTCTTGCTAACAGATGCTTCAGACGCCAGAGGGTGCCTGGAGTATTAAGAGAGGAGAAATAGCAGGCTGAAGTCTACACCCCTCAGAAGTCCAGCAAGTTCACTGCAAGGTAGCTCAGCATCTAGTGGAGGCCACTATCTGGCTTGTAACTGTATCTAAGTTGTACTTAGGTTTGAGCAGTTATTTGTGATATTTTAGATATTACTTAGATGTTCTAGATGTTTAGATAATCTCACCTGAGAAAAATTTCCCCAAGTTTTCTGACCTCAAGGAAGGTTTGGGATAGTACCCAAGTTCCCGTAATACTTAGCTGAATATTGGGAACCAGAAGACTTTTTTCCCTGTGCTTTGCTTTTTGTGCTGCTGTGACTGCTGTCCTGCCTTCCTGCCTCCATCACGATACCCTGGTGCTCTCAGGTCCTTGATACCCTGCCGTTACCATTCAGCATCTCAAACTGGCAGCGTTACACCAGAGTGATGAACCTGCCGTCGTAGTAGAGCCGCTCAGAGGTGTGTAAGGTTAGTCTCTGTTCTCACAACTTTCCAGGTGATCTCATCACCTTTTAAACAGCCTTTTGCAGCAGCTGCCAATGTCACAGCTTGGGATTCGGGGACAATTCTTGGCCATGACCCTCGTAGGAGAAGCATGCACGTGCCTCGTAGTGTCACGGAGTTTCCTTCGCCCTCTGCTAGGCTCCGTGGAAGCCGATGGCAGCTGGATGCTCCCTACACCTGACACGGCACACAAGTCAGCTCAGCACGAAGATGTTCCTGTGTCACATTTCCTGCAGTGTTACCTCGGAGGTGATGAAATAAAAGCCCCATTTTTGTCCCAGCTGTGCAAGATCACATCAGTAACGAAGCTAGGAGGACAATGTATTTCAGTTGCAGGAAGAACTGACTTTCTCATGAGAAGTGAGCTTTAGAGGAACCTAGAAATACTATCCTAGCCATTTACCTGGTACCTTTTCCACTTCGGTAATTTCAATTACAGGACAAAGTAATTTGACAAGTATTTGACACACAATTTAGAAACGGTTTTAAATGTACCAGCCGCTAAGGGCTCTCTTCATCTGATCTAGCTCAATCCAAATCCTTTCAGGGAGAGGCGCAACCCACACTGCACCACAGTGAGAAAGACAGACTGGAAGCTGTTGTGAAAGCAGATGGTTCAGTGGGCCGCATCTGATTTGTAGGCACGCAGCTCATGTGAGCATGAAGTATTTATTGCACTCAGGAGCTATTCTTGTTTAAATACTCTTACATAGGTTTTGTCTTTAAGTGCTGCAGTTCCTATTATGTTTCCAGTAATGAAGATGAATGTGCTTGTGCTAAATCCTTACATTGTGAGTACAATTGGGGATTTCTGCCTGGAGAGCTGTTTCCAGGCACCGCTGTCATGACAGCTAAAATTAATTCAAGATGAGGTGACAGAAGTACCTGCTACTGGCCTAAATAAGGAACACTGATAATATCTCCTGCCTGCGAAGGTGAGCTTGTAACCTCTGGAGCTGAAGGCAGTGGAAACTCTTGGGAAATGTTTGGTATGAAAAATTTAATTACTGTTACTTAGAACTGAAGAGAAGTCAAACTTAAAGCATTTAGGAACATAGTTGAACAGTAAGTATTTTAGCAACAGTAAATGTTTTGGAAAATATTCGGCTCAGCAAGCAGAGAAGGGTTCATCTGATATAGGCAGATACGGAAATTTTTACCTCTAGTGTCCTCCTCCTTCCCCTTGACCTTCCCTCCCCACCAGTCTCCAAGGGTCTGGTAAAATGGAATATGGATCCAAGTTTGAGTTTTTTCAAAAAGAGCATACAAACCAAAAACCTATCCTAGCGTTGGCTCTTCTTCATTTCAAAATCCAGAGGGATCACTGCAGAACTTAGTTAATACAACCAAACTATGTCTGAACATCAGGTGCAAGTCTCAAACAGGTTTCTTTTCTTCCTGGAAGTCTGGGAGATTCTGGGTGTTTCTGTCCTGACAGGTATGTAGTTTTGCATAAACTATCATGACAATAAAGTTTCACACAACTGTGCTTGACCTGGTTGACATTTTCCACCCAAGCTGTTCAGTCCTGAGGATTATTTTGAAATTTTTGAAATGTTTCAGAGGAAATTGACTTTTCACTTTTGGGGAATTAAATTGAGGGAGAGGGGAGGGGAGAGGGAAGGGAGTTTCTCCATTTTTAAAATGCTTAAAATGCTTCATGATTTAAGCTGACAAACTGGAAAGCCTGCATGCTTTCAAATGAGATAGGAGGCATGATGTGGTGCCATGGCTTTTTCTACTGCCCTCACAGAAAACCTAGCAGGAGGCTTGTTCCCTTTCCAAATCTGGAGATCACAGTTTGTGCACATTCAGTGCTTGTGATATTTGCCAGAGAGGACATCCACAGTTGCTTTCTGAAACCTCTCATGATGTGTCAGTGGAGCTGTGCATGGGCTACACCAGAGCAGAGAGGCCTCAGCAGAGCTTTCTCCCAGTATTGCTTTATGCTCTGGCCTTCAAGTGTGCTTCCTACACCTTCCAGACCCTTTTTCCCCTTCTCTTTTTCAGACTGTAGTCAATATACAAAATATTTTTAATGGCATGTTATTACCAAGGCCATAGTTAAAAACTTGTTCTCATGTTAACTGTTCGAGAATATTTTTTTTTTGTGAGGACAGCACTGCAGGCAAGCAAACATGCAGAATGAATGAATCTGGAAAAATGAATAATTATCTCCAGAGTGGATTCTGTGCAGTGATACGTGAGTGCCACGTGGAATAATGAGGAAAAAATGAACACTTTTAAAGCAAGCACTCTTGATGTTAGAGCCCTACCTTAGTCAGGTCGCTAGAGTATTTACAGTGTGATGTAGCTCTGGACGGTGCTGTTATTCCGTAGAGGTTTTGACTGCCTAGATGTAAGGCTCCTTTTTGTCCTTTTCAAACACCAAGCCCACCTCCTCACCTGCACATCCTTGTTGTGTTAGCTAAACTGTGTCCCTGGAATGGCTCATTTCTTTGCCTCACTCATCTGCTAGGCAATAACGACACAAGTCTCCAATTAAGTAAGGGTTTTTCAAGTCTGCCAGGGGAGAAGCATGCAGCTCGTGAGGGAGAAGAGAATGGACCCGCTGAAGGAAAGAAAAGAAGATTGATCAATTAACATTTGTCAAAATAGGTAATAATTGACCTGCATTGTAACAACCTAGGTTTAGGAGGAGTTGCAACTATTTGCTCTTGTGTTGCTAGCCTTGTTTGGAGTTATTTCATTGCACTCTGAAAGACATCTATAATTTGTATTTTAACAAGATAAAACAATAAAAAATGTCTAAGAAGACTAGCCTTAGCAAAGAGAAGTTGTTTCCTTGTAGCTTGCTGACATTTGAGACTTGTTCAGAGTTTCATGGATTTACAATTCTAAATCCTACTTGCCAGTAGGATCCAAATAGCTGCTTCCAAATTAAAATTCTGTGCTAAGCTACAGTAATTTGGCAAGAAGGGATCTATCACAGCCTGTTATTGTTGAACAGAGGTGATAACACCTCCTTTGCAGTTTCACACGTTCCCTTTGTTTTTGTGGTGAACTTTCCAAAATTAGGTGGCTAATTCTGACAAGGAGACGAAGCTTTTCTGGCACAAGGAACTCAAGCTAAAATAATCTGGCTGCAGCTAAATTCTTTGGAAAGAGGCAGGTTACATTTGGAGAATACTTGACTGCTTCCTTAATGCATTTGATTGGTGTAATCCCTTAGGACAAGTCTCCAGGGGCAAGGAAGATTTCTAATGCACTTCTTCAAAGTTCTGTCTCCATTAATAACTTCATGCCAAGAGAAGATATTTCATACAACCAAGAGGGTGCAATTTATAAATTAAAGACGCCTAAGGGAATAAATTCTCATTCAGGTAGAAGGTACAGCTGTGTACCTTGCGTATGTGAACATTATGAATGCTTTCTCTTTTATATCAACTTCAGAGAGCCCATAAGGGATTTTTGTAGGTTTTTTAACCAACAAAAGGCTAAAACTGAGCACTCATCCTATTAAGGCGTAAGCTTACGTTTTCACATATTAGCTCCAAATCAGATTACTGCAATTGACTTGCTCAACCCAGTCGCTACTGGAACTCAGCAAGTATGTTAACACCAGTGCATGTGTCCTTGCATTTCTTCCTCTTGTCTTTTGAGTCAGCTTGAGTTATTAGTGATAAATCTTAAAGCCTTGTAACTTGTTATAGAACCTGCGCATATAAGAGGGGATGTCTTTGTTGCACCATAATTAGTAAACAAGACCGAAGGTCTAGCGGTTGGATCCCAGCTCTCAGTGCTCCAGGGTAGAGGTAGGGATTTATCAGCTGAGGATGTGTCTGTCCCTAGAACTCATGCCTATTCACTGTTTTTGTTCAAATCAGGAGTCTTAACATGCTCCAGGTTCAACATATGTTTGTTGGGTTTCACCTTTGTATTCTATTAATAAATTCCTGTTTCCACAGGTATATATAAACCATAGCAGGTGCATTCTGTGTGAGGAAATAAGCACATTAATCAAGGACTAAAGATTAATTGAGAGCAGTGTGGTCATTCAGTGATGGTTGGCTTTGACTAAAATGAAACGCTTGACCTCTGTAGGGAAGAAACTTCACTCATAGAATCAGCAGAGTCTTGCGGATACAAGTGGAAACCTGGCTAGAAAGTTTTGCCTTTGTAATATAATTGAGAAATCTCTTTTTTCCTGTGAAACTGTAATGTAATATAATTAAAAATGTAATTCAGTGAAGTATCTGTCTTTTCTAGGAGAAACCCTATTAATTTAATAGCATAAAACAGAGCTCTATAGGAGTGTATTAAGCTTCTGTCCAAGTTACTCTAAGACCTGTTAAATTTAAAAGAGTCTGGCACCCTCTCCAATTGCTTATTTTCTAGAAGAGTAGCTATTGAGGTTCAAGAGAAAAGCCCAAGAACTCTACGGGCAATGCACTGGCACTTACCTGGAAGAGTTGCATCCCAATATTTTTTATATAAAAATATATGCAGTCAGTGTGACGTGATTTGTTGGTTTTGTTCAGATCTTGGAAGTCAAGTGCTGGCATATCATTGCTTTACAGTGTGGAGTCAGCACTCCTCGCAAGAGTGTCCAGAAGGAAGGAAGGTCACAGAAGAACTGTGAAACAAATTGCTATAATAAGCGGAGAAGTCCCAGATGTTTCAAGTGCAGGGTGGATCCTGCTGTCCCTACATGTGTCATGTCCATTTTGTGAAACAAAGACTTTCAGCCTTCTAGATCTGTCATTTTTATGCCTACTAATCACAAATATTGACATCATTGACTGAACAGTAAGTTGTTAATAATATGGCAAAAAAAATTGTGCCAGGGAAGAATGGTAAAAAATTAAGATTAGTACTGTCATGTTGGGTAGAGGGAAGTGTGATGATTTTGGTTAAACCATGGAAGCAAAGTGTGTCTTTCCTGCCCATGACTAACACCGAGCAAGTGCACTGGTTCCATTTAAACCAAACCATTGAAATGCTATTGCAATTTTACACACTGTGACACAATGTAATGTGATGTAATTTGACTCCAAAGAAAAGGAATGCAGTAAATTAGGCTGGATGGATGCAATTCTATAATCTTAAGTTTTAGTATGACACAGACTGTAGCATTTGTCAGTAGGAATATATAGAGCTTTGTATGTAAGCTAAGAAATTGACTTCTTTTTCCTGCTGTGTCAAAGAGTGTTATCTGGTTTGGTGTACAGTAAGCTGTGGACAAATTCTTAGGCTTTTACTTCTGAGTGGAAGACAGCCAAACTGACAGTTAAGGAAGACCATATTTTTTTTCATTTGTCAGCATATCTTTGCTTTAAATTATCTGTGTTGCTATTGAAACTTAAGAGTTCTCAGATTTTTTTTGTTGTTTCAAACAAACAATCTTTTCATCATCTCAAGCTGTCTTTTGATAACATTTTGTGTATTTTCCAACATTCATTATTTCAGTGTAAGGAATAATTTTTTTTAATATCAAGGGCAGAGGGACTTACTGAAGATTTGAAGTTGCATTTTTCTTAGGCATGCATGCTAGACTGGTTATTTAGGCTCATTGAACCTCAAACAAAGATGGAACAAGCTGGAACCATTCACTCCATGCTTTCAGGTAAAATTTTTGGGAATTCTATTCTAAGATCCTGGCAGCAATATTCTGGGACTAACCTTTCTAGTAGTATTTTGGTACTTCTTGGAAACTGAAATAGAGAATACAAAAATCTTGTAAAAGCTTCTTAGACATTTTATTTTAAAACAGATGTTGAAAAGAACATCCCCAATTTTAGCCAAATGATTCATCTGCTTGCAGTGGGGTATCAGTGCTGGTACTCTATTTGCTCCCCTGCTTTTGTTTCCATAGCAGACCCCCCGTGTTTCCTGTTGTTCGTATATACAGACAGCTTCTGTAGCTGGTGTTCTGGTCTCTTTAGTTTTGCCTCCCTGCTCATTTCTTTGAACAACTCCTCTCACTTTTTACTTTCTATAGAGTTCTCTCAAATCTAACTACTTAAGTCAGCTGGATTTCTTAATTCCTAGTAGCAGAGTGAGAATTCGGTCATTTCCACCAAGGAATTATTTATTTACCATTGGGCAATATACTGAAATACTGAAGTGAAATAATGCAGGAAGTTATTGCAACGGTTTTTATTTTTTGATGTGACAACATACCAGTATCAGAGATACAAAACTGTTAAACTGTTTCTAAACACCTGGAAAAAGGCTTTGTAATTGGGTCCTTTTTGGTGCCCAGTATCACTTTCATTTTGCTCTGGAGAAAAAATAGCACTGAATAATCCCTGCATTGCTCTCAGAAAAGGGGGAAAATGAAGATGCAAATGAATACTAGATGAGTGCCCTGAAAGTTTTATGAGAGAGAGTTGGGATCTCTGGGTTTAAAAGGACACAACTAAAAACAAATCTACACTTGGAATACTTCCTTGGCAGTGAAGAACCTTTTACCTTTCAATAACAAACTGTGTGGGTTGACCTCAGCCAGGTGCCCACCCAGCTGCTCTCTCACTCCCCCTCCTCAACAGGACAGGGGGAGAAAATAAGGTGAAAAAAAAAGCTTGTGGGTCAAGATAAAGACAGGGAGATCCCTTACCAATCACTGCTACAGGCAACGCAGCCTTGACTTGGGGAAGATTAATTTAATTTATTGCCAGTTAAAAACAGAGTTGGATGGTGAGGAAGGAACACAAAAACTAAACCACCTTCCTCCCACCCCCTTCTTCCCAGGCTTATCCAATACACAGACATCCAATAAACATTTCAAAACTCTCAAGATTTTGGTGGTTTGGCACAAATTCATGTTGCTGCTTAATTACCCAAAAAGCATCCTGATACAACAACTAAATGAGAGCCCAATTCTTTAAAAAGCATCCTGCTTTGTGTTGTACACACATCACACTCTGCAAGACGTGACCTGGCTCTGTAATTGTGGAGCCTGTGACTGAGCTGATGCTGGGTTTTAATGAGCTCTCTGAGCTCTACCAGGAGAACCTGCTCCTCCAGAGAAGCTGCAGTCCCAGTTTGTTGTGTTGCTGGAAATGCCATGTAGGGCATAATTGTCCACAGAAAAATCTCAACAGTCTTTGTTCCCATCTCCTTTCATCTCCCTTTGGGGCATGCTACTTGAATGGGTTTTCTTTCAAATTTCTGCCCGTTTTCTTGCTCTAGGCACTTTCTCACTGAGAGAAAGTAAGTGGATTTAAGTGTCTCTGCTACTGACAGTCAACAAACCTTCTACTATCTCATTGGCAAAGATGCCCTTTTAAGATTGTTGCAGAAAAGTATGAGAAATATAGTGCTAATCAGTAGGATTGTCACAATTTATTGCTGGGATAGCAGCAGTTCCAAAAACATGTTGGATGCTTCTCAAACTTACAAAAAGACTTAATGCTTATCCAGAAGAACATGCAAACCATATAATGAGAGCAATCATAGCCTAGGAGATTAAAAAATAACATAGGAAGACTTCCTAATGCGTACTTCTTTTCACATGGAGAGAGAAAGCGTGAAGGTTTCTGGGTGCGTAAAAATATCTGCCAGGGTGAAAGCTTTGTTCAGTGTATCAAACTGCATGTATCAACATGTATCAACGCTACAGGGGAAGAGTGTCTGGAAAGCTGCCTGGCAGAAAGGGACCCGGGGGTGTTGGTCAATGGCCGGCTGAACATGAGCCCAGCAGTGTGCCCAGGTGGCCAAGAAGGCCAACAGCATCCTGGCTTGTATCAGGAATGCTGTGGCCAGCAGGAGCAGGGAGGTGATTGTCCCCCTGTACTCGGTGCTGGTGAGGCCGCACCTGGAATACTGTGTCCAGTTTTGGGCCCCTCACTACAAGAAAGACATTGAGGTGCTGGAGCGTGTTCAGAGAAGGGCAACGAAGCTGGTGAAGGGTCTGGAGCACAGGCCTTATGAGGAGCGGCTGAGGGAACTGGGGTTGTTTAGTCTGGAGAAGAGGAGGCTGAGGGGAGACCTTATCGCTCTCTACAGCTACCTGAAAGGAGGTTGTAGTGAGGTGGGTGTTGGTCTCTTCTCCCAAGTAGCTAGCGATAGGACGAGAGGAAATGGGCTCAAGCTGCGCCAGGGGAGGTTTAGATTGGATATTAGGAAAAATTTCTTCATGGAAAGAGTAGTCAAGCATTGGAACAGGCTGCCCAGAGAGGTGGTGGAGTCCCCATCCCTGGAGGTGTTCAAAGAATGGGTAGACATGGCACCTGGGGACATGGTTTAGTGGGTGTGGTGGTGGTGGGTTGATGGTAGGACTGGTGATCTTAGAGATCCTTTCCAACCTTAATGATTCCTAGTTTTTACTTTCATTAAAAAATAATCCAGCCACCAAGCCAGGAAACATGAAATTATTACTCTGCCCTTAATTGGTTTAGTGGTGGACTTGGTAAAGTTAGGTTAATGGTTGGACTGGATGATCTTAAAGGTCTTTTCCAATCTAAACGATTCTATGATTCTATGATAAAATGCAAAAAGGAAAGACCAAGATATACTGCTGTTGCTATGCTGTACTTTCACAGCTTCATTTCTTTCGACTCTACATATATTTTCTGTCTGTCACACTGGAGGTGGTGATGGGTTGCACAACCAGCCATACCTGAAAAGGGGTACCTAAACTGATTTACAATGTCACTGACTTGACAGAATGTCTAGTGTTAGCGACAAACTTCATCCAGAGGATTTTTTCTGATAAATTATGATTAGAAAAACCATCTGATAAGAATCTATTAAATGCTATGATATAGATACTATTAATAAATTTAAATTAAAATAAAATAACTAATTCCACAATTAGTTACTTGTTAAAAGGACTTTTACATCTAATATGTATTTCTTTTTACAAGAACAGCTTCTGCAAAAGATGCATTTTCCAATTTGAAAAATAAACACAATGAAGATATTCATCTATTGCTTCACTTTGCTGGGAGATAGAGCTATTTAAGCATGACCTGAATAGTAAGCAGTGCACATTCATCTTTTCTAGGAACTGGACTTGTATCTCGCTACAATTATCAAAAGATGACTTTTTGAATAACTATAAAATTCAGCATGCGTTTCCTGACATGAAAAAAGACCTAGGAGGAAGCCCTTATGGTTTGGAAAAGAAAAAGAAAAAAAAAGAGAAAGAAAAAGCTTTTAAAATTATTTTGTAGTCCATTGTTTAATTCAACAAAACCACAAATGCCAAACTGGCATTTTCCAAGTATGTTCCAAGATATGCCCCCTACTTAGATGAAGGGGGAAAAAGAATTTCTAACAGAGCAGTTATTTAAGTCCTCATCTGATATTTAAATGTATATTAATTAGTTTAAGCTAGTAGAGGGTCTTCTGCCGTATTAACTGTTCTACTTAATTCTGCTGGCTAATGCTGAAGACTTTGTGTTTATTTTCAGGTTAGATCAAGTGGTGAAAGGCAAGTAAACATTCTTTAAATTTTTAAGCTTTTTCTAATGTGTTGTAAAACCCTGAAGATTTATTGTGTGTGTACCTGAGTGGGTGTATATATGTATTTTTATGCACATATATATTTTACTTTGGGTATTACTTATCATCGCTGGTAAAAGGCTTGTGAACTTCGCTGCTGATAAGGGGCAGTTCTACCTGTCAAATGCACAGATATTGATGTGCTTGCTGGAAAATTTATATATGGAAGTGTCACGGAATTGAAAGAAAAATTGTTCCATGGTACTTGGTGTGGGTCGTTTCAAGAGGAGGACAAGCTAGAGAGTCATGGTATGCACAAATTAGAACTTTAATACAATTAATGCTCTCAAGTTCTTTTTAAGTGACTTTTCTTACTTCCTTTGAGATTTTTGCTTTTACTATGATTTTACAGAACTAGATTCATAAACACCAATGGATTTTCTGTTTTTCACTACATGTAACTCTTTATTAAATAAACACAACAAACATTGGAAGTCCTGAGCATGAAACAATATATCCTTGTATTTGATAGAAGACTGTCAGATCTTTGTACAGCAAACAGTTTCCTTCCCTCCCACTTCTCATCTCTTGAGGTCTGCACATCTCATATTGCACACCTCATATTTTATACCCTTAGGATAACTAGAAGCAATTAGGGAAACTGTTGTCCCTCACCACTCCATTTTCTTCTTTCTCTCTTTTTGTATGTGAGAGAGAATATTTAGAAGGTTAAAAACTCTTCAGGGGTGGAACTATTGATTATCACTAAAGTAATATTAATCTTGTCTGGACAACATAGCTTTTTGCATATAAATTTCTTGCAGGGAAAGAGTGCCAAGTCTCTGTGCAATCCCACTTCTTAATTTCCAGACAACAGAAGTACAAGGAGAGGGGAAAAGCACAAACCCTTCTGTGCCATTTGCCACCACCTAAGCAACAATATATCACTATGAGAGAGGTAGATGTGAATCGCCACGTGACAGCAAGCAAAAACACCTATCAGGATGAAGATAATGGGCTGCCAGTAACCATTGACCACAGTTTCAGGGTCAAATTGTCATAGTAGAACAGGCTGAAAAACTATCTGAAAAAAAATTTGAAAAATACAATGTTTGAGTTGCTTGTATAGCTAGTTGGAAAACAAATTCTTACACATACAGCAAAGGCAGTTTAGACCACTTGTCAGCTAAAATCATTGCATGAAGCTGGCATGATGCTCAGCTGAGTTTCCTCCCCGTGTACTGCTGTTAGCAGGATGAAGACTGCCAGTGAAGTGCTCCCTCTGTCACGTCTCTCTACAGAAAAGAAAAAAAATAGCATGTCAGTCACAGAGCTGCCAGCCCCAAAGAATTGTCCAGCAAAGCACTGGCTGATTTGAATCACTTTACCAGAGACAACATCTCTTCTGCTCTGCCAGAGGAGCCAGACGGACAAATAAATTTATCTTTTTTTTTTTCCTTTTTTCACAGAAATTGTTTCCTCTCTGTTTTCCCTCAGCGGTGATGCTTGTACATTGAACAACCTAACTGGAAGGTCTTACAAAGTCACCATCCTGTCCTCATTTAAGTTCCCTTTAAAGAACTGCTGTTCTCATGATGCCATTAAGAAACCTGCAATTATCAGGATGGTTTGGTGTAACTGAATTTTTTGTACTAGGGACTGCAAAAGTCTCTGTCAAGCACCACCACCTTGAACTCACAGGACCGGGATCTGGGTACTTTGGAGCTATGATCGCTCCTTATTTTGTGTAGCAGCAGCTTTACCCTGGTGCAAGAGGCATTTTCCTTGTCTTTGTGCCAGCAGCTACCCTCTCTCCTGACTTTTCCTGGCAGCCTTCGCCTCCCGTGTCTTCCGTGCTACCACCGTGTGAATGGGCTGGGGAGCGAGTTGGGCTGGAGCAGCTGCAGTCATAGGTGTTGAAAGGTGAGGGAGCAGGGCTTAAAAGCAAGGTTAGAGCCCCGAAAAGCTGGACTGCTCCTGCTGCGTTGCAGCGGGGTCGTTCCTGTCACTCTGTGAGGCTGGAGGAGCTGGCTGGTTAATTAAACAGAGTTTCTGTTCGTACATTTGGTCCCCATCTTCCCCAGGATGTTGCTGCAAGCCACAGGTGGGACCGTGGTGGTCCGTGGTAACAGCTTTGCATCATTTACCAGCTTAGACACAATGACTATTTTTGTGTTCTTAAAGGGAACAAAATGTGGTTTACTTCTGTCAGATGGTTCACTTCAGGTAAGGCTTGGATGAAACAAAGAGATGAGACCCTCTTAATTATTGAGCTGTGCACTCGTTTGTCCTCAGAAGCTTCAGCTTTTTGCCACCGATGATCTGTGGTGGTTGAGATAAAAACACAACGCCTGTCAAAAGGAATCCGCTATGGCATCAGGATTGATGCTGTTATGTTTGCTGCCTGCTGGTGTGTGGCACTGCTGACTAGAAGACTTTCTACCTATACAGCATGTTGTTTTTACGCTTCTCTAGTTACCCAAGGATGAGGTCACTCAGTTCATTAATGATTTATGTTTATCTAGTGCCTTTCTTCAGACAGGTTCCAAGGCAGCTGGCAAATTTATTTCTGCACCAGCAAGTACCTGAAACAGATCGTTAGTGGTTTCTGTGTAGACTGGGGATATAGTTACACAAAACTCCCTTTCCCCTCTGTTCTTGGATATACGTTAGGATTAGGCATCATTACTCCATGCGGCTTGTGCTGTCTGTGCACTTTGTGATATGACATTCCTCAAGAAGGAGTTTCTCAGGCTTTTTTCTTGCTTTTTTTCTTTTTCTTTCAAGTTCTTTTGACAGTTTTTTTTACTTTTACTCTTGTAGAGCTGGATCCTACTCAACAAGCAACTTCACAGCCTCATTTAAGTCAGCCTGTAGCACAGAATTCAATTTAGATCAAATAAAGGGAATGGAATCTGGTCACATAATACTGCAAATAACAATTTTTCTAGCTGTGTTTGGAAATAGTGTGGGTATATACTCAGGAATGACACTTGTAGCCATAGAACAGTGTTTTTAATTGCACTTTAAATGGACAGAAAATAACTGGAGGAATTTTACCATCATAAAAGAATCTTGCAGCAGTTGATGACCTGCCTTATCATTTAAGACACTGCAAGGAAAGCAATAAGATTTTTTTTCTGGACATTAGAGATTATAATTGGCACAATAAACAGAGAACCAAAACCGCAGATCTTGGCAGCGAAATGAAGAAATGGTAATATTTCACATTTTTCTCTTTCAGAGTGTATTAGAAGCATTTATAATTGAAGATGTTTGTGGTCCTTGAGAAAGAACATGATCTATTGTTTTAAAAGAAAAAAAAAAACCCTACTGCTTCTGAAGGCAGTGTTACATATAAACTGTGTGGAAGAGAAGCCTAAGCCCAGGGAGAGGTTGGGTTCTCATTTATTCCTTGCCACTTTATACTTAAATTCTGCTAGTGTAAGTATAACTAAACACTGCAATAAAGTGTACTTTGATTCACACTTGAGCAAGCTCCCCGTGGCTAGGGCAGGTTGAGGTTAGCCAAGTATGAGTATCAGAGCACTCTGCTGGATTGGATAGTCCATTAGAGAAGTTCTAACACCCTACAACACAGGGAAAACTATGGTTCTATTTTGATTTAGTTCTGCGTCAGTGACGGTAAACTACAGCATGCTCTGGCTGTGCTACAGCACCGTGGTGTGTTCTTGCATTGCAAAAATACACCCATTTTCCTCCTGCAATGCCATCAAGCTCCCCTAAACCCAAGTGAGTTTGCCCTTTTCCATACCTCATCAGTAGTAATATTGTGCAGGTCAAACAGTCTCATTTATCCATCTGTATGTCCCCCAGTGTCTTTTGATGCAGCTTTGCAACTTGCCTGGGCAAATATAATTAACCTTCACTGCCTGTCAGTGTGCTGGAGTGAAGTGAGTGAGTGCAGAGGTGAGCAGGGCACATGGCTGCAGTGTGTGTGTGTGCAGGGGGATGGTTGCCCTGCAAAATCTAAATTTTTCACGTTAAGACCTGGCAGGGTTTTCTGAGAAGACTATTCCTGCCATCAGAGATCAAAGCTTCCTTCTTACTCAGTCTTTTGCATGCATTTGAATTTTATCTATACAACCTTGACTGGAGAGATGACTTTTTAATGGTGTCAGCCTGACCCAGTGTCATTACAATGACATTACAATGTCAACAGCAACTGTTCTGCAGGTCTGTCAAGGTTAATCCAATTTTGTCCTATTTACTCATGTCATTGTTGGGCTTGTGATAAATAGGGTTGTACTTTAAAAAAAAAAATGAAAGTTTTCCTGGTTTTGTTTCCTACACACGGATATTACCTTCCTGGCTTCTTCTCTTCCACATTTTCACAAAATCACAGCATGGCTGAGGTTGGAAGGCACCTCTGGAAGTCGTCTGGTCCAACCCCCTGCTCAAGCAGGGCCACCTAGAGCTGATTGCCCAGGACTCTGTCCAGTTGGGTTTTGAGTATCTCCAAAGATGGAAACTCCACAACGTCCCTGGGCAACCTGTGCCGGTGCTCAATCACCCTCACAGTAAACATGTATTTCCTGATGTTTGGAGGGAACCTCCCGTGTTTCAGTCTGTGCCCATTGCCTCTCGTCCTGTCACTGGGTACCACTAAGAACAGCGTGGCTCTGTCTGCTTTACATACTTTCTATCTCTCTAGCTTGTTACATGCCCTTGCAGGTATTGTTCAGAAGTACAGGCTTGTGGAATACTACTGACGGTCAGCTCAGATCTTTTTCAGGTTTTTTGGTCGTCTTTTTTCCTCTTAATTTCCTTACTTGAGTTTGCACCTTGGAAGAGGATGCCTTGCAAGGCTGTAAGGAGATCATAGAATCACTGAATGATAGAGTAGTTTGGGTTGGAAGGGACTTCTAAAGGTCACCTAGTCCAACCCCACTGCAGTGAGCAGCGACATCTTCAACTCGATCAGGTTGCTCAGAGCCCCATCCAACTTGACCTTGAATGTTTCCAGGGATGGGGCATCTATCACCTCTCTGGGCAACCTGTTCCAGTGTTTCCAGTCTTTCTCAGACTCCCTGATGCTCCTTAACCTTCCTACTTCCTCTGGTAGCTCTGCCGCCAGGCTGAGCTGATCGTCCACCTGGCCACCCCTCACACAGCTGTTCTCCACCTGGCCACCCCTCACACAGCTGATCGTCCACCTGGCCACCCCTCACACAGCTGTTCTCCACCTGGCCACCCCTCACACAGCTGTTCTCCACCTGGCCACCCCTCACACAGCTGTTCTCGCTGCTGCCATCCGTTCCCAGTGAAAGGCTCTGGCACGCCCCGCAGCCTGAGGCCTGGCTGGCCGCATGTTTCCGTGGGAGCTCGCTCTGGGTTGCCACATCCATTCTGGCGAGTGCCGAGGACATGGCTTTCTGCCGGGTGGATACCATCGCTAAGCTCCTTCTGAGAGGGCGATGACCACCAGCTGAACTCACCTCTTGAGCTGGTAGGGTTACTACACGCTTCCTGCGCACCCTGCCACGCCGTGCCCTGGCGTTTGCCCGCCCTGTCGGCAGCGCTCCTGGTCGCTCGTGCTCCCGAGGGTGATTTTTATAGGCATGGGGGTGGTCGTGCTTGCTTTGGCAACACCCTGGCCTCATCAGTGTCTCCTGCAAGAGCTGCCAGCTCCTGGGGCAAGCCTCCACTCCTACCTCTACCACTACTGAAAACTGGGAGCTGAACATTTTTACTGCTTGTTTTTTCCTCAGACACCTAGTGGTTTGTCCTGGTTTTGGCTGGGATAGAGTTAATTTTCTTCCTAGTAGCAGGCACAGTGCTGTGTTTTGGATTTAGCAGAAGAATGTTGATAACACGCTGATGTTTTTAGTTGTTGCTGAGTACTGCTTATGCTAGTCAAGGACTTTTCAGCTTCCCATGCTCTGCCAGGTGCACAAGAAACTGGGAGGGGGCGCAGCCAGAATAGTTGATCCAAACTGACCAAAGGGCTATTCCATACCATATGGCGTCATGGGCAGGATAGAAGCTGGGGGGGGTTGGCCGGGGAGCAGCGATCGCTGCTCAGGAACTGTCTGGGTATTGGTCGGCGGGTGGTGAGCAATTGCATTGAGCATCACTTGCTTTGTATATTATTATTATTATTATCATTATTGTATTGTTATTATTATCATTGCTATTTTACTTTATTTCAATTATTAAACTGTTCTTATCTCAACCCAGGAGTGTTTCTCACTCTTACTGCTCCGATTCTCTCCCCATCCCATTGGGGTAGGGGGAGTGAGTGAGCGGCTGCATGGTGCTTCGTTGCTGGCTGGGGCTTAACCGCGACATGGTTGTATGAGTTAAATGATATTTTTTGATATCCTACAGTTCCAGGACACGATACTTGTCAATGATAATAGATTAAGTTACCAAAGCTTTCCTTATCCCAGGATTCATGCACTCCTTTTTGAGATATTGTTTACTAACCATGATTTTTACAGTTTCTGTTATTTGTGGTGCTTTTAATTGCTAGTTCTGAATGTTTAGCTTCTTATTTTATCTCTCAAGAAAGCACATTAGGAACTTAATATTGGCTGAGGAGTGAGCACACACTTTGCCCACCATGTTTGTGTATTATTTTCTGCGTATGCAGCAAGAACATGATTTGCTCCCCATATTTGGATGGATAGGAGAGCGGCACTTATTAGTATGGTGGTAGCCCCTTTTGAAATAAAATCGTCTCTGATACTTTTCTTACGCATTTTGTTAAACACTGTGTAACTTGCAGAAACCTAAGAAAGGGCGGGTCAGATCCTATCTGCTAGCGTATTATTTTTCTGTTAATGAGTCCTGGTATTGCAGTGAGGGGATTCATTCCCCTTGAACAGTCCAAACCTCTGACTTTGGGAAGGAAGCAGCATTAGATAACCATAACCTGTCATTCCATGGCTCTGTGTATGTGTGTGTGTGTATGCACACACGTGTGCATATACATGCATGTTTGGGGACTGTGCTCCCTGCAGGACCTAGCCCTGAAGGGACTAGGGACTCAAACTCACGTTTGGCACCATGATAAAATGCTAGTATGATCTAATATGATCTCTAGAGATCATTTATTTTCTTAGCTTTGAGCAGTTGTGGACACTACGTGATGCATTGTCAGAGAGGATAATGCAAAGTAATGAAATCGTATAATGTGCAATGCAGAACAATCTCAGTCTCTGCTACAGAGAAATGAATGTATTAGTGGCCACCTGAGGGTGCCTGAGGGTTCTTTTGGTTTTGTTTTTAATTTAAAAACTAAACCTTGGTATCAAAATGTACTATGAGTCGTTAGTAAAACAGCTTGTATCTTAGTAGTAACTTGTTTCCCAAGCCTGACAATGCCAAAAGTGCTCTTCTGAATTGTGCTACTTTTCATGGCTAATAACTCATTGCAAGCTTTTGTCAGTAGCCTGGGAAAAAAAGGTCTTTTTATTGATATTCTGTATATTTTTATATACGTACCAAATACTTTAACTTATAGGTGTTACTAAAATTAATTTGAGAATCACATTTTTTAAATGTGCTAACACTGTTTCTAATACAGAATGATCTACCATGTTCTAAAGAAACCATACAGTTCATAGAAGGATCAGGTTCTTGCTCATGATACAGAACACTGAGTCACAGCTTTCAGTATTTCCACTGAAAGATCTCTCTACACTCTTGCTTTTTTCGGTTGTTGTTGATAATGGCTTTCTCCGTCTAATGAGAAACTTTTTTTTTCTTTAAATCAGAAGCTTTTTGCATATGAAAAGAAGTATTCTGTGAGTAAAGTTGTTTATATCTACCTGTGGGATACTGAGCATAATATTTTCCTTTTGGAATGTTACTTAGCTACCCTGGGAAGTTGAAACATGCTCTTAGAAAAACAGGTATTTAATAGACAGGGGGAAAAGATATAGCAGGGTCCTTTAGTGGACAAATATTTGATGGTTTGTCGTGCTTAATTGCCTACTAGTCTTGTGTTGTCTGGAGAAATAACAACTGTGTGGACTATGTACAAAAACAACTGTTGTCTGAGAAGCTGAAAATAGACCAGTTGATCAATTTACCACTTGTAACTCTAGCATTAGGGTAGGTATTTTCAGAGACCTGCTTTTATAATGGCCTTTTTCTGTTCTAAAGTTCTGTACTATTATTATGTCTTGAGGTAAAATGTAGCTTGTGAAAAGGTAAAATGCAGAATATGGAGCTCTCTGTCCTCCAACAAAATCTTGAGAAGCTGAAGCAACTTTTTCTTTCCTCATTTCCATTCTGGTCAGATTTTCATGGGCTCTGGGTCTGGCATCATTGCTTCTGTCTGCTACTTATTGCTGTGGGATACAGTAATTTTTCCTAAGTGTATGCAGAGTATGCATCTGCTTAGCTTTCTATGCTGGAAATACCTATTTCTAATACTGCATTGAATTTTATGGCTCCGTTGGGAAGGGATGATATAGCAGAGTTTCCTGAGATAATCTTTCAAGGTCCAAATCTTCTGTGCTGGCCTGTCTGCAGTAATTTCCTTTTCATTGAAACGTTTCCCTATCCACCTGTCTCCACTTCTTCCCCTGAGAAGAAAAAGAGTGTTATTAAATAGAAGGAAGACCTTTTCTGTTTGCTTATTACAGCCAGGGCATCTCCTTGTATGCTTCTTGAGCTTAGTAGTCAATACTGACTGTGCTTTCAAGTTTCTTTTTCTTGCACCTTGAACAACGAAAGTCTGTATTATGCCCAGGAGTTCAAAGTCCTTTAGATTCTGATTTTCAAGAACAATAAACTAATTCAGAGGCCGGACCATTGCTCACATGCTTCAAAACCTTAACCAGCCGAATGAAAATTGACGCTCCATAATGGCAGCCAGCGGTAGATTTACTGCTCCCCTTGGGGTGCAAGGTGATAGACCTAAAGTCTCTCGGTTACAGTAGGGTCTTTATTGCAGGTGTACTGAACTCCTGGTGTCTGCTGTGCCACAGCCATTAGCATAAGTCAGTCAGGTGCAGGAAGGGCAGGGAAACGTGCAAAATTAGCAGACATGTCCCACGGAGAGTTGTTTTCTGCTCTGCCAGTTCACACCACGACATCTGCAGAGTAGGGACTGTCAGGCTGTGCTTGAAATGGCTTTTGGTTGCATGCAGGATTTACAAATACGAACCAACAGAGAACTTTGCACTGATAATTGATTACTGGGGGTGCTTTTTGGTGAAAAAGTGAATACGTTCCTGCCTGTTTTGCTAGAAAAACATTGACCTGATATCCTGTTGCAGGCCAACAAACTTTCAATGCTCAAACCACTGCATATGCTATTTTCAGTACTGCATCTTGTGCCCATAAGCAAGAGGGCAGTGCTGCGTCTATGTGTGGAAATTAGATTTGAGGTTGATTTGCGTATATGAGATTTTTAACATCTGGCGTTCCCAGTTACACTGAAGTACCAGTAGTTTGAGACCTTCACAGTTGGTCATAGGCATTAGGATTACCTTTCAATTTTTTTTTAAATTTGGCCTGACAAGCTCTGGATGTTTTCAATTTGCTTTTTCATATTTCATTCACACCCTGAAGACATCCTGAATGTTATGAGTGGTTCAGAGTCAACTGAGTGCTAATTTGTCATTTCTCAGCTTAAACAGACTTTGCCTTCTTCCAGATGCGCTTGCTAGGATCAGTGCTGTTCTAGATTATCTCTCCTGGCAGCCTGAGAGCGCCTACCATCACTTAGCCCATGAACTTCAGCAGTAGCTGAATATCAGGGCTAATAACCCCACAGTTTAATGCCTGCAAGCTGTTCTGTTTGATCGCCAGTGGTCGAACAATGCACTTATCCTTGTCTTGTCAAACGGAGCCTGGTTTTGCTGATACCCTAATTACATTTTTCCAACAAAATACTCTTATTTGTAGCTGCCTGAGGGTGTAAGGATGAATGAATATAGCAAATACTATTTGATAACTGTTAGAGTGTGGGAATAGGATAGTTGCCACAAAATCCCTGTCTGATACTTTTAGTTATTTGCGAAATGAAGCATAACAATCCCTAATAAGAGTCAAAAACTTTTGAGGAAACTTTTACATCATAGTTTTGTTCACAATGGAAAAATTAATTTCAAATTTTTCAATGTAAAATTAAAAAGTAGTGAAACCAGAAGAAAAATCAAAAAAACTAATTCAGTTGCTCTGTGCAATTTTACAAGTTGTTTTCACCTGTTTCAATTTTGCCTACTTTGCAGTCTATTACTATAGTTTGAATTTTTTGTAATAAGAAAGTTTTTTTAATTAAAAAAGGCATTTCATGCTTTTTGCCAGAAAAATAGTTAAAACTCATTTTTACATACTCTAGTTGAAGGAAAATCAAGGTTATGATAAGCTCTCCTTTTTAATTTTTAGAAGTTGTTAGTATTTCCTTTTGAGAAACTAGACTCAAATACTGCATTTTTATTTCAGCCAAAACTACAATAAAAACAGTGACATATTTTTCTAGAGATACAATTGATTTAGAACTGCAGGATGTGGCTGTTTGGAAGGAAAAATAAGAACGTGTTGCTATTTCGCTAGTTAGAGTAAAGAAAAAACATTTTGTATGAAAGTCTCAGAGGGAAATCTGAAGCTAATGAAAATTTCTTGGGTTGCAATATCTTTTTTTTTTTTTTTTCAGACTGCAAACATCTCAAACCATTTACAAGAGATGTGGCAGGAATTGCTCAGCTTATAAGCACCCCTCAAAAGAGGGAAAACATAAAAATACTCTTAGGCTAGCCTAGAAAAGGTGAACTAAAATTCTTTCTTTCCCCCTTATGCCTAGGCAGTCTGGGAGAATGCTAACTACTGGTCCCTAGCAGCGTATCCTGATTTCTGATCATCTACATTAAAGAAAAATCCCCATTTCAGAGAGAGAGCAAGACTGTGTGAAAGTAGACAATACCACACCCCATCGTAAAAAAAGGTAAGGAAATGGTTTTTTGCTGATCCTTTAACAGTGTATGTTTTAATTTAACATTTCATTAAGTTAAAGGCAGAAGTGAAAATGCAGATAATAATTGAATACTAAAGTACTTATTTTAACCTTCATGTTGTAACTTATAAACAGAAAAAAAGAGCCTTTTCATATTAAAAGAATGTAATGCATGTGTTACTGTACTTAGAACTATTTTTTGTGTAGCTTCTGTGTATGTTTTGGAAGAAAGAAAACAACTACTGCACACAACAGCAAACAGCAAATATTTTCTTTCATTTCAACCACTGAAGTTATTCTTAGCCATGCAGAGATTTATGTAGTCTCTGGTCTACCAAGCAACTCTCATTTTGCCAAGACAGATATACAGCGTGTTTGTAGAATGCTGCCACTGGGAATTAGTGCTAAGTAATAGTCCACCCTTTAGGCTTTTATCAGAACAGATCTGCACTGTTTTCCTTTCTGCCAGATTTTGGATTGATTGGTTATCTGTAAAATATTTACAACTCTGCTTCCTTAGACGCTTCCGTTCTAACAAGTATTGGAAGAAGCTGAAAACAGTTAAAACATACTGTACTGTGCACGTTTCCTCTGAAAGTGGAATGACAGCAGCAGAGGATTTTTTCCATTAAGATATTCTTTTTTTTTTCTCTCTCTTTTTTTTGTTTGGCCTGGGACAAATGTTGGAATTGTGAATGATATGTAATAATTTCTTTCTAGAGCAGCCATTGTGGAATGTGATCCAGGGCAAATGTATTCACCAATGACTTCATCTGCAAACGCCTTACTCTACACTGCATTTCTATAAAACTGGGTTCAGTGTCTATCTAATGTAGAAATGCTGTCTTTGTTTTTGCACAAAACAATATGGTTCTGGTATTCTAAGTTATTTATGTAGTGTAGAGAATCTGTCCTGTCTGACAAATATCTCTGTAAATTAACAAAGACTGTTAAATAACTAAAAGTCCTGCCTTACGTGTGACTGTCTTGCCAAAATGTGCGTTTGACTGGTGTGTTATGTGGCAAGAGAATGAACGATAAGAAGATACCGTTGACAGCTCTCCTAAAATGATCGGCTGGGATACACTGGCTTGTTGTTAAGAAAAGAAGTTTCTGTTTTCTTGAGACGGTCATAGTCATGAGGACATTTTTCTGCCATAAAAACCTACTACACCTCAGCTGAAGGTACACAGGTGTTTTTGAAATACCAGTTTCTGAGATGTTGTCTGTTAATGTGTTATGGGTAGGACATGGTCTTACTTTTTCAAAGCAGGAAGATACGAAGTGTGCCACCACCAATGGGAAGTGCTCTGTGAATGCAGGATGCTCCCTACCTGCTCTTTCTAACCTCGTATTTCCATGCCACTTGTGTGTAAGGATTACAGGTTCTGAGCTATCTTCTGTTTCCAAAGACTTCATTTTTGCGTGCAATACGGCAGTTTTCAAATAGCACATTTTCTGCTTTGCCAAGAAAAAGACAATAACAATTGGCTTAAAGAACAAATATTCAAAGAACAGTCTATGAGAGTGGTCAGTTACAATATCATCTCCAGATTGGCTAATACGAATTTTGTAAACAAAGTATGCAAGACACAATTTCTGTATAGAATTTGCATATAATTTTTCTTCCAAGAAAATTAAAGCTAGTTTTTTTTCTGCCAGCATACCCAGTGTTCTTTCGTAACCCACCCCCATATCCTGTTGTTAGAATATTCTGCTTTTTACTGCAGAAAATAGGGCCAAATAGGAAATAATTTGTACAATGAGTAGAGATTTTGCTTTATCCATAAGATTCTCTTTGTTGTAAATCATTTGTAAATGTTGTCTTAGTCAATTTTTGAACAAGTTTGCTGAAGTTTAATATTTTATTTTTTCTAATATATACTTTTTTCTCTAGCTCGTTCTACCATTTCACATTTTCTAAGTTAAAATGCCCAGAGCTTCAGACTCATATTTATTGGTGACCCTATCCTGCTTCTCCAGAGGCTTCAGTTTTCCTTTAAGGCACACCTTTTGTTTTCATTCTTCAAAAAAAGCAGAAGAATAGGAAAACCTGTGTTCTTTTATGCTCTATTAAAGTTTCTGATTTCATTTGTATCATTCAAAGCTGTTTTTTCCCCTTTATTCCATTAATATCTTGTTCTCCTTTTTCCTCTCTTGTTCTTTATGTTTACCCAGTTCAGATTTCTTTCTTACAATAACTGATGACTATGGATACATTTGATTGTGTTCTTTCAGTCACTTTAGTGGAAGTACAGACAACAAGGATTTTATTAAATGAGTCACTGTGCAATAACTAGCTATGCAAATAATCTATTTCCTTATTGAAATGAAGAAGAGGTCCTGCTGAGAAGACAGAGACCTTGGTTTTGTCAGCATTATGTTGTAGCATTTGTTCATGATTGACTTTCTAGATTTCTAGACTCTTTTTGTGTTACAATTGCAATGAATTTTAGTGATAATTAGAATAAGCCTCAATGTGAGAAGTCCCTTGATTTGTGAACCCTCTACATATTATTAATGTGAATGAATCAGTTATTTTCTCAAATTTAATATCACAAAATCAGCCAGGAAGTCTTTCACTGTAAACAGACTCTTGATCTCATGCTCTTCTGCAACTCAGCCGTAGCTTGCTTTTGTGCAGAACGATGTCATGTCCTCATTCTAGCCCAGTGCAGGAGTGACCCCATGCACCAGAGAAAGCTGCTCATTTAATCCCTGGTTTGCTCACCTGCTGCCTCTGGCAGCACAGGGCTGGGACCTGGGGTAGTGAGCTGTAAAGCTCAGCTGGGTAGCTGAATGCTTGCACCAGGTGGAAAACTCCTCTAGAAAACTCATCCATGCTTACTGTAGCCACGTCTGCTCACTGCGTGGCCCTCCTCAACACGTGTCCTACTTAGAAAGAACCAACTTCTTTGTCTCCTCCATGACCAAAGAAGAACAACCAAGAAGATGACCTGAGAGTCACAGCAATCTGAAATTATGTTCACAGTTCCATGCAAACTATTCTCTGATACGCAGTTACCTAATTAGTTCAGAATATCACGCTGTCTGCAGAACCGCACAGAACTTCGCAGCAGGAGTTGAAAACTCCAGTGGTTAAATCCATCTGCTGATTGTCATAGGGCAATAATTACAGTAAAAATTCTAAAGATTTTTATGATTTGAAAACTATGCTGTAAATATCAAATACTTGTTTTATATATCGTTTGGGGAATCTCCTGGTTGTGTGTATTTCTCTCTGTGGCCAGCATATAGGGAACTGGAGGCTACCAGCTTCTGAGTCCAGATATTTTGCAAGAATAGGTTTTTTCTGCTTTTACTTCCCTTGGATAAGCTGGATGGTATATTTATGTTAAAATCAGAGCAGTATTTATGTTCAGTCTCTAGATGCCTATATGGTTTTGAGTCTTTGTACTTAATATGGAGTATGAGTTTTAGAAAAATGAATATAACAGCTTCTAAGGCAGAGCTAATTTTTGTGAAATTATTTGATTGCAGTAGTATTGCTTGCTTCTAATTAAATATGTTTCTTTATTTTAACTACCAAGTTATAATTGGAATTGAGGTTTTTGTTCCTAGTTAGATTCAATATTTCCAGGCAAGATTTCTGTGCTTACCAAAGCATCTCAAAATGAGGCCCGAACTGTGAAGCTTGACTGGTTCTTGAGTTTTTTGAATGTGTACAAAATTTCTTATGTCAAGTCAATTTTTTTCACAAGGCCAGGAGCCATGTTTGCAAAGTGAAAGGATTCTCTGTAGCTGTTTTTTGTATTGCTGTCCCTACATTAGAGTTTTAAAGTTCAAATTTGGATCTTAAGAGTACTCGGGAATTCAGGTTTTTAGGTTTGGGACAGGCAAAAACTGACACAAATCCTGCTTTGACTTTGCTAAAGTGATGTTTGTGTTTGTGATGTCCTGCCTTAAGCATCCAGCAGTGGCTAAATAATCTTAGGAGCCCTAATTAGGAAAAGAGAATCACATGCTTTAATATGATTTAGTGCTTCCTTGAGCTGGAAGCTCACTATAGCCCTGGGCTTAGTGGATGACTAGGATGGAGAAAGGTAAAGCTCCTTGGGAAATTCTAAAAGGAAAAGACACCCATGTAGATATCAGAGCTAATTATGATACAGCATGTTAAATTCAGTACTGGCAATGGACTGACTATCTGCTCTGTATTCAAAGATTTAAAATTCCCTCTGGCCTTCCTCCCCTCCATCTGAATGAATCTCTCAGCTGAAATGCAGCTCAGACTTACACAGCTTTTAAAAAGCTGCCCGTGCGTACTTTGCTGGTTTTACTTCATGTTTCACTGCACTCCCTGAACTTCTTGGAGGTCTGCGATGTCCTGAACAGGCAGTAGGCAGAGGTGTCTTCAAGACAAGGTCCTCCTCCAGCTCCATCATCTTTATCATTAAGTAGAAAGGGGAGCTGAACTCTTCTGTCATGGTTGGATAATGTTTTCCACTGCAGGGTCCTGCTGAGGTTGCTAATTTTTGTTGATATAACTCGGGATAAAACTATGTCAATAGTGCTGGTTTGTATCTTACTCTTTTTCCATATTGCATATGTTACTGTCTAAAAGTAAGACGTCTTCCCCCAAAAAGAATGGTTCTGGAGATTAAGAAAAGTATGAAAAATATTTAACCCATAGGCAAGTTCCACTAAAAAAAACCTCTTCAAAGCCTTTTAAGCTGTTATTTTAATCTGCCTGCATGTTTTACAGAAGGACAAATGCTGTAATTTTTAATGGCTATCTTGTTAGATCTGGAAGTTATAATGTACCATTGTAATACTTCTACTGCCTATGTTACATAGGAGTATCTTTTATTGAGCCCATTAATGTAATTGTTTACTCCTTGGTGAAACAAAGTATGAAAAACATGCAACTAGAGTATATAATTTTAAGAAAGTAATTTTCTGTAAAAAGGTTTCTTTGTACTTCTACAGCATTCAGATAGCCAAAACAGTGCTTTATACTATAATACAGTTTATTATACTGTTTAATATAGTGTTCATGTGTAGCTCTGTTTGTTGTGTTAAATAGAAATACTGCAAATATTATTTAAAGTATTTATTATATAAACATCTAATACTATTAGTTGTTTCCATTAGTAATCAGAGGAAGGAATACAGACAGTAAGATGGAAAACGGGTGCTGCACAATGTGACTTTCTTATTACAGGGCTCTGCGATTCTTTGGAGGTGTGACTTACTGGTGCTGCTGCATTTTCTTATGAAGCACAGCTATAATCTTCACATATTAAAGATGTCATAATGTAACAACTCTTCTACCTTCACAATACTGCTACTGTGTAGTTCCAAAGAAGCCTAAAATGTAACACGTTACTGCAAGAACAGTGATTTAAAAATACGGGAGTTTTAAACTTGTGTTTGATTTCAAAATCTCAGTGGTTATATAAATGCTTGTGCTGTACTTCTTGTTTCAGTAACATTTGAAAAAACAAACAAACAAACAAAAAAAACCCACCAAAAAACATGGCTGCAGCTGAAAGGGATACTAACCAAAATATTCACTCTGAGGTACTGGGTATTGATGATTCAGGTACTGTAAAAATAAACTGGTTTTTTGGTTGTAAATTAAAGAGACAGAACACATTTTCATTTTGTTTCCAAGAGTGAGCCTCTTCCTTCCTCATAAATTACTGCAAGGAAACTGCTTATGCCTGTATCGGAAAATTGTAGAGTTGACCAGGCTGGTCTTGCAGTTCCTTCTTACTACAGACAGGTCTCCCGTGTCTTTCTTACATGGCCTGGAGCATACTTGATCACTTGGGCTAGCAAGTTCCAACTATTTGTGTAGTAAGTCTATGCTGCAGTTTTTTACAGCAGGATTTGATTTAGTGATTTTTCCCTTGCTTCCCTTTCTTTTTTTCTTTTCCTGCTATTTCAAGCTGTAGCAATGTTCAGCTTAATTCTAGTATTCCATGAATGAAAGAGTCCTAGAAACTGGCTCTAAGAAGCAATACTGTATTCAGTTGATTTTGCCTTTCCTCTTTTAAGTGTAGGACTGTTTGTTTCATTATATTTCTGAGTATCTGGTCAAGATGAACGTTCTTGCCCTTCATGTCTGTGTCCAGTTGTTTATTATACTGTATTGAGAAACTTTTCCTGATGCTGAATCTAAACTTTCTCTGGCAACATTTTGTCCTAGTAGAGCCTCCTAAACAACCCTACTCCTTTCATTCTTCTATAGTCTCACAGCACAAATCAACAAATTTTAGTACTGAAAGACAAAACTATCTTTAAGGATTCAAAATATAGTCATTTCTATTCCCAAACTTATGGGATTTCCTATGTTAAGCTGTAAAAAGAAAGCTGCCATGAGGAAATCTCCAGTGATGGAAAGCATTTTATGGAAAACTAGATCATAAAGAAAACAATTCTTTTAAGTTCCAGTTCAGGAAGTTGCTTGATGATAAATTAAACTGAGTTCCTCAGTTTGGGTTTTGGTGTCTTAGTTGTGTACATGATTAGTGAAAACAATACCATCTGCATATTTTACTTCTGCTGAAGTGTTATTAAATAGGCTGAAGACATCTTACTTATTTTCCCTAGTCATGTCCCCAGCTGCCCTCATGGAAACTAGCACCTTTCCAAGGAAACTGGCCCAGCGATTTTAGAATTAACAGACCAGATAATACTTCTTAAAAGATTGTCACTTGCAAATGAAAGGCAGTCATCATCACCTATAGCTTAATAACTTGTAATTCATATTAAGTCCCTAAGGGAAATTTATATAGCCTTTGTGATATCTATACAAAGCTGTAAATGGACAAGCCTACAATTCAGTCAGTCGGAAGAGAGTATGAATATGTATGAGTGAACAGATATTGAACATTGTTATTGAAATCTTAATTCTAAAAAGCATAAAATGTTTCCTAAGAAGACTGAAATGCCTCTTACTCTACAAAGAAATCTGACCTATGTTGAGCACAGAAGCAGAAGTAAAGAACGTTTTCTCTGGCTTTAAAGGATTTGTAATCTATATTATCTAAATAAAAGTTAGGTGAGCAAGATCATCCAAGATCATTCCACCAGTAGTATTTATCATATTAATGCAACAGAACAGACCCAGGCTGTTGACCTTTTCTATGAGTGCTTGACTCCATTGGTGGCAGCAGGGTATATAAATAGTAGAAAGATTTTTTTGGGGGAAAGGCTTTGTTGTTTATATTAAAATAGATGGTTGAGCTAATTATGGAATGGGTGTGGGGATTTTTAGATGCCTTTCCCTTTAGATGCAATTTCTCCTTATGGTTTTAAGAAGCTTGGAGGAACTGTGCAATGGTAGCTCTTAGGAGTTAAAATATGGCTGAAAGTTGCCCCCAGAAGAGTCATCATACAAGCTCATGAACTGCCAGTTTTCTGCTAATTTAATGACCTTGACTTCAGAAATCCCCAAATCCATGAGGCAGTGATTTTAATCTTTATTTAGGATTCACATGTAGCTAATCTTGTTTACATCCCCTCTGCCTCCTTATTTTCCTCCTCTTTCTTCTCCTTCTGTCAGCTCTTCATTCTCATCAGTTTGCCTTAAAGGCCCAGGGTGGATGAGTCAGTGATTCCAATCTGTATCTGCTTAGACACCGACTCCTTTTAAGGGATAGCAATATCATGTTTTAGCTCAGTAGGCAGTCATGCTTTCTGAGCGATTTTGACATCTAGAACTTTCTTTTATTAGATACTGACTGCTGCACTCTTTATTTCAGAAAAGCACGGTCTCCGGGATCTTTTTAAAAACAAATAAAACAAACCCAGCACTTGACTGCACAAGTATTACCAGTCCAATGAAGATTCAGCCTGGTTTAATCTTGGGTTGATCCTTCACTTTCCTTTCTTGTCCACTCATCGTTTGTTCATTCATCTTTGGTCACCTGAACATCTACCTCCTTGCCTCCCTGCCTCCCACCAGTCCTCTCCTCCTCCACACTCCCAGGGAGCTCCTAACACCAGCACTGCCAGATCATGTGGCACTGACAGTTTGGTGGGAAGCTAATACTGTATCTCTCCCTTGCTAAATACAGAAGAGACTGCAGGTGTCTGGAATAAGAAAGGCTGAAAAGCCAGAATACCTGGTGAGGAGGAGATCTTTCATGCTGTCACCACAGCAGCACCTGAGTGGTTGAGCAGGCACAAGGTGCTTCTGAAGCACCATAAATGCCACATTTGCTCCATGCTCTGGAGCTGCAACCACATACTCAGATTAGGGGTCTCTCATTTGGAGGGGATGAGAAGGAAGGGAATATTTTTCTCCGTCTTTATTTCTCTCTTCTTCTATAAAGCCAGGAGAAAGCTGGAAGGGTAACACATGATGGTATTGTTCTGTGTTAATTTTTTCTGATTGGCCAAAGTATTGAAAATGCTTCTGTCTCTTTAAAATGGTGTGGTATTTTGTGCTGTGACTACTGCTGAACGTGAAGTTATTTGAGAGAACAGAATAACTTCATGTGTGTTGAGGTGTGAGGTGACCTCATTATTCCTAAATCTGTTCCTGTTTTGTAACACTTCTTATTCAGCTCTACTCTTTCAGCTGCTCGAGTGTTTTTATTTCTGCTCTGGTTGTGTAACAGAATTTTTTTGAAATGTCAAAATCATGGCAACATAAGTTGGTTAGTTGAGCCAGCCTGGTAGAAATTTAGCTGCTCATAGATAAGACAATAACAGAGCAAGATTAAACAGGGTTTGTGGCTTAATAAGATAAGAAGCGACACTTGCCAGGTTTTGCTTTGGTGCAGGGGTGTTGATTAGTACAAGAGATGCTTCTTTCCAACTGAGAGTTCTGGTAAAGACAAAAAAAAAATCATAATTTTGTCTTTGGTTGCACAAAGTCAGGGCTTCAGGGAGGTGTTGAAAACTCTGGTAAACTGGGGTGCCCTGTCATGGGGCATGTCATGGGGAACGCTGGTAGGAACTCTGCAATCAGTGCTCGCTCGGGGCAGAGGTGCACATCCCTGGGGAGACTGCTCCCTTCGACCCTTTATGTTTTTGCTGCTGCTGTTGGGACTGTTTATCTGGAAATGGGGCACCTGCCCGCTCGCAAGGAAACTGAAAAATTATTCTTTGAAGTTCACTCAGTGGGCACCAGGCAGCCTTGCTGGTCATTTCCAAATAGAGTTTGTTTGAAGAAGCAGATTAGAAAGGGATGACTGTATATACCATTGCAAATGTCATATGTTGTTAAATTTCTTATGCTAACTCGAGAGTTTTCCCGTTTAGACTTCCAGCATTTAAGGGACAAATGAGAGACAAGAGTACAACTATGTTACTTGAGAGCTCTCTGTATTGCCTCAGAGTAGTTCCCGTGGGATGTGTTTTGTCTAAATAATGTATCTCATCTTTTGTATCATTAACCACCCTTCAGAAACTCCCTGGCTTCCAGTGAAGTGGTTTTTGCCTGTTCATTGTCTGTCACACTCTTTTACTTGATTTCTCTTACTAGCTTCAGTATTCTTCACTGACTGCATGAAGCTTGGAACACTTGAGTGAGGTGGTAATCTGTGGGGTTTTTAACCAGCAGGTAAGTTATCTGACCAAGTGTGTTTCCTAAGTTAAAGGACTAGTGCCCATGCCAAATCTACGGTTGTATTAATAACTTCCAACATCTAAATTACGTATGACAAGGTTTTAGCAATCTCACTGCCTTGATTTTCTGTCATGTCCAAAATAGGTCAAGATGAAATATGAAGTCAGCTAAGCTGGCGAGAGGGGGCAAACATTTGAGTTTGGCATCAGTGGATGGCATTGCTGCTAATTCAGTGATGTGAATTATTTAATTATTTTATGCAGAACAAAATGTAAAAACAAAACACCCCATGTGACTAAATTTTTGTTGAATTTGACATGAATTGGAGTTGTTTGGGGAATAACTAAGAATGTCTACTGCATTACACACTTCAACTATTAAAACCTACTTTCATGTAAGTCAATTGAAAAAAAGCTTTATTTTTCTCTTTAAATTTTGGCTGCACGGAGTTTAATTCTGCCACTTCACTTTTTAATCCTCTTTCATTTAATGTCTTGATGTGTGTGTCTTGGGTTTCAATTTTGATCCCTGCTTAACCAGAGACAGGCACTGGTGGCAGGCAGTTTGGGTGTGACAGGTAACGCTGATACTAGGAAGTTATAGGGAGAGTGGTTTCTACCTCTTCATCATAGGATTGTCCACCACTTGTCTTCATGCCTGTTGTCTGAATGATGCTGCTCCTCAACTGCTGTTACAAAAAGTCCTTTGATAACCTTGTGTGATGATTAAACACTGCTAATTGTTCTCAGCTAGGAGATTGTTTCATGGTCATTCGTGCATCACCAACTTTGATGCTAGATTAGGTGGTCCCTCTAAGAACTACCTCTTGAGACCTATGCTTTTCAATACTGATACTGTAATGTTCGTCTGTTGGACTCCAAGTTGGAGCTCGGTCCTGGGATTTGAAATGATAAAACTGCAAAGGACCGGAATAGCTGCAGAATGCACCCAGGGTTGACCATGGCTGTGATCCACAGAGTGTTTGCTTGGGTAGCCATGCAGCCTTTCTGATGGTTCTGAGCCCTGTTGTCAGCTCTCATGGTCTGAATTAATCCTGGCTTGTTGGTTATTAGGAGGGATGCTAGATCTAGTGTAGTGCTGTGGGAGGAAGGCTTGAGGGGGCTGGGTGAAGTGATCTATTTGCTGCAGGGAATCTTGGGTCTGTCAGCTGCTGGAGTGGAGGAAGCAGCCTTTTTAGATGGGTCAAAAAGCCATGCATTTTGTCAAACGAGAGTAGTTTCATCCTTCTATTCTCTTTTTTTTTTTTTTTTTTAGCTCTTTTTAATTAAAAATTAAATTGGGTGAAAGTCATTCTCTTGGCTCCTGAGAGTTTCATTAATAAAATAAAATATGTCCCTAAAGAAAGAAGTCGCTAAAGTCATTATGACATGTAAGTCTTGATGTATCTGCCAAAAAAAAATCAGTGTGAGATACCTCAGAGGAGAGGGGGACAGGAAGATACTACTCTCAACTTTTTTATTTTATCTTCTCTCATTCTCAGTTCAATCGCATTTGCCTATGTCTTGGGGAAGTGATTCTGTGTGTCAGTATTTCCAGTGCTTAGCAAAATGCAGCCAGTAAGTAGTTTGGGATTCTTAAATGTTTCTCCAAATAAACTAATAATGTATGTTTAATTGACTTTACAGAGGGACATTTAACAAATCAGATATTACTGAATGCAGTATGTACAACAGATTAATCAAAATTTTGTTAAGGCTTTATCTTACTGACTTCAAAAGTCTCTGTGATTGATATGCAAGTGCTAAGGACCTCTGTTTAAACTAGGAGATAACCATAAACTTCCTTGGTTTCACAACAAGAAAGTACAATCTTCCTCTAGATCCTGAATTTTATGAGAAGCACTTTTTGGTTCAAACACCTTCGGGATGTGAAACCAATTCTTGTTGCTGGTCTTTGGGTAAAACTAGTAAGACGGAATTTTAAACAAACACCATGCAAGAACTGAAAAGAGAGCATTAAACCAGTAATTTCCTGTAGAGGATTTTACTGCACTAAGCTACTTGATTCCCGGGAGATTTGAAAATCAGACTTCTCATTTGCATGCCAGACTACAGATCTGGGAGCCTAGCTTTACCAGGTATATTTTCCCTTAAGTCCGGGTTGCAAAGATCTGTTTGTGGAAGACTGTCGCCTCTGCGAAAGAAGCTACTGGAGCCATCTGAAGTTTTATCCAGAGCACAGAGAAGTACCGTAGTAGGCTTTGGCTCAGTCTGTGTTGACAGAGAATTGCACAATGTGGTCTTTTTTAGGTTTTATATTCACAACTTTATTGCTTTCTAAGAGGGATTTGCATCATTGTTGCTTCTTTTATGACAATAATAGAGACTGCTTAATGTTTGTCTCTATTTCATGGTACTGTAGGATGCTTCAGAAAATACTAGTGTCTGGCACAGTTTTTCTTGGAAAATGCAGCCTCCAGATTTCATGGTAGTTACTGACATTAAACTGTTCCTGTAAAGTTAAAAACATGGATGACAAAATAATGATTTTTCTGACTTTTTAAAGACTGCTGCTGTTATTCATAGCACCTGTACAGAGTTGCCTAGTTTTCCAGGTATACCTTATTGCCCTTGTGGAAAAGGTAAGCTATTTTTGGCTTTGTAGCTGGGGAAGACTGAGCAAAAAGCAGTTGTATAAACTGATGTACCAATGAACATCGCATGAAAGATCAGTCGGGAGGTCTTAGCTATCAATCTGAAATCACCTTGGATCTTGCTAGTTAAAACCTCCCTTAGTATTTTCCACAGGGAGAGTGCTAAATAAGAACAGAGTGCTGAAATATGTGGTCAGATTGATTTGCAAGGCTGTTCCTACAAGCTTCCTATCATGTTACAGTATGTCCTTCAGAGTGCTCTTAAAAGCAGCAAAAAAAGCCAGACAAACCCTTCTCTTTGGTGATTTCATGGCTTTTGTTTCTTCCTCAGAGAAGATCAAGTCTGGAGTTTCTCTGACTTCGTCTGAAATTGTAGGCATGATCAATTTGTTTAAGAAACCTTGTAAGTACTTGACCGATTCTGTAGATTATGGAGCACATGATGTCCTGTCATTCGAAAGCTCACTGTTAAGTTTTTGTGGCTTAGTCTGGAGTACTTTCAGCGGGGAGCTGGCTGAGTGGGGAATGTGCTATGCTTATTGTTTTTAAGCAGGAGCTGCTGCTAATGTATGTGCTGCTTTTGTCCATTTTTATGGCAGTCGTAATGAACAGCGTATGTGTGAAGCGGAGTCACTTCCAAACCAAAGAGGTGAATAACCTCTGGTTTATATTTTTGCAGGTAATTCCCTGTGGCATCACTGGGAGCTACCTGCACCACTGTGGGAAACTTGACTCCCCCAGTTTGTGTTCATGTCAGATGTTGTGCTTTACCGTACCTTTGGAGATGGTCCTTTTAATTGATGAAAGTTCAGAATTTATGGATTTAAATTTTGAAGTAAATAGAAAAGCATGTGCCTATTTAGGATCATCCGGACTATTTTTCAAAGTTGTCAAAGTTTGCTATTTTTAAAGCTTACTACTGTAGCTCTAATGTCAATAGGTTTTCCTATGTTAGTTGTCAAATATTATATTTCAGCTGCACTGATACTAACTTACGTTATTTCAATTTTATTTCTTGCATTGGATTTGCAGACGTTGTTTGACAAATTCAGAATTTATTTGAGTTAAATCATGCGAATGGACTGAAGCAGTATTAAGTTTGTACCTATGTGTAAATACCAAGCATGCTATCAAGCAGTGGTGTCCTTCTGTTCACCTTTGTTGGTGGGGTTTTGGGGTTTCGGGGGGGGGGAGGAGGGTTTGGCCAAAGTGTTTATAATGAACAGGATTTGCTTTCAACATGAGATGATGGTTAACATCTTAACATGACAAACATGACAAAAGCTTTAGTCTGTTTTCAGGTTTCCTGATTATTTGTCTATTCCAGTTCAGAAGAAAATAGTATCTCTGTTGCCATTGGATGGTATGATGTTCCACATGAGCTTATGCTACTGAAAAGGTATTGAGGGGAAGAGGCTCTCGCTTGATTCACTAACTGCCCTTCAGAACAAGGCGTGAAGTCCCCCTGGCACTGACGGTCAGGTCAAATGCTCTACCAGGGAAAGAAAGGAGAGAGGAAGGAATGTAAAAAAGCCTTTACCTCTCCACAAGTTATTTAATCAGTTCTGATTACGGATTTAAAGCATGGCATAAGTAAGAAGACTTACTTTGCCTGCGCTATTGAGGAATTCATGTAGGAAGAAGAGACACAAGTGTTTGAAATACCTGGCTAGCTCTCTTGTTGCCATCTGTTAATAATTCACATGGCCCTTTTATTTGTATTTTGCTGAGAAAAACAGAGTAGGCTTGAAATATAAAGAAGCTCTTAACTTCCTTTGTGAAGCAGTGGGAGTACAGCATGTCCATTCAGTACAATGAAAAGAATTTACTTGTGTGAAGTTTTCAGACTTTTTCAGTTTTCTTTTCGTAGGGAACTTCAGTGGCATTGTGGGAAGGAACTCTGTTTCTCATGTGGCTTTTACACTTGTGTTAGCTATTATTAGTTAAGTCATAACTGAGCAGCAAATTCCAAACCCAGACTTTCCCAGAATTTGGTGCCTGCTTTTGTAGTAAACCATTTGCTATACAATTAGCACCAAATAAAATGGTGCATCGCTGTCTTGCCTTGTACTGGGTTTTGTGGTTGATCGCTGTATAGTACTACTGTAAAGACTTAAAAATCCCTGGCAGCCAGCTGTGGGGAACAAGTCTGATTCCATGTCATGTGAGTCTTCTCTGCAAGCTACTGTTCTAAGAAACCTGTGTCCACGGCCGCTGCCTCCTTTAATACAAAAAGGATTGGCAAAAATATGTTTGGTTTCTCTGAGGGTACCTGTGTTTCACTGATAGGATTAAAAGTAGAAAGGTAGAGAATATCTACAGTTTTCCAGCCTTCTAGCTGAGGTGAGTGATGACAATTTTGCATGCCTAGGTGGCCTTGTTTGCAGAACATGCTTCTGTGCTAGGGCTTTATTTTGCCTTTGTTTTCCGTCCCTTTTCTGTCCTAGTATGTGCAATGGTTTCTGAACTCTCTCACCCACAGCAAGTTTTCTCTCCCAAAATGGGTAAAGAGCAAATTTGGAAAATATTATGGTATTAAAATCTTGTTGATAATGTCTTACTTGGGATATTTGTTTCTGATTCCTTAAGAAGCATACAATTTACATAAGAGATAAGTATTACTTACTTATCTTACTTCTGTGTAAGTATTAGCAGAATTCTAAAAAATGGTAACATGAACACAGGTGATGTATACATCCACAAGTACTCTAGATAGGATAGCAATGCTTTTTATACATGGAACATGAAGTTTTAATAGCTCATGGGTGGAGACAGCCACTAATTGGCTAATCTTGTCATTTGTAGTGAAGGCATTAATTAGCTTTGGTTTAGATTTCTTCCTAGTCCTCTTTCAGAAATGCTGGAATGCATGGTCTGACTGCTTGTCCCCATGGGTCAGGACTGAATTTCAAATTATTCCCGTGCTGCTTGAGCAGACTGGCTGCATTGGAAATGTGACACTCACCTAGGTGGAATTCTTGTCTGCACCAACCTTACCATGCCTGCATTAGTTTTTCCTAATTACAAAACAACTTACACTCAATGAGCTGCAATTAATCAGTACCTTTTGCTTTGCTATGCATTTAAAGTTATACTTCCAGTAAAATGCTTCATGAACTAATTAGAGCTCTTTGGCCCAGTGTAGTTGGGAGACTTCTGTTCTTTAGTTTACTGGTTTTCTTATTAAATAGTGTGATTAAAATCTTGACTCCTCACTCCAGAGATGCAATCTCTTCATGTTCTTCTTCTCCCATGGCAGTTCTTCTCCCATATACTTCTCCCATATACGTTTAATTCTTATTCTGGAATGCTGTTTCCCTAAACAATGTGTCCTCTTTAGCCTACAGAGCACTTGTCCCATTTTGCAGTATAGCTTAAAGCAGGGATGACCAGCTGCTCTGTGGCTATGTTTGCCCCAGCTGACTACTCAGGTGCTGGAGGATTCTAAGAGGCTGACTCTGCAGAGGGTGCTCGGGGTATCCTGAAGAACAGGTACAAACAAACCTTACCAGTCTGATGGCATGGTCCAGGAGGGCAGGGCAAAGAAGCACAGCTATTGACAGCAAGGTCAGGTCCTCGGAACCTACTAGCTCTGGCACACAGCCCGTTCCAGCAGAAGAGAGCAGAATCCTGCAAGGCTGCCTCGGTGGCTGTGCCCTTGCCCATCAGCAGCTTGCGGGGTTTACAGCCGCCTTGCTGTTACCCACTGTGGATCTTGGAACAAAAGCTAATAAGCTTTTTTCAGTAAAAAACCAAGCAAAACAAGCCCCTTTCCTCCTTCAATTTGGGCTTGTTCTGCTAGAGGCCAGGTAATACTGGTGATGATTCTGCATAAATTACTGAGGACTGAGGTCTCTGGAGCTGCTGCTTGGGTTCCTGTCGTGCTGTGAGTAAGCACTGTGTTTCCACCACGGCTGCAAAGGGTGACAGTCTTTGAGAGGGTTTCTTTCACTGGGGGTTCTGAGGGCTTTTATGGACTTTTATACAGGCAGTTTTTGTGGCAGACTGTATAAGTAAACAAACATCTGATGTTACAAGGAGGTAATACGGATTGCCGCTGCCTTGTCCTTCTCTGAGAAGTAAGGTCTTGCATGAGTTCTCACAGCTGACCTTTCTGCCCTCTTCCTCGGTCCTGGTTACATTTCAGATCCTTTGGTTAAGAGGCTTTTGGCCTCTTTTATGATGTGCAGCGCATGTGGTGCCCGTGCAGGAATGTGCTGCTGTAAGTGCCGCCAGGCTGAAACGCTTGCCAGCCAGCAATATAGCTGGCAGCAATATATATGATGCAGATAGGCATCGGTCGCATGGATGTACCCATCACCAAGGCACCTCAAAGAGGAACAGTTACAGGGAGATAACCTGCTTCGGCTTCTATTCAGTGGACCTTTCCACTTCACTCTGACTGTTTTATTTAAATAAAATTGGGGAAAACACTTCCCTGTGCTTTTGGAAGAACTTAGTAAAAGCATTACTGTATTTTTAAAAGCAGTTCAAATCAGTTTTGTTACAAAGTAGTGAAATCTCATTACTCTCTTATTACCTATTTTTTGGTTGAGCCGTTATCCAGACGCTGTTCCTGGAGCTTTAGTATACAATGTAGGTGATGCCCTTATAGGAGTCTGTTTACCAAAATCAAATACACATACTTGAACACCTTTTAGTCACATGTTTGGCTGTGGTTTCCAAACTGGCACCTTCGAAGTAAGTAGCAGCTGCCCTGCTATTAATGAATATGGATATGTAATGCCAGGTAGCTGTATGTATTCTTTCTAGTGGTTTTTTTTTCCAGATTCGTCAGTGATCTGCAATATGTAAGTACATGATAAATTTCACGTACAGAAACATGTCTGTGCTCATCTTCATTTAGCACTTGTTGGAATGTTAATAAAACAGTGAATTGTCAGGTTATACAGCAGATTATTTGTCATTAGTTAATTTTCAGTTTACAGTCTGAAGTACTTAAACCTGTTTGTGCGAGTCAGCCAGCCAGAGAGCAGTTATACATAGTACTGACTGTGACTAAACAACACAGCTAGAATTGCACTTGCTCAGAGTAATGTTTTCTGCAAACAAATTGTGAGCAGTCCATATCCTGGTGTATATGTCATACCTCTACCGTCAGGTTTATAAAAGCTGATAAATCAAGCCAGACTGAAAACCAGAAGATTTGGAGGGAGGTTGTGCCTTTTGAGGCACAATCGCATCTCTGTCTCCTATTTTGTGCTGGTGCGGTGCGGTTGTGCATTTTATGGTTTGGCTCCACATAATTTACAGCAGAAAAGCAGGAACTGGTGTTTCTCTTGTGATTGAGAGATACCCTCTGATGAAAAATCCTGGAGAAAATGTTGCTCTGCATTGGCATTACAATGTGTTCCTGCCCCACAACTGGTGACAGGCATTTTTCTTTCTTCCATATAATGTGCAAGACTTAGTCTTAAAAAGTGAAGAAGAGGGGATGAAGGGGTGGGAGAAGCATGAGCTTAACTTGGACATTGTGCAAAGTTACCTTCGTATAACTGACAGTGCTGTCATTTCATATACCTAAATTAAATGGGTGTTTCCCCTGACTGTCCTGGGTGGGTGTTACTGTGCATATGGCTTTTGGGCTTTAGCTCTGCTGTTTAAAGAAGTATCAAGATTAACACAGTCATTTAGAGCATCAGGACTTTTCCAAAAATGCAGAAGAAAACCTGTTATGGGGGTCTGGGGATTTGATGGAGGGCAAACAGAGCCCTGGAATGACCGTTCTCTTCACCTAGGACTTGTGGCTATAAATGTTAATTTCCCCCTTCTGTATGCCATGATTAAAAAGACTGCCCATGACACAAAGCAACAAGTACTGTGTTGTTTCCATACTCACACTTGACAGATCTTTCGGAAATGATTGTGTGAGGAAGGTTTCAAGAAGTGCAACCTGGTTTTGCTTCGAGATGCTTTGCAGTATCTCAGCTTTAAAATGTGTCAAGGAGAGAGATGTGTGCATCTCTTGAGGCTAGTTGGTCACATAATGGAAACTGATTGTTTTTATAAATTTTTCTTTCTGCTTGTTTATTATTTTTGTACTGTCAAAACTCCTTTGCACTTGCATGTGCTGCTGTAACCCTGGGTGGTGCTTTACAGAAATGGAGAAATACTGTTTCAGCTACTGAATGCTTGTAGTCTAGGTAAATTAAGAATAGATACGAGGCAAGTAAAAAATGTTAAAACTAGATGCATACTCGCCTCTTTCCTCTGCCCCCACCGCTTTCCCACATTTGCTCTCTGGGATTTCTTTTACAGTGATTGCCTTGAATTTTACAAGTAGAGCAGAGGTATCAGGTGAAGGAGTGTTTTAGCAGGGTGGCAGGAAGCCTGCAGTGTCAGAGAAACAGTGAGGGAAGGGAGCTAAATACAGTTCGGTCAGCATCGGCTTCCCCTGAATCTTATTTTGAAGCTCCCTAAACTGGACAGGCAGGGTACCAATTCCTGTACCAAGCTGCTTGCCGGGATCCAAAATGTGCTTCAGCACCTGGGAAACAAGCTGCTGAAATGGACTCCAGCTTCCACCCTTGCTTGGCAGTCAGTCCCTGGCATTAATCAGTACCAGGAGCAGAATTTCTGTTTTCTTGCTCTTGCTGCTGTACTGGAAGAGCTGGAGGAAGGCATCCTGTACAAGCGATGTTTTCTGGAATGGTGCTGCATCAGGAGATGTTGCACTTGGCTGGTCCCCTGGGCTTTTATGGCTGCTGTAGCCCCTCAGAGTACGACGGATGCAGCCTGCGCTCCCAATGCCCTTCCAAGGCTTATATACTGCATACCTGAATATTTTCATTCTAGGGTCCATGTTGATGTCATATCTGAGAATCTACAATGCGTTCATTTCCCTTGGTGGTAGTTATGTTTAACCATCCTCACCAGCACAGGAAATCTTGTGCTTTGCCTGGCCACCTGAGTCCCCTCCGTTCTGTTTCATTCTGGGAAATAATAAATGGTAAATAAATTCCAGTGTGGGCAGGCGATGTTGGAGAGAAAGCACCGTCTCCTTTCTCAGTTGAATTGTGTTAACTTGTGTGGCTAAATTTGATGTATTTCACCAGTTTAGTGGTGATTATGCTTTGTAATCTCGGCACAGTGAGGTGGTGTGTGATTAGCGTGATCAGTCACATCCTGGCCTGGCAAATCCTTGCCTGGAACTGAACCAGCATGAAAACAGAAAGTAGTTTTTTCCTCTTTGTTCCCACTGCCTAATGGAAAGAAGATGTTTTAAAAGGAAATGTCTGGTTGTCCTAGTTCAGGAATAGAAAGAGTTGCTCACTTGTGCAAAGGCCTTTTTATATTTGAATTATTTTAGGTATTTTAAAAATGTTTATGTTTGTAAATGCTTGAGTATCATCTCCTTATGGCCCCTTCTCTTGTCCTCTTTAAATTTACCTCTTGATGAGTAATTAATTTTCTTCTATGATCATAAAATAGAATGGATAGGGGGAGATTTCACTTAGCATCACAGCAGTAGCTTGTTTTTTTTACATTTTGATGGTTAATAAATATACTCAGTGTCAGTCAAATAAGTTTGATGACAAAATACATCTATTTGAGTGTTTTATGAAGTGAATATTGTCAGTTTTGCAAAGATCAGAAGAAAAATATTCAAGATGTCTTTATTTCTTAAATATTTATAGGGAAGTCTAAGCTGGAAAATTTCACCAGATTTCTCTGAGGTTTGCAGTCAATAAGTGTTTCTAGTGATGTCCTGTTTCTCTGTTTTAATTCTGGAAAACAAAGGCAAACCATGCTTGCTTCAATTCTTCATTTGCTTCCAAATAGCAAGACCTCCACAGAAAATACACACAAAACCAAATACAATTTGTGTATTCTGACTTGTTCTTTCTTTCTTAATAAATAGTGACAGGGAAATATCATTTTATTCTGTATATTTTATTTCTGCATATTCATGACAAGATGAGGAATTGAGTCAACTTTAAGGTTCTTTTCCAAAGCATATCCTAGTGTTTAAGAAAGGTGCCAGAACTTCAACCCTAACACTTACAGTCTTCTTCCTGTAACAAAAATGCCTTATGCACATCTTGTGTCAGTGCTTGGCCTGGGTGGTGAAGGCAACCCAGGCTGAGGGCTCTGGTGCAGACGTGGAGAAGCAGCTACGAGTTCCCTGTCCCGTCTTTGACTCTGCTCTGTGAAAAAGTTGTTTGAAATTTGCCTTTGTGGCTCAGCCTGTTGCCTGCTTACCACATAGGGACAGGTGATGAATAAAGAGCTGCTAATTAAGGTTTGTAAAAGGCTTTGAAGTTTGAAAGACAATAATTACTGATTAATACTAATGATCAGTTTTGCATTTTTGTCTCCATGGTCTGTTTAACCATTCAAAATCTTACTACTGAAATTGCTGGTAACAGTGTTGGTTAAGCGCCAGCTCAGCTGGAGCTTTTCTCTTTTTTCATAGCATTCAAGTCAATACTGAGGTACAAATTTCATCCTTAAACTGATAGTAGTCTATGTTACAAAAATCAGCAATTTCAGAAAAAGGTGGAAATGGCCATCTATCTTTGGCACTCGGAAAGGAGATCCACTGTGGACTGGAAAAATGGCGTGTCAGCAGGGGAGGTAAAAGTGCGGTGCGGTACGGTACTGTTCCTTGTGCAGCGCGGGGGTGAGGCATGAGTGGGGAAAAGCCTTCGTGACTTGCAGTGAAGATCTACCCAAGTCTGGCATATTTCAATATTATGAGGATCCTTGGCTGAGCCTCTTGCTTGTGTGCCCAGGGGGTGAATCTTATCCCTGAACAGAAGAATAGGGAATGCCTCAGTTTAGTGTCTGCTGTTCCTGGCGGGGGGGGGGGGTATAATCTGGGCTTGTGCTCAATGTACATAGTGAAAGCTGCTCAGACAGTGGAAAAAACAGATGTTGGATAAATAGGCAAACTCACAGACTCAGGCCAGCTGTCCCAGGTCTTAATCTGGCCACAATTAATGTCAATTTGTGCAAAGAGGATTTGTTTATCAGAAGGAGTAAGTGAGCCTGGAGGAGTGGTTGGGAAAGGAGAGCATGCAGCAGAAAGGCAGAGGAGGAACAGTGAGGCAGTGAAGGTGTCCTCCTGCCCTGGCTCTGCAGAGTTCCAGCAGAGGAAGTGGCTCCTTGCCGGGGCACGGTGTTTCCAGGCTTTGGAGGGGAACACAGAGCAGGTTCTTCACACCCTGTGCTGCTGACGGATGTTATTTCCCACGATGATGTGGTGATATGCCAGTGCCAGTCTAGGGAATGAGTGCCACGGTTCCTTCTGACCACCTTGCCCAACAGAATGAGGTGGTTGAGGTTTGGCTTTCTTCAGGAAAAAAACCCTAAACGAAACAAAACCTTTCCCAACTCCCTACTTCTCTTTGCTGTGGTTTTCACCATGCAAACATTCACTTCAGTCTTTGCTTTTTTACCAGAATTGGCAGGAGGATTTCTGAATGCTATGGCTCATGCAGCTCTTTTCTTAAGAAATAGTTGATTTTCTTTACTTTGTTACCCAGCTGTAAACCATGACAGCATGATTTTAGTTCTGTGAAATCAGAGATGGTCACGAGTGTTTTCATTCTTTTAGACACATTGAGCCTGAGTTTAGATTTTACTTGGCTTCCAGGACGCTCAAATATGGGGTTTTTTAACTCATTGCAAAATTTAGAGATGGTTCTGAGATTCCAATCCCCTAAATTTGGGGAGGGGAGATGGATTTACTGCCTCCTGTCCAGCTTTACCTTTATAAAATTTAATGAGGAAATTATTAAAATAATGTTTCCACTGCAGTGGTTGGTAATTTGCTTGGAATAAGACCCTTTTTACTCTTGCCTTTCTGTATCACTTCGTAATTCTCAGCACTTTGAAAGACAATAAATAACACACAGGCATAAAGTAATTGCGCACCCCTCCCCCCCCCCCCCCCCCCCCCCCCCCCACTCTGGTTAGAGTTACACGTGGAACTATGCCTGAACTTTTTTAATGTATTTTTCTTCATAGAACATACATGGTAATTTTCCTTGTGATCCATGGAGCTGCTCTAACTCAAAAGGTATACTGATAGTTTCCAAAAAAAAAAAACCCAACAATCGGACATCCCTGATGACTGGGGACTAAGTAAGTTCACAAAATAAAAATTTGCCTCTCTTAATTTCATCTGACCTATTTACAATACTTTAGCAGTTCATCTGAATTGCAAGGGTAAAATTCATATATATGTTTGTCATTGTAAAAGTATATTAAACTGAAGTTGTGCAAAAATGGGGAAAAAAAATAACTTGAAGCCTTTGACACTTGCCAGTCACAATGAATCAAAAAAACCATTTTTATCTGCTGTTTTTCTTCATTAATTGGTTACTATTGTTCTGAGTAGTGACACTGCTTTGAAAGTGCTCCCTGAATTGCTAGTTTTAGTGCTTGCAGCTGCTGTATGTCACAGTATGTCTTCACAGGTTTCAATTTGTGTTAGGCAGCAAAAGCAGAAATATCATATCTGACTTTGCACCATGACAAGAAATTTTTATTCAGTAAGATTTCCCTTATGTGACATTCAGGAAAGAATTTGTTCTGTGTCAAAATGCCTCAGCAATGTATTAATTTGTTCTTTCCCTTAAAAAAGAAGGAAAAAATTCCAAATCCCAACCCAAAATATGTTTGATGTACCTGCTTGCTTTCAGCCTTGATTTAGTAGAACCTAGTGATTTATTAGCCAGTTGGCTCTCCAACCCCTTGCTCAGATAGTAACCCCTATGTGCTCCAGGAGCTCTTTCCATAGGATGACATTTACCTTTTCTGTAGTTAGAACAATAGAATCGTTTTGGTTGGAAAGGACCTTTAAGATCATCAAGTCCAACCGTTAACCTAGCACTGCCAAGTCCACCGCTAAACCATGTCCCTAAGCACCACATCTGCATGTCCTTTAAATACCCTCAGGGACAGGGACTCAACAACTTCCCTGGGCAGCCTGTTCCAATGCTTGACAACCCTTTTGGTGAAGAAATTTTTCCTAATATCCAATCTAAACCTCCCCTGGTGCAACTTGAGGCCATTTCCTCTTGTCCTTGTCCTATTGCTTGTTACCTGGGAGAGGAGACCGATACCCACCTCGCTACAACCTCCTTTCAAGTAGTTGTAGAGAGCGATAAGGTCTCCCCTCAGCCTCCTCTTCTCCAGGCTAAACAACCCTAGTTCCCTCAGCTGCTCCTCATAAGACTTGTGCTCCAGACCCTTCACCAGCTTCTCTGAACACGCTCCAGCACCTCAATGTCCGTCTTGTACTGAGGGGCCCAAAACTGAACACAGTATTTGAGGCACAGCCTCACCAGTGCCAAGTGACGATCACTTCCCAAGTCCTGCTGGCCCCGCTATTTCTGATATAAGCCAGGACGCTGTTGGCCTTCTTGGACGCCTGGGCACACCGCCAGCTCATATTCAGCTGTCTGTTGACCAACACCCCCAGGCCCTTTTCCACCGGGCAGCTTTCCAGCCACTCTTCCCCAAGCCTGTAGCATTGCATGGGGTTGTTGTGACCCAAGTGCAGGACCCGGCACTTGGCCTTGTTGAACCTCATACAATTGGCCTCGGCCCATCGATCCAGCCTGTCCAGGTCCCTCTGCAGGGCCTTCCTACACTCAAGCAGATCAACACTCCTGCCCAACTTGGTGTCATCTGCAAACTTACTGAGGGTGCACTCGATCCCCTCATCCAGATCACTCATAAAGACATTAAACAGAACTGGCCCCAATACTGAGCCATGGGGAACACCACTTGTGACTGGTCGCCAACTGGATTTAACTCCATTCACCACAACTCTTTGGGCTTGGCCATCTAGCCAGTTTTTTACCCAGCAAAGCATATGCCCATCCAAGCCACGAGCAGCCAGTTTCTCCAGGAGAATGCTGTGGGAAATGGTAGCAAAGGCGTTACTAAAGTCTAGGTAGACAACATCCACAGCCTTTCCCTCAACCACTAAGTGGGTCACCTTGTCATAGAAGGAGATCAGGTTAGTCAAGCAGGACCTGCCTTTCATAAACCCATGCTGACTGAGCCTGATTGCCTGGTTGTCCTGTAGGTGCCATGTGATGCCATTCAAAATGATCTGTTCCATAACCTTCCCCAGCACCAAGGTCAGACTGGCAAGCCTGTAGTTCCCTGGATCCTCCTTCTAGCCCTTCTTGTAGATGGGCATCACATTTGCTAGCTTCCAGTCAACTGGGACCTCCCCTGGTAGCCAGGACTGCTGATAAAGGATTCAAAGTGACTTGATGAGCACTTCCACCAGCTCCCTCAGTACCCTTGGGTGGGTACCATCTGGCCCCATAGGCTTGTGTGTGTCTACACATGTGTAGCAGGTCGCTAACCATTTCCCCTTGGATTATGGGGGCTTCATTCTGCTCCCTGTCTTACCGGCTCAGGGGACTGGGTACCCGAACAACTGGTCTTACTATTAAAGACTGAGGCAAAGAAGGCATTAAGTACCTCAGCCTTTTCCTCATCCTTTGTCACTATGTTTCCTACCCATATCCAATAAAGGATGGAGATTCTCCTTAGCCCTCATTTTGTTGCTAATGTATTTATAGAAACATTTTCTATTGTCTTTCATGGCAGTAGCCAGATTAAGTTCTAGTTGGGCTTTGGCCCTTCTAATTTTCTCCCTGCATAGTCTCATGACATCCTTGTAGTCCTCCCGAGTTGCCTGCCCCTTCTTCCAAAGGTCATAAACTCTGTTTTTTTCCTAAGTTCCAGCCAAAGCTCTCTGTTCAGCCAGGCTGGTCTTCTTCCCCACTGGCTCATCTTTCAGCACATAGGGACAGCCTGCTCCTTTACCTTTAAGATTTCCTTCTTGAAGAATGCCCAGCTTTCCTGGACTCCTTTGCCCTTCCGGACTGCCTCCCAAGGGACTCTGTCAACCAGGTTCCTAAACAGGCCAAAGTCTGCCTTCTGGAAGTCCAAGGTAGCAGTTCTGCTGACCCCTCTCCTCACTTCTCCAAGAATTGAAAACTTCATCACTTCACAATCACTATGCCCAAGACGGCCTCCAACCATCACGTCACCCATAAGTCCTTCTCTGTCCACAAACAACAGGTCCAGCGGGGTGCCTTCCCTAATTGGTTCACTCACCAGCTGTGTCAGGAAGTTATCTTCCACACACTCCAGGAACGTCCTAGACTGCTTCCTCTCTGCTGTATTGTATTTCCAGCAGACATCTGGTAAGTTGAAGTCCCCCATGAGAACAAGGGCTGGTGATTGTGAGACTTCTCCCAGCTGCTTATAGAATATTTCATCTGTTTCTTCATCCTGGCTGGGTGGTCTATAACAGGCTCCCACCATGATATCTGCCTTGTTGGCCTTCCCCCTGATTCTTACCCATAAATACTCAACCCTATTGTCACCATCATTAAGCTCTAGACAATCAAAACACTCCCTAACATACAGGGCTACCCCACTGCCTCTCCTTCCTGGCCTATCTCTTCTGAAGAGTTTATAGCCATCCATTGCAGCACTCCAGTTGTGTCAATCATCCCACCATGTTTCCATGATGGCAACTATTTCATAGTTTTCCTGATGCAGAATGGCTTCCAGCTCCTCCTGTTTGTTGCCCACGCTGCGTGCATTGGCGTAGATGCACTTCAGTTGGACTACTGATGCTGCCACCTTTTTGGGGGAAGAAGCCCTAATTCCTGTGTGACCATTCTCAGGCACTTCCATGGTTTCTAACACACCAGTAACACTTGCATCTTTGCTGCCACATGGATCTCCATCTCCTACCTCCACTGAGATGGCAGACCAAAGGACTTCGCTAGCACACTGTCCCTCAAACATTGGTGTGCTGCCCTCAGGCTTATCTCTAGTGAGCCTGGTTTTATCCCTTCCCCTTTCAAATCTAGTTTAAAGCTTTTTCAGTGAGCCCTGCTAACTCCTGTGCAAAGATCCTTTTCCCACTTTGAGACAAGTTTACCCCATCTGTCAGCAGCAGGCCTGGTGTCATGTAGACCAACCCATGATCAAAAAACCCAAAATTCTGTGGGTGACACTAGGCTCAGAGCCGGTTATTGATCTGCTGGCTCTTTCTGTTTCTTCCCTCATCATTCCCTGCAACTGGAAAGATAGAGGAGAACACTACTTGTGCTCCTGATCCCTTAACCTGTTGTCCCAAGGCCCTGAAGTCTCTCTTGATTACCCTTGGACTTCTAGTTGCAACTTAATTGCTGCCTACCTGAAAAATCAATAACAGCTAATAATCTGAGGACCATACCAGGGTAGGAAGTTTTCTCTTCACGTCCCTTACCCGGGCCCCAGGGAGGCAGCAGACTTCCCTAAGAGGGGGGTCTGGTCTGCATATTGGGCCTTCTGTTCCCTTCAGAAGGGAGTCTCCTGTGACAATGACCTGTGTTTTTTTCTTTATGGAAGCAGTTTTGATTTAACCTTGGTGATACTCCCAAGCTAGATGAACCACAGTGCTGTCTTATAATTATCCTGTGATCAGCCAATGTGGCCAGGTCTGTCTTGCCCATTTCTAGCTGATCAGGGCCAAGTTATTAGAAGAACGTCTCTGCAATATGCCCTAAACGAATGAATTTGTACGTAATACTTCAACAATGCCTCTCATTTCTGTTTTCCCAGTCCTCCAGCCATCCGGTCTTTCTGGCATGGCACTCTGACTCTCCTTTGAGTTCAGGATCCCTCTCAGCTTTGTCTTATCAATAGATGTCAGTAGCATGCTGTTAGCACTTGTGCCTTATCACTGAAGAGGTTTGGTCTATGAGTTTTATGCTCCCTTCATGAAAATTATTATTTTCTAAGGTAAGCCAGTAGTTTCTGTGAGGGTGAAATGCTCCTTCTCTCACCGGTGAAAAAATGGGAAATGGTATGATCCAAAAGTGTTGACCGGTGCAATACAGGACTAGTTCTAGGGGCTGGGGGGACAGAAAAAGGGGTTCATGTAACACAGCCCCCTGCAAGAATAATCTTAGTGATTTGACTGTAGGATCCTCACCTGTCAGCAGCTTGTGCTGGCCTTGAGGAGATACGAATGACTGCCAGCAGCTGGGGAGGGGCAGCGGGGAGGTGTTTGGCCAGTTATGGTTGTATTCCTTGGACTTTGGACCGCTCTGCAGCAGGACCTCAGTCAAGTTGCTTTGCCTTTGGGAGGTTTATCCTTCCATCTGCAGCTTGGCCCGTAGTTCAGGTTTTAAACGCATTCAAGCAGGAATTGTCTCGTATAAGAAACAAATCTACTGAGGGAATCCCATGTTTTACAGATTTTTTTTTTCACTGAGAAGGAAATAATGAGCCAACATCTCTTTATTGCGTTGACCTCAAGTGTTTAATGCAGATCTGGAAACCTCAGATAAAACCCAGCATACCAAAAGGATCTTCCATTAATAACTGTAGTTAATAAGTCTTGCCCTAGTAAAATAAAACTTTCTCCCTTCTGTTACATAATGGATGAATGTTTTGTTGGTGAATCAGAAGCTATTGCGGTCCCTTCCTTTCTAAAAGTCTCACATGCATGACTGAGCTCAGAGCTATTATAAGCAGGTTTTATCTTATCCCATATGTTCTGCAATTCAGCCCAGCACCTCAGTAACATCTATCGCATTTACTTAACCCTTTCGCAAATGTCCTTACATGTATGAACTCCGCTAGCTACTGTCACTGTGCTCAAGATGCATATCCCAAGTTGTTTTAAAGCCCTTGATTACTCACTGTGTAACCTGTACCTGGGGCTTCCCCCCTGGAAACTGGGAAAGAAGAAGGAAACTCCCTGGCCCCAGTACTGTTTGCTGCTGAAGTTTGTACTGACGTCCTTGCGCTGTTATCCCTGCTGAGAGTCCCCACTATCCCCTGCCTGTCCCACACATTCCCAAAGTGACTGCCTGCTCTAGGTTTGGATGTGTTTTTCAGAGAGCACCATCTTCCCCGTCCCAAAGGTACTGCACGAGGCTGGCAGTGGGGTGGATTAGGGAGGCAGGATGTCGGTGTTGAAATGAAGGGTTGGGTGAGGAACATGAAGCTTTCTGACTTCTAGGAGCCACCCATTGTGATATTTAATAAAAATAATGGGCACAGAAATACAAAGACTGGCTGGGAAGGCTTTAATTTATAGATGGGGAAAACAGGAGCTCAAAAAAGAAGGGAGGTGAGACTCTTGCCAGACTAAATGTGAGTGTGAAGAAGTAGAAAGGAGCAGTATTTATCTGGCTCTAGTTCTTCTGTTTAATGTAATCTAAACACTGTAAAACTGCTCTTTACTCCTCCACTAATATCTCTTCCTTGCTGCTAAAGACCACAGTGCCAGTCCTCATGCAGTGGAGGTTAAGTCCTTTTGCCTTGAAGTGTGTAAGACAAGGTTTTACTTTCCCTGTTACTTCCTTGTTGTGTGAAGAGAAGTGCTGAAACAGCTCTTTCCTTGCTTTGGATGATAAAGAATATTATATGGTGTTTGAACATTAATAGACTCTATTATGCTGATTCATATGTGTTTCCTAACAGCTGACTATCTCAGCTACATATGGTTTCTTTGGAAGATACAGTCTTTGGGAGGAAGAAAATGCCAAAATGGGCTGTTGTTTACGGAAATGCTTTTGCTTCTGCAGGTGGCAAGGGAAAATAGGTGTTTTTAGAAAGTAAGATTGGTTCTTGCTGTGTTATGAATACTTTAGGTAGTTTTCCTAGTTTATATCAGGTAATCCAAGAACACCTCATCTTCTCTGTGGGGCAAGGTTTGCAAGAAATAGTATCTCTTATAAGATCACTTGATACTCTGATGCAAGCATGGGCATGCTATTTATCTTTGCTTTGCCTAGGTGTTTCATGAGACTATTGTGGCTGCACCATTTTGTCGCTTTTGATCCCTCTCAATCTTGTTTTCACTTAATGTTTCTCAGGTATTGACTTAATCTCTGGTTATATAGGTCATCTTATCTCTGTCAGCATGGGACTTACATACTGTCCTTTTTACGAGTGTTATGCACTATCGCTAAATGTCTCAGTTAAACTCATTGCTGGGAAGTTACGTTATTGAATCTGAGCATCAGTCTTCTTTATATCGATCTTTATTCCCTTTGTGTTAGCTTAAATGTTTCCTTGAGATCTTTGGTGTTTGTGTCTGCTTTGTATATCTGGACTGTGCCCATCTATGAAATCCAGCTTTTTTTTTAGCTACATGTGGAAGAGAGGGCCAATGGACTTGGGGCAGGTCATGGAGGCAGAAAGCAGAAACCAACTTTCCCTGTGAAATCTGATGGACTTCAATAGGTACAGGAGCTCACACGTGTTTTAAAACATGGGAACATGGTTAAGCAGAGCAGGGTCTGCCCTCCTTCTTGCTTGTTCCCAAACAATTTGTTTTCCTTTCCTGGAGGAGTGGAGACACCTCTCTGGGGAGTGCTGCCCCCAGCTCTGAACGCAAACGTATTGGCAATAACGAGCAGCTCTGGGGACTCACAGAAATGCATGTACTGAGACATGGAGTGGGTGGGAAAGCTGCAGGCAAGTGCCAATCCCAGTTTGCGCAGGGAGACTCTGTGTCCTATGAGAACAGCCTGGGCGGTGGGGGGACAGGGTGGCTTTTTTGGTGGGGACCTGAAAAGCTAAGAAGTTTGTGCAGATGCACGGCCAGCCCAGGGCTCAACAGGGCAGTGCTTATGGTAGTGGATACCCTGAGTTATTTTAAAAAAGAGCATGAATAAACATACCATTAGCTTAAAATCGAGGTGGGGTTTTTATTACTGATACTAGCGATGTACATCATAACAGCCTTTTTCTGCTGTAGAGACGTGGTTAGAGATGTCAGTCAACTTACCCTCTTAACTGTATTTTTTAGTTCCCTTTTTCGCCTTGGCTGCTGTATTGTGCCCACAGCCCAGTAACCCTCCTGCCCTCTCCCTGCCATGCAGTTCTTAATGCTGCATGCATGTGGATTTCCATTCTCTAAATTCTTTACAGAAATTCCTAGTCAATTTAATAATTCATATCCTCATTAATCTAGCTTATTACACCATATTTTATAGCCATTAAATTCACTGACAAGGAACACGTTACTTTGGAGACAGCTCTTTGTACTTATCTTGTACTAGAGATAGGTATTACACACAGGTGCTGCATTTCACCTAATGAACTGTGAATGTCTGTGAAATCTCTGCAAATCCTGTTGCACAACTGAGGTTTGAAAAAGCTGGGCCACAATAACTTCAACTTTTAAAAGTCACTATAAATCCTGTTTTTCTTTATTTTTTCCCTCAATGATCATCTTTCTACCTACCAGATGATGCTTTTGTTTGGTCAGCTCTGCTCAGAGAGGTATTTCCCTGCAGGTTGTCTCACCCATCCCACTCTGAGTGCCCCCAGCATCACAGCAAGGAGGAAAAGCTGCAGGGAACCAACACCTTGTTATGTCTTTAGGTGTCTTTTCTATGATTGTGTGAGATTTTCTGTTTACCATGTGAGACTTGTTTTGCTTGAAAATGATTTTTCAGATGTTTCCAGTGGCGTTGACATCTCCTCTGTCCCACCCAGTGGCGCAGCCTTGCCCCTGCATTGTGGCTGGTGTTTGGGATACATTGCTCACTCTCTTTCCAATCATTTAAATCTCTTCCCTCTGTAGGAGTGGCAGTTAAATCTTTATTTGACCTGTGCTTGTGTTGAGGGCTCTGTGCAGTTTTTGAAGGGCATCACAGCCTAGGAATCCCAATGGATTTGGGTGACATTTGAGTAAAGTACAAGCTATCTCATGGGGATTTGTCAGCTGGTGCATTGCTAAGGCTTTGCCAGCTGGAGTCCAAAGGCTGTGCCTGATTTACTGGCAATAAAGCCCATTGCACTGGCCTTCATCTTTCTTGGAGAGAGCCTTAGAGTGAAAGAGGGTGGGAGAGGAGTAGGTGCTCCTATCGATCTCCCCTCTGTCGTTAGGGGTGGAGGGACCATGTGCTGCCTTCATGATACTGATGCTCTGTGCTTTAACTGGCTCTGTGTTCAGCACTGTGTGTCTTTATGTAGCTGACAAGTTATATGACAGGTTAAAGATTATTCTAATCTGCTCTGCTACTTTTCTGGAATAAGCTGAGAAGGGAGCGTTTACCATATGTGCTGTGTTATTCTAGCTAGTGTATCCAACCTTGTTTATCTGTCGCCTTCACACCTCATGTTTTTCTGTGATTCAAAACTGATTTGCTGTTAACTGTTTACAGTGATTTGAGCAAGCAAGGCTTGAAAAAAACAAGACAGGAAAAAGGTTTAATTGCTGATTTCCCATGTTATCCTGGGGCTGGATTCCCATTCAGGTGATTAAGGAGAGAAGCAAATGGCCTGTGGGAGCGGACTTGGTTCCTGGCTGTCTCAGCAATTGCCCTTGACACAAGTCAACAACATTGGAGGTCCCAACCTTCAGCCTTTCCTATCTCATTTTTTTCTTTCTGCAGTATAGATAGACAAGAGGCATGAGTCATGTTTGAGCTCTAGCATTAGAGACTCAAAAGGCTTTTGTGCAGGGTGTTGTCTGTTGCATTGCAAATGTTTGGATTCCTTTCTGTGCTTGTTTTACTGTTACAGGAAGCATTTTACCCCGTAGGTGATATCATCCCACATCTTCCTCTGTAAGATCTTGTGAAAAATGTACACAAATAGACTTTGCCTTAGCGGTCAGGCATTGCTTCCTTAGAAACCTGGAAGGGCTGACAGCTCCTTATCTGTGCACTGGTAGGATGGGGAATAGCATGTGCAGCCTGTGTAAGGAAGGGCGTTCATTGGTTTTGCAATGAGTCACGAAGACTAATTTAAAGAATTCACACTTAGTAATGTGACAACTGTGATGATGGGGTATGGAGCAGGGAAACAGCTAAGGGACATGTTAAATCATGTGGAGAAAAGCAGATCTTGGCTGGAGATGACCACGTTGGCTTTCTCCCATTTAGATGAAATGAAAGCTGTGTTGACCTCTCTTACTCATTCAAGACCTAGATTCATAGATGGTGAATCAGTACAGTAGATTTGGAGTTGATGAGATAATTCAGTTATATCTGAAGACCTCCAAAAGAGGAGGGGACAAGGGTAGTGTGGATGAATGATGCAGTGAGAAGCTTTTTTTAAAAACACTGTAGTTGAATTGATTTATGCGGCAAATTACATTAACTAGCAGAAATGGCGTCACACAGCCTTCCCTTTCAAAGAAGGCTAAGGAAGCAAGTAAAGTGGGAACTGTGGAAAAACAGCTCTTTCACCCAGTCTTGTGTCTGGTACTGATGCTTTCTCTCCTGTGTGCTCTACCATTTGATCTTTGAGTATTCGCAGGCAGTCTCTGAAGTGCATGAATGGTTGGGGCAGCTGTGGCCTAGAGCAATAATTTCTCTCTTTCTCTGCGTGACTGCCTGCCTGTCTGTTAGGGGTTTCGTATAGAATATATTTCTCTAAAGTCAGAATTGAGCAGCAAGCAATTGGTCTGGATGGAGATGTGAGCTGGTCAGCTTATGGAAAGCAGAGCTAGGGGACAGGGAGAGGGTAAACTTCTGTACCCTTTTTCTTCTACACCGGTAAAACTGCTGCTTCAGTGGTTGTTGTTTTCCTCACCTGCTCACTGTGGGTCAGCGATTCTGGATTGAAAAATTCTAATACTGGGTCTGAATTTGAGGTTTATAATTCAGCTTGTTACCTTTATGCAGCTACTGGGATGCCTTGTTGTCTTAATGAAATTGCACAAATGCTATGTATCTTGACTGCCCAATGAGAAGAATGATACCTGTGTAACCTTCTTAGGGATCTGTAAAGGAAATGCAGAATTATGATCTGTTGCGTCTTTGACTTCATGATTTCAATCTAGGTTTCCTCCTTCATCCATAGTCAGGTACAGGTATAGTCAGCTGCACAAGGAGTACCTTTCTTGCTCTTTGTGTAAGTTTGATCCCACGCCTGGGTTCAATGCATGCTTGCTGGCACCATGCTAGTTTGGAAACTACTTGTCACTGGAAGTAGCCAGATTGCAATGTGCTTGGGCACATTTTTTCTCTCTAAATACCCTGTAGTTATGCCTTCAGCAACTACAAAGGAGTGTTAACCAGATTTGGCTTTGCCATACACAGGTATAGCAGAGTGGAGTGTAAAACCTGATGTGGTATCGAACTACAGAAGATTTTTTATGTTTCCTGGTCAAATGTTCCTACAGGTGCCTTCTACATACTTTGCAACCAGTAACAGCTCATAGGAAGAGTAGAGTGTGCTGAGGCAGTGTGTATGCACGCAGCTTGGGAGAAGAGCACGTATAGGGATTTAAGTAGCTTATGAAAATATTTGTCACCAGTACAACATGATGTTTCTCAAACTGGATTATGATAGGAGGCTAAAAGTGTTGTGGTTTTTTTTTTTTTTTTTTAAATAGGTTGTTTTAAGTAGATTCAATGCAAAATTAAGTAGAGGCAGAAAAGAAATTAAGCTCTTTGACAGCTACAATGTTTTAGAAATTCTTTGGTGCATCCCAAACCAAATAAATTAACCTGTTCTTGGCAATAGTTAACAAGAAACTCTTGGTGCTTTTTTTTTACTAGATGTGGGGAAAGTAGTTTGAAGCTGCATTTATTTTCTTCAGTCTTTGGTGGGAAAAAAAAGTTGGGTTTTTTTTCTCATTGACTTTTTAATTTCTTGTTCCTGTCTTCATGTCTGTTTTGTCTTTTTGCCATGCTTTTTTTGGTGAAGCTTTTAAAATGTATGTGTCTCAAGGAAGAAATGCTTGGTCAAATTCTGTCCTCAGTTACTTGGGGAAAAAGAAGTCAGAAAAATATATTGACTTTGCTGATACAGAGCTGGATGTTTATTGAAGTAACCCACCAGCAAACCAACAGAACTTTATCCTCTTCTCTTCGTTCATTTGCAAATTGACTTGTCTAGTTATGAGGCTACGTAAGTAAATAGGTTATTTTCAATTGCTTTTAATTCAAGGCAGAGGATCCAGCACCTGCCAAAGTGGGTGACCAAAGCAGTGCTTGTCTTTTGGTGAAAAGGCCAAAACAAAAGTGTGGTGTAAAGCCTAAAAATGAGCCTCAAATAATAAATAACAAATTAATTCTGGCTTTACAAAATTATCCTTTCACTTCGTCCAGATCCCTTCCAACCCAAAGCATTCTATGATTCTATGATTCTAAATGTTTGGCTGCACTGACACCTCCAAGCAGATCCTTAAACCCAAGAGCAGATGCTTTAATGCTCTTATGTTTGCTTTGTCAATGTGATGCGTCAACAGTGAGTTGCAGCCCTGCATTTACATGGCAAGCACCGGGCTGCTTCGGGCTGGTGACTTGCTCTTTGACCTCATTCTTCCTTTGAAGCTGCTGCCGCGGTGCGTGCTTGCGAGCCGTGCCGAGGCACTGCGTCCCTCAGCCCTGTGCCTGTTTGTCTTGTAATCTACAGACAAGAAAAAAGCAGGCAAATTCCAGCCTTTCAAGAAGCTCTTTGGTAAGAGGAAGAAAAGAGAGCCCGCATCAGACTGCGAGGAAGCCAAACTGAAGCCCAGCCACTCCTTCGGCAACATCTGCAACGGCACCTTCTCCTCCGATGAAGAGGCAAACGGTGGTCTGAGGTAAGCTCACATGGGTCTGCTGCCAGCCCGTGCAAACTCAAGGCTTGCTCTCCCTGCTTTTAATGGAATTAAATTTCAATTCTCCCTCTGCTGAGTGGTAACAAGTTGCACGCTGCTTCTTAGGAAGCATGTGCATCTCTGTCCCTCCTCTGAAGGTGACACCCGCTGCTGTAGACCCCAAGGTCTCACTTCTTGCACATGTTACTTATTGGGTACCTGTGCCGGTCTGCAAAAAAGAAACCCCAGGGTGAAGCAGAAATTAATTTGAATCCGACCTCTGTGATTTAACAGAACTCCATGGCGAACACCTGAGTAAAGGTTTTAATAGTATCTGTGTTTTTAAAACTGGGGAAAGGGAAACTGAACTGGCTGCTACAGATACTTTATTGCATACTTTTCCCTGCAAGGTGGTATCTCTGGGTCGGGATGGAGACGTCCTCTTTCGGTCTATCCCATACAGTTTTTGCATTGTAATTGGGGTTAACAAACAGGCTGCTTTTATTCTGATCTGAATTGAATGTAGAGTAGAAGGAGGAAGAGAGGGGAGAGAGGCACTGGGAAATCAGATTGTATTCTAGTGACAATAGAGGACAGGAGAAGAGTGTGAGAATTTGCTGTAGAAATGATGGGAGAAAGAAACTACACAGAGTTAACTAATCAGCAATCTCTGACTAGGAACGGAACAGAAAAAAAAAAAACAAACAAGCCAAAACAAAACAAAAAACCCCACCCCAACAACAACAAAAAACCAAGACCAGGTGCACAAACTAATTGGGTCAGTAATACTTATTTCACTTTCCAGCTGAAAGTCTGAGAGGTTATTTGACTCCTGGCCAAAGCCTGTTTCTTTGGAAAAAAAGGAACTGTTGCACTGGGGAGTGTGAATGTAACGAAAAATCTGAGAGGATCAAAAAACCATGCCAAATTCCTCTGCTCAAGAAAGAAATGTGTATCAGAAACATCACTCTGCACAGTATTTTCAACAGTGCAAAATCAGAGCTGTAAAAATGTGATTTTTTTTTTCCTTTTGTTTTTTTAATCTTCTGGATTTTTTGTTCCATTCTGTGAAATTCTCTAAGTTCTAGGTTTCCCCTTTGGTTTCTGCAATGCAATATTGTGCACCTCTTTTGCCTGTCCCAGCTTTTCAGAATATCAAGACCGAGCATAGCCACACTGTAGATGGAGACGTAATTGACTCCTATTGCATTGCATTGCCTGTGTACATGATGCTGAGTGACCGTAGGAATTTACAGTACCTTTTGCCTCAAGAGCACACTAGTGAACAAGAGCAAAACAAAGGGCATCATCTCGCCATCAGGGATTTCCCATTCAGTGTAACTGAAAATGCAGTGCTGCACCCAGAAACAAACAGTAATATGGGAACTTGTCCCATTCTTCAACAGTGAAGTGAAGATGTGGCAGACCCTTGTGAGACTGTTAAATGCTTGCATTTTTAAAGGTATTAATTTTTATAATTAAAAAAGGCATTAAACGTAAGTCTAGAGTGGAATGAACTAGACTGCACAATTAAAATCACAGGGGATTAGCAAATGTGAAGGGTCCCACGGCTCGTCTCAAGTGGAACATTTCTTTCTCTGTGTGTGATTCCTGAGAAGTGCTTCTGTTTTAGCCTGCTAGAAATACTCAGTCAAAACTCTGTTTTCCCTGTCAGGCTTCATGGTGCAAATGTGGGTGGGATTTGATAACAATTTTCAGTTTGCAGGTAGCATTTGTCATGTTGCTCATCTTACAAGCATGATGTTCAGTGCAGTACATTAGATTTCTTTGGGCAGCTTAGCTTTGCCACCCTTTTCTGTTTTCAGCAGTGTTGCTTCCATCCATTATGTTTTTTTTGCCTTTAGTATCATTTCAAATGTTTATGAATTGAATGCAGAGATATCTAAGAAAAATAATATATGCAGTTGTTAACAAATTGTCTAACAGTAAATACATTACCATACCTTCCATTATTCATATAGAAATGGACCAGAGCAAATATAAATAATTAGTAGTGTATTTATATAACCAAAATCTTGAGTAGTTTTATAAAACCATCTGCTTCAAACTCTTTAAGAATGTACAACAACTGTGTATTTATAAAAGCTTAATAAAAGTTCCAATTTTGCAATGAAAGTTCAGGGATGCTCCCATTCCCTTAATAGAGCTGTATTTCTTCATCAACCTCTAGCGTACATTAATTTGTTATCTGCAGGTGTTTCATGTGGACTTTTTGTTTTGTTTTGGGGATGGGGAGGTTGTTGTTTTGAAAAGATATTAAGAAAGCAAGCTGCTTCAGGAAGGTAGAGACAAGAAGATAAATGAGTATAGGCTGAATAGGAGATCTGTATTGCTTCCAAGACCTAAGCTAGTATTTCACTGTGTGGTGTATTGGCTTACAAGCCCGCTCAGAGCTAATGCCTGAATCTCTAATAGAGACTGTGCCGGCAGTCTGCCGGTGATGCAGACGTACCAGGAGTAATTTAGGTAATCTGCATATGGTGTAGATTGCCTAGCTGAGTTGGAAGCAGCCTGAGCGAGCTGCCTGTCCATACTTTCTACAGCTACTTCCTGGACTCATCAGATGCAAATAACCTGCTTGGTATCCTGATGTATGCGCACTTCAACCTATTTATTCATCCATGTTGTTTTGCAGTTCCCAGGTGGGAGGTTTGCTACTGCAATTTGTCTTGCTCTGCCTTGTGAAAGACTGGAATTCCTTTTCCCACTTTTATATTGCCCTGCTTGAATTTACAAAGTTAAAACTGTATTCATTAACTTTCTGTCCTAACCATATGAGCTGGGAGATGGAACTGTTTATTACAAGACAAGTTAAATTGCATCTGGGGAGCTTCACTGAAGTCTCCAGAAGCTTTTGTTCTGAGGCTGTGGTTTGGCACTTTATAAGATTTTGTATTTGTCTTATTTGTCACAGTTGACAGTAAGCAAGCATTGTGGGGAAATACGTGAAAGGGCATCTGTGTGGTGCCCTACAAAAAGTTTGTCATCCTGGGCTGATGTGCAGAGGCAGCAGGGAATTACATTTTTCTTATAGAGGGTACAGTAGAGTGCCTTTACTCGGGCTCAATGCAATATTTCAAGGACCTGGAAGTACACCTGTCAGATCTTTAAGACTCAAGTGTGACAACATTGATCTTCCAGGGAAGAGTCTCAGCAACATTCAGGCTCTTGAATGTGCCTGTCCATGAAATGGGACACCTTTATTTGTAAATCCCCATCAAGTTCCACATAATCCCTGTAAAACTGTTCTTAGGTTGCCTACATAAAGTCATCTTCATTATGAAGGAATCACCTAAAGATCTTAGTTGTCTATATACGCTGAGGAAGACTGCCTGTGAAGAAGAGACAATGAGAGATTTCCTGTCTCATAAACAACTTTGCCCAGTGTTTGCTGAACCTTTGTCAGCATGTGTTGCTATTGGGACTGGTCCGTGAATCACCCAGCTCTTTGCCTAATAAAGCTGTGCTGAACTGTACAGCAGTTACTACTCAGCTAATGAATTCAGCTTCTTCTCTGCTTGTGGGGACCATGTCCATAAGCAGTGTGATTTCTCCAAATGTATTAGTTCTTTGAAAATGCCTCATTTTGGCAAGCAAAGTTGCTATTTGCTATTCAAGCTGTATCCTTGTTGTACTTGATCAGATAATTCACAGATATCATATAATTGCACTGATTTCTTCTACAATGACTGTAGAAGCCAAAAGCATTCCCTTGCAAATATAAAGTTTGGCTTCTGACAATTTTACCAGCAGAACTTCAAAATTATCTTTCCTTGACAATTGTCCTGACGTCTTGCCAGGAAACTTCAGTTCTAGAAATGTAAACTGGGCATATGCAGAGCTGAAGGAAAATCTTTCAGTACTTTTTGTAATATTTGACTAGTGTCTGCACGCAAAGACAGGTTTTGCGTGGATTTAAGGCAAGTATTTTGCACACTTCTCATCACTAGGCTGTATAGATAAGCAAAATAGGCAATAAACTGTTTATGGACCAAAGATGGAGCAAGGAGCACTGTGTGCTCCCAAGCTGCATCAGCAGTTTTATTGCTTGTGATGGAAAGTTCCCAGGGGGGAGGCTCCAGGGTGACAAACTGGGACACAGTGCCAAAGATGCAGCACAAGTCAGGTCACGCGTCTGTATGGAGCTGCAAGTTGTGTGAGTGGCTGTCCCTCGTAAGAACTGAAGTCTCCTGAATTTCTCTGGGCAGTCTGCCTGCCAATGCCAAGAGTGAATCTTTCCATTTGAAAGAAGGAGGACTGGGGAGAGGAAGAAAAAAAAAGCATTTCATTGTCATCTTAAGAGGCCTTCATTTAGTAATTTGCTAAGGTAATTTTTGTCAGAGGCTGGGTGGGTTGGGCTGCTTCACTGGTGGTTTACACCTGAGTCCAAGTGCCACAGACAGACTGAACGTGGAAAGGAGACAGTGGTTTTGTACCAGCCATCGGCATTTATAGTGCAAATTTGGCTTCTCTCTGCTTAAGAGAGGCCAAGGGCAGTGGTGGAAAGAATGTCAGTGACGCGTGGACGGGGCTTCCATGGGCTGGGGCACCAGCACAGCACATTTCTTGGAGGATACTTGGCCACCACTGGCCTTCCTCAAAGTATTTTTTAGAGAGAAAGTAATGTGATCAAGATTTGATCGGTAAGTTGAGTTGTGGTTTCAGCAATAAATTCCAGACAGCTGTTACTGTTTATCTAAGAGGTATTTGATCTGTAAAGTATAAATTTTGAATTCTGTGCCTGAATGGCCACAAAGGGCACAAGCACAAATTTTCAGGCAGAGAAAAGATAGGAGGTATAGCTGTTAACATGGCTAAATCATGATCTCTTTAATGCATTGAAATTTGAGAAAGAAGCCTACAGAAAGTAAAAACAAATGATGAATCACAGAGGGATGTAAAGGAGAAAGAGGAGTCATTTTTATGAATTCTTTATGGACAGGAGGAGGACTAAGCAAAAAGTTGGTCCTCTGTAAGCAAGGAAAGAATGACGGCAACAAGTGAAAAAAAACCAGCATTAGGTGTACGTTCAACATTAAATCTGGTTTTAGCTTGTGTGAACTTTATTACTGTGAGTGCAGTTTATACTGAATTCTTGCATACATGGATAGCAGGAATATCACAGCTTTGAGAGAATACATACAACAAATAAAATGCACGTTCTTCTGGAGGGTGCAGATTGGGACCTGTATTCTTGTGGGTTTTTTTACAGAAGTTAGAGATAGGAGAGGCTTGTTCAGTGCTCAGCCACCCTTTCTGTGATTGTTCCCAGCTAAGCATTTACCTTGGAAAACAAAATTATTCATCTGATTTTTCTAAACAGCACATTCAGCTTGGGAATTTCTGCAGGTATTTGTTGGTCTTCTACTCCTCCAATAACAGCATAGTATGTAAGTCAGGTCTAGGAGGTGATACAGTTTGTTCACTATTACTCATCTCTTGTATCCCCATTTTAGTTTCTGAATATTTAATTTTCATTTTGCATTTCATGTGAATGAGAACAACCCACCTACGTCAAATGTGGCCTTGGTTACTAACTGCTGATCAATGGCATTCACTCTCATCGTCATAGAGACTGGCCTGAGAAATGAACGTAATTATATTTTCCTCATCTCTCAATTGACTCTTTTATTATTGCTCAGGTAATTACCTGACATGTACCTTGAAAGAATATGTGGTGATTGATTAAGTAAGGGGAAAAAAAAAAAAAACAAAAAACCCCAAACCAAACCAATCAGGAGAAACTGCTCAGTCTATTTCTTCCTGGACTTTACGTTGCCTCTTCAGCAATCCCAGCCCCTGCTCTGATGGCACGTTCAGCTTGCAGCTCAGGTTTCCATGTCATCTCAATGGATAATGCGCTTCACGTGAAGAGTGTCTCCCATGTTACTTTGATGGGGGATAGTGAAAAGAGTAGGACAGATGCTATGGTCTTCTTTTCTTAGCGTTGTTCTGTACTACCTGTAAACATCAAATTTGCTGCAGATGACAATCAGCAGCAGGACACGAAGATTCATGTTCCTGCTCCAGGCCACCTCAGGGATTTCACTAAAGGCTTGATCCCAAGGTAGGGTCTGGTTTTGGCATCTTGTTTAGATGGACTCTTATAAAGCAGACATATCAAAGTAGTTGTCGGCGTGCAATCTGTCCCAAAATTTCCAAAAGCAGCTCATCGTATTTTAAAATCTTCATAAAGTGAAGTCTTGCTTTTACCTCCAACTCAGATTGTAAGCCTCATGTATAAGCTTTTAATGTCTGTGTATTGCTTTTCCTGCATGACTATTAGAGCATTTGCTCTCATGAAGATGATTCACCAACAGTTCAGCTGTTCAGTTTCTAAATTCGAGAGTGGGGGGGGGAGGGAAACCCAACAACCTATAAATGATAACTTGCAAGACTTTGCTTTGTTAAAATAGGAAGAATAAGGAAACTTTATTTAATGTATTGGTTTATTAGCTGGTAGTATACTTACACATTCATAAATCCCTATGAATTGAAGGTGCTGGCTGAACATGAAAACAACCAGACCTAGAGAATCACAAGCTTTTGTGTTTTGGGTCCAGCAGAATGTCCTGATTCCTTCTTGGACAATTTCAGCCACTACTTTGACACATTTCCATGAGGATGCAGCATTGGGCAGTTCTGTACGAAGCAACCTAGACCGAAAAAAAAGTGATCTGTCTACCCACTTGCAGCTTCAAAGAGCTCCCAAGATATCTTCCCTCTGTCACATCCAATTTTTATACATTGGGCAATTCTTTTTTTTTTTTTCTTTTGCTTACTAGCCTGATTTCTGCAATTGGCTGTTGTCAGTCTCCTAATTTCCCTTGTAAGCATCTCGTTTTGAGTGCCTTTCTGATTCCAGTGCCTTAGTGCAGTGGTGCTTGGTGTCCACCTTCTCCTGGAGACTTCATCTTAGCAGCACTCTGATTTCAGTATCTCTGATACTGCAACACATGGATATTGTAAGGCTTTTAGAAACAAAGCATGCTTGGATTTTCCTCACTTGTGTTGGCTGACATGGATCCATGTTGAACAAGTTTCTTATTTCTGGGTTACAAGGTGTATTGTGGGAATGAAAGGGTGTTCCAGGACAGAAAAGGTTGTGGCAAAGAGCAGCTTTTCTCTTTCAAGTTCTTCATTTGGATGGATCCTTTTATAGGATTCATTACAGGTGTTGGTGAAATTAGATTTGTTTCACCTTTTCTGTAATTTATATTGCAGCTGAACACCACAGCAATAGGAGCCACAACTACTGTATGAGTGGCCATTTCTGACATGTACCGAGTGGCATGTGTCCAGGGCAGAGGAGTGGGGAAAGCCTTCCTGAAATGGTCCTGGGTGTCTTGACAGAACATAAGACTAACATCATGCTCAGCAGTTTTGTTGATCTTACCCTTTCTTGACACCTCAGCTCTTGCCTTCTTCCTTCCTATTACCAACTTCATTAAATCTTTGTGCTCCAGACGCTTTCTTCTCAGCTATGTGAGATAGGACTTTTCACCACTTGTTGCAATTTTAACACTTACAAGAAATTTGCGCTAAATGCCATCAACTTGCCATTTTTTTTCCAGCTGCTACTTGAGTGCAAGACGCCTCATTATGTACGCTGTAGTTTGTATACGGTCCTGAGAACCCTTCAGTAGGCTTTCTCTCTGCAACAGCTGTTAACATTTTATACCAGGTCCCATTCTGTGTCTGTCTCCTTTTTTCCTTGTCTTTTGTCCTCAACCCTGATCATAACTAGCTTCATTTTCACCTTAGTAATCCCAGAACTTTTTTTTTTTTTAAAACTCTGGTCTTCACCTCTTCCATCACAAACACTGTCTTGCTTTAGTCTCCTTGAAAGGTTAGGCTGCCCTACTATCTACTTATCCTCTCCCTTGCCTCCCTTTCAGAGGTTTTCATTGCATTTCCCCTCCTAATCATCACATGCTTTATTTCTTTGCAAATTCTGCATGGCAACTGCCTTTTCCACGGCTGGTAAGGTCTAGAGTTGGGCTCAAACCAAGCAGAGTTGTCACCTGTAGTATAACATGCTGTCTTATTTCCTCTTCCTTTCCTTCCTTATGAGCTAAATGCAATCACTATAGCACTTCTTCCTGCCAAGGCTAACTTAGATTTTTCACTTCCTTGTCTCTACATTGTGCCATATTTCAGAGCAAATTTTGCATAAACATATGCTGCTGTTTGATAGAATAGTGTCACACGCAGTGGATTGCCAGGTCACGTGAAATTTGGGCCATTTAGATCCCTGTTTCTTCCATTAGTCTGCATATTTCTGTAGCAACTGGTGACTTGTTCACAATCCTCAAGCTGTCTTAGGGATTCGCTTGCAGAATTACTGGAAACCAGAGTGATGCCTTTCTTTGCTCTGCATGCTGAGACTTTCTGATGTCGGAGGATTTGGTGAATAATTACATAAAATTCACATGTCAAGAACTATCTAGTCCCACCTCATTACCTTCTTGTCAGAAAGCGGCAAGGGCAGGGCTGCTCCCTCAGGGAAGGCAAGCAGGGACCAAAGGGGGTCCTGCGGCAGGGTAGGGGCCTCATCGCCCAGGGCTCGGTCCTGCAGTATCTAAGCAATGCAAGCAGGGTAGATCCTGGGGTGATGGCCAGGTCCAACCAGGAGTACAGATAAGGCAATATCTGGGTGATAAGGCAGGTCTGAGGCTGAGCCAGGAAGTCAGTCTGTAGGTCAGGATCAGAGCCATTGATCACCCCGCAGGTCCACAGTGGGAAGGGAGGGCCAAGGACAAGCCAGGAAATCAATCTGCAAACAGGTCTGGATCAAGGGACTTCATAGAGGCACAGCTGTGGCTGAGCTGGCAACCAGCACTCCTTCAGCACAGCTCAGGCGGGGACCAAAGCCTCAACTGTGATCTTAAATAATGCTCCTGGACCCGTGTGTGCAGGTGGAAGTCCCAGGTGAGGCTGGTCAGGGACATTAAAGCTTATTAGTGCACTCAGGGCCCTGACACCTCCCACGATTAATTTCTATGCCCTTAAGGATCATGATTTTGGCTAGATTATTAGCATGCATTAAAGATGCATCAGCTACTTAAAACTTGACCCCTACTTTTAAAAAAAATTAATCTACAGTAAGTTCATAGGTTACAGATCTCCTGATGACACCAAACTGGAGCTTTGTATAAGACAGCGTTGCACGGTGTCTTTTGAAATGAGCAGAGCTACTAACACAGAGGCTGCAAAACAGGTCATTGGCATCAGTGGGACTCCGGTGGGTCATAACAATGGGACTTCGCAGTTTTCCCAGAGTTAGTGCCCTGATGTCCGGCAGTTCCTGAAGGTGATACAGGTATATCCTTAGATATATAAGGTATATCCTTAGATTGAGCACAGAAATGATCCCTAAGTATACTTTATGAAAAAAGTCCTTCAACTACCCTGCTAAAAAATCTCCCTTTTGCCTGTTCAGCTTGTAAGGACCATGTTTATGGGTCTGTTAATGCAATGAAGCAACGTGCTGTCTAAGCAGTTGTAACTCAGAGTTATGTTGCAGCACGGATGATGTTCCCCATCTAGGCATGAGTTAGAACTAAAACTCTCATTCCAGCATGACAGATGAAAGAGAGGACACTAAAAATACAACTCAGAATTACAATCTATTTTCCTCTATTACAGTATTAATGCATCTCTGGAATGACTAGAAAATGCAATTTGTGTTTTTCGTCTCTAGCTACCCTGGGGACACTCGTGGGAGATGCAAAGAGTTGGAATTGGATTTCTTTTTTTAAAACAAAGCGTTAAGTAAAGGCGACCTGTCACTGGTCATTTCCCTGTGGCACTATTCTGGGAGATGACTCTCAGATGTCTTCGAAGGGATTGTACTAGGGGTCAATACCTGGCTAAAACAAATTCGTTCTTGCTTTGCATGGTTTGTGAATTTTTTAGTGTTAAAAATGGCTTTATGTTAAAAAGTTGGCTCTGATCTCTAATGATTACAGAATCGGTTTCTAATGGAAATCTAAAAGAGTAAAAGTCATGAGACTGGGGGTTTTTTGGAGTCAGTCTCTACAAGCATGAAAGAACAGAACAACTCATTCTTTCCCTTTATTTTCCAGTTTCTATTTCTAACTCTTTAATATCAGAGTGGGAGGAACATTTATGACACACCAAGGAGGCAATTGGTGGTGCGAGCTTTCTGTACTACAGTAATGCACCGATATGGGATTATGCAAGAGCTGAGACCTCAGTGTTCCCTGCTGGCAAAACTTCCCCTTTTTAGGGAACCCACTTTTGTCTTTGAGAGGAGAAATAGCTCTGGAGAAAAATGGGGTCTAAAACATACTAGCCACCAGTACTGAGGTACACTTAGCCTTTTATTCTGTGCAGTAGTACCCCTGCACATACTCTGATGTACTTGAGGGTGCAGTCCCACAGCAGTATATGCTGATTGAAGTCTGGACTGCAGTTGTTTGACTCTTTCCAGCAGCTCTCTAGACATGCCACTAGCATGGAAGTTTGTGTCAGTGTTTGCTCAGCCAAACCAGGAAGTTGTGTGGCTTTTTCAGTTTTGTTGGTTTGTTTTTTGTTGGGTTTTTGGTTTTTTTTTTTAGTTAGTTATTCAGTCAGAACAGCTCTCTGAATTGTTTTGTGTGAACCATGAGCACTAAGTAGGCATGAAAGAGGTGATGGGAACACACGGAGAGGAGGAGAAAGGGTGATACCTCACCCAGTCCTGACTTGGAGTGTCTAGAGCTGACAGAAAATTGTATCCTAAACAGGTAACGATGCATAGCAGTGGATAGCTGATGGGGGTCCAAAGAGCAGTCCCTCCCAGTTTGCTGGTCTTCATGGGAGAGGAGCAGAACTTTACTTGTAGGCTCAGGCTGGTCCCATTCTGCTATGAAGGATTTGTTTCACATTTCCTAGTTTCTTAGCACACACAGACACCTTAGCAAAAGTGAGTAATCAAAAGAGGGGTTACTGCACAGGGTTTTTGCAAGCCGAATTCATACATAGATACATTAGATCTATGATATCTCCAATATCTATGTAATCTCTTCTACCTGTGGGTTTCTGGGATTTTTCCAGAAGTCTGAAATACAACAGAGTATGTTCTCCCTTTCCAGGGGAATGAATTTATCAGCACTGAGTTAAACAAAGAGTCTGAGAAACATATTCATTTTGTGCAGAAGAAAGCTAGTTAAGGGTGAGATGTGTTTGAGACAACTCTTTTTGCAGCTAAATACAGCTGAACCTGGGGTAGGAGTCCACGTCATGTCCATGGTCAAGATGTGGTGTGGTCCTCATACTCCATGTCTTGCTCTATTTCCCACCTGTTTGACACTACTGGCTTAATTATTTGTAAAAATCCTGTGGGATGGTTGGCTCTGCTGTGCACTCTTCTTGTGCCAAAGCCCGTGTGTATCAAAGAACCCCTCGCACATTCTCAAAAATGTAGTAGTTCTTAAGAATTTCATCCTAATAAAAGGAGGTGAAAAGTATGTTCTTGTTTTTGCTGAGACACCAAGTATTCTGACCTATCTTCAGGAATCTGAAGAGGGACACAGGTGTGGCAAAGAAAACTCAGAACGAATGGAGTTTAACTTTGCTTCAAGTATGAGAAAATTAATTTTGAAAATTTCTGTATTGGAACTGAAACTGGAACATGATACTTGGGTTGCAACACATCTTCAGAGAGAACATCTTTAAGGATTTGCTAGAAGTGCTTTGTATTTTGGTATAGCACATCCATAATTCATTTAATTTAGTCAGATTTCTGGAAGTGAGTCAGATGATGATTCAATTATTTTCAGCACAAACAGCCTCTGAAGTGTCATCATCAGTATTATCAACAGAAGTGCTCATAAACCGGTGCCACTGTTTTCCCACATCTCTTGGAAGTGATTTGGCAGTTTGAAACTGTAATACCTTCAACCATGGCCGTGGCAGTAGCCCAGGTTTCTGACATACCATGAATCTATCAAAAGCCATTCTTGATGTTGAAGAGCCTTTTAATTGAGGGGAGGGCTTTCTGAAGCACAGTCTGTAGATGTGGATTGTGAGGATGTTATTGTATAAAGGCTTCTGAGAAAAACTTCAGAGGTGGAAATGGCAGTAGCAGTGAAGGAAACTCAATTATTCATGCTGCATTATGACTTAAAAGCAATTCAGTCTTTCTGAAAGTAGAACATGATGAGAGTGAAAAAAGGGGTGGAAAAAGGACCTTTGTCATGTAATCTGTCAAACTCACAGCTGGGAAGATTTGAAAGGATTGTGGGCTCCAAGTGAGTAAAATAGGAGACCTTTCAGAAAGTTCAAGTTGCCTGGAAATCACCTTACATGCTATTTAAACTCACCTGTAAAAGAAACTAGGTTACTGCAATGTGTGAATATGTTTTTTCCAATGTACTTTATCCTACACAGACATTTAAGCAAAATTCTTAAAATGTTTTTACTGGTTATTGGACATGTGGCCAGCAAAATTGCTCAGTCATACAGTTCTGAAATATCCAGTATATCTGCAAAACATTTTGAGGGGATACAGTAGAGAGAAGTCTTGGGTTAATTCACTGTGGGGTTTCTTGTGAATGTTTCATGTGTTCTGACAATTGGGAGTATATTTGTTTTGGTAGCAAGTTAATAAGGAAACAGAAATGGACAAAAGCTTTCAAACATGTTTGGCTTCAGCTCTATGAAACAAAAATGTGCGATGCCATGTAATGAGGAAGTGCCTAAACTGCAAGCAGTTAGCGTATGGGAGAATGTCAGAGAGAGATGCTGTACGTGCTTAGCGTGGTCCTAACCTGCCGTCGGTACCCCTGCGGGCAGTTGTCAGAGGCAGGGTTGGACTTCCAGTGCCGATGTTCATATGATCGCAGGTCACGTGAAGCTCCCAAGCTGTTTCACGTGACCCAGTGTCCCAACGGAAGCTTGAAATGACATTTTAACAAGCCTGATCATACTAGCCATAAACCCAAATCTGCATGTCGCCAAAAGCCGGCGTACTGTGTATCTCAAACAGTCAGGAGATTCATTGGATTAGTTCACAGGCAGGAGGTGAGACTAGATCACTAAAGGTATCCTCAGCTCTGTAGCAGGATGGGGAAGATCTTCATCTGCAGCCATGTCCTAGGCAGTCCACCAGCACTGACCTCAGCAGTTGCTCTTTTCTTCCATTTCAGGGACTCAAATTATCGGACAGTTCCTACTGCCAGAGCATCCCTGCTGCTGGTTAGGTGAAGTTTTGGGGTTGGAACTGCTAGCAAACCCTGTTCAGTTCAAAAGCTGCAGGTTGGCTGTTCCCAACTTAACTATTAACAGATTCATTAGTAACATCAAGGACAACTTGCAAACAAGTCACTGAACTCTTTGGTGCATGAATTGCAACCCTTGCCTACTAATTAGTTGTAACAAACAACAGGGATAAACATGAGCTGTCTAATTTTAAGTATGAGAATGCCAACCCACTGGACAATAAAAAGGGAGAATGGTGTCATATGCACAGTGAATAGCTGTGAGACAAGTGCCTGAGCTGCAGCATTGCTGGAAAAATCTCTGAGAGAGGATCCTCTCTGGAGCACAATATGACCTGGATTATGCTTCCTCAGCAGATCTCTCAGCTCAAAGGTAAATAGTAAACGATAAATTCCCCCTGGCTTTGCCTTCTGCACCTCCAGCAGTTTCACGTATTCAACCATGCAAATGCAGGAGGGGTTGGCATGGGCTGGTTTGTCAAAGTTTGCACGTTCCCCTCAGTTTTGGTTGTGAATACAGGCTTCCCCCCGCCTTGTTGAACTTTCAGTTCAAACAGACCTACATGGTTATACAAAAAAACCAACTTCCACCCAGCTTCATGTCAAACCACTCATTTTACAAGCCAGGGCTGCTAGGACTTTGTCTCTGTTTAAGGGACATTTCTCAAACTGTGGTTCATGGGCTGATTCCTGGATGGCCAAGGAAGGTAGTTGATATATTCCAATGCCATGCAATTTTACTGCAGCTCTGTGTACAGGCTGAGTCATGATGATTTGGTACAGAAACCTTTTTAGAAGAGGGTTTAAAAATACACTTTCATGGTTTCTCAATAAAAGGTTTCTAAAAGAAGGTGTATTACCCTTAGCAGCCAAAGGAAATCAAGTTGTGGTTTTTATTAAAAAAAAAAAGAAGTCTAAAATAGAATATAGCATCAGTTAAATGTTTCCCCCTCTTTGATGGCTAAAAATGCTATGACATATTGACCAACTCTTTGCTTAATTGTGTGCTGGTTTGTTTCAAATGAAGCATGTTGTTCAAATATTAATTTTGGGTAAAAAATAGTTTTTCAGTTAGTCTGTGCTTGCATAGAGGATGAAATGATATAGGGAGCTGTGTGTGTTGTCACCAAAAGCTTGGATGATTTATTTTGTGAGTGCAAATGTATTTTAAATATAAACTAGAGAGAGTAAGAGGTTGTGGGTGGCTTTTTTTTCTACTGTTTTCAGGTTACCTGTAAGAAATGTTGTTATAAATGTCAAGAATAACCTATCATTAAATCAGTTATAAAAGGCTAATGTGACCCTATATAACATTTTTTCTTGGTAAGAAGAGATTATTATTTTTACTTAAAAAGATTATTTCTATACACCTGGGAAAAAAAAAAAACCAACAGATAAAAATGTAATAAATGTATTCCAAACCTTTTTTTTTTCAAAGTATGAACAGAAATATTTTGAGCCATTTATAAACAATTAGTACATTTTAGAAGGGCGAAAAAGATAATATACTGATTTTCTTAAATATGTGAGGCTTTAATTTTTCTTGTTGTTTTATTTATCCCTCTCTCTAGAAGTATCATCTTCCTTGGTTTTGCTGAAGTATTTGTTTATAATGTTTTTATCACACGTAGAAGGTGTGTTAGATTCATATAAAAAGTATCTATTTTTTTCCTCCAGATTGTTTGTTACTGAAGCTGTAAATGGATCCCAAAGAGTTACCAATAGGTTATTAAAAGGAGACCTCTCAGTTCAATTTTCTTCTACGGTGGCTTTTGTCACGTTTGTATTTTACAGGCTTTCCACTCACCATAAAATATTCTAGGCGAGACAAAACATAACTTTCAAACTCAAACATTTTCCCCCCGAATGTCTCCCAAACCCCAAAGTAACAACCTGCAAACCTTTTTTTTTTTAATCCTCAGGTTTCTTGATGTGCCTTTTAAATCTCCAGTAAATTAAAACACTTTGTTTAATCCCTTTGCCCATGGATTTAGAGCAGCCATGAACTAGGTCATTCGTGACGCACTCTCCTCCTTGGCATCGGTATCCGGTTTCACAGTAACACTCGGGCATCGCTCACTGTTTGTTGCTAATCAAATCCACACGGGATGGTGTAATAAGATTCGTACCAATTCGGGGGTTTGATGATAGCATTTTATTGCCAGTGTGATCATACTCGTGGTGACAGAACAGCTAAGTAATCAGCTAAACGAGGGAGCTCTTTAGAAGTAGGTTACTGGCGTGTATTACCTCTTTTTGTGCTATAGTGCTACCTTTGCTTGGGACCTGCTGTATTTCTTTGACTAAGAATGACAGCAGGTCCCAAGCATTGGGACTGAGCACGAATGCAGGCTTGCTTAAAGATGCAGTGTGGTAATGTATGCTTCATCATCACCTACCCTGTATCCTAAAAGTAACATTTAGATTTGAGACTTCTAAGGAAAATCGATTGATCTTCTCAACATGCCTATTAAAAACACCCCACTCTATGTCCTTGCAAGGAGGAAAACTGTATGTGAAGGAATCATGCGCCTCTGCTAAACTTTGGTAACAGAAAACATTTGGATAACTCTCTTCTGAGAATGTTCAAAGCTTTTATGTAGAAGGCAAGGGGGAGGGAAACTCTACATAGCAGGGCAGCTATGATATGAAGGGTCACTCTCATAAATTAATTGCTGTGCTTATTTACTCTTTAACTGTTTTTTTTCCAGGTCCTCCCATTATTCTATGGGCAGTCGAGCTTTTTCCCATGACAGTATTTTTATACCTGATGGGAGAACAGAGAGTGAACAGGCCATCCAAGCAATGTCACAGGAGAACGTTTTAGGAAAAGTCAAAACTCTTCAGGTAAGAAATTGTAGGTGGGAAAAGTATTTAAAATGTGGTGGAAGATGGTCTCCAGAATGTGTTACGTGTGGATAAAGGTGAGTTGCTTTTTCAATAGCCTTGGGGCAGTTTCTCAGCCATGTAAATGGTCTAGCCAAAAGCCATGTAAATAATTTGGGTAATCTGCAGAAGATCTAGGTTTTGGTCTTGAAAGGTACAGCAGTGGTGCTGCAAGCAAATCTGCAGAAATGTCTGCACCTTGTAGAACTCATTTGAATTGAACTCATGGGTTTGGCATATCCTGATGCCTGAGACCTACAGATGTGGTACTGAGTGAAAAAATGAGGGTGGTGTTGGTGGCAGGGAATGGCATGCAGGGTGAGACTTCTTTGCAAAGCTGATTTAATTATCCTTTTTTATGTATTACTTTTCTCCTTCTTTTTCTCCCTGTCCTTTCAATGTTTCTCAGGAAAGGTGGATATGTTTCTCTCTCCAAAGCAAACAGCACATAAGTAACTACATAAACAACACATTTGGGTATTTGCTTCTAAGGAACTTTATATGACCTGCTTTCCCTTCTTTTCCAGAACTCTAGATTTCCAGCTCTATGCCTATCTCAACCTTGAAAGAGCTGTCCCTCAGAAGCACGTTTCAGTTTATTGCTCAGGATGCTGACAAGTCCTGTCAAAATGCTGATAAATTTTTAATGCTGTGTAGGTGCCGTTACCCTGTAGCTGACTAGTAAAATACCATTGATTTCTTTTACCTCCAAAGTCTACCCGCGGTCCATCTTTTCTGGTGAGTGAGAGATCACGCACAGTAGACAGATGCTACATTCAGGATGAAATTGTTCCTGTACAGTGCTGTCAGCAGACAGAGAACCTGAATGGTGTTGGCTGTGCTGACTGTGGATGAACTTTGAAGTCGAAACCACACTAGGACATCTCCAATTTCTCTGTGCTCTTTGTTCAGCTTAAGTTTCCCTGGGTCAGGTGGATTCAATGCGTGCTACTTTCCAGGCTAGAAACCATTATATTTTCAGTGACTGCTGACTCTGAGCAAAGATGTGAAGTAGTTGGACCTGTCTTGCAGAATGCTTGAGTGTCCTTTGATACAAAGCTCACTGACTTCTGCAGGGAGCTGTGCCCTCCCTATCTGTTGGATCTCTCGTCTTGGCTTCAGCACATCAGCTTTTCTGTGAATACCTTTGCACTTTGTAGGAGTGGCTTCTCCCATTTCCAAACTCACCCTAAAATTCCCAGTGGAAATTATTGCCTTCGTTAAACTCAGAGACACGATAAAAAGTACAGTTACTGCCGTTGCTAACATCCATCTTCACTAAGCAAATGGTAACTTAAAGAAAATGGAAGCAAAAATAATCACCCTTGAAAGTCACAAAATAAATAGCCAGTGATTCGCTCTCGCTTGTGTGAACTTTGCATGAGCCTTTTTTGGTGTGGTTGTTTGCATGTGTATTAAGGGGGAGTGTTGTTTCAGCTGCTTGATGTCAAAAGTGGGCTTACCTTTTTATTTAAAATTGAAGCACAGTAGGTCATTTTTATCATTTAATATAGCTGTAACCCAGCCTGTAGCAACATCCCCAATTCAGCTTCTCCCACTCTACTAATGATGGTGATATCCAGAGCAACCCATTCAATCAGAAAGCAAATGCATAATAGGTTGTAAAGGACACTTTCAACTATTTACCTATTTACACAGAAGCTATATATTCATCTAACTCTCCATGGATTTTTTTCATAACCCCATGGAAATGCTCCTTATAAGAAGCCCAGGGGCCACCTCTTGTATTTGCAAAACCTGCTGCCCAGCACATAACTGTCCCCATTTCCCTAGCCATGATTTCTGCAACTGTTCCCTGAGTTTTAGGACAAGATCATGCCAAAATCCCATTGCATATTTTTAGGTTGACCTTAGAGTTGAGTCCCAGGTCTGACCAGTTATTTGGACTATCATTCCTGTCTGAAGGTTTTATGCACTCCATACCCCATCCTTTTTTTCTGCTGTAGTATTCTAAAAGGAGACTGTGTTTGCTCTGTGATTTTGCAGTCACAGAAAACACTGATACTTGGTCTCCAGTTATCAGAAGCTTGTATTTTCTTTTAAGTCCCTTTCCGCAAGCTCACTCCCGCTGGGAACGTCTGTATTTCTTCAAGTGGTGGAACAAGAGGAGACAGTAATCTCTTCTGAAGAGCGCTCCACTCCTTAAAACCAATTCTGTGGCCAGTTCCCGGTAAAGCCATTGCTACGCCACCAACATTACCGTGGTTTTGCCCAGGCTTGTACGTCACGGTGGAAGCACAGCATTTTCCATTTCCATTTGCCTGGCAAGATGCTCCTTAGTAAAGAAGTGTTGCCAGGATTCAGTGCCCTGTGCTGGCTCTGAACTCGATGGATTCCAAGCAGAGATCAAAAGCTCTGCAGATTTTAACCTTTTTCAGGATTTTTTTTTGGGGGTGGTACAGTGAACAATCCTGGAAAACTTAAGTCTTTTTTTGGAAGAAGCACCGTGCTTACAAGCCCAACTGACAGCATGGTGAAACAGGTTTTGTAATCAGAATAGAAATACAAGCCATTTAATACTGATGGTGCTGGATCTCATTCTGCTGATCACCAAAGTGTTTCCCCCTTCTTGCCTTGCATTTCTGCTGACTTTAGAGTGTTGATGAACCCACAAAAAAATGTTGTGTAATGGTGCAAAACTCTGTAGCAGTCTGGGCAGCTGGCCAGTGTATGCACTGGTTCAGTTTCTTGTAGGAATTCTCTCTTTCTGATTATGTGTGCAAGGTACATTCGTTCTTTCTGGAATAGCTCTCATTTCTTTTTATTGATTTTCAGATTGGCGGCATTCATCTTATCAGGCTTTCTGTAAATTGATTTGGTCATGTTCAAAGGTTTTAGCGTGTGCTAGAAGCGAGGCTGAGAAAAGCCTCACTTCTTAACTTCCAATAGCCTTTGAGTATCCTGAAGTTATTTTGTGTTGGCTCAAGCCATCTGCTGTTGTAAAAGCAGTCTGTTCCTTGTCCTTTGGATCCTCTGAGATTTATCATTACCTAGTTTTTAAGATCCAGTGTAGAAAGCCAGCCTGAACCTGCTCCCACAAAGAGATGGTACCCAGGCCCTGGTACCCTTAGTGCTGAACTCAGTTTCTTGGAATCTGGTGCTTTGCTTCTCATACAGGACTGTGAATGAGACACAAGGAATGTTTAAAATCTAAATCTAGCAGTGTGTCAGAACAAACCTAAAAGAAACTTGGGGAGCTTGTTTTTATATCCTTCCCTTTCCTAAGCTAGTGGGGTTTTTTTTCTTGCCTCAAAGTATGTTAGATCCACTTCCTCCCATTTTGCAGCTGTGACTCTTCCTACTACTGATACTTGCCAGAAATGGTCACCAAGTGAACCGAAGACAGTTTTTGTTTCAGACCCACAAAAACTGTAGCAAGTAAAATGGAAATTTGTTTTGAGTGTTAGTAGCTTGATGTGGCTAAGCCATTGTCTCCCTTTTGCTGTGACAGTCCTGTGGTGTGGCACTGCTGCTGCCTCTGGGGGCAGGAGGACAGCTTGTTCTCCGCCTCTTGCCTTCACTGAAAGTGTCTCAGGTGATTTGGCATCCATGAAGCTGTGGCAGTCAGCTGCAAGAAATACTGAAGGTTGACTATGGCATATGGCTTATTGCATTTAGGAACTAATGGGCTACATCTTTTCTGTTTCATGTGGCCACGTGGTTTAAAACAAACCAACCCTCTGCTTTGTACATTTGTAAAACACCCATTTACTACACAGACATTAATTATGATAAAAAAATGTCTTGAGAATCGAGACTTCTTGGTCAAGTCCTAAAGGACCACATTTTAAATTCACAGTTCCCTGTCTTTGTAATGATGAATGTCCCCAATCATTTTCTTCCTGTCAGACCTAATGACTGTTCATTTTTGGATCCCATTTCTTTTAGTCATTAGCATATGTTAGCTATTGATCAAGCCACTGCTTCCTGTACTGTGCTTTGCACATCTGTATTCTACCAGCCATTCCCATTGGTGTTTCTGTTTGATACTGCCCAGATCTCAACAAGGCTGCAAAGGCATTTGCTAAACCTCAAAGCTATTATCTTTAAACTTGATGCTCTGCATTTTGTAGAATTGGGAGTGAATTTTCACTGCACGATTGCCTGGCTTTGCATTTCTTACAATTTATTTCTTTGTCGCCAATATTTTCTAGTGCCACTGCAGCCTAATTGTTTTCTTCGCATTTGACAATCGTTTTCACTTTATAAACTGAATTTATAATTTTTTCTTAATCTTTCTAGCATTTCTGTGACAGACACCCTTTTTCCTATGATCATATTAAGCCCTGGAAATAAGCTTCCATTTTCCTTATTCACATCTGCTTTGCTTTTGGTATTCTGCAAGGAGAGGCTCAGGTGACAAATGCCACATAACCTGTAAGCATCTTCAGGCTCCTCTAGAAAGTCTTGCTCTCAACATGTGAGCATCTGTAAGTGGTCCATTACCACTGCGTACCGAAATCTTCATTTGCATCTGCATTTGCTGTAAATACGTATCTCTAGAGATCCATATAAGGTCCTTCCATCCATATGCTTCTTCACCATTCCTCTATTACGGACCCTTCCAAAATCTTTCTTGAAGTGTAATGCCCCAAACCACATGCTGCTCCAGCAGTGGAGAGTGGAATAGTTCCCTCCCTGCATCTTATATCCAAACCACCCGTGGTAATATTTCTTATTTTCCTCCCTTTCAGTAGGTTTACATGTTAATGTTGCATCTAGTTTACTTTCTAAAGCCTCCAGCTGTACCAGTATAACTTCTCACACGATGCTTTCCAGTTGCTTATGTGGGGTGTTTTGCTTGCTTGGATAACAGATTTGCAAATTTTTCTGGTTGGATAAAGAAGTGGACTCACTTCCACAGAAAGAACAGTTAGGTAAACCATCTTTTCAGCCTAGAAAAGAAATAATAAGAGAAAAAATACGATAGAGATGCATGAAATCATGAGTGGAATTGAGAAAATGAATAGAGGACAATTATTCACTCTTTCACAGCATGAGAACACATGAGCATCAGTTGAAACTAGTAACACTTTCAAACCAAAACAATTATCTCTTTATGCATAGTTGGACTGTAGAACTCATTGTCATACAGCACTGTTATTCGTGAAATATTTATAAAAGTTCAAAGAGCAATGAAACAAATTCATGAAAGAAAAGTTCCCAACTGGCTATTGACTCCAAAAGTCCTCAGATGCGACAAATGATTGGAGCGTTTACAAGGAAAATCTCAGTATGGGCTCGCCCTGTTCTTATATATTCCCAAGGCATTTGATTTTTGGGTCACTGTGAGAGACTGTACAGGACCAAGTGGAATTTCAACAGTATGGCTTTTCTTAGGACAAGTATTATGCATTAGATAGTTATTTCACAATTATATACAACTAGAAAACATAGTTTCATTTATTTATATATCTGGGCATTGCAAACAGACATGAAAAATAGGCATTTGAGTTGAAGGCAAAATATGACCAGCATTTCTTGTAAGACTTGTTTGAATGGAATCAGCTAAAATAGCACACTCTGTTTTAACAATTTTTAACTGAACAGAGTAAGCAGCTCAGTGGATCCGGTTTTGGATTCACTCCAGGCATGGAGCCATAAGAATGATGTGGTTTCAGGGGGCTGAATCCAACACGCGTGCAAGCAGGCATGTACACAGAAGAGGAGCCAAATTGGAGTGAAAGAGGAGATGTACAGCCCGATCTGGGCTCTGTGCCGGTTAATATGGAAAGTTTGTTCTGTGGCATTTCCTATGCAAACACAAAGAGTGCTTTGAAAGTCTAAGCTTTTTAATTTGCTGCAGGTGCCAACCAATGCAGAGCAATTTAACTTAGGAGTTTTATTTCTGAAGTTATTAATGGTAAGCTGGTGTAAAGATGTCAGTTAAATAGTATCACGTTTTAGCAAACTATTTTGCATTAAATAAAAGTGGGCCTGTGTCATGGTCCAGTTACTGAGGAAGATTTTAAAAATTGGATGAGTGCAAACTTTTTTTTTTTTCTAAATTCCCAGTATTTCTTTGCCTTTATTAGATGTGCAGCTCTGCTCCTCACCTCACGCTGAATGGCACTGCACCAATAGACACCTGGGTTGGGTGTGAATAGGCAAACTCTCGTGCACCTCTTGAATCTCACAGAAAAAAATTCAGGGATGAAGTAAACCTGGTCTGGAGCACAGCTCGATGATCCCATTCTGAAGCTCCCCTGTGTGTGCGGTCCTTCCAGCTGCTGTTTCATGGTATAATTATCATATGCGGTAGCCATGCTGTTTTGGTGCTGAGAATGGTTTATAAGTCCTGTGGAAATACCTGTCCACTGGCTGCAAACTGGGGGGCTGGAAAAGCCCACTGGATTGATAAGGCTGGAAGAGGAAGATGCAGGCAGGAAATGTTCATCTCTTCCCTTCTCCTTCCAGCTGACAGCTAGACTTTGGAGCAGGATGGTGATTTCTGGCTGTTAAATTACAAGCCTTCTTGCACAAACCAAAAGAGACCAGGTTAATTTAACTGAGGCCAATATGCATCTATGGAGATTTCCAAAAGGGTATTTAAACACCCTGTGCGTGAGTGCAATGGTAGAAGAACAAAATGTCATGTCTGCAACTTCTAATGACCAGAGTTGCAAATAATCCTCCTTAGGCAACCATCATCCACATGCTGTCACCACAGGGAATTCTCAAGTACAGAGGATTTGTAGTTTTCTGTTCAGAAATACATATCTAACTAAAACTTTTGAGAAATTTAAAGCAGATGCTCCTTGTCAGGGAATATGGCCTCTTCTCAATGGCCTTGCAGCTTAAATTGATGTATCGCTCCATCTCTCTGGGTTGGATTGTGTGTGTTCTTCCAAGTAGAAGTTATGGGTTTTTTCTTTTCTTTCAGGGATGGTGCATTTTTAGGGTTTTTAAGATTGGCCAGGTAGAGAATGCAGCCGTATGAATTTTTTTGAGAGAAGATAATTGCATTGAAGTTACAGTATAAGCACATTTTAAAAAAGAACAAGGAGCAGGTTTTACATTGCTCTTTGAAAGCAATAGAATAAATCTGCTCAGTGGTAACAGTAAGCTATTTGAGATTTTGACATTTGGTGTTCAGCATCAGCTTTGGAGATTAGAATGCACTGAGAGAAACTGGTCAATGGAAAACTATTAGTGGCGTTCATTTAAGCTAAATTTGTTTAAAAAAAATGCAATAAATAGATACTACAGAAAAGAGCCTTCCATCCTGGAAAGAATGTGAGGGCTACTAGAGTTTCTTCAATATTCAAACTAATTTATGCAAGTCTGAGCAAATAAACTTTTAAAACTTTGAAGTAATTTAAAAACAAAAAACAAAACCAAAACCAAAAAACCGTGTACAGTCCATAAATATTGACCGTACCCTATTTCCTGGAAATATCAGGAAAATAACATTTTAAACTTTTATAGACACAAATACACATTTTTACAGCAGAGCTCTCAAGCATCCTTGATGACAACTAACAAGGCCATTCTTTCTAAAGCACAGACCATTCTCCACAATAGCTCCATCACCACACAACTCCCACTGTGCACTGCACACACAGTAGATCAAGAACTTGTTCAGAAGATCAAGAGAATAACACACCATCCCTTCCTCCAAAACACATTGCAAGCAATATGTACATGCATGCATGTACTCACCACGGAACAGATGCACAAATCCTTGGTTTCTTGGGTAGTTGCTCAGCTAATGCTGACAGCTCCAGTTTTCTGCCTGGGAGAACTATTTTTCTAGGAATATGGCTTTTGTAAGAAGAAAGGAGCAGCCTCAACTTAGAAAACGTTATCGAATTAAGAAGCTGTTGTGAAGTAACTTTCTACTAGCATCAGAGGACCTGCAGGAATAGAGCAGAATTGCAGCCTTCACGCTATTTAATACAGACCTGTTTGATCTCTCCAATTCCCATTTACGCAGCGGAAACATGTAAGATTTCAAGTCAGAGTTGCACTGCTAACATGAAAGCTTGGGAGGACTTGGTGAAACTCTGGCCTTTAGACTATGGGTGCACTGGCAGCAATCTAGGTGGGAATAAAACTCTGCCATTCAAAACTGCCTGCTATCAAAATGATGTACTAGATGAATTTAATTACTTTCTGCCAAAATCCAGATGGGCATAAATAATGCGTAACTCAATGAGGAAGCTAAAAAAACCCTTTTTGTGGTGGTTTAACCCTGGCCGGCAACTAAGCACCACAGCCACTCGCTCACTCCCTCCCAGTGGGATGGGGGAGAGAAGCAGAAGGGTAAAAATGAAAAAACTCATGTGTTGAGATAAAGACAGTTTAATAGGTAAAGCAAAAGCCGTTCACACAAGCAAAGCAAAACAAGAAATTCATTCACTTCCTATTGGCAGGCAGGTGTTCAGCCACCTCCAGGACAGCAGAGCTCCATCATGCATAAGAGTTACTTGGGAAGACAAACGCCATCACTCCCAACATCCCCCCATTCCTTCTTCCTCCCCCAGCTTTACATGCTAAGCATGACGTTGTATGGTATGATGGAATATCCCTTTGGTCAGCTGCAGTCAGCTGTCCTGGCTGTGTCCCCTCCCAGCTTTTGTGCACCCCCAGCCTACTCACTGGTGGGGTGGGGTGAGGAGCAGAAAAGGCCTTGACTCTGTGTAAGCACTGCTCAGCAGTAACGAAAACATCCCTGTGTTATCAATGCTGTTTCCAGCACAAATCTGAACCATAGCCCCATACTAGCTACTGTGAAGAAAATTAGTCTCTATCCCAGCCAAAACCAGCACATAATTCTAATTTAATAACCTGATTATGAGGATTCTCTGCATATACTTTTTGTCTTAATAGTTCAATACAGAAATCCGGTAATGTTTTGGGGAAATATGGATAAACTTTTATGTAAGAGTCTAGTCCACTGTGCAATGATGGCAAGCAAGACTGATCTGACCTGAATCCTTTCAGAGGTCCACCCGCTGCTACTAAAGCATATCTTCCCTTGCCAGCTGCTCACCTAAGCCATGCTACTGATTCTGTGCTATAGGAAAAAAAAAATCTTTGTTTTACATGCTATCTGCTCCAGTCTTCTGCAGTTCTCAGCAGCAAACTTGTGTCAGGGGTCCATCTATGTACCTGGCATTTCCACTGAACAGAAGCTGCACAGTTGAATTGAGTATTGCTGAGCTGTAGAGGTTCATGATAACACAAGACAGAAATGGGAAATCTCCTTCGGAGAATTTTCTGTGCTTGAAAGAGAGTAAAGCAGGAAAACAACTCCATGGTTCCTTCCTTCCTTCCTAACTGGAAGTGATTCTCTGAAATATTTTAGGAAGAAAATCTATCAATAAATGTTCCTTACTCCATTTGTTCCTTCTAGAGAATTTCTTCTAACTCTTTTGCAAAAAATTCACTTTCAAAGACTGTATGCTATATGTCTCTGCAGTAGCCAGGGCTGTAATTTCTCCAATTCACCCTACCAGAGGACAGATATTACATGCTACTTATTTTATTCATCTTACGCTTGATACAATTCAAGAGTACTTTCTTGTAACCCTCAATAGAAAATTACTTCAACAAGGAGAATAAATGGTGGGAAAGCTCTTTTATCCATTCACCTACTGCATGTCCCCTGCATAAACTTCTTTGTGCAAAAGCGGTGTTGTGGCAGTGCACGTGAGCGTGAGCAGACATGAGTTGGTGCGCTGTTCCTATGAGATCAAGCATCTAAAAGAAGCTGGGTTCCCCTTCCTTTGAGAATTTGCCTCCTCTAAGGCAGGGTTATGCTCAACATTTAAAACTTACGACTAAGTCTTACAATAAGGATATCTTCAAGAACTACAGATGCATGAGATGCAGGGTTTGGGGTCTGGAGAAGAAAACGGTTGCCTTTTGGGGCTGTTTTAGCTTCTCAATATACATGGCTCATGATCTTATTTCTTTGTAACAGTAAGGCTTCACAATTAGCTTGTATAAACAAAGTCTTAATCTGGGACATAGATCAAAAAAAGCAAAGGAATGTTTCAAAATTCACAATACGTTTTCAAAGTTGGCAACACTGAGAGAACTCAAATTGACCATCCAAAATCAGAAGTCAGAATCAGAATAGTAAATTCCTGACCTTGGTTACTTTGCAGGCAGAAAGAAGAGGGGGTGGCCACTGTGTTGCAGCAATGGGAGCCTCAAGTTGATCTTTCTGTCCAGAGTCAGAAGTTGCCCTGAGTGCTACTGTGCAGCTTTTATGTGGAGAAGGGGTGTGTGCTGGACTTGGCTTGTTTTGCTCATAATATAAATACCTTTTTTTTTCTTTTCTTGTTTTTCAGCAACAGTTGGCCAAGAATATAAAATTTGGGCAGCCTCCACAAATGACAGTTTCCGTGAGGACAATGGGGGAGGCAAACGCTAGTATAGAAGAGGATGTGTTGCTCAGTAGCCCCATGGAGGTTGAGACTCAGCAGGACACAGTGATCTCAGACAGTGGTAATAAAGTAAGCACTTTAAATCGAAATATTCATGGCATTTTAGCAGTATTAAAACAGTAAAGTTCACTGGGGCATAGCAGATGTCTCCAGTGAGGTGTAGCTGAGCTCAGCGGGCTGTTTTATGTGGGTGGGATCTCTCCGCTCGTGCTTCTTGGACCAGTGAGAAGTGTGTGCCCTTGGCATCCTGAGCCAGGTCCCACAGAATTACTGGTTTGAACGTCTGCTCTCAACTTCAGGCAATGCAGACATCACTCACAGCGTAGCTAGAGGACAGGAAATTTTTCTGAGGCAGAAAAAGTCTTGAAATACGGCCTTCCCAGCATGGAAGGTTGTGCACAGCATCAAATGGCAAAAAGGAAAATCATTCTAAAATGAGAGGGGTCTGGAGCCTAAATCCATAAAATCCTGGGTCTGGGGGTAAATATCCATATTTCTCGTGGACAGGAACCGAAGGCAAAGAAGGGGGAGAAACATTTTGAGAATGCTCCCTAAATCCAAATGTCCCGTATAATTCAAATAATTATTCAAATTATCCATGAAGATTTTGAAATTGGGAACCGTAGGCATTCTGGTCTCCAGAAAGGGCTTGTTCAGGCGGTGAAGAAACACAGCGCGTGATGGAAGCTCTCTGGAAACCCTCTAAGGCGAGACTGGTCCTGTGTGTTGCTGTAATGGCTGAAGCGAGGACAGCGGGGCATCCTTCCCTGCGGGAACCCTTGGGGAAAGCATGCAGCAACCTACCATGTGCATGCAGCCTGTAAGATCCTGGAGGGACACCAGGGCACGGGCCTCAGCTCGTGTTCTCTAGCACTAGTGCTGGCTGCGTGAAAGGCAAAGGCAGTAAGCGTCCTCTGCAGCTCATGCTTGTATTCAGCCAAACACACAGAGGGGAGATTTATGGCTGAGGTGGCCCAAATTCTTCATCAGTCTTCAAGGGGCAACGTAGCTCCTCTGTGACAACTTCCTTCACGGCTGTGGTCGGGTCTGTCAGGGGGCCCGACATTTGGGTAGGACCTGCACACTCACGCCTCTCCCTCTGCAGTCTGGAAGGACAAAAATGCAGTCGAAGCAGGGTACATTTCTCATGCTTCACAAATACTCCCTTTTGAAGCAATCGGCTAAGGTGAATCGAGAGCATCCTGCGTGCACAAAAAGTGCAGTGGGATTGTGGACAGGTTTTGGCTATGTACCCTGGTACTAGGTGAGACTCTGTGTTTGATACAAACGCACATTCTCCGCAGCCAGCCTTCTTGCTGGGCCCTGCAGGACACCCGAATGTCACCTAGTGACCTCCAGCTCGAGGGATAAAATAATTAAAGCACTAAAAAACCACTAGAGTATCTCTGTGTAATAAGGAGGGAGAGATTCAGTCCTTACAACCTACTCTTTTAAATACTATGTTCTGAAAACAAAATTAATGCCCCTTTGCATAGTTCTTTTTCCAAGCACTGAAGGAGCAAACAGCCCTACTCAGAGGAGCTTGCAAACACAAACCAACCAACGCTACATGCGTAGGGTCAGCCAGAGCGCTCAGTACTTTTCTCTTACTGTGTGCTACTCATTACCTGCTTTATCAGAGATTTCTGGTGCATGGCAGCTTGCCTGGTTTCTGCTCCTGTCTCTGCTGCTGGCCTTGTGACTCCTCTGCCTGTTTATCTGCATAGGTCCTGGGGGGACAGGGTGGCTTCTGTCAGGAGTTGGTGGCCAGGACCACATAGCACTGCTCTACTTCAAACAGGTTTCCTATGTTGCTTTGTGACTTTTCATCTTCCTGACTAACTTGGATCAATGGCAAGAGTTCTGCGTTTCATTTAACTTCTATTTGTAAAGCTGATTTTTTTAGGCTTTATACTAACAATCATGTGCACCTGGTGTAATGGGATCCAAACATTCATCAGGTTATGAAGTAATGCTGGGATATAATGATTAAAACCAACATTTCTGGGTGTGATGAATGCTGCTGCAACCCCTGTGCCTTCAAAATCCCCTCCTGTGAGATGGCTAGGAGGGCGACAGTAGCTAAGGGGTCCTGGTGACTGATAGGCTCTGATTGCTCTGGGGGAACCGGTTTGCTTTGTAAGAAGAGCAGTTGTCAAGAATCTGCAGTTGAAACTTTTTGCAGTGGAGGTAATGCCTGATCAGGTTCCTTTGTTTTTTCTCAGGTGTAGGTCAGGAGAAAATAAAGTTATTAGGAGCTGATTGAAATCCTACAAAGCTGTGCTCTTTCTTTTGATTTGGAACCTGGTTATCTCTAAGGAAGTGCGAGTGTTCTGCCTTTTGTAGTGTCTTGTAGCAGCAACTGCTTCTGTAGAGACAGCAGTGATTCAAGGAGCAGCAAAGAAACTCATAGCATTTAGGAACAAGAATTGTTTATCCATCAATCCTGCAGTGACAGGAAACAGAGTAAAAAGTGTACTCTAACATGCAAGATTTCACAAGTCCTTTGAACCATATTTATTAGATCCTTTGCATTTTAATATCTAGCTGTGGTAATCTTGTTTTCTAGTCCACTGGCACCCCAGATTTGTTGAGAACAATGAATTTGCCTGGAACAGGACATGAAGTGGAAGAAAAGGTAACAAAACTTTTACACTTAGTTTGCACCAAGTTAATTTCTAATTTTAGTTATTAGAAGCCTGACAGTCAGTTTTTGCTTTAATACACACTTCGTTGTTCCATGATCATCCAAGATTTTGTGAATGTTGCGCAGTTTGGGGCCTAGTAAATAAACAATAACTAAGATTGAGAAATCTGTAAGAGTTGATTGCAGGAAACAGCAGAACTTGGTCTCTGCCAGTCTTGCAGCATTCCTGCATTTGATGTATTAATCAGAGAGCCTAATTTTCATAAGTATTTCTACTACTTTGTTATGCCTACATGTAATTCAATAAGTGTATGCAAAATGTTCAATCAGCTTTTAAGTAATTGGTTCCCTAATTAGCATACGTTTAACCTCAGAAGATTACAGAGCTGTCTTGAAAAAGATGTATGTGATTTTGTTTCCTTACAGAAGATGTTTTCTCTCTTCTTTTTTTTTCCGTCTTCTTTTTCCACTTGGATTGTGCCAAATACCAGTCTCAGGATGATAGCTCAGTGACTTACAGGAGAGACTGATTACAGGCTCACTCTTACACGTCTAGACATACAGTGCCACTGTATTTATTCATGAGAGGAGTCTCACTAAATCACTTTGTATTTGCACTTTCTGAACCCAAATATTTGAAGGGCAAGAGAAAAAAGCAGCAGTCAAAGCCAGTATTATTTTATTTCTTGCTGTTCTTTGGTGCTAGCTTGGACAACTCCACATCACGGGAAGGTTTTCTGCAGGCACTGTGCCAGTCTGAGATCCAATACCATAGTCATCTCCCATGCAGAGAGTACAGCTCTGTAGCTGTTCTATTATAATACTTAGATAAGTCAATCTGACTTGCTCTTGCCTAAAGTGTATAATCTAAATTATTTAAAGATGTAGATATTTTTTCTACAGTAAGCACACTTTAAAATGTTCCAGTGTTTGATGTTGCTCAATACTCTGCCTCTGCCCTTCCCATTCCCAGCAACTTCTGAGTGGAGCTAAACTGTGAAAAAACTTCAGTTAGAATGGTCTAAGTAATTTTTAAGTGAAAAGTATAAAAGTATGTAGTACTGGAAATAGGAAAATATTACAGCTGTAACTTGCATGTCCAAAGCTCATGATTTGTATAATGGAAAAACAGGGTTTGAAATCTTTTCTGCTAATAACTACTTTGAATTCAAAACTGCAAAGGCTTTGTGTGTGTGTGTGTGTGTGATTTATTTATTTAAATGGCACAAATAGCTTAATAATAGCTTCTTGTGTTTGTGATACAAACAGGTCACTCCAGTCAAATCATCTCGGCCAAAAAGACAATTTTCCTGTTCTGGCACAATTGAAACAATCAATTTGGATGCAGTTCCCCAGGCTGTTGCTCGTCTAGACAACAGTGCAGCTAAACACAAACTGTCAGTGAAGCCAAAAAAGCAGAGGATGTCAAGAAAGCACAAGAGATTAACAAAGGTATTGAATCACTGGTCAAATTGCAAGAGGAGCAGGGGTTGCTTTTGAAACTGGGTACAAAATAACCATAACTGAGTGCACCAGGAGTAGCTATAGGCAGAGGACTCTCTTAAGATGTGATGAACACTGTTAGAGATAGCTATTGAAAGCTTCCACAAATCTTGTGTCTTCAGGGCAAAACAAAATGCATGTTTCTTTCATTTTGTCTTGAAATCAAGATAGAGCCCTAAAAATGAAACCCTAGCTGATGAGAAGATGCACAGAAGTTTTAATATGGCCAGTTGAGACAAATATTACTTACACCTGAGGTACTTCCACTAGGATTTTACATTGGGAGACTTTTCTGATTCTAGTTTTTCTAGGAAAAACTGTAGGTCATAAAGGTCTGAAGGATATCTGCCACTGTTAATGCTGCTCTGATACAGGCAATCAAATGGTGCAAAATTTGGTTGGGAAAAAAAAAGATTCTCTAAAACTGGCATGGGTTCTGGTGGTGATAATATCATTGTCTTACGAGAAAGAACAAGACTTAAGTAACGCACTCTTGCTACAGCTAGAGTGAATTATCAAATCCTCGCTTTGTATGCTTACTGCATAGCTATTTTGGTTTTTATCCTGACATCTTACCAGTGCTTGTAAATGGGACAAGACTATTCAACTAATACAGGGTTCAGGAGAGGCCACTGTCCTTTCTTCCGCACCATTGTACTTGCATTTATCACTCTTGCAATGAAGAAATTAAATTTAAACCTCTTGTTTATACAGAATGTTTAACTGGAGTCAAATGATCGCTCAACAAATGGTAGCTAGACAGGGCATTAGCTGAGCTGTTTTCCTCAAGGAAAGTGCTGGGAAGCACTCTTCAGGTGCAGCTCATCTTCAGACCATGTGGCTACAGAGACAAGGAGTAAGCTGTGAAGAAGATCTGTATTCAGTTTATTGCAGGTATTGCACCCACATGGCAGAGCTGTGGGGCAAGCACAGAGAACCAGGAGTCAGCAGTTCGTACATGCCTTGGTGCAGTACAGTGCAGTATCGCTGGGGAGCTCAAGGTTCTCTGTCCACGCATGGTCCCATGGTTTCTGCAATAGAACTGGAGTCTCAATACAGCTAATGGAGGAAGATGTTCTGGCTCCGGATTTGTGAAAAGCAACCAAATTGTGTTTCCCTGAGCAGTGTTCTTTCCTGGCTAGCGTTGCAGAGCTCTTTTCTGCAGGCAACAGCTTCTGTCCCTGCAAGTAACAGCTAGATTTGCCATGAAAGAACTGGCAAAACAATGCCCTTAAGCATGTGCTAATTATTTCAGGCTTAAAGGATGGAGTTCTAAGTAGTAGAACAGGCATATGAAACTTGTGTTCTATTCCTCAGGCTTCTGTAAATTTGAAATGGCAGGCCTCAATCTGGATTAGCTCATGTACACCATATGGCGATTCAATATTTAGCATTATACTGTTATCACTGTTGGGATGTTTTCTTTCTTTTAACAGGTATCATCTGAATAGGTGAGAGGCATGGGATATATGATGATGTGATCCATAAATTGGGGTGGGTGTGTTGGTGTGTTTGCTCCAGATCTAAATCATTGTTTTAAAAAAAAAAAAAAAAAGTTGTTTTGCATTTGCAGCTGATTATTTGTTCTCTGTAAAGAGTAACAAGCCAATAGGCAATATTCAGTAACTCTAAACTTGTCTCCCAATTTTAGGGATCACAAAGTTTAACAATAACAGAATTTGAGCCAGAGGACCTAGAAACTCAGCTGTATGGGGACAGATATCCAGGTTATAATGGACACATCATAGCAGACAAGCTAATCCAGAACAGAGATGAGCAGAAACAGCTTCAGCTGGCAGAGGAGAAAAGAATTGAAGATCACTGGGGTGTCTTTGAGGCTGAAAGGATAAGGCAGATTGTAGAAATGGAAGAACAAAGAGAAATGGAAGAACAAAGGTGCCAAGAACTTGAGCAGGAGCAGCAAAAAGAGCAGGAGAGAAAGTGTTGTGAAGAAGAGAGGAGGCAGTATCTCCTTGAAGGAGAGACATCTATGAAAATAGAAGAGCAAACATACAGTAAAGAGGAGAGAAGGCCGCTGGAGGCTGAAAAGAGGCAAGAGCTGGAGAAGCAGAGGCAGAAGGAGTTGGAGGAGCAACAGGGACGAGAGCTGGAGGAGCAGAAGCATCAGGAATGGGAGAAGCAACAGAGACAAGAGCTGGAGGAGCAGAAGCGCCAGGAACAGGAGGAGCAACAGAGACGAGAGCTGGAGGAGCAGAAGCGCCAGGAACAGGAGGAGCAACAGAGACGAGAGCTGGAGGAGCAGAAGCGCCAGGAACAGGAGGAGCAACAGAGACGAGAGCTGGAGGAGCAGAAGCGCCAGGAACGGGAGGAGCAACAGAGACGAGAGCTGGAGGAGCAGAAGCGCCAGGAACGGGAGGAGCAACAGAGACGAGAGCTGGAGGAGCAGAAGCGCCAGGAACAGGAGGAGCAACAGAGACGAGAGCTGGAGGAGCAGAAGCGCCAGGAACGGGAGGAGCAACAGAGACGAGAGCTGGAGGAACAGAGATGTCAGGAGTTGGAGGAGCAGAAGAGGCAAGAGCTAAAGGAGCAGAAGCATCAGGAATGGGAAGAGCAGAGGCGCAAGGAGGTGGAGGAGAAACAGAAGCGAGAGCTGGAGGAGCAGAAGAGGCTAGAGCTGGAAGAATTAAGGCAACACGAGATTGAAAAACAGTGTCAAGAGGAAGAAGAAAGAAATTGCCTGGAGGAACAAAATGAACTGAAGGAACAAAATAAGGAAGGAAAACAGAGAGGAGAGCTGGAAGAGAAAGAGCTTCAAGAAGCTGAAATAAAACTGAAGCAGGAGAAAGAAGCTGAGAGCCTCAAACAACAGAAGAAACAGGAGGAACAAAGGCTGCATTTGAGGGAGAAAGGAGAAAAGACAGAGAAAGAACAACCCCAGCAAGTAATGGATAAGAAAAAGAAATGGGAAGAGCATAGAAAACACAAGCTCACAAAACAAATGCACTTGGAAAGTGCAGAGAGTATGCAACAAGATGAACTGAGACAGCAAAAGGGACAAAATGAACAAGAGTGGAACAAGCTGGAAGAGAAGGTAGACACAGAAGGACAAAATCTGCAGCAAAACCAACAAGAAAAATCCTTGAAACAGCAACAGGACAAGGATCAGTTGTGTTCTGGAGGGCCTGATAGGCATCCGGTTGAAGAGAAGCTCCAAGAAGGATCACGATCCCAAAAACTCAAACAGCCAGAAAAAGGGAATAAAACAGCAGAAGTCCTCTCCCAGAAACTGAAGAGAGAAGTTGAGGCTCAGGAACAAAAGCGAATAGGGGAAGAGCTTAGGTGGCAAGAGGTAGATGAAAGACAAACTGCATCCAGACCCTTCACATTTCAAGTGTCTTCTGGAGATAAACAGATCATATTTCAGAAGGTAAATCTGAGTCCCGTCATGCCCGTCAAAGGAGCAGGACTCTCTTCTCCATCTGTCAAAGACTGCAGGATGCACGCATCCAGCAAGGGCTCTCATACACTCCCATCATCTGTGTGCGTACCCCACACAGCTATTTTGGTTACTGGAGCACAGCTGTGTGGCACAGCGGTTAACTTGAACCAGATAAAGGACACAGCTTGTAAATCGTTACTTGGCTTAACGGAAGAGAGAAAAAATGTGGATATTCCTTCACCAGAGAAGGCCCAGACAAAAACCCAGGATCCCAAACCCGGCAGCAGTAAAATGAAATATGCACAAGAGACATTAAATAACCAGGCTGTACTAGCTGAGTGGGCTTCTATCCGCTCCAGGATCCTAAAGAACGCAGAAAACAGCAAATATAACGAGAGAGACCGAGTAAGTGTCTGCAGACACAGTGATGACTGGACACCCCGAGGACGGGGTGCTCCCCATGGTAACTTGAGGAAAACCCTCTCTGCAAATGCAAAGTTCTCGATAACACCAGCATGGCAAAAATTTTCAGACGCTTCAAAGAACAGTTCAGAACCTGAGAATGTAAATACGGCAAAAGGCAATGAAGCAGTGGCTGCGGGAAGAATCACTGGCTCATCCGCCGATGCAAAGGAGGATGTGGCTTCCACTTTCAAGGATAACTTAGCTGCAAAGGCTAAGGACAAAATGGAAACCTATAGTGGAATGACAGACAACACAGAAGGCTGTAAATTTGCAAAAGATCTTCCATCTTTCCTTGTTCCAAGTTTTCCTCATTCTCCAGGTAAAGAAGTACTCCAGGCAGAACTTCCCGGTGATCTTGAAAATCAGCAGAATAACAGCACGAAAAAAGTAGATAAACCGGCACCAAATGGAGAAGAAAATGTTTCTCCTTTTGGGATAAAGTTACGAAGGACAAACTACTCTTTACGTTACCATTATGATCAACAGGCAGAGCAAAGGAAAAAGAAAAGATACAGTGCAGGAGATAGTTTTGATGGTGTGCCTGACCCACTAGTTACAACAGAGGGTGAGAAAGAGTCCTCTGGTTTTGCTCCACAAGAGAGTACATCCCCTGGCATGGGGAGAGCAAACGTGCCTGGTACTGTAAAAGACTCTTCAATTACTGTGGTGGAGATTTCACAACCAGTGGGCACGCCAGTGGTCCTACCAGCCACCGGCCAGAGTGCTTTACCCCCTCATGAGAAACCAGCATGCAAGTCCCTGGTCCAACAGAAACCTGCTTTAGCTCCAAAGCCCGCCAGCCAGACACCACCATCCTCTCCTCTCTCTAAAATGAACAGATCAAACCTGGCTGATACGCTGGGGCAAAGGTTGGTTAAAGCCGAATCGGACGCTGGCTGGAGAAAAGAAGACAGAGCAAATGCAGTGCGCCCCACACCATCCAACGAGACCAAAAATGAAGAGGAAGAAATCAGAGAGAAGAAGTCGTTTTTCCCATCCATAAGTATTCCATGGAGGGAAAAAAATGACAAAAAGCCTGAGCCGTTGAAGAAAGGTATGTCTTTTTCAAAGGTCATTTAGCTATTGTCTGCATTTCCAAAATGAGATACTGGGGGTCCAGAGGAAGACATTTGGTCTTAAGCTAGAATTTTTACCTAGTGTGCTATTTGTGGAGTACCACTACTATGCTTAGTGCTGTCTGAATGAATGGGACTTCCCATCTCCGCAGTTTAATTCAGAAACGCACAAACTCAGCGTGACCAGTGCAACCTGCTTACGGAAGTTAATTTCAAGGAGGTAACTGAAGTGTGTGAGTGTGTTTTCCTTGGTAGACATGTTACCTAGTTAGCCAGAGGGTGGACTCTGTGTTCCATGTGTAATGGTGTCATCAGAGCAGAGGGAGTCATTTGTATAACCTACATTACATTGTTTCTATTTTTTAGGGCAATATTATCTAGCTTAAAAAATATTAAGATCTAGGCCCCCTTATAGTGCCTATCCTGGGCAAATTCTCTATCTAACCCGGTATAGCTGGGCTGGAGTCTGCATTTCAGAAGCACTCTTCAGTAGTAGAAACAATTACAGTAGCCATAGTGGCTCTTCAGAGGAGGGTTGAAAGTCCCTGTGTCCTGAAATAGTATTTTGTACGAGAGGAAAAATTACCCTTTCAGCGTAAGGACGCTCAAAAGAGCAAGGCAGGAATCCAGCATTTAATTGGGAAATCCCTTTTTTTTTTCCCATTCTTGAATTTTACAAGCATCAAGACACTTCTAAAACCCTATCTCAGTGCAATTGCTGCGTATTTTTTAACAATTTTTTTTACACTTTTTCCTTTAATTTCCATTTTAAAATGAGGATTTATGGAAACTAGTCGGAGGCAGAGGTGCTGGCCTGGGAGATCAGGGCCCGGGCCAGCTGAGGGTTTCTGTGCTCACTGAGCTCAGCAGGAGCACCTTTGCATCCCAGTGCTGCTCCCTGCCACTCGCAGCTCTATACTGGGTGCTAGCTCCAGTTTCATGCAGGGTGCAGAAAGTCAAATGCTCAAGTGGCAATTTAAAAAACAAAAAATTTTTAAGAGGGGCTGCATTTATAGGAGTACATAATTTCAGTGCCCTTTGTTTGCCTGAAGTTGGGACTTCTTCCCTTAAATACGTCTGGAAAATCAGGGAACTGCAGTATGTAGTGGCTGGATCCCTTTCATCAGAGGTGTAAACAATCAATGCATATGTATAAGGAAGAAATTTTTTCCAATGAGGGTGGTGAAGCACTGGAACAGGTTGCCCAGAGATGTGGTAGAGGCCCCATCCCTGGCAACATTCAAGGTCAGGTTGGCTGGGGCTCTGAGCAACCTGATCTGGTTAAAGCTGTCCCTGCTCACTGCAGGGGGTTGGGCTAGATGACCTCTAAAGGTCCCTTCCAACCCAAAGCATTCTAGGATTCTATCACTTTCACTTAAATGTGTAGTAAATTAGGCTATAGCTCTAAAAGTCTGGGGTAGGCTTTTTCACAAAAAGGATAAATTTGGACAGCTGTATGAGTGTGGTGAATTAGGTCTTATTCTTGAGGCATAAAAACTGTTTCAGGATTTGACATGGAGTGCACCAAGATCTGTGACTGGCATGGCATTCAATGGGCTTCGCCCCAGAGTTTTCGCAAGGTAGAGAAGTACTGGTGTGCTTGAGACGACAGATGTGCATTACTTAACCAATACTTTTCATGTTTTCTTTCAGAAAAACCGGTCCTCCAGAGCAGGCACTCTTTGGATGGATCTAAATTGATGGAAAAAGTTGAAACTTCACAACCACTTTGGATTACATTAGCGCTGCAAAAGCAAAAGGGATTTCGTGAGCAGCAAGCTACAAGGGAAGAGAGGAGACAAGCCAGAGAGGCAAAGCAAGCAGAAAAGATGGCTAAAGAAAATGTAAACAATCTTTAGAAACCTGCCCATTAGAAATACTGATACCATAATTATAACTGTTAGCTAGTTTTATTATGTGAAAGGGATTTTTTTTTTTTTTTTTTTAATGTTTGGTTTGTAAGATTTCATAAAAGTTAAAATGACAGCGAGTAAAAAGGAGTCTGAAAGTCTGGAGTTCCCTTTTGCAAAAGTCAGACCTCCAGGAGAAAATACAGTGGAATAGTGTGCCAATTTTAGTGTAAACTCCGATGCCTTTGTATCAGGTGGTAGTTAATGGCACTCATAAGCACGACCACTGCGCAGGTGATGGAACAGAAAAATCATATGTAACATGGTTCTTTCAAAGCTTGAGTAAATAAGATGTTAAGCCTTAATGCTTGGGCAATAACAGCTGGAATACTCATTTATAGGTGGATATTAGTAAGTTTAAATTTATTTTTAGCATAACATGTATTATTTGGATAAAATGTAGATGAAAGAAATGAACCGTCATGTGAAACATCCAAATGCCTAAAGCAGGCACTGAATTCAAGCATCGCTTCTTTCCTGTTCTCTAAATAGCTATTTTCTCTCCACGGTTTTCTATTAGTAAGAAAAACACTTCTACTTACAGTACAGAAGTGACGCTACACATGCAGTGATGCTGTATATAGATACCACAGATGGTAAAAAGGGAGATTATGTGGATAGCTAAGTATATTTTGATGTTTGTTATGAGACCCAAATTTCTGATGGACACATGCATAATTACAGACATAGAAAACTGGCAGAAGAAAACAGCAGTGGGTGGGAAGTTGCCCACAGATGCACACTGTGTTTCAGTGCTGTATTTACCAGGTAGGGCTGGCTCAAATTGTTCAATATTTTGACTGAAATGACAACATGACAAATTTAACTTTGTGGGGTTTTTTTTGTTTGGTTTTTTTTTTTACAGTCTTTGATGACTGTTAGTTTGAGAAGTATCAGAGTGTTTTGAGTCTTTGCCGGAAAGGAGGGTTAAGGAAAGGAGAGGTGATGAATGAAAGCATTGAGTGTGATGTCTCTTACTTGTAGCCACTACATGACAGACTGTGTCTCATTTAGCAGTTTTCCTTCTCTGTTCTAGGCTGCTGTAGGTAATCAGTCAGATAATAAAAGCAGCAGCAGCAAAACAAGCACACTGCAGAAATCCACCACTCAAGAAGGGGAGAAGAAAATTGAGACTGCTGTGTCAAGACTAGAAAGAAGGGAGCAGCTAAAAAAGTCGAACACCCTTCCAACTTCTGTGACAGGTACAGTGAGAGATTCAGATTTACTCTAAGAATAATGCACTTCAGAAATGGTATTGCATGTTTTTGAGAAAGTGAATGAATGATTCCCTGCCCCCCCCCCGCCATATTACCCCTAGAATTACAGGTGCATTTGCTTTCAGCATGGAACAACACAACTTGTCCCAGCCTCATGTGCTGGCCATTATGCTGGAAGTACATCATTTTAACAGGTTTTTACCAGGTTCCTGAGGTTATCAAGGTTGCACTACTGCATTTCTTTAGAATTGCCCCAGTTCAGGTTAAAAAAAATTAGGCTGTCTCCCCAAGCCACATCCAACAGTATTTTTGGAATGTGACTAATGCACATTAGAGGGATTTGATTTACTGTGAATTGCAATTGGAGTGCTGTTTTGCCTTTAGGTTGCGGTTAGCACAGAGGGGGGGATGATACTTAACTTCTGCAAAGTATATTTGAGTAGCAAATGAAGCATATTGTGTTCCCACACCTCCCAGTTTGCCAAGGAGAAATACTCACCCCAGAATATTTGGAATGCGTAGTCTCGTTTCATTCAAAAATGCAAAAACTAATCAATTCAGTGAAGGTAGCCCGGCACTTTGAATTTAGGACTTCTCCCTCCCAGTCAAGTATTTCATATGGAAGGTTGCAACCAGAACCCTACTGCCTACTGTCAGTTCAGTTAAGCTGAAACAATTACATATTCAAAAGGCAGGCACATTAAAATAAATACTTCCCCAAAGGGCATAATATTTGGGGTGGTGTAAGGCGATTGTTGAAATAGAGACATGCCGCATATTTCTCTAGCCACCATTAGTCCAGGCAAAAGGTTTTGTAGAAGAGTACAGACAGGTGTCGAAGAAACCTTTTTACCAGTCGCACAGTAAATAGCGTGGACTTCTTTGAAAGCAAATCCACATACCAGCTCAATTTATCAGTACCGCTCCAAGTCATGAATTGTGGAACGCAAGTATTGAAAGCAATGCGATAATTAGTTTATCTGATCTGTAATAGTAAAGGCTAAACCAGCGCTACTCCTGCCATACAGACTGTTCCAAGCTGAACAACCCCCCTGCATGCCTGTATTCAGTTGGTTCAGCAGCTGCATGCCAGCGCAGATATCCCCGAGAACCTTACTTGCAACATCTTGGGTTGGACTAGATGATCTTTAAAGATCCCTTCCAACCCAAACCATTCTAAGATCTTGCGTGGTTGCCCAAAACTTGCATGCCCGCACTTAGCCTGCTTCCAGTGTCCAAACCGGCTTTGGAGTTGGGCAGCTGGAGCAGCTTTACAGCATTCCTGTCAACCTGTAACAGGGCTCTACTGCAGCCCTACCCCAAAGATTTGGTAGTGTGATGTGATGCTGCACAGGGTCAATTCTAGCAGAAATCAAACTCGAGCACAGTAGAGGATGCCAAATTAGATCAAAGAAGGGCCAAACCCCAATTATTCTTGGTTGGTCTGCCTGCACTAGAATGAGAGTTTCAGGAGGAAATTCAGGAGGAATTACCAATTTTGAGTTACCTCAAGTGAAAGCATAGAACTGTGCTGGCCCTATAGGAAATAGCGACTGGATCTCTATGTGATTACTAGCTACGTTTGGAGCGAGGCAGCCATTATCAACTGCACAAATGTGCTACATTCAAGTATTTGTTTATTATGGATAATGACACTGATTTGGGTTTCCCACAATTAGGAGAGCATTTAAGGCAGAAGACCAGGCTAGAACACGTTTAAAATAAGTTTGCTGAGTCCTCCTCTAAGGACATTAAAAAAACCACCCAAAACTTGAAGAAGTTGGTGTATTTCAGACTTGCACTTGAGTCTTGTACAACAGGAACTGATAAGAGGGTGTAACCTTTAAAGTAGCATAAATTACCATAACCTTTAAAATAATTAGCTTTTCAAAGTGTCTGTCTACAGCAATAGCTGCTACTACTGCTCATTGACTTATAGCTAAAAATACATGATTAAAGATGTACTAAAAAGAAAAACAAACAATTTTTGGCATCCATGCACTTTTAAAGCTTTTTAAAACATGAACATTTAACAAAAAAGGCTTTTTGGGCCATAAAACCATAAAATGTGTAAGAGGAGATTAGTAAAGAGTTATTTTGTAACTAAGATTTTTAGAGTTACTCCATAGGTTTCAGATAGGACTCATTTCTACCCAGGCTGCCTTCAAGGACATTCACTGTCCCTGAATTAAACAACCTTCCCACCTGACTTCTACAATAAACTTCTACAGTTCTGCTCTGTAAAGCTGCTTGTTAGAAATCAGTTGCTTATTCAACACCTTTTCTTGCTGAGACAGCTGTTTGTCTTGTCTTAACTATACTATTTTAAAGAAAATGTGACAAACAGCTATTGGAGAAAGCTGGTTTATTTCTTCTTCAGGATAGTCTCATGGAAGTGGTTAACTGAGGCAGAAAACTCTAGGACTGCTTTCTTCTCTGTGCTTATTTAAGAACTCTAAACTGAAGAGGCAGTCTGAATCCTACTGAATACTGCTGGGTTACATTATGTATAGCAGCTGCAGAAAAAAAAAAAAAAGCTTTATTTCCCATTGTTTGCTACATTGCAGATGTAAATAAAATAGTTTATGTAAAGAAGACAACAGGCAAATTGGAAATGTTTTCTCTGGATCTCAGAGAGAGTCATTTTGTCTGTTTTTGTGAGTTACATTACTTGGAGTCACCTCTGAAAAATGAAACCCAGCTCCTCCTAATTTGATTATTTTGCAAATGCAATAAAAAGAAGGATTTAACTAAAAGGGTTGGAAATAGATTTAAAGTGTTAGATCAGAACGTATTCACAGAAAAGAAGCGAAATCTCTAGAATCCTGCAACAAAAGTACAGGGTTCAACTAATGGTTTTTTTCCCTCTTCCCCTCCCCACCCCATCAAAAACAGTGGAAATTTCAGATTCTGTTCCGTCAGCCCCACTGGCAAAGGAGGTGGCCAAGAGATTCTCTACGCCTGATGCTAACCCTGTGTCAACAGAACCAGCCTGGCTTGCGTTAGCCAAGAGGAAAGCAAAAGCCTGGAGTGACTGTCCACAGATCATAAAGTAAACTGTAAAATTACATCTCTGTTGCTGACTATTGATTGCTTTTTATTTATTCAGCTTTTTACACATGACAAAACTGAAAATGCATGTACTGAAGGACTGAAAACTGAACTGATTACCATTTTGCTCTAGCTCACTGTAAAGTCTACTCAAGTCATATATTCCATTGCTTTGACACATAGCTAAATGAGGTCATAGCAAAAAATTTCAGAGCCAGACTCTCTCAAAAATTTAAGAATGCTCAGATACTGGATGTAAATTTTAGTGAGTATCATAAAAAGCGCCAGAACTTCAGTTCAGAAGCTCCTTAAATTCTGTGAGTATTCGGTTCTGGAATTCTAGATCTCTACACTTAAGTGGAGATCTCAGAAAGTTTTTTCAACACTCCACTGTTGAAAATTAAGGCAAGATGCATGTTTCCTTCCCTTATTCCTAAATTCTTTTTAAGTGTTAAACTGTATGAACTGTCAGTTCTACCTGCTATTTGAAAGCTTCTTCCCTAATGAAGAACTTCAGGAGGTATCTTTCCACCTGCAAATGACAAGTGCAAAGATTGGTACCATCCAAATGCCGAGGTAATTTCTTTCATCATTGGATTGCTACACTATGTCTATATTCCCTCACTGCTAGGAAGAAAACAATTCATCCTACTTAGCAGAAAAACATTATTTAAACAAAAGTCAGAAAGCTTTTTCTGAAAGAAGCCAGGGAGTCAGTGTTTCTTCTCATCATTTAAGTGCATCACTGTTTGTGCTTGGCCATATTTAAGATGCATAGAGACAGTGATTGCAGATTACAACTTTAAATCAATCGACTGAAAGTAAAATAAGTGAAACAATTCCTGTGCTCACACAGCTGTAGAGTTAGTCTCAGTAAGTTCCCACAGGAGTAAGACTTGCAGAACTGAAGTTAACTGAGAACTGAGAGCTAAGTCAGTGAGAGTCTTAAGAGTTTTAACTCTGCATTCTTCCTGATTTTACTCCATGTGCAACTTCAGGTACTTCAGATAACTTCCTGTACTTTGACCAATACAGCCGGCACACTTCAGAAAGAAGTTTACTTACCCCATCTCAGGTATCTGCTGTGGCAACTGAACACTTTATTACTTCGTGTAACTAAAATAGAAATGTTCACCCTGTCCCTCTTGCAAAAAAGGATAAAGTCCACAATGTAATAAAAATTTTACTGTCCTCAACATCCCACAGAAATAGCTAGGTCTACATTTTAAAAAGTCACCCTAGTAAATAAATCTGTAACACACCTGACTTTGTTTTACACGGAAGTTTTTAACAAACTTGAACATTGTCTTCTTATAACCATAAGGCTCAAAGGAACCTTTAAGCCAACAACATCATAAAGGGAGACATTTTCACGAGAAGAAATTGCATCATTACAGAATGATACCACGTATGTTTCATGGAAGTATTATAGCCAAACTGCTGTATGCAGCATGAGGAGTAGCACTTTATATTATGCAGAAAACAGAATGAAAACTGCCGTATCCTCCCGTTCCAAGAATCAAAAAGGGCTTGTCAGCACAAGTCATTATTTCCCACCAAAAAAAACCCCAACGGTTCACTATCATGGTTACAATAGCACAAACACAACGGACATGTTAGATTGAGTAGATGTGCAGCAACAAGAGGGGTTTTTTCAGGTCTCTTAAGCCATCAGTTTTGCTCAGTTTCGTATTTAAAAACCAGAATCTCTAAAGTAAATTTTAACCTAATACTAAGTATTTAAAATGTTTTATACAGAGATGGGGCAATGCTGCTCTCAAATACTGGGGGGGGTGGGAAAAAAAACCAAAACCAACATTTAACGCCTTCAAAGTCAAATCTCTGCAAGCTTATCTGAAGAAAGAATTAGGCACATAATTATTTTTGCTCTGCTAGCACCGTGAATTAATGCTTCTTAAGTTAAATTTACATTTTTTCTGAGTTTATAAGCCTGCAGTATGTATCCGTAATTACAAGAACTAAACTGCCTGAAATCCATCTTTATGATTATTTCTTGGGAGAAGGAGCCAGGCAGAAATATAGAGAAGGTGAAGTGAATCAGGATTAAAGAAAGATACTGGTATTCCGAAAAGCATAGCAAAATTAGGTGCTATCATGCATGACATAAGGATGCAATTTTTCCAATACAATACATTTATAGCACATAGAATAGAGCTTTCATTAAGGATGTTCTTAATCTAAAGCTTCAAAGCAGAGGTTTTTTCCAACCATAAAGGTATCTAGTGTAATAATGGAAACTGTATTATGTACAGTACTTGGTGGAAACATTTCTAAAGTGTACATGTTCAACAGTGACATTTCATGTTAAATTAACAAAAATTTGCACTAAATACCAATGAAGTGAAGTGTTACTTTGCTTTAGCTTTGTTGCAACAATTTCTGATAGTGTTGGAGATCTGTAAAAATAAAACCAAAACATTACTACCGAGTTTAAAACAGCAAAAATGTTTTAAGAACCGAACAAACCACTATGTAGTATATTGTCTCAATTTTTTGTAACTTATACACACAAAGTACCATTTCTTCTGACAAGGTTATATATGATTAACCTCTATGTTCATATAGTAATGTATAAAAACTATAAGATGTATAACTGTGGGGTATTTGTTGTGTACTTTTTTAATTTTTCAAATGTTTTAAAGTGCAATTGTTTATTATACTAATGTCATTTTAATTCTTATTAAACTATAACCCAGTGAAAATTATGTAGTCAATGATGTACGTATTCTGCGTCTCCTTTTGCTAACCGTGTAGTTCAGGTTTGCTTTATAAACAGAACTTTTTACAGTGCTACAAGTGTCTTGCCTATGCATTTCTGCTAACGATAAAAGGGAGGAACCAGACGTGATGAAGCAACATAGCCCGTACAACTTCTTTAATTAAAGATGTTAGAATTCAAAGTACGTGGCTGATCAGAGAGTGTGAGGTAATAGTCTCTAGTTCTTTTAGAAGTCTCATCATCAGGAAGAAGCTGTCAGTTAAGTGTACTGTTGTCACTGCAAATACTTGATTCACATTACTAAGACCACTGGTAGTTCCTTTTAAGGCATTAAAGACAACCAAAAGCAATTTACACAACCCTTTATCAATAGTTCTCTGTAAAGACACTGTAGAGGACATTTATTCAAGTCTCTTAAAAAATGATTTGACAATGGTTGATTTCAGCAGTGCACACTTCATCTTGGAATTCATACTGTACCTGTCATTGAAATGTAATAAATATACACATCTAAGTGTATTCTCCGCTTCAGAATACAAGAAGTAACTCCTACTGACTTCAACAGGGTTTAAGTATATGCTTGGCTGAATTGAAGCCCAGGAGGGCCTAGGCTCACGAAAGATGAACTATGCAGTTTATACAAACTATAGTAACAGGTCATTACTACCAGATACATGCAATGCAGGCTACGTCTTCAGAGACAGAGTTAAAAGTTAGATTCAAAAAAGAACTTGGGTTACCTTGCCTCGGCATAGAAACCTCGTCAGACTAGACAAACATCAGGTCTGATGCATGGAAGAGCCAGGCACAGGCTAGGAGGAACCTGAGGGCACAGGCTAGGCTGGGCTCAGCGAGAGGAATGCATTCCTCCCTCAGGGAGACAAGCATGTTACTCCAAGGTGCAGAGTATGGCCCCTTACCACAGTTTGTCCCAATCCTGCAGGTGTTTGAAGCCAAACTACTGACTTTCATTTTCTTGCTACACAGGTCAGAGCACAACATTCAAATCCAAACCATCTGAAACATGTTCTTTCATGAAGCGGAACTGGGAAATGAGGCAGGGACAGTGAAACTTCCGGCTGGGTGCTGAGCAGCCATCCTCCTTCAATCAGTACAGCAAGTCAACGAACATCACTTTACCTACTCTGGACGCTGCCTGGTGCAAAATGCTACCTGAGAAGTCTATAAGAGCACCTCTTGCCTACAGTAATATAGGCAGAGAGGTATAGAGCACCTGTGAGTTCTTAATTTACAAAGGTAAACAATAAAAAGGAAGCAGCCTAACATCTTAGCTGTTCTTTTTTGCCTGTTATATACAAATCTAGGCAATAAACATAATCATTTCTACAGCCAACAACAAGCTTTGTTCCCCATACTACAGGGGAAGAGAAAACCTCTCCTGGCAGCTTATCTACTCCTTCTGCCGTTCCACTCTTGGCATTCAGGATCCACACTTTGCCATCTGTAGATACTGCTGCCAAAAGAATTTTGTTCTTTAAGTCATCACTTTGGAAAACGAATGGTGTTCCATATACACTTGAGGTGGCTTCAAACTTCCACAGTAAATTACCCTCCATGTTACAACAGTAGATAAAGCAATCATGGGAGCCAAAAAATATTTCTTGCTTAGTTAAACTTGAGATGCATGGAGATGAAAATACTGGTCCATTAGTGGAAAACTGCCAAACCTACAGAAAGAACATAACCACCTATTATCAAAGGTTGTTCACATTATCAGTTTGACAGCAACTACAATTTTTTAATAGACTAGTTGTCGACAGGAGACCATTTTATTTCAAGAGCATACTAGATTTCAGTAAGGGCTGGTAAATACTTGTCCAATTACAAGTTAAGTTTTACATACAGACTAAGTAATAAAAGACTCATAAAACAGATGTGCAAGAGTTACTATCTTCTGTAAGGCCCATGTAAAGATGGCCAACTTGGGAAAAGAATATTCTTGGCTGTTGTACTACAATTAGTAATGAACTTTGAGAATTCTGTTAACATGCTATTCTTTGCCAAAAAGGCAAATACTCCTTTTGTAATACAGATTTCCTCTGCTCATGCTAATGACATGCAGATCCCTCCTCAAGAGAGTATCAGTTCTGCAACAGTGCTGCAAGCAGACAGAGAGCAGGGCATGGGCTAACATATTTTATAATCAGAAAAGGCTTAGGAATTGCCATGTATACTGCACCTCGGGCAAACAAACAGAAACAGCATCAGTTGTTTTAATACCAGATACAAACCACATTCATCTCTGAGGAACTAAAAAAATATTCTCATTTAATTCAACATGAAAGCAGACACATATTTTGCCAGAATTATAATTTTGCATATCTCTGCTGTGATGTCAATTTTTGGTAAATGCATAAACATTCTAAGAAACCTTACTTCTAAATAGCCACCATCTTACAGAAGAGATGGCTTTAAACACGCTTGAAAAACTCCAAAACCAAAACCATACCATTTCATTTGCTGGCACTACTCTTGACCATTTACTTTGGGCGTGAGCTCTGAACTAGAAATTCTGTTACTGCATCAAGCAACTTGAGATTTTGTGGTTTTGCCACGAACTGCACGGACTATCCTAGACAAACAGTTTTTTCTACTTTCTCCTCTCTATAACAATAAACAGACACTTTATTTGGTTCACAAAAAGTTATCTGTTAATGATTAAACCTCAGAAAACAGCATTAATGAAGCATCTTATTCAGGGTTTTGTGATGAACATAGAAAAACCCAACACCACCACTTTTACCTTTTCTCCAGAATGAGTGTAACAATATAAGTTTCCATCCACACACCCAACACAAATGTACTTCTCATTGCAGTGAGGAGAGGAGAAGAGTGGTTTTCCCAGGAAGCTTTTCCAAATCTTATTCCCCGTCACCTGTAAATGGCAGCGTGGAATATCTGATGCTTAACACAACTGTAAGAAGCTGCACAAAACAACCCTTCCCTCACAGCTTGACCCAGCCCATAATGACTGGGGGGGGGGGGGGAAAGGCAGGCAGCAAAGAAAAGCAGGCTTTTCCCATCCAGAATGCATACCAGAAGCAAAACTACTCTACAAATCTAATTCCAACAAAATGTTTAGTGTTTTCCCTGGATACTCAATACCCCTGTTCCACCCTTCTCCTCCTCGCCCTATGCAAAATAATAATGGTAATAGTGTAGTAGTAGTAGCAGTAGTTTTAATAAATGACAGATTCTTTTTTTATTCCATTCCCAGCTCTTCAGTATGTGATGAGGACCAATGAAGGAGAGGATATCCTGAAAGCAAGTCATATTGATTATGTCATAAACTATAAATACTGTAGGAAATGCTGCAACCCACAATCTATGATTGTCACAATAAGCTCCTAATGTAGCCTGCACATTCCTATTTTTATAAATAATTACTTGGAGTTACAGCTGGGTTTCTCAACTACCTGTTACTCAGGATTACGCAAAAAAGAAAATAATCTGGTTTTTCTTAACCACAGCCCACTAGAGCTGCAAAACCGTACACTCGTCTTCTAACACCAGGTTGGGTATTACTGAGGAAACTTGTAGTGGGTGGGAGGTAAAGATGGTTAGGACTGATGCTCTGGGTTGTGTGAGTACAAAAACATGAACAGCTGCTCCAAGTGACTGTTCCTTTTATCAGGCAGGACCAGCTGTGAGCCAACAATGCCTCAGAAAACCATGAAATTGCTCCACATCTATCAAGAATACCATTTCCTCAGTGCAGAGAACAGAACACCAGTCCAAGATGAAGGGGGACAGCTCTATAAATGACTATGGGGAGGGAAACAGTAAGAGGAATGAAGGGGCTTCTTTCTCTATTCTGTTCTGGTATCAGTAAGTTCTGTGTGGTTTTTTTTCCTAATCCTACTGTCAAAGGAGAGGTGGGGGAAATTTACAGACATTCTCTCACTCACTAGTTTAACTGATAAGGTAGTATATGGGAATGAGAAGACACTGATTCCAACTCTGGCCTACAGTCAGCATGTAAATTCAAGCAAGTCATTTCAGTTCTCTTTATCACCAGATAGCTTTCTGAAATACAGGAATTATTATGGTAAACTTGTGTATAATAAGGCCCTCGAGTGAAAACTATCTTATGGTAACATATGATCATCTAGTTCCTTTCATCAGTAAAGTGATCTTAACTTCAGAAATGCATTTTGGTTTCATTTAAATCTGAGATTGGGATCAAAGACAAATAAGCAAAGGTACATACTGGGTTTACAGCCAATAGTAGTCCTCCTAGTGTAGCAACGTAAAGATGATGTGGAAAAGAACTTAGACAAGGAGATGAAAACACAGCTCCACCTTCGCAATGTAACTTCCATATACATGCCTTTTTCTGTAAGCACAAGAAAAAAGATAAAAAAAAATTCAGTTTAAGTTAAAGCTCATCACATTTACAAAGATTTTCGAATGTCAAAGCTTATCAAACACCGCATTTACTCAGCAAATACTAGTTAAGAAGTGAAGATATATTTACATGCTATTATAGCAACACATATGCCATTGGCTACTTTCTCTTCCAGTCAATAAAAGAAATTCAGCTAATGAAGGGACAGTATCTGCCCCTCTTATTTTCCATCTCCGTTCATCTGCTCTTTTAGAATGTAAGATTCTCTCTCCACCATTAAGCCATAATTTTATTTCTAGCTGGGCACCCTATTCTGAAACACTCACAGAAAATTTAATAACTAAGAAACTTAAGATTTTGTTTCAACCAGGACTAGTAGCACAAGAACCACAGCTGAGAACCCCACTAAAACTATTTACTACCACATAATCCTAACCCCACTTCAAACAGTCCTAACTATTTCAAAAGCATAATTCTGGACTCCTGAGAATACTAACACCAGTGAAGCTTCATGCAGTGTACTACAAACAGGGTCTAAGTTGGATATTTATTCTTCTATACATAAACGTTACTCAGGATTCTTACATAAATATCCAAAGCATATACATGTTGGTCATGTGATCCTATGTAGACTAGTCCACTGGAAGGGTCTACAACTGCAGAGCTTTTCACAGTATCTTCTGTGACAAAAGTCCAGTGTATTTCCCCATCACTGCTTTGAAGCACATACACTAAGCCATCATAACAACCTGTGTGAAATAAAATACAACAGGGGAAACAAGGATAATGTGTATTTTTATTTATGGTATGATTTATGCTGCTAGCTGCATCACCGCTGGAAAAAAATGAGATGACTCATGAGGTACAGTTTCAAAACATTTTCCAGATGAAATGTTTCTCCTTTTAGCTCAAAGTCTTTGCTGATAGTTCATACATTTAAAGTTGATTGTTCTGCATGTTCTTTCCAGGTTAGATTTAGAATATACTTATTTCACTGCCTTTCTATCAAATTTTACAGTAATAATATTAGAAGACATGGAGAGTTGCTGAAAAGGGAGAGTAAGAATGGTTTTTTAATTACCTCTTTCCCTAATTTTCCTTTCTGAAAACAAAGATGCTGAAAGAAAAAAGTCTGTATGCTTTCTAATGAAAACTGAATTGTAGTTCCAGAAAATCCTTCAATTTTAATGAAACATTCAATTTTGTTATCAGAGTAAATAGCAATCAAAATACTAGCAAAAAGATGGTAACATAAGCTTTGCATAAAAAATGTCACCACCTGGACATCTGTGCCAGCCAGCGATGTATACATATTAGCTAAAAAGATAACACTAAGATGAATAATGGCAACTCCACTGACAACTGATAAGATGAAACCAAAAAACTATCCAAACATGTTCTTCACATTTCCAAAAAGAAGAGTCAAACGAGATAATTAAATTCTGTGAAAAATAATCTGAGGCACCATGTACTAATTTCTACCTCTATCAATTTTTAAAGACATTTTAAGACTGTATCACCTTTCCATACTTCAAAAAAAAAAAGTTTAAAGGTCATACCTTAATCAACCACTAAAAAGAAACTGTACCCATTGACTATTCCTTAATAAGGCCTTCGTAATAAATCGACATATAATAAACCACAAGTGTACATGTTAGATAAGCTCCATCACCGGTTATCATGAAACTTAAATTACTTCTTCCTTCTGTTTCTACTTTACAATAAATTAGTTCTGAAGGACATGGAAGTTTATGGATAAGTGTAGATGGGGGGCATTCAGAGGTAAGAAATATAATTCTCTGTCATTCATCTTGTATTTAGCAGAAAAAATAATTTAAAAAATGAAGGCTAAAACAAAAGACGTACCAACAACTATGAAATTTCCACACTTAGATACGCAGGCAGAAGATTCAATACGATCTCCAAGGTTCTTCTCCCATTTTATTTCTCCCAAATCTAGATCAATTGCCTGCATTGCATGAGAATGAGAACCAATATATACAGATGCAGATACTTCTTCTTTAGATGGTATTACAACCAGTGGTGATGCATCAACACATTTTCTTGTATTGGACTTCCATCTTGTGCATAATGCCAACTCTGCCGTTGCTACATGACTGCATTCTGCATTGATCTGCTGTACAGAGCAACAGTCGGTTTTATTTGCCTTGTTCGTAATTGTTAAAATTCTGTTCTCCGTTTCATACCCTTGTGCGTGGCTTTTCATTATACTTGGAGTCACTAAATGCAGAAAGGATGGTTGCTGTAGCAGTTCCACTCCTACCTGTACTGTATTGTTGGGTTGCATAAAAGACTTGGTGAAATTCATAGAGAAAAAATGATTTCCTCTGCTTAGTGCAATAAATGAAATTAACCCTGAAGCAACCTCAAGATTTCTTTCAGATTTCAGTTTAATATATTTTCCATGGAAGTCCTCTCCACTGTTCCCACTTAATTTTCTTTTCACAACATTGTCATAATTCATTAATTGGTCTTCATCTGGAAACAGAATTTTAAGGATATGTCTATAAACCTCTTCAATTGAGCGGCTGAGAATAACTTCGAGGAGTCCAGGCACAGCTTTGCCTACTAGCATCTCAATTTCATCATAAAATCGTAGAGCCTTTAAGGAGTCTCCACCACTGTACAGAAATACCGCATCTTTAGAAATTCTGGTGGAATCACCTAGGAGACCCAGAACAGACTAGAAAAAAGAAGAAGGAAAGAGGTTAACAGTCCATGGGTGTTACACCATGTCACACACATAAAAATTCAAGTTGGGTAAAATCCACCTGAATACCCAGAAGTCCCACTAAAAATCTACAACTGAGGAAATTCACTGCTTTGCAAAAAATCACATGGAACAGGTTCGTGCCAACAGAAGTAGTGATGGAACAACAGTTGGGGAGGAATGGGGAAACAGGGAGATACTAGTTCTGCACTACAAAATGTTCTGCTCAATTCCAATTCTGCAGCCTAAGAAATTAAAGCAAATCGTCCTGTATTTTTGTTGGCCGTTTTCAATCTCCATACCATTTATTAATGACAACTTCACAGATAAAACATTGATGCCTTTTGATAAAATTGGTTTAGGTGCTTTATTTTATTAATAAAACTTATATAAACTGGTATCTTTTACTTCTGAATTATTTCAGTAACCTGCTTATCTACCGACTTTTGAGGCTATAACCCCTTCAATTCATGAAGGATTTTGGATTTGGCATTGTTACTACAACAAACACCAATTACTATATCTTCTCTCACTGCACTCCCTGCTTGTGAAGTCTCTGACCAAACCAGATCCTCTGGTTTTGGAAGCCGCTTTCTGCTGTCCATAATGGGGCTGGGGACATTCCATCCGTTTGGGTTATCATTTCTATAGCCACCAATACGGAAAGTATCAGCATAGGCAAATTGTGTTACTAATTTCACTACATTTACTTGTTCAAGTCCTAGCCGCAGCAAATCCTGCTTTCAGGGGAGACTTGGAAGTCTATCTTTGGAGGGGAAAAAAAAAAAAAACAAAACCAAACGAAGAAACCAAACTGCTTCGCATCATATTTCAGTACCTTGAAAAACAAGTCATTAGCACAGAAATTTAGAAACAATACAAACAGTCCAAGAGATAATTACACAACTGTGCATCTACTTAAAAAAAGACTCTTGAATTCATAATTATATTTAGCAATAAGAAACTCGACTAACACAGTAGTTATTTTGTAGAAAGTTTCCATGTCCCAATTCCTTGTTTCCCTTAGGGATACCTTCTTTGGCACGTGAAACAGTATTCAAAAAGCTACTGACAGGTTACGTCCTTCCTATGCTCACTGCTTATACCTCATAGCCTCAGTTTTATCTGACAGAGAAATATAAATGACTCCCTCTTGGCCACTGCAGAGCGATTATATTTAAGTATTAACCAAACAGAAAGAGCTGTACCGCTTAAATCTATAGGCAGCTAGACAGTTCTGGTTGCATTAGTCATACTTCTTAAAACTGTTTAATTCCTGACACATGTATAATGATCCACTTGCAAAGATAAAAAGGCAGCTCAAAATACTACCTTCCATAAATACTGCAATCTTTCCCACAATTCCTCTGCGCCACTCAGCTTACTGTCACGCCTTCTGGAGTTTAGATGGTTCTGGTAAATCTTGTTCAGTTCAGATATATCAACTTTGCCTTTGTAGAAAATAAAGTACGATTTTTTTCATTGCTCTTTTAGCATTTACACTTCCAAAACTTGCTCTGCCCAAATAGTCACTTTATTCTTGTACACACTTCCTTATTCATACTCAATTGCACCTGTGTTTTTTTCACCCAGTCAATGAACTACACAGAACCCAATAAGGTTTTTGAAAATTTACCCTAACCTCCCACATAATCCCACCTCCAAGGCCTGATCTTTCCCCAGCTGAAGTCAGAGTTCTGTTGCAGACTGCAACACGAATGACTGAAAAAAGAAAGGTGCAGTGTTAATACTAAGTTGGTTTTATCACTACTCTCTGACTCTCGAATGAAACGTTACCAAGAAAACATAATACGTGGTCATGATTTCCTATTAGGAGTTAGTTATCTAATCTACATATTTAAAAAGCATGAATCAGGTACAGGATTTTGGTCAATAAAAAAATAAAATTTAAAAAAGAAATACAGACTATTAAAATAAGCGCCAAGGGTACTTAATAGTTTCATTTACCATGTGATGTTAAAGGCAAAGCTTTAATCAGTACAAGCTCATCAGGGACTGCATGAGCTGGTAGACTTTTCTGCAGTTCTTTAAGTGTTTCTCTCTCTTCGAAATCATCTTTGGGTACAACAAACAGGATAAGTTTTTCCTGCTGATACCAGGTCACTGCACAAGCTTCTACCTGACAAAGATCTTCAGCAGCCTGTAATTAAAAAATATTAGTCTTGCTTTGAAATGCACTTCATCAATAGAATAAAAGGAGTAAAAACTGTAACTCAAAGAAGCACACATTTAAAGTTTGTATGTCTCGCATTCCTACATAACATCCTATGAAATACCTTCTCTTGTAGCTGAAGTTTGTACTTCTTCACATAAAAATGAACTCAGAGATATATGTATTATTTGCCTAAATGCCATGAACAAGATATAATCCATGAGTCTGACATTCAGTCTTGTTGAACAATCACTATACAAGCATTGCAGTGCAACATTTGGTATTTTTCAGGTGTTTATACAGTTCTCAATTCTGCTGGAAGAAACCATACAGTAAAACAGATTTCCAAGAACTCAGAACCAAACTCCTCCCTAAATTATGTTACTAGATTTTTCATTAACACACCCTCCCAATTTCTTTTAAACTCCTAAAAGTAATCTGAAGATAAGTAAATACCCATTTCTGATAATGATGTGTTCCTTATCCCTGCTCTTTTATATTGGCATACTCTACCCGCTAGATGTTATATTACCTGCTGCAAACATTCAATATTAAAACGTTTGCCGTGACGTTTAATCTGATTGTCTTTCCGACCCACGAAGAACAACTTTGCATTCTGCACTCTTACAAAATCCCCTGTTTCTCTCATTGTACCCAGGGGTACAGTTATTTCATCATCAAGAAAGCAGATTCGTTCTTCACCACCTATACAAGAAAAGATTGTAGTCATATATATTAAATGGCTAACTGTAAATGAAAATTACAAAGAGTATTTTATCAAATTATCCTAAACTCTAACAAGCATTATAAAAAGTACTAAGATATTATTATCAATGTTTAAGCTTCTGCAATGTACAAATTAGGCTATGGAGTTAATTCAGTTAATACACAGAAATTACTTTAACTGAGAACGTCAAAATGCAAGCAGGAGAAAAGTCAATATAATGAAAGCACAGTCTGCAGATAAAATGATGGTAATTTCCTGCTTGGAAAATCATTCCAACAACCTAAAATACTATCAGAAGGTTCTTGGCCCAATAGGAACTTAAAATGCCATATTAATCTGTATATCAGAGGCAGACACCAAGTAAAATAATCAACGTATTATTACAACCCAATCAATTAAGAAAAGTATCTTAGAAGAATAAGAAATATCAAATAACCTATAAATATTTGTCCCTCGCCTTCTAGAACTGCAGAACCGTTGGCATCTCTGACCTCAACTTTTGTTCCAAGGAGTGGTGACCCCAAAGGTATAGGGAAATCAGTTCTAAACACATTAAAGAGAGAAACAGTAAAAACCTTTCCCTTCTGAACACAAAACAACTGTTCCAGAAATGAGTTAGCATACAGTCTTTTAAAGGATTGGTATTAGAGCAAAAGTAGATGCTTGAGGCTTCTCTCTACAAATGTTTCTTCTTTAAAAATATCTCCATTTGTTCAAAATTAAAAACCTCATCAGTGTGCATGGGTTTCATTATCATACACCAGAAAACACAGAATGATAGAAAATAAGGCCTGAATGGACCCTGAAATACCCTGAGAGTACCCCGAGAGTTTCAGCCAGTTTTTAAGTCCCCCAGGTCGAAATTCCCATCAAGCTAAACCAATTTAAACACATTGAACTGCTTTCTAATTAATTCTTTCCCTGTCTTACCTAGTTTGAGCTTTTATCCTATTTTATTACTGATGTCGTGGCAACAAGTACAGTTGACTCTTTCAGAAAAGACTGAAAGAAAAGAAACTGTAATTTCAATGTCATATATCTATTACAGACTTCTTCTATTGAGTGGCAGGCCAAGTCCTTCCTTTCCCTTCATTCTCTAGCCTCTTCAAGCACTTGCAGAACCTCATTTATTGAATGTATTTCCGAGTGGGAGTAGAAAATAACATATTTTCTTCAGTAAAGCAAAATTTAAAAAGCAAAGTAACTTTAAATAAGTTTGGTAATACATGAAGTTAGGCATGGGTTCCACTTTGATTTCTATCGCAAAGTATCATATTTTAACCCAACAATTCTTGTTCAACTCCTTTTATTTAGGCTGTTGAAACTTCTTATTTTCTCTGATCAGGAAATGAATTCTTTATCTCAAGCTAACCGAAAAGCATTCAAATTCTGTGAAATGGGTATTTCTGCCATGTGAGAATCTTCTCCTCCTTTTCCTTCCTCTGGCCAGCTTCAAAATAGAATTACTTGACAAATAGGTATGAGAAAGCATCCCAGATATTCAGTGTGTCTGCCCCATACTATGGGGAAGTCCAACACAAAGACAAAACCAAAAAAGAGTAGAATTTAACATTGCCAAACAAAACCCCAAGATTCCTACATGTACCACAGAATAGCAAAAATAAAAGACAAACAACACCTGATTTGGACATTATTAAGAGACTTGGGATTAGACATTTAATTTTGCCAAACTTTTCTAAAAAACAGAGGGGTGCAGACCACTAAGGCACTAACTTTGTGCTGATATTTTTCATTTTCTCCCATTCTCTAGAAACTACCAGCTTTCATCATTCAGCTAGCAAAAATAAAAGCCCGCTGTACTCCAACTGTCCTACGAATACTAAGAAACAAAGAAGACATAAAAAGGTCTGTCCTGGTTTTGTTTTATCTGGGGCTGCTTACTGCAAAGAAACCCTAATTCCCTTGCAGTGAGGCTTAGAGGGAACAGGCTCTGAGGTGAAGGGTGGGAGACAACAGTCAGAGACTACAAATACACCCATCATTCTAACTGCACCTCAGTTAGGACTGAGGAACAACACTTTATCTCTGGAGCACAGAAACTTTTGAGTAGAAAAAATACTTTCACCAAGGAGGAGGTATTGTTTGAACTCAGAGAAACCAGAATGAATATGAGTTGTGCATGATAATTTAATAACACTTTATGACCATCCACCATTTTCAGTCTTCAAGGGTTTAAGTCCCAGGTTAAGATATTGCATAATTTCTCCAAAACATCCCATTTCATAGGCCATGTCTAACTCAAGTCACATGTATAATTATCATGCCAGGGAATCATTTCACATTTCAGAGAACAAATGAAACGCTGAGCTAACTGGAAGTACCTTTCACGACCTTGGCACTCCTGCAACTTCTTTATAAAACACAGTGAACAAAAAAAAAAAAAGTCAGTAATTGCGTGAAAATGGCAGATTGCTAAATGATGAAAAGAAAGTACTTTGGGAAGTCCAATAATATTACTGTGAGACCTGGGTGAGCCACTTTGGACAAATTTCTGTCATCCATACTAGTCAAGTAATATCAGTGGGATCATTTGCTGAATCGTGTATTATCCAATATTAGAAAAAAAACCAGTACCTACTCTCCACTTAATTGATTATTTGCGGAGTTTTAAAAACTGTAGGCAAAAGCACGGTAGCAGTAAGAAACACACATATAGCTCCTGACTACATTTGAAAGTAACATTTGAACATTTTTGCTTAAAATAAGTAAATCTCAGAAGTAACATTCTGAACTTGATAAAGCTAAGCTATGAGTATATCTTTGTTCCAAGGCTATGATTAATTAGAGCCCCATTTCTTTACTCTCAGACAGCTGTTAGGTTTCTTCTCCTTGAACATGTAAGATCTCACCGGAAAAGCCTCATGATGAGCAAAAGTATTGCTAACTGATGTTACAAGCAAATTGGGTAGGAACCATTTGCCTGCAGAAGTGCCACACTGATTCCGTACTGCCACATATTCAGAAACAGTACACCCTGGACTAGGCTAGTCCAGGTTCAGCATGTGGAATCAGAGGCTGGAATGAGGAAAGAGGTCTAGATACAGAGATGACTAAAACATAGACCATCACGACACATTATGTGAAACTTAACAGGTCTACAAGTACACAGAATTTCAGACTGCAGTTCTGTTGTTCAAGAATCACTCATCAACAACTTCTACTTGAGGGGGCTGTATTAAAGCAAGAGAGAATGGATTACTCTGTTTCTACATAAAAATAAAATGTAACTTCTACCAGCATAAACACTCATGAGGACTCAGTAGCCCTGGAAACAAGAGACCGAGGTTCTATTTCTAGTGATTTTCATCATTCACACGCCAAGCCACGAACACAGTGAATTTTCCTACCTAAAATCAGCACTAAAAGCCTCTTCAGGAATCTTGTAGCATGTGGCCCAGCTTGACACTTCAGTAATACCATACAAATTAAAAATACTTGTTTTGTTCTCCTTGTGCTTCCAACTTTTCAAGAGATTCAGTACAGGAAATGCTTCACCACCAAGGGCTAAAACACGAAGTGAAGTATTTGCAGACAACACTGTTGACTTAATAATGTGAGCTCCAAACCTTCTGAGAAGTGTTGGTGTTGCCTGAATGGTACATATTAAAAAAAAAAAAAAGATAAGAAAAAGATGTTATATTTTTTCAGTGTATGTATAAACCTCTTCCTGCTTTATCATATCCACTGCATAGCTATATCGTGGATGTACTTAACAATCACCTATGTATAGCAGATGGCATCAATCATCAGATACCATAATAGATCATGCTGGTGTTTTGCAAGATTTTGTTTCTTATGTGAAGCCTTTAATGAGTACTATCAGCACCAATCTATAGCAGCATCAACGCTTCTTCTGCAGAGTGTCGTCTTTACTTAGATGTGTTATGGGTTCCCTGTTGTGTCTCAGCTATTACCTAAAGTGTGTGCATAGTAGTTCTTATGTTAATTACTTTGAAACAGAAAGCAGCAAACACAGTATTCTCTCGATGTTACTATTTAAGCTTGTTTCCCTTCATTCCAGCATGTTACAGCTAAAATATAACCTATACATCTGATTAACCTGCATATAGAACATTTAAAGACCTTTCCATAACACTAAAAATTCCTAGGATGCCAGATTCCACGTTGTTCCCGATTTGTGTAAATGTAACAGTTTATAAAGATTAGTTTTTCTGAAGGCTTTCACATCACACTCTAAAATGAGCAGGGCAAAAAAAAGAAACAAAAAAAAGAAAAACACCAGCTTCCCTAAATACAACTACTTCTATAAAAATATTGGTAATGTAGAGCCTTTTCACTGGAGGGAAAAAGAACAAACATTTTAATAGACACACTTCACTCTCATTGTTCCCTACTTTTTCTAGTAAGAGAACTGGAAAATTAATGGAATTATTTCTTACCAGGTTATTTTATTCTAGCAATAGATGAAGACCATCGCTTCTCAGCTAATCATTTTAATTTTAGTGAATCATAAAGAAAAAAGGGGGAAAGAAAATTACTCTTCCCCTTCCTCATAATCACTTTCCAGATTTCTCAAGTATGCTTAAGCAAGTCAAGAGGGGAAGGGGATTTCTTGCTATAATTTAAGAAACATCTTAAAATTATTCATTATCAGTTAAGCTATAAGGACAACATTTTTGTCATTAATTCTGCTGAGAAGCCCTTCTTCTTTCACTCACGAAGACAATTATCAAAAAAACCACAAAACCAAACTTTTTAAAGAAAGATCTCAAATACCTTAATTCACCAACTTTCGCCTTTCTCTATTAACACTTAACATGCTTAAAAAATATGTATCTTAAGTCTTAAAAAACATACTTTAAAAATCTTGCTAATACACATTAATATCTCTGATTTTTTTTTCTAAAAGCAAGTGAGCTAAACTGATCAAGAAACTTGTATATGATAGGAAAATCTACACCATTGAGACTTATAGCAGTCATAATAAATAAGAGCAGACAATAAAGTTACAAGCTATTTGTAACTAGTGGATTTTTTCCGCTGTGGAATCTTCAGCTAACTACTCACTAATCTTAAATTTATACCCTACAATCTCAACTACCACCATTCCTCCAAAAGAAAAGGAAATCTCAGCATTTCTATGAGTGCAAATACTTCAGAATTACATTAATGACAAAGCAAGGCTTAGAGGTTGATTTATCACAATTAATGGACTAATCAGACCATACCCATTTTGTTCACAGTCAGTTACAAGTGAGATCCATTTCTAGTGACTCCTCCCCCCCCACTCTGATTTAAGTTTCTGTATTCAATTCAGTTTTACAAATACCTCATTACACTGCAAGGCAAGGGCTAGGCTTATTCAGCCATGCTGGATGCTCCTAACTTCAAGTAAGTTTTCCAAAAATGAACTTTAAAAATATTAAAATTGAGATCATATAGGAGGCGATCTATTCCAAAACATATGAAGCCTCATAAGAACAGGTGGCCTGAAAACAGTAAGTGTTGCCGTGGAATCAATTATTCTCTTGCTCTCGTTATTGTAAAAACGACACACATTTTATGACCCTATAAATGGCACTGGTTTAGTTGTTGTATTTTTAGCATAGAGACTTCCATTAAAACTTAAGAGTTGTTTATGAGGAAAGGCTCTAAGATCAAGGCCATTAAAAAGTGCTAAAAATATCTATAACAGGTTACTCTATTACCAGATTATTTGGAACTAACTGCTTATTAACAGAATAATTAATTCTTAAGAATTAATGGTTTCTTAAGAGTAATGTTGGTTTTACCTTTAGTTCATTGTTTTCTGTCACAAAATGTTTGAGGCTTTGATCAAATGGTAATTTTCTAAACAGCTAACACTCTACAGCAAAAAGGATAGCATGAGCTACGCTTTCAAGGAAGAATGCTCCTGCTCTATTGTTATTAGTGACTAGACTGATGAAAAAGTAGTAGACATTAGCAAAGGTGAGAAGCAAGACACTGAAGACACTTATCTTAGGTGTTGCCTACCTGCAACACTGTCACGTGGTGATGGTGAAATAGTGCAGCAGACAGCTCCACAGGCATCATTTTAATAGTGTTTGGTACTACAAGAATAGAGGCTCCGCTTGTCAGAGCAATGAACAATTCAACCACAGATGGGTCAAATGTTAGAGGAGAAGCCAGGAACAGCATATCATCCTGTGTGATCTCAAATATGGATCTAAAATAAGAAAGCTAGGAATTACAAATCCGATGCATGTTGTTAAAAAAAATTTCCAAACTGGAAGAGCAGCATGAAGGAAATGCACTTTAGCAAAGCTAAGGTCTTAAAGGCTATGTGCCTATATATAGGCATATGCAGGCCAGATAATTTGAGCAAGAGATCCTGCGTCAAGCCTGTAACTATTGATTCAACTAATAAGGTCCTTTACAAAGATATCTACCACATTACACACCAATACAGTACACTGAAGGGCATATTTCAACTAATGGATGCTCATTAAAAAAAAAAGGAAAAAAGGTGGTATTTTCTGTAATAGATTTTTTTAGAAAGAACCAAATGAAACAGAAACAAACCCAGGTAGCCTAAAAAGGAATAAGGACTTTAAAACTACAGAACGCACTAAATATAACTGTGAATGAATAATTAACTTTGTTATCTATTTCTTTTAAGCCGTAAGCCAGAATACAATACTTACAGCAACAGAATATCATTTGAAGTACAACCCTCAAAAATTCAGGTAAAGCACCATTTAAACATTAGAAATAACATTTAGAGAAACAAAATTTTATATGATGCTATTTAGAAACAACAGAAACAAACACTAAGAAACCTGAAAAGGCAGGGAAGGAGGAAAGAGTGAAGCAGTATTAGCAAAAATCCTATCTACAGTCTTTTGGAGTATTAAAAAGAGTCCCTAAATGTCAAATTTGTAAAAGATTTAGAAGGAAAACTGGAAACCACACTTACTTAAGATGCTGAATATTTGGCACTATACATTTATGAGGCACTCTGACTATTTTGGGGATCCCTGTAGTTCCTGATGTATGCAAGACATATGCTAAAGAGTATTTCTGGCCAACGTCCGTGTGTTCTCCTTCTGATGTTTTTACTTCAGTTTGGTCTGGGCAAATGGTATATCCTGGCTGTGAGTTACCCATAGCTCTGACAGGTTCATATTTACTTTTCACATCATCTACTTGTGAATTTAAATCAGTGTTGCTTGAGCTTATTTGGAAGAGAGTTAAACCAATAGGTTCTATTGTGGAAGAATTGCAGTCAAACCAACCAACATGGGACATCCGGAATTTCTGTAAAAGAAAATAAACAATTTTAACAGCAGAACTCAGGATGCACTGTTATTGTTCTACTGTATGCAATGCAATATGAAACAGTGTTTCATACAAATAAGCTGTGATTTTTCATCCCTCTGCTTTTGGAGGACACACAGACAGTTTTAAGCTCACGTATTTTTGTATATTAAAGATGAGTGAACACAGACCTTATAAATAAGAAATAAACAATTCTTTGAGCAAATAATGAAAGAAGGGGAACATATACAAAAGAATTCTGCCGAAGACACAGAACTCTGAATTATAACTAGATAGTCCAATCTTGTCTATTCCCTTTGCAATGAGTGAGGGTGTAAGATTTGGGAGGAGTTGGACAAAAGGAAGCCAAAGAATTAAATGCAAGAGTTATTTTCAACTATTGCAAAGATTTCCAACTCTCAAACTTGACATATGGAGAAACAAGCCTGGAAGAGCCTTCCAACGCAAGTGCCCAACAAGCCTGCCTGGACAACACTGCAATAGGAAAGTAAGCAATTTTTTTGAAGAGGAGGAAAAGCACTTTTTACTTCTAATTTTAAAGATGTTATTTTCTGAATGAGAAAGACAACCTCTTGACACGAAGAAACAACACAGCCCCATCCAAGGTTATTAAAACAGAATACAATCTGAATAGCTACACATTTCTAAATTGCCCTTTAGTGATTCCTGTAGAAGCCTGAACACTTACATTTATTTTGTCATTCTCAACAAGAATATATTGAAGATTGCTTTTCTTCATGAAGTAAGTGGATACCGTTGGTGGTGCATCTGGATCAATAGGAGAATAGGCAGCTGGAACTTGAAGGATTCTAACAAGACAAAAATGTTTTAAAGTTATTAAGAAAAAACACCTAAGAAAATCCTCTTAAATTTCACTAACATTTCTTTTACACTTTTATAGTTCCCAGAGCCAGAAAATGTAGTCACAACATGACTTTTAAAGATTTTGTTGGAAATAAAGTAGGAAGAAAATTATAACCAGTGTTGCCTTTTGGTATTTTACAGCAAGGAAAAAGATTAAAGCTAGATGGAAACATTCAACATTATTTCCACCCAAGCAGGTTGGTGATGACAAAGGTATCACTGACATCAACAGCACCACATTTTTAAAGCTTCTGCTATTGACTAGGAACAGAAATATAAGCTTTTCATTTATACATGTACAACATATGTAAACATATTTAAAAAAAGCCACCAAAAGTCTGCACACTGAAAACACCTGCTGTTCTCACTAGTCTAAAGAATCCAGCATAAGAGAATCTGAGCACGTACTGGAGTTTTTTCCCTAATAAACAAACAGAGGAACACGAAGTATCGTTCTGCTCTCATTCACTGCGCTTTACATTGTAGTGCTTCCTCAACAGTTGTTCACTCCAATCCCCCCCTCTAGTGGCTCCATTTGATAAAGACAAGCACTTGAATTTACTGACACTACAAAAAGCCAAGATGAGTAAGTGGCAACTAAAATATGAACGGTTCCCATAAACCTTCACATTTCTTCTAAGGCTGGGTTCCCATGTACGATTAGGTATATTTCCTCTTTGTGCAAGTGATTTATCACTGCAGTAATGACGAGATCCAGAACGAAGACTTGGAAACCACAGCATAGCCACTGATATCAGTAAGCAGCCTGCCCTGCATCATACATAGCAGTTAATGATAGCTGTAAGAATCAAAACGTCCTGGTAATTCCCAGTCACACAGCAAAAGAAAACTCCGTTGCTGCCCAGTTCATTGGGACATAGGATAAATCAGGTTGGAAGGGACCTCAGGATGCCTCATCCAACCTCCTGCTCAAGCAGGGCCAGCTGTGACACCAGACCAGGTTGTTCAGGACTTTATCCAGTCAGGTCCTGACAACCTCCAAGGGACGGTGCCTGCACAACCTGCTGGGTTGCTGGGCAACCTGCTCCACTGCTGGACTGGGGGAAAAGTGTTTTCTGATCAGTGAGAAAGTTCCTCAGCACTTCTGGAAGGTTTATGATTACAGCACTCACTCACACACTTCACCGAAATCTTTATAGTCAACTGCGACACATTTTCTTGCACTATTATGTATTTTAGGTACGCTGTGACAATAGGAAAATACTGACGCAGATCATCCCCCTAAGAAGCACAACCACTACTGGATACATCAGCTGAAGAAAATAGGCTTGCAGTGCTGGGATTCTGTATTACATCATAAATGCAATGGATGTAAGAGATATATATATAAAGGATACAAACATTAGAATTCATCAGCAGAAGTAGGACTTTTTCAATTGCTGAATTAACATGAGTGTTGAGATCACAAACATTTCAATTTCCTAGCCATTAAATAATCAATGCCACTTTAGTGCTGCATTGCTCATTACTTTTTTCTACAATACATGTAATGGAACTGTAACTGTATACTCAATTAGCTTAAAGCACGAAATTTGTTTTCAATGCATCTTTTTTTGCTAGCAAGACAAGAATACATTAAAAAACCTGCGTACTCCTTTTATTCTGTTAGATCGCCTCCACTTTTAAACACGTACAACAAAGATACTAGTCATTCATTTTCTATTTTTCTATAAATATGCTTAATCGTATGCCTTTTAAAAAATGGATGTAGTTACACACACTTCAGCTCAATGAACTGAAGTTTCAGAAAAACTTTAGCACTGGATTTTCAAAAGATTGTAATACTGCCATCTTTTTTTCTTAAAGAATGCAAAACTCCAGTGCCTCTTGACTGCATTACTATGGTATTACTGCATTCTTGTTGTTATTGAGAATATAAACAAACTGAAAATTTGCTTTAATAGAGATGACTTTTAAAAAACCAACACGGAATGCAATCATTCAAAGCATTACCCTAAGATCCAAGACGGTAAGTTTATTCCTGGATAGCAGTAAAGGCCTATTTCACATTTTCCTTCCTGACCACAGTGCTTTTGAAGGAAAGCTGTTAATTCCATGGCAAGCTTAACCACCGTCGCATACGTGTAGAAAGTTGGAGGTTTGTCATCGCATTCATCAAACCAAACTGCTTTTCTGTCAGAGTACAGGCCAGCTGCCTGATTCACCATTTCCTGAAGAGTCATCTCCGCTGCATATCTTCAATCCCCCTGAAAGATTAAGAAACCAGACTGCATTGCTGCCTCCTAACTTTTAATATTTCAGTCAAGTTATATAAGCACACAAAACACTACCAAGTGGGAAGATACTTGGCAGAAAACACACAGCTTCACCACACTTCATATAGCAAAAGTGTAAAGCGCAATACTTTTACCGTTTACCACCACCCTAGGGCCCAGGCTAGAGTAATTCACCAAGATTTCATTGCACAGAGGTAGTCTGTTCCTCACCACTACACCTTTGTTTTTAAAGCTGGGCAGAACTGAATTAACAACTTCACTACCATAATAACCTTCTCTTTAATAGAACTGTGAAATACGAATCTTTCCTTTGCAAGCAGAAAGCCCAACACGTGGATTGCCAAGGCTTTTAGGGTACTGCCCGTGCTGGTGCGCGTCTCTGCCCAGCGGGGCCCTCCCGTCACGCCTGTACCGGCTGACCGAGCCGCGGACCGTGACTCCGGGCCAAGGCCCCCTCTCGCCTCCGCCGCGCCAGGGCCAGGGTCAGGGTCAGGGTCAGGAGGCCGCAGCGGTTCCGAGCGAGGACAGGCGGCTCCCCCACAGCGCCGCCACGCTCAAAGCCCCCCGTTTCCACACACGGCCTGGCCGCTCCCGGGGCGGGTGGCTGCGCCACGAGCAGCGCGGCACCTCTCCGGGACAGACGCCATCGGAGTGGCCCCGAAGGACGTCGCCACTGGCCCAGCGGCCGAGGCTAAGGGCAACAGCCGCGCCGGTCGCCCACCTGAGGCAGCGCGCAGCAGCATCTCCCAGTGCCCTCCTTCACTCCGTCGCCACCTAGCAACGGAAGGTCGACGCTTCTGATTGGCAGGAGAGCGTTAGTCCTGCCTGACTCTGCAGTAACGCAGCGCTCTCATTGGTCGATGGCCGTCGCGCTCTTTGGGCATCCACAAGCTGCGCCCGGTCCGCCAGTGGCCTGCGTGGGCGGCGCCATTTTTTTCTGGGGGTGAGAGGAACAGCGAGTGCGCCCGAGCCCTCCCCGCCCTCCCCGGCAGCTCTTCTTCGGACGTGAGCAAGAGGCCAAAACAAGCGCAGGGCGCCGGGGTGAAGGGCAGGGTTCCTCCCCCTCCTCCACTCACAGTTCACTCGTCTCTGTCCCCATGCCCCCCCCGGAGGTGGTACGGGCCTTCTTGCCGGTGCCCCCGCCGTTGGGCCGGGGCGAGTACGTCATCTGTGGGGTCAGCCGTTGCCGCGGCCGTTGCCGCGGGGGCGGTGATGAGGATTCGCTCCGCGGCCGAGCTGCGGCGGGGCCCGGGGCCCGGGGCGGTCCCGGCGGGGCGAGCGGGGGCGGCCGGGACGTGCTTCCCCCTCGGCTGGCTTCCAGAGGCGCCGGCGGGGAGCGAGGGGGACGGGGACGGGGACGGGAGCCGGCGCGGGGAGCGGGCACCGTAGTGCAGTGCGGGCTGCGTGCGGGAGGGGGCGATTTAATATGAGAGGCGAAATTACTTGCTCCAGCTCCGAGGGCGCTTTCAAGGTGGCTTTATTAAGGAAACCTTCCATGCGTAGGGCGGGCGAGTGCAGTGAAGAGAGAGACAACGAGAGACCAGTTCATAACCATTTTTAATATTACACATAGGAGAGGTTAGACATTAGTTTTCTAGTCCCATTTTATAGTAGTTTTTTTTTTGTCCCATTTTATAAATGATAATTTGGCACAGTTGCACATCGGTAGTACAGCAGAAACAGTTTCACAGTAAAACATTAAAATACTACAAATAGTGACACCTAAAACCAGAGGGGTTTTCTCCCTCAACATACTCATTGCATGTGTGTGTCCGCTGTACGTGATAAAAAAAGGCCTGGTAACCTGAAGCATAAATCCAGCTGTCAGGGAATAAAATGACACTTGAAAAGTATCTCCCTCTCCGCTTTAACTTAAGGCTTTAAAAATATGTACTAAAGACTAGGCATGTAGTGTATCTAAAAATCACAGTGCTTACAGTAGCAGAGCTTGTAATTTCACCTGCATAACGTGGAGGGACAAAAGGCATTAGGACTCATTTTATTGAAATCAGAATTATGCCACCTAGTGCTAAAATCATATTTAAGTAGTTATTACCAGACTTCGAAAACACCAGTTTTGAAAACATGTTAAAAGAGTATTTGCACAAGTTACAGTCTGTTCTATCGGCAATTTCAGAAAAATCGATAGATTTCTGCTTGCAACCATGTTAAACTGTGCACCTAAGTTTCTATCTCAAGTAGACAGGGCTCCCCACGTGTATCTATAACCTATAGAGCTCAATTTATCCCTTCTTTTAAAAATGATTGCTTTTTTAGGGCAGGAAAGAAGAAAAGTGAAAAATGACAGTTTTTCTGTTTTCTCACACTCCCCCCTGGTTAATCTGGAAGAGGAGGCGGTCAGAGTGACTCCACCCTGTTCCATTTTTCCTCAATTTACTGTTCAAGTGAACTGTTATGGTTCTGTTAAAAAACCCAAACAAACTTGCTAATTAGACAGAAGAGATCCACATGCATCCTGCAATGTGCCGATCTGGGCTTTAGTGAAGAATACAGAGTAAAAGCCCAATGCTCGTGATTCCACTGTAGCAGGCACAGTCTTGACTTCATTAAATGTATTGACATGCTTTCTTGAATTGGGACTTTTGTGATTGTCTACCAGGCACAATTGCTACAAATCCCACGTAAGAAAGCTCCCTTTTGAATTTAATCACCAGTGCTGTAATTCTCAAGTATGTGGAAGATGATGGGGAAGGAAGCAGCTCTTAAACTTTTCTATTTATTTACTTTTAACAGTGTCACAAACAATTATAAGGCCAAAATACACAATATTAAATAGAAAATCTAAAATTAAGTTGCTGGTATTCAGTGAAAAAAAACTGAGGTATACAAAATATTTTTACAATTGTGCGTAAATTTGCAGTACTTTTCAAAAGGTGCTTTTCCATTTTCAGCTAGTGGTTCATTGTCCAAGTGATCTTCATGTATACAAGTAACTGTGTAATTGTGACCAGTTAAAAATACAATGTATTCAATAGCTAATGGTTCTTCAGAACTCTTTTTTTTTAAAAAAGATTACATTTATTGTAACAGCAGTCATGTAGCGAAATAAGACTACATCCAAACCAACTCAATCTTCAGTTGATGTATTTACTGTTAAGAATGAAAAGTGACTTTATTTTTCAGTTCACTTTATATGTTGACATATGAAAAGCACACTGAGCATTAGCTCAGACTTCAGAAATTGTCAGGACTTATCCTGGAGAAAACAAGATGTAAGACAAAAAACAAAATGGCAGTGCCAAGTATTTTTTCTCCTTCCACTTCCTACTGGCAGCTGATAAAAGCATACAAAGATAAGTAATTACACTGGACTTCAAAAAAATAATTTTAAAGTTATAAAACTAGAGAGCTTTTGGCTGTGCATTTCCCTGAGTTTTCGTTTTTTAAATCATATGCTAGACATTATGTTCATAGAATCTGTTACAAAGGGCTTGATTTAAAAAGGCTGTTTAGCTATATATGCAAAAGTTAGGTACTTCTATTTGTAAAAAGCCCACGCAGGAACTGCTGAGGAAGCAATTTAATTCTTCAGAATCTGGTATTTTTCCTATGGAGAAAAGCAAACTTCACATACTTTTGCATTAAGACTTTGATAATTCGAAATTACACCACGCGATTCATGATCCGTACTTTGTGAACAAGTCTAACAGGGGTATCTTTTGGGGCAAGACCCAAACAAAAATCTCTGGGACTGCTACATAATTAAAAAAACTTTGGTTTTTATAATACTTTATAAGAAAATAGAAGGCACAACTGTGCATCAAAACTATATGATTTTGTATTTTAATCTGCTTACATTGTTTTCATCAGCACATTGGACTTCCTGTAAGTCTGTCCTGTAAAGATGGTTTTAAGTAACAGCAATTGTAGTAAGATTTCCGTATTACCTAAATATAAGACGACTACTAGCAAAAAGGCATCTTTGAAAAACGTACATTCAACAAGAGATGGACTGGTGTCCATCCACTAAAAATTCACCATTCTAGCTCCACGGGATACTCTCCAGTGAGACACGCTGTGCAATGACCAATCTTGCCAACACGCGATTTCTGGCTTTTAAGGCTGTTCTCATTCTCTTGTCTTGCTTTGATGCTTTCTTGCACAGATGATACCAGCCCTTCCACAGAAAGATAGACAACGCTGTCTGCTCCTAGAGGAAATGAAGAATTCATCCGTTAAAGCTGCAATATTGTACCAAATGCAATGCTGTAATATTGTACCAAATGCAATACTCTTTGGAAATGCAGACGCGTTACTGTACGGAGGTCAATCACCTCACCCAAAGAGAATGGGTATGAAAAGTTACCAGACCGTAATAAGCCTTGCCCTTCTCAGATTCTTTGTGCAGGGAGCAGACTCACTGACATCTAGACAGAACGTTCTGAGTGGGGAACAAATATGTCACACATACTGCAAAAATGGAACCCAAATACAGGGTGTGTATTAAGACTCCCTATAGTTTCCCAGAGTTACTCCGCAGTTCAGGTCTGGAAGCAGCTGTGTGCATGGCTGGTGCTTCCCAAACTGTGCACCTGGGACTACAAACCCTTACTGGGACTTGGAGGAGGGGAAGACCATCATGTTAAAAAAAATTCAGTATGCAGTTCATGCAAATGTTCTAGCAGTAAGAAAGTTTGATGGCCTTTTCACACCATTAGTTTTCTATCCTTTGCAGTCATTATTTTGTGAATAATACTTAAAAATGAGACCTTACAAACTTGAAGTATTTCAACATGCCTTCACAATAATTTGGGGGAAAAAATTTCATTGCAATATTAGACAGTGAGTGAGAGTAAGTATTTAGCACAGGAAATCTGAGTTTACTGTAACCACAGCTATGTTCTTAAACCATTTTTTAAAATCTTTTGCAGCACAATACACCATATGTAGATCTCCTCACTCAGAAGCCTTAGCATGACTTCTGTTACTGATACCCTGATGAAGAGTACATTATTTACCACATCACAAGCAACATAAGCTGTTGGTTCTTCTTTTGTTCTGCTGCAAATATGACTCATTCTAGAGATCTGAAAATGTATTTTAACATTCTGTGATTAGTTTCAAATGTCTTTTCTTTCAAAGTGAAATATATAATGCAGTTAAAATTATTTACATAAATTTAAATTTGTAGAAAAATCAGTGGGTGTTTACAAATTCCAAACATATTTTTATGAATATCTCATGAAAGTGAAACTACATTAGCTATTCATTACAGGACAAATTTTTCACCACATATTTTCTTCCTGGTATTTTGCCTACAGTAGTTCCTTGTTGTAAAGACCTTCCCAGAAGGAGCTCTAAGTATTGGAAAGCTGTGTTGTCACACCTTATTTGTAGCTTACGATAATGCAATTATTCTAATGCTTTCTGTTGTTTGGAGAAATATAATTCACTAACTGCATTTAAAAAAAGTGTGTAATGGAATTGGTTTTATCCGTAGGGTACTCACAATGCAGAAATTTTGTGTATCAACCTTATGATTTTTTAGTCAGTTTTGCCACTGTTGCCTTGATGTGGTATCCTTTATTTTGATGTAGACAATAAACCGCCTACAGGTAAAATCTCTCTCAAAAAAAAAAAAAAAAAAAGAAGAAAAAGAAAAAGTAGCATTTACCTATATAGTTTGCAAGATCATGAAATTCAGGTCTGTTGGCAATGAGTTCCTCTTTAGTTGGAATGTTTATTCCCATGTAACAAGGAAATCTTATGGGAGGTGAAGCCACGCGGATGTGCACCTGAATAAAAATACAGTTTCAAAACAGACCGCTATAAGGCAAAGGTCAGCAGATCATAACATGATAGCAAAGTCCCAGTTCTGCAAAATAATACTGAAGAACAGAACAGCACTACACAAAGTCATGGAAGGGTTAAAAGTAAGATAAAGGTTTTTTCAGATGCCAACAAAACAGGGGAGAGACAGACAGGTTTAGAATTTATTTTTACAATATTTCCTGATGTTATTAAAAGGTTCCATCCTGATTTTGCTTTTCTTCTGTGGTTTTCAATCCATGATGCACATGTTTCAGTTTACAAAGTCAAATATTATATGGAACATTTTTTCTCCAGTGACGGACTTGCACATTCTGTTTCAATTAAAAAATCTTAATTAAAAATTTTGTGCTCTGCTGACTTAAGGCAGGTACCTGTTTACTGCAGTATGTGGTTGTACTTAATGCAGTACCACAAATCACATGTATGTCACGAATACCACACCGATACTTGATTTTCTGATTTTAACTAATCTGTTTTCCATTCTCTCTTTATTTGCCAGATAGTGCTTTATGAATGGAGACCTGTTTCCCCCCCTCCTTCATGTCCCAAAAATCAGAGTCATACAGAAGAAACTTCTCAACCTATCTTCACAATAAACATGCACTAGCCATTGGTTTTTTGCACATTTGCTCTTTGAAATAGAGAAACAATGTATAGTACAAATGAAGGCAAACCCCTGTGCTTTACCCTCCCATCAGTCTTCTATTTACATCTGTATTGTACTGACTGAAAATTAACTTACCTCTTTGGCTCCTGATTCTCTCAGTAGTTTTATTATGGGTGAAATGGTATTGCCCCTCACAATTGAATCATCAATGATAACAACCCGCTTGCCTTTAAAATTATCAGACAGGACGCCAAACTTCTTTGCAACGCCAAGTTGCCGTAACCTCATATTTGGCTGGATAAATGTTCTTCCTACATATCGGTTTTTACAGAGTACTTCAACATATGGTAGTCCGCACTGTAAAAAGGAGACGATTAAGCAGAATTAATATCTATAAAACTGGTTATTCTCACTTACTGTTTTTTAAAGCAACCTTAGGACTTAGTATGACTTCACAGAACTTTGAAATACCTTAATATAGTGGAATAACGACAGAAAAAACAAGCGCAGATGACTCAATAGGAGTATCTGGCGTACTCAAGATATAAAGCTTTATCAGTACAAAACTCTACCATAATACCCCATTAAAAAAAAGAGGTATGTGTGGGTATGCTTGGGAAAAAAAAGGCAAGTTAACATATACCTTTTGAGCATAACCAAGAGCTGCTGGGGTTGCAGACTCTGGAACAGTGCTGACCAGGTCTGCTTCCACAGGTGCTTCAACAGCAAGCTGCTGCCCGCATCTCCTCCTGACTGAATACACCATCTGACCTAAGAACAGCAAGAAGTGTTTTTCCTGGTATGCATAATTCTCATTTCCTCTCAGTTTGCTGCACAAATTTCTGTGGCAAGTTGCAGGCATAGAAGGCTGTGAGAAAAGCTCCAGAACTAATAAGCAGTCACTTACATAAGGTCATTTTTTATTTCCTTCCCTAATGTCATATTCTTACATTCACATTCATGTCACTACAAAGAGAATTAAAATCCAGTTTGCCCTAATCGGGTAACCAAAGGTCCCGTGGAAGTTACAAAATCTATTTACAGGAGGAAAGAAGTAGAAATTATACCTGCCTGTTCATAACGTGCATATTCTATTTTTAGGCTGGTTTCACCAGCAGACAAAGTTTGTACAATCCTACTGTCTGCCTCTGCCCGCTTATTAACTTTCAATCTGTTGGCAAAATTCACCCCAAATTTAGTAAGGGGATAAGAGGCTTCAGAAGCTTTTAAGGTCCTAAAAAATTGGCAACATGGGAGGGAACTGGAGGTATTGTGATGAGATAAGGCACAGCAAAAGGTACAGCAGGAGTACTAAGGAATGTAAGAAGTAAAGATATTGAAGGGTAAGAGGATCATGAAAAAAAGGGATTTGGGGGTGAAACTGGCTTTATAAAGGTGGGGAACTGTATAGGATCAACAGATGGCATGGCCATAGAAAGCAAAGAAGAGCTTGTTTGTTAGGTATGAGAGTCCTGGCTAATATCTTGTCACTGAGAAGATAGAAGACAATTTTTGAGGGCTTCTACTGAAATAATAATAAAAGCATTAGGCTGACAACCCCAAGTACTTAGATAATGCATAGATTTTCAAGTTATATTAACAGCACCTTCCTGAAATTACCCTTTCTTGCAAAGAAAACACCAAGATAAAGTTGTTTTGCAGATCCTATTTCATAAGTCTAATTTTTAAAAAGTTTTCTAAGAACCAATAAAGTTCCTTTCTTAAGTGTCTCATTTTTAAGGGATATTTCCTCTACCTTAATCATGTCTGTGGCTCTTTTCATCCCTTCCATAGGACTATGCAGGCAGCCTGACTGAGGCCACATGCACAGCCAGGAATAGGAAGGTGATGTTACATGCTCCTCCTGATGAGTTTCATGTCCTCAAGAACTGTGCCAACCCATTCTGTCCCAGCCCTGCTCTGCAAGCTCACATTCAGTGTATCTTACTATGACCCCAGGTCCTTTCCAGAGTCATCGTTCTCCAGGATAACATCTCCCACTATTTAGGGAGAAGCTTTGTACGTTACATCTTCTTACCTTCAAAAATACTGTCTGGTCTTGCAAAATAAACATATTCAAAGATGCAGAATGCTGACGGATCTCCTTCAGGTCTTGGTACAACATCCAGTGTCTGGACATCATATCTGGATATTTTCACAATCTCTCCAGGAAGGACCTCACGATAGTACCTTGAAAGAGAAATACATAGCACTTAGAAATGTCCTGAAGCTGGATGATAGTTTTGAAATATAAATAAGATTCAACTAACAGGAAAAAATGCTTTTGAATATCCTAACATGACACTCCGCTTCTATCTTAGGATTGGAACTGGAGTGTTTTAAGACCAACTCACTACGACAAGTGACCCATACTAAAACAGTCTGAATTAATACCCAAAAGCAGTAAATTCATGCTTAATACCAGAGAATTATTGTATTCTTCCTATATGTGAGATGTACAGTACTCAGTCTAGTACAGGTTTAATTGAGATTAAATATATTTTGATAACTTAGTCCTGGATCAATACTAGAGGACTTTTCTGTGAAAGTTAATAAACATTATAATGCAATATAAAAACCATAATCAAGAACAAAGATGGTAGCCAAAAAACTCCTGCCCCACAAGCCAATATCTAGAGAAATATCTGTCTGTGATACAGAGAAACAGCTGTGACAGGCAGCTACCCCTGAATGACATAAAGCTGACTGGAAATGTACATTCCAATTCTCGTATCTGAAGAAATATGGATTAGTATTATGTTTATTATGTGACAATATTTAACCTTATTAAGTATTTTTCTAGATCCCTTGGTGAGTCCTCAGGTGGCTATCCTAATAATTTCAATCTAAATCTATCCCAAAATATTGAAATATTCTGGAGATATAACTCAGAGGTGAGCAAATCTGTGATTATTCACTGGTCGGATACTAGCATTAGCAGGCAACAGCACTGGCTACAGCAAAAATTTAGACAAAATTGCTTTTTTAAAACCCCACAGGCTTCATTCAGCTGATGGTCCTACATGGTAAGCTTCTCTTAACAGCGATTTTGAAGACGTTTCAGAAAACGGTTATTCTTATCCATATGTAGAATAACTTGTCTCAAGAAAGCCCAATTTGTGGTCTCCCAAAGAGCCTCTTACCCTTCTCTTCTTGTCCAGAGAAAGTATCACACATTTCTTTTCAGAGTATCTTAGCTAGAGAGGGAGGTAACGTGAATGTTATCTCATGTTTTGGCTCTGATGGGCGTTTGCATGCATGGAAATAATTTCAAGTGCCCATCATTTTTTTCAAACAAGAAGACTGGCTCATCAGACAGCATATGCTACAGCTCAGGTTGGTCCAGCCTGTGAGCTACCAATGTAGCCTTTCTGTAGTTGAAGAATTATTTTTTAATATGATTCTGCTGCAAACGAGGCTAAAATTAAAAAGTTAAATGGATAACCAGGTTTAATGCAACAAGAAGCATTTACAATAGTAAAGTCGTCTTTACTGTTACTTTCTGAACACATAATTCTTCTTTCACATTAATCTGTTCAAGAAAATAAACTGGCAAAAAACAGGACTGGCAAACCACTCCCCCCCCTCTAAACAGCCCAACAAACTAATCCTTGATGTCTTTCACATTGTTATAGATTATGATATTTGGCAATTTGAGGTTTAATGTTTAATCACTGCCTGAGGAGCTTTCAAATAAAGTGAGAATCAGGGCACTTACTCTGCACCAATAGACAAAAAGCTACAGGATTCAGAAGAGACTACCCATCCTTCTGTTTCACTGTTATCTTTTCCTGAAATGAAAGATTTCAGTTAAAGTCCACAATTCTTGTTACCATTACGCCCCCCTGCAATTGCATTTTTACTGCAATATCTGGCTTGCTATGCTTTAGGTTGCCAAGTGCACAATTAAAGACTGTTGTAATTTCTAAGTAAAAAAAAAGGTATAGTGTTCCAAAGCTTCTGTAATATTATTTAAAAAAAAAACCCAACCAAACAACAATGTAAACATCATAAACCTGTTCTAGGCAGAAGTGGAAGTAACAGCATCATATTCACAGTTCATGAAGAAAGACAGTTCAGATAACTACCTTTGTTATCCCTGCACTATTTCAAACTTTTCCAATTCTAGTTCAGTGAGTTTAGATATACATAATTACTTTTGTTCACACAAGAGACTCCCTACTTTTCCTATGCTAAATGTGTTGATAGATAGATCCTTTTGATTACAATGGATGATGGATTGAACTCCAATAGGGAGAGTTTTTAGAGACAGGCACAGGAAAGATTGAATTGTGTAACACAGGGTAGGAATGTTCGTACGCTGTAAAAAAATCTTGATTATTTTTCTTGTGGTTAAAATTACCAAGTTTTGTGAAGATATGGAAGCATTTACTACTTTGCCTTTGAATTATTTTATTTTTATGCAAATGAACAGATTTTAATCTCACTTCATGGAAAATGTTGATTTGCAGGCTAAACAGGAATACAAAGAATTTTTCCCATAAATTGACTGTATAGTGTTCCATTACAATACTGCCTGTGACTGGGAGTGCTTGCAATTCAGAAATACATTGCCAGTAATCCAGAAAGGAAGAAATCAGACTTGTTTCTGGACTGGACATAGTCCCGAGTAACTGGCTGTAGGTGGCCCTGCTTGAGCAGGGGATTTGGACCAGATGACCTCCAGAGGTCCCTATCAACCTCAACCCCTCTGTGATTCTGTTCATCCCTGCTTTCCAGTTTAGGTGATGAGATGTTAACTAAATTGTCACAAATATTCTGTCACAGTTGGGCTGCCTAATTCTGACACTGTCATCAGGTGACTAGGATTCCCTTTTGCTGGGAACAGAAAAGATATTTGCAGACTTCCTACAAATTATTTTTTCTTTACCAACATTTTTTTTTTGTTTTGAATTTTCAAAACTGACTTTTGCATCACATATTCCTACTTACACCTCAGTAAGTGTAGCTTTAATTACTTATATCAGTGATTTCAGGCACAAACTATATATATACATATATATATGTATATGTATATGATTATGAGTATATATGTATGGATTACCTTTTCCATTCATGTCCCCTACTGGAATAAGGCGACCAATGCAAAGTGGGCGATTCCCATATGGATCACGTACCGCATAGATTATGTCTTTGTGCATAATTAGCAATGAATATGAAGTTGGAGTTTCATTCATTAAATTTTTTATTCTGAAATGAGACATAGGTGAACATAATCGTGTGTCATGCAAACAGCTGTGTGCATTTACAGCTGCATATTATGCTGAGATTAGATTGCTGTTCTTGATTCTCAAACCCATCCTGCTCACCTTGCTACCCAGTCGGCTGTATCGTCATTTTCTAGAGGAGGTGTGAAAGCCAGCAGCTGGGTGATCAGTTCACTGTCAGAACTGGTTGACAGTCCTACACCATGCCGCATAAGCTTTTAAGACACAAAACAAAAGTGTTACCAACTTTAAAAAAAAAAAAAAATCCCACATAACACTGCTCAGATTTTAATCTACCACCACCTTTGTGCAATGAACAAATGTTTTAAAACGTATCAGTGCTTCAGGTGATCAGATCACAGTAACATCAAATTTCTTTCAACAAACCAAGTATGTAAAAAGAGCTGGTACAATCATCTATGCCTGGTACTGCATTTCTCCCTTTGCATCTCAATCCTTCACTCCATGTGCAACCAAAGTTAATACTACCAATCTTCAGGGCATAAATTCATGTTTGGGCCATTTTATCAGCTTTGTGCTTCTGCTTGCTCTAGGAAGCGAGGCAAAATATACAAGGAAAAATACGAAATTACCTATAGCAGATACAGAAAGAGATATCAAGGCAGAATGGTGGTTTGGGCACAAAGCAACAACAAAAAGAAAGAGATGTGAAGGCAAGCAGTGTGGGATTAAAAAACTGAAATCCCACAACTAAAGTTTGCTAGATTTGGTCAGCCAAATTGTTCTGTCTTGGCGTATTTATGCTTCTAAGGGAGAAGAGAATCTGCAGTGTATCTAGCCAACTGTTACAACCCATTCAATGCTGTATGCATTACAGTTCCTAATTTTTATCTTTAGAAATCATTTTACATCTCATGTAACTCTGATTCTCCACTCTCCATCTACATTTCCTCACCACTGTTTTTTTCTCCCATCCATCCATACACTTGTGGCTCTGATTAAAGACAGGCTAGGTTCCTTTGGGCATGCCATACATTTGCCTCACTTCAATGCAAGAGTTCGTCCTTTCACTTTTGGATGGAACATATCATAGAAGAGATTTCACAATGAAACATCTGCTAAATTTTAATTTGGTTCTTTAACACATACCCTTCTAGCCAGACACACTATAAAATTTGGCATTTGTCCATTTATGTCCCAACAGTGCTCATGATTAATTTTGCAAGCCAGAAAAACAAATAAAGACAATATTGCAATCCAGCCATTTCATATTACAATGCATAAGCCTATGATTTGCTCCTTCTATCAGCCACCACAAAGGAGCAGAGCTTCAAGCCAAGCTACCTTTTGTTATGGCTGAGTTAGCTTTCTCACTTGATCAACAAGAATGTGACCATCAGTCTAGAGGATTGGTGAATTATCTCCTGTGACAGTTACAAATGCCTCCCCTCCCCAGGATCTTTTTCCTCCAAAATGATTTGATTATGGGGCTCCTTCACTACCCCAAGCAGTCTGGTATTAAGGAAAAGTCATAGCAAACTTGCTGCTCATTGCTGCCTCATACTCAGAAAGAAACGATGCCAGAGCCTCCCAAAGGAGATACTAACCTTCCTCCTGAGTCGTACAGCGTTTGTTAGCTCCCCGTTGTGTGCCACAGCAATCTTCCCATGAAGAGTCTCTACGACAAATGGCTGGCAGTTCTGCAGCTCCGAAATGCCCGAGGTGGAGTACCTCGTGTGCCCTATACCGAGGTTTGAAACATACAGCTTCTTCAGGCTGTCTGCGCTGAAGACATGATTTATAAGACCCATTCCCTTCGGGAGAAAAAGAAAAAAAAAAGTTCTGTTTGGTTTTGTTTTCCTGGCAACTTCCTCATTTCTCCTTGTGTTTGTTTTTGGTACAACATTAATGCAACCAACTTTAAGAGAAAGGCAAATAACCTGAAAGACATGGGAAAGAAAGAAGCTGAGTAGGTGTCACAGTGATATATCAGATCGCATTACTCCTATTTTTAAATGAAGCAATATACGTTTTTGTGCTGAGGATTTTCATGGAACAATCTATTCCCTGACTAAAAATATATCTTCTGAAAAACACTACCACACTGCTGTGTTGTTTAAAACCACCAGAAAAAAGACTGCCAGAAGACAGGCAAAGAAGTAAAAAGTTGCAAGAAGGAAATTCTATGTAGAGAAAACCTTTTACAAGTTAGCAGTATATTGGATTTACTTTTATACTGGGTCCGTGATGATGTTTATTGGATTCCACTGTCCTTCTTGCCAATGTCAGAATCAAAGCCTTTTTCAAGAGGTTTTATTTTTTACTTAAAACAAACTCTTCATATAGCCAGGTTGCCTTCTATGTACAGCACAAATGCATCAAAACTTTTTAGTCAGCTGTCAGGAGCTTCTTTTGGCAACAAGCACTATGTGGAGACAATTTAGCAGCAAGAATAGCCTGAAAAAACTGCACAGAGAGTAGAAATCAAGACTGGATTCCAGACCCTCCTACAAACTCTTGCTTCTGCCGCTGCCTGTGGAAAATATTTACATCCTTCTATGCTCGGTTTCCCTATCACGCGTGGTAACTGTGATATACACGATTGCACACATGATAACACTCCTAAAGGACCTTCAAAGATACATGGGAGAGGTCTGAAGCTGTGAATAGTTCATAACCTGTGCTGCAGGTACAACAACAAGAGTGGGATGGGACAGGAAGGATGGAAATTGGTTGGACTGTTCTCAGAGCTCAACCAAAAGAGCTTAAAGAAAGCTCAGCTTTAGGGTATTTTCTGCTGTGACTGCTTTAGAGTCAGGGTACCAAGAGGCTGTGGTTGCACATGTGGTTTTAGATACTTACTTTTCATGTTAAAAAATTACTGCCTCAAACTGTCAAACTGGTATAAGTCCACTTCAATAATTCAGCAAACTTTATGCCAGGTCAATTATCATCTGTAGTCTCACAGATGACATAAAGGTCGTCTAGAGTCTATGTCATGTGCTCATATATGTACAGAAATGCAACCACGCACTCTTATTTTACTTAGGCCAACTTCATCCTAACAGGAGATCTGGCAGTTCGCAGGTCCAGTGTTAATGGATGTGGCCACATTAAACATTGCAAGAGCTTAAACAAGCAATGTCGCTTTAAACCAGATTTGGTTACACAAGTACATAATCTTTTAATTGCAGTTTGAAATATTCCTCTGATTTAGATTGCACTGGTGTGAGATGGTGAATGTGAATTACACCAGTATAAAAAGTTCCCAGTGAAAACAATCCTATGTCTGTATTATACAAGGCCTGGTACGTGCCAGAACATGATAATGGTCTGACAAATAGCTACTTTAATATATTTTTCTGCATATCCAAGTGTGAAACGATCAAAGTCTTTCTCCTACTGGCATCGCTATGTCTATACAGGAGATTTAAGTTTTTCCACATCCTGAGCTAATAGAGCTATGACAGTAATGTTTTGTTATACAAATCTAGCTGAAAGGCTCTGACAGACAAATCTGGATGAGTCTTTCTGGCAGAGTTTAAAACAAAGGATGAATAGCCTTTGTCAAGGGCTATTTCTCCGTGGTTGAAGGCTGGTAACAATCAGAGGGGAACACATACCCATGCTTTAGGTGTTCCAGTTTGTACTCTAATATATGTATTGCCTTAAACTGTTGACAAAAATGAGTTTGCATGGAAGCACTGGGTAGTAAATCAATGCAGTGAGAAGCAGGCACCTTTTCCATCCTGTCGTCTCTGCTATGAAGAAGAGTCAACCGAAGTTTGGAGGGCAAATGGATACAGTAGCATCTTAGCTGCTGACATTTTTATGGACTAGTTTACAAGTCAGAGTCCTAAATGTATTTTCACCAGTGTGACAGAACCAAATGTTTGTCACATTAGCATCACTTCCAGGATTAAGTCATATAAATTGCACCCCACAGGCTCTTTATTACACCGTGGTTATTACAGATTTTAAAAGTGCTGTAGCTGAGAAACGTATTTCAAGGATAAAAGAAACCATCACGTGCTCTGCAACTCTTAAAATACCAAAGTTGATATGATGAGATAGTCAATTAAATTCTTAGCATGACAGCTAAGTATTGCAGCTCAGTAACATGGAAACACTACAAATTATGGTATCACCTGCTGGAAGTTCTTTCTGAGAAGCTCTTTTTACTATGGGATATATACAGCAGCCCACTTCAAAGGAAGCCGGAATTCCTGTAAACCTTAAGGAAAGCTGAAACCCAAGCAGGAGCAGGAATGAAGAACAGATAACATGGTGCTGAAGTTGAGAAAAGCTGCATTTAAAAGTGTGTGCACGCGTGCGTGTGAATCCGGCTGTAAGTAACAGATAGGAGGGGGGAAACGCCTGAAGAGGTGACAAACGTGATGCTTGATGAGACAACACTTTGCATGAGGCATTGAGCAGTCATGCATAGATATACATGCTGCTGCAGCAAAGCAGTTCTTACTCTTGGACTCATTTGAACAGCTTAATTAATCTTCCTCAGAGACAAACTGCTTTCTGATTGCAGCCAGAGAACACACATCAAGAATTGCCCCATGGTTATTTTGCTGATGTAGTTTTATTTCCTGTTCTTCCGTATTTCCTTCCTTCCTGTTCTTTATTTCTCTGCTCTTCCAGGATGGAATAGGCTGATGATTATTTTTTTCCTGATCACTATTCAATACAGAATGAGCAGAAATATCCCCAGAGCATGCAGGTATTCTCCTGGCATAATACTTTTGAGGCCATGGCCATTTTATGTCTTTTAACATCTGCTGGGATTCTGTCAGCTCGAGAAAGACTGTGTGACCTTCTCAGGCCTCCATTCAATCTTTTATTCTGTTTATTTTTACCTATGGGTAAAATAGCTGCCACTTTGAGTCTCACCAAAGCAAGAACTAGTCATCCATTTGCTTACGCATAGTCTGTAACTATCTTGCTTTTCTCTTGATCTCAAGTTGCATCGGTGCTCCAGAGTTAATACCTTAGGTGTGGGGTGACTTTGCTAAGTAGCTTTTGTGACATCAGTAGCCTGATCTGGATACTTCTGTGTGTCTGCCACTGTGTGCATGGATACACCCAGCAGGACAACGTTGGCATGTTAGTTTTAAACATGCACTTACAACAGAAATCGTACAAGTAACAGAATCAGATACTATCACTGACAAAACCAAAACAGTCTATCAAAACATGTTACTGTCCCTCTAAGTATTCCCTTTCCTAGCTGAAACAAACTTTCATGCATCTCAGTCAGGCATCTACAAAACATTCATTTACATTTTACCTTGTGCACTTTGAATGCCTGGGATGACTCTCCATCACTTGTCACAATTCCAGCACTCTCCTGGCCCCTATGGAGAAAAATATAATTAACATAAAGCACTGAAATGCTTCAAATGAAATGCTTTAATATAGTATGGATTGGTGGGCTTTCTCCTGTTCTTTACAATGTGAAATTTTAATGTAAGCTTATTTGTTGTTTTATTTCACAGGCTTGTAATCAAAACTGGTTCCTTGCCCATGTTATGCTTTATTTCAAAACAGTCACATAAGGTTTGTGCCTAAGCCCACTGAATTCAGTGGGAATCTTTCCACTAATAAGCGCTGGCTCGGGCTCTTACTGCAGTCGTATTTCAGTGTGGGCATAAAATAACGGCAGATGCTTAATCTGAAAAGCCACTTTGCAGCGACAGTCTAGGCTCTAGCAGTAGGCTCTACAGCACTACTCTATTTCTGCTTTAGTTTGGGGAGGGGTGTTAAGAAACCGATGTTTTTGCCTAAGGGAATGCATTGTCTCTTCCACTGATCACCTATGCAGAAGCTTTTGCTTTCTCGCACTTAAGCAGTCAAGCTAGCATTTACACCTCTAAAAGGTAAATGGACTCTCTGATGAAAGTGTTTGAGCACATAAAACTAATATGGGGCATCACAGCTTCTGATCTCAAGCAAAACAAGTCTGGTGTACGGTGTCACTGGAAATGGAAATACTTCTCTTACAGCAGATCAACCTCGGGCTGGCAGTTGCGCTTTGTTGAGCAGAAGCGCTGTATCAGCTGAAATGACAAGAGCTGTCCCTGCTGCCTGTCCTCCACGCCGGGTCCCCCGGGCACATGCCCAGCACACGGGCAGCTTCCCCGACGCTGCCCTGCCAGAGGCAGGCAGAATACTGCACAGCTGCCCAAGGTTTGTAATTCAGTTCTTAGCCATTGAAAAGGCATGTTTTGCAGACTGGATTTTTTTGTGGGTAACAGTGCGGGCTGCTTGATCTTCCTTTAAAAGGCTTCCTGGAATAAGGCGGAGTGTTAACTCTTAACAAAACTGCTGCCATATACCCACCATGCCTGTAACACTCATAGGGACCTCGGTGGACTGGTAAGCTCCCATCCACTCTCATATATAATAATGACTAAAAAGCAAGGATGTTTTCCTTTAAAAAAGGGAACGCTTGGAATATTTTTAGAATACTAGAAGAAGATGCTATTTGCACATTAGACTGGTTTAACTCAACCTAAGTCACTGGTATTATTTAGTATAAGCAACAATAATATTGGGCACAAAAAATCTACAGAATGGATGCTAATCTACAACTGAACCACGCTCATTACAAATTTTCTCCAATTCTTAAAATCCCTTTATTGGTGACTAGCCCCAGCTGCCTGTAAAGCAAAATTTTAAAGAACATTTGCTTACAGAAAGCCAAACCAAATAACCTTCACACATATCTGAGCGAATTTACGCTGTTATAGACGCAGATGACCCTCAAGAAAAAAATCGGAGATGAGGATATTCTTAAACGCATTTATTTTAACTCAGGAAGATGTCCCATCTATAAATGCAAAGACTGGTAGTAAATCCTGAGGGTTGATACACTGCATTCGGCAACTTTAGATTCAAATGTTATTATTACAGCCAATTTCCATTTAAATACTGACACAGTCCCTTTAAGCATGGACAAGATCAATAGCCAGAAAGAGCGAAGCAAACATCCAGAAGAAAAGGCCTTTCCAGTCGTAGGATTACATCTTTTATGCAGTGTTAGTGAAAGAGAAGGAAGCTCAATTTCATTACCACAAAGCTTACACAATTTTACCAATTTAGCGAGATTTTTAAGCATGCAAGCTTTTTATTAGAACATCCCTAACAGCAAACGAATATTAGAGTTAAAAATGTGTTATCTGTGACCATCAGCTCAAAACCGAATACTACCCGGACGAGCCAACGTCAAGCGGGATGACCCCATCCACGTTACGGTCACAGCGACGACTGCAAACTCGCAACTTGTTGGGAAGGCTCAGCCCCGCGGTTCCCAACCCGTGGGACCCCCCACGGGAGACAGGAGCTGCCGCAGCGCCCACCCAGACTCACCCCAGCCGAGGGCAGGCACAAGAACGGGGTTTGCGTGCTGGCCTTTTCGGGTGGGTTTTTTAAGGAACAAGACCGTGGGCCTCGCTCTTCTCTCCCCCTCGTTCCACCACAGGGCTGGCAGTGAAGCCCCTTTTCACGACAAGGGTTAAATCAACCCCCTCCAGGCGCTGCGGGGCCGCTCCCCCCCGGGCAGAGGGGGCCGCTCCCCGCCGCCCCCCCGGCATTCCTCCCGCCCGAGCGGCTTCATTCGCCTGCCTCTAACACCGAGCCTGCTTATTTGGCAGTTTCTCAAGTTACTCCCCTCAGGCAGCTTGAGCCAGTAAAACTAGATCCTTTCATCTCGGCGGAGCTTACTGACAACCAGCCGTCTGGTTTCCTAGGAAACAAAATCTTGGCTAGAAATAGTGAATCATTTCCAGGTCACTTTCAACATGGAGAGTGGAGCAGGGAAGCATTGGACTGAGGAGGAGGTTAAAGCCTTGTTAAGCGTCTGGTCAGAAAAAAATATCAGAAAGCAACTCCACGGCACCCTGAGGAATAAAGGAATATTTATCTACATTGCTAAAAGGTTGCAGGAGTTAGGAGTTTGCAGGGATTGGAAACAGTGCCGTGCAAAGTATAAAAATCTGAAGTATGAATACAGAACGGTTAAATATGCCCACAACTCTGGGGATGTCACTAAAACCATGAAGTTTTTCCATGATCTGGATGCCATATTGCGATATGAACCTGTCACACAATTAGCAGCAGAAGAAAACGGCAGGTGTTCTGCGACTGAGACGCAGCTGAACACAAGCCCCACAACAGAGAGCACGCAAGGTAAAAAACTGTTTTTGCTTCTATTTTTCTCTCCTTGCTTAAAAACCAAAGGGAACAAAACCAAAGCCTGAGTTTGCTAGAGCCAAAGCGGAGGCTGCGCAGCCCCGACAGCGCTGTTAGAACTGACTTGATGCACTCCTCGCGCAGGGGAATAAAATGTTAGCACCCACCAGTGTCGAAGTCTGTAAATACAGCATAATTCTAGCAAAATTATACTAACTGCTTGTCTTGCAGCCTCGGTGAGTACTTGCTGGTGTCAAGGCTCCTGCACTGGGTTGAAATGTTGAATTAAGAAAAGCTTTTTCCTTTCCCTTTGACGTTCGTTTGCAGTACTTTGGAAGAAGGTTTTGTAGAGCTCCAGTTCAGACGTAAACTTAAAGAAAGATGAAAGCAAAGGTTGACACTGTCATGATTTTTAAAAAATCATTATTTGCGATACAAGTGAAATTTAGGATTTTTATCCTTATTTCTCTGTAACTGAAAATTTAGGTATGATGACTAAAGGTATATTATTTTGTAAGCAGTTCAACTTAAATATTTGAGAAACAGAGGGATGTTCTAATAACTTCTCACTAAAAATTGTAGTGAGGAAAGTAAAAATCATCGTGTTTATCAGACTATTTTGAGGCAAACCAAATGAACAGAACTGCTTTTATTCTGAAGAGGTTTTTACCAAATTATTTGCATCTCTTGTTTTATTCAACCCTCTCTACATATGCATTTAAGCTGTGCTTAACATTTCATTAGGGTCAATCTGCTATTTGACATCATTCAAATCTCCTTGTCACATCCTAAATGTCACTGAAACATAAGCCCCAATAATAGTTATAGGTACCAAAATAAGACAGCTAAAAAGAGAAATGCAAAGCTTAGCCGTTTGTTCCCACAGTATGTGGCATTTTACATTAATTAAGATTGTGAATCTTTTTTAAGAAGACCAAAACCTCAACATTAGTATCAGGGGAGATTGCCAAAGGCACAGAACGGAGCTGGACGTCTAGCCTGCCTTTGTACCCTTCCATGTCTCCCTGTACAATGCTGTTTTACAGGTCTGAGGAAAAGAAATTGCCATTTTTCTTGTCATTGTTTACCTTAACAAAAAGCTTGACCTTAATTTGTCACCACTAGCAGAAAGCCTCTAATCTGTCAAAGTCACTTTAAATTAAAATGGCAATTTTAGAATATTTTAACATGTGCTCTCTGCACTGTGTATTGCAATCCATTTCTATTTTTCAACTTGTAGAACTGAGGCTAATACAAGCTGCTACACTTCTGAGGACTACAGGAAACTAAGATAGTGTCCTTCATCGGAGGATCTGCCCTTAGATTACCGTCTGTGTTTTGATGTAGTTTGCACCAGCTGTTAATCCCAATTCTCATCTGCCTTAGACCTCTAGCAAATTTAAATCAGAAAAGGTTAATTTCAGTTGTGAATCCCAAACTGGAATATATTTAAAAAAAATTTACCCCTGGGTGAGACACACCTCATTTTGAAGCATTACGGCAGTCTGGTTTTAAAGGTGATAGAATTAAATGTCTCTCTTAAATGCACAAGCATTTCTGTTACTCTCTTAAAGAAAAAAAAACCAAACAAGTTTTATGGATGAACAGAAATTAAATGCAACTGTAATAATGCAACACTAATGCTAAGGATTTAAATGCAAAGAGTCCCACAACAACCATAATCCAGCCACAAAGAAAACACACTGAGATAGAGATGTGTCCTGCAGCTACGCAGAATGCATACATCCATAGCAGGGGGCAGAGAGAACAGCTGCGAGAACGCCAACTTTCTGCATTTAAGAATACAAGTCAAGCAAGTAACGCCATACTGGAGGCCCAGTCCTTATCCGACTGCAGCCAGAGTTGCAGTGTCTGCTCAGGGGCGGCTGCCCAGCTCGGTATTTGAAGGGCACTTGCAAGGCTGAAATGGCATCTGCAGCTCCGCAGCTGATGCTCACAAGTTCTTTTGTGGGGGCAGATCTGACGCTGTCGCTCCCACGGACGGAAAAGCGATTCCCCGCGCGGGCGAAGGCAGCCCGCTGCCCCGGCAGGGAAGCCGGCCGGTCGCCCTGGCCCGCGGGAGGAAGGGGACTGCTTTAACGGGGGTATCGCCCTCCGTAAGGGCTGAAGTACAGCTGCGTCCCTGCAGGCCCTCTCCTGGGCTTCTCCCTCTCAACCACAGAGCGTTACAGGAGAGGAGGGGAAAATGGTCCCTCCGCTCTTTGAAAAGATGCCGAAAAGCCTCATTTTGACAGAGCTAGAGGACCCAAGGATGTCCAGGCTTGTGACTTGGGTAGCATGAACAAAATGCTATCAGCAAACTCAAACCTGTCCCAACTAACACTCTCCACCCTGCACGCCTTGCTTTATTCTAAGAACCTAGCAGCTATACTAATTTATTTTGTTCAAAAAGCATGACGAGGGACAGGGCATGCTCCCAAAGAAATTACTGTATTTTTACCGTTCTACTTAGCCTCAGTCTAAATATTCATATCCATCCTTAATGTAAAGCTACAAAGCATGTCTTTGTGTTTGATTTGCTTGATTATCTCCGCTACTGGGAGATTGCTGGGGAGGGAGAGGAAAGGGAAGGAAGGAAAAAAGAGACTACTTTTATGGCACTGAATGGTATTTCTGTAGTGTTCCCCTGAGTTTTCTCTTCATATCTTGTAAAATCAGGTTTCTTCTGAAAGTGTAATTGAAGAAATTAATACTGAAAATCACAATCAGACCTAAGAGGGAGGTGTCTGGGGACAAACTTGGTGCCCACACATACACCAGTTCCCAGCTCGTTCATGGAAAGATGACACTTTTTGCCTAAGCACATACACCAGTGCAAGCCAGAGATGTTCATGTTGTCCCAAAATACATGTTTTCAGAGGCAAACACAGGGCTGTAGCTGAAATAATCATTAAAAAAGATACAACTCAACATGTTCACTTCTCTTAAAATTTAGTTTGTGTATTATCCCAGTAATCAACAACCAAGAAAACCCATGTAGAGTGATGGTGCACTATGAAAAATGGTATCAGTCATTAGAGTTCAAATGAAGGACCTTTGAATTTTATTAACCAGTTATGATTTTTTCAAGTTAAATCAGGTATTGATAAATTGAGTACATGTTTTACAAAAGTAAAGCTCACCTAGTAATTCATGTTAAGTTACTTATGCTCTTTTATATTTCTCTTTTTAAGTATTAACGCACCGGCCACTTTACTTGCCTTTCACTCTGCCACAGCAAATACAGAAAAATTGTCAAGTCTGAGCAGAAGTGCATCAGCCATGACAATATTATCATATGTACAAAACTCAGACAGCTACTAGAAATGCAAAAAGGTCCTTCAGAAATGCCGACTTGAAAATGCTGCTCATACATCGTTTTCCATGTCTGGACTTTAAGATTAAACATGTCATTGACAAGTATTTTAGATACATAATTTTTTTTTAATAAATGTACAACACTCTTACTAACTTTTTTGCTCATCAGACGCTTCTTTCCCCCCATCAAGTATTCTAACATCTTTTTGTGTTAGCTGTTCTTATTTACTTAAAACAATAAATTGTTTCTTTTTAATATTACAATGTAATTACACTTGCTCATCCTGGTACCCACGGCACACTCAGCAGCCTTCTGAGAGAGAATTTGTTGCCCCTTTCCGTAGTTTGCTTTGCAGCTCTTAAGCAGGTAAAACGCCCATGCTGGCGCTGGAGGCATGAGCGCACCTTTCCTCCGTCAGCCCGGCCGCGGGGCTAGCAGCTCCTGCCAGGGGCGCGAGGCAGACAGCTGGGAGCAGCCAGAGATCAGGCCGCTGCATCTCTGAGTCACTCTGAGCCTTGCTGAAAGTCAGGAGGATTTAGGATGATGTTTTCAGATGAATCCAAAAGCAGTTTTCAGTTTCACCTACGTCAGGGATACCGGGTCGCGTCCTAACCGCGCCCGGTTGCTGTTCCTTGTGACGACCTGCTGCAGTACCTCTGAACAGGTAGCTGTGATCCGGGTGACCTGCCTGGCTGGAGCTGACAGTAGCTCCCTCCCCATACAGGGAATCAACATTTCACACCTCCTGTCAACACGGTACGTTGAATACAGCATATTACCAGAGAGCAACTTAAAAGTCTGTCCTCTGTGAAAATTAAGCTGATTCAGAACCTGACTTAACATGTGCTGCTTTCCAAACTTACATGGCAATTGCTATAATACTGCTTTTTAAACAAATGTAGGAATGCTACACTGTGAAAAGCTAGACTGAATCCTGCCAGCTACAAATAACGTCTGCTCTCTAATCACAGTATTTTCCCGCCTTCCCTGTGCCATTAATGAAGTCCATAGATTTCCAGGACTCTTTGCAGAACACTCGTTATTTTCTTCATACTCTTCTCTAAATACTCTTCTTGGAATTTCTTTTTTTGTTATATAAATGGATTTGTGGTTATTTGAATCCATGTGCGAAGTCCATTTTTATTTCTATGTCTCTTACTTTCATTATCTACTTTCAAACTATACTTTTAATGTGCTGTCCACCCCAAATACTGAGCGACAGAAAAGCATACAAGTCACTAGAATCATGCCGGTTTCTACAAGAATTTTAAAATACATTTCAAACAGGCTTCATATACAAGATATAAAATAATTTAATTTGCCTCCTATAACTTGTGTCCCCTTATGGGGACAGGCCAAATGAATTTTAGATTTAATTTAAATACAAATTAAGTGTGGAGATTTACAAAGTTAATAATCTTCTCATTGTGTATGGACATTTTCACTTAAACTAATTTAAGCTGATTTAGTCCATACCTATTTTTCATCTAAAAACTTTTTCCTTCCCAGGTGAAATATCAGTTTCTTTAGAAGATGATGAGGATGCTCCAGGAGATCCACTACTTTTTATGTCACATGTCAGACCAGTTCAACTAGGTATAGTATGATGGCGCACAGAGATCAAAAACTAAAAAGCAGCATGGCTGTCAGAGCACCTTCTGATAGCTTGAGTACGCCGTCATTCTGTTTCTGATCACCACAGCTTTAAAATAGCTGCACTTTTGCACCGCCTCCTTCCCAGTTTTAGCACTCACCAGTCTCATGCATCACTAGATACTCACCACTATATATGACGTAACTCCTGCATGACCGCCATTCACATTCAAAACACATCCCATGCTATAGCTTAATCATATTAACCACATTCATTTTGTTAAATGCTAGTGGAAAGTATGCCAAATGGTAGCGTGTGATACCCATGTCAACTTGTGGATTTTCTCCAACTCAAGTAATTTCTGCTTAAAGCAGCATGAGCCCGGAGAGAGGCAGAGGTTAGACCTGTCCCACTGAGCAATCCAGATTTGCAGTGGTCTTCAAAGCAGCTCTATCCTCTCTCCAAGCAAGGGGTAGTCAGCAATGCTTCAGTCCAACCAACCATACAACAACTCATCTGGAAACCATCCTACTATAGTAGTTTTGCTCAGGAAAGTTATTACAGACCAAAGGCACAAATCTGGCAAGCCAGGGGGAGGGAGAAGATCCTAGGTGTGAGCCTCTTCAAGGGGCTGCTAAAGGGAAGGGAGAAACCTGAACACATTTTAGGCAGAATTAGGCAACTGATGAGCTGATTCCTTGCCTGGATGAACAGCAGCACTGTCCTGAATTTCCTACGTGCTCTTTCCATTTTTTACATACCATCTATGCCCTAGCATACGTTCCAGTCCAGTTACAACAACTTTCACTACAGAATCTCCAAGGTGCTGTATTCAGGGGAAAACAAGACCCCGGCTAAACCTACGGCTTTTACGTTACACACTACACCCCTCTTGCCTGGCATAACAAGAAATTAAGGAAGAGACAAGAATCTCACATGGTATTATATGCACATATATATAAACAAAACTTTTCTTGCAGTAAGTATCTGAATCAAATTTACCAGGAATATGTCTGTGTTAGTGCTCTCACAACACACTGCCAAGCAGATTCATTTGGCCTGCTAAAAAATCTTCAATTCTGAGAAAGCTGCTTCTACAAAGCCAGCAAAATAAATTCAATTGCATGGGTTCTCAAGTAGGTACCGATACTAAAATGTCTTCCCTCGTGCCTCTCTTAGTCTTTAGATTTCAGGCACTATTTCAGACACCACTGAAAGAAATATGATGAGCCCTTTGTATCTATATTACTTAATATTTTGGTTTCTTTTAAGCAGATTTGGGGAAGCTTAGAAAAAAAAATCAAATATGGCATAATAAACATCTTTCAGATCGAAAAATAGTGTATATCCTGTCTTAACAATTTTTTTAAAACAAATTAGAGCTAAAATACATTTGAGACCTAAGCAAAATTTTCACAGTGACCATAACAACTTTGTTTCAAAGCGGTGCTTGTGGGTAAGACATTTTGAATCACAATGTTTTTTAAAGGGAATGAGGAACAAAGCAAGCCACCATTTTCCACTCTGCATACAGCAGAATGAATGAACAATGCACCGAGTCACTAGAACTCATTTGAACTAATATCCACAACCAAAAGTGAGCTCTACATACTGGTCTACACAGAACTAAAAAACCTTACCCCTCCCAGATTGCCCCTATGGCTCTGACTGGGAAGTGCAGGGAGCACCTTCCGCATGCTTCTTCCTCTTTTTTTCTCGTGTGCCTTTTCTCTCTGGTCTCTGTGGCACTCTCTGGTAGTGAAGAATGAACCACTCTGGAAATAGAGATAGTTGAAATACACCTGGTACCACTGAGCAGAGTCTACCTCAAGCCTATCTGATGTTGGCAGTTGTCAGCTGTGGCGATTCTTATGGTTGCCTTCCACCCGCAAACAGGCATTTTCTTTCACTCCCTCAGGAAGAACTGAAGAAAGCATAATTGATATGTCACCTGAAAACTACCCTCCTCAACAATGTATCAGTGAGCTGGCAGCTGCAGAGGTCCGATTAACACAGGACTAGCAGGGAAAAAGTTGGTATCTGTTAGTACAGCCTTTTCACAACTAAAATGAATTACGGAGACTAGCAAAGAACGCCTCTATCTAGGACAAATTTGTCCCCAGACAGGTTATTATACACAAACATGCTCTGCTGAAGCTGTACATGCAAGCAAAGGTCAGATATTTTTGCCATCACACAAAGCTCAGTGACTATAAAGTATACAACTCCTGTAACCTGGCTTGCCCTTTTAGAATAAGACACTTGCAAAGGCATTTATCACTTCAGTATGATTGCAAAAAACTGTGTCAGTTACTGCACACTTTCATATTTGCTCTCTTTGATAAAGCACTAGAATTGTGGGGTTTTTTTTTAAAAATAGTTATTTTTGCAAAGATTTAGAAAATGCATGAGAAACCACTTTCCAAACTAATTTGATAATCAAAATGAAGTCTTAAAGGAAATTCATAATTAGAAACAAGGAAACCTTAAAAAACTGCAAGAGATCATATTTCAGTGTTTTAAGTAATTGCATGTCATCTTTTACCTCCTAATATTAAAAGCAAAGTTGAAGACTGGAGAAAATAAAAAAAATTAGTTCTGCAGAGTAAGATAACTCAGACTTTTTTACTAAAAAAACCCAAATATTTTTGATTATTCAAATATTAATGTTTATATTGACCTGCACTGAGAAAGGGGCAGGTTCTGTACCATGAGAACCGGGTTCATTGTCACACAAATATTCTTGTGTGACTCAAGGCAAAAATCTCCATTCCTCAGCTCCCCACAAAAGGGGGGCTTTGTTAAAGAGTTAAGGATTGGATTCTTCAGATCCTTACCCAATTTAAAGCTTTCCAAGTGTGTAAAACCAAAAGTATGGCATGAATGCAGAAAGTTCAGTCTTTATGCTAGTGTCAGTGACTGAGGGCCCAATTTATTATTGTGCTAACGCAGCACTTTGTATCTTCCAAACAGCACTCTTGTCCTCTCTAATGTCTGAAAGACAAAACAGCTCATTGGTTATTCTCAAAGGTGTTACAAGTAAAAGTTCAGTGTATTAGGGCACAGAAGAAAAAAATGTTCCTCTTAGATTAATTAAATGTACATGCCCTATCTTAATATCTGTTTTCAAGAGAAGGCCAAACCAATGTCAGAATTAACAAAAATGCTGACACATTAAATAACCAATAGCTTGATTTTAATGTCACCTCTTCTCCATCTTTCTCTGGAGAGACAAGTCATGAGGAAACGGCATACTTCATTCTCATTCTCTCTGTCCCTTCCCCACCCCAACCACCCAATGCAGGTAACCCGTATCTGTATCTCTCCCCTACCCGACACGATGCAGGTAATCCAACGTCAGCAATAGAAGCTTCCAAAACACCGGCTTTTATTCCAACAGTAGCAAATGAAGGAGGAAAACACTGGACTGTTAATGAAGTCAGAGCTTTGATACGCATATGGTCAGACAAAAATATCCTGCAACAGCTGGAGGGGACAGTGAGAAACAAAAGAATATTTGAACAGGTTGCTGCTAGACTTCAAAAGTTCGGAATTGACAGGGACTGGAAGCAGTGCAGGACAAAATATAAAAATCTGAAACATGAATACAAGAGTGTAAAAAGTGCCCAAGACTCAGGGAGTACAAGTAAAAGTATGAAATTTTTTAATGAACTGGATGCTATTCTGGGGCACAGCACCATGGAACAAGCAAGTAAATCAGATAATGATGAAAGTGAGAGGCCTCCAGAATGGACAGAAGCAAAATCAGAAAAGGACTCTGTAGGTAAGTACTTCAGCTACCCATGTATCATTTAAAGTTTTTAGTTTTCCAGTACTAGAGAGACCTTAAAAGAACAAAAAAAGCAACCAGCTAGATTAACTGATTTGCTGGGGGGCAGGGGGAACACTGAATGGAAATTTACTGGTGTCCAGTTGTTCACTTTACGTTATAAGGTAATCTTTCAGATAGTCTTTTTTTTAATAGAATTGAGAAACAAAAAGAGGGAAAAAAGATTAAGACATAGGATGAGATAAAGTGATGCAGCAAGACCATTCCAGTCAAAATCATGGCAGAAGAGACTGTTCCCAGCTTAGATTAAAAAATGGATGAGAGAGATGGTCGGACTGTGCTACTGGAAAATGAAGACATTGAGCAAAAGAAGTCTGTAGTTATAGACATTGGTTAAAAACTTAACAATTAAACTGTCTTTCTCTTATGTCCCCAGTGGTGGGGGACCATACTGGCCTTTGGTTTTACTGGCCTTTGGAGCAAGACTCCCAAACTAGTGAGACGACTCCTGTGGAAATAGCAAAAGGAATAGCACCAAGAATGCTGGCAGAGCTTGCCTTTATTTTTGTGTGGTTATTGGCAGATAACTTGGTAATGGATGGATTAATGCAGAATTAGAGTAGACTGATGAACCTACAATATCCAGGAGTTAAAACATGTTTTATTGGTATGTACAACCAGAAACAGGCCTGTTGTTTAAGAGGAGAATTAAACTCTATTACACAGTAAGAATCTTACACGGGGGACAATATTATGGTGGCCAAATATAAGACTAGAAGTTAGCACAATAATGGAAGAAGTCAAGAAAAATACAACACAAAGTCTCTGGCTGAAAACTACGAGGGCATTTTGGGGAAAGATTCGCTCTTCAGTTGCTGTTTCTGGGCTCTTTGCTAATGCATCTACTACTGCCTGCTGGCATAAAGAGCATCCTAGGTTGGGCAGATCTTTTGATTTGACACAGCACAGCTGTTCTTATGTAGTACACAAATGCAGTGCCCTAATTAACATAGCATTGTTTATGCAGAAATGCCTGGAGACACAGGTGAAGAGGACTCTGTTAGTAATATGTCAGAAGACCTACGGGTTGCAGATATAAAGAAAGTTTCTGACTCAGGTAAACTGAAAAGTCTTCTATTTTATATAAATCCCTAAATTTAGTAAGTTAAGGTGATTTCTAAAATAAGCCCACACTGTAATGATGGATAGAAAACGCAAAGGCCTAGAAAACTTTCAAGCAGGAGATAACATCATAGTGATAACCATACTTCCAGTAAATACAGGCACAGGTGCAGATTTACAGTGCTCTGTTAAATTTGATAAAAACAATCCAGTAAGTAAACTTTCCAAAGATTCATGACCCAAGATGTAAAGAAGAAGAAACTATTGGTCTAATCAAGTTGAGTGCAGTGTATTACTGCATTTACTTTTACTTAAAATATGTCTTCCCAAGGATTAGAATTGTTTAGTCTCCTGTGCATAAACTAATATGGCATTCTTCTTTTCCACAATATAATGTGTAAATGCTCATGTCACTACTAGCACCGAATATGAAGGTCCTACACTCTTTACAAAGAAACGTGGTTTACATCTGAAAGCATAACTTTCAGAGGAAGTGGGAATTTAACATTCAGCTAGAGACACATGGAAGTCTCAAAGGCTAATGGGCTTGACTGTCCACAACAGAGGACCTCATGATCTCTTTCAGTAGCATGAGGCAGAATATGGTCTAAATTAGGTGTTAAGGAGTAGTCTTACATAATTTAAAATGGTCTAACGTGAACTCGAAAGATTTTAATGTCAAATTAAAAATTTTCTGACAGATGATGTTACTGTAAATACTACTCCAGAGAATCTGGCAGCTCTGCATATAATGAAAGAAACAGCTATGACAAGTAAGTAAAGCCATGGTTGGTCACGAGAGGTAATTTGAGGTATACTGGACAGTAGTATTCTTATTTTATCATTCAAGAGCAATTACATTTATTAATTTAAATTTACTAACAAAGAAATACATAACTGGCCTTTTACCAGATTGCCATAGGCACTTCAGGCATTCATTAGGGAAAAAGAGATTGTCATGAAAAGTGTACTGCCTATAGGACCTCATTTTGAGAGAAACAAAGTACGTAAGAAATCATAAATAGTACTTTGTGGGATCCAATTAAAAGTACTTGTAACATGCGTCAAATTCCATCTCTCCCCATCAACAAGTAAAATTACTACATATTCACGAACAGTAGTAAGACACTGTAATAATACATAGATTCAGCAGTGCCACTGAGCTGTCATCTGACATAGTTTTCAACTGCCTGCAGCTACGTAATATTGTAACTTTTTGGATTGCAATCTTCCAAACAAGTTATTTAAGATAAAGTTAACTGAATACTTCTAGTGAAGTTCTGAGTACTGATTTTTGACTCTTTAACATTCCTTTAGGATCAGTGTAGATGTTAGACATCTATCGCTTACCTTGGTTACCACTACCTTGTCAAATATATGTATTTTAACTGCATATTTTGTTTGTTTCTGGGTAATTGTAATTGCAGTCTGATTTTGTGGGGAAAGATTAAAATAGCAAGTGTTTCAGAAGTGTCTCTGGCTCAGCGTATCCACTCTAAAGACTACTGTTCAAACTTCTGTGGGGAAGAAAAGGCAAAAACCACAGCACTCTATCATGAAGAGATGCAGTTTCAGTTTCCAAAATTCTTTCCCTCACTCCCAAATGAACAACACAGACTCAAATCCTTTTATCACAGATGGTAAAAAACACCTAGACTTTAACGCTATTAATGGTAACATAATTAGGTATTATACAAAGCAGAGAAAAGATGCACGCTTTTTACGTTACAGTATCATGGAGACCCTTTATTTTCTAATTGTGGTACATGCCTTTCCTAGACAGTTCAAATAAATTTAAAGTGTGAAACTGGTAAGTAAAGAGATGATTGTATGTACCTCTGTATTCATAAATTTACTTGCTGATAAATAGTGAAAAAGGCGGTCAGGCAGGGATACCATATTACATTGGTTCTTTGATATCAGTAGATGTCTGACAATTGATAGCCTTTAGCATGTGACTTCTTAAGGACTGCTCCATATTCAACAGAACTTTTGTAGAAAACTGTTTCTCAACAACCATGTAATTATAATTTATATATACATACTCATGTTCCTTTAAAAAATTTGGAAAAAAAAATTTTGACATAAATAAGAATTTAGAGATTATGTTAACCTTGTATCAGGGTATCTTCCTAATTAGTACATGGAGTTAATGTACTCTGCAGTCAGAGTTATACATACACTTGTCTAGATATGTACTAGTAGCCTGGGCCGACATCTGCTTTCTGGCAGCTGCAGCTGTGTAAATGCACAGAGGTGCACAAGCTCCCTCAGAAGTGCATGTCCTTCTCACAGTCTTACATGTGGGTCTGAGTTATTAACCACAGCAACATTGTCGCCACTGCCAGTCTTTATAAACACTCCAATCAGGTTTGCCGTACTCTAGTAAGGAAAAAATTAAGACGGTATTAGTCAAAAGACAAATGGACCAGTTTCAGGAAAATATCTATTTATTTGATGTTTCATGGTATTGTTTTTCTCCTCTGCCCACATGTATTTGCTCAAATGCCCACCTGAGAAGGAAAAGACAGAGATAAATAAGTCCTTACACGTTTTTCTACATACTGTTAACAGTTTACTGAAATTTCTCTCGCAGCTTTGCCCTGGAGTAGCTTTCTCGGCAGACTGGCCAGCAGAGGGTGCAAGAGCATCACAGCAATCACAAACCTTTTTTTTTTTTTTTTTTTTTTGCAAAAGCAGCCTAGGAAAGGCTGGGGTCACTGTAAATTTTTCTCTTTTCTGGTAAAAGATACATATTACATCAATCTGGAAATAAAACCTTATTTAGTAATTTTGACTGATGTTTTCTATTTCATGGGATCACTTTTAAGGACAGTTAATTCCAGAAATCTATTCAAAAGAGCAAATTGCTTCAGTTTGCACAGGTAGTAGTCAGTCAATTTTAACTCCATGTACATGTACGTTCCACACGTGTCAGACTTTGCAGTACAACCGCAGACTGTGTGCAGGTGCTTGATTAAATCTGAAGTGCCAGAGGAGACAACAGTGGAGATGAAAACAAGATTCTAATAAATGCCAGTAGCCTGACGTTCTCAAAAATTATCTACAGCAAGTATCTTGCTTCAAACAAATGACTTTTCTTGTCATTATTTTTTTTAGGATTTTTGGTGCCCTGCGTACTTTACTAATGTCCCTCTCATGACAAATGTGGATTAAGTCATGACATTGCCAAGATACATTCCTAAGCAAGGGCTTTTTAAAAAATGGTTGTTTAAAGTCAAGATCTTAAGTCAGTACACACTCAGGCACTTACGTTGGCTTCTTTTGAACATTTACTGCTGCGTGCTTGGAATTGTAAACTGTACAGACATAAAGTCAAAAGATAATGTTTTAATACGTATGCCTCGGGCTGGTGTGAAGTGGAATGTTTCAGAGAAGTGCAAAAGCAAAAGTTCTTGATTATTCACTGGCTTAGCCCAAGGCATACTCGGGCTGCAGACACAAACTCCTAACTGTGCATCCAGAGCTGTCTGTACGCAGTCCCATAGATCTGCATGACAGAGACAGCAGCAACTTTGCAAGCTGTTGGAGAGTAAACATAGGCCACGGACTGAAAAAATTTCCCCAGCTTTGACATTCCCCACTCCCACTTTATACTGTACAAGACACAGATGAGAGTAAGGATTAGGAGGCAAATTACTAATCTTGCTTCATGAGCCAGAAAACAGGATAAATAGTGGTAGTAACAAGAGTGCCAAAAGAGAACAGAGCTTGTATCAGTCTGAGCAGGTAAAAGGAAAGACTGCGACAGCATTGCTCTGGTGGCCTCGTGAGCAATGCTTCAAACATAACGTAGAGATTAAGCATCTTTGCTGGCAACTGTCTATAGCTTCACCAAACAATGCGGACGGAGCCACTGTGTTTTATCCATGCCAGAGACTGTCGACGGTTTGTTCTGTTTGGCTCAGTCTTGCTCTCCTCATGCCTTCCCCCAAAAAACTCTGAATGGTGGCTTAGAAAAAAAGCTAGGCTCCCTACCCACATTCTCGGCTTGCCAAGGAGAAAAAATAAAAAAGCACATGATGCTGGTCACATCATAAAGAACTTCTAATGCAAACAAGGCCATATTGATTTGGGGGGTAATTTTTAATAAAATGGCTCTAGATTATGCTTTATTGCTCAATATCTAGGGGCAATATTCTTGAATGGACTGAGAACAGGCTGGGGGCCAGAAACTGCTGTCATCGATCTGCAGCGTGGCCTTCACCGTTTAATCTCTGTACAGCAGTGTCCTCACCTGGAAAGGATTGGAGAGAGCACTTGCATCATCCGTCTGTCCATCCGTCAGTCCCAGGGCGGAGGGGTGGAGTTCTCCCTTAAACACCAGAGGGCCAATGGCAGAGGAGCGGAGATCTCCTCCCCATGGAGGGGAGCCCAGGGACACCTCTGTCACCCCCTGTCACAGGCGGGCCGCTGTGTGATGTAAGCCCCTCGCAAGCCACAGCAGGGGGGAGGCTCGCGGGACAGGCATTTAGTACTTTGTCTTTATCAGGCAGGCAGCCTTGCAGGTCAATCATCCAGGCACAGCACCCTGATGCAACGTCAGGACCCTTGCCCCTGCTGGGGCTAATTCAGTGACTCTTGGCATCAGTCGCTTGGGAGTCTTTCAATAATTTCAGTACGTACTGAAGCACCCCTTATGAAAGTCAGTCTCTTGCCTGTTCTGCTGCAGAGGTTCACCAGTTACTACTATCTTACAACCACAATCAGCGAACCGTTCTACAAATTCTAACCCAGGGTTAAATAACTTAAGAGTTTGCACATTTAACCCATAAACTTATATTATGCAGCTGTTACGTGATGTTCTGGATTTATGCACTCTGCTCTTAAGCCCACTACTGCAGAGAAATGGCAGCTTTAATGCATTAAGAGATGAAATCGTTAACAACAGTTATGATTAATGGCATTCTGAAGTTAGTGATGCTCAAGACATAACTCAAGACCTGTTTAGCTAATAAGAACTCTGTAAATTTTTTTTACAGAAATCATTGAAGATGAGGGGGACTTTGCCAACTCCACGCCGGCCACTCTGGAAGCTACACAAATAAAGAAGGAGACGATTGACATAGGTAGGTCAAGACTGCGTCTTGATGGTTATAACAGGACATTCTACTTTACTGGGAACTGCAGATTTCTAAGATTCATATGTTATTCCCGCACATTATACTCATTCTACTTCTAGGTTATGACAAAATCTGGTTTTTGTTTGATTTCATAATGCAAAAATGCATAAATACTTACTTCTTCTTCCCCCAATTAATAACAAGATCTTATTTTCCCAGACAACACACTCCTTATTATGCTAGGTGTGATATGTCTGCATTTGATTGTGACAAATACTGTTCTTTTTCATACACAGTTGCTAGAGGGGATAAACTGGAGAGCTAAATAGCTGTCTCAGAAACACTGAACATTTTATGCCTTGTCTGTCTTTTCAAACTACTTCATGACAGTGCATTTAATTTCAGACTATTCATTATCAAACAACTGCCATAAATATTCTGAATTATTTCACAAGTAAAAGTGAAATCAGAGCCTCAGTAATATGTAGAAGTCATACATTCAATGACAAGTACTCAGGAGAAGATTTGTTTTATTAAAAATGTTAAAATTTAACATTAGAATACAGAAGGGATATCAATCTTCTGGAATAAATGAGCACAAAAAACATGGAAGGTCATGAAAAAAGGCATCAGAGGAAGTAACAATGACATTGAAATCTATTGACCTGACATCCTGGATCAAAATATACTTTACGGTAGTGCTGTTTACACCCAGAAGTTAATGGCAAGAATAAAAAATTCTATTATAATGATTCTGTGAACAACAATTCTTTGCCCTTTTACACTGAAAGTTTCTACCATAGGAATATTTCTATTGTATGCATGAGTACGTCTGTGATCCAGGCAAAAGCTTCCTTCTCGGCAATTACGTTATCTGGAGCTTGGGTGTTGAGACACCCTATCCAACACAGCTTTTACAACTGTTTGCATAGGCTGATCTTGATTATGAAAGACAACTGTACGGAGTATGACACTGAGGACAACAACAGAGCAATGCTGTCACAGCAATGACACACATAAACATGAGTTACATTGTGGATAAAGTAAAGCCGTGTCCCTGAAAGTTTAGAGACATAGCGAGGTCACACTAATGCAAAGAGAAGAGTTCATACAAAATGACACAAAATAAAATGTCATGCAAATCAACTGACTACCTTATACACACAAATTCCTTGTTCCTGTCATGTAATATCCAATTGAGGATCGTAATCATGCAAGTCAGCAGTACACAAGTGCCATTGCCAAAGGCAGAAAGAGATTAGAGAGCCAGTATGGTTGAGAATGAGCCCATAAATGAAAGCCATGGGGGTTCTTGGAAATAATTTAAAAAAAAAAAATCACTCAAGAGCCCAGGAGTAGACCTACTGCTCCATTTTGGCCCAAGGTTGTATTTCCAATAGCTGCAAGTGTTAAAGGAAGATGCAAGAGTTTTTTTAAGAGTTATGGGGTAGCCTATTTATGAAAAAAACACTTCTTTTCTAGTACCCCAAGTAAATCACATACACAGGCTTATGAGAGTATAATTTCTGATTCTAAGAATATATAAAATAATAGATATATTTTATATATTTGTATTTACATAGGTATAAAATTTATTCCTGCATATGGCTTATGAAAACAAGTGTTTGCCAAATCACTTAAGAGAAAGCAAGTTGTAAAGCAAATATGAATTCCAAGTACTACTCTCTGCATATGTTAGCAAGTACCATTATAGAAAGCTCATCAAATGAACCACTGCTTATTTACCAACGATCTCTTATTTCTAAGAGAGTCTAAACCATGCAGTCAGTTTTTCAAAACATATAAGGAATATTTATTTCTACCCTTTACTGGATACTGTGTTGAAGATAATTGGTCTATGACATCTGCCAAAACGATGAGAACTAACCTTTCTTTCCCTCCCAACCCAAAAAGTAATTCCACGCAAAAGTGAACTTTCAGCCTCAGAGAAGTCCAAGCATGAGCAAACGAGCCCGGAGTCAGCAGAGCTGGGTTTTGATGTCCATAGATGATTTCAAGATTTCTGAGGGTTTCTGAATTTTACTTCTGAAGGGAATAGTTTTTATGCTGTGAAAGAGTGCAAAGCTATTATAACCTCAGCTCTGCAGAGGGAAAAAAAACCTGGCATGTAGACATGCAGAAAAATAATATAATGATATTTCTATCCTGTTAGAGATGGAATTTTGAAGAGAACTCAGATGCTGGTAGATTAAAAAATAGTTCTTCTGTCTTCCCTGTTTTGTCATTTAAGCCAGGTATAATAGTTTCGGATAGAGCCATCCCTACATATAGAAAGTGTCATTTAAGCTGAGGCTAAAGATTTCCACAAAAACATTAATGAATTGTTTGTTTTCCAATTTTTCTTCTGCTTATGTTATCTCCATCACAAAAGCTCTATCAGAGACTAGCCTTTCACCCAAAAGTAAATAAACATGGCTTCCCCTAAAGAAAGGCAAAAGTACGCGACCTTCCCCACAGGACCTAACATCCCTCCCTGCCTCCCCTGCCAGAATCAGGGAAAGGCACACATCAAAGCCCAGCTTTGAAACCCACCATGGCAGCTTACCAAAATGGACTCTAAACCACTATTTTTGTGGTAGAAAGGAGTACTGAGTAGAGGAGAACAAGTAGGAATAAGGAGCAAAGGTCTCTCCTCAGTTTCTTTCTGCTGTACCAGGGAAAGTCACAAAGATCAGCGAAAAGCCCCCCACCAGCCGTAGGAAATGCAGCTGATGCAAGATCACACTGCGTGCCTGTCTGCCGACAGGTGCCTGTGCCTCTCGCTCCTCCTTCTTCACAGCCGAGTCACCTGCACAGCTTCCAAACTCGAGAGGACAACAGTCGTCTAGGGCCCGAGTCCCTGCTCGTTGCACGACAGCAGCGGGGGAGCACGCATGAGCCCAAAGGGGAGGCTGCACTCTGGGCCCTGTTAGGCGTGAGCGAATCGCAGGCGCAAGCCCTTAGAGATGGCACCCAAGCCTCACCAACCTGCCCCACCCACCTCACCTAGGAAAAAACTGGAAGGCACACCTGTGCTAATCAGTGTGTGCAAAGGTGTTATGCAAATGGACTTACATGTGAGACACAAGCCACCCATGTATGCCTATGTGTTTAATCAAGTATTTTAAATCTGTGTTGCATCCACAGCTACCTTTTGGGGAATGCAGGGGCAGAAAGAAAGATACGCCAATAAATAATTTGATTTAGGGAGGCATGTGGCAGAAGACTTGTTATAACTAATGGCTTAGACTAATGGGTTATGACATTTTTAATTGAAGGTAGGTGTTACCTGCAGAGAATGATAATAATATTAGCAATTTATTTGTCTTAAGTCCAAGTCTATTTTATTTAAAACTGTGTGTTTCTATAGATGATGATTCTATAAGCACTACCTCAGAAGACAGATCTTGTACACCAGTAGCAAAACGGATGGTTGGGACAGGTGAGTATTAATTTCCATGCATTTATTCTGAAACAAAATTGCATTGTAATTTCAGTACCAAAGCTGGAGCAACCAGATCTCTACTGTAAACACAGCTCTACTTTTCTCCTTCTGACTCCAGTCTAGCTTTATCACTAAACTTAAAAATTAGTTTCATAGCTCTATTCCCTGCCATGAGCAAAATTTGCATTAATACTGTAGTTCAGCTTTGCATTCTATACTTATCTGATGGGTAGCATCTGCCTACTTCTGAATATGTAGGTAAGATTTTTTTCTTCTATTGAATCCCCAGTAGCATTTTCATTTGCATAATATTTTACCTTGCTATTCTAATTTGAAACCATAGTGGAAATCCATTTTCATATCAACGCTGGTATCTTGTTGCTTTAAAGCTTAAAGCCTATTGCTTTCCTGCATGTAGCACTTGGGTACATCTGTCTTTAATTTGACAACAGGAGCAACAAAATTACACTGACAAAATGTGGAATTTTTGATGCCTTGGAGAAGCAAGAGATTTCACTTGCTACATACTTTGCATACTTAAGAGAAATGTAATCATACAGGGATATTAACATTGTACAGTTAAAAGATTTCGTAACAAGACATTATTATAAACATTAATTAATCCTTCGGATTTTTACCTAATCATTAGCTGCAGTTACACTTCAATGTATGTATATTCAACAATACTCAGTTGTTGTTTCATTTATATTTTCAGATAATCACATTCCCTTGGAAGAAGCACAAAATCACTTTAAAGTTATTACAGTTAATGATACTGGAGCAGGAAAACACTGGAGTGATAATGAAGTCAGAGCTCTGATAAACATATGGTCAGATGAAAAGATACAACAAATGCTTGAAGGGGCCACAAGAAATAAAGAAATATTTGAGGAAATTGCCAGAAGGTTAATGAAACGTGGTATAGACAGAGACTGGAAACAATGCCGCACAAAGTACAAGAACCTAAAATATGAATACCGCGCACTGCAGAAGGAAAATGAGCATCTTGGTAATCCCAGGAGAAAAATGAGATTTTACGATGAAGTTGACTGTATCTTAAGAAGACAGCCTCTGGGTCCTTCGAGCTGGGGATGTGAAAGTTCAAGTATCCTATCAGGTACTAAAAACTTCAGTGATGAGATAAAGCACTTAAAATGAAACTTAGACCCGTGCTGTAGGGGTGAAATATGTGGCCAGAACTGGGAGGGAAAGTAAGTGAAGAACCTCTATCTGCATGGTCACGTAGGCAATACTCAGCAAACAGAAATGGTCTTTGGAGGATCTTAGAAGTGAGAATGCTAACAAAAAGCGAAAGCACCTGATGCGTTCAATGTTATTTGAGAATCTTTGTGCTTTTGGAAGCCTAAGTGAGATACAGTGAAATGTTGCTAGAAAACGTGGCAGGTTTCAGAGGTGATCTAACAAGCATGTAAAGTCTTATGGATAGAGAGCTGCAAGCTCATACCATTTAGAACTGCAGAAATCTGTAACAATCAAGCCAAGTACAAGGACTCCAAAAAAGCAAACTTCATTAATTCAATTTACACCACTGTCAAGAAGGAAAAAAATCCAGGGCAGTGATGCTTATTTGAGCACTTGTAATTAATATAATAAATTTTGCTAAAGCAGAATCTGTTTTCTAAATAGAGTTTGCTTCTATTTTAGTATCACAAGACCTCTGATCTAGGAACCACACAACTAACCTTGTGTCTGCTGTAAGGCTTCTCATGACTGGCCAAGCTCCAGCTCTCAGGGGCACCTGCCCCTGCTCCAGGCAGATCAGATGCTCTCGTAGAAGCAACTTAACCACTGCAGCTTAGAGCTCAATGAGTTATGGTAAACCAGAACTAATTCAGATTTTTCTCAGTATGTTAGATAGCAATTTGCAATGTCACAAATGTTAGTTGAGGACTTGAACCATTTCTGCAGCCAAGGGCGGATGGACAGCTTGAGCAGAAATCGCTGGAGCCATCCTTAAGCCAGGTGTCCTCAGTCATGAATCAGAGCCCTAATGCGGTGTCCAAGGGCACCATATAGTAGTGCCATCAGTTGAGGCTGGAATGACATCCACACAGCCACGGGATGACACCACTGTTTCTCACCTGCCTCGTTCTTGTGCTCGATCACATTCTTAAGGCAGACATTTTCTACCAAATCCAGAAACTGAAGATATTACTGCTCATTTCTGCTCTCTGTGAATGGAATTTGTCAACACCAAGAATATTTGAGCCAACCTGGGTGTTTCACATTTTAGCATGCTATAAAAGGACTGTGTAATCTGTGCTGTGAATGCTGATGCAGGAGACAGTAAAACAGTAACCTTTCAGAAAAGAAGCTTTAGTTATTAAGGTGTTTGAGGCATCTGCCAAACAAATGTGTCTCCATGCTGACTTTGTGTGCCAATCCAGCACCTAATTTTTCTATAAGATTCTCATTGCTCCAGGTCACTTGTCCCAATGCATTTGCTTTTGTAGTATAAAGCTTTTTGGTGTGTGACTGACTGTGCTTTGAGAATATATGGAAAATACTTAAATCACCTTCCTTTTCTCTTCTAAGTTTCAGTGGGAGATGTTACAGCAAACACAGGATCCTTGAGTATCAAGAGAAAAACATGGAATGATGGTAAGAGCCCCTGACTTTTTAAAGCATCTATACACTGCTGTTGAATTGGATGCCAGATTCTAGTTTCTAGTCAGTACTCAAACAGTTAAAAAAAGAAATCTTAGAACTTAACACCAAGCTCCAAACCAACATTGTTCTCTCACCCTCAACAAGCTGCAAAAGAAGAGTCCTGATAAAAATGTGGGTCTAAGGAAAACTGCAATTTCTTTATTTCAGTCCTCGTCCCTGGTATAAATGAGGTGAACATCAGGAAATACTTCTTTGATTTAGAAGAATCAAGTGCAAGGAAAAGAAAAAAAGATTTTAAAAAGAAGATGTCTTAATTACCTGTATTGCTTAGAGGAAAATAGGGTCAGTATCAGAGTCCTGGTTGTGGTTTCCTCACATTACACTATGTGTCAGTAAATGAGAGGAAAAATTACATGTTTAGACATACGATGTCTAACATGTAATGTCTAACATGTTGTACAAGAGAAAACAGGTTAAGACAGTTATTCCAAAGAGAAGATATGGTATAGAAACACTGAGAAAAATAAAGGGATGGATAGAAGTATGTGGCATGCCATCTGATATAAGAAAGGTCAGGAGCTTATTTTTCTTCCTGGCAGAATTGTCAGGCCCTAAATAATCAAAAAGGCCAACAATGAGGGATGACAAACTTATGTTTTTAGGAGGCTCACCCCTGTTTTTAATACTAAAATGATGTCTTGTCTACAGACAGATGAACGCAAACAGATCTGAACACCACATTTCTGAATGCAGCCTGCTCAGTACACCATCACAAACTGTACTAACAGGACTAACTATGTGATTAAATATACTTTCATTTATTGCCTGTTAGATAAGTATGTCTTGCAGAAGGCGGTAGCTAGGCAAAGCTGAAAGTTTTGAATATGAGTGATTTTTACAAGGTCTGCTTCGTTCCTACTCGCCATTATACAATGTTACACAACACCAGGCAATGCCTGCCAAAAGAGCGTAACAGAGGGACAGCATTAGGAAAATCTAGCATGCACTAAACTTCAGCGTCAGCAGTTCATTGACTTGTGCACTCTTAACTACATACTTTGCTTTTGTCCACAGAGGTGTCACCTGTTCCACTTAAGAAAAGTGCTTCTGAAAACACCATACTCCACTTCCAAAAACTGTTAACAGAGAGAGTGCACACAGTAACAGAAGGCAAAAAGTTACTGTTAGAAAGGCTTTGTAAGCAGGAAGAAATGCAAGACCTCAACAGAACACAGCTGTATGCTGATCCATCAGCCATACAACAGGTTGGTTTAATGAACTTTCTACGAAATTAGCATGCAAAGAGATGCTCTCAGATAGTAAGAAATTAAGTAGACTTATTTATGAGTGTGGGTCACCCACATGAGCACATGCGTGCTCTCCGTTAATGTGTTCACCTTCAGTCATTTAAACTGAAACCAGGTATGAGTTCCCATCATAGTCCTTAACTATGACCTTTTTGCAGTGACATCAGTTAGTCTAATAAAAGATACAGCCTCTGCCTACATGCCTTGGCTCTCCTCCATGCCACAAGTAACAGGCTTAACTGAAAGAAAGTAACACTTTGACTGATCAAAGAAAACATGTACAGTTAAAATGCCATTCCATCATTTCCAATTACCATCTCTATGATCTTCCTAGCAAGTTAGTCCTCTGCAATTAACCAAACAGTTGAAGCCATAAGAGAACTTCTTTTTGGTTAGGCAAGGCTGGTGGGGAAAACACAACACTTAGTTCCTTTATCAGCATTTACCCTCCTCCTAGCCTTGGTGCCAGCCTGTGCTGGGGTGGGGGACCATCCCCATCTGACCGCTGAAGGTATGGTGCTGTGCAGCAATGAACTGGAGAATTCAATGAGCCAGAAAGAAAGTACACAAAGTTGATGCCCACCTAGAAGGGGCAGGCATGGCTTCTGGTCCCTGTTCTGTACTGGGCAAAGGGGTCTGCCTTGTCCAGTAACCAAATGAAGTACAGGAAACACAGAATCAGTGCAGGGAACAAAGACATGGTAAGTGACAAGGGCCATGCCATAACTAACCATTAGTCTGCAAAATCCTACTAACCACTACTTCATTTTGTGATCGTATAAGTACTCTACAGCCTGTACTGCCTGCAAGGCATGCACTTCCAGGGTTTTCCTTTCAGTGTATTCAAGCAGTACTCATTTCTGGATCTCAGTCACATTTGGGCATAGACCTACAGAGCCCTGCCAAAGCTAGGTCTGGTCTGGGCACACACAAGGGCACAACTCAAGTCAAATAGTCAAGTCCTCACTGCAGCAGCAACAGCTGCCAGGGTTTTTTATACACAGAGGCCTAAATTCCACCCAAGTCCCTCTTCACAAAATCTTACACAAAAATATTAGTGAATATAGTGCTTTGTTTCCTGCTCTATGATTAATTATTTTCTTGTTAATTCTTTTATGAGAGACATTACAAAGGTAAATAATTTCCACCAAGGTAGATTTTATCTGCCATTTGACTAGCATTTTTAAAACAATTCTGAGAAGTCAGAGAAAGATCCCTAGAAAATCATAGGGTTTTTTATCATATTCATTTACACAGCGACACGGACATACAGTTGTTCCAGTATATGCTTTTCTACCACTTTTCACATTTTACATTGGTTTCTCAGTATAAATCTTCTTTGGCTTGTAATACTAGTATCATTGTTGGCTTAAAAATCTTTCTTCTCTGTTTGCAATGAGTTGGTTCAAAGGCACATCCTTGACCTCACATCATATTACTTGCATACCTGTCTTTGGCAGGAGAACAAGAGATCTCTCCCTGCCATCACGGCAGTCAGGTATCCTTCTAAAACATGCTGAGCCAGCTGAAGACCTTGCCATTCCTAGCAGTACTAAAATCACAGGCTATTCCTTCCACAGGTGAACCAGAAAAAGGTGTGATCCAACCCTAATTCACTCTAGTGCATTTAAACATTTTAGTTCAATTTAGATTTAAATTAAGTTTTTAAAATAACTGTACCAAAAATAATATGGATCACTTGCATGTTCTGTTCTACCTGCTTTGTCCCATGAGTGCAAGGCTGAAGTTGCATAAAGCAGCTGAAGCTGATTTCATAACTCATTGCAACAAGAAGATCCCTTTTCTCCACACTACTCTGAGCAATCTGATGCTTGCTGGATCCCCTATAAACCCGTTCAGCTCACTAACCTGACACAGGACTAGCCCAGCTGGGAAAAAAGGCAAATAGTTTTCTGTGTGAGTTGAAGCAGCCCAGCAAGTTCTCAGCTGTGCTAGCCCTAACTTTGAGCAGCTCAAAGGTTGTTTTTGTTGCAGTGTGACTGCCCTCACAGAAGAAAGGCTAACCTGAGGCAGGCAGTTAGCACTGCAAAGACAACAAACTGCACTTAAAATTCTGAGTGATGCACAAGGATCCCAATCTTTCCAAAATTTTGCTGTCATTCAGTACAATGTCCCCAAAAACCCTTTCTCTCAGAAAATAAAAAATAAGCAGATATTTCAAGAAACACGTATCTGTTTTTAAATGCTGTTGTTCAGGTGAGAACTGCACAAAAGCACTGAGGCAAAGGATTGTCTAAATTCTTAGTAGGTCAGAGCAGAGAATCGTAGAGCACACTTGCAGTCTCTACTTGGAAACGGTTCGTATCAACACTAGAGGGTAGACATGAAGCAAGAACTGACAGAAAAAAAGAAAAAAAGCCAAGTGGCTTTTCAAGTAAAAGGTTTTTTTCTCAGAAAACTTTCCAGAAAATGGGATTTACCTGACAAACAAATGTCCAAAGAAGATGGACTTCCCTTTGTGTGGGGTTCCACTTCTGTTCTGCTTTGTGGCTGCAAAGCATAGCTTGCTTTGTGTAATTGTTTTGTCAGGAAGCTATCTCCTTCTTTCCGGCTGTTCACATTTATTTTCGGTCAAAGACGGTAAGAGACGTCAAGTGCATGGGGCATTTGGCATCATCTAATATTTATGTGCTACTCCCATTTATACAGATAACAATTAATTTACTTGAAGATGTAGGATGCTGAGACAGATAAATCAAAGTGTCATCAAGACAACCTTTCTTCACTGCAGTTGTAGTTATGATTCCATATCACTTTTTGCTTAGAGACAAAATAACACGAATGTTGCACATTTAGAATTCCGGTTGTCTGGAGCTATGGTCTGTCTCCTTTTGACAGCATCTCTGGGGGTAGTGACAATGGGCTAAATAGCATGTCACTAGACTGAAGGATTTGTCAAAGAAAGTCCCTTCAAAAAAAGCATTAGTTAATCCAACTCATCCTTCCAGTGTATTTTTATATCCACTTGAGCTTGTGCTGTGGCTCTGCTCTGATCACAGCTTTACATTTATTACAGTCACACAATATTTAGTCTAGGCACACTTATGGGTGAGTTAAATGGAACTTGGGACGCCATCTGACACATGCTAAATGGTTATGTGTGAGAGCACTACCGTAGGGCTGAAAGGGTTTGGGAGGAGAGGCCTTCTTAGACATAGATCCGTAACATGGTTCCTTTTTAGCAGAAAGGCCACACCAAGTTGTTTCCACGTAACTGCTCCTGGGAATCTTAATATAAATTACATCATGAAAATGATCCAGCTTAAAAATGAAAACCAACACCAAGTAATGATGGCAAGAGCAACAATCCTATAAAAAAACCCCAGAGATCTTTCCTCTTCCCCCTCCTCAACTATCTGCACTATTACCAGGGGGACATTCAGATTACCGTGAGGGCAAACCTGTCTCCTCCCCCGTTTGCAAATGGCAATACTGAAATTTTTGAGCTATGGCAGATAAGTGGAGCAATCACCACTCTGACCTATATTAAAAAGTTCCATTCTTCTCTAAAGCACACTCAATCACTGAGGTGAATGGGACACTTTACACGTCTTTGATAGGACTGTTACCCTGCAAAGTCCTCTGAATGCCCCATTGAGATTATTTCCTGGTAGACCGAACTGTACTTGGGGCAAATGCGTGGAGAATGAGCTTCAGGGAGCAGAAATGCTTGCCTTGGTGGTGGATCCACAAGCACTGTCAGCATCACTGCTCTAGAGTGTAGATATTTGGAAGGATGGCTAATGGGATGCAACCAGTAATTTTACTAGATTGAAAGAGAAGTAAAAATTCTTAACTTCCATTGGTGATTACTTGGGTTCTGTCGTGTGGGTTTTAATAGTGGACAGTAACAGGGAAGTATCAAAAAAGCATGCTGGCCAAACCTCCGCTCTCCATTTACTTTGATTCTCATAACAAATTCCATATGTAGACCCAGCTGAGTTGGGACAAGGAGTATTCCCTGACTTAATAGGACTTCCACCTGCACAGATGAGGCCTTTTAAAGACCTTTTCTAAAGATCAGTACAAAGCTGGATACACTCAGGTCTCAGTACACAGTATTACTGCCAAAAATATTTTCCAGGGAATTTTGCAAAAAGTTAACATAAATCACACTTGTTCCAAGATTAACTTTGCAAATTTGTCCTGGTCAAGGACTCAAATGACGTTTTAATAGATTTGTAACTCAAAGTACTCCTCCTCCCTCCCTCACCGCCCCAAAGAAGTCCTCTCCTTACCAATATCCTCTGACTTTATTTTGGCATGCTGTCAGAGGGTTTTCCAGTGACTTTGGTCCCTGGCTTACAAATTGTAAAGATGATTTAGAACATCCACTTCTAAGCCTTGTTAATGTTGATGCCAGAGTAACAGCATTAGCTTTAGCAGCTTTAAAGTTTCAAACATAATGGGAATTCACTGCTAACATAGCTGTAAAATGTGTTAAAACCAGATGAAAATCGCTTTGAAATGGTCTCAAGTTAAATTGGTACAGTGTTCTTAGTGTGTGGAAGGCCTTGATTTGCCTGTGAGTAGGAATAGACTGGTTTTCATTTTAATTCACAGTTCACCATTATAAAGTAAAAGCCAATAAAAAGCCACGTTCTAACTTCTGCTACAAAGGAGTGTGAATTTAAGCCTCAACAATCTAGCAGCTGCTTTTTAATTAAAAAAAAAAACCAACCCAAAAAGGTCTTTTAAAGTTGTTGCTTATGTCAAGATAGTGAAATTCCAAGTCTATCTTTTATTTTTCATGATGTGCCTACCTGAGGGCCTGCTCCACAACCTTGCTTACAAATACACACCGATTTTTCACGCAGAATACTTTCAGTGAAGCAATGAGCCCCACACAAACACATGCCGTTGAATACATGCTTGAATATTTTGGTGGCTTGATCCAGTGTACGGAGTTTCAAATTTTAAGTTACAAACAGCCTCACTTAAGTAAATCTCTCCAGTGCCGTAATATCTTTTTTAAGACTGTAATACAAATGATCAACTCATTTTAGGCCATTTATCAGAAACAGCGAAGTCCTTCACATTGCTGCAACCAGCTATATCAGAATATAAAGCACCAAGAATTTATGCTGTATGTTTTTGTGGCATGTTAACAAATACTCTGGATCTTTACGTATACAGATAAGATTTCAAAGATTTGAAATCAAACATGTTCCCAACAGTTTGCCTCTTCTTTGTGGATCAGTTATCTCAAAAATGTGGTTTGATACAATGCCATGCTTGAATATTCTGATTTTTAAAATCTAAGATGAATTAAGGGCCAAATTCTGTAATTTGATTTATTGCACAGGACTAATTTGCATATCAAAGAATATGCCTATGAGTATCTAAGGCCAGTAGCCATTACCTAAACAACCTTACTGATTTTGAAGGTGAGGTCGAAGGACTGTATTTTCTAGTGGCCAATCAAATTTCTGTTAGTCACTTAGGCCTGATTAGAACTGCCCATTAATATTTACCATATCTCTCTTTCATAATTACTTATTTTTAAAGGAATAGGGTTAAGAGACACTTCTTAGTTTTTAAAAGAACGGGCTTAATGAAATTTACTGATACAGTTCATGCTAAATCTGGTTTATCAAGAGACATTCCAAAAAGAAGGAAGAGGGATGCCACCTCTTCTACAGCTCACAGTAGGAAAACTGCAAAGAGGTTAGGGAGAAACATTAAAGCAGCAAATGGGAACATTAACATCTCAGCTATTTAATATAATTTTATTGAGTGCTTGCAAAGGTATACCTAATTGAACAGACCGTTTCACTTTACAGATGCAGTAACGCTTCTGTCTCTAAGAAAGCATTCCTTAAAAATTTTGACAATTATTAAGTTAGAAGATCAGAATCAGAGGTAGTGCATGTATGCCTTTAGGTGTGTGTCTTCCTGTAGAACTTGTGAATTGCTTACAGTTTCAATCACAACATTAGTATTACTGTCTACAGTTGCATCCTCCGCAGGGGATATTTGATATTAAAGAGCTCATGGAAATCAAATATACTTGCCAAGTGCCCATCAGAAAAAAAAAAGAAGAAAAAAATGTGTATTGAAAAATCATAAAATAAGGTTGCAACGCAAACTGAGATAATAAGCTGCCAAGTAATGAAAATACATCAATCCTTTTATTTCCAACTAAGAAACTCCAGGTCCACCAGTGTAACTGTGTAAGCCCAAATGGGGTAAGATTTTTTCCCAGCCTCTTCACAGAAAAATGGTGCAACCTAAAATGAGACTACTGATTACAGGCTTTGTTCCTTGGATTCTGCAGCTCTATCGCTCCCAATAAAAATGTTTTTGATGGACACGGGCAAATATATATAGTTTATGAATGATACACCTGCGACCCAAAGAAAATTATTAGTATACGACAGTCATGTAGGGATGCAGCATTTTACCAGTGAAAGTCAGCTGTAATAAACAGAAAATCTCAATATAAACAAGTTTCTACCGTTGGTCCAAAACAATTTCAGAGCAACCTTTACATGTCTGTGGCCTCAAAAATACAAAGAACGTACCGTTTTATCTATTCAGTGCATGTGTACTTACAGAAGCCCACCTCCCCAGACTGTCAGGAATGTGATTATTTAGCCCACTTTTTGCAAATGGGAAGTTAAGCGTAGTACATAGGTGTCTGTACTACTGCAGACCCGCCTGGGCGCGGCTGGCTGCGCACGCGTTCCCACAAGGATGTATCTTTCTGGCACCGCTGGAAGCGTGATTAGTGTATGTCAGTGCGTAACATCATTACTTTGAATAGCAAACGGAAGCAGAACCCAAACTTCATTCTGCAGCTCGGCATCCACGTGGATCCCAGTGAATCTAGGCCGTTTTACATCGCCATAGACATGTCAGGTAGAAAGTAAGTTTTATTATATCACGGTGATAAGTCGAAACAAGGACGGTTAGTAGGAGCCTAAAACCGCTTTAGAACCACTCCGTTTGGGCAGTCTCGGTTTGCGGGCATTACACTTTAACATCAGCATCTCGAGTAACGCCGAGAATGCCGGCCGGGCCCCGCCGCGCCGCCGGCAGGAGGTCAGCGCCCGTGTGACACCGCCGCGGCGTGGCTGGGTGGCCGGGACGGGGCGACGCGCGGGGCGCATCCCCCCCGCCCGCTTGCGCGGCCACGCCGCGGGCTCCGCGCACCGAGGCCGCCGGGCAGCGCGGGAGGTGCGCACGCCCGGGCCGGCGGCGGCAGGAGCGGAGGCGACTGAAGTGAGATGCAGCCGAGGTCCAAAGCACGTCCGAGAGCTGCTCCTTCGGCGGGGCCGGCCCGGGAGGGCGGGAGGCGGCGGGGCGTTCCTTGCGCTTCGCCAACGGGGATGCCGCCGGGGCTCCCCGCCGGCGCGGAGCGGGAGGAAGGGACGGGACGCTCCGGAGCGGGCGGGCCCCCGGCCGCGCCGCTCCCCTCCCCTCCCCTCCCCTCCCCGCCCGCTCCTGCCGCCGCCGCCGGCGAGCCGGAGCCCTCCCGGCTGCACGTGCCGGCGCGGGGCCCCGACCGCCCCCGGGGCAGCCGCCGCGGCCCGCCCCGCCACGGAGACGCCGGTTTCGGCCGGTGGCCCCGTCCCTCCCCCCCGCCCCCTTACCTGTGCTGCAGCCCCACCAGCCCCAGCGTGATGACATGGGGCACGTCCAGCTCGGTGGGCCACACGCCGGAGGCGATGCAGCCGAACACGCCGCACTCCTCCCGGATGCCCAGCTCCTCCAGCTCCATGGCGCGGACGGCACGTGGCGGTGGCGGCGGCGGCGGCGGGCGGGTGGGCGCGCGGCCCCGGCCCCGGTGTGTGGCGGCTCCCGCGCGCTCCTGCCGGCGCCGCGCGCAGCCAACAGCGCCGCGCCGCGCGGGGCCGCCGGTAGCCTGTTCGCGCGGCCGGCCTCATTTACATACGGGGGGGGGGGCGCCCCGGCCCCCGCCCCGCCCCCTCCGCCGCTCCCCCCCGGGCCCGCGCCCCCCGGCCGTTGCCCCCGCGGGGCGCAGCAAGGCCGGCGGGGGGGTTGCCCGTGGGGTGGGGGGCGCGGGGAGTCGGCATTGGCCGGGAAATGGGACGGGGCCGTGTTTGCGTGGGGTCGTTGGGGAGGGGACGGGGCGGCCGCCGGGGTTCGGCCGGGCGGGCGGAGGGGGGGGGGGGGGGGGGGGGGTGTGCTTAGCGGGGCGGAGAGGGGCGCGGGTCGTCCCCGCAGCCTTGGGCGGCGATTGGCGGGCGGTGCCGCTGCCCGCCGCCCCGCCTGCCCGCCCCTTCCGCCGGCCCCTTCTTACCCCGGCGGCGGGGCCCGGCGGCGTGTGCTGAGCCTCTCTTCTGTGCCCTAGGTGCCTGCTCCCGCTCCCGCCGCCGTAGCCATGGCCCCCGCAGCATCAGGTAACCGCCTGCCCCCCCCCCGCCAGGGGAAGCCGCGAGGGGGCGGCCCGCGCGCCGCGGCCGTTGAGCGCCCGGGGGATCCGGTAACGGTCAGGCGCGGGGGCCGGTGCCCGCTCAGGCGGGCTCGGGGTGCGGGCGCCTGGGGCGAGCTTTTTCCCCGCCGAGTGTTAGGTTTGGGTTTGTTTTGGGTTTTTTTTTGCGGGTGAGGGGGGGCACGGCTGCCCCCCGTCCCGCAGGAGAGGCGGCGAGGGGCAGGTGAACGCTTCGAGACGAAGCTTCAACCCGCTGCGGGCGGCTCGGCTGCTGCCGCCGACCCGCGCCGTTTGGCTCTGTGAGCTTCGCGCTTGTCTCGAAGCTTTAAAAAAAAATAAATCGGTAAAAGCGGCGCGGCTTCTGCCGGCACCGCCTCAGGCGAGTGAAAAGCCGTGGTAGCGCGGCGGCGAGCGGCGCGGCGGGAGCGTTGCGCCGCTGCCGCCAGCGCGAAGCTGCCCGCCTGTGGCTGGCGCAGCCCTCCCGGCCCCGCGGCGCCCGCTTTCGCCCTCGCTCCGCGGAGGGAAACCTGGCCAAGCTGCCCTGTAGTTTTGGGGGGGGGCTTAGCGTGCTCTTCGCGGTCACTGACTGCAGCGTGGGAGCCTGATGGGTCTCGCTTTGCGGGCGACTGATAAAGTATGCGTACTTGGTGGGCTTACGTGCAGAAGTGAAAAATTTCTTTCGATCTAAAACGGATTTCTTTTTTTTTTTTTTTTTAATTTCTCTAGACCTTAAACTTGGTAAAAAAGTTAATGAAGGTAAAACAAAAGAAGTGTACGAGCTGCCAGATATCCCGGGATGTGTTCTCATGCAGTCCAAAGACCAAATAACAGCGGGAAATGCAGCCAGGAAGGACCGAATGGAAGGGAAGGCTGCCATTTCCAATACAACAACTAGCTGTGTGTTTCAGTTGCTTCAAGAAGCTGGTAAGTATTTCAAAGGTAGAATACGTGCCTATGTATTACGGATACTGTTGCAAAACAGTGATGTTTCTATAGATTGGTTTATCCTGCCTTGAGGCTGTGATGGTTTTTTTGAGTGTCTCTTCTATTAGTCTTTAGTTACACTTTTCCCTCTAGTACTACAGAGCTGGATGGGCGACTTGTTCATTTGGAACATGAGACTATCTGAAGTAATCTTCTAATCGCAGATAACACTGTGGTAGTTTCTCCTGCTTGTTTGGACACACCCCTATTCCTTCCCTTTACTTTTGTCCGTTCTTCCCTACCCCCACACCCTTTTGCCTGTAATACTGGAATGGATGTGTCTTGCCTTTCTTACTACATCTGCCTGCGTAGAAGTCCCTGATAGCTAGCGGCACTACCAGACAATGTCTAAGCTGTGTGAAATTTGTGTATGAATGTTAAAAGATAAAATCAGAGTATCTTTTTTTATGTTTTTTTTTTTTCCCTCCGTCTCAGTTGTGTATGCTATATCAACTTAAAAGTTTCTGTACGCTTTGTACTTAAACGCTTATGAGGACTATATCACAAATGCATACATCGGTCTATATTGAATGTATCAGCAACTTAATGCTTACTTTAAAAGACTTTAAAGTATTTCTGATGCAGGAAGTGAGCTTTCATGGAGTACGTAACTAACTTGAGTCACTCAAGTAACTTTTGCACCACACTTCCAAAAATGGAGCCAGTATCTTTGCTTTGAGAAAGCATTTTTGAAGTGTCTTTGACTGAGAAGTTTGCAAGTTGCAAAGAGGAATTTGCACTGGTGGGTTTCTAACTTGAGCCTGCAAACAGTACTATAGTACAGGCACCAGTAAACTTGGTTAAGACCGCTTACAGCTGCATGCTCAGTGCACTTTGAAACATTTGCACAAAGATTGCTTCAGGTACCAGCTGATCTGTTATAAGGGGTAGGGATACTTCTCAGACAGTCAAACAGTAAAGTCCTAGCATGTTTCATACGTGGGGAAGAGAAAGATGGTTTCTGCAGAGTTTTATCTACCTGTATTTCTGTGCAAGTAACTCTTAAAATATGGGCTGAGACAAAGATATATCAAGTCATTCAGTATAATCATCAGTTACTGGCTTTCTTGGGAAGCCAACTGTGCACAGTACAAAGAAGCCTCTGAGGTTTTTCTGATTATTTACAGTTGATTAAAACTACCAGTTTTCATGTAGGAACGATTAATGAGATGTTTTGCCTAATTTTTAAATGGCAATAGTGAAGATAACAATCAAAATAGTTCATATCTGTGGGATATTAAATGTAAATGTGAAGAAGCCATGCTGTAGACCTCTCAAAGATCCTTAAATGGCTTGTAACTTCAGGTGCTGTGGAACAATATGCAGAGTAAACTGCAGCTGCATTTTAAAGCAACAAAAGCACTTCCAGGGTTCTTCTCCAGTTTGCTTATTTGACTGGCATAAATTGCAGATAATGTGAATGCCTTATTGTAGAAGTAGTTTGTTTGCTTTGCGCAACTCTTCTTAACCTACTCTTTCAAAGGTGATGATTTACCAAGTTCTGTTAAAGTTTCTCTCCCTTTTATAATACAGCTAATGTCAGCCCTTCAAAAGCACACATCTATCTGCACTATAAAAAAATGTAGTAGTAAACCATGCGGGAGCCTTAATGCCTGGATTTAGAAGTGACTTAATGTGCAGTTGATTATTTAAATCATTCTGCCCTTGAGGGAAATGCAACAAAATCTGAAGAGTCAACGTTAATACTATATTTTTAAGACTTTAATTTTTTCTTTATGGCTCTGGAAGTAGAATGGAATAGAGCTGCTGCTTGGTTCGACTGGATGCAGCTCCTTTGTCTTCTGTTTCTGGCAGATGCCAGTTGGGCTTGGCAGTTGTCTTGCCCTGGGGGGAGAAAGGTGGGACTTTCCTCAAGAGAGACATTGTGGGGGAGAAGCCATTTTGCACTTACAGTGCCTATCTGTATCTGTTTAATATGGGGTCATCTTAGAATTATGTAAGAAGGTCGACTTGCAGCAGGTTTGTGTGTGTGCATGCGCTTCTGAGTCTTAATGTCTTTTGCCTAACAAATCACTAAGATCTAGTGCCCTAAATAAATGTTAGTTTGTAATGAAAGGGAGGACTAAGTTACTCTCTTCCCTGCCCCATGCTCCTTTATTAAACAAAGTAGTGAAGACTACCATGCTCCCTAACTCCTTTGAAAGCCTCCAATTACTGTTCCGTGTATAATGGATCTTCCACCAGAGAGCATGGTTGGGTACTTGGTTGCTGCTAACTTTTGTTCAAAAACAAACCATTTTGAGGGATATTTTTTTTTTTAAAAGCTCTCTGAACAAACTTATTTGCAAGAATAGGATTTCTGACCAGAGCATAAGGTTCTGAGCTACAGGTGAGTGTTGTATGATGAAATTGGCAAAACTAATGACTCATGGAAGATAACTGCATCGATTGCCTTTTGCAAGGCCAGAGTGGGCTTAAAATACCCTGAAGAGATTCATTGTGCCCCTTAAGTCCAGAGAAGAACAAGATTCAGTTGTACTTAAAATTAAAGATGTTTGTGATTCTTGTTTCAACTGTGGAGTGTGCCTAGTAATGGAACTAAGCTGCTATCTTTATATTTAGGAATCAAAACAGCTTTTGTCAGGAAACAGAGTGACACAGCATTCATAGCAGCTCACTGTGAAATGATCCCGATTGAATGGGTGTGCAGAAGAATTGCTACTGGCTCCTTCCTCAAAAGAAACCCTGGCGTCAAAGAAGGATATAAGTTTTACCCACCCAAAATTGAGATGTTCTACAAGGTAAGTTTCCTGTGATGTTCATCAAACTTAATACAGAGTTCTAGCTCTGTTTATGTCTTTTACAATGCTGACAAATAAAGCGAGTAGTGCCAGTGGCTGACCAATCCTCTTAGTATTGGTAGTTTTGCCATCCTAATGTTTTCCTACATTCTGTCCAACAGCTGTTTTGTCTGAAGTGCGTATAATGTAATACTGGCTTACAGGGCCATCAAACAATAACAAGCTAAACTTTACATAAAACAGAAGAATGTTTTATTTTTAAGGTATAAGGACTCTTTAGGCATAAGCCTAACGCATCAGTTGAAACAGATGTGTTGCTATATTTGACGAAATTAAAATAAACAGTACTTGCATGGTGAGGGCAAGTAGCTAGCTAGTCACTTAGGATTCTGAACTTCTTTGGGAATGCATGCTGAAAGAAGTGTCTTGTGAACTATGACCTGAAGTGTTGTTTGTAGTGTACCCTGTCGCTCCTGGGGCACTGTCCAAACTTGAAGTGCTTTTAAAGATACTCAGGTGTTACAGTAAGTTTTTCCAATGTTGCTGTCACTTTCTTTTAGTGCTAATCATAAAATACTGGTTTGAACCTGTATTGTTTTTTGAAAAAGAAACAAACAAAACCTAGTATTACCTTCTAATGGTTATTTTCCTCTTATAGTAAGCTTACATTACATGACGTATATGTTTCTGTTTTCTTAACAGGATGATGCTAATAATGATCCGCAGTGGTCTGAGGAGCAGCTAATTGAAGCAAAATTCTGTTTTGCTGGACTTACTATTGGCCAGACTGAAGTGGATATTATGGCTCGTTCTACTCAAGCTATTTTTGAGATCCTGGAAAAATCATGGCAGCCCCAAAACTGCACTCTGGTAGACCTGAAGGTATAAGAATCTGATTTTGCACAATCCTGGTTCTGACAGGAAATATATCACTGTATAGTTCCTAAAATAGGATTCTTATTGTCTTTTTAGATTGAATTTGGTGTTAATATTCTGACAAAAGAAATTGTACTTGCTGATGTCATTGATAATGATTCATGGAGACTGTGGCCATCAGGAGACAGAAGCCAGCAGAAGGACAAACAGGTAGTGTTTTAATCTTTACCTTCAAAGTCAGTTGGGAAGAATGAAAAAAGTAAACCTGAACAGTTAAACATCTGCTTTGAGTGGCTTTTTGTGGATAGTCTTATCTTGTTAGAGTAGCTCATAGGGTACCTAATGTCCAATCCTGTTCTCATTAAATAGTTGATTGTCCGGTTTATGGTAGGAAAAAAATCCTCTGCCTGTGTATCTTCAATAGGAATGCCCAACGGCAGTATGGAATGGAGCTACTGTAATGAAGCATGGAGCTTCCAGGGGTAATAAGAATTTCTGATTTGTTGTGCAGCTAGTAAAACAGTTGGACAACAAATCGGTAGGAAGAATAGAAACTTTGGTTCCCAGGTCTGCCTCAGAGTTTCTCTGTTTATTCAGAGTGGTATGCTCTACTGGAAGAGATCTGATGATACATAAGAGGGATCTGCAGGGAGGATGTTTTTCTTCATTATTTTGGTTAAGCTTGAATCCAATATTCAGTTATCTCTAAGTGTTACTAACAGACTGTGTCCACATATGAGGGCTGCAAACATAAGTCTGAAATAAAACTTGTCCTATATTTACACTTGTAGCAATTACACTTGTCAAATAGCTCTGAACTATCAGATAAGTAGTTACAGAAAAACTGGTTTTGGGAATGCTGCTGCCGTGGAGCTTCTGTGATAATCGTTGAGACTAGTAACAGAGACCCCATGAGAGAAAGTGGCTGTAAGCCACAGGGGAAGATTTCAAAGTGTGTGTGTGAGGAGGGGTATTAATTTTAAATTAGGAAGCAGAGCTGCTCTCTTGTTTACTTTACCTGAATTATGTAGTAGTATGCTTGAGTGAATTGCTCTGACAGTGCTTTTGCTCCTCTCCCTAAAATAAGGTACATAACATCATGCAGAATGCAGGTTGGCTAGTGCAGCACTACTGCAGGCAATCATATCGTTACAAATACAATTTTAAAAAAGTTGTATGTCTTTCCTTAAATTTACCCTTTGGGAAGCTTCCAAAACCTTGATACCCTCATGGCTAAAAGCCTTTCATGTTGTAAATGGCCATGAATTGTAATGTAGAATGTTGTTTACACCTACTGAATGGTTCTTCATTAAATAGCTCTTCTCTGCTTCCATATCCACTCTCTCCTATCTCTGTACCAATGTCTGTTCTCCTTCCTGTGGAATTGCTAGAAACTGCATACATATTTCAGTTGGGGTATTCTTACAAATTATGGTAGCAAAATGACTGCTTTGTGTACCCAGAACATATTAACTTCAGGTTTGGGGTTTGTTTTTTTTTTCTCCTCTTTTCAGTCCTACCGGGACCTGAAAGAAGTGACTCCTGAAGCACTGCAGATGGTTAAAAGAAACTTTGAATGGGTTGCAGAAAGAGTGGAGGTATCTGTTTTTATGAACAACATATCTAGACTTTGATAACTGCGTGTCTTCAATCCTGTTGACTGCTTTTCTTCCCTCGCTGCCCTTCACTCTTTTCCCTAGTTGCTTCTGAAAACAAAGAGCCAAGGTAGAGTTGTGGTGTTGATGGGATCTCCTTCTGACCTCAGTCACTGTGAAAAAATAAAAAAGGCATGTGCAACCTTTGGAATTCCTTGTGAGTTAAGAGTGACCTCTGCTCACAAAGGGCCTGATGAAACCCTGAGGATCAAAGCAGAATATGAAGGTAAATGCCAAAGAACTACTGATTCGGATTGAAACATTTATCAGGTTCAAGAATGACTTGGCAACTTAAGGATTTCTGTGGGGTTTTTCCCATCTTTTGTTAAACAGAACACCAAGCTGTTACAATGCTGTTCTACAGTTGCTAATTACATAATGACAGGTTATAGACTGCACTAAGCAATTATGGAGTCATGTATTGTCCTACTGCCTGGCCACAGCTTCCATTTACTCAAAGTCTAACCTCTGCTTTTATCCCAGTACCAGAACTACTTTGCCCAAGCCTTGATCGTGTTAGTACCCTTATTGTAGCATCTTGCTGGTGATGCTGGGCCTTCTGAAATGAGGAGGAGTTATAGTTTCTCTAGCTGACTGAATATTCTTATGTCTTACTTAGGAGGCAGATGTTGCTCCCATCATGTTTTCCTGCCTGTTGAATGAAAATATTCTTACTCGTTATCTTAGATGTCATGAGAAAATGATACTGGATTTAAATTCTTATCTTTACCAAGACGACTTGACATCTCTTCCAAAGTGTTTATAGCCTACCAGAAAAGAGATAAGAACTATTTATTTTTGTGGGAGTATACTTTCTACTTTGTGAAACTACAGATGTGGTAACCATAGTTGAGAAACACTTATTTTGAGGTGAACTCTGTAAGATTTAAGGAGAGGAACGCTTAAAGATGCCAGAGGTTTAATGGCTATGTTGTCTACAAAGCTAAGCAGCACCTATTCCTCTGAATACTGAGACTTCCCCTCAGAGGCAGAGTAAGACATGCTAACTTCAGTTGTGGTAAACACTAGCTGGGATTTAGGGCTGCAAGATTTGGAAGATATTTCTGTGAAGGGGGAAGTTCGACACACAATTCTAGCGCTATGTAATGGAATTGACAAAATAATTGCAAACAGAATTGTGGACTCAAAGTTCCCACAAAAGCAGGCGGCAGAGAACAAGGTGATTGCTTATTTCTGAATGTCTTCTTCCCTTCCTGTCCCTCCTCCCTCCCCCAGGAGATGGAATCCCAACAGTGTTTGTTGCAGTAGCTGGCAGAAGCAACGGTTTGGGGCCAGTGATGTCTGGTAACACTGCTTACCCAGTTGTCAACTGTCCTCCACTCTCTGCTGACTGGGGTACTCAGGATGTGTGGTCCTCTCTCAGACTACCCAGCGGTAAGATGATCTTCAACTTACTCTCTTGTTCTGACCTAGCTCTCTTGTTGTTGTTGTTGTTGTTGTTCTAGTGTACATACATATACAAACACACACAGCAAAACACTAGAAAAGTAGCTGGATCAGTACTGAACAAAGTCTTTAGAAATATTTTGTGTACAATCTTTGACTTCTTGATGGTGAAGAGTCCAATAGACAGAGCAAAGATTACATAGGAATAATCTTTAGAAAAATATAAACCTCAGCTTATCCTTGCTAAACATTCTAGTTTGAAATTGGAATTAGTATTAATGGAGATTTAAATAATTGAATTTTGTTCCATTAGAGCTGCATTTTCCTTAGTATGAAAGATCAAAAAGTATCTTTTTCCACAATCAGTGTAGGTAAGAGCTTAACTCTATTACTTCAGTGCATAGTGACCTGTATGATTTTTAACTTTGTTAGTGACTTGAATGGATGCTTGGCAACTAGGAAGCCCAAAAGTCTGTTACCTCTGTATCAGGAGAGTCATTTGGTATGCTGGCTTTTGGTTTAAAATGCCACGAAGCAGTCATGTTAGAAGTAGTGGAACGCGTGACGCTTCAGTAGCTTTAAAACTAGATTATGTGGTTTGTGGAGGCTGAAACAAACACTGTCTTAAATTGTTCTTCAGAGGCAGGTTTTTGTTTGACTATAAAATATGCTTTGGTAAGTGGTACTCTCGTCTCTGCAGGTCTTGGTTGTCCTACTACTCTGTCACCTGAAGGAGCTGCCCAGTTTGCTGCCCAGATATTTGGGTTAAACAATCACTTGGTGTGGGCGAAACTGCGATCAAACATGTTAAACACCTGGATCTCCTTGAAGCAGGCTGACAAAAAACTTCGAGAGTGCACCTTGTAAGTCATACTAACAAGTAACTTTCCTTAGTTGCACAAAGATAATGGTGTGTGTATTCATTCATATTAGGATTTACATTTGGATGAGCTCAAAAGTCCTGCATCCTTCCTTACAGAAGAAAGCATTGTTAGAACAGCAGATGAAGTCTGTTGTGTCCTCATCCTTCCCTTGTGTATTTTTTTAACATAACAACTTAGTAAAAGATGGGGAAGTAGTATTTTAGGTATCTCATTCTGTTGCTCCAAAATGGTGCTGTTCTGCTTTTTAGTGTATACTGTTAACTACAGACTATGTCAAGAGAATGATTTGGTGCAATCTAAATAGAATTCAACTAGTCTTCTGTATTTGTAACAGTAATATTCTTCTGCAGTAATAATGTATGTCTTGAACTTTATTAACTCAACTGGACTGCAAACTAAAACCAGTACTGATGCTGTTCTGCTTGCAACGATGGTATGCTTTCTTTAGCAATAAAATGGCAATATATGCTGTATTAATGGGAAAAGGGGCTGGAAAAATGTTTTGAGAGTGTGAAATAAATACCTGCCTTATTTAAAAAAATGTATATACATACATGTTTTGCGTGTTGGGTTTTTTTTTTTTAAATATGTGTGTGTATACATACCCCATTGATATCTTCTGGAATGATGTGATAAAGTTGACACCAATTCTCCTGTTCATAATAAGCTATAACTATGAATGGTTTGAGTGAACTGTAACTAGGCTTGTTGCCTGTTTGCTGTAACTCTCACCTAGTAAAGTCTTTGCCCTTTTAAATACAAGGCAGATCTCTGCCTTCAGTAGTTCTAAAGGGCCTATGTGATGCTGTCAAACTGTCTTCATACACTTCAATAACTCTAGCTATTATATATCTGTATCTCCTCACACTGTTTCTATGGAAATTATACTGAACTGAAGAGGGGAATAAATAGTTAAGCAGCAAAGTACTGGGGGGAAATCTAAGCATGACTGCCTTGTCTCTGCACATACCAATCTTCTGAGTAGGTACAATTCTAACAAATATGCAATTACTCAATGTATGTAACATCTATGCTTTGACAATTATAAATAAACTATTGAATTCAAAGCTTCTTCATGGAGATTTATTGAATAAATACACTCAAAAACTAGCCGTCAGCTGTGGTTTATAACTTAAGGTCCTGAAGTTAGGCAATACTATTGTAAAAAGCTTATGCACTAAAACCTGTATGGAAAGGTATTGGGTGACAGTCTTCTGGAAGATACTCTACTACTTGATGAAGTGTCTCTTACAGAAGGCAGTGTTGCTTTGTTCCTAATGTACTGCTTTATGATTGTGTGGTAGGCTGAGTAACTGGAGTAAATGCTGCTGCTGCTGGCCTCTTCCTTTACAGGAGGGGACCACATCTTACATGCAGTTGTATAGAAGAGCTCTAAATAGTGCTCTCAGCAGAACTTGAAGAGAGAGCAAAGTGCAGGGTTTTTTTTTAACTGATCAAAGCTTACACTATAGCAAAATAACTAGAACTCTTTTCTTAGTCTTGAAGGCAGTTGATTTTTTTTTTAATGAATTTCCAAAGGAAATACCAATAATGGTGAGGGCTAGTGATGACAAAGAGGTTGAAATGCCTTGGTGGCACACCATCTCTGTGGAAGCACTGACATGAAGGTTAGCTCTCCTAGCAAGACAGCGGTATTAACTTCAACTAGCAGAAAAATTTATGAGTGAAAAGAGATGAGGGCATTGTTTGCTTGAGTGAGTGAATTGGATCGTCTTCCCTTGTAATCAGATGAGCCAGAGCCAACAACTGTGGAGTGCAGCACTTCTTTCTCCCGGTGAGAGCAGTCTGCTAGCTCAGCTGTGTAACAATACATAACCTGAGGGTGAAGTTACACAAGAGGTGAAGGTGTCATTTCCTATTGCTCCCCTCCCTACCCGACATTGCACTGGGTGTTAGCTCTGATGGGTAATCAACTGGACAAGCTTATTAGTCACCTGGCTACCCTAGCACCATGGCGAGACAGACAACCGCCGCCAGCCAGTTGTGTCTCTCCTTTCCACCCCCGCGGCTGTGTTGTGCTGCTGTCTCTGTACAGTCTGCCCCATGCAATAAAAACTAGTAACAGCCGAGGGCGTGAGTGTTACACCTGGGCTATTCTGTACTGTCTCTAGTTACTTTTCTCAAACTACTTGCACCCTGATTATACTAACTTCGTTTGTAAAATTGTGCCAGTTTACGTTGGGCATGAGCACGCCAAGTGCTTTAGTTGCCATAGAGATGGTCATTCTTCAGCTGTTGGATGGGGTGGGTGGTTTGGGTTTTTTTTGTGCAGCCTGTACTGAACTCTCAGATGCAAACCCTCGCTTGAGCAGTTGCCTTGCACAGAAGTACTAAGAGCAGCTAGCATTAACAGCGTGTCACTGTCATCAGCAGGTAAAACTTGCGAAGTCTGTCGTATCTGCAAGGACTTTATATAGTTGTCTGAAAGGCCAAAGTGCTGCATGTAGCTGTTTAGTTATTTAGCTGGAAGTTCTTCACAAAGCTTCTGCTATGAAATGAAAATACTTCCCCTTGGTTCAGCATTCCAACTATTACGTTGATGCACAATAGCCTGAGAGTTTCTTCAGCCAGAAATTGCTTGTGTAGCACTTGAGGTTTTTTGTCCAATTTTAAAAACTACCCCAACAAATTCTTAGAAGTGCTTTTTATCTTCACAAAAACTATTACACAGAGGGGTTACTGAAATTTAGTTGCATATTTTAAATTGAGTTGGAATACCTGTAATGAAAACCTCATTTTTCAGCACCTGCTGTGGAACCTAGGACCCTGGATTAGATTGTGTCCTAATTAGCAGAGTTACCTGCTTACCAGTGTATGTTCTTGAAAGATACCAGCAAGGAGCTGCTTAGACTTAGCAGAGGGAAGTGCTGAGGGCAGGACTTGTTTTACATTCCACACTGCTTCAGGTACAGGTGAGCGGCACCTGGTGTCCAGCGTTTATAACACGATTTCATTTGCAAAGAAAGCCAAGCCTAAACCCAAACAACCCATCCTGTAAAAATGAGGGGAAAACCAACCATGGTTCCCACTGATTTGTCCTGCATCCGCAGTTCAAAGGTTAAAGCGCCCATCCAGGACAGTGACGGTATGGTTTTAATATCCTCTGCCTGTGGAGAGTCATAAAAAGAGAACTGAAGGCCTAGGAAAGGATGCGATCTTGACTTCTTGGGGATGGCACTAAGGCACTCTCTGGTTTTGGAGCCTTTCTTTTTGAAAGCTATTAAAGCAATTCATACCTAAAGAGAAATCATGACTGTTGCCTCACTGGAGTGGGCATTTGAACCTTTTCTCACAGCTCCAGTGATTTCTTTAGCAATGCAACTTAATTGTAAAATAGTGTTGGAAATCTTGAGCCATGATTCTATGATTCTATGCTTTAAAATGAAATCAGAGGTGCCTGTTGTGCTGTATTTGGATCACATTGCAGTAGGCATGTCATATGCATATTCAGAGCATACTTCCCCGTTCAAAACTTCCAAAAGCTTACACATGAGAATGCTCAATTTCCAGGCTCAGACAAAATAAGGTGTAAAGGTTGGTTGAATAATCAAGACTTTTGTCAAGGTATGTACAAGAAGAGAACTTTGAAGTTGCACAGAGGGTTGATTTAAAAAAAAAAAAAACCACGAAACCAACAAACCAAAACAAACCACAAACCCCAAACTTCCTGCAGAGCTTAAGTACCTCTAGAATTGGGTTGCAGTCCCAGTTCCCAAATCCTGTTCCATTTCAGATCTAAGCGTGTGCATTCAAAACTCCTCAGAGTTGCTGTGCAATGGCTACTTGAGCGAGGGAGACCTAAAGCCATTTAGGCGTCTGCTGTTGTGCTTTTGCAGAAGCATTTTAGATCTTGACAGGGCAGAACAGCCTCTTACTCATCGAAGCCTCATCAGGATACACAAAGCCCATATTCCAGCTGGGATCTCGAAGCGTACCTACTCACTCAAAACATAATACGCACGCTACAGGTGAGAACAGTCACCCAGGTTATAAGCACTTTAATCCCCTCTCTGCTTGGGGAAAAGGGACAAAACTTAACTTTTCCCTTACTTCTTAGAAGAGCACTTTAACCACCAGAGGCATGTGGGGTTCTGTAGGAAGGGAAGATCTTAATTTCGCCTGCTCTCCCTCCCCGTTTCAATTTGTTTCCTTAAATAACTGCAGCAGGGGCTGGACCACAGCAATGCTGCAGCTGCCTCTAGAGCTTTGGGATTCTGCCTCAGGAGTCTCGTAGCAGGCCTTGGGCAGGTCCCCTTATCTTTCTTCAGTATGGAAATGATGACTATGAAATATCAATTCAACTAGACTGGGAGCTTTCTGAAGGACTTACTTCCTGAAGAGTACATCCTGAGAGTAAAGAAGATCTTAGACTAGGAGAAGACAGAAGATTTGCTGTTCCCCATGGAAGGTAAAATTTGACACTTCTTGAAGAAGGAATTAAGATGTATTTGCATGGAACTTGGTAAAAGAATTAACAGGTTTTCTTTCTGTCTCCCCTCCTGATGACAGACGTCATCACCCATAGGAGGGTATCTTGATAGAAAAAGTGCAGCAAACAAGTCGTCAAAAGCTCAACAGATGCTTGAGCATATCAAGCATCAAGTTCAAGTCTTTTCGAGGACAGAGCTTTTCACAGAAAAGAATGAACAGGTTGTCTTTCACAGGAACTCGGAGCTTCCAAGACACGGGGACCTCACCCAGCAGGGTGCAGTGGGCTGAAATGCCTGATAAACAGCTCTGATAAACCGGCACAGGAAAGAGGACAGGCTGTGGCAGCCCCAGGTAGCCCTCAGTCAGAACTAAGGTCTGATGCAAGAAGGGGGGAAAAAAAAAGGAGGAAAAAAGGGAACAAAAGGGAAAACAGAAAACCCCAAACCAACCACGGCCACCTTAGAGCAGCGTCAGGGAGAAGCTAGGCCACTTTGCCAAGCACCTTGTATAGCTCTTTATGCTGATAAAAAACATTCCTAGCCGACAGACCAGGAAGCTCTTGAATGCAAGGAACCAACACTCACACAAACAGATGATATAGTTAAGTAGTTCAAGATGCCAAGCTCCAGAGAATTTCTATTTGGATTGGAAAGTGACTGTATTTGTCTTAATACAGCACAGCTCCCTGTCTGCAGTTTCCCATTACATCATTTCCCTTTTCTAACACACTTAAACATCTAGTAAATGGCCAGCTTCCTAGCTCGTACAGGTTCATATTCAGTCTGCTTTAGAAGTTATTTCCAATATAGGACATTCTTCCATCTTTCTTACCAAACAAAACAAAGCCCCTCAACTAGAAGTATAAAGACTTCTTTACCAACCCCTTTCTAACATTCAAAACTTCTTGTCCCGGAGAGCCTGCCACATTCTCGTAGGCAGTCCTGACTGCATTTAAGCTACATCACTTGCACTGTCACTAGTGCAATTATGTTTTTAAATCCATTGTGAAATCCTGCTATTGGCCTTTGCTTGTAAAAGCAGTCATAGTCATGAGCATCCAGGAAAGTGTAACTTCACCAAAATCAAGGCTCAGAACTCAGTAGACTCTTTATTTCACTTGGTTTTGGTAAAGGCTTTAGAATAGCTTACATCCTGGCATTAGACATTTTACAGCTTTTTTTTTAATTGCAGAAAAGCACATAAATGACAGGGTAATGGACAGATTTCAGTGTGATACCAAGTGGATGCAATAATCCTTAAACAGGTATCTCATGTCTACTCGCTAACTGGAACAACCTTCTTCCCATCAGAAATCCAGTTGCAGATAGCCAGGTTTCTACAGTCAAAGACAGCACTGAAAGAGCAACATCTCAGACTTGGTCAGGTGCAGGCCAGGCAGTTGTGGTTTGTCTGCTGCTCCTGAAGACCTGCTCAAAGCCAAGGTTTCAACCATTCTCTCTGGGAACTGGCCCTGCCCCAGCTGATACTGTCAGGTGAGCAGTGCCTTGCGCTGCAAGTCTCCCTTGTGCTGTTCAGCAGACTCAGTTGTGCAGATCAACTCTACCCTGTCTCACTTGTAATCAGTGCAAATGACGCTATACTAATATTTCAGTATCTAGCAAACATTTACCCCACCCCTCACACACTGGGACGGAACTCAAAGGAATGGGTTAGATGACTGATAAAACCAAAAGGACGAGCACACTGTCCTTCCAAGTCTCGTAAAGCCTCTAGCAATGTTTGAATCTGGCCGAGTCTTTCATGGGTCTGAGCAAACATTTCTCCCTGCTAATGTTCTAGCACCACTTCAAGTTTCATAGCCAGCCCCACCCACATCTCTTAAGCCATCTCTGAATATTGTCCTTGAAGAGACTTAGGACTAGTAAAAGGTCCACAGAGAAACAATTTGCTAGAAAGAATGTGATGGGTGAAGTTTGTACATTTTGCCGATTTCCAAAAGAAAAATCAAGTTAGATGGAGAAACACAAAGTCACCATTTCACACTAAGAAAACAGAAGTTTCTGAACCTAAAGTTCATTTGTTCTCACCCAGGGCACCAAGCTGTTGCAAGAAATTATGTTTGGTAGGAGTAATTTAAGGTAAAGAGACTAGAGGTGAATATTAATCATGAATTAAGAATTTCAGTGAGATCTCTGGCCACAATTTAGCAAAACTGGGAAGAGGTCCCTGCCAGAAAGATTTGCAAAAACACACATCAGTTCTGGGCAGACACTTATCAGTACAGTGACTCCAATCCCTCATGTTGAAGTTTATGACCTTTCTCATATTAACACACATGCACATCCAATTTATTGTATAGCTATTTACAGATCACCAATCTTTCAAGACACATCTAGTTTTGTTCTCACACTTATGTAAAGAACACGTCTACATCAACTTGTCAATCACACGATTGAACAGGGAAGGCACAATCCCATAAATAAGGCACCCCGACACTAACTTGGGGTAGCTCTCATTGGCTGGCCCAGGGGCACTGCCTAGTGAAGGAGATGACCTTATGTCGTGACAGAGAACACGCAAGGTTGACAATTTCCCTGGCTGTTGCTCATCATCAGGTAAGACTAATCATTAACAGTCTTGTACCTTGCCTACACAGCAAGTGAGCTTTCCCCCTTTTCCCTTTTGCTCATGCCTAGATTGCTTGCATTCCACTCAGGCTTAATTACGTTGATTGTCAACTTTACTATAATAATGTAAGTTCATCAAACTTGGTCCTTAGTCTGTCGCTGTTTTATCATTTGATAGCTAAAGAATCCTTGCTGTGTAACGGGGGGGGGGGGGGGAAGAATTTTAAAAATAATCAAAAGAATAAGGAAGTACCCCCCAAATTCAAAACACTACGTACATAAGTACGTACCACGGAAAGGGTGGTCAAGAATTGGAACAGGCTGCCCAGAGAGGTGGTGGAGTCCCCATCCCTGGAAGTGTTCCAAAAACGGGTAGATGTGGCACTTCGGGACATGGTTTAGTCTAGTCTACTCTTGATTGGCTTAGAGTAGACTTGGTAGTGTAGGTTAATGGTTGGACTGGATGATCTTAAAGGTCTTTTCCAACCTAAACGATTCTATGATTCTAAGTACAACATGGTATCTCTCTTCAAGGTATTTACTGGTCTATGGTTATTGGTCTATGCCAACATTCAGACGAGCTTGTTCTGCCCCATTCTAACTGCACAAAGTGACAAAATCTGCTCCACAAAACAACCACTTGAAAAAATTTCAACTTACAAATCCTCTTAAAAATCTTTCCTTCCCATTTGCAATTTCATATCACTCCCAACAGCACCTACAGCGATCATGTGTGTGGAATAGTCACTGAAGAGTAGTACTTATGATCAGTCTTAACACAGCATGTGTTAATCACAGTAACTTTGCTTTTTTGGTTGTTGCTGGTTTTTTTTAATAAAGTTCTCTTACATGGTTTACAATTCCGGAAGTAGAACTTACATATGCATAGGACAGTGCAAGCCAACTGACACTTCATCTGAATTTTTATTAAAAACTCATGAGAATGTATAGAAACTCCTAGAAGCCACATCTTCCAGCAGCCCAGAGAATACTCAATTTCAAAATTAAAGCTCTTAGCATGAAAAAAAAAAAAAAAAAATTACCACTAGATTTTTTGGGTATTTCAAGCCTGGCTACAGGGACTTTTCACTGTCAAAAAATAAAAAAAATCCTGTCACCTGCATTCTTAAGAAGATCATGGTGACACAAAGATCCCCTTTCTTTTATTATGCAAATAAAGCTTTCCAAATATTAATCCAGGACTTTATTCATACAATAAAGGGGAAATTTACCCTAGATGGAAGCCCACATTAAAAATGATCCAGCAGATTTTGGGTTGTCCCCAATATCTCAAGCCTTAATCTCCAGCAAAGAACAAGGCTAGAGCATCTCATTATCAAGTCTGTGAAATACGTAACTGTTCTGCAAGAACAGTTTCCCACAACTTTTGAGTTTTGTGAAATGCAAGCTTCATACCTGAAACCACCTGCATTTAAACAAAGTAGATACAAATCAGGACACCAGCAAAAAAACTTGTCTGACCAATAATCAGTCTGAGACAGGTACTATAATCAGAAACAGATTATGTACATACCGATTACATCATGAAGTGCCCACAACCTTGATGGAGGTTAAACAGCTGCTTCTGGATTTACTTAAGATCCCAGAATAGAAGCATATGGAAAATGAAAATGATTTTTAGTTTCTGATAAAGTTAAAAATACTACAAATTTTTAGCTTTTATTGAAAATTAAATATATTAGCAAAAGCAGGATTTAAGAAATATTTTACAAATGATTTACATACAAGAAAGCCAGTATCGGACATATTCACAAATATGCAAACCTTTAATTACAAAAAGTACCTATTGGCAGCATGATGCTAACCTTGCCACTGCAGTGTGCTCTACTATTCATACGAATAAGGCATAGAACTCACATTTGCACCAACTTAAAAAGTTCAAATAAAACTTTAAGCTTTTAAATCCTGAATGCACAATCCCCAGTACACACACGCACACACCCTCTAAGATTTCTTCTTCTAAGCTCTATAAACTAAGTGTGTGCTCTGGAAGAACAGCCAGCCTGAAAAGGCCAGTAGAAATGTAACTGGTATTAGCATTTCAGTTTCCTCTTTAACATGTACAGGCCCAGGTATGTAAACCATATTCACAGTTTAAGTGTTTTTAGACAGAAGTATCTTTTTTTTTTTTTTTGCATTTGTTACTTAAAATTGGCTCTCAGTTCAGCATACAGTTCATAATGTCACCTGTTTTATGATGCATACATTTACAAGATAACTTAAAAATCTGTGCCATATTCATGGTCAAGATAATTCAACAAGAGTAGTAATATCCAACAGTGACATTCAATACTATATTTCAAATATTTGTGCAAACAGCAAAAGAACAGTTGTATGAGGCAAACATTTGCAAAACCTTTAACACCTCAACGTTGTAAACTTGGACTGTCAGCCTTAAGTCCTGCACTTCCCACAGCTTTAAAAAGTCAGTGGCTAAAATTATCAAGTCTCAAAAAGGTTCTCTTCTACATAGTGCAAATCGTAATGTAGATAACATGAAAGATATATCTAGCTGGATTGACTTTGTGCAACCATCAGTGGTCTTCTCTCATAGTTGAAGAAAGTGTGCATTCAAAGAACCACGTGGTTCAGGAAGTCGGGAGCGTGGGGAGGAGAGAAAAAGCAGTTCCATTACACTTCTCAAACCAGTGCCAGATGTGCAAAGGCAGCAAAAATTCCAGCTGCTACTACAACCAGAACAGAGTAACTTTTCAGGAAGACCCAGGCAGTTAGTCACTTGGACTGGTCTCTAGAAAAATATGTGAGTATATGTTGGATTTTTATCAGACGGTCTTTTAAAGACATCATGGAGAGAACTGACAGCTGATATCTGGGGTCTACTGGGAGAACAGCTAGAAGCCACCAACACCAAGCAGGACCATTGGGCATTGCCTAAAAATAAAAGATAAGTTGGTTACCCATAACCAATGTAGTATAGTTGACTAAGACTAAGACATCAAAAGACAAAGCTGTCAATGACAAAGCCTAGTTTAAAGTTTGATACTAACTAGAGAATTCCAGATCCACGAGATCAGAAGGGTTCTGAAGGGATCTCTTCTGATCCCTCCCCAGCTGAGAAGTTAAATAAAGTACACTTAAACTAAGCTTGATAAAGCAATTATTTTTTAAGACAACAAAGGAAGCTCCTGGCTTCCTTGGGAAAAGATGGTTAAGTATAGGACAGTCACCTAGTAACAAACCTCCATGATAAAAACTAAATCCATTACCTGTCATGCTATTCTTGAGGATTGAATATTCTTAAAACCTAACGCTTTCATTACGATTGTCTTTTTTATATTTGAAGGACTCCTCCATCACCTCCCAGTTCCACTCCCTTCTCATTAAATAGTTCTGTTCTGTCAAGGAGGTAATCAGTTTCTTCTAAGTTGATAAAACATACTATGTAACTTTTTCCTGTACTTTATTCAATTCTCTACACCAAGCCTTAGATGTCATGCCCAGAACTGGACATAACACTCTTCAGCAGAGGTCCTGTCACTGCAGAGAAGATTAATTACCTCAAATGACTTGCAAAAATATTACTGGTAGTGGTATACTCCAGGATGACATTTCCTCTCTTGCATCTGTATCACACAGTTGACACATTTGTGCTCTATTATAAAATCTCAGGCGCATACCCACAGTATTGCTGCCCTGCTAGTTATCCTGCTTTTGCACACTTATTCCTCTTTCCTAGTACGTTGTTTTAAATCTGTGGGGTTTTTTATTAAATTGTTCTGAAATCACTTCTGAATTCATGCACTGGCCTCCACAGCATCTACAGTCCTCCCAGACTGCTTAATATAGTCTCATAAAAGTATGTAGCAGATGGGTGAGGGACAAGCTCTCATAAGATCCCACTTCATATATAGTTCCACTTTGAAAGCCAAATTTTACGTATTTTTAAATGTTACGTTTCTCCAGCCTCCATTCTCTCAGGATCCCACCAACCTTCATTAATTGTTTATAATAACCATTAAAATAGATTGCTGCAGCTAGTTTCTTAAGAAACATTTGTCAAATCCTAGCAGCTGCAGCAGTTTATGGCACTAGCTCAGAAAGGAGGAAAGTGTTATTCGTGATTACCTCTTTGCCAAAGATTACTACCTGCACATATCACAGGGAAGAAAAAAAATTTTTTTTTTTTCCATTTGAATTCTAACAAACAGATTTACACAAACCAACAGTTTAAAATGCTACCAGAAAGTAAAGTGTTCTCAGTTTACTAGTTTTATCTCCACAGCAGCACATCATCCTTTCCTGCAAAAAACACTGAACAGTGACAGAATTGCCTTTTGTTGCTCATCATAAGAGAAACAAGATACAAGCCTTCTGCCTTCAAAGTTGGGGAAATTTTTTTTTTCTTTTAATGTTTAGCAGTTGTTAAGAGGGTTTTTATTTTTAGAAGCAAGCACCTAATAATTGATATTCAATGATGTCTCACCTGTATATCTTCCTCCCTGGCAGGCATTGGCCCGAAGTGCTGAAGAATCTGAGTGCGAAATTTGTTTCTTAAGTTTTGGAACCAACTGCGGGCCTGATTGTAAACAAAATTGTGAAGTTCTGTCAGTTTCTTTAGTTCTTCTTCATCAGCAACCTACAGGAGGAATGTTACGAAAATATCATTAGAGATAAAGAAACAATTAAGGCATTTAAGTTAAAAAAAAAAAAAAATCCAATTTCAACTATATTTAGAAACATTTCTTGCATTCTCCTAAACCTTGATTGCTAATCACTGAATAGTAAAGTCACATTTTAAGAAGTTATAGCTTCAAACTATTGTTCAAAGAAAAACCACAGTGTTTCTTTGTTGCTTTATAATAATAAAAAATTAAGCTAGCTTCCATTTCTTCCACGTGCTGGCACTGAATCTTGCAGTGGTCTACAGGCCTAAAAATTTGAAACAGAGCTCTCAAGAACAAATCCAGCAAAAATCTTGAGATATTAATACTCTTAAGTATTTATACAGCATTCTGGATACCTTAACATCTTCCAAATATTCGATGTCTGCAGTGCAATAACCATCTTTCATCCCTCTCCGTAAAACTCTAAATCTCTTTCCACCAACTGTATCAACAACAGACCGTCCATCAGGTAGAAAATGAATGTTCCTAATTTGCAGCATGCATCCATAATCTGCAAAACTAGAAAAGTGACCTTGTCAGTAATGCAAGTACACACTTTTGAAAGGACACTTCTTATAATTAAAAAAAAAGACATAAGAAATGAGAAGCTTAGAATTAGGATATAAACCTACCCATTTTGCGAATCACTTATACACATCCCAAATTGTTTAGTCCCAGTTTCCATACTTCTGCGAATCATTAGTCGGTATCTTGGCTCAAACACATGTAGAGGGCAAGGCACAGTAGGATATGCCATAGTGCAAATAAACATTGGAACATTCTTAGTCAAGCTTCAAGAGAACATCAAAAGAAATATGTGGCTTAAAAATCTAATCACTGAACTATGCCAAGACAATACTTTTTTTTCAGTATGTTTGCTACATTTGAGGTCATAAAGCACTCTTTTCAAAGTTGAATAATAAGCACATTGTAATAACTTTCATAACGAATAAAAACCATACTAATAACAGTGACTGAACACCTATGTACTGATTTAAATACATACTGCACAGTAAACCTCATAGTTACCTAGTTAGTGAGTATCTAGTCAGTGAATGAAGGACTTTGTTTTGGGGACACAGGTGTTTTAGAGCCATACAAGCCATTATGTCCTCAGAGTCACAGTTTTCCTGGACTAAAAAGATGTAGCAGTGACTATATAGCAGCTAGTTCACCATTTAGATTATTTTCAATAATGGACTCCAGATCACAAGATGCAACCCAGGGTATAACTTTTTCCTAGCAATATGCCTCAGCATACCTAATTGAAAAACAAAGTATTTTTTTCATGCTATTTTATCAAGTATGTACAGTTGATAGTTGATACAAACAAGTTAGCATTAAAATGTTACCAGGTATTTAATTTTAATACCTTTCAGACTATAAAACATAATTCTAATGTATGGATTCTGCCACATAAGTTGCATGAGCTGTAGTTTTAAATAGTTTTCCAACATTCATGTCTACAATACATGACACTTTATATATCTGAAGAACTCTAGTAGAGATAAACATCAAGATTACAAAAAAATCCCAACAATTTATTTTCATCACATCTATCTTTATACAATTAATGTAGATCATGAACTGCTTTAAATGAAATTCAAGTATCAGACTCTGCAGCCAACTCAAGAGGACAATTCCATTGACAGCAGCAAAGCTAAAACTGCAGCTCCACAACAGTGCACACAAAGAGAAACAGAAGTGCAAGCCTGTTTTGTAGAAGACTTAAGAGCCTCACACTGCTACTATCAAAGTGTGATTTTTTTATTTCCACAGTAGTTTAAAAAAACCTGTTAGTTTTCTGAAATACACATTTAAGACACCAAATTAACATGTCTTTATACACCTTCTTGCATCCATAATATGCCGTTATTAATAATCACGAAAATGATAAAACACTTCTAAAAAGGATTTCCATAGTAATCTCTCAAGTTTTCTAGATGAGAGACAGGAAGCTTGCTTACTTTGAGTGTTCAGCAGTTTCTTCAGCATGAATTCTTTTTCTCTCGTATAATTCATCAGACAAGTATTTCATTATTAATTCCTCCAGCAGTTCTGTGATGCTGTATTTTCTGCTTGCAAGGTACTGTAAGCAATTTAAAAAATGTATTACTATTTCTTTTCATATATATTAACAAAAGACTTGAAAAAATGCAGCTTTCATTAAAAACCATGATATATGAAATGTGTCATAAATTAGATTTAAACCCATGAAAACTTACAGCTCTGAAGTTCTCCTGTTTCACTACTTAACACCTAATGTCACTCCAACGTTTGAGTCTCTATTTTAGTTCTTAGTGTCTGACAACTCGAGTGTCTAACTCAGTTTGTATTTCTATGCTTACAAGAGACAGAATTGATTTCCCAGGTTATACAGCCCTACAAATAACGAAGGTGTACAGAAATCACAGAGGGATTTTACTGAATAGTTACCAAAGTTTATAAACACTCAGGATTTAATTACACCAACAAAGTAGATGGTCACAGAAACATAAAACCTCTAACACCCTGAGGCAAACCTGATCAACTTGCATTGACAAAATCTGCCTCAAGTTTGTCCTTTCTGGCAGCAATCCATAACCCCGGGGAATCCAAGTTGTTGGGTTTAAGTGAAACAGCCTTTAAGATGATACAATATTTGTATTTGTGAGCTTTGCTGACAGACAGTACCTCTTTCAAACTCTCCTTACAGAGTGGACACTGAGGAGCATGGTCTAAACAACGTTCCAAGCAACCTTTGCAAAAAGTATGTCCACAAGGGGTTGTCACTGGCTCAAAGAATAGCCTGAAACAAAGTTATTAAAAGTTAGATACCATGGCAAGTGTGTTTTGCTAAAGTCGTCAGTGATCGACATCTTTAATTTTTAAGACTAGTTACACCCTAACAAAGCAGAGAAAATTAACCCCACATCTCCTTATTCTACTTTCTCCCCTACACTGCAGTTTGTTTCCATTTACCACTGCACCACTCATTTTTTGCGTTTTCTGATGAATCTGGACACATTTCAACACTCTAAATATCTAAACATTTATCCCAATGTACAAAGATTTTGGTCTCACTATATAGAGATTCAGAATATGCAAAATTAAGTGATTCTTTGAGGACCTGAGTTGTTTTAATAGCATTATTATGTACTAGTAATGTAACTACGGACAGTTTAGTATACACCATGTGTTTTAAGGTATTTATTCTGAAAATCAAGATGACTCAATAAGAGCTTTCAAATACATCAGCTACATTTAAGTAGACGAACATTCCGAAGTATCTACATCTCCTAGACAAATATGAGGTTCACAGGCAATACTTCTAAGCATTAGCCTTCCCGAAATAGTAAGTTAAATAGTTTTCTTGACTGAAAACCCTCCTAACATTTAACTGCAAAAGATCCTGTCCTTTTCAGGTTACCAGTTAAAAATGCCAAGTTTAATTTAAAAGGCAGCTTGATTAAAATAATGCTGTATTATATAGTGTTATAGCAAGTGACACATTTAAATAAGCATGTAACTGCAGGGATGGAGGAAGGCTGAAAATTATTGACTGATAGTGGAACTCATCACAATCTGTAAGTACCTCAGTTTATATGTGTACCAGATACGTGGCCAAGTACCTAAAATGGCAATACTGAGTCAAGGAGGAAACCTCACCTCATACACAGAGAGCACTCAAAATCCGATACATCAATCAAATCCCCTGGAATTGTCCCAAAAGCCAGTGTCACATCCCTTTTTGTACTTTCTAAGGAAAAGCAAGACAAAATACTCCTTCAAAGAAAGGCACAAGACAGTAAATACTTTTAATTTCCAAGTAAGTGGCTGTTTACCTCCTTGCTTTTTGTGTTTGTTTCTTCCATCTTCACATACAACTGTATCGTGTTCGGAAAAGGAAAGCTTTCTTTTCAACAAAGCACCTTTTTCTTGGCCAGAGAGAAGGGGTTCAGAAGACACTCTCTTTAAGCCATCTTCCTTGGCAAGGTCTTTTGTTGAGTTAAGAGCATGGGCAGACTGTGCACGATTTAAACTTCCACTGACAGGCTCCAGTACTTCTGATCCTCCTAAACTCTATAATAGTAAGATGAACTGAACTGTACTTAAAGAGTAACACAAACCTAAGTATATAAGATGTGAACATGCAAAGATATATAAGCCAAACTGATACCCACAGTTAGTTCATTAGTTGACTAGAGGAATTTGATAAGACAGTATTCAAATTTGCTTAGCATTAACTATTTAAAAATCTTCATCTGATTCACAGAGAAGAAAAACTGTATTTCTCTCTATTTTGAAGTCACTAATACCAAATCTCAGTACCTTCTAATAAGTAGTTCACTGGAATGAGGAGTCTAACACTCCAAATGAAAATACATTACTCCCAAATCACAGTTCTTTTCTGCCAATTTAGCCAATTACAGAAAGTCGGAATTTAGGCTGGAAAGTAAGTATGACAAATAAAGACATCAGAACATCTGATGTTTGCTTATCAGCCAAAGAAAAAAGTTATCCTATAGTTTTTGTTACCTGCTCAGGACAAAGCTGTAAGTTGCAGTAAGACTCAGTCATCTCAGAACCAAGTACAAAAGATTTATTTCGAATATGTGGTGAATTCCAAGCAGATTCCTTCAGACTCTCTCCTAACTTCTCTGGTGACAGCACATCACACAATGTCTAGAAAACAAACAGCTAAATGTTCATAACAATAATAAAGCTATATGTCTACACCCTTTTTCATAAAACCACATACCAAAAAAAAAGAATTTAATCTATATGGCGTTATCCTCATAAATAGACCTTTACTGAAGCAGTAACTCAGAAAGAACAGTTGAGAATGAGCAGAAACCTACATACCTATATTACTAAAAAGAAATTTATCTAGAAATCTTTTCTACTACAAGTGAGTGAGCTCTTTGAACAGAGTTAGACATTACCAATTCGTTATTTTGTGGTTTTTTCAATGCAAATCTTTACTATCAAAGAAAAACTGTTGTGCTCTGGGCACAACAACAGAGTTGAAAGAGTTCAACTTAGCATATTTAACTTGCTCCCTGCTTTCCAGTTTTCTAGATTTTCATTTAGTAACTTCAAAAGCATAAGTACTTTGAAATGTGTACTTGTACATTAGGACTATCTCTTCAACATAGTATGATATATCTTGAAAGGAACTAATCTGTCACCTGAACCTTCTCTGTGTGAAGATTTTTAGATGCTCAAAGTCTACTATAATAGGACCTTTATAAAGGAAGCGAGTCACAGATAGTAATCAGTTTCACAAATAAAATTACCCTTTCTACTTCTAGCTTGGCTGGAAGAAAGCCCTCATCAAGGGCTAAGCACTGTAGAAATAGTTGTAAGGCATCACCTACAAAGCCAGAGTCTTGCAGCACTTTTCCTTTCCGGAAGTAGACCTGAAAAATAGATACCATGAAGACATTTCTACAGAGCACGTAGAACGGCAGCATTCATCTTACAGGCATTACAACAGAGTTAGAATTAGAACCCTCCACGACAAAAAGAATGTAGCTCTTCAACAAACTTCAGCTGTGCACAGTGTGGATGATCTATATGCCTTGTCTAACATAGATCCCCTAAAGTGTTTGAAAAGAATCATGGCATAGGCTGGTGTTAGCTTCCTTCCAGTTAATTTGTTTTGGCTTACATGAAGGGTTAAAAACCTGACTACTGCTGAATTCACAAAAAGCCTTTATTTCCCCTTTCTGTGAGCCTTTGGAGGGGAAGAAGGGGGACATGCAATGCAATTTATTACATAACCTCATACAACAGCTTACAGGACACCCTTTTTGCCCTCTGTTTCGTTAGAAGACTTACAGTTCCAGCCTGCAGGAGAAGGGTAACTACAAAGAAAACTATCCACACAACCATGTATCCCTTACATACATCTTAGTCTACATTCTTAACAAAAAACAGTGCACTTTTGGAATTGCTTCCTCCAACTATGTTTTATTCTTGAACATGAGACAGCAGCTAGGAAAAAACCCCACAACTGTTTACTATAAAAAAAGGCAAGAAAGGACTACTGAATTTTGCTGAACCTACCTGTAACTATATGACGTTGGAACTAAGAAGTCCCTTATCCAACTTATCCCAATTTTAAAAAGTTGTATTTGCAGTAATATAAAACCAAGTTAGATAAAAACAACAGTTATCTAACAAAAGTTTGATAAAACACCACCACCTGGTTGTATATGATATTTTTGGACAATGGGCCAGAACATGGAATTAAAAAAAAAAAAAAAGAAAACAACATAACACCCCCCCCCCCCCCCCCCCACGTGCAGTTTCTATGGAATGACTGCCAGTATTAACAGCAGAGTCTGTTAAACAAGGCTGTCAGATGAGGGCATGCATTATCTTTGATGGATTCGGGCAATTTCATTAAGATGTATCCTGAAGAAGGAAAGCATGCTAATCCTCCTCTTACAGACAGTTTATTTTCCTACAGAAATAAGAATTGTTAGAGGAATCCATCAAACCAAGCTCAGTTAAATGAAGTGAGGTTTCTTTCCAAACATATAGAAAAAAGTAGACAGTACTACCAATGCTGAGAGGTGAAAAGTTGGATGCTCTCTGAATTTGCAGTAGCCATGGAACTGCTGAACACAGGAGACACCAAGACAGCAGCAGTTACCTCCCCTTGTGTGGCAAGATCTTGCTGCTCCTGCTGTGCTCAGAGTTTAGACAGTGCTGCAATATGCAGTATCTTTCAGTTCTGATGGCCAAGTGACTCCCCAGCTGCCTGCACTATTTGCAAAGCTCAGTTCCCACTGAGTTTGTTTCAGCTTTTCAAAGAAAAAAAACTTTCCAAGCTAAAACAGCAGTGTCCTTCTCTTAATAAAAATTAACAAATAAACAAAGCAACCCCGAGCCCCAGCTGTTCCAGGTTACATCACCATAAACTATCCCAACTCCAAGTACTGGAGCCACTAAAAAAGGCCCCAAACACTTGCTTACATATTTTAGCCAATACTATTGCAAAAGAACTTATTGCTTGTGCTAAATATTTTTTGACTCTTTGGTAGCACTTGGAAAAGAAAACTGTGTTGTCCTATTTATACAGCAAACTGTTTTGCCAATAAAACTCAAAAACTATGAGAGAAATGTTGACTTAACATAGAGCCAAGAATTCTAGTCCTGACTGGCAACAATGCTCACTCATCTCATGTGATATTCTCAAGGAACAGATAATGCTTAAAATGCTCTGGCTTTGGGAAATACAATCAAAGTATAAATGCTTCAGGGAAGTGCAGAGCTTTAAAAGGATTAACTTGTACATAGCATAAGGAATTTTAAAACTTGATTACATCAACTGACCAAATGTACAGGCCTCAGAAGTTCTGCTTTCAAGCAATTAAAGCTGGCTGCACAATTTCAGCCAACCATCCAGTCAAATAACATTAAGCTAAAGTTTGTAAATATTTTATAACTTCTCTTAAGAGAACACATAGTGGTGTTCTTATAACAAAATCATCAATAACAAGGAACTACAGACAGCATGAAAGTACTTCATAATACTTCCCAAGAAGTCAGTTCTACTGCACTTAAGCCTTCATCCAAAGATACCATCTCATGTTATGAAATAAAAATACCGGAAATTTTTGATGAAGGCTAAATTAACAGTTCCAAGTAGATTCATCAACCAACTCGAACCTGCCATACTCATCAGTAGCCTGTATCAGGTAAGTATTTTAAGATACCTTTTAGGATTTTGCATGTCTTACAAGATAACGTTTAAGGTAGCTGACCTAGGTTCTTAACTCGATGCAAGTATAATTTAGAATTCGTTAATTTTATAGATAAACACAGGTTTTGAAAAATGAAGAGTTCATATCAACTTACCTCTGGCCAATTTGGCGTTTTAGAAATAACAAAATTTAGATCTTCTATGGCTGTTTTATATTCTTGGAGGCCAACATATGACTCAGCTCTGTAAATTCTTAGCATCAAGTCACTGGAATCTAAAGACAAAAATTAAGTAACATTTTTAATAGTTCAGAAATTTGTAATTTTTAATTAGATATGCTTTCATAGTGATATGTCATAACCACACTTTTTTGTACCATACTTTCAAAATTACTGGAGTATATTCTCCTCCACCCCCCCAGTGTTTGGGTAATAAAAGTGGCAGTAATTCCAGGCTCATGTCTTTCAAGCTAAAGATCAAATTTTGTACCCTCTAATGTATCTTGCAGCAACAAGAAAATATATTTTAAAAGCGCTAACACTGAGGCTGACAGAATAAAGTATTGGTCAGTACTGCTGTGACAACAAAAATTGAGGACTAAGTAGACTTTAGTTTTACAGTACACCCATTCAAAATCACAGAAATCTGGGAATTCACGGCACTTGTATTAAGAAGTCTAAGTATTACAAAGTTTGCTTTCAAATGCTCAAGTTTTTCTTTAGACTGTCATTTGTTTTTATAATGTCCAAGCCCTTCCAACTGTGGCTGGAGATACAGATGCCACTTCCACAGTGGTATCCATCGGGTAAGGACCAGAAGTAGGCTTTACCACTATGTGCTCTGAGAAGAGACAGCTAATACCAGAAAGCCTTTAACACCAGCTGGCAGCCCTGTTGTAAGGAGTTGTACTAGCAGAACTTCTGTAATCGGAAAACATTAGTATGTGTTCAGTAAAGACAAGTTCTCATGTCCAACATACGGCATTTTGCACTTCTAGTAAAGCAACCTCTAAATGGGAAGCACACCCATCTGCATGCCACTAAAACTATGGTTTTCATAACACAACTAACGGTAGTTGTTGCTTGGAAAAAATGCCAGCGCACTGCTTTGTTCTTGCTTTTTTTTTTTTTTTAAATACACCTGTGTTTTTCATTGAGTGAGATAAACAAGTCAAACATTGGTCTACTGTAAACAATACTAAAATTAAATAGTTCTTTAACTTTGTTTCAACAAAATTTTCTTGGGAGGGGATCATTTCAATTTGATATTCTATCTTAGTCTATTCAAAATGTCTGGTTTAAATTTTCATAATTTCCAACACTAGCTTGGTTTACATTTAAAAGCCAGACCGGTCAATGTTCCCATGTATTCCAACATACTGCTTTGCATTTAGATCCCCAATGCTAAATGTAAAAAGATCTCAACGGAAAAGAAAGGGTTAAGAAAATCAAAACCGACAGAAGATTTCACAGCTGAAACTTAAGTGTTGTCTTTGGAGTCGACAGTTTCCTTTGAAACACAAATATTCCCAAACCTGGTTTGTTTGGTTTTTATTTTATGTTAGACATAATAAAACGTTTGTATTAACAGAAGTCCGGGAAAACTGCCTTTGTCTAACTTAAACAGGTAATCTGCAAGCAGAACAACTCCGAAGCCTGCTTCCCTGTGGCTTAGTGACTGTGACAGCCTCGTAAAGCCGGATCTCGCTCGGATCGAGCTCTTTTTTTCTGTCCTATTTGACTCTTTGGTGTCCAGCAGAGTTAGTATCAAACCAAATGCTTTTCTCCAGAGGTAGCAGTAAGTGCAGGTCTTTGTTCTCTGATAAGCTACCTATTTGCACATAATCACAGGGAGCTCATCTTTTTCAGACTTCCAAGTGTAGAAGATGACCTGAGGAACTCCGGAGCCTTCCCTTCTAGGGGGAGGATGAGGCATAGTTTGAGGATAAAAATGCAAGTGCAAGTCTGCAGGCTTGCAGGTGGACATTTTGTCCATTTCTTTTTCAAAGAAAAAAGCATGGTTCCAATTGAACTGGTACAAAACAAAGGGCTAAACCAAGGAACTGGGACCCCAGTTCTGCTGCTGAACACACACAAACACTGCCAATGAATGAGCAATACATAAAACAAATTGGGTCTAAGCATTTGCAAGACCAAAAGATCTTAGTTTATATGTCCAATTTTGCAACCATAATTTAATTTTATGCTTTTTAATTGTGAAAACATCGTTCTGCACTGTTTCAGCATATATTTTAATGCTGGCCACCTAAAGGGAAGATGCAAACCTATTTCAAATCCTCAGACCAAAGACTGAACAGAGCAGAAACACAAACTGTGCTTGAATTTTCAATTTCAGTAACCCAGTATATTGTAAATACAGAAATCACTCACTTCTAGCATACCCAAAACCGAATTATTTTAATAAAAAAAGACACCAAGTACTCTCAGTGCAAAACTGTGCGTACCAGTTATTAGTACGTCAACACAAAAGTATACAAAGGTGTACACACAAAACCCCACTCATTATGAGTTATTTTTTTTATACTACTTCCAAAGCATCTGCTCCTGGCTGCTGTCAGCATAAGCATACCAATAAACAGACCCCCGCTGGTCTGATCCTGCATGCTTTTTATATGGTTCTTAAAAATACACCAGGTTCTTCAAAATAAGACATACACATCACAGCCACTATGCCAAAAAACTTTAGGACACAGTACTTATTAATTGTAATTAATTGTATTAAACAGTACTATAAGGTCACCCCAACGATCAGGGGCTGGAACACACAACCCATGAGAAGAGGCCAAAAGAACTGGGCTTGTTTAGTGGACAACAATTCCCTAAGGCCTTGGGAGAATCCAACAGCCTTCCAGAATCCAAGAGGAGGCTACGTAGAAGACTCTTTACTGAAGTGCATGGGGGGAAAAACAAGAGACAATGGTTATAAACTGAAACAAGGACAGTTCTGACTTGAAGTAAGGAGAAACTTTTTCACTATGAGGATAATGAACCTTCGAGCAGGTTGCCCGGAGAAGCTGTGGAATCGTCATCCTTGTAGGTTTTCATGATGCAGCTGGACAAAACCTTAAGCAAACTGCTCTGAACTCAGTGTTTATTCTGCTTTGAACAGGAGATTGATTGGTCAACAGACCTCCTGAGGCCCGCTCCAGCAGGGATGAGCCTGTGATTCAGACCAAACTCAAGCCTATTAGCTGTGAGTTGATTAAAGACAAGCTGCACTTGTATTTTAACCCAATAGACTTCCTTTGACCAAACCATTTCAACCCCTGCAAGGAATATATTAACTATATGAATGTTAACATTCCTCATGTTTTTTAAAAGTCACTTTTGCACTACATCAAATACTTTTCAGATGTTTCAAGAAGTGTAAGAAGGTTATGAAAAGATGCCATTTGAGTAAAGGTTTAGTGCCAATGCCTTATTTAGGACATCAGATTTACGTTTACCACAATTTTTTAACTCTCTATCTGCATTAAAAAGAAACAGAGATGAACTAGCAGTGAGGAAACACTGAAACAGAACATGAATGATTTTAAACATGAATACATTTCTTATGCTACATCTTTTCCACCTCTAAGTGTTGTCAAGAATTCATGCTCTGCAGGAAGATAGAAAGTATACCAGCAGTTATTAATTAGTTCCCTACTGGCCTGAAATCACCTTCAATTTGTAGTTGTGAGCCCACAGCTCTAAACTGACATTTCATGTACATCTGCATTCTGATTCCTGAAGTTTGTTGGTATCTTTACCAGAACGCTTGGAATATTGATAGTTCTCAGGACTGGAGACAGAGGAAATAGCTGTACAAAGGATCTTAAACTGAGCTTCTAGCACTTAATTCTAGCATATGTACTGAAACTGAATAATAAAATTGTGGGTAAGCATCACAGCTGATAACCATTCTCAAATTTTAAAGCCATTTTAAAGCCAAAATTTAAGATGTAGCTTCACCAAAAAAGGAATAAAAATTCTTTCCCCACAGATATCTAAATGGTATTGCTAAATCCATCACAGAAAGATTAACTAGAAACTGTAGAATTAATTTTCTCTTTTATTCTTTCAAACCAATCTTGAAACATGAAACAGGACCCCTCTAAACATTTGTGATCAATAATGGATTCATCAGTTTGTACCTTGAAGGCCACTGAGTTTTGACTCCATTTCTTTGTGACTTGTATGAGTCAATGCTGTCGTTCAGAACACACACACACACACAGAGTCTGCTGCTTACAGTTCCAAGATTTAAAATAGATCAGCCACTTTCTCAGGTCACACCTATCCTATATCCTACATTTTGGAAACACGCTGGCAAATAACATAGAATTGAAGGCCACAACTGAACCTCTTTAAATTAGGTTGCCAAAAGGCATATAAAATGTATCTGAGATTTAATCCCACCTACATTGAAAACAGTTTATTCTGGAACTAGATCTAACGTATCTCCCCAGAACAGATTGGAAGGATTCGACTTATGCAAGCTTTTGTTTTTTTCTCCGCTGCAGACAACCGTACAAATGTAACACACTTAATCTGTAAAAATATTAATTCCTAAATTTCTGGATAGAAATAAAATGGCACAAATGAAAATGGAATGCCACAGGTCACCAGGTGCTAAAATCCATAGTGGAATAAAAACAACGAAGGAATCTGTCACTGGATCCGTCTAGGTACATCAATCACACAAAATCTGATTTCCTCTACAAAGACTCAACTCTGAAAAACTAACCGTATCCCAAGCGCTCATGGTACCAGACATACTGTTTGCGATCGATGTAGGCTACTCTAAAAGCGTGCCTCTACCTCCCGTCTTTGTACCCTCTCTCAACACTCTATTATAAAACTTCAACCACACCCACCTATGATGTCACTGCCATTACACAACCTGTCCCCCTCCATGCCTGTCTGCTTATGCAACTGGGCCCGGCCTGCTGGGAATTGTCTTGGTGACACTTAAGACTGTGAAAATAGGTCTCTCTCAGGAAAGCAGGTTAAATACAGCAACAGGATTTCTCCTGTCTTTGCACAGCGATTACTAAACACAAAACAAAACAAAGCCCACAAACTCTTCTGTAAACAAGTCCCACGAAAGCATGTGGGGGAAGGAAGAAAAAAAAAAAAAAAAAAGACATGACGAAGCCCAGGCGGGACGCTCCTCCGTGCCTCTGAAGCGTTCCCCACTACCGGGCTTGACGCGCAGCTGAGGGCCGAGCAGCCGCCCGTCCCGCAACGGGTCCCTGCGCTCCGCCAGACCACCGGGAGGTTCCTTGAATCTTCTCGGCAAACTCGAGCAAACTTCGGGTGTTGTGCACCGGTCCATTTACCACGGGCAGGGAGGAAAGGCGGCCGCACGCACTCCGCCGCACTTGCAGCGCCCCGCGCCTCGGCACCGCCCCGCCACGCTCCGGCCGGGACACGGGCGGGGAGCGCGGCGGGAGCCCGCGGCTCAGGCCCGCGGGGCCGGGCGGAGGAAGAGCCGGCTCCCCGCAAGCCTTACCTGCTCGCAGAGCCTGGCTGGCGGCGCCCAGGGCCTCTCGGAAGCGGCCCTGGGCCAGCAGCTCCTCCAGCCGGCTCGCCGTCCTCGCCCTCTCGCACTCGCCCGGGAACCACTTCTCCGCCAGCTGGTTGAGGACGACGCTGGTCCGCAGCGGGGCAGCGGCCGTGCTGGTGCCCCCCGCCGGCAGCAGCCAGTCCCGGCAGCGGCGGCAGCGGGCCCGCAGCTCCCTCCGGAGACAGCGGCGGCAGTAGGTGTGCCCGCACGGGACGGTGACCGGCTCGCTCAGGAACCTGCCGCACCCGCAGCAGCGCAGCGGCCCCTCGGCCGCGCCCCCGCCCTCCGCCGCGGCCCCGCCGTCGCGGCCGCAGCCCAGCCCCTGCCGCAGGCGGTACTTGAGCACCAGGCAATCCACCAGGGTCCCGAGGCGCTGGGGTCCGGCGAGGGGGCCGAGGCACAGCGACGCCAAGGACGCGCCCACCACTTCCTTCAGGCGGCTCCCGGGCACCAGCCTCTCGCCCAGCCGCGGCGGCGGCTCCCGCCCTCCGTCCGCCTCTTCGCCCGGGCTGCCGCTGCCGCCCGGCTCCGGCGACACCTCCGAGCCCACGGCCAGGGGAGAGAACGCCATCGGCCGCCCGGCCCCGGCGGAGGGGGTGTGGCGCTCCGGCTCCGGCCGCCGGGCCCGGCTCCGCGCACGACGCTGAGGCACTGGCGGCGCGGGGAGGAGGAGGAAGCCAGGCACCCTCGCGGGCGGGCGGGCGGGGGGGGGGTGTCACGTGCGCGCCTGTGCGCGCGCGACCCGGGGCCACGGTCCCCCGCCCTTGCGAGGCGGCGGCAGCAGCGGCGCGCGCCCAGCGCTGCCCCCCTTTCAAACCTCTCCGCCGCGCGCCCTCGCCCCGCCGGCTTACATAAAACGCGACGTCAGCTGACGGCCGGGCGGGCCGGCCATTGGCGGCGGGCGGCGCCGCGGAGGGGCGGGGCGGGAGGCGGGCGCACGGCGGAAGGAGGTTACAAAACAGCGCTCCATGCGCGCGCCCCGAGGGGGGGCGGCGGCCGGGAGTGAGTCACGCGGGGGGGGAGAGCGGCCGGGGCGGGCCGGGCCTGGCCAGCCCAGCCCAGCCCCCGCGGGAAGGCGCGGCCGGGGGAGGGCCGTGCTGGGCCGTGCCGTGCCCCTCGGGCCCCTCGCAGCCCGCCCGCCGCCGCGGAGCGGAGCCCTGGGCGCAGCCCTCCCCGCCGCTCCCGCCCCGGGGCTGAGCGAGAGCGCGGTGCGGCGGGGAGGGAGCGCCGCAGCGGGGCCGGGGGGAGGGCAGCTCGCCGGGGCAGCGGGACAGGCCCGCGGGCTCGGGGCTGGCGCCTGGGCGCGGCGGGGCTCTGCGGAGCGGCTGCTGTGGTGAGGGCGGCCGCGAGGGTCGGGCGGGGGGGAGGAAGCCGGGGCGGGTGTGTGTGTGTGTGTGTGTGTGTCTCTGGCGGTCTCCGGGCGCCTCGGGGGGACGGGGGTCGGCAGCCGCCGCGGCCCTGCAGGCTTCCCCGGCGGTGCCTGCCGGGCAGCCCCTGCGCGGCCGCCGTCCCGCGGCTGCTGCTGCTCCCCGGCCGCTTGAGCTGGCCCGTTTTCCTTCTGCGTTAGCTTTTTTTTAAACGGAGGACACGATAAAAGTTACAAGACTAAGCAAAAGCTCTTCGTCCGTTGAGTTTATGTATTTCTCCCTCTTTCCTTGAATGTTTCCAGCACTTCGTGTAGCATGCCCGTAGGACGCGGTCCGATGCTTTCGTTGTGTGGACCTGCTGTGCATGTGCTGTGCCGTAACAGCCAGTTGGTGCCGCAAACTTTGTTTTCCACGAGTGTAAAATAGTAAGTCGAGCGCTTTTGGGGAAGAACCTGATCTGCTTTACCTAAACTTAAGTCGTAGTCACAGTGCATTTTCATGGGGAAATGTTTAGGGTTTCCAGATGTCTGTCAGCCTCTAATGAAAGCTTAAAGTCTGTTGCATAAGCGTGGCGCATTTATAGTCGCTACAGTGCCTTTTTTTTTTAAAGTTAGAAGGCTGTCATAAATCCAGAAGTCTCAGATAAATGTAACAGTTCCTCTAAAACCTTCCAGGCAAGACTTACGCATCAGAAAAATTAATTTACAGCCTTATGAAAGGAACAAAGCTATATTTGGCTTAAGCTGTATTTCACGTATGACAGGCTGGATGATACTGAAGGTTGTTAAGAGGGCTGAAGGCAAAGATGCTGTGAGTGGAAATAACCAGACACATCTGGATTTACATCAAGATATTTTGTCTGAACTCATCCACACTAAACTGCATCCTTTGCCATTACAGTGTTTCTCAAGTTCCTAAAGGTCAAAGAAAAAAGCTGTTATGGTAATTGAAATATGGGGGAGAACATGGCTATTTTTTAAATGTGAAGAGATGGGAAAGACAGTCTCTTAGAGTCATTCATTAAAACAATGTCACAAGTTAGGAAGTGGCAGTCTGAAGAAAGATCAAAGTAAGAGGTGCAAGCAGCATGAACTTGAATGGTGGCAGGATGAGGTGAAATACTTTGAATTATGAATGTTTGAATGGGTTATGGATTCTGTTTTAGACTTGTCAAGTGTGAGCTGACCCTTCACAAAGTATCAAGGAGATAAGCAGAGAATTTGGACAGAAGTAAAACTCTGAAAGAAGTACTGTGGGCCATCATCGAAGAGAACAGTAGTTTTTTGCATTTCAGATTAGATTACGTATGGAAATGGAGAAGAAAAATAAAACAGGACAAAGTTCAGGGGTTTGTGGAACTTCCTTAAAAGCTGGACTTAGAATAGTAAGGTGGTTCTCTGCAGAAACAATTAAAAACAAGTAGAAATGAAAACCTGTTTCTTTCCACCATTGCCATTTCTAATTAGCATTCATACTGATGATTCAAGCAGCATTGTCAGCTGCTATCAGCTATTTTTCATAATTCCCAATGTACAGGAACAAAATGCTTGTGGGGTCTTGGAGCAGAAGAGTTGAGGTTTTTCCCATCATCCTTCACTTCAAAGCAATTAAAAACAGTGAAAGAAGGGAGTTGAGGTAGGATGGATGCATAGGTGGGATAGGGAGCCTGCCATTTTACACTGCTTCCACCAGTTTTAGAAATCTATCTTTTTTTAGTACTTCAGAGCTTGCTCCTTCTGCTAGCAGTACTTACTGTCACTGTAACCCCTTACTGTCTCCTAATGTTTGTGATCCGTGCTGTTCTCTGTATTCACAGTTGCCCTTATTTTCTTAGTTTCTTTTGGGAACTCAGGACTTCCATCATCAAGGAAAAAAAAATTGTGTAGGTTCAGATAGATAAAAATTGATTTTTGCTTAAGTTTGTTCTGTGTGGTTGTAGAAAGATGTTGAAGCAGTAGCAGTTCATTAGATTAAAGATACAGACTTCAAATTTGTTCTTAAATACATGGCAGCAGTGTGCTGCAAGAATAGAGGGAATCCTCTAGATGGCAAGTAGTTTTGGAGCCTGGCATACTATGTCTGGGTTCAAGAAGAGTATAAAGAAGTTCATAGAAAAGAATCCATTGCATAAAAATAATCACTTTTGTGTCAGGAAATCCCTGAGAGAGATATCTCTGGAATCTGGGAGATTATTTGGGAAGAAATCATCTGCCTGCATGTTTTTCCTCATCCTTAGCCTCCAGATGTTCATTTTTGATCACCATTGGAAACACCCTACTGGGCCTAGTTGGACCTTGGTATTACCCAGTGTGGTCATTCTTACATCTTTAAGCTTTGGTTTTGGTGCATTATTTCACCTTTGGCATATTGAACTAAACAAGAAAATAACCTCAGTTATCTAAGCTTTCACTGTGTTACCATCAGGATGTGATAGTTATGCAAGAGAGGAAAAAAAAAAAAGGCGTGCAACTTTTTACTAGATTAGATAACACACACTGCTCCACCACCACTCCATTAAAAATGCCACACACAGAAATCAATTGCAGTTTTTTTTCCTCTTGTACGGTCAGATAAATGATACTTAAAACAAAACCATGCCATTTGCAGAGCTCACATAGGCCATTCTAAGAAAGACTCCAAGGATTGTCCTTCCCCTTCCTGCCGTAGAGCGGTGTTTTACAGCTGCTTATGTAAGTCTTGGTTGTCCTTGTTCAGAAAGGTACCTGCAGTGAGGTAGAAGTACATTCCTTGCTTATGCTTTTTAAGCTGTTGATTGGATGTTTCTATAAGCAATTCCTCATACAAGTAGTGTGTACAACCCGATTAAACATGAGATGACGATAAAATAGTGTTTTAAGTTGTATTTAACCCCACTTTAGGTAAATTATACATAATTACTCAGATTTAAAATCTTCAGAAATCGACAGCAGTATAAACAAAATGAAGCAAAATCAATGCGGGCTAAGGGAACAGGCAGTGGCAGGCGGTAGACCTAAACATTAATACCTGCATACTGGAAATCTGGAGCTGAGCCCCATTTTTACAGTCTCTCTTGGCATGTATCCCACAAAAAAGGAGTTAACCAGTTAACCCCAAGAAGGTAGTTATATTCTAAGAGAAATGTGGTAATGACTTTCTGGCTGTTTTCCCTCTGTTTCTTTAAAGGTAACTAGCTAGCTATTCAGCTGCTGTAACTTTTTGCCAAGATATGTGTAGCAAAGGCAAAATAAAATGAGCTGAAGAAAGATTAGGTTAGGCAAATATGAGTGATACTCTTTAAAAAAAAAAAAAAGACATAATGTTCCTGAGAACTAATTGTTCTAGTGGGAAACTATTATCACCTTTTCTTCTGGAAAAAACAAATAAAACCCAAAATTTCAAACCATATTAAAAAATAAGCAATTCTTGAATGGTGTAGCTTTTGAAGACCTTAGCCAGTGATGTTTGAGTCACTTCAGCCTTGGCTAAGGAATAATGAATCCTCAGAACCAACTTGGCTTTGTTTTGTTTAAGTTTGTCCTTTGTTGCTTAGTAGACTTCTGGGGCTTTAGTGAGATAGTGGAAAAATGCTCAGCATCCTCACTAAAACAAACACTAACCTTTGTACAACACAGTGTTGGGCAGAAGTTGGCTTTGAGTAAACTTTTTTACATACAAGAGTCCACAAAGCTGCGTTTGCAGCTTGGTCTCAAAAGTTAAAGTGAGCTGAACAGGGCTAGACTGCTACCGGTATCTCTGCCATTTCTGTACAGCACTGCAGTATGGGTTTTCCGAGGGATCTCAATTCCCTTTGAGAAAATTGGAGCTGTGGGTTCTTGGTACTTCTGAAATAAGGCCCTTAGTAAATTATTTAATTGCACTTAGTAATTATGTAGGCACTAGTGAGTATAAAAAAAACCAACTACACATAGGATAAACAGTTAACTACATGTTGGAAGGCTAAGGATGTCATTAAAAATAAAAAGGGAGGCAAAACATAATAGGATCTAAAATACTTAACCAGGTAGAGTAAAGAGAGAGAGAGTTTATTGGCTAGATCCAATAAAGGACTTAAGTACCTAAAGCAGGATTTAGGGAGAATTCGGGTGCCTAAGTCCAAAAATGCGACCTGAGAAATCTTACACAGCTGCTGCCTAACCCAGGAGATGCCTAAAATCAGAAGGCTCGCTCTTGACTTTAATTTATATCTCTAAAGTGTGTAAGGTTTTACTTCTGGGCACATTCAGTGTGCAGCAGCTAAAGCAGTTAAGCACCTATTTCTTGTTCAGCCATTTACAATCCTCAGCTTAAGTGTCCCAGGGCTCTGTTTTGTCAGTATTCTCAGGCTGCACCAAGCACACATTCATATTCAGAGCTGCTTAGTTTGGTGTAGCTGCTTGCTTTTAACATGAAGGATGGGGAGAGTGAATAACCTTTTATTTAACAACCTGTTAGATTACTGATACCAGAGCTGGAAGATTCAGTTTGGTTCTGTCTGAGAGTGTTCAAACCCATCTTCTCCCTCCGAGTAATCTATCTTAAAGAGTGACTGCATGAATTTAAATTGTCCTGGGAGCATGAATTAGAGATGAGGACATGTCACTCCCTGCTAAATGCCCCGTTCCTTGGGATAAGTCTCACACATTGTTTCTGTTCCTATAGACTACAGAACTCTTTGCTTCACAGTGGCACAACTTTAACAGGAACGGAGCAGAGTTGTCTTTGTTTTCAACAGTCCTGTCTCTCGCTGTGTAGGATCACTTTTCTGCCATATGTTGACTTGAATCTTTTGTTTAATGGGGATACACAGCAGCAATAGGTTGCTGTCTGGGAGGTGTTTGTTTTCTCACTTCTTTCTGTTATCCTGGCTGTGATTTAACAGAACACAGCAAGCCCTGCTCCATTTTTTTAACAGAATGGTAATTGGATCCTACAGTTAAGAGAGGACTCTAGGCTGTGAATTCTAAGCACACTGAGGTATCTGTCTTAGCCTGAGTTAAGTTTCTAAGGAGTTGAAATAACACTGCTGCATTTCTTGCAGACTAGCGTTAGACAGCCATGATGCCTCAGGACGGTGACAAACTTCATCATACATACTGTATAGCATTGCGGGTATTTCTTGTGGAGTTCTAGATTGTTTGTTGGGAAAGGAAAAACAGCAAACTGAAAAACAGTTTGCAATCACATCATTTTAAGTGTCCAGTTAACTCGTTCCTTTGCTTGTACCAGGACTGAATGTATCCCCTTCTAACATGCTACACAGTTGTCACACTTAATATTGGCATGGTTGTATATACATGGATATGTTTATATGGATATTAATATCAACTGCCATTAATGAGTGGGATTCAGTAAATCTGACAATTATACTTCGGAATTGTGGAAACACGTTGACTATCCTGGAAACGCCAGTGAGTGGAGTCATTCATTTCCCTGTTCTCATGGTCACTGTATTTTTTCTTTTCCCATATATGAGGATATATTGTGCATTTCAAAAGATAGCTGAATGTTTCTACATGTGCAGGACAACAAACTTAAAAATGTGATCAGGAAGGTTTTATTTTAAATTTCTTCAGTTTAAAAAAGTAATTTAGCTCCAGATATGACATGAGTCATATTTGTCTTTTCTTTAGGAAGAGAATCCTTGGACTGATTGGACTCCTTCCTTCTGCTGTTGTTGCCCGGTAGGAGAATTGCATATAATCAGCAGATTTATAAAATAGCTAAATATTCAGTGGAATATTTGCTCCTATTAATATATGTTGTAATTATTCAAATAGTAATGCACTTACAGTGGGAAATACTAAATTTAAAGAGATAGAGCTCTGAATAATCAGTTGTTTATTCTTGAACTTAAAGCTCTTAGTGCAGGACTGTAACTGAATAATGAACAAAAAGCAGAATAATAGCTAAGTACTAAAAGGACTTTTATTAAAGGATTTTTTTAAATAGAATCGCTCACTAAGAAATTGTACAAAAAGCAAGTAAGTCAGCATTTTTTTCAGTTTGTCAGAATGTTTTCCTACAGCTGAAAGTTGCTGGCTAGCAGTTATGTTGCATATACTAATTTTTTTTTTCCAGGTGTTCATGGATTCACATTAAAGAAAAAGTACAAGCTGGTTATTTTTAAAAGAATATATAGCACAAGTAAAAGATAATGATTGGGATATATGTTCTGTGTTATAATCTGATATTTAAAGAACAATTCATTTTCGTATCTGTTTATATATTCACTAGTATTTTCTAATATGTTCCCTCAGAGAGAGATATATTCTGTAATATGTCCCTTGCTATCAAGTTGGATGTTTTGCATCTATGTGTGATCATCCTCTGAGATAAATTATATTGAGCTATATTTAGTTTTGAATATATGTTGCCAAATAGGAGAGTTATCTTTTAATTTCTAATAATTATTGCTGTTCTTTCTTATACAATACAAAAAGGGGAAAAAACCTACAGTCATTACATCATATTTGCATTAAAGGTATGCCTGTATTGTAAACCTAAATCTTAAACCAAGGGAGAAGGAAGGAAAAAAGCTTATCTTGATATCTAGCCTCTTGGAAAAAAACCCTTTCTTTTCTGGGTAGTCAGTAATAAATGTGGAATAAAATTCAGAATTTCAGTCAATTAAAATACATTTTAAGAAATGCATATAGCAATCAGAAAATACTTTGCAGCCTACTTACGGTGGTGAGGGGAAAAAAAAGTATTTGTTACTACTGTACTGGACTTTAGGCTGGACTGGGGTATAATACTGTTGACCATGATTGTCAAGTACCTTTGCCTACAACCAGTGTACATTAGTGCTGCTAGTACTAGATAAATCACTGAGTTCCAGATAATTAATGATAAAGTTACTAGCCTTTAAAAATTCAAAAGGAGTTGATGTAGTTATAGAATTTGGATTTACTTATTCTTCTTAGATGAACTCTTTAGGATCAGAGGAGTGACTGCTCCTTGTCTTAGATATTTCTCATTCATAGAGTTCCACAGAGTTTGCATGTACATCTGCTTTTTCCTTATCTAATGAGCATCCTTCCTTCAGAGGTTTTGGAGCACTGGGCAACTATTTCCTGTAAATGAGAACAGACAGTACCTGAATTTTCTTCAAAGACTATGAATAATACTCTTTACTAAATGTAGTGTTATGTGAAGAAAATGTGAGCTGGACAAAACGTGATTACTTTAAACTTAATCAAGGTGGCAGAAAACATTTATTTAATTAAATGGCCTAATTGGCAATAATTTACCTGACGAGATAAATGTTACAGTTTATTCTGACTATTGAATATCCCTTTTCTACTTTGGCTTGTACATGTTTAGTATTACTTATGCCTGGGATATATATAATATATATAAAATATGTATATTACTTAGGCTGGGATATCACAGCCACATCTTTTCAACCTTTCCTACAAGCATAGTGCAGGAAATGTACACCTTTATATCACTTCTGCCAAAGGCAGCAGATGACAGGACTGAATTTAGAGACCAGTAGTTTTTTCAACAGAGCACGGGATCATACAGGAGAGAAGTGAGCACTCTCAAATTCTTCATTTCAGCATGACTGTATAAAGAACATTTAGTGTTCCAGTCTTTCTCCTACCTATCTTTCTCCTTCACCATATTTATACAACAAGATAAATGAGTATCTGGTCTTGGGCTGTTGTCCACAAATGATCGATGTAGAGACAAAAGAACACCTCATTTAATTTCATTTCCATTCCTGAAAAAGCAGAATAAACCACATTTTTGGTTTTTTCCTCCAACATATATTGGACATAATTTCTCCATGCAGCGGTACAAAGTTTCAGCCATATGAGTCTAGGCTCATCACCCTTTCTCACAGCTGGCTCTGTTGTAAGTAGCCCATCCCAAATGGATTCTGTCTGTCTTGTGTTCTGTCCTTGTCACACTACATTCTAAGCATTACGTTTTAGGGATGATTTGTGTCCCTCAACTTCTGATTGTCCAGAAGCGGTTTCACAAGAGCTGAAAGACTGTGATAAGCCCATGCATATGAGAGTATTTTTTAAATCACATAATATACTCTATCTTCATATTTCTACCTCTAATAAAAAAAAAAAAAATCACGAAGGTTTACATGAACAGCTTATCCTGGTGTTTTTCAGGGGTTTGTTGGCATCCTGGATCTGTTTCCTGTTTGCATTTTGCTGGGCTGGTATTGGTAGATCACCTGAGAGCCCCACCCCACACCCAGTTCATGCCTGTCCTTCACTGAAGAGCTGAAAACCTGACAAGCTGCTGTTGTTGTTTTTCTTTGTGACATGTTGCAGAGCCTTCTTGTTACAAAGTACTTGGATTGTGTCCTGGGGCTCTCAACTGTGGAGATTTGATGTATGGCTTGCTGTGTCAAGTTTCATCACTCCTGCAATATTTCATCCTCCCACTGGGACTGCTTTAATACCCCAATTCCTCACCATAAATCTAAGCTAAAAGTTAACTATGTAGACTACATGTAAATATTTATTATTATTAATTGTAGAAATAGAAGGTGCAACATGTTTTTCTTTACTATATTTAAACATTTATTTAAAAAAAAAAAAAAAATTACTCTCCAAGGTGCTTTTTTTGGTACCTGGATTATGTTGATAAAATCGGTGAGTGGAATACTCTGATGTTTACAGTACTAATGCCTGGGGGCTAACAGACTCTCAGAATTCTTGAGTTCTGCAACATAGTTAACAAAATTAACAGTCAAGCCAGTAATTGATTCCAGGCTTAAAAGCAGGTTATACTGATTGTAGGGCTGATTCGTATCTTAGGCAGAGTAGCTAAGTAAACTGTTATGGTGAAGTAAACAATAATACATCAGAATGAAAGGTTTCCGAATAAACTATATGCTGATAGATACAGCATATCAGAGTCCGCATGTCAGGAATGGTGAAATGGGAGCAAAGAAGGCGGCAGCCTGTAGTCTAATTTATCCAGATGGCTTTCTCATTGAAAAAGGCTTACATTGTAAGAGAAATACCAGGTTTTTGAAGAGGGAAATTTAGGTAGAATAAATAATTATAGGGAAGGAGGTGGAAGCAAAAGGGAAGGTAGTTAATTTACATTTTCCAAAGACATACACAAATTTCTTTAATTATATTAACACTAGTGGGATTGAGCTGTCCCTCTTCTCACTGAAATCACCTCTTTCCAGATGGTGTAAAGGTGGCAAGTCATGGATGTGGCTACTTTCCTACTTTCTGGCGTCACCTAAAGCAAAACATAGGTTGTGTTCACATTGTACCGTAGCTCAGATTCCCTGTGTCCACAGCGTTTTGGGAGCACAAAACAGCCTTGCCCTGAACAGAAGCATATGAATGATAACATGCACCAGTAAATTCGAAACAAGTCACTCTTGATACTGCTCCATTTTGAGACAATGACCACCTTTCCATAGATCTCAATAGAAAGCCATAATGTTTTTATCGATTCTTACTGCAGGCAACAGTTTTTCCCCAGAATGACGGTTTTAAGAAATCCTGCTTTTAAATCATAATTTTTAAGGTGATTTACATAAGAAATAACGATGCCTATAGAATGATGGATAGTTGTTTTTAAATAAGCACTTGTACAATGCCGTTGTCTTAGATGCTATAGTCAGTTGATTTTTTTGAAAATTTTGGTTTTCAGAATACAGGGTTTTACCTTAGATTCCAGTACTGTTTCCACTTTGTACTTCATTCCTACAATTCTCATGTTGTTATCTTACTAAAATTAAAATATGTACCTGAAAATATATGTATGTACCTGTGAACAAGGTATTTACAGCCTTTTTAAAAACAGTTTGCATTAGCTTCTGTAAGGCTTGGTGTTTTCCGAAACAAAAATTAAGTAGAGTTTTAAATGAAGAGAGTAATAAGTGCTATTAAATGTAAAAAGAAACAACTACTACTTTTGTCTACTGTTTGTACTTCTGTCTGTAAAAGTGATACAGTATGCTTTTCTGCATTCCAAAAATTTCGGTAGTTTATCTTCCCTGCGATCAGCGTGCAGTGTCCTGTGCAGGTCCTGTCTTAGAAAGGCTTTTGCCCCCTTTAAGTTATTTGAGCTATTCCTGGCTTTTCTTACAAGTAAACAGCTCGATTCATCATTTCTACTGCTAAGCAGAAAGGACGTTCACATGGGAGCTCCTTGCTCCACTTTTAGGTAAAGGGAAGGACACGCAGGTGGTGGAATCACTGGAACCAAGCGGCAGCTGCCAGTCGCAGTGAGCTGGCCAGGTTTATCCTGCGGCCAAGGGGTATGTGCCGCGCAGCACAGGCCTGAAGGCCAAACTGGGTGTGCAGCACAGGCCTGGTGGGCTTCCTCGGGTTAACTGCTGTGTGGGTCACAAGCTCCTTGATGCACAATGCGCTTCTGGTCAGGATCACTGCTGCGTGTTATAGGTTAAAGGAAAGAAAAGGATCTTTTATACAGTTTATAAGGTGTATGAGGTTCCCGCCAAAGAAATCAGCATTAGTTTCATTAAGTAAGTATTAGCTGTGCGTACCTGTATGCCTGCTTCAGCCCATATTACAAACTGTCAGCACCACCCTATCAAAATGTACATACTGCTTTGAGAAGCCACTCCTGTTTCTCCTGCAGGAGAGAGACTATTGTGCAGGTCCACTACTTGTCTCCTGGAGTTAGGAACAGGCCCTATGAAAAAAGTCTCTGAAGATGCTCAAGAGCAATTAAAAATTAATTGTCAAGCAAATTCATGATACTCATCAAAAATTCCATTCATGGAAGGTGTTAGGTAGTGCTGAATGAAATTAGGAAGTTTTTTTTCTAAAGCAGTGTCCAGTTTTCTTTCTTGCATTCCAGATAGAACAAAAGTTATTTTTTTAATTTTTGCCCACTCAGTTGAGGTACAGACAGATGGACACACAAACGTGCATCCCTGAAGTTAGATTTCTTTTTATTTATTTATTAACAACTGACCTAACATGCTTTATTTCATGTAAATTCAACTGTCAGCATTTTCCATTTTAGGTCAGTACCACACGGGGATTTTAGAGGGGCTTGATGTGCCTGTTTTGCTGTGCAAGCTAGATTCTTTGGCCAGAATGTGCTTCTCATGATGCAGAAGAAAATTCACAGATTTCCAGGCAGATGTTGTTTTCCTGCAGGCTTGGCCCTTAGAAGGAATGGAACTTGGAATTCCTGCTTAACTTGGTAAATGTGCTGAGTTGGACGTATAATCAGGGTTTAATAAACTAGTTGGGAACAGTGTTTCAGACAAGATGGAGAAAACAAGATATCATAGTTTGATTTATGTTTAGTTTTCCCACTAGAAAATTGGCAGTTAACAACTGTATTATTTGTCAAAAATCTTTCAAGCAAGAAACTGAAGTCAGCTCTGTTTGCACGAAACTAATGGTCTAAGATTTTAAACAATTTTCTAATTACTTCCTGTCATACAGAATGCATCCCAGAGGCAATATATGTTTGGATGTAAAAGAACAGCACTTTTAGGAAAGAGAAGATAAACACAGAAATAGAGATTGTTGTCAGCCTTTCAAATAATCACTTAGTATGAGAAGTTCGGTAGTGAAGTTTTAAAAACTGCCTTTTTATTGAGGAGATCCAGTTTTCAGCATAGGTATTGAAAACAACAAAAAGAATGAAGTATTTTTTAGTAACAGGGAACAACAGATTAATTTTTTAACTGTTGTAATTCTGTTTCAATTTCAAATAACTGTTTCAATTAGGCAGGCATTTTAATAAATAACTGCAACTTTAATTCCTTTTCATTTGTCGTCAGAGTTTGAATTTCACGAGTACCACAGGGCAGTTCCCATACTTGATCTGCATAATCCACACGGAAGGGAGCTGAGTTCTGTGTCACCAAAGGTTCATTAACATTGGAGGTTGTGGGTATGTCAGGTGTTAGGCAAGAGTATGGAATCCCTTGTGTTCACACAGAAAAGTATTCCTGTAGTTGTACTTGTTTTTTTTTTTAAGCCACTGACTTTTGTCCTTACATACTCCGTCCTTTGGTGGCCTCCAGCAGTGTTGTGTCAGAGCAGAATGGGATGAGGTAGCAGTAGGTGTCCCTGTGCACTCTTTTGTTCCTTTTGCTTTCCTCTTACCTCAGCCGTTGTGAACAATGAAATACCTAGTGTAGCCAAAAAATTACTTGTTGGTTTTGCACTAGAGAAATTTCCTCCGAAGGCTGTCTTTGGGCACAGGCAAAGAAAGCGAATGCCAAGGGTATTACGCTGCTGGGAGCAGTCGCTGTCTGTTCCATCTGTGCCAGAGCTGCAGCACCGTGTACAGCCTGTAGCCCCCTCCTCTTGCTGCTTCACTGACATTAGGGGAGGAAAGTGTTGGAAAGCACAGAGTGGTAGTTGCTGCAGAGTTGTCAGTGACTCTCCCCAGCCATTAATTTCATGCTGTCCTCCTTTTCCTCCTACTTTATGGATCATACAGCTACAGACCTAAAACTTGTTTTCTAAGAATTTGCTCTGACTTTCTAGGCACAGCTCATTTCCTCACCCACCCTCCACCGTTTTTGTATGACAAACCCATTCTGGCTTTTGGAACCTCAAACGGTATAGAAGTGTTACAAGATAGATCTGGTTTTTAGGGGAAAAACTGCTTGCAGGAGTAGTAGTAGGAAGTGCTTATGTAGGAGTATGGTGGGAATCTAAATTTGCTTTGACACGCTAGTGATTGACAGTGAATGATGTTTTCAGTGATCTTTTGTACAGCTGAAGTGGAGTTACGCTGGTGGTTTTGCAACAGTGGAGATTTCCAAATATTCCCCCAATATATGTACAACTGCAAGGTGACACCACTGCAAAGAAGTTGCAGAACAAGAGGTAATGGGCACAAACTGAAAAAAAGAAGAAAAGTATTTTTGCCTGTGAGGGTGGTCAAACCTGTTCTCTAGAACAGGCTGCCCAGAGAGCTTGTGGAGTCTTCATCCTTGGAAATATTAAAAACCTGAACGGATATGGCCTGAACAACCTGCTATAGTTCACCCTCTTTTGAGCAGAGGGTGGACCAAAGACCTCCAGTGGTCCCTTCCAAACTGAACCAACCTGTTACTCTGTTGTAAGAAAAGCATTCAAGAATCTTTTTTAAACTGAAGTGGTAATTCCCTGGAGTATTGTTCTGGCTTCCCACGATTTGTGGTTCAGAGACTTCTTAATACATTCTGTTGTCACTTTAGCGATCTTAAATTATTACAAAGGATGTAAGTGTAAATTACACATACAAAAAAACAGACACCAAAATCATTGTTAATGAATAGCTCCAGTTGTATAGTCACTAATTAAAAACATTTTGATAATAATGAGACAGATTTTGGTTTCTTTGAAGACTGTAGTTAAAACTTCCATTGACTTCATGGGGCTAGGGATTTTACCCATCACATTTTATATCTGACATAAAATATGAACTAAAGCAAAGTGAATAGGTTAGTTATATATTTAAACGTTCTATAAAACCAAAACCTATGATAATAGAAGTTCAAGTTACTTCTCCCTCCAACCATCAAGCAGCTATCTCTCGTCTGCTGCACAGTCTCGTCATTGCTATGCACCAGCTATGTGCATTACTTGCTGGCTTGATGATCTGTCTGTTTGGCAAGCAGGAAGAGCTGGGAAGCTTCATTATTCTGTAGGAAGGATTTTAAATGTGTAGAAACAGCCTGGGAGCGCACACTTGAGGAATGGGCCCTTTTACATGACAAGCCACACTTTGTACTTTGCTGTACAAAGAAATCTCTTGATTTCTGATGTTTGAGAGTGGCAATTATTATTATTCTGTTTGATAAATGAAACTGTCTCCAAAGCAAGCATATAAGTAATAGAATAAACATATTTTCTCACTAAAGGGATAGTTTCAGGAAAAGAGGATTAAAATTCTTGGAAAATCGTCAAGGCAGCTACAAGTGCCAGGTGATCATATTGCCTCGTGTAAGTGCAGGGTTTGGTGTCTAGCCAAGTATTTCTAAAACTTAGGGGCAACTTCTGTTCACATTTAGGCCAGCACAAATCTGAAAGCACTTAAAAAAAAAATCAGAGCCCAGTGTTTGCTCCTATGTCAGAGCTTTTTCTGAACAGAAAAAAAGTCTGTATCAAAAGAAATTTCTTTACTACAGGGAATTCCTGAAGGGGATGATGTGGTTAAAACAGGGGCTTGCAAGAATTGAATTTTATTCCTGCCTTTCTTGAAGATCTCCTGTACTGTATGGGGCAAGCTATCTTTGTGGCTCAATTTCTGTCTTAACCATAGCAAATGTATTGTGTTTGTGTATATCTGGTATTCAAGCAATATAGTGTGTGTGGGAGGGGTGGCTGGTAGGTGCACTACTATTTGTTGTATGGCAGTGTATTAAAATAGTTTTGTTGGTTATTGGTTTTTTTCATGGAGAAAAGCTCTAGTTGGAACTAACTGGGAGAAAATATTTTTAAGTGGTGGTTTTTGTTTTGAAAATGTTACTCCCATTTAGCTAGTAGTGCAGGTGGTAATAAACTGCTTCTGAATTGAACCCATCTTAAATAAGTAATTTATTTGTATTGTTTTGTAGATTTTTTTAATGTGTAATAATCTTTCAAAGGCTGTTTTTTTCCAAGATAGCATCCAGAATGCAAATTGTGTTCCATAATGTTCTTTTTCTTGCACATCCACTCTTTTTTATCTCATGCTTAGTTTTTGTGCAGTTTATATCACGTTACTTTTTCACTTCAGGTTTGAAATGTCTTTAAACTTGGTGAGAGACATAATACCATTGAATAATTCTCTTCGACTCATGCAAATCTTCAGGTATTTAGAGTTAGAAAAGCAAGATCTTACATTTGTAGAACATTGCCTGAAGTGCTGAAGATGACTGGCTAAATCTGGTGGGTAGTAATTAGGTAGAATTTGTCAGTCTGTCAATCAGTCTTACAGATTTTCCTGATCACGTACTGAATGTACACAAAGCAAGGGAGTAGATATAGCGAGTTCAAGAATTGTCTTTGGAATGATCCTTCTTTCAAAAGAGATTTATGAACTGATGTTCAAACAGAAGCATAAAATGTTACCAGATGACAACAGAATGAAAGAAGGGAAAGCTTATGGAGAGGTTCATATTGAGTGAACTCAACAGGCAAGTGCAGGTCAACCAGGGGATCAGGCCCAGCCAGCATGGGTTCATGAAAGGCAGGTCCTGCTTGACCAACCTGATCTCCTTTTATGATCTGGTGACCCGCCTGGTAGATGATGGAAAGGCTGTGGATGTCATCTACCTGGACTTCAGCAAAGCTTTTGACACCGTCTCCCACAATATTCTCCTTGGGAAGCTGGCAGCTCATGGCTTGGACGGGCGTAGTCTTCGCTGGGTAAAAAACTGGCTGGGTGGCCAAGCCCAGAGAGTTGTGGTGAATGGAGTTAAGTCCAGTTGGCAGCTGGTCATGAGCGGTGTTCCCCACAGCTCAGTATTGGGGCCAGTTCTGTTTCATATCTTTATCGATGATCTGGATGAGGGGATTGAGTGCACCCTCAGTAAGTTTGCAGACAACACCAAACTGGGTGGGAGTGTCAATCTGCTGGAGGGTAGGATGGCCCTGCAGAGGGACCTGGACAGGCTGGATCGATGGGCTGAGGCCAACTGTATGAGGTTTAACAAGGCCAAGTGCCAGGTCCTGCACTTGGGTCACAACAACCCCATGCAACGCTACAGGCTTGGGGAAGAGTGGCTGGAAAGCTGCCTGGCCGAAAAGGACCTGGGGGTGTTGGTAGACAGCCAGCTGAACATGAGCCAGCAGTGTGCCCAAGTGGCCAAGAAGGCCAACAGCATCCTGGCTTGTATCAGGAATAGTGTGGCCAGCAGGAGCAGGGAGGTGATTGTCCCCCTGTACTCGGCGCTGGTGAGGCTGCACCTGGAATACTGTGTCCAGTTTTGGGCCCCTCACTACAAGAAAGACATTGAGCTGCTGGAGCATGTTCAGAGGCGGGCAACAAAGCTGGTGAAGGGTCTGGAGCACAGGCCGTGTGAGGAGCGGCTGAGGGAACTGGGATTGTTTAGCTTAGAGAAGAGGAGGCTGAGGGGAGACCTTATTGCTCTCTACAACTACCTGAAGGGAGGTTGTAGTGAGCTGGGTGTTGGTCTCTTCTCCCATGTAGTTAGTGGTAGGACGAGAGGAAATGGGCTCAAGCTGTGCCAGGGGAGGTTTAGGTTGGAAATTAGGAAAAATTTGTTTATGGAAAGAGTAGTCAAGCATTGGAAGAGGCTGCCCAGAGAGGTGGTGGAGTCCCCATCCCTGGAAGCGTTCAAAAAACAGGTAGATGTGGCACTTCGGGACATGGTGTAGTCTAGTCTACCCTTAATTGGTTTAGTGTGGACTTGGTAGTGTAGGTTAATGGTTGGACTGGATGATCTTAAAGGTCTTTTCCAACCTAAACGATTCTATGATTCTAAGTCACGGAAATGTCAGGAAAGGAAGTCAGAATAGGCAAGAATGTATCTGGAAACATGTTGGCTTTTACTGAAAGTGCAAATTTGGACATCAGAGAAGTCCTGGAATGCCTGCCAGGCTGTGTTCTCTGTCCCTGCTAGGCTCTTAGCACTGTAGTTGCCCACAAGGCAGCATCAGATGAATCATCATGAAAACCAAACAAGACGACTTTATTTGAGAGAGAGAATACAGAATGTGAACCCTTGCTGAGACAATCCAGCTGCCATCTGTATGTTGTTCTGATGAATGGCATTATCATATCTTTTCGTGCCAAATGAGTAAACTATTTTCACCACACAAATACTGTCTACTCCAGCACGTATTACATGCAAACTACCAAGCACAAATTTCAGGGTGATCTTTGCAATGTGAATTCACTCTGCCAGCTGGAAACCTATCCAACGAGTTCTGGTTAGAAAACTAATGCCAAAAGAAGTGTTATCCTGTGATGAATGATTGGGCCATCATTGGGTCACTGCTTTCCAGGAGCTTATAAAATGCAACTGTGTCCATCACTGCCAAATTAGTAAGTATGTATTAGCAACCAGTTGACTCAGTTACAGAGAGATGTACAAGCTGTTTGGCTCATTCAGTGGTGTTTCTTTGTGCAGTCTGTCTTCCCATATAATAAAGCCTATTCACAGATTTCCCAAAGCCTCTGTGCAAATGCACAATTTCTGCCAGCTCATGTTTATGCCATGATAATGTGGTGTCAGTGGAATAATGTTAGTAATGGACCAGTGGCTGCCTGAGTGAAGCTTTGTAGAAAGAGGAAAGTCACAGAAAAACTTCAACTTTTCATATCAATTAGAGGAAACTAATGTACAGCAACAGAATATAAGTATAGTCAGAGTTCACATTATAAGATGAGTATATAAGGGAAACAATGTGACATGTTTGACAGGTGTCCTTCCCGGTCTTGGTGCTGTTTGGTGTTTCTTCTTGTTCTGTCTTACACAGCACTGTTTAGTACTAAATGCTTTCAAAAACAGAGGATATCAAATGGTGTTAGCACATTCCCTCTTCATCACGCTCGTAAGTGCAGCATTGGAAAATGCTGACATTACAGAGCAATTAAAGATTTCCCATGAATAATACCTCCGTTATACAGCTTTCAGCAGTAGTGCAAAAGGACTTTCTGGAATTGTGTTGGTATGACATCAGTCTTTGAAGACACAGCTAGGATTTTGGTTATGCTTGTAACAGTACATACTGCAAACTGTTGACAAAAAGTTACACTTCTTTTTATTATTCCTTTAAGATGTGTATTTATCTTGCACTCTGTATGTACCTTTCAACATATATTTAGTAAATCATTTATGAAGCACTAGAGGTTTTTTGTCCCCACTTCTGGGTGGAACAAACTGCTGTAGGTGAGCAACATGACTTTTTAGGACAAGAAGTGCAATGTCTAGTTGATACTGCAGTGCAAAGATTTGAGAGGCAAAAAATACACCTTTACTTGAGATTCACCTCTTAACATTGGAATGGGCATCTCTACTCTCCCAAAAACTCATTAAATCTTACAAAAGTTGTTAGGACAAGAATCTCGATCTTCTCTGAAGAATGCTGCTTTTTGAAATGCTATTTTAGAAGAAATACTACTCTCTGACACTAATTGAGTAGAAGATCAGAGATTAGCTAAAGAATTATTTATGTCACTTCCTGATGCACCTTGGATTTACATGCCAGGTCCTCTAGTTAGGTATGTGATCGACTATTTAACTCTGGGAAAAAATAAATAAGAAAACAAGAATATTACAAGATGTAAATTTATGTATTAAATATACAAAAAGTTTGAACAACTTGAAATTTAATCAAATTTAGAATGTTTCATCTTTATAACAAATAAAGCTAACACAAAGAATTTTTTTGTATCTGAGACTCATAATACAGTGATTTGTGTCTTGGGGGGGCAGAGACTTTTTTTAAACATTTCCTGATATTATCTGCCAAACTCTGTTAAATGATTTACTGAGTGGTTTCAGGGCTCAGCTATTGTACAGTTCTTCAGTGTTAATATAGCACGCTTTCATCTGGAATGGAATTACCAAGCAAATTATTTCTCGTGATATTTTCTTGGAAGCAGTAATCATTTTTTGTGTCTCATGACATTTGAATTCCATGATGATTTTTTGAATGTGTTAAATATTTTGAAGATCTTCAATCATTTCCACATAACTTCTTTCTTTGTCTTTCACAAGAACCTCTAATATTACTAGTAGTGGTACTGTTTCTCTGTGTCATTCTTTGCCCTATTAATTACCTCACTGGCTCTCCCTTACCATGGGGAAATCACATTTTTCTTTCAAACTGTCCAATTTTTAAAAATAAGTAAGATAAACTGGGATCAATTTGTTCAAACCTTTATTTATCCTTTCAAACCTAAACAAATAATTGTGTGCCCTAAACTCGTCCTTTTTTTCCAACTGCATCAGGTGGTCTTGTAGAAGATAATACTTGTCCCACAAACCTTACCTTACTTTCCTGTCCCCAAGGCTGTGGTATGACTAAAACATGGCTGAAGGAGGAATGTGTCTAAAAGAACTAGTGATTACGTAACAGTTGATTCTGATTCTTCGTTAAACCTGGGAGATGAGCAGGAGCTCACATCCAGTAACTCTCTGCTATACAATCACAGAAGACAGAAGGGTTTTCTTTGGGCCCCGCAGTCCCTCTCTCTGCCACGCAAGGCTGTGCTCTACATTGAGATGGAGTTCAGCTTTTGAGCTTTAAATGTCCCAGGATGAAAGTTGCAATCGGTTTGCTTGAGAAACTGTCCCTTAGCAGAAGTCCAAACATGTAAGAAACTTTTTCCTCTTCTTCAGACTAAGAATTATCTACCTTATTTTTATTGAATTCTTCTAGTTATTTTCCTGCCTACAATTCTAAATGTTACCTCCACAAACATGTACAACCCTGCTACTTGTTGCTTAGCCAGTTGCCTTCTGACAGCGTATTTGATGTCCAAAAAAGTCGAAGGAAAAAGTATATTTCATTATTAGTTATTCTGGTTTTGCAAGTAATTTTCTGAAATAATTTTTGGTGAAAAAGCTTTCAAAACAGAAACTTTTTGTAAGGCATAAAAGAATTCATATTTTTAGTTTGTTGTAACTTCTCCAAAATGTCTACCATGTTGCTGACTCAGAGTAGTTTTCAGAGTAGGAGGACTGGATCTCAGCCATCATACTTACATAAGAAAATTTTTTTTTAAAAAAAAGGCAATTTGTTGATCTTCAGTCCTCTCACTGCCTAGATTATCCTCATGATAACCTTTGTAATCTTTGATTAAAAAGTGCTACACAGAAGAAAGTCTACTATTAATGAAGCTTAGTTTACTTGTGCTGGAAATTAAAAACATGGCTGACCACTTTTCAAACCACAATAGTGAATTGTGTTACAGCACTGAGAAGGTTGATACACAAAAGTAAACCAAAGCAGAACAAATAAGAAATCTTGAAACTCCGGTTAATTAAGTTATGATACATGGTAGCTTTGTTAATTCATCAGAAAGGAATGTTACTCTTTTTTGACTTAGTGAGCACATGAGTCTGTTTGTCACATGCCTTTATAAATAAGTGTCTTTGCAGATGTTTTCTCTTTGTTGAAAACACTTTTTCTCCCCTCAGGGCATGCTACACTATTAAATTAAACTATGAGTTTCCTTGCTTATTACAGAAGACGCTTAGAACACTATGACAGGCATAGCACTGGCATAACTTTTTAATATAAATTTTAAGAACAATTTACACATTATTTCAGTAGTTCATTGATGTTATGTCTGGTTAATCAAAAATATTCAGCTACTTTAATTGATAGTGATATCTCTGTTAATACAATAAATACCGTGAATTTCACTGACAGTTAAGTGGTCTGGGTCACTTAGGATGATTTTATTATCCTAATTAATTATTAATTATTTGCCCACCCTATCCACACTTCCTATATCTGCAACCCCCATTTCTTTCATAGTGTGGTTCAGATTTACAGTTATTGTCTAATGTCAAATGTCATGTTGTCAGTGTTACGTCAACAAGCCCATCTGTTAATGACGGGACAATTTCTTCAACAGACAGAATAAACACAATCACAGAACTATTTCTGAAGAGGCTTTATAAAACTCTAAAGAGGAAAAGATGAATGAAAAATCAGGAGTTACGGTGTAGTTTAGGAAGAAAAAGAATTCTAAGTTACACTATACTGTGATATACTTCCATTTATTTTATAGTTCAACCTCAGAGAATTCATTATTCCTGTCTTTTACAGTGAAATACTGAGATCACATGGAAACTTAACAATTAGTAAAGAATAATAATAGCTTTTATTTGCAAGCCCTGTTTAAATGTGGTACCTGCTGACTTCTCAGCAGTGAAATTTTGCCTTTTTTTTTTAAGTTAAAATGTTCAAATCTGGGTCTGCTGACTAAGTTCATACCTAGAGAGTTAAATATTAGAAACCTGTCTTTGCTTTCCAGTCAAGGTTGGCCTGTACTGATGCTTGCAAAGTTAAGCAGTTGTCACATTCTTTAAATAAAACTATCTTGCCTGGGCATAAGAAACATTGAGCACAGTTTGCATACACTGGAAATTACGTTGGTCTCTTTCTAAAGAAAAGTTCCTTGGCATAGTTTCTAAGACGCATGCTTCCCTCATTAGAAGAACAGTGTAGGGAAATGAGGTACAAAACCAGAAGAATGATGAAGAGCTGTAAAATTAGCTTTGTATTTTGTGATAATGTCTCTGAAATCCTTCCTCTGGTGATACAGAGTGGACATGATGTAAAAACACATTGTAAAAGAAGCCGAGGCTGTACAGAATGGTAACAGAAGTGCTGACAGGGCAGTGTTCTAGAACTCCATTGTATAGTGGCCAAGGATGTAGATGCCTTTTGCAAAGAAATAACCCAAGGTAGTGCTATGTCATCATGTAACATTCAGTTCCAGTAGATGGCCTTAGTTTGAGTCGGTCACGAACAGAAGAAGAAGAAGGAATGTTGGGTATGTGTTTAGTTGTGATAAGTTACTAGTGTTCATGCAACACTAACATCCATCAGACATTCTGAAGGAATGGAATGCAGTAGTTCTGCTGTGAGGATATGTTTATGTTGGATTAGCCTGTGCTAATACTGAATGTGATTTTCACCATTTTAACCATGCCACTATAGTATCTCTTGTAGGTGAGCCACATTACAACCTTACTTCTGTGGGCTGTGACTATAGCACTTTTCACATGTGGAAACGGTTTGCTTTCTGTATCTATAGTAACTAACTGCTGACATTTTCACTAAGTGCTGTGCATAGGCTGAGGCTGTATGACTGTTATTATTATCTGCTTTATAACTTACGCCAGAAGGCAATGTAGTATGTAGTACCTAAATCAGCTAGAAATAAAACAGTTCATGATCTGAAGTGCTCCAGCTGTGGCAGCAAAGATGTTCATGAAGTTTAATTGACCCTGCCAGAAATAAGCTTTAGTATGTATAGAGACATCCCTGGGCATTATAATTTAACTTTCTTGATCTGAGTACAGATAAACTACAGTGGCTGCGTGGGCTATAATGCCCCCAGCTCCTCTCCCTTCCCTGCATGGTAGACATGCCTTTTAGTTGGTGATACAGTAAGGGGCAGGTGAATTTGTGTTTTCTTCAAAACAGTACTTCTAATTAAATGTCTCATCTTCTCACTGGTGTCTAGCTCTGCTAAACTGTCTATTCAACTCATAAACATTCCTTTGCACGTTACATATGTACACACATAGCACTAAGCATAGTGGCAGTTACATATAGTGAAGGATTACTCAATGACAGCATCTTACCTTACCTATGTGTGGAAGTCCAGAGGTTCTATGATTTGAAATTCCATGTTGAACAGGGTTTCCTAATGATGAACCTAAAGAAATTAGTTTGAAAGCAAAGCTAAGGGTAAAGAAATCATTGGAAAGCAAAATCATGATATCATATTTGCAAATAGAATATTTTAAAACTTGTTGAGCTGCCACTGTCTGGGTTGTGCCACTATGCCCTTTCCCTGGCATCCAGCCATGTGGGCTTAGGGGATACTGATTTCCTCCTCATGTTTTTTTTACTACCGTCTCCTTTGGGTTGGGAGGGTAAAACACGAATGGACTTGGGAGTAAAAACCATAGGGGAACTAGTAATCTATATTACTTTGTTGATATCTTTGCACCTTTTCAAGTGAAAGTAATTACGAAGAAAATCTGTCTCTCACTCCATGTTTCTTGTCACCTTCTCTCTGTCACCATTTTACAACATGTATTTTGCCTTTATAGCCTATTTCTTAGTAGGTAACGTGTTACAGAGCATGGAGTAGCATGTTGCAGAGCACTCCGTGCAGATAAGTTCCATACTGTTTCTTCTAGCATGTGTTGTGTATGTAGAGAACTGTCATGACTTGAACTGTTTTGTTGCCTTAAAAGCAGACAATATAAGAAGACTTCTTGTGTACTGTGAATCCGAAGTCAAAGTGGAATTCAGGTTACATCACTTTGTAAATGCTGTGGTTTTAAAACCGTGGTTGACAGCTTGTTCTGATACTGGCATTCCATAATAAAGTTAAATGAGTGTTTGAGAACAGGGCAGTATGTTCTCTGCCATGCTGAAAGTGAAAAATGCGGCTCTGGATACTGGAAGTTCCTGCCAGACTACACAGTTTGCATTAAATCATCCAACCCTGATGTTGATACTTTGCTGCAATGATCCTTTGCCCTGTTCTGCCCTGTGTAGAGATGGTTAACAAAGATTTGTCCATGCAAGAGAAGGTAAGTAGGCTAAACACAGTCATCCTGATTTATTGCTGTAACATCAAGGCACTGTAAAATCTGCAAACAAAGCAGATGGCAGAGGAATCTACAGCTTTCCTAGTCCACTTACATGATCTTCAGCTTTTGAGCTCCACTTTTATGTAGGAAGAGAGCACCTCATTGCTTGTACATGCAATCTCTTACCTTTCCCATGCACATAATTTTAGAATTTTTGAAGTGTCAGGATTCCTTCACATCTCTAAATATATTAATTATGAAATCCCTTTTGACTGGTTGAAATTAACCTCCTCCTAAACATCCACAAGTAATGATGGTTGTTGGCTAATTTTTTCATCATTGTTGATAGAACAGCAGATGATGAATGATCAGACAAGTACTGCAATATTCTGGCAGTAATTATTTGTTTACTTAAATTATAAGTGATAATCTAAGGTATGGACTTATTGTACATTAGCCACTCTGCTGTAAAGCCCGCCTGTACGGGTAAGTCTCAGTTTGTATCTCCTTACTGGGTGCAAGATTCCTTAAATTCTATTAAATATGGGGTAAGGGTTGCATAACATATAACAGCTGGCCTTTTATAAATTCATGCTCTAGATTATGCAGAGATAACATTTTGGAGTTAAAATATCAAGCATTTGTCTGTTTCTTCAGTCTTGCCAAAACCCACAGTATCAAAGTCATAGTTCTCAAAGGCTTGGAAAAGAAGTTGGGTATGATTTTAAACCCTGCTGCCTTGCTGACAAGGCATAAGCATAAAGCAAAGAGACAAGATAACACCAATCAGCAAATTAGCAGTTTCTGTCTCCTCCCAAGTTTCAGCTGTCTTTGTACCAGACCTGTGAAGCAAGCTGTAAGAATTATCTTCCTCTAGGCACTAGGCAGCAGTTTCCAAGTCAGCTTGCTCCACAATGCCTGCAGAAACTTGGTGGAAACAGCAGATTTTGTCTTGCCTGGGGATCGTAGTCTGCTGCCTAAAAAGATGGTGGTGACAGTCTGTTCCCTATTAAAAATGCAGTAGTACGGTGTACAACTTACATAACCATCCACTGTGAGGCCTGTAATAGAAGTCTCCAAAGGATGTCCTTACCAATCTTCTTTTCCTATAAACAGAGACAATAGCCCTGGGGTTTATCTGAATACATCCGAAGAACAAATCCAGCTTTTAGGATATCCTTGGCTCATCAACTTTGCTTATTCATTCACATCTGTATGTCAGATATGCAGGTTGAAAACTCTCTATTCTGGCAACCGATCCCCTTGTACTAGGGACTGCATTGCCTTGCACTTGCAAAAAACTGTTTCTAGTCTTACTGGATATCAAGAGAATCACAGAATCATTTAGTTTGGAAGGGAGCTCTTGAGATCATCTAGACCAATCCTCGTGCTCAAGCAGGGTCAGCTAGAACCAGTTGCCCAGGACCATGGCCATCACATTTTGAGTATCTCCGCAGATGGAGTTTCCACAGTCTCTCAGGGCAACCTGTGCCAGTGTTTGACCACCCTCACAGTAAAAAAGTGTCATCTTGTGTTCAGATGGACTCTCCTGTGTTTTAATTTGTGCCCATTGCCTCTTGACCTGTTGCTGGGCACTACTGGAAAGTCTGGCTCCCTCCTCCTTGTTCCCTCCCATCAAGTATTTATATAGTCATGGAATAGTTTGTGTTGGAAGGGACCTTTAAAGGTCATCTAGTCCAAGCCCCCCTGCAGTGAGCACGGATGATGCTCTGCCACTGAGCTATACCCCCACCCAACCCATTATACCCATTGATGAGATCCCCCCTGAGCCTTCTCCCAGCTGAAGAGTCCCAGCTCTCTCAGCCTCTCCTCATATGAGAGATGCTCCAGTCCCTTAATCACCTTTATGCTGGACTCACTCCATTAAGTCCATGTCTCTCTTGTACTGGGGACCCCAGACCTGGTCACACAGTGCTCCGAAGTGTGGCCCCTCCAGTGCTGAGTAGAGGGGAAGGATCACTTCTTTGACCTGTGGGCAATGCTCTTCATAATACAGCTCAGGATGGTGTTGGCCTTCCTTGCTGTGGAAGTGCATTGCTGGTTCATGGTCAGCTTGTTGTCCACCAGGACCCCAAAGGCCTTCTCTGCAGAGCTGCTTTCCAGCAGGTTGGCCCCCAGTGTATATGGTGCCTGAGTTTATTCCTCTCCAAAGTCCTCTTCAGGATTTTGCATTTCCTGTTATTAAACTTCATGAGGTTCGTCTTGACCCAATTCTTCAGCTTGTCAAGGTCCCACTGAATGGTAGCACAACCATGTGGTGTTTCAGCCACTCCTCCCAGTTTTGTATCATCTGTTGCTGAGGTGCACTCTTGTCTCATCATTCACATCATTAATGAAGCTGTTAAACAGTATTAGCCCCAGTAATGATGCCTGGTTTACACCATTTGTGACTTGCCTCCAGCTGGACTTTGTGCTGCTGATCACTACCCTCCAAGCCTGGCCATTCACTCAATTTTCAATCTATCTCACTGTGTAATTATCTAGCCTTTAATTTGTCAGCTTGTCTATGAGGATGTTATAGGGCCAGCCTTATTAAAGTTGAGGTAAACAGCATCAGAAGCTCTCCCCTCATCCAGCAGGCTAGTCACCTCATTGTAGAAGGTTATCAGATTGGTAAAGCATGATTTCCCCTTTGCAAATCCATACTGACTGCTCCCAATCACCTTCTTTCCCTTCATGTGTTTGGAAATGGTTTCCAAGATGATTTTCTCCATCACCTTCCCATGGATATAAATTGCTGCTATATTGTTTGCCTGCAGTTGCAGAAGTCAGATAATAGATTTGCTAGGAAAGCTGTTCCATTTTTTTATTTTAGAGACACCTAAATTCTGAAATCTCTAGATCCTGAATTTTCCAAAATGTCTCTGAATTATCTCACAGAGATTAAATTGAAGTTTATCTTGCAGCCAGTGAATGGGAGGAGGCACAGAAGAGAAGTGAGTAAAAATCTTGTCGAGCATTGCAACCAGTGAGGCTTGGAGGAACCGAGGGCAGGGTTTGTTTGGGATGTGCAGACAAAACATTGTGTTTGCAATGAATGCAGGACTGTCTGTTTTTCCTGTTTTCATAGAGTCTTCTCCTGGTAGAGCAATGCTACATTGCAATTGACTTGATTGAGAAAAAAAGAGATGTCAAACATTCCCAGTTAATGCCTGGGTTTTTTTTAACGAAAGCATAATGAAACCCTGAAGAGTGTCACAAAACCGGTGGCCTTACAAAGGTTTGGGTAGATTGCATAAAACTTTGTCCTTCAAAATTACTTATTTTGAAGGCTTTTCAAGATCGTGGATAGACCCAACAGGAATGTGTGAGGCCAATTCCCTTCAGCTGTGTATCACCTTACCAGGAGTGGATCTGGAGGACATACTGGTGGTTTTGTGTGGGCAGGTGAGATGTTGCCTACCAAGCTAATCATGACAGAGAGAGAGAGAAATTGGAAATCTGTCTGAAGATGCCTCAAAGCAATGCATATTCTGATAGCTCATTTTCATTTGCTTGCTAACCAAGGAGGACAAAGTCATTCCTGCTACTCAGACACTGTTGGTTTTTTCTTCAGTCTTTCCCTCAAGCATTAGTATTCCTTCTCTTTTTAGATATGGCGAAATCAGACAAGAATCTACGTGGAAAGGCAATGGGCAAAATGAAAATATTAGGATTTATAAATAATCCTGTTTTGTTCTGTTGTTTTTATCTACTGAATATACTCGAAGTTGTGTGATTGGATGTAGCATATGTAAAATCAAAGGTCTAAGAGAAAAATTGAAGACTGTGAAAAGCTTTTTGCTCTTGTGATCAACAACTAGAAAAAAATTACTTTCATTACCAGCACCTCAATATCAACAGTGTTGAACACCCTGATTACTTCAGCAATTAAAAAAAATTGAATTATTATGAAAATTAGCTGTGCTAGCCAGATAGATAGAAAATAAAGTTTTACTTCTTACCATGGCCTGTCTGAGAGAATGCTAGTAAGAATTCATTACACTGACTCTTATGAGAGCGAAAACATCAAACTTCTGAATTCCTTCTTACTGTTTTTAGTATTTAGGTCCCTCCTTGCAGTTTCGAATTTGGTCAGGGAACTGGCCCATGCATTTTCAGAACTGGTTCTGAAATTCTTTATCCTATTCTGATCATTATCTTTGTCCTGCCTTTTTTGCAGCACTTCATGGCTTAGCTCAGTATTCCATCTCTTCTTGCTTTTTAATTTTTTTTGGTGTTTTCCTGTAGGATGAAAATAATATAAGTAGTGTATTTATCATGTCTTCCGTGAACAACTCTTTTCTATTCCACCTCTTGCAAAGTGAATGCAGTCACAGAAGTGGAGAGTTTATTGGCCCTGATGAGGTTCTTTGGAGACAAACAACTGAGAGCTGAAAGCTCATCTGTTATGAAAATGGTTTATCTCATGTTATGAGTCACCTAGGATTTTGAATATGGAAGAGTGACTGGTAGTTTAAGGTCAGTCCTCATATGAAACTCAGGGCCTACCAGAAAATGCCTGAAACGTGCAAGTCTGGTTTAACTGCTTTTTCTGTTTGTGCTCAGTGCTGCTCTGTTTTGAAGAGTGTTAAGGTATATGCTACTAGACACTCTTCAACTAAAAAATATAAGAAGTTTGTAGTGTGAGGAATCAGCTGAAATTGTGCTGGAGAATTTTTTTTTTTAAAGTAAGTTCAGAACTGGCATAATGTGCAGGCATTGCTTGATGTTTCTGAAAGCCTAGCTATCTTTGATTCAATACCGTCCTGAATCTTACAGTTTGCTGTTGTGGCTGCTACCAGGCTTGCATATCCCTGATTTAATTTACCTCTTAAGAAACTTAGTATGTCTCTTTCATGTGGCTGGTTTCTGTTTTCATTCTCACAGTAGAAGAAAGAAAAGAAATAGTCATTGTTTTGTGATGACAGGACAAAAGGTGTGGCTTTAATTCTTCCTCTGTTGTCCACAGACCTAAGAGTAATTTTGGAAATCTCCTCCTGGTTTAAGAGCTATCTCCACTGATTCACTCCTTGTAATAGTGCTTAGCATTTTGATTGTTCAACATCAAGGTAAAGCACAGTATATATGGATCTCTTGGGATAGAATGTTCTCTTCTAGCTGCAGAAGGTCTAGATTTGTAATTTCAAACTTAATGGATACAGTTGGCAGTTTCATTATCTGCTTCGGCTTGGAAGCATTGGTGCTTTTATTTTCCTGTGGAAAGATTCTGATCTCACAGTTCTACAATTAATTTTGTTTTGGCATCTAGTTCATATTTTCCCAAGAGACATAGTTCTTGCTGATCACCCCTCATGGCTGAAGGAAAAGGCAATGTACATTTTGAGACTTGTTCCTGAAAAGCAGCTTCTGTGGGACGCTTATATAAGCAGACTGCGGTGTACCCTTTTTTTGAAAGGCATTTCTGGTATGGCATGTCATTTGCTGGACAAAACCATTAGCTGTCTCTGTGCTACTATTTGGATTATTTTGTTCTTTTATTTCTTTTGTTCTTTACATGTTACAGTCTCCTTTCTGGATCCCTTTGTGTTCGTACTGCTTCTAGACATTCTGCAGTATTTTTCCTCTTGTATCTGGGTATCCTCAGAAGATGGTGTTTCTTTATATAGTGACTTTGGAGAACCATGTTCCTAACTGCCTCTAGTGTACTAGATAATTTGGGAATTTTTCTAATAATTGCTTATCTCTCAGCCCCATATGCTGCCTTGTTTCTGTTAATACTTTTTTCATCTTCCCATAATCACAGTGCAGGAGTAGACTGTACAGGGCTGTTCTGAAATTATTTGCTGATTCACCTTTATTTTGCTGTGTGAGTGAGATTGTGCCTTCTCAAAAATCACACTGTGGTGTGGCATGAAACTTACTTTTTTATTGAATAGTTTTATGTAAGCAGCTGTAAGCCGTCTGGAATAGATTATGTCCTCCCATGCACACCCCATTAGATACACCAGGGTATTCCTTTGTCTCTTGTTGTTGATCTAAACCAGATGTAATCCCTAGGACCTGCTTATCCAGCATGATCATCAGTCAAGAGACAGGTTGGCTAACATGTGGACATTTCTGTTGCTGCCTTTGGCCAAGTGGTGTCACTCTTTAAGGAATAGGACTGATGCTTACTGCTGAGTCTGGCCTTAACAACATGCCTATGGCTCACTGCTTTTTGCATCCTTGACTCACTACAGTGCTTTTCTTTGAGCTTTCTGTGGTTTTAGGCTTGTTTTGCTTCTATTGCTGTGTAAGTTCTAGGGCAGTTGTAGCTAAATTGGAGCTCTGGCTTGCCTGTTTTTTCTCCCATTTCCTTTTGCTAGAAAGTCTTGTGTATCTTAGATCCTTATCTGATCTGATTTCTAACACCAAATGAAAATTAGAGACTCAATTTACTGGAGTTAGAATGAATACAAGAGCATTTTTCCCTCATTTAATGCTCTCTAATGTTCACCCTGGGCAGTGCACTCTTCACAATTAATGTATTTAGTTTTTCTTTGGAAGCCTGATTGGTAAACAACTTCGATTTAAAACGCATACAACAGAAAGGAAGAAAGGCAAAAGTAGAGCCAAATTACCATCCTGGCTCCCGTCCTGGATTTTTGGTCTCTCTTAAAGCATGAGTACACAACTTATTCAGTAGAAGTCTGAAGGAACTAGGACCTTGCAAAGCCAATGCGCAGACAGTGGAAAATGCATCTATTTCATTGATATTGCACCCGTGTTCAGAGGCTGCTTCCGCTCCTCTGCTTTTAATCTTCCTTTGAATCTGACAATCTGCCATGGCCACTGCTATTGGTTTTTTTTGTTAAGGGAGCCCTGCCTTTGACATTGATAGATTTCTGATTTTATCCCACAGATTTCAGAAAAACATGCCCAGGAAGTGCAGTTTGTCTTACTGTCTGATTATTTCTTTGAAAACCTTTCAATTTAAATGGAAAAACAGATGCATCATTTGTCCAGCTGCTCAACCTTGTCATTAGGGACACGCACCAGGGATGAGCAGAATTTAGCAGAAGTTAATGGGGAACATTTGTACAAGAGCTACTTGTTAATATATTAATAACATGTCACAGGTAGATTCACTTTGGGCAGGAGCTAAGTGTGGGCTTGATACGTCAACAGATCTCTGGCAATAAGCTCCAATCTAAACCAGATCTCTTGATCTTTCGAGGTTCATCAATTTCTAGAACAGTACTGCTTTTGAAATGTTTGAGTAAATATTTACACTGATAAAGATTTAATGGAGGAAGTCCAGTATTCATAGTCCTTTTTTGACCTCAGGCACAGTGTAGTTGAACTACAGTGTTAGCTTTTAGTACCTTGACTGCTTCTTCAGAAATATGCTTTCTTTGGCATAAGCACTTAACACATAACCGGTGTCAGTTACGTCTTGCATATTAACTGCTAACACAGGATGTGATATAATGAAACACAGAGCATTTCTGAATTAAATTTGGCATTGCTGCAGGGAAGAACCAGTTAATGTCCTTGTGTAATGCTTATGTAATAGATTAGATTCTCTGCCTGACTATGCTAGCTGTCTCTGGTGGTATATATAAAGCTTACCACCTTGCTAGTACTCAATTAGCTCACTCACCACGAGTAAACTGGTTTTCTAGCTTATAGGAGGAAAGCACTTCCAATCCTCTAATTGGTTTATGCATCTAATCTTTTCCACAGACCAACAAGTGCAAAAGTTGACTAGGTAATAGAATCAGAGAATAAACTAAGAGGGGGGAAAAGATAAAGAAAGATCTAAACTCAAGCTATATGGACAACTTGTATAGTAATAGCACTATTTGTTATCCCTTCAGTTCTTTTTGGTTACTTGAGACAGGGATCATAGTCACCTAATGGATAAAAATACTTGATTTTTTTGAGATAGTTGCTGTCAAACTGTCAAATGAGCTTTGTGGTGTATATATTAATGTTTTTAAAGGACACAAATAGGCTTTAGTTATTACTTGTTACCAGTTTTTAATAGGAAGTTGTACATTTTATAAAACTTGGATTATAGATCTGGTAGAAGAAATTCTATCCTATCTATTCTAAGCACATTTTGAGATACCATGACAATGTTCATTGAGAACATTGAGAAATTATGCTGTATAGCCTCTTTTATGGCATAGAATATGACCTTTTAGGGTTTTTATCTGAAAAAGGTAATAATCTCAAGATGATATTTTCAGTGGACCTACTGAGCAGGAGCTCTTGAAACAGACTTTCTTCAAGCCTTTAACTGTGGTCATTGTCAGGACAGAACCAAGACAGTGCTGGGCCTTTGTTTGTTGTCTGGTTCCTCACAGGACAGGAGCTGTGAATGTTAGAAGCAGAAGCACTGTGTCTGACAAGAAATGTCATCCTGAGATTGGACATATACCTTCCAGGCCTCAGCTGCTTCTCCAGCCTTTCTTACTAGTCTTTATGACAGCAAAAAAATCCAGCAACACCTCATCTAGAGTTAACCAGGACTACGGTGATGCTCCACTTTAAATTTTGTTATGCAGCCCCTTGTCTGACTTCCTACCATGAATAAAACTTGGGAAATTCTTGCTCTGAAGTATTAACCCTTCAATACTAAGGAAAACTTGTATGTATTGGAAAGCTGTTGGTAACATCTCTTTCATATTTCACTTTTTTTAATTTTAAAAGGTTCTTAAAACAGCGTAATCTTCTTTTGAGACATTGAGAAGTTTTATAAATATTCTGCATCTAAATGTACATATTCTAGCCTGCTAATCTCATAACTATTACATGTTCAGAAATCTATTTTACATATGAGCACAGCAAATAATACAGTTTTTAGGTTAAGAACCTTTTTGAGAGTAAATATTAAGTGAAGGCTTAATTCTCCTACCAGAGTTTAAGCAACTCCTTGCCACATGAGAAGAGCAAAGCATTTCCCTGAAGGCTTTTGATGGTCTTTCTTCTTTAATAATCACTAAAATTTGAAAAATTGCACCAAGGTGCAACTGAAAAGCTTTATGTAGGAAATCAGGGGCATGGTTTCACATGACCTACAATTTTAGCTCCTATTAAACTTCAAGAGAATAACTCAGAAAATAGGTTGAATTACTAAAAAAATGGCCTGATCAAAGAAAAGATGTAGTTTCCTGTTGCAACATGACTCGCTACACTTCCATTCTGCCAAAAGCTTTGCTCTGTGCCAGTGAACCTCTGCTCATTGGACAATGTCTTTTCCACATAGGCAATTTATATAACTGCTTCCCAAAACAGCCAGTGTAACTTTGTGAAAGAACAGCACCTTCTGGGCCTTCTCAGGCTGGGCACCTGGTTCTGACTGTTACTGGGTAAGAATGAAATGTATTATTGTTTGCCTGTTCCTCTGAACCTCTTTGGTCCCATATAACCCCAGAAACATTCATCAAAGCAGCTGGGTGTGTTGCTTCTCCCCAACCACACCGAGTCTCTGAGACAGAAAAGAACAGCACCTTGCAGGGTCTTCTTCTGGTATGGACTCAGTCAGAACAAATAAATCTCCGAGAGCTTCCAATCTCTGTCAAAATGCAGCTGTAGATACTTTCTTTTCCACAGAATGAGATGGTGACTGACAATGGTGATGACCTTAATAGCACTCCTCTGGCTGTGCTCTATTGCTGAGGCTCTGACTCTGTCCCGTGACTCAGGGTGGAGGTATTCCACAGACGGGAGCAAGGAGGCTGCTGTGTCTAAGCATAGGGAAGGGGAGCAGGGCTGACCTGCAATATGCCAAAGAGTTGAGAAATTTGCAGTCTTCAGAAAAAAAAAACTGAAATGGCTGGCCAAAGTGGGCTTTCTAGGTATGGAAAGCATTTGAAGATTGATTGGAAAAAGCATTTTGGATTCACGGTGGACTGCTATTGTAATTTTTCTTCAGCACAATATTACAGCCTCAGAAAAGCATTCATCTGTGGAACTGGACACATGTTCCAAGTTACAGGAGGCTAAATCACTGGTTTTGTACAAATATCTTACTTCACAAATATTTATTTGCAGTTCAAATCTCAGAAGAGTTGCCCATTGGGTTGCACCTCAGTCAAGAAACCACACATCCTATTTTCATATTTTCTTTTGCTGTATAAGAGCAACTTGGATATTTTACATACCATCCATTCAATTATAAACCCAGGCCATATAGCTGGACCTGGGTCTTTATAGCAAGTTGGCATGCGGCGTAACTTTGTGATTAGTTTATTATACGCTCCTAATTAATGAGGGTGTTGGAGAGCAGCAAGGGCCAGCTGCTCCGCAATGGAAGGTGAGCCAGAAGCCGAGCATGGTTACAAGGCCAGCAGAGAGAAGTGCCTTGCTAGGCAGGGTGCAGGACTGTGGTGCCTGGGCAAGGTGAGCAGGGCAGGTCTGCTCAGGGCACCCAGGGCAAGGCACAGCCCAGAAATCACCAGGCAAGTCCATAGTGACGAGGCAGGGCCGAGGCCAGGCCAGAAAGTCAGCCTGCGTGTCAGGGTCTGGGCATGAGTCAACAGGACTGATGGCCAGGCGCAGGCATGGCTGCCATGCAGTGGGATTCATAGCTCATGGGGGAGGCAAGTGGTAGTGGCTCAGCTGAAAAGCGGTTTGCGTGGGAAAGCGGAGCCAGCCCTGGCGGAGGCCTCCCCACCAGGCTGTCTGGAGGGCTCTGCCTGTGGCTGTCAGCAGAAGGGGGACCTCCCTCAACTGCGCTATCTCTAAGCTGGCCCCAAGCCCAGGCAGCCAAACCTCTGGGAAGGGGTATGCTCTCAGGACCCATACAGGGGGATGTAAATGCGTCTCTAGTAGAACATTTCCAGTGATGGATGTGCCTGTCTGTGCAGCGTCCAAACCTCATCCTTGTTTAGCAGTTTCCAGAACTGATTCCATGCACAGTTCATAAATCTGCCAAAGATTCAGGTAGCTTTCTGGATGTGACAGAGTATGTCTGTTGCTGTGGCAGAATGCTTAGGAGGAAAATAAACTCTTTTCTGCTCATAGAAATGGAATAAGCTATTTGATAGACAGAGTCAGTTTTCTGCAAACTGTTAGTCCAAAACTGTCTGCAGAATCTGAAGTTTTATGTATTAGCAACTGAAGACCTTGCCAGAAATGATCCACCATTATGCAGTCATTTATATCCAATAGTATGGAAAGGTTAAATATTCTTCTACAGTGCAAAAGTGAATCATGAGACTTGCTTTAAGGTCATGCATTGCGTTTCCTGATACTACCGCACAATATATTGCAAACAGGATCGATCCTAAACCACATTCATCTTTTGTAATGCTTGTCATAAGGAAGAGGTCAGATGGATTTTATGAGCCTGTATTCTGCCAAGCATTGTGAAGATCCCTCAAAACTGACAGAAACTTTTTTGGACTGCCAAATCTTTTTGGAAGGTTCCACATCCTCTCATATTGTCATAGTTAATCTCTATCTATTATAGTTTAGCAGATATTCTTTCAAGAATGTATGGTGCAGTATTTAACAAGAAAAATTGTTAAAATACATTAAATAATATTTAAATATTCTGTTTAAATCATTACTAGCAAAAAATCAAAATAAGTTTGCAAGTTTATGATGCAGAGACTTCTCTGATGCTCTCATATGGTACAGGAAAGACTGACAAGAGCTTTGTGGGTTTTGATCCTACGTTATCATACCACTGTCATTTATAGACATTTGTTTGGGTGGAAGTCAAAATAAAAAGACTGGGCTCTCCTTTGTTTAGGGTCTGTGCCCTGAAGAAAGGGATTGGCATCCGTGAAATTTTTCAGACTCCTGAGAAGGAAGCCTTTTACAAAGAGAAGACAGAAATGCTAACTGTGGGAATAAGAACACTTATTGTTTGTGACAGAGATTTGCTTGAGATTCTTTGTTGAATTCCGATGAAGAACTTCAAGCAAAGTCCTACATACCACAAATAGAAAGCAACAGAAATTTAAGGTATGTTAGATCTTATGAAAAGGTGGTCTTCCTCTTAAAAAGTACATTATTTTAAAATTAAAATGCTTACTTACTGTTAACCAGTTAAAAATATTTTCTTTAAATTAAGGTTTCCCAGTAGCTATAACAAGCTGCCATCAAACTTGGCAAAGAAACCCATGAAATCTTTGCTTGATACTCAGTCCTTTAAATTGCCCCATGATAAAAAGGAGGCTTACCAGTTATTTCCCTCTGCTCTTGCACTTCCTCCATATCCTCCCATCCCTCTTTTATGATGTGCAAATACTAGAAAATGGGGCTCAAAACCACTGGATGAGTATGTGAAATGAGCAGCGTCCCTGTCTCATGGATGTTTCAAAATATAGTCCAAAATTGCTATAGGGCTAGCCATCATTAGATATGTAGCAAGTGAGATAGGAAAGGCCAAGGTGAGGATTTTCTGCGTATCTTTAAATATCGTATAATTATACAGCTGTGTCCTTTTTTTCCCCCATTGTAGATAATTCCTTCTTGAGAAGATAATGCATCTGCCAGTACCAGCATGTACAGGGATTTGTGGATTAACAATTTTCTAGTCATGTTTTTATCCTTAGAAGCCAGAACTGTAAGAATTAGAAATTAGTATTCAAAAATACTTTTCACCAATAGTCTGCTTTGTTCACAAACAAGGCTGCAGTTCACCCAAACTGGAGTAGTTTTTACTCCTTTTGATTAAAATGAGTTTGAGCTTCAGTGATATATTTTGCATAGATTGTCACATCTCTCAGGCATTTGTGGAAGAATAATAAAAAATGGTCACCAACATCTCTGGTTTGCTCAAGAGCAGAATATTGGCCATCAGTGTCCGTTCCATTGCATACGCATTTTCGTTTCTTTCTGTTTCAAAAACTTGAGGGTAAAAGATGTGATCAACTTCCAGCCAAATCCTTTTCATCACACCTACATTTAAGAGGAACTCATTACTATCAGTCATGAATTTCTGGATCTTTTCCCCCTCCTCTTTCAGTTGTTAGTGTTTAATTCGTTTATTATCTGTTTAATTAGATATTTGTAGACCTGTAAGGCCCTGTGCAGACTTGCTGTACTGCAGCTAAAGGATCAAATCAAGTGGATTACTTTTCTAATGTAAATAGTTGAATTGATTTTCAGTTTACCACATATTTATGGTTTATCTTAGTTAACAGAAAATCTGTAGAGTTACCAGCAGATTATAACTATGGCAACAAGTATGGAGAAGATGGAGCAATTTCTTTTCAGGGTGTAATAGGCAAATGAGTCTCAGGGTTTTTTTTCTACTACCGATACCCTGTTCAGAAGTCAGAACTGTTAACATGTGATATCTGGAACATTTGGCAGTTTCATTACTATGAAATCAATACAATGGGGAGTCAGAAAATGATTAACAGTGGATGTTAAACAAGTTTGTGATTTGGCAAAATAGTCTACAAAACATTTGGTGAAAATGGTGTAATCACAGAGGACGGCTCCTTGTTATGTATGTATGTGGTTGAAAAACAATGAAAACAAATAATTAAATCAGTGCCAGAGTAAGCTTTTACAGGATGGAAATAATTATATTTTTCATAGCAATTAGCAATGAAATATTCACAAATTCCAAGTTATTTTAATGATAATTATAACAATGTGTATACACTTTCCAGTGCATACAACAGAAAGGTCCATCTTCAAAAATAAAGTCAGTTTCTCACTGAATTGCTCTAGTGAGGCTGATGAAGCTTTAAGCCCTTTATTTCTTCTCAAAATTAAAAGCTGTGTCAGTGATTGTCATTATTTACCATGGTTCTCGTCTCCTCTTTTAGAGATGTTTTTCCTCCACTGAAATGTATGTTCTGTATGACCTGGGTCCATCTCCCTCCATGCCCTCTACCACATGCACAGGTGCTCTGGAAGCTGTGGATGAGTCTCCACCAGCAGAATCTTGTTGCAAGGGTCCACTGGCAGTCCAGTGGTGCCAGGTTCAAAGATGACAGTTCAGTGAATTGGCATGGAGGAGAAAGAACCCACAGTTCTGTCTGCTGGTCACGAGCACTGGAAATTCTTTGGCGCTTCATTACAGTTTTGCTCTTGCTCCTAAACAAAATACTTCTTCTGTTCACTTTTCTGTGACAGTTCTTTCTTTTTTTCCTTTTTTATCACTGAGAAAACAAAAGCCTCACTGTAGTGCCTGACAGCACTTCTGTAGCCACTGCCCTTGGTAGTCTGTTTCCCAGATTGTGACTTCTTAGAAGAGTCATAAGGATCAGGCCAGAGTCCAGGTCAGTGGATCGAATACATCCTCCCACTGGAGGAGAGAAAGCCCAATGCCTCAAGTGGAGAGATTCCACTGTCTCATAACTCCTAACTCGGAGCACTCCTGGTGCAATCAGCCTTTGCCAGCTCAGAGCATGATCATGAGCCTGAGCTTACCCTGGGCATGGGGAAAAGTAGGACCACTGAGGTTTTTCATTTATAGTTGGTGCTATGGTAGAACGGCTCCTTCTCCCCAGGAACTTCTAACAGCCAGCTAGCATTGCCATCAGGGCTGACGGAGACAGCTTTACTGCAGGAAGTAGAGAAAGTACAAGCAGAACAAGCAGTAAGTATTTGATTAATCTGCTGAGCAGTACGAAGAGTCAACAATATGTTTATGATGATTTAGCCTCACTCAGCTGAAGAGGATCATAGAATCATAGAATCGTTTAGGTTGGAAAAGACCTTTAAGATCATCCAGTCCAACCATTAACCTACACTACCAAGTCCACACTAAACCAATCAAGGGTAGACTAGACTAAACCATGTCCCGAAGTGCCACATCTACCTGTTTTTTGAACACTTCCAGGGATGGTGACTCCACCACCTCTCTGGGCAGCGTGTTCCAATCCTTGACCACCCTCTCCGTAAAGAAATTTTTCCTAATTTCCAACCTAAACCTCCCCTGGCACAGCTTGAGCCCATTTCCTCTTGTCCTATTGCTAACTACATGGGAGAAGAGACCAACACCCACCTCACTCATGAAAATGGTATGGCAAACTAACCCTTCTGAAGAGAACAAATCAGCTCTTTTTAGCAACTGAGCTTCTATTCAGACTGTTTATGGTGTTGGAGGCTAAGCCAGTCATTGGTGAGCACCCAGCAGTGGGATAGAAGGACGTTATCATCTCAACAGTTTGGTGGAGTAGAGATGGAGGAGGCAAGGGGAGGCCTGCAGACAGGTTTAGAGGCAGAAGCTAATTTAACATCCCTACAGAACTGGTAGTTGAGAAGAAGGTGGGGGGATGCAGGTCTCCCACAGGAGATCCCACAGTCACAAGCAGTAGCTTTTCTTATGCCACAAGTCTGTAGCCTCTTTGCTGCCTCTGACATTAGGATTCCTGGGATGAAAGTGTGCAATCCCAACATGGCATCCTGGGGAACTGTCCTGTTTACTTGAGGACATACACAGCAGTCAGGTGGAGAGGTGAGTATTGCTTCACTGGTCTCCAAACACAAAATGTCTAAAGGATAGCCAAAGCAGGTAGCCCTCTTTTTCTTCTCAGGCCGTTCCTCCAAATGATGAGTGCCATAAGGCCCAGAAACATGCTGGGCTCAAGTTTTCTATCCTCCTTATTCGTGTCGTCTCACTGCATACACCTAGGTCTGCTCTCACCTGCCTGGTCTGCTAACCCTGCCATATCTAGTCAAGTCTTTATGTTCTTCCTGATAGTCCCACTGTGTTTCACTGCTGAAATTTAGGACCTTATCTGTGTTTAAAGTCAAAAGCCTGCACTGAACTAATTGTTTTGCCTGTTTGTTAGCCCTGTGGCCAGGGTAAGCCTGTAAAGGACTGTAGCTTTTATACTTGTGGGTGAGCCCCATTTCTGTTTTGAGGACTTTGATTAAGATCTACTTTCTGGAGTACCTGTGGCCTCTTTTGACTGGGAAGGCTTGGTTAAGAATTAGGGGAATGAGTCAAAACAGTGTTTGAGAAGAGGATCAATAGCTAAGACAGAGGGGGGATAAATGTGCCACGTGTGAGTGAGGGAGCTTGGCCTTTGGGCTTTTTTTGTTTTGCTGAACTTGTCAGTAGGCATCTTGGCTGAGAGTTCAGCATCTATTAAAATAAGTAACTTACAAGTCAAGTTTTTTATATAATTGCCAAATTTTTAGTCTGCTGAAATGAATTTGTAGTGCACGTACAAGAAAATAGCTTTAATCACACATTGAAAATAAATCACTTTTAGATTCAGCGATTCAGATATTTATAGTAGGGCCAGGACAAGTTTGCAGTGCAAAAGAAAAGTTTCCCATAAGGTGGTTTAGCTTGATAGTAATTAAAGGATTACAAATGCATAGAAATGTGTACAAATGACACACGTTTCCTGTCTGTTTCAAAATTATTCTAAATTAAAAATGTGTGTGTATATATATGTATATAGCGGCTTCCTGGAATTTGAACAATTAAATGTTTCATTTTGTGCTTTTTATGTATCTATACTGAAACAAGATATGCTATGCATTGAACTAAACCCATTAAATTTAAAATAATGGCTGCTGAAGCTGCTGAACCTCCTGAGAAATCTGCATGTTGCTCCAGCTTCCCTGGAGCCTGCCCTTGCAGGAAATCTAGCTCCATCTCTTGTGGAGAAGTCCCGACTTGTATATTTTCTTTGCAGAGTGAATAGCGACGTGAGAGCTTTCACACAATTAGAAGACATTTTGTGGAGCCTGTGTCCTTTTTCTCAGAAGATGTTACCTTGTAATTGAAAACGTGGCTTTGGCAGTGGTACCCAAAGTACTAGTACTTCGTGGTTGTGCCTTATCATTTCAAGGTTAGCTTTCTTAGTCGAGGAAAAACATTATTAAAGTTTTCAATTAATCACTCTGCACACTCATGTATATGATGCATTTCCCGTTGGAGCTGCAAAGAGAGGATGTAATCAAAGGGGAGAGGGAGACCTATAATGCATCTTAATACCTGTTAATTACGCCAGTTGCTCAAGAGGCGGGAGTAGCGTTCACCATGCTGCCGGCGCTGCTCGCCTCTCCGCTGGCGAGGGAGGTGCTGCCGCCCGCCGGCCTGGGCCTGGGCCTGGGCCTGGGCCTGGGCCTGGACCTGGGCCTGGGCCTGGGCCCTGAGACTGGGCCTGAGCCTGAGCCTGGGCCTGAGCCTGGGCCCTGAGTCTGGGCCCTGAGCCTGAGCCTGAGCCTGAGCCTGAGCCTGAGCCTGGGCCCTGAGCCTGAGCCTGGGCCCTGAGCCTGGGCCTGAGCCTGGGCCTGAGCCTGGGCCCTGAGCCTGGGCCTGAGCCTGAGCCTGAGCCTGGGCCTGAGCCTGGGCCCTGAGCCTGAGCCTGAACCTGGGCCCTGAGCCTGAGCCTGGGCCTGGGCCTGAGCCTGAGCCTGAGCCTGAGCCTGAGCCTGAGCCTGGGCCCTGAGCCTGAGCCTGGGCCTGGGCCTGAGCCTGAGCCTGAGCCTGAGCCTGGGCCTGAGCCTGGGCCCTGAGCCTGAGCCTGGGCCTGGGCCTGAGCCCGGGCCTGGGCCACCTGTGGGCCCCACCGCTCCGTGGGGCCCGGCCTGGCTTGGCGCCGGCTTCACGGGGCACAGTGCACCCGTGGGTCTTGTCAGGATGGAGGTCCGGTTTCAACTTATGCTTTTGGTTAGTATGAAGAGGGGTGGTAAGCGTTTTCAAGACTTGAGGCTGAGCTAAATGACTGAGATGCAAGGGGTATTTTCTGCAGTTGTGCAGGAAACGGGTACGATTTCTCTGAAGAACACTGGGGCTGTTTAACATCTACGGTCTTGTCTGACAACTGCCACATTAATATAGCTCTAAGAAGAATGTTTAGGTAGATCGATATTTTCTCTTTAGGTTTTTATGGTTTTGTTCCTGTTGTTGCAATGACTGCGTTTTTGAGAGTGGTATGTATTAGGGCTAGTGATGTTTAATTTGCAAAAGGCTTCTTATTGGAATATGTCCATTTTACTTATGTATAAATGTAAAATACCACTTGTCTGTATAAAAAGACTATCCCTTAATATCTGTTTAGACAGTAGCAAGAAGCCTACCCCAGAGCAAAACACCAGTCAGACCCGAGAAGGTTATTTCAGCTGTTACAGACACCACCTTCTCCCCTCCAATTCACCCAGATGCCTCAATCCCTCTAAACTCCAGAGCAAACAGATGAGCTTGAAAGCATGTTCTGAAGGTCAACATGTTTTGAACCTCTCTGATGAAAGTATTGCAAAATCAAGGCACGTTGGTATTGAGCGTTCTGCCAGGATCTCCCATTACTTGTACACCGAGTAAGGTTTGGCTGGGTATGGGCCTCACTGCAGCACAGTGTCATTGAGAAACATTTCAGGCCTTAATTGCTCTTTAGCATGTTTTATTAGGATGTCTATGGTTTAATACAAAGATGCACATCTATTTAACCTCAGCATGTACGTGAGCTTTGCGGCTCTTTACTGCTTGTTACCTAACCCATTTTAAGGTACTGCTTTTTAAAAAAAAGGTTTGCTAAGCTAGGATACCAACTGCACAAATATGAAGTATTAGATATCATAATTATTAACAGCCAGGTTTTGATAGCAACCTTAAGCTATCTTCTACTTTATTGCATTAAATGTTTCAGCTGTCTCAAATTTCTCAGTCTCAGTGTCTGTCTCAAATTTCCGTGTCATACCCTCTACCCCAGACATGGAGTTAGGCTACAAGCATCCAGGACTCATGCTTGTTACATGAGTTGTTATGGGAGGAGACAGGTATGAAGATGAACAGTAGATTTTTCTGGAAACTAGGAAGGAATATTTCCATAACAGCAGAGATTGGGAAATCTAATTACTTGCAGAGTGAATCTATTTTCTGTGAAGCTTTGATCTAGTAAAGAGTAAAACGACAATAGAATCCAGCATAGATATCTCCATGAGTGAATCCTTTTTTCTTTAAGGAGCTCACTGTGAGATTGAGGCTACTCTCCTTTATCTTCATTTCTGGAAGCTAACTAAAGCAGAGGTGAAGGGTAGTGGACGAATTATTGAATTTTTTATTTAACGGAAATAACATTTTCTGTTTCTACTGAAATTATCTTCTTGGCATCATTTCTGTGCATCATAGACAGGGAGAATTTAAAATTTTCACAGCATATGAGTAGGAGAGTTCAAGATGGGACTGGTGTGGGAGTTGACTTACTACTCTCCAAAATAAATAGATCCGTTTCTGGGTGTGGTAACCTCTTCCATCTCAGTATAAAAGAGTTGATCTTTTATACCCACACCAAGTGCTACTGACATCAATAGGACTTCTTGCACAGTTCTGCAGCATGTCCTGGGCTGACTGGTGTAGAGGCGATAGGAAGGGGTATGGGAGGGCTTTGCAGCCTCCCAGCCCTCACATTATTGTGGGATATATATGTGGGAGTGCATGTCACACCAGGCTGTGCCAGTGGAGGGGACAAGATGATCAAGGTGCCCCCCATATGTTCGGGTATGTTTCTGGGGGTGGTGAGTCTCGCAAATGGTGCAGATAACATGCTGTGGTTGGAAGGCAGAGATGGTAAGGAGGGTGTTTTGAATCAATGTATTTTGGATAAATATAGCCTTTTTTGTTTAAAAAGCAGTGGAAGAAGCCACTCACAAGGAAATAAGAAGGAAAGAGATGCAGACGAGTGAAAGAATTACAAGCTAACAGTTGGCATGCTTTAGTTTGCCGGGAGAAAGGTGCAATACTGCATTTCTCCCACAGTGTGGTGCTGAGTGAAGCTGCAAATCAGCAGAGGCCCAGGGGATGGCTGCAGTGTCCTTTCTGGCCCTGCCAACTTTCTGAGTCTCGAACAGGCCTACAAGAGTAGGGGCATCACCTCCCGCCGACAAAAGAGTAGTTTGATGCCTATTGCTGTGATATACTGGGAGAGGGAGGGAAGAGGTTTTGCAGCTTCTTTCTTTCTTTCTCTCTTTTTTAGCCTGTTCATAGGCTGTAGTATCAGACACCGAGGAAATGATTTGCTATAAATAGGATGAATGGATTAACTCTTCAATCATTCTTTCACTTGAGCTTTTCCTTCTTGGTAGTAGATTATGCCATTACATTACACACCCTTGGGAAAAGGACACTGGCGGCAGCTAGGGCAAGGCACTGGTGTGTATTTTTCTTGTTGTTGTTACTAATATACTTCAGTATAAGCAGTAAATCCGTAAATCTAGACTTGCAAGAGTGACTTTTAAAACTTGTGGGATACTGGCTTGAGTCTTTCTCACAGTTCTGTCACTTTATGATCTTGTTTTTCTGTTTTTGTTTTCTCTTCCTCCTTTCAATGACTGGTCTTTGTTGTTTGTTTGGTTGGTTTCTGTCAGTCTAAGACTGTGGCTTTACAAACGATTTTACTAGTGGCTGATCTAGATACCAACCCTGGCCCCCTCCCAACTGTTTGTTATCACCTCCTTGCTGGCAATTACCACCCCAACTGTTTATTCTGCTACAATAGCAGTTTACTTGACTGCTCTAGCTGCTAAACTTTTGTAATAAAAAAATTATTTTATGATGGGGATTTTACCCTACATACCGTATGCTACTCTTCTGGTTTTAAATTTAGGATAATCTCAAGGTCTGTTTAAGAGAGTGGTGAAACAAATATTAGTATTGAGCAGAACTGAGATAAATGTAACTTCAGCAGCAGGCTGAAGGGTTAATTATGTGATAATTGATGATAGGAGACAAATGGACATTTCTGCTCCCTATATATGACCTGTATATTTCCTATGTGTTCCCTACATGTGAAAGGTTGGGGTTTTTTTTGACCAATAACAGTATTATGTTCTAGTTCAAGGCCAATTTTTGGCAAAGGAATCTTATGGCTCTCTACAGGAATTTGCTCACTCTCAGAAATGACATTTGTTCACTGTCAGAAGCTGCCATCCACATGGGACACTCTGGTGTTGTCCCCATCTTTTAAGCCTCATGGGCTAGGTATTTGAATAATCTCTGTGTCTGCAGACAGGAGACAGCCTTTCTAAGCACATAGCAATTACACTAGTATTGTTTTTCAGGAACAATGAGATATCATTAGAACTTTCACTGATTGAATCTCTGTGTTAGAGATCACTATAAAATCAGATTTATGACAAATATATACATGTAGTGTCAGCATTAAGTACTTACCGTGAGTGGTGAAAAACAAGGTACTCTTCTGTAGTTTTGATCCAAATAACATTGACTATGGTTAGGATAAAGTATGGTTGAACCAAGATTTCAAATTAGGCCTTTTCCAGGTATCTAAATTGTCCCCTTTTATTTTGGAGGTACACTTGTGGCACTTCCAGATGACAGCTGTTGATAATTAATTTTTAATAAAACTAGGGGTTTTCTTCAGGTCCAAATTAAGAAGACCATGCAATGATTTCTAAGACAAACATACGAATAGAAATTATGTATATTTTCTCTGAATTGCTCACTACAGAAATCAGTTATATAATTTATTTTGTGTTGGCTCTCATCAAATAATGAAGAAATTTCGGAGATGTGAAATGTGATGGATTTTTCCTTCTTTCAGTTCCAGTGTACCTGAAATGGATTTGCTGCTTTCCTAAATAATTTTTTTAGCATGAGTGAGCTCCATTCCAGGTAGAGGAAAACATGGAGGTCATTTCTATCTAATATTTTCCCAGTGCTTTCCTTTCTTCTTGAACTGCATAAGCTTTGAAGTTCATTTGATGAAATCTTAGGGGTTTTTTTAATTGTTTGGTGGTATACTAGAGTTGTTTTATTGACAGAAGTGAGCAAGATGGAAGTTGTCCTGGTATTTTAAAAATAAAGAAAATAATTTGTATTCTAAACAGAAAGAATTATTAAGAATATGCTTGAATTTATATTGGTTAATTAAGATGCCATAAAAAGTGTTGAAGCTAACACATATTTATGTTAAAAGTAGAGCACTATGGGTTTCTATTTGTTAAATCCCTTTTTAAGAAGAGCTGAAATCAACTTGAAGCTGAAATTTCAGATACATGTGATTCCTGAAATTTGAATCTTAAGACAAGCTTCACATTTTCCTGAATGTGTCAAATATAATGATAATACCTATACAGCCCAATCTGTTGAAATCAAGGAATAAGCAGTTCCCTCATTCTGAAATGCATCTATTTGCTGGTTTACATTCTTCCTGTTATTTGGATAACACTGACAGCTATTTGCAGCTTTCTAAGGAATAATATTTTTTCCTTCCCTGCATGCAACAAAGAGAATTTGAAGTCGGACTGCTGGTGTTTCATAATCAAACTTCTCTACTTTAATGGGTGAAAATAACCTTACGAGAAGATATGGAAAAATAGAACACACCAAGAGCAGTTACGTGGGGTAGTAGAATATTCTTTCCATTCTCTGCACTGCCCTTGTCTCCAATATCCTTTATCCAACCTCATGAATTTTCTTGGGAATAGCAGTAACAGTACTAGTCCACATAACAATTTATAACTTGCTTCTGGTCCTTCCTACCTACTTTCCAGATCTTGACTGATGGATAACTGAAATGTTTGCCTCAGTTTACATTACGTCCTCAGGGCATTACACCAGTATTCTCAACAGACTCTAGAACCTCTGTACATATCCAAATTAGTTTTTTCATTGAGAGCATGCTCATTGTAGGCTTGGAATATTGCTGCCGGGAATCCAAAAGACTATTACTGGGAAAATTAAAATTAATTTAGAGGTCAATCCAAGTATGATTACTGGATCCTGTAAAACAGAAGTGCCTTTCTGGTAAAACTTCAGTTGATTTATGAGCTATATCTTATTGATTATCTTTCAGCCAGTAGACGCTTCAGTTTTATTGGTAGCATTGTAATGTAGCCTAACTACATTGCAAATTACAAGTGTAGTTTATCCACAGTTATTTGTCTAAAATTATTTAGGAGCTTTGCCTAAGCCAGAAATATTACCAGGTCACCTATTTTCCAAGGATTTTATCTTTTTTTTTGTGTTGTTTGTCTGTCTTACTTTCTGATTTACTTATACTGGTTTTTTAGCTATGAAAACATGCAGGTCTTTAAGATAGCATGAAAATACTGACTCTTCTCCATCCTATCACTGAGAAATGTATTACTGCCCAAAATAGCATACACCTGTAGCTGCATCTGGTATTCAGCATAAACTTCAAAAGAATTCAACTATCAGAATACCACATAACAATAATTGCCAATTTTTATTGCTTTCTGCTGTTTTTCTTAAATCTCCTTTATAAGTTCGATTTGTGCTCTCTGTTGTTCCAGAGCTCAGTAAAGTTGCTGTAACAGGAATGGGTTAGCTCCTGCTCTGGTTGCCACTACAATATTTGGAAGTGGCTTGCCCACTAAAGCAGTTTTAGAATTTTCAGGCTTCTTTCATGGTCACAGAGAACAATATTTTGCTTCATGCTTTGCCATTCTTCAGCTTTTTCATATTGGATCCAGAAAGGATCTAACCTGCTGTAGGCTTTTGTCATTTATTGTTTGCTTTTTGTTTTTTAAGTAAACGCATTAATTTAAATTAGTAAATTAGTAAATTAGTAAATTAGATTTTCAGCCAATTAGGTCACATACTGTATCAGATCTATACTTCTAGCTGTTGCATTAACAGGGGAGGCAAAGTTGCTGTTGATCAAAAAGTAGAAATTCTGTAAATTCTTTATGAGTTTAATAATAATCTGAAAGTAATTCCACTTGGTCTTTTGGCACTTGAGTTGCATTGGAATCCAGCCAGTATTTCAGAGCTTCAATGACTGCGAGCAATTCAGTGCTGCAGGCCATTTTTAGGATTTAAAAATTACTGTGGGTGGCTCATCTTTGTGTGCACATTCAAGGGATATACTATGGCCCAAACATTTTCCTTCAGAATCATAAAAGCTAGAAACATCAACAGCAACTTTTTAACATTGATTAAAATTCATGTGAATGGTCAGAGGAAAAGAAGGTTTTCTCTGCTAGATTAGAACCCACTACCAAAACATTCCTGCCTTTCTGCAAATGTATTTCCCATTAACGATGATATTTCGTCAGTAATTACCTTAATTTGTTTACCCACTACTTGTGGTGTCCCCAAATTAATTTGGCACTAGGTAGCTCTCCATCTTGAAGGCTATTTGGAAGTACATGTTGGATCAGGGTATGGTGAGTTTAAGCCAATCAACTAATCAAATATATCCAATGGGAAATAGTATGTGATAAAGCAGACACATTTGTTTATTGTAGATTGCATTGGTCTTCCACTGAAATACAAACTCTTGTAACAGGAACACTGATGCTATTGGTACATGTTTATTTCCTGTTTCAATTAAAAACAATTTCTGATAATGACAGGAACAATCCCTTTTTTAGTTGAACACCTTGCTTGATATACCTTACTATTCATTTCCATTCAGCTCTTTCTGGGATGTTTATACAAAGGCCTATTAATGCTAGTATCATTAGGAATAAAATTACTATTGTATTTACTCAGTCCTTTCAGGAATCTGTGCCAAGGGGCGCTAAAAGAGGGAGGAACCTTTTGGTTTCATTTACCTTCTGCTGGTTAGGCACTTGGCTGTGAGCAGCCAAGTGAATATTCATTCACAGCGAATGAGTATGCGGTGGCTGTGAATAATGGCTGTGTTGCACTTAGAACAGAGTCATATAATTTTTCCAGTTCTGGAATTGCAGATATAGCTTCAGTTCACATGTCTGCCCTATGCTTCTATTTTTGGCATGGTTACATAGAACTGAACCAGCTTAGGAGCTTATATATGTATAATATGGACATACCTAGAAAAAACAGAGCTGCTCCTTTTATTCCCTTTGAAATTATCCATAAAAGAAGTTTTTGTATTTGGTTTTTTTTTTTTTTTTATAGCTTTACTGATTATGCTCTGCATGAAGTTATTTTACAGAATATACTGAAAATTGTAATCAACAAAGCTATTCATTAAAGATGATGCAGAACTGCTTTTGCACTGATGAAATGTTGAAGATCATCTCTTATAGCTATAGTGCATTTAGGTATAGGTTCTAATTCATAAAACACACTATGCTGTGAGGCAAATAAAGTTCCTTTATGTATTATATGCAGATGTGTGAAAGCAAGAAAATAAAAAGTTTATGCATCAAACAGTATCAGCTCTTGCTTTATTCTGAAGCAAAATTCTGGTCCGTGCAGGTTGTGTCTGTCAGGAAAAGCATGAAATCATGTGCCTTAAGGGTGATCCCCCCATTTATTGACAAAGAATTAAAAATACCCAAAAAAGCAAAACACAACTGTTCCCTTACTTGCAAGAAGATGAATTCATTTTTTAGGACTTCAAGAATTCCAGTCAACACCTAAACTAAAAAAAAAGCCATTTCTTATGGTAATCCTATGAGTTTTACAGGATCATTGGTGGGAAAGCCCTTTCAAAGGTTCTTGCCGTTCTGTACAATTGGCCACCCTCTCAGGTTGTGTTTTTGAAGCCATGCTGTGTACCTAACAAAGATGCAGATAGGAATGAGCAGCTGGGGGCAGCAGAAACAAGGCAAGAGTGCTTTTAGCATGGAATTACAGCCTGAATGCTTTTATAACTGCATTTTGATGTTACTTTTCCTTTATTCTTCTAGAGTGGTGTTCTTTTTTTTTTTCCTACCTCCCTCTCATTGAAACAATATCCAGAAAAGCCCCCCTTATTTTAATGATATTTAATATAACCTACCTGTACTCTTCTATACAAGACCCACTCCTCTCTGTTAATGTTAGAATTGCCATTGCAGAAATGGCAATTTTGCAGAAAATGCCCTATTTCCCAGTAGGGACTACAGTCTTCCTGTAGCTACTGTTCAAACTTTGATCTGCCAGAACAGAGCATTTCTTATTTCCAGCTGTACCTGCAAAATCAAACTATTCATATCATAGGAGGAAAGTTCAGGTTTTGAATAGATAACATGATGACAGATGAGTAAAGGTTAATATCTCTGGAAGAAACCCCATGTCCTCCAATCCAAAACCAGTGAAGTGTATTGTTAATGTTTGTTTCCATTAGACAGGACTACCTACACCCACGTAGAAGGATGTTCACCCTGGATCTCACTGGCTGCATCTGGTGTCCCTCTGGGGACAGACATTTTTAGCTTGTGCTTCTTCTGCTGAAAATGTCTGCAGTCATGTAAGGGTTGTGTCAGGGCTGCTAGAGTGACATTTTTATAGATGATACCAGGGTTATGTATTGCATGCATGGAGCATGACATATGAGGGTAGTAGAGACATATTTGAGAGTACTGGTCTACTGAGGATGAGTCTATTGAAACAGGGTTTCATTTCATAGGGGACTATGTAAGGAGGAAGGAGCCAGCCCTGATGTCATCTTGTTTGTGCTACATTTAGGTTGACGTCCTTGGAAAAAAATACCTCTGGACTGCACCTAAGCTTTGTCTGAGAGGAACTAGTCGGTTTGCTCCAAATGAGAGCCTAAGTGGAACTCAGATGCATGCAATATGTGTAATCAAGGGACCAAGATCTTGGAAAGAGCTGAGAGCTTGCATCATTTGAAGATATAAATTAACTCCATGTACACCTCTGATTATCCATTATGCATATATTTCAGCCGTGAGAAATATCTCTAGTCTTTCCTTTATCTGTGGGTGCAAGGACTGATTAATAAAGAACATCTGACAAGTAACAGATAGTTTCATGAAGACTAGGATATTCAAAGAAAAACATGTCTAGGGAATATTCAGAAAGATCAAAAGGTTGTTTTTTTCAAAATGCTATTAGGCACTGAATGTAGAACAATAAATTTTGCATCAAAGTACCACACTGTCTCATTGCAGCATGAATAAGAACTGAACTGATTTACAGCAAGGTTACTGAATTGCTGGCCTGTGAACTGTCTGGCCTGAAGGATGAATTTGTCTCAGGTCTCTATAATTTTGATACAGTTATGCTGAGCATCTCATTCAGCAAACTTCTGCTGAACCTGTCCATCTCCAGGAAATGATAGATTTCATTTTTAGGAGTCCCAAAACTCGTACCAAGCCACAGTTCTTGAAATGCTAGGCATCCGTGATTTAGAAATAAGCTATTTCATTATAAACGATGTAGCAACTGCTTTTGCTTTTAAATGAAAATAATACAAAAATAATATAAAACCAGAATGCTGGACTACTTGGTATGTCATGATGTAATATGACAACTTGACATAATATAAATCATATTATTCATTGACAACATCCAATAAAACATACAGTATGTACCTATAATAGAATAAGATAAAAATAATAAATATAAGCATGAAAAATCAATTTTAACACAGCATTTAAATTGTATTTCATAGGAAATATTGAGAGTACCCAGATTTGTTCTGAATTGGAATGAGGTCAGATTTTGAAATGCCTTTGTTTCCTGTGAAGTGGAAATTTGAAGTGCTGATCAGCTCTATTTTTAGGGGAACTTTGTAACTGATTAGACCTCAGACTAATTAGTAGATCTTGTTTTCAAAAATCCAGAAAAAGAAGCTGTCACACTGAGTTCCTGAAATTAGTTTCTGTATGTGTGATGCAGTTTGTACATCTTTGTAGTCAATCTACTGTTAAGTCAATCATCTGTATGCATATGTAAATTTGTCTTTGTTGATTACCTTTTTTCCCCAATCATAAAATCATAAATAACAGATATACCAAACATTGCTTTCTTCATTACTTTTCCACCTACCATCTGTACAGGAGAAACCATGCTAAAACTGAAGTTCTTAGAGAAGTCAGAATCCTGAGGTATTAGGCTGTAGTTACTTTGGATGTCCATGTAATGTACAAGACTATACATTATTAACTGAAAATTATTCCATTAAAATCTCCTGTTCTGACTGATTTACCTGATTAGCCTGCACACGATTTCGCAGGTTTGACCTTTCAGCTTCAGCTTACATAATTACATTGGCAAAGATTGTTAGAGCTGCCACTGTGCACTTTCCTTATTATAGACAACGTCAGAATGAGTTTTTACATGCTTTCGTGTTTACGCTTTCAAATTCTGATTAAATGAAATGTAAATCTCAAAACTTCCAACTAGTATTTCAAGTTATAATTTATCATTGCCTATAGCGTGAGAAGATAACAGCACCTCAGTCTTAGTAAAGTACAGGCATGTCTTGTGGGCATTTTTGCATTAGTTCATTGGCACACCTCTGCTGATCTTTTTATTGCTATTACACGGAAAGAGCAGCAACAGCCCCCAAAGAGACTCTGAGCGAAATACAGCCAATGGAATGGGAACTTGGAAATACTTGCACAGTGTTTTATAAAAAATGTCAACATTCTGAGGATTCATTAATTGCCACATGTTGCCGACAGAGGAATTGCACCTTCTTCTGTCCTCCAAGCCACATAGGCCAACCCTATGCCTTATCAGGCTCTTATTCAGGCTCTTAAGTAGTCTATGGTAATGTGTTTTACTCAACAAAGACACCGTAGTGAAAAATTCTGCTAGTTTTTCAATCTCAAGATTGACACTGTATCTTTGTCCTTTGAAATCTGTTAGAGAAACATAACGAACGTGTCAGTTAACAATTTGGAAGTGCATCAAGAACATCCATTTTTCATACAGAGTAAACTCTTGCCAGGAAAATTTAATAAAGTAATTTGCTGAAGCAGAAGAATGTTGATAATGTTGGATGCACTCAGCATATCTAGCCAGCGTACAATACTGGCAGCTAGTTCTTTTTCTAGATAAACAGAAGATCTTAGACCTAAATGTGATTCATGTGTGCCTACATTTAAAAGAAAACCCAACATGTAGGATATCATCACCTGGCGATTAAAAAGAAACCGATCCCCATGGTATCTTACAAGGCATCATAGAAGATTGTCTGTTTGTATTCCCATCATTCCAGATTTTCATCTGCAATGGCAAAACTGTGTTATAGAAAATTCCTGTCAAATAGAATTCTGTGGCAAATGCTTTATCATCGGATAATATTCATTCATAAGAACCAAAGGCTTTTTCTGAAAGAGGGTGGTTCTGCCAAGTTGTTTTCTTGACTTGTTTAATTTTCAGTTTCTTTACAATATTGCTGTTTTGAAAAGTGTTTTTGTTTTAATTATAATGAAAAATGATCAAGACTGAGAAGACCTGATGGAATTCTCAGTTTGAAATTTTGATTGAACTAATCCAATTGCCTATTTTGAAGACTTGAAAAACGAGGAAAGAGGGAGGGGTTTCTACTTTGATTTTTTTTTCTTTACTTTCAGATTTTTCATCCCGTTGTAGTTTGAGGGTTCATTTTAGCATCAAAAATACCTTCAGGACTTGCTTGAGGTTTCCAAATGATCTGACAGATCTAGCTATGTAGCTTGCTGGCCACTGAAACTGTCAATGAAACTATTGCGATTTTTCTGTTGTGGCCATTATTCTTGCATCTCTGTAGTGGTGAGCTGATGGAGGAATGGCACATGTGAATGTTTCCCATGAACCTTGTTGTGCTGGTCCAGTAGGATCATGGCAACTAGGACATGTAAGCACCATGAACAATGAAGAGGCATAAGTCTACATCTACTGAATTTTCACAACTGATGTAAGGGCCGGATCTTCAGATGATATTAATGAGCAGTTATGTTGACTTACTTGGAACTATATTGGCACTATATGAACATCTCAGAGGATAATGGTATTTTAAAATTCCATCACTGTTGTGAGAAATAACTGATAAACAGCTTTTTCTGATCTAAAATTAGTTTAGTAAGGAAGCTGCATCAAAACTGAGATCAGGATTTCAAATAATATTGGAATATGTCAGTATACTTATATGGGTAGAATGGGAGATCAGGATTAAGAAATTATATAGCTATACGTGCATTGTGATTACAAAATAGGAATGTGCAAAAGTAGAAGATGATGAGAGTTTCCGAGTAATAACGTAATAATCTATGTATTCTTAATGAGTATTTTCATATATCTATTTGTTTTAAAAAGCTGTGGTAATCAAACTATTTTCTTACCAACTTAACCCATGGTCTTTCAGGTAATTTGATGCATTTTTATGGCCCCCTTTTTTTTCTTGTAGGTGGTTCTCTATCAAATGAGTTTTGATGTTATTACTGGAGGTTCTAATCCATTCAAGTACATTTAGTTTTTATTGTGTAATTTATATATTTATCTATATAATCATAAAATGCTTTAGATTGTAATCTTCTACATGCTGGGACAGCAGGCCAACAAGTGAAAGTCTTTTCTAAGGCAGGAAGATGAGAAAGATACCCAATCAAGCAAAACAAGAGAGAAATGGCCTTAGAGAAAATTCCCTGAGAGAAGCTGCTAAGCCTCTGCTTTGGTAGACTTTGTTCTCTTCTGTTTTGTTGGACTGTGTGTACAGTAGACTTATATGTATATGCATAATTAAATTGTGTCAGACTAATTATCATAAAAGCCTTATCTTAGCATTTTACAGCTGTAATCTTCACCTATTTTAGGTTGGATGATAACTCGGTGAAATGCCTAGTAATTTGGCAGGTTGGTGGTTTAAGTGCTAACTTGGTCATATCCAGACTATTAAAATATTTTCTTTCCAGTGATGAAATAACCTTGATAGATTTAAGTAACCTTTAAATAGTTTGTCAAGCTGGCAACTTTAATTGCTCAGTGAGTAGTTGGATTGGTATGGAAGCACACTGTGCAAGTTTTCAGAAAAGGCTGATTTCGTTGACATAATTTCTCACTCTTTCAATTGCTGGAATATGGTGAGCACAGTGAGGTGAGTACTTGTTTGAGCAGCTGCTGCTAGTAATGTGCTTGTCTGAACGCTGTGCGAGCTGCTGGAAGTTCTGTAATCATATTAGTATGTGCTTTTCTTTGGAGGTGAGGAAGCTGTAAAGCCTTAAGCCTTGGATCAACTAGTATTCTATTCACTGTTGTAAACAGACTTTGGCCAGGCTGAATTCATTGTAGGAGTTGTTTAGAAAGCAAAACATGGCCTGATATTTTCACCACATCCTTTCAGATCTGAAATAGGTTCAGAAATGGGCTCAGTTGTGTAGGCATTGTCTATACAAGAGAATTCAGAGTTGCCTGTTCACATCACTCAAACTGTGAGTGACTCTAATCCACTATAAGATGTTTAAATCTGGCTATTGCCTACTTCCTTGTTCTGGAACTGTAACACGTTTTCTGACTCAGACCTTTTGCCTAACGTGCTTCTTTGGCAGACAAACTGTAACCAGCTCCGTGTGCAAAGTCCTCTGGAGCAGAGTTTGAATAATTTCCAGCCTCAGGAACGAGACCTCCAGTCTCATTCAGGCTCTTTCAGAGTTCTTGTTCAGTCCTCTGAAGGACAGTGTAGTAGTAGTTAATAAAATAACTTCTCAGCTACAATTGCTTTCCTCTCTAAGGACTGGAAAATCTCAAAAGAAAAAGAATTTCCAGTCTGATAATAGTCCTTTTGGATCTGTCTGTGGATTTTTCATAGGCAGGATCATTTCCAATGGCAATTAGATAAAGCTTAATTGACTTGTTCAGTGGAAAAACCACACCATAGATACATACTCTCCTTCTTCTTACAGAAGTAGTGATAGTTTATGTGACAGCAAACAGTTAGTCCAGGTACAATGTTATGCTAAAGTACCTTATGCTGCATCTAAGCTAGCTGGGTGTCTCTGCTCTGCTGTGCTATGCACACATATTCTGGAATGAGTATCAGAAAGCAAAGACCTGTGAGGTTGATTGCAAACTGTGATACATTTAAAGTAAGAAAAAGAATTGCTGTTTCAGGTATTTTACTTACGTGGTCCTGTTGTTTCATGGGCTGGAAAGAGGAGAGGAAATGACTGAACTGCTTGCATTTGATAAAAATTATTTTGTAGTTGTGCCAGTAGACTCCAACTGAAACAAGAGCTATACTGTCGCAGGTGCTATAATAGCTCACCTCTACCTCCAAATGGTCTTAACATTCAGATAAGAAAACCTAACAGGGTTAGAAAGAAGCAGATTTAGAGAGGTGAAATTACTTTCCTTAACTTGTAGATCCAGATTCTCCCACTGAATGAGACTCTTCTTTCAAGACAGTAGCTGTATCCATTCTCTTTATTTTTCCAACCATGTGTTTCTTGGGTAATTAAGAGTAAGTGAAGTTGGGGGATGAAGTTTTTAGGTATCTTTGGGAAAAATATCGTTATGGAGGCCTGACTATGCAAAACAGAAAAGAAGATTTTCCACTTTGCCAATGCCAGTTAGCTTTTTTCAGTGGCTCAGTGTACGAGTTCAGCATGATTTCCATATTTTGCAAATAAGAATTTCTGAGAGATTAGAACATGGATTACAAAAACGTAGGTACCATGTTCTAGAAATTACTGTCTTCCCTTCACAGTTTTGAGTTAACAGAGCATATCAGAAATGGTGTTATATGAATGTTTCATTAAAGAAAATAGAATTGCAAATACAACCTTCTTTTTTCTCTCTTGGAAAACTTGCTCATTTTTCAGTTTTGTTTTGGTTTAAATATTTTCCTCCAGGAGCATGTCAAATGGAATTAAAATAGTCACCAGTGCTATACATGTCACAATTTCATGTCCACTACATCTCAAGTTAAACCCACTTAGCATTTTTTACCATTCATTCGCAAAACCTGCTACATTCATAATTTATGTTTTCCAAAGTGTAGCCAGTGAAAGGAAGTTTTACAGTGTGAAATGTTTCTGTGCTGATGTGAAAACATGAAATGAACTCAGAATTTCTGGCATAGATTGAATTTAAATATAACTCAGCATGATTGAAAATCTTCTCAGTGTCCTAGATTTGCACTTGAGGTTTCAATTTATACTAGGCATGAGTAAGTGTTGTTAGCTGCATGAATAATGCATCATTTTCTTCAGCTCATCTCATTCCCTTCACATGTTTATTCATTTATGCTGTTTAAATGAACAGAAATGCTTGTATCGGTATTCACTGGTGTTCCGACAAGATCAGTTTCCTCAGGCTTAAAAAAAGCGCAGAACTACATACCCAGAGACCATCTTTTCAAATGATCATTTTTATTTAGTTGTCAACTGCATTCAATGACAGAAGGCCCCTTTCAAGATAATGTTATAAAAGTATGAATAAAATTCTTGTACATTTTTATATATTTTTGTAATATATTTCCAGTGTCAGGAATACTTATTGAAGAAAAGAGAAGTAGCTTTACAACAAAACCCAAATACACCCAGGGTTTGAGACTTGAGGATGTATTTTTCCCTTAGACACATAATACCACAATCAATCCACACCTTTTCAGAGCTCAGGAAGACCATAAACAAGGAATTGGATGAACAGAAGGAGGAAACAGGGCTGAATTTGTCATGTTTCATTGTTAGATGAGCTGCACAGGGCTCTTCATGTTAGTTCACAAAAATGAATTTGGGCAGAGAAGCAGCTCTATCAAGACTATTATCTCATTTTAGGTTGATAGAGACTAATTTTATCACTTCATTGGCAATTTATGTTTTATCATTCTATAGTTTAAATGTCACAAACTTAGTTTTTATATTATGTCAGTCATTCATTCAAACTTACATGGATACATAGTTTAGTACTGTCTATGCAGATTAGTATATTTCTTTTACATAATAGGGTTTAGATATTTGTTAAGGTAGTGCGTTTTTGTTGTGCTCAAAGCATAAATTTCGTCTACAAAAGTAGCTTTTAAAAGATATTAGTGATAGGTATATGCCACACAGCTGTCAGCTTCTGTATGGCTTTTTCCTCAATTTCTTACCGTCATTAATATATTTTCCTCATCCCAGTGCTTGTGGTGTTTGTTATACATTAGGTACCGAAAAACACAAATAACTTGTGCACAGTCACATGAGAAAATCTGTGATAGAAAGGGAACTTAATTTGTACTACTTGAATCCAGGCTATTGCCTGGATTATATTGCCTGGATACTACAGTACCACCCAACATTTTTATACCATAGTTGTGTCTTTGAAAATAATCTCTAAATTAAGACTTACTAACTATTGTAGTTATTCAAATGAAAAAGATTAGAAGAATCTGCTTCTTATTTAATCTCACCCTCAATTCCCACTTTCTGTAACTGGTATCCCACAAAGACTGCTGTTTCTTTTTAAAAAAAAAAAAAAAAAAGAACAAGAATTCAGCAAAGTTTTTTTATGTTTATTTGTGGTGTTGGGTAGAATTTAGATTTTCTGTATTATGGTGAATGTGGCAACCTTGCAAAATTTTGCCATGGTGAAGTGAGACAAATATAGAAAGTTTTAAAATTTAACCCAGAATGAAAATGTGAATAGTTGTTTTAGTTTCTGAAGCAGAATTTCTTTGAAATGACACAACTAACTTTTGATAATATGGGACAATTTTTCCAAAGAAAAATTCCTGATTAGCTTTACATATTATCTCTCTATCTTTCTGAGACCCATGTAACATTCTTTACGCAGTTACAGAAACAAGCAGCTATTCCATATTTATGAAGTATTAAGGCTACATGGAATAGTAAGGCTACATGAAATAGTAAGGCAGTGAGAGCCCTGAGCTGTGAGCTATTGGGAACTATTACTGTCTGTCAGTTTCATAAGACTTTTGAAGAAATGAGCAGTTTTTCTACCAGTGCAGAATATAGGTTTCCCATCAACCCAGTACAAATAGAAGTACTGGGAATTTTCAGAGAAAAATGTATTTAACATGCAAAATGAAATAACACAATGGTCATTAAGGCTCAAGTACCGTTCAGTGAAATGACCTGAAAGAATGATAGATCCAGGAGCTAGAATCCCATAAAAATTTTCCTGTTTTTCATGTTTTAGCTGTGTCAGTCAACTTAGACTTTAGAACACATTTCTGATGCTTTTCGTAGTTCTTCTCTGAGCTGATCAAAAAGGGGCCAGGTACACTAGTGTGGCAGCATTCTGCATGGATTGGATCCTTGCACGTAGGAAATAGCTCATCTGAACTCAATGCCGTGCCATATCTGGATTACAGAAGAGCCATTGGGTAACAATAGCTTCTCGTTGCTCGTAGCCACAGTTGGATCCAAACCAAATGTTTTTAGAAAAGTCTGCTTCACTAAGCTGCCTACATAAACTACGCTATTTATTAGTCTTTAGCAGTCTCAGATGTCGGGAAGTATTCCTTTGCTCCAACGCTGATCCTCTTCTGCAGATCCTAGCTTGGTAGTCTTTAAGTTGTCTTTTTATACCTTCAAGGTGCTGTGACCTATGACCTTCTGTACTTCTCAGTATGTACTTCTGTACATCCTTAGAGAGATTATTCATTACTTCTGTTGAGTCAGTTCAATCTAAAGACAACTGGTCACTGTGTCCTCTGGTCACTGTGTCCTCATCCTGCAGCTGTTTCCCTGCAGTGCTGATTCCATGAAACTGTCCCTCTGGCCTCTTTCCACAGCTGTCTTAGCTGCACCATTATTGCAATATTTTCCTGTATTTTATTAATGGCCTCCAATCAGCAATTTGTTAAATTGATTTATTTTAGTTCAGCATTTCCTCTGAGGTTTTGTAGATACAGTAAGGTCTCACACTTGTGACCAGCGTTTGGTTAGTCCTTGTCTTGCCACAATGCCAAATATGTTTGTGCAGGTTTAGTAAAGTTACATCAAACCCCATCTTGACTTACCAGTTCCCTGTACTTTGTTGTGATGAGTAGCAGCATTATACTGAGGCCTGTCTTGGCTCTGGGAGGCCTGACTGAGCTTGGTTATTCTCAGTTCCCTGATACATACCTAAGACCCCCTTGTTGTTTTCAAGTTTTCCTCTTACGTTCTGCAGAAATTCTGAGTAGGCAACAAGCTTGGGTTCACCATGGTGCAGAGGTCTTGCCAGAAACCCAGTAGCCTGGAACCTTATGGATACTTATGGAGTTGACCGCGGCTTGCACCCAAGCACCCACACAGCCCCTTGCTTACCCCTCTGCCCCCGCAGTGGGACGGGGGGAGAAAGCCGAAAGAATAGGAGTGAGAAGACTTGTGGGTCAAAGTAAAGACAGGGAAATCACTTACCAAGTACAGACTTGACATGGGGAATTTAACTTAATTTATTGCAAATTAATAGAAATATTTAATTCCTGATTCAGGTATTAGGAAACAAACCCCCCCAAACATCAAAACACTTAGGGAGAAAATATCCCTCCTCCTTTCCCAGACTCCACTTCAAACACCTCTCTCTCCACTTCTAGTCTCCACTTCACTCCTGCACTCCAGATACCTATCCTCACCCCTTGGTACCACCACAGGTTACACTTAGTCCCTTCAGTGATGTGGCAGGTGGTGCAGGGGGTTGGGGTCAGGATGCAGTGGTTTCTCTGCTGGTCCTTCTTTCTCCCTCATTTCCTATGGTCCAACATGGGTCCTTCACGAGCTAGAGCCCCTTTGGGGTGTACCTGCTCTGCTGTGGTTCCTCCGTGGACTGCAGTCCCTTCAGGGTGTACCTGCTGTGGAGCACCTCCTTCTCCTCTGGCCTTGTTGTTCCCTCTGCTGTTTTTTACTCTTGTTCCCTCCTTCTCTCTCTGTCTGGTGTCTCCTGACCTTTATTAAATATTTTTTCACAGATGTGCCACAAACTCCTCTGATTGGCTTAACTGTGGCCTGCATTAGGTCTCTTGTGGAGCCAGCTGTGTCTGGCACAGGGCAGTCACTGACATGTTCCCACAGAGGCCACCCTAATAGCCCCCATGCTGCTATCAGAACCTTACCGTTTACACTCAATACAGTGGAGACTTCAGATCTGTTTCTTTTTTAAAGAATATGTGCACAAATGCAGGTTTGGAAGGATGACTTACCAGCTGACACCAGAGGCCAGGTCAGGGAGGCCTACAGCTGTGTCAAACACAACAGCTCCCATTTGTGGTGGAAGTTTCTCCAGCTGCAGATATACATTGTTCCTGGCTATACCTGCCAGGGCATGGATCCTTTCTTAGCAAGCTTCTGATACAACGGGTGTTTCTGGCAAGGGTGAGGGAAACACAATGGGCATTCACACTTGGCTGTGAAACTGCACTTCCAGTAGATGAACCATTAGACTGATGACACCAGCTCTCAACCAGGTGCCTATTATTTCCTGAGCACACTTTTAATTTCTTCCCTCTTCTAAATCACCATTGGACATCAGACCAAGTCTGTGATCGGTCTTTACATAACTGAGAATCATCATTTGGGATGATAAGCCTCATCTACATCAGCAATAAAAGGAGAGCCAAGGAGGATCTCCATTCTTTGCTGGATGTGGGGGGGAACATTGTCACCGAGGACAAGGACAAGGCTGAAGTACTTAACGCCTTCTTTGCCTCTGTGTTCAACAGCCAGACCGGTCATCCCCAGGGTACTCAGGCCCTTGAGCAAGAGGATAGGGATAGGGACCAGAATGGAGCCCTCATAGTCCAGGAGGAAGCAGTTAATGACCTGCTATGCCACCTGGACGCTCACAAGTCTATGGGGCCGGATGGGATCCACCCAAGAGTACTGAGGGAGCTGGCAGAGGAGCTTGCCAAGCCACTTTCCATCATCTATCAACAGTCCTGGTTAACAGGGGAGGTCCCTGATGACTGGAGGCTTGCCAATGTGACGCCCATCTACAAGAAGGGCCGGAAGGAGGACCCGGGGAACTACAGGCCTGTCAGCCTGACCTCGGTGCCGGGGAAGATTATGGAGAGGTTCATCTTGAGCGAACTCCACAGGCAAGTACAGGTCAACCAGGGGATCAGGCCCAGCCAGCATGGGTTCACAAAAGGCAGGTCCTGCTTGACCAACCTGATCTCCTTCTATGACCTGGTGACCCGCCTGGTAGATGATGGAAAGGCTGTGGATGTCATCTACCTCGACTTTAGCAAAGCTTTTGACACCGTCTCGCATAATATCCTCCTCGGGAAGCTGGCAGCTCACGGCTTAGACAGGCATACTCTTCGCTGGGTAAAGAACTGGTTGGGTGGCCGAGCCCAGAGAGTAGTGATAAATGGTGTTAAGTCCAGTTGGCGGCCGGTCACGAGCGGTGTTCCCCAGGGCTCTGTTTTAGGGCCAGTCTTGTTCAATATCTTTATCAATGATCTGGATGAGGGGATCGAGTGCACCCTCAGTAAGTTTGCAGACGACACCAAATTGGGTGGGAGTGTCGATCTGCTCGAGGGTAGGATGGCCCTGCAGAGGGACCTGGACAGACTGGATCGATGGGCCGTGGCCAACTGTATGAGGTTCAACAAGGCCAAGTGCCGGGTCCTGCACTTCGGTCACAACAACCCCATGCAACGCTACAGGCTTGGGGAGGAGTGGCTGGAAAGCTGCCTGGCCGAAAAGGACCTGGGGGTGTTAGTAGATAGCCGGCTGAACATGAGCCAGCAGTGTGCCCAGGTGGCCAAGAAGGCCAACAGCATCCTGGCTTGTATCAGGAATGCTGTGGCCAGCAGGAGCAGGGAGGTGATTGTCCCCCTGTACTCGGCGCTGGTGAGGCCGCACCTGGAATACTGTGTCCAGTTTTGGGCCCCTCACTACAAGAAAGACATTGAGGTGCTGGAGCGTGTTCAGAGGCGGGCAACGAAGCTGGTGAAGGGTCTGGAGAACAAGTCTTATGAGGAGCGGCTGAGGGAACTGGGGTTGTTTAGCCTGGAAAAGAGGAGGCTGAGGGGAGACCTTATCGCTCTCTACAACTACCTGAAAGGAGGTTGTAGTGAGGTGGGGGTTGGTCTCTTCTCCCAAGTAGCTAGCGATAGGACAAGAGGAAATGGGCTTAAGCTGTGCCAGGGGAGGTTTAGACTGGAAATTAGGAAAAATTTCTTTACGGAAAGGGTGGTCAGGCATTGGAACAGGCTGCCCAGAGAGGTGGTGGAGTCACCATCCCTGGAGGCGTTTAAAAAACGGGTAGATGTGGCACTTCGGGATATGGTTTAGTCTGGTCTACCCTTGATTAGTCTAGAGTGGGCTTGGTAGTGTAGGTTAATGGTTGGACTGGATGATCTTAAAGGTCTTTTCCAACCTAGATGATTCTATGATTCTATGATTCTATGATTCTATGAGTTAATCCCAGACCATGCCAGTGATAGCCTTTTCCTACCATCTTCCTGGTACCTGATGGGCAGGCGGCAGAGCACAACTGAAAAAGGAAGGATCTGCAAGTGTTTCATTTCCCTCGTCATGAATTATTTTTCCTGTATATCTGGCCACAATTTCCCTTGCTGCAGCTTGTGCCTACTGACTCTTGTCCTTTCACTGTGCATCCCTGAGAAAAGTCTGTCTTTTCTAAAACCCCCATTATGTAGAGTACAGCAGTGAGATCTCCCCTTAGCTGTCTCTTCTTGAAGCTGAATGGACACTGAGCTCTCTGTCTCTCCCTGTATGTTCTGTACTCCAGCCCCCCTAACTATTTTTGCTGGGCCCATTGCTGGGCTCACTCCAGGTTGTCAATGTCTTTACTGTACCGGGAATCCCAAATTGGGTGCATTTCTTCAGGTGCAATGTTACAAGTGACAAATAGCAGAGAATAATTAGTTCCCTTAACTTGCTGTTAAAGCACAGTGTTAAAGCACAGTTATTAGCATTCATTGCTGCAAGGGCACACTGCTCATTTCTGTTCAACATCTTGTCCACTAGGATCCCCAGGTCTTTTTCTGCAAAGCTGCTTTCTAGGTTCATTGTACTTTTATGTATATAAATATCTTCACAGTGTGCGTTTTATGTTTTGATGAAAATGTCTTAAATAAACTCATTTTTCTGCTGTTGTGCTTTAGACAGAATAGCACTGTGCCAAAGCAAAAATGAGATTAAACTGTTTATCTTTTTTGATCAAATTGAAGAAAAACAAATGAACCAATATTACATAGGACAAAAAACAAATTAGGTTTTCAAATGTTTGTTTTAATGAATGATGGGAACTAAAGGAGCAGATGTGAATATTTTGCAATCTTTTAATGTACCAGTAATAATTTGTAAACATTGGGTTATACCTTTCTTTTGTCAGCACTCATCAAGCATCTCTCACTTTTTAGCTTATACATTCTTCAGAACAGGATATGCTTGCTCTGTGCCTAGCACAAAAGGGTTCTTGATGTTAATTGGGCTCTTTGGCTTCTATGGTAATCTAATCTATCAGGGAACAATAGCCTACAAGACTGTTAGGAGTATCAGCAAGGACATTTAAAAATGTCATTAATGTCAGTTAAAGTTTATGTATCATATGAAAGGCCATTATTACTATGAAGTTAAAAACAGCAGTAGCAAGATGTTATTAAGCTTATAAAATTTACTTTTCTTTTGTGGCCTAGGATATTAATAACAGCAAGTTACCAGTTTACAGTCTGGATTCTTCTGATAATATATTGGATAGTAACTTGGTAGAAGTGTGTGGGTGTCTAATGTCACTTCTATTTATCCTTTCCATCACCAGTGACCTGCAAACTCCAAACATATAATCCTTTAGGGGATTCACATTTCAGAATGAAATCATTCTTGATGTATGGAATCATAATGATGCTTTCTTAGACATTTCAGCATTCTTTTGCTGTCATAGTGGTAAAATTTCTGATGGGGTTGAGAACAGTAATAGTCTGCCTGGTTCTTATTATAAAGTCAGCAAACTTTGGTTTCCTTAATAATAACCAAATAAGAATTATTTTTTCTTACTACCTCCTCTTCCAGTTTAGAGATTTAATGTGGCTTTATATAAAAATCAATCTCAATATAAACAAAAAGTATGTAATCACAGTTCTTCTAGGAAGAATCATAAGCTCAGAATGGCCAGGGTGATACATGTGGCAGGAAACTGAACAATAAAATTGCTTGTGTGGTTTTTAGCCTCTTTTGCACCACATCATAATTTCCTTTTTTATGCCCAGAGTGGAAAGAAATATTATATTTGTGCAGTTGTCAGATTTCTTACCAGGATTGACCTACATAAATTCTGTAAGGTTTGCATGAGGTCCCTGCTTGCATACTGTAGCCGTTGCCCAGCATTCAGCTGGCAGCTAAGGATGGAGTCAACCAACCTGGGGAGGCTTTTTAGCAGGCAGAGTCAGAGTTGTCATCCACCCTCTGCCCTTTAAGGCTGTTTCTAGTGTTTTAGAAACTGTCATTCAGACAAAGGCAAAATGTTGTCCTTCCTCTGAAAAGAGCAGACAAATGCAGTTAGGATCGCATCCTGTGTGCTCTGTTTCTTCTTCTTTAGTTACCGGAAATCTGTAAGATCATAGGCACTGTGATGGAAAATTCAATTTGAGGTGGGCAGCACAGCATTCATAAAGATCAGAAAAAGGAAGCAAATATATATTAATTAAAGGCTAATGATAATAAAGAAGCAATAATGGTAAAAAGATTGTCTATATATAAAAGTTAATCAAATAGTGTTGTATATGCATATGTCATTCTGTGTTCTCACTGTCACAAGCTGTTGATTCTGTGACTGTGTCCTTTTTTTTAAGGTCTTGTCTACACTAAAATACTCTCAGTATTGTTTAAAAGACTCGAGCTGGGCTATACAAAGCAGTTTGTTAGCTCAGGCTAAAACATGCTCACCTTACCTAAAAATCTGCAAATCTTCCAACAACCTTCTCATTTTTCCAGATGGGTAAATAAGTTCTCATATTGCTGACTTAACTGACCAGGTAAGACACCTGAGCACTGCAGTGCAGAAGACCATGGGATGTCCCCATAGCGCAGAAACATTGAGGTTACAGTTATTTGTGCAGGAACAAATGGGGAGTCTGTCACCAGGCTAGGCAGATCCTGGGACTCAGATGAAGGCGTGCTCTGTGGTGTAGACATCATTCCTATGACGGGGTAATCCCCGTCGTCAGGGTAATCACATAGGGCTGTATTTCCTCATAGTTGGTGGGCTTATTCCATCCCCTTTTTTACTGATCTTGGTTTTGTGTCTCCGGGTATGCTGTCTTTAATCCATAAAAGAGTTTTCCTCCAACTTCCTTTCCAAGTGTTACTCACATCTCTGCTCTCAAATCCCCCTTGAAGCACCACTTGTCCGGGTATCACGTCTTCCTGTGAGAACTCAACTTTGAGCTCTCTTTTTCAGTAGCTAATATTCTGTTTCTTTTTTAAAACATTCCCTTTTTTTCCCAACCTTTGACTATTCTCTTTTTGTAAGGAGAAAATGTAATTAGTAGGAGAATACAATGTAAATATGTGGTACTATAGACAGGCCTGGATTTACAAGGAAGACCAGCTACTTGTCTGCACTTCTCGGTGATGTGACACCACGTGATTGTGCAGGCCTCATTTCCTCCCCTTTAATCCCTGTTTTACTTTCAATAATATGTGACTGTCCCCAGCGTCAGCATAACTGCTTTTCTGTGATAGTTGTAGCTTGTGAAGCTACTTTATCTATTTAGTAGGAAGAAACTTCCAAGACTTAAACCTGTTCAGTGATAGCAAGCTAACACAGAGAAGACCAAATTTATGGCTAGGCATCTGTTTTCTAGTTTTAAAGGGGCACTGTCTTGTGCATTATAGCTCATCTCAGTACTTGATTTATTTCAGCTACCTTAACGAAGAGTGTCCGGTGAAGAATAATACCATGCTTCTTGTCCTTGTTTTGTTAAACGCATCACCCGGAGGTGTATTCAGAAGTTATGTAAATTTCATGATAAGGAATTGGCTGCTTTTTTCTCCTCAGTGCTCCAGATAAAACAGCAGTGAGCATAAGGATGTTATTTCTAATGCGGGAAATGAAGAAGAATTTTGTCTTTCTGATAAGCTAGCATGAAAGGAATGAAAGATTATTTAACTAGATGTTTAGGCAGAACTCATAACTGGAGTATCTGAATATCTGTTCAACCATGAAGGATGTCCTGAAAATGGAAGATCCTCTTATAATGATTTAGAAGGTAGTAAATGAGTTGTTTCTTGCTAAAATCAGAGCGCAGTGTTATAAGCCTGCACATACCTCAGCACAGCAGGCTAGCTTGGATGTTGCAGTGCTCTTATATTCACAGGTTGTGTTCCTGTTGGAACAATATTAACTCTGAGAGTAAATAACTGAAAGTGTTAACTGAGAATAAATCACTAAAAAGGCCATTGCATGAGGTAGTTTATTCTGTTTAGTGTACTCCAAGGTAATCTACATGGAAGAGTCAAGAGAATGGTGAACTAGGCTATGAAGGTTCACTTGCCAAGAAGATTGACCTTTAGGACACCTAAAACTTTCCCCATCCTTTCTGTTGTAGTCTGAAATTCATCCAGTGACTTTTCTGATATAATCAGCTTCCTTAAGATTTGTTCTTTAACATCACAGGTAAAGAAATGTACAAGAGGAGATCATTAATTATCTTACTTCTAGAAATAGTTCTAGCCATTAGAAGTATTAATGTCATGTCCTCATATTTAATTCATAAGAATCTGACATGATTTTCAGAAAGTTGTCAGTATGTCACTAAGACTTACTGAACATTGTTTACAAACAAGGGGTTTATATCCTCAGAAATAAGCATCATCCTTTCAAGTTGATGTTTCAGACATCACATTAATATGATTTATGATAAAAGAGGTTAATTAATTGTATGCATATTAGGAACATTGTAATTGTTGCCTTCTTTTACATAAATTCATGTCAACATGATGGTTGCGAAGCCTGAGTAGCAGGAAAGAGAAATGAGCTCTGTCCAATCTATTAGATCTCATCTGAGCAATTAGATTAAAAAAAAAAAAAAAGTATTCTTGCAGGTTCAGCTTTTGTTTTCATTCGTAAAGAGAAGGAAAACAGAAGAAGCTTTCAGAGCACTGTTTTGTGTCTTAGGGATATGAGTGACAGCCCATATTTTGCTGTGATTATTTAGGGGGATTACGTGACGTATTTCTAAGCATTCAGTGGAAGGCCTTACACCAGATACCTGACATTAGTCATAGAATTTTTGACTCTGAAACAGACAGCTAGTAACTGCCAGGTGAATGCAGTATTTCCGCTTACACAGGATAGTCCAAGTGTGGAATGACAACAAGACTAAATGCCAGAATCTCCTGAACACATACTTTTCTCTGCTGGGTGTTGAAAGGAGAAATTACTGCATGATACTTGCCTAGAAGAGGAAAAAATGCTGTATGTGCCAAGTTCGATATTTCCCATGATTGGAATTTTCTTGTCAAAAATGCTCCTTCAGCACCTTTTGTTTTGGCTTACAGAAGTTAATGTCTTTCTCCTGCCTGTATTCTTAGAAAAAATTATGGTGTTCCCTTACTTTGGGACTGATACTGGATGATGGTGTATATAGACCACGTCTAGTGAGTTCTTTTGAGGCAGTGTAACAACAAGCAAGGTCACAGGGATGCTGGATTGCATCATTGATTAGCACTGACAATTTTTAAGGCACAAAATGACAGTGCTGTTCAAGACTAATAGAGGATCCTTACCAAAGAGAAATAAAATAAAGAGAAGAAAAATAGTATATTTTCAGATGCCTGTAACAAATGCACTGAAGTCTCTAGAGACTGCTTTTTTTTTGTCAGCAGAGTTCACACCAACTGCCAATATGTCTGATGAATGATTTTCTATTATGCACACCAAAGTCTGTGAACCAGAGGTGTCCTTTTAATATTTATGCAGAGATGAGTTCATTGTTTCCAAAGCAATTTCCTCTAAATTTCCATTCAGTCTTCAGTGCTATGCCCTGTGGATGCTTGGAAAATCTTAACAGCAAGTCTAATTTCTTAGTGCCAGAAATTCTTTCTTGGGGAAAATCTGTCCTGCTTTTTAAGAAAAGATCTAATGCCCTCCTTTAGGGGTATACAATGTAAAAAAAAAAAAAAAAAAAAAAGACATGTTTTCGGAATACAGCAGAAGTTTATTGAAATTTCTCAAGATAGAGAGAAGCAATGTATTTTCTTGGAATTAAATTAGTGAGGTGATATATTTCTCTTGGAAAAGAAATGAACCACTCTGGATGAGGAAATTGAGAGGTGTATTGACAATAGTTAGTTATATGCCTGCTGAAGGATAAATAAATAAATAATGTATAAACATGCAATTAAAAAAATCCCTCCTGATTTGGGGCTAGTACTATATTGCTCTTGAAAAGCTAATAGAATAACTATCCTGGGAAGAGCACCAAGAAAGAAAGGACTGGCAAGTAGTCAGCTGACTAACACATGTAATGTTTGTAGTATTTGTGATGAAAGACTGAAACTATCTTTTGGGCATTAATCCTAAAGCAGCCGTTACCTTGACAACTGCAGGTAATGGATGGTTGTAGTGTTCATCTCTCCAGATCCACTTTTAACTACTAATAAAAAATTAGAACAGCTTGTCTTTTAAATGGCTTCACATGGCTTTCCAAAGATTTGGTGCTCAAGTGATTAATTTTTTTTCTGTGAGTGGCAATTTTGCAAATAGAAGTGAATTTGGGGAACCTGACACATAGCAAAGACAGTTATATATGAGGTCATCTAACTTTGTGGCTGCCTTAGTGGGAAAATCTTCCTATTAGGGAAGCAGAGCACAGTCCATTTCTGTACTGTATTTTAAATGCAGGTCCTCAGCCTGTGTCTGAGCACAGACTCGCCTTATGTGGTATTATCTGAACACAGGCAGACTGTGGGTAAGCTCACCAGCATGATGGGCTCATATGTTTCTCTCTGTGGTATTGACACATTCTGGCCATGCCTGCCTGGTCAGGTATTTCATTGCATCCCCCATACTGCATGGTGTTAATGTTACCTGGCATGCTGGCTGGCATCGCTGGTGGAAGAAGGCAACCTCAGATAGCAGTGCAGCAGAAGATATATCTTGCAGCATAGTCATGTGAACAATGCACCAAGAAGTATATCATATTTTAAATTGTACTGAGCAGTGGCTCTCTCAATAACCTTCTTTTACTGGCTGTTCTAGGTCATCATGGTCTGGCTGGTGACTGGCTGCCTTTCCCTCAGAGGAGATAGGGAACGGCCATTTTGGCATTTCATGCTACCCTAGCAGCTGACTGCTTCCTCCTGTTCCTGCTCATAGCCCAGCAGATAAAGTACAAGCCTGTGCCTGTTTCTGACCCTGCTTGTGTGGATGTGCAGCCTCACCCAGACCTGGATAACGCCTTTGTTCACCGTGAAAAGAGTCTCTAACTGGAATTTGGGCCATCCATGTATGACATACTAATCAAGTAATAATGGCTGTTACCTTAGAAATGTTCTTGATTTTGCTTAATGATGGTGGTGTTAAAGTAAATGTAATATTAAGGCTTCAAATTTTCTGTGTGCAAACTGATCCTTGAAGCTGTCCTCAGTGCTCCAGATTGGATTCCCAGGGAATTCATCAAGGTTAGCAAGACTACAATTTCCTACTCGTGTTGCAAACTAGTATTTTCAGATACGCTGAATTTTATAGTCAATATATCGGCCCCTAAAAAGAATTTGGCTTTCAAAGATCCTCAGGATTTGCATGTGTTTTGTCAGTTCATTTGTTTACGGTGAAAGCAAAGGAAGCTTAGCAATAGAGATTGGGTTTTGATAATGAACTCATGAAGGCAAGTTATACAAATATACTTCTGGGCCTTTTAGTAGATTTTCCTTTATGGAAAATGTTTGTTGAATCATATACTTAGTTCTGTCACACTCTGGTATGTATTTTGATGTTTATCTTCTCTAGCACAGAGGCATTATGTTTTCAGCTGATGTACATCCAGTTACTTAGCAATAGAATTTAATGTCTTCTATATTAATAGCATTGTTGGAAAGTGCGAACAGGCCTTTGACAGAGCTATTAAGTCAGCCCTGGGAGCTACTGCTATTTTTATGTATGAGAGATAAACAGAGAAAAGTTTAATATTGATACTGAGAATTTTATTCTGATCTGTAGCACCTTATCTCTGGCTGCTGTGATATATGGCATAGCCTCAGGGTATGAGCTCTACAGAGCTGTTCTCAGAAAATTGTGTAACCACTTGCTCAATTCTGGTAATTCTGGCTTTTGTCCAGGGTATATTAGCTTCTTAGGTTTTTGTGCATTTTGTGTGCATACGTGTATGTGTGTGCATATTTTAAATTTTTGTTATAGAAAAACTTTTGCAAATCCTTTCTTTTTACCAACGCAAGAAAAATGTGCAAGGTACAGTCCTGTGAGACTATTAAAAAGGCGCAAGTCTTATTCTTGGCAATGAAACAAAATTATGTAACTAAATACCACTGACACATTCATCGGTTTGATTTGTTCTCTAAGACTTTGTACAGCAGCAGAAAGGCTTCAATATCCTTTGCCTATGTAATACTGCAGCTGTTACTGGTTAGAACACAACACAGAGAGTGATCCAAAATGACCAACCAAAAATTCAGCAATGTTTCAAAAGCACCCTCAAGAGAATCAGCAGGCAAGCTGCTTTGCTCTTTCTGCCCTCCTCTTTCTCTCCTGGGATCATCTGCCTGCCATCATCAATAACTTTATCTGGTCTTCCAGGTCTGCTAGAGATGTGATATGCTTTCTTACCAGTAGATTGGAGATTCTGATCTGTTGGGTGATATGAACATATATGGGGACTGAATAAAGAAAATGTGGACATATATTGAATGCCAGTTTGAAGGCAAGTGGGACAGGCAAACAGGAAGGCTTATCCTGTGTTGTAGCAGGTGCTGATAAGCTCAATACAGTTAGGAATATATACAATTAGAGATATTACATCACATAATTTGAAGAGATCTTCCTCTGCGTTACAATACAGTAGAATCTGTGTAACACTTTTAGCAATTTCTTTTGCAAGAAAAGAAAATTGGGGAAGTAATGTAAAGTATTTCCACTGGCCTTAATTCAAGATGGAAATAAACAGAATTAGCATCACCTACTCCGTCAGGTCAGTGCAGAAGGCTCTTTGGCACTCAAGCGAGAGCAGTTTGGTTGCCAGGAGACGATAAGTTAATTTTGGAAGGTAATGCCCTCCAAGTAAGTAATGCCATCGTTCTAGATCAGAGTAAAATCTAATGCTCTACAGCCACAAGCTTGCCTTTTAAAAGGATTTACTTCTCTACCTTACTGAGAATAAACAAAGTGTGCTGCTGCATTGTCTACTGCTGGCAGAATAAAATCCTGAACAGTAAAATCTCAGGGTGCTGTTAAATACTCAGCATAAAAATAATGCTCCAGCAGGCTGATCTAGGTTAGGCCATCTGCTAACTATGCTGGTACATATGTCAAATGACAGATTGCCAAAACTATTTTTGATGACCTTAAATTTAGAGGGAGACCAATGAAATGTTACAAGGACAGATTCAAGACAAGTTTTCAGCTGCGTGGCTTTAATTTCACAGTATGGGACATGGTAGCTAAAGGCTTTTGGGACACCAAACATTTACTGATGCCGTTAAAGTCTATAAGCAAAACTCTACTGACACCTCAGAACGCAAATGGCAGCAGAGCAATGTAAAAGTAGGAAACACAAGAAGCTGTATCTCTGACACCGGTGCCGACTAGTGCAACGCAGAAAGCATTTCTCTTCAGACTAGGTGCAAATCTGAATCCTTATGTATTCAAATTCAAAGCTGTCAAGAGTTCTGGACAACACACAGAAGATAAGAGTTTGAGATGGGAATCACTCATGAAATCATTTGAGCTTTTCCGGGTGGAGATGGGATACATAATCATGGGGGTTATTCTGAACTGAAAATCTGTCAGTCATTGAAGAATGTGGGAAAATGGGTAAAGAGGTACATGGACTGCAATGGTCAGCACATGGTCAGCTCTGATGTTGAATGATTTTGACGTATTCTGCTTGAAAAAAAGGCATAGAAAATATCTTGTAGAATATATGTACTTAATCTATTTCTAGAGCAATTCTGTACCTTCTTATCTGTTTCTAAGGATGAGTGGGAAAATGACAGGATTTTATAGTAGCCCTGAAAATGAACAAAATTGTTTGCTTGTGTGTGCATGTGTTTCTCTTTTTTAATCTACTCTTGTTTCATTCTGGACTGGTATGCAAATTGGTAGTAGAGGAAGGGAGATCTGGAGAAGATGTAAGTCACTGCTTTGTTATAAATATGGTGCTTTTCATCTGAAAGTTCACCAAAGACAGGAAGTACTCTCATGCAGATTTTACAGATGGGGAAACTGAGGCACAGACCAGATACTATGAGCTGATAAGTTACCTAGCACACAAGTGGCTGACTAATGCACCTGACCTCCTAGAGTATCAATCCAGTGTTCCTATTGGTATTTTCCCCAGATGCGGAAGGATTTCTGAAGGAAAAATGTGCCCAGACCTAGGAAAACCTGAGTGTAGCACACAGGCAAGGAATCTAGAACAGTTTGCACTAAAGCAGTAGAGAATCATACAGTTTCCATTCAGCATTTGGGATAAACTTGAAAAATATTTTTCTCTGCTGAACCCCATTTATAAGCAAAGACAAGACTACAAGTGCTTCAGAAGATGACTTTTGAAGAGACTGTTGGCGTCATGGTTTAACCCCAGCCAGAAACTAACTCCCACACAGCTGCTTGCTCACTCCCCCCAGGTAGGACAGGGGAGAGAATCAGAAGAATAAAAATGTGAAAATTCACGGGTTGAGATTAAGACAGTTTAACAGCTAAAACAAAAGCTGAGCACGCAAGCAAAGCAAAACAAGGAGTTCATTCCCTACTTCCCATCGGCAGGCAGGTGTTCAGCTCTCTCCAGGACAGCAGGGCTCCATCACGTGTAATGGTTACTTAGGAAGACAAACACCATCACTCTGAATGTCCCCCCCTTCCTTCTTCCTCCCCCAGCTTTACATGCTAATCATGACGTCGTATGGTATGATGGAATATCCCTTTGGTCAGTTGGGGTCAGCTGTCCCGGCTGTGTCCCCTCCCAACTTCTTGTGCACCCCCAGCCTACTCGCTGGTGGGGTGGGGTGAGAAGCAGAAAAGGCCTTGACTCTTTGTAAGCACTGCTCAGCAATAATGAAAACATCTCTGGATTATCAACACTCTTTTCAGCACAAATCCAAAACTTAGCCCCATACAAGCTAATACGGAAAAAATTAACTCTATCCGAGTCAAAACCAGCACAATCAGGAAAGGCAAAAGAAGGATGTCATCAGATACTTGGATGACAGCTATCAGTGATTGTTTTTTACTATTTTTCCAGATGTATTGCATGAAACTTCATGGAATCAAGCCTTGCCACCATTATGAGATGTATGGGAGGGGAACGTTCCTGCTTGTTCTGCTATATTTAGCTATGCAGTGCAGGACAAGGGCATGGAGAAGGAAAGAATGTGAGGATAATGGGAGACGAAGATGGTGGCAGACAAAAAAGCAAGAGAGTGCTAAACAGAAACTGGAGAAGGGCTTAAAAGGTAGAGAGTAAGAGACAAGGAACGTGTAGAATAGTGGAACAGGGAAAAAGTATCTTTTGAAATGAAAGTATAAGTCCAAAACCATTACTTTCCTTAATTACCTACCAGCTTTGTAGAACAGAGACTAATGTCTCCTTCTGCTTATCTGCACTCCGTATTTTCCATTTTATATATTAATGCTCTTAGCAAAAAACATAGCTTGTAATTCAGCCTTACCCCGTGTTCTTAGTTTGCTAAAAGCCTAGGGCAACAAAATCTAAACTGTAGTCTGCTACAATGTGACAAGGCTGTGTATTTTAAAAAATACCTCTCAGAATATGTCTATTCAAAGCTAGTTTGCCCAGTCTTATTAGTCTATCCTGATACACTTCTTGTTGAAAAGAAAAGGGTTTTGGAATTCATTGGCAGTATATAATGTCATACTGTCTTTTCAGCCTGATATGTGGGGCAGAAATGGATCCATTGTGACTTGTGAATCAAAACATTATCAGCTGTGACAAGTTCATAAGTCCATAAGTCAGTAGAATAGACTGAAATAAAATTTCATTGGTCTGAAAAGCTTTTTTTTTTTTTTAAATTCCAGCTATTGCTGTGTTCTGGTGGGAAATTTTGTAGAGTTTCTGGCAAAACCCAAAAAGGAGTAGGACCAATTTGACAGAAAAATGGTGGCCTTGGAGGTCATTGGATTAAAAGGGAGTAAACTGGAAAGGCATCTTCATGACATAAAACTCAAAATGCAGTGATAATTGTGGTAGCTATCATTTACAAATAGGAGTTTTTAGGTTGCCTGACTAAAGGCTAATCACATTAAACAGGAAAACCCAGTAAGGATGGGAGAAACAATGATGGGTGGAGGAATCCTGCTGCACTGACCAGTGGAAACAGAGCATCCTGCATCAGCTAATTCCTAAAGACCATCAGAGAGTGATTTCCCATTGACCCTGGCCTGAAGCCCGTGCAGAGGAATCAAAAACTCTCTTCCTAGAAAGCCATGCAAACTGAGCAGAGCAATTGCCTAAAAGGGTATGGGACTTGCTGTGGGAAGTAGAGGGAGAGAATTTAGGGACTAAGTAAAATGTATGTTTTAAGATTATTGTAGGAATGTGCCAGACTTCTAGGGGAAGGACCGAAGGCAGGAGAAGGGAGTGATTAAGGTGGGCTGGAGACAAACAAATGTAGGAAAATAGAAGGAAAATGAGATAAAAGGGTCTAGTCAAGTGGGCAGCTGCTTGGTGGACTTACCTGACTGAGCCCTGGACTTGATCACCTCAGTCTGTCCTAACTTGTTATTCATCTTATTTCTAACTGCCTCCTCTGTGTGTGAGCGCTAGTGAGCCTCAAGTTGTACCAGCAGATGAGTAGGAGGAAGGGTCTGACTGCCAGCTACTGGGCTGGGACTGGGAGCCTCTGGGGTCTGTAGGTCCAGATGCCAATAACTGGGGGAGACTGGGGCCTGGAGGCCAGCAGATGCACAGTCTGAGTGGCTGGGGCTGGTGTCTGAAGAGACCTGCACTGTGTGTATATGTGAGTGCTGGTGAAGAACTTCAATCCTGATCGGCAACAGGGGAGTAACAGGATCAGGCTTCCCGTGCTGTTCATGTTTATATGAGCACTGTGCTTATGTGGGTGCTGGTAAGGGCACTGCTCTCTGTTGGTCCATGGGGTCGGTGGTGTGTGTATAGTTCGTTTCTGTGTGTGTATGCGCCTACTGGGTCTACATGCTCAGCCTGGCCAGCGGCTGGACTTTGGGACATGGAACTTCAGCAGCATCCTCACTTCTATTGGGCTGTGGTAGGAGAAATCCCCTGGATCTAGAAGCTTACTAGATTCGGCTACCTTTCACAGCAATCATTGCTAAAAGGGTCTTTTCCTGTTGCGTTTCCTTAAGTGTAGGTAATAGACTACTCAATATTATCATCAATGATCCAGAAATCAGTGCTGATGAAACTAGAAGATCTCACAATAATTGATATAAAACAGTCTGAATTATTTTCTCAAGTGGGCTATTCAAGAAAAAGAAGTGTTTAATACAAAAAAATGCAAGATCATATATCTAGGTACAAATAGTACAGGCCTTCTGTAGAGCACGGCAGTGTGAAAAATAGTAACACTTAAAAAGTTGTAGTAGATGAGCAATACAATGAATGCTCCAATTTTGATGCTGTGAAAAAGGCTAGTGGAAGTTTTGAAGTAGTAAACTAGTAAAGTAGGAGTAGAAAGGTGATATGACATCTGTATGTGACATTTGTTACTTCCCACAAAAGAAAGAGGAATTTGAATTTTATATAATGAGTCTTAGTCATGAATGCTTTTTGCTGAAGATTATTCATACTGAACTACTTTTATCTAGCCTATCTTCCACCTTCTTAGTGTTGCTGACTTGTGTGTACTCCTAATATTCCTTTGCACTTGATCAACTGCACAGACGTTATTTTGTTTCTCTGACAAAAAATTTTGCTATTTCAGATTAGTTCAGGACAGTTTTGTAGTCAGGACTCATGCGGTACCCGAGAAAGTTCAAGTAGGTAAAGTCAACAAGTGTACCTGACTGGTAAAATGGTTGTAAAATGATAATGGAATTATGGTGTTTACACAGAAAAAAATAACGAGGTCCCAGAGAAGAACTGCAACACACATTTGAAAATTAGAGAAAATGTCTTATAAAGATGGAATTTAAGAGTATAAGATAACTGAAAGGTGACTTGATTATGGCACATAAGTTCCAGGAAAATATCATCAGGTAGTAATATGCTCCTTAAGTCTAAAAATACAGCACCACAAAAATCAATATCTGGGAACAAAACCCAAACAAACCTGTTATCAGATGTAAAATCAGATTTTTACCAGTGTGGGTGACGAACTATTGCAACAAACTGGATGCTTTCTGAAGTATGAGACATGGTGAAACATAAGTAATTGGGCTTGTTAGAGGAGTAGATGGAATTATTTAGCCTGTGATGTACAGAGGGATGCAATCAGGTTACTTCTGGTGGTCTCTGAACAATATGTCATAGAAGATTGTGTTTGTGCTTCAGTTGAAAAATTATAATGGTCCACACATCCAGAAAGGATGAAAACTATCTGACAGAATGCTAAAGAGACCCAGGTTCATAGTGATGTATCTTTTATTAAAAATGGGAAAGTACCATTGTGTCTATATGTCACCATTTTAATGTATAGTCTAAAATATCCATTTTAACTTCAAAATCTTGAAGTCTGAATTTAGTAACTACATTTCCTCTCTTAAAAAATGATAAAATTTTTTGTGAATAATTGACATATCTTTGCAGGTTATGCCACGTGGCAACTTTGGACATTAAGTACTACGCAGTTATTTAAGCTTCTATTTTGAGGTGCATCTTGTGTTTCAAAAACATTAAAATAAATGACAAAACCTGAAATTTATATTTCTAATAGACTTGTGATTTTTCAGCTTCTGATTTTTGAACCACTGTAACCATGGTGGTTATTCCTGCATGAAAAAGAGTAAGTTTGTGATTCTTGTTATTAAAATGCCTTACTCCAGCTGAGGCTTTTAGCCCAGAAATTTCCAGTTCGAGACAAAGATTGCTACAGCTTTGGTAGGATAGATGGATTTGGATAGATAACAATTAAGTTCTTGTAATGGTGTCATTCGATCTGCTCGTTAAAACAGGACATAGGACTGTCCTGAATTATTTCCTGTTTGAACTAGTCTATATCCATGGAGGGGCAGTGTCTGTGCGTGAAATCCAATTGTGAAGGTGGACTACAACCTACAGAGAATACAATGTGATTACTATTCAGCATTTCTTTATGGTGTGAAGTATGTGAGCATAACCAGTTTTGGGCCTAGACAGGTGTGTTATTTTACCTCAACCATCCAACCAGAGTGTTGCAGTATTAGATGTTACAGGGCCTACCAATAAGCTCTGTTTTAATCTTGAATCTGGATGCTCTGTTTCAATCTTGAATGTACATTTTGTGTGACCACTTATATAAGAGTTGGAAGCCCAGGAGGTTTTTAAGAGACGTAAGGAGTCTACTACCCATTACATTCCCAATCAAACTAAAACCAGTTTCCTTAACTTCAACTTCAGAGTCTCCCCATCAACCTTAAGGGCAAATAATCATTGAATATACAAACATCTATTGTCCTTGTTCTTCCAGAAGAGAGATAATTTACTTAGGAGAGCTGATAGAAGCAGCTAAGCTTACATAAAACTTTTGTGTTAGAACAAGAGTTGATGGTGGACTTAAAGGCGACTTGCAAAGGATTTAGTTTTGAAATTGAGCTTGTCCCTTTTTAGATGAGGGGCTTTTAAGCTGAGAAAAGGAAATCACACTGTACATGGTGTTACAAATTGTGCTCTTTTTGAAACAATCTAATCCAAGGTTGCCAGTACAGTCTCTTGGCTAACTCAGCTATCATCGACTCTCACACTTGAACGGAAGCCCAGAACTTGTAACACTATAACAAAATACCCATGATGTTCTGATGTTAAATGGATAATAGCAAAACCTCCCCCTCTCAGTTTTTCAGCTCTTTCCTTTCCACCCTTGTGTCTTCATTATTTTTCCAACTGTTAGGGCTCTTAGAGGCTGAACATATTTTGTAGTTATGATGCCAAAGGCAAATCTCCCTGTGTTTTTTTAGTACATTTTAGACCATTTTCGTAATGGTAAATAAACCTAATAGGGCGTAATTCCCTCTTCACTTTGAAGTCACTTTAAGGCATCTAAGCATTAGATTTATTTGGTCTTCCCTGCCCTTTTGGGTGTTACATCCATAGTAATTTTGAGCCCGTTCCCTCTCTTTTTCTCACTTCTTACAAACTGCTGCAGAACAAAAAAAATTGTTGAACATTCAGAATATAGTATTATTTATTGTCTTTGATTATTTTAAGTGATAAATTCATATATAAAAGCATATTAGTCAAAGACCAAATTGACTTTGAGTGTAAGTGTTCTCTAATTATTATTGGAGATTATATTTCTATTCTCTAATTATATTGGAGAGGAATTACTTGCCATGTCTTTTATGTTGGGATAAAATCTGTCTCCTTTAAAGTCAAAAGAGATTTACATTTTACTTCAATGCAGGCAGGATCTCATTCATTAATTGCTGAAAATTAAATATTTAAAAGTGAGTTTTTCCCTAGGCATCTAGGACCCCTCAAAAACCTGCAGTAGAAAGTATATGACAGAACAAGCTCAGAATATAAAACAAGTTGTGGGTACTAGGATCTGGAAGCTCAAAATTGTCTCCTCCACTCTAATACTGCATGATAATCTAAAAGAAGAAATTGGACCCTTCCTGTTAGCATGTAGATTTCTAATGAAAAGCTATGTAAAATAATTAGAAGGTATGTACAGTATCTCAAACATCTGAAGAAATGTTCTTTATTAGTAGTATCTGAGTCACCCCAACATAGTATGGGGCATGAGAGTAGTTTTGCAGTGGGAAAGGATAGTTTTTGATCAGCCAAAGTTCTCGGTAGAACAGTAATGAATCCTTGTAGAAGGGATTATTTCATTATGATCTGCTAGATTATAATTCTTTAACTTATCTGGATTTAAATTTCCACTTGATGGTAATTTTGTTCAAGCATTATCCAATATATTTAAATTAATATAAAGAATTAGTTGAATCTTGGCCTGTCAGAAGAAAGTAAATATCACTAGCTACAATGTTTTAAACAGTGAACCAAGTCTTCCTCAGCTAGAATGAAATAATGTTAGATTATCATTGCTTGTTAATTTCTTTACATCCATGTGACATAAAAATTGCGTATTAAGCAAGAAGATGATAGAGAATGTGCAATGACCTGTTAGCATTACATAGTATGTCTACTATGGGTGATGTTTTAAGTAGCAGTAGTAATATTAATGAGTTATTTTTGCTCATATTAGTGTATTTAAAGCCATTTCTCCTTCTGATCTTCAATCTTGTACCAATCACAGTTTATCTGGGAAAAAGAATTTAGTCTTTGCAAAGTTCAGGTAGAAAATGTAAGAGACAAATCAGTCCATCTCTGGCTTCCCCAGAAAGCTGCTTACTGTGCCTCATGCACAGTGCTGGGTATGTGCACTGAAAACACAGTTTGCTTTTGCCAGGTAATGATCCTTCCAACCTAAAATAATTTACAGTGCTTATTTATATTTGATACAATTTCCAATGTTGTTATTCAGAACACATTTAGAAATCTTGTTGACCCCAGTGTAAGATTTGTGCAATTTGAGAGTAATCTGACCCAAGTGTGAGCTGATTTAGAGAAATTTTATAAGCCTGACAAGTGTTGGGAAAGTCCTGATTCCCCAATTCCAGCCTGGTCATGGAACCACTAGTTTTATGCTAGCCAAGGATCTACAGTAGGAATGAGTGATCCCTTGATTTAATCTGGCATTTATTGCCAATGGTTGCAGTGTTTGGAAGTATTCTGTTCATTAAATTTTTGTGAAGTCTCCTTCAGTCTCTACTGAAAATGAACTCGTTCTTTAACCTGCTTGCAAAAATTACACTTTACTTTGGGTTCTACTTGATGATTTCTGTATTTATGGATATCATCAATATTTTCATGTATGAAAAATAAAAACAGAGAAGCCTTGAAGGTTTCAAGGAGTTATGATGATTATTAAAGATTCTTATGTACATCAGTGAAAATAACTGAATAATTTTGCCAGTAGAGGAACTGAAGGCAACTAAAGTGCTGTCAGCTGCAGTATATAGAAACTGGTGCGCAGTGGATTACTCTCTTGACATTTTTTTGTCATGGAACTCTGGGCCTTTTAAAATGGCAGCAGGTCAGCAACAGCCACCTTTATTCATCTACAGCTCAAAACATGTATTTGTGTAAATGGTATTCAGTATTATGACAAAGGCAAAATGCCTGTGGGTCAGATATATAGTCTTTTTTAACGGAAGGTAAATTCTTAATTAACCTCACAGATGGAATAGAAGCAGTGGTAGGTCTCATTCTAGCCCCACTGTTCTCAGTGCAGTTTTCTTTTGTTTACAGTGTGGTAGGTAGGGATACAGGTACTGTATGTGCAGGATCAACTCACGGGAATATCAGACATTAGACCTTATTTCTTTTCAGTATTTGGGGGCCTAAGGGAACCATGTTGGTATAATGAGAATAAAGACCCTAGATAATTTTGAGGTGCTTGAATACACCCATTCCAGAAGATTTATTTGTTTTTATTGAAGTAGATAAAATATGCAATTTAGTTGATAATAGCAGCACTGAGCCCTGAGATTAAACAACACAGCTAAGGGAGGGCTATGAGGCAAAACATTGTTCATGTCTGTAAGCACAGACTTCAAAAACCGCCTCTTCCCTTGAAACCTCTTAAAGATTGTCATCTAAAGGGAATTTTATATAACTCGATAGAATACTGGGTTTTTTCAAAACTTGTGTGGGAGAATCACAGTAATGTAAGAACCAGTAACTTTTAGTTATAATTATTCTGCAAGAACGACCTTGTTCCCCAGGAAGGCAGCAGTAATCATGACGCACCCTCTAGTAATATATCCAAATGTTTCTCAGTGCATATCACCTGCAACTCCAGGACTAATGATTCATTTTCACAATGTTTTTACTATCTTCTTGTAATATCATTTCTATTTTGCAGAACACTGGAGATAACTCATGGAGGAATTGTCCTCCAGTCATGCTAACAGCCATTCACACAGCTGTTTAGAAGGCTTTTAACAGGAGATGCTTATTCACTAGGATGTCTCAATAAATTGTGATTCTGCAAAATGTACACATGTGAAAACTTTCATGCACATAAGCTGCTTCACGTGAACAGTGACTATCATTCAACAGTGAGAGAGCTAAGATAATGACGCTGAAACTTTTTAGTCCTTTAAAGTTGCTAGTTATTTCTTCAGTGTTGGTAGTTATGACCTCAGGGGGTTTGAAGAGGAACAGATTGTAAATCTAAACTTTCAAAGTTTAATTCTACTCCTTCCTTAATGCTTTCAGATACAAAAAGCAGCAAAATATTTGTTGATGTGTTTTGACTTTGGAATATATTATTTTCCTCTTATCACTAAATGTGGCCTTGTGTCCATACTGTAGGGCTGCAGTACATTTATCAGGAGCGTAGCGTGACATCTCAGAGAAGCAGCGGGAAGGAATCTGCTGCCTCCTACCCATTTCTTCAATGAAGGTGCTCTGAAGCCTGATACAGTATTTTATTTCAATTTGTGAGTTCTCTCACTTTGACTGAGAGGTTTTTCTTGGATCTGTGGGAGGAAACACGGTACTGTGTGACACATACATTTCTGAGAGAGGCCATAAGAGTCTACTGTTTGTGTATAGTGAGTATAGTGAGTCTAGACACAACCTGAAATGGGACCTGAATCCTATAAGGTAGCCTGAGGCCAATTTTTTTAAAGCATGTATATGTCAGAAATATGTGACAATAAGGGGTTGGGATGAAATGAGGCATTACAGTTGCCTCTATTATTCACTGGTGGGCTGGCTTGCAGTGTATCTGTGCAAGCACTTTAGGTGAGATGACTGTCACAGGAGTACAGCTGTTCTGCTTTGAGGGACAGCTCATCTGGAGCAGAACAGATGCTTTGAGTTGGAGCAGAGCCTGAGCTGTGAAGCCCAGCTGGATGCTAGCTGGCTGCATGCTGGTCAAATGTCTTCTCAAAGCCAGGCATAATGGGAGGTGCAGCACAGAGACACCACGATGTCTTTGAACAAGCTTAACCTGGCTCCAACTTGGAGTCTTAGCCGAAGTTCAGGGCTGGCCCTTGTAGACCTGCCAACAGAGTAGTCAACAGTGACAGCCCTGAAGCTCAGAGGGGGACAAGAACAAACTGGCGGTGGTCCCCGAATCCTTGGAGGGAAAGGAGATGTCAATCTGTTTTTTCTGTACTTTGCTTTTTAGCTTAGACAGTGATGTGTTAACCCACAGAGCAGGCTTGAAGCACCACTGTGGCCCCAGTCAGTCCACTGGGAAATATAAAGCAGGGATGCCCAAGTGACTCTGCCGCACTGGCTTTGTGCATTACTGATGCATATCTCTCCCACATCCTGAACTCCTGAAGCTGCCCAGACAATTTCCTAGGTAAGTAAGAATATGAAAGATTATTGAAGAGGCAATAATACTACAGCAACTGAGGGAACGGGTTTGCTGGTTATATTGGTTGTGGATCAGGATAGAAGACAAAGTTTTTTATAACTAAAATATTTTAGAATAAATGCGTTCATTCTTTTTAAGCATGGTGTATTACATCTGAGAAAGCAAAGTTGGCTTCTGTGTACAGGTTGTGTGAAAGATCCTTTTTTCTCCTGGATCTAGCCACTGCAATCAATGGCATTAGATGTTGTTGAGACCCCATTGCCATTGGGTTTGCTTACATTTTTGGAGACTAGAGAAGGTGCAGCTGAAGTACTAGATGAGCACTGAGGCTCTGTAATATGTAGCTGTTATATGTTTGCCTTGCTGCTTAGCTTCAGCACTGCCAAAGTTTCTTTCAGGACTCTCAATAAACCGCTAGGATGTGTTTTAAAAAACTTTCATAAGAACCCATTAGTAATTCCCAGACAACATCCAAAGAGAGAGGAACCATAGGATTTCTTAAAATTAAAATAGTGCACAGAGAATAGGATGAAATATTATAAAAAGCACATTTGGAATACTATCAAGAACTTTATGACACAAACCACAGCCAAACTGACATCTTTCTTTCTTGCTATGACATATTTTCATGTAAGAATTGAATATAATATGTAAATTTGGTCCTTTGTTGTTGCTTGAAAAGCAAAGAACCTGTGTAGTCTCCAGTGCTAGCAGGATTCCAGCAGACTCTCTGCTGCCAGAAAACAGGAACGTATAGCTCATACATGAGGTATAGTATAGCTATTGAGACCTAGCTCCCTGTAGAGTTCAGTTTTCCACCAGTCAGCTACAGCATCCTTGTTACCTCCTGTATTTATAGCCATTACCTCTTTGCTCTCCAACTCTCTCAGTTCCAGAGAATTTTTTACGTGTAATCTGTTGAGACTCTTTCCCTCAGTTTTAGAATCAACTGCTGTGTATATCTAGTAATTGTCATACTTCTTGTCAAGAAGTTTTTGGGTGTCTCTAAAAAAGACATGTCCTGCTCATTGCTTATATGCAAAGACATGGCATATTGCAATAAAAATGCTCCTCACCACTTCTCTTCTGTGAAAAATGCTGTGTATGCAGCAGATAGGCTATCAAGGAAAATTAGTCAGATAAGGAATTCTGTCTGCTTTGGTTAAGACAGGGCAAAGAAATATTGGCTTGAGTGGCAGATGATGTATAAGATATGATTTCTTCTTTTGTTTAAGGAAAAAAAAAAATCTTAGAGTCCCATTAGCTCATCAGTTCCAGGCTAGTTTCATAAAAAGTCTAAGGACTATCATTTGTTCTGCAGTGAATTACATATTTATGTTCAAATCTATTGGACATTAAGAAAAAAAAATCAAAACAATTTGTCAGAAATGTCAGTTTCTGCTCAAGACAATTTTGTCGCAGTGATTACAATTCTGTTACTCCCCTGCATGCCAAATCAATCAGAAAAGCTTGAAAAAATGATCAAACACACATTTTAGAAAGATTATTCTTTGTGAATTAGCCTGCAAGATTCTTTAAATAGCAAATCCCACATTAGGGTTTTTCTAAACTTCTGTTCATGCAGCCCAATTACGTTAGATTTAAATAGGCTACATACAATAGCTTTTTATTTTTGTAAAGTACCATCAGACCAGTCAGAACCAGACAATATAATTAGCATTTCTTATTCCCTGGACAGTCTCAGTAAGGCTGTTACAAACTTTGATAACATCACGGAGAATGACTCACATACACTGGTAGATAATTTTCCATTGTAATTGGGAGTATAATTTCCATCATGAAATAAGTCAGATAATTAATACCTCATATTTTGTTTAAAATATTTAAATCTTATTAACCCTTTCAGATACTTTTACAGAAATAATAAAATGAGACCGAAGTGTAAAATTCTAATTGCTAGATATCAATTATAAAAAGACGTATCTTTTGCTAAGTTGCTAAAGTAAGCTTTAAGAGGAAGCTTATGTAATGGGGCAGGACAGGAAATTTAAACTAATACTCTGGCAGAGAACAGTATGAAATTAAGATGGACAGCAATGTCCCTTAGCAAAGGGACTTTGGCTAAGAATACAGAGGGGTTGCTTCCTTGATGTAGATGTAGGTGTCATAGTGCTCGTCATTGAAAGTCCTGCTCTTTCAGCCATGCATCTGTCTCATGGCACTAACAGTTTGGCATCTGCCAAAGCTCATCCATATGGTGCGATTTAACCACATAAGGACGGCATTCATAGAAGATAGCACATGAATCTTGTCCTCAGCTAGCTACTAGAAGATGTGACTAATGGGTTCTGTGGTTTTAGGAAACATTCTACCTTTCCCTAGGAGTTAGATTTCGAAATTTGAACTGTTTGGCTCTTTATCCACAGATAATTTCCTGGAAAAGCCTAATCCCTTTATTTCAAAAACTCAGCCTCATATTTACAGATTCAATAAAGCTGATTTTCAATGCTCTCCTCTGTCACAGAGAGCTGAAAAGAAAACACTGTGGCTGTGTCTATAGTGCCTGCTGAGGTTCAGTGCAAAGTTACCTAGACTAGGATTTAAGTGAGCTAGCTCAAGTGTTGAATGCAGTCTACCTATGAATGTGGATCTCTTTCGTAGGTAATTCAGCCCTGTGTGTTGAAATTCTGCTCAAGATGGTGAACAAAGAGGTTAAATACTGATGTCAGAGCCATTAGGCACTTGCAAATATATTGACAGGCAGACAATGCAAAACCAAATGACTTGGATCCCAAGAGCAATGGCCATTCCTGAAAATGCAACCTTGCATGTTTGTGGTAGGAAGCAAGGGTTGAAAAAAGCAGCCTGAGACTGTAGGACAAGAGGTTGTCCCTCAGAAACCACCAGAGGGAAAGGAAGTTATAACAGAACTGTTCTGTCACACCCTAAAAATAGGCAGTTTTATCTGCAGCTACAACTGAAGTTGCTGCTCTTTCCAGAAATGTTGCTGAAAAATCCTAGAGAAATGTGTGAACTTGCTAGAAGATGAGAAAACTCACACATTGGTTCTCTTGTTTCTTTGTTTGTCACTGATGCCTTTATACTTAGTGAACATGGCTGTCTACAATGAAATTACTCATGCATCTGTAGATGGCTTTGTAGGTGACATCTTTCTGATTAAGCTGCTTTGAACAATAATGACCAAAGATTGTGATATTTCCCCATGTTTCTGTTCTTCACAAACAGAGAAATTTGTTGGTCATATTTTTTTCCTTTCCAACAAAAGAATAGAGAAAACTTGCCACATCAACAGTAAGGACAGCAAAGAGTGTTCTTTAGGTCAGGCAGCAGCATCCTTCTTATGGTCGAGGAAAATAACCCCCTCTGTCTAGCCTTTATGGTTGTTGTATTTTCTTTTTTGAGATGGTCCTTCCTAAGAAGTATATATGTACCACTTCCCCTTCTTTCTTGGCTGGAAGCCTATGTAAGTTTTTCTTACAGAGCAGAGCCAGCTCTTCTGGATCTCTAAAGAGGCATATTTTACAAAAGCATATATTTTAGTTTATCTCAAAGTTCTAAAAGGGTTTTTGTTGATCTGAGGGATGAACTGGTCAGAGATGAAAAGGAGTGCCTTCATGCGTTATTGTAAATGATTTACGAACCCCAGGTTTTCATGGCATGCTAAAAATTCATACGAACATTAGATTTAAAATTTAAGCATCTGAACTAGCTGAAGCACTTCTTCAGGCTTGTAATCAGGCAGATATATAGCTCTATACACAGCAAGGAAGACTTGAGACTTGTGTCCAGATCATCAGATGCATTATGTAGACAACTCTCATTGACAGTCTAAATTTGGTCCTTGGATAAACACCTTGGTCTCTCCCTTTAATCATCCAAAGACAGAACATGTTAGTAATATATGTTCACTCTCAAACAGCCTGATTTTGCTTAGCTTAAGCTAAATTTATTTAGGCAGGTTTGGATTGGTAGCCAGTAACAACTTACTCAACTAGAAAGCGCTACTGAATGTGAGTGGGTAGTGAAGTCTGACCCTGCATTTGCTCTTTGCTATCTTTCTGGGTTTAGAAGAAGTATAAAACAGTAGCCTTGCCCTTGATCGCCTCATTTAGTCAAATCACATAGCTTTGTTGGAGCTATATTCCTCTTACTTGACCATAGCCATCTGAACATTAAGCATGTGCTTCAGTTTAGTCTGTTGAATTAGCCTTTTAGCAGACAGTGTGAGGCACCTCTGGAAGGCAAGTCATCCCACTATTTTTTAGAGTGGGACAAACTGCCTTGTGAAGCTGTCTGTCTGTCTCTCTCTGCTATCCATATGGGAGTCTGGACTGTTAGGTAGGTAAGTATACCTGGTCAGAAGATAGCTTTAGGTACCAGGTTAACAGAGATGAATCCATCAGAGATATCCTTTTTTTTTTTTTTCCATTGAGAAATAAAATAGGAATCTATAAGGTCCTACTTTTGTATAGTAACAAAATATAGGCAAATAAACTACTAAGGAGGGAGTCTACTAGTATTCTCTTAAATTCTTAACAAATTAAAATTGTCAACAATGGAAGTAAGCAGAATGCTCCATTCATCATTTAAAACTTTACCAAGATGGCAAATCAAATACCTTTGGATTTGTGCTTATGGGATTTAATTTGCTGAAATAACTTCTCTGAAGTTCCTGGAATGAGAAGGCTAATAAACTGAAATGATTCAATGTTGCCAAAAGGAACAGCTCTTTAAACATTAGGCTTGAGGATTTGTGTGGGCTGGAGAAAAACTCAAAGGGCTATATTGCCTTCATTGTATTTAAATTTGAAATTCTAGGGAGAGAGTCTTCTAATATAGAGGTGTTACAGTTTTGAAAGAACTGAGATAAAGGAAAATGAAAATATTTACAAATAAAGCCTTCTTACGTAAGAGAGAGAAAGCAATAACTGATACAAGGGTAATGTAAATGTTTGTATTTCAGATGTTCCCTGCCAGACTTTGTACAAAATATCAAATATCCAAAGATATTTAAACTAATTGTTTACCTGACTCCAGATGGTAAAGAGTTGCTCCTTGTTGTAGATGTGAGCATAAGCATCACAAGTATGTGCATAAGTAAAAAGGAATGCACCCAGTTCTGTAATATAATTTTATAGCTCATGGCTTGTCCTTGGCTGCATGCTGATTTGAGGCATCTGCTGCTAACAAGGGGCTGCTTGTGTAAGAAGAAGCTGCAGGTAGATGGAGGTTTCAGATATTGTACCTTAGTTCTGAGAGAAGGTGCTCTGGTTGTCACAGAAATGGCAGTTCTCCTCCTCCTGGCTGATGATCTTGTGCTTTTTTGATGTTGTCTTCCATGGAACCTTGTTATCTCTGACAGGAAGCTCAGCTAGATATGAGCACTTGCACTTATATTCCCTTTGTGGAAGCAAGGATAAACCATGAAGCAGCACAACAGTGGCATGTTACTGACCAAACTGGAACCAGCTGGATAAAACTTCCCAGCAGCTAGAATCTCCTATCAACATAATGGTCACCAAGAGTGTTGTGTTGCATGAAGAACATGCCCGCCACCATCCAACAAGTGGTTTGTGTTTCAGACCAATAATCTTTTCTCTGAGCAAAGCAAATTCTTTCAAAACTTGCCATCTCTCCTACTCAGAGTAAACACACAGATAACCATTGCTGAAATACAATTTTTTCTGCAGACCCCTGAAAATCCTCAGAAGTAAAACAGAAGTAAAATCAAGCTCCTGGGGCTTGGAGGAGGAATGCAGGAACCTGTTTCCATTTCCCTGTGTACAGTCACCTCAGAAATATATGCTGCCTTCATTGAGACCAGCCAGTCAGTCATATTTGATCTAGACCTGTACATAGCAGAATGTACAATTTGCATCCCCTTAGGGTGATATTGTGATCTTGAGAACTGTATGTCCTGAATGCTCACCAGCACGAGTTCTGGAAGGGTTTGTTCACAAGTTCTTCCACAAGAGGACCAGTTTCTTGCAAGACTCCTGAACAAGGTCACCCATGTTCATGGAAAGGTTTTAGAGACTTTAGGCTATGTTTAAAAGGTGTGACACACCATACATTCCTGCCATAGTGCTGAATTCAGCTGCTACGTCATGGGGTAATGGGCCTTTTGGGCTGGAGTGTCCACTAAACTAATCTCCAGTCTCAGGTATGCAGTTGGGTTGCAAGAGCAGAGCAAAATACACAAGGCAGAACTGTGGGACTGCTGACTGATGCTATACTCCTCATGTGCTTGAGAAGTGATTCCGATGCTTAGATGATGAGTATAGGTTGAGAGTCTTTAGAACAGAAAAATACAGTGAAATGAACAAATGAGACATATATACAAAGCAGAAACATTTCATTTGTAACAATACCAAACAGAAACTAGGCAAAATATCATGACTCTTGGAGAAGAACACTGAAAATTTCTGATGAATATTTGTTTCTATTGTTATAAATGAACAAATGATATAAAGCAAACTGTGCAGTAATACAAGTGAACTACTAATGCTGCAGTGTAGATGGCTAAATTTTTATTAAAACCCAACAAATGACATGCTTCCACAAATATGTAAAGTTAATCTGTATGTAGTAGACAAGGAAAGCAAGTCAGGTTTCTAGTTGGGCTTCTTGTAAGCATTTATTAAAGCAACACAAGAATCTCAATGGGTAGCTCACATTAGTAGCATGTGCAAATTTGGGGACAGTCTGGTCTTGTGATTCTTACCCCAAATTAACCAAAAAGAACATATTTTTTAGAAAGGATAGGACTCATAAATCCAAGCATTCCTGTATTTTGCCATCTGATCTGCTCTCTGAACTCCCGCTGAATAGGTCTGAGTAGATCTCATATTGACTAAAGGTATCTTAGACATTCACTTAAATGAAGATCCTAGGGCTCAGTGTTATGGTATAGACGTCAGTGCCATTTGTGATGACCTAGGGGATCCCTCCAGGCCTCCACAAACTGCTGCAGAAGGGCACGGGTCTTGAACAGTTCCTGCATTGTGTTTTCCACTCTTGTGGGGATATTTCAGGTGCACAGGCCCCTCTCTGTAGCTGTCTAAACTGAGATAGCTACATCTGTGAGGAAATACTTGTAGCTCAGGTTATGTAACTACACATATCTTGAAACAGGTGGCTCAGCAGCATCCATTTGTCTGATTTAGGGCGAGTTTTGTATGTTATCCAAGTGTAAGTGCAGGGATGTGTTTGTCAAGCTCTAAAAATCTGCACTGTGGATGCAGAACTAGTGCACAGCTATGTGACAAGTGTGATTGGTAGTGGTTAAACTGGTAGAAGCAAAACAACTCACTGTGTAATCATATGCAGAGAAGGTAGAGGCTGCATTACAGTATGAAGATAGTCATGAGATAGCTGTAAGGTTCATGAATGATACAAGATCCTAATGCTATACAAGCAGAAACACATTTTCTATCTGTAGAAAATAGGAAAGTAGAGCAGGAACGTTCTTCTTGCCACACTGTTCTTTTAGGCACATAGCAATAGCTTTAATCCACCTCCATTTCCTCCTCCTGGTTTTCAACATTGTTTTCCGTGAGTGAGCCACTTCCAGATCTTGTAATTTCTCGTTAAGGCCATTAGCAATTGCTTCTGTGGCATCCACTGGATCCGGAAAGAAAAATCTGTTTTATGGCATATCTTACATGGCTTTTGTTTGTGAGGGGTGGGCATGCCCGAGCTGAAGCCATATCAGAGAAGCCACTGCCTATGATAGCAGGGCATAGGATTCCTTTCAGGTAAACAGGACCTAGGTCTATATCTATACTGGCAAGGATTAAAAAACCCAGGGGCTTGGACTCCACCACTGTGCTCCAGTTGTCCAAACTGTTTAGCTGTTAGCATGCTTCCTGCAATATTTTGGCAGATGCCGGTTAGGATTTCGCCAGACAATTCCTGAGCTCAGCTCAGAGGACAGCACAGGCTGGGGATTTTTCCTAAAAGGTGGTTCCCTCCTCCCTGTCCCATGCAATAACACTCAGCATTGTGGCCAGGGAGTAGGGGTGCCATGGCCTGTTTGATTCATCGGTTTGAATGTAGTGTGGCGTACCTCAGTCCTTTAACTTCCATCCCTCCCTGGTACAGATCAGCCATTTCCCCTCAGGTCTTTGTTGCAATTCTTGTCAAAACATGGAGATGCCAACCTGAAGTCTACTAGTGCTCAAGAAGAACATTTTACACATCTTTTTGATTTAAAGATTTTTGGGGGGACTACATTTTAACCACATCTTTCTACTCCTCATGTCAGGTGCTTTTCCTGCCAGCGGTCACTCTCTCAAGGCCTAAAAGCTCCAACAGAGAACCATGTTAACTTCTCCTCCCCACCAGTGGTGTTAGTGTAACAACAGTTTGCTTCCAAAGGAGAAATCTGAAAGTCCTCGGAAAGTGAGCTGTATGGGTAAGTCTAAAACGGTGAACCATTTCAAAGTCTATTAAATTTCTGTATCTTGGGTGATCTTACTGGTGTTAGGATCTCACTTAAGAGAAACAAGAAAAGTGAACCTACAGCTTTAGTAAACTAAAGAAGGTGCATTTTCAAGATGAGAAGTGAAATTCAGAAAGATGATTTGTTCTAAAAAGAGAAAAAAAGTGTTGTCAACAAGTTAGTGGAAACCTCTGGTAAAGACCCAGCTGAAAATTACAGGCAACTCCCTTCAAAATCCAGTTAGTTCCATAACTCCCTTTCCCAGTACTAAAACTATCACCTGAGAAAGCTGTAGCCAGGGGTTAGCAACTCAATACTTACTGCCCCCTGTGACTGCAGTGAGTCCCCCTGTTCAGCATGGGTCTTCTTGGGAGGGAAGGCTGTAAGGGAGCTATTTCCTGGAATGAAGAGGAGAAATTTGTGAGTGAGGTTGTGTTCTTTTCTGCCTAAATCTCAAGTAGCCTGAAACTGCAAGGAGCTGGAATAGCAGTTCAGCAGCTTGTCAGGATTTTCCCCAATTTTTCTCCTTCCTGGACACATATCAAAAAGTTTCAGGTATGGAAAGAGAGTAAGATTCCCAGAACCAAACAACTGACTTAATTCCTATCTAGAGCAAAGCCTAGGGGTGCTTTCATACACCTGCACACCTGCAATTCTGTGGGCTGGGGAGGAGGCACAGGGCAGGAAGGACAGGGATTTAGGAGAGTAGATTTTGCTAGAACATGATACACAGTCTGTTCTTGTAGCCTCCAAAGCTCTAAAAGGCAATATCCCTAGTCTAGGAAAACTAGTAGAATCATTAGTTCCACAAATTTTGAAGGCTTTCTGATCTCTTAATCAGACATCTATCACAGCATTGACTGGAGACCGTCTTTTGTGAACAACATATTATTTGAAGTTAGGGATGGCCTTTGTGAAAGATCTTTTACGTGTACTCTCCAGAATGCCACATCATTGTTCTTCAACGCTGAGTTCCATTTCCACTTGCATTGCTGAATCTGAGTTTCCTCTTGCTCATAGGACAGTGCAAGGAGATAGATTCTGGCATGAAGTGGTTGGAGGAGAAGTGTTTGGTGAGAAGGTGATATACAGGGGTAGAGATTTGCTCATTCCATCCCCCTGTTGGGTGACCCATAACAATAATAGGAGTTTTTCCCAGATCTTAAGAAGCTCCTACTTAATTTTAGGTTAATTGTTACGGGAGTGAGAAAAAGGCACATTTTTGACTAAGTCTCTTGTTCCAGACTGAGAGGACTCTGCAGTTCTTCAACACATGCTCTTTGCTTGGATTTATTTTTATTAAGGTTGTCTTCATTTTTTCCAGATACCTTTTCATAAAACTAAATTAAACTTGCAAAGAAGGGAGAGAAAATCAGTTTGATATTTGCAATGAAGCATAAGACATTTCAGTCTGTTATGTTAACTTAAAAATGGGCAAAGGTAAAGGAACAGAAAAAAGGTCCTGTAATATAACAGATCTATGAGCCCTCTCTAAGAACTGCTTCCAAAAGAACTCCCTTCCGTCAATCCCTTTTTAAATATAAAGGACCAGAAGAAACACTTTCAGCATTTCGCTGGAGTGAGTATGCAGGAGGAATACCGTGGGAATAAGTTTAGAAATATTAAGAACTCAAATTTAGACTCCTTGATGTTAACAGCTTTTCTTGCCAAGAAAGAACCTTTTTTCTGTAATTGGGGCAGAAATCCCCACTATACACATATGCAGCTAACACGAGACTCTTTTCCAAGCTCTGATGCAGTTTGGACAGGAGTGTCTAACTGGAGTGCGTTGCATATATTTTCTGCTCCTTGGTGATCAGAAGGAATTAAATTAGACTAACCTCCCCCCACCCCTGAAATGGGTTGATCGATGAGAAAACAAAGCCCAATGCATTGGGTCGAGATTAGCATTTTGGTTTCTTTGGACCTGACAGTTATAGGATGTGAGTATGTATGGGAAAAATAGGAGCCCCAGACACTAGGGAGAATAGACAGAGGGCTCTCCAGCCCCAGGAAAATGGTTTCTGCTGGGAGCTCAGGGCACCAGAAGCCTGACATATTCACAGTACTTCTGGTAGCTAGTTCAGCAGAGAAAGACAATATTTAAGGCCCAGCATATTCTGAACTCATCTGCCATGTGAAGAAAGAAGAAGATGAAAATGATGCACATGGTCTTGTTGTAATGGATCTTGGTCCGCTGTGAATATGGGGAGGCTGTGGACATGCCATCTTTCAATACTGTCCACTGTGTAACCGCATGTGGCTACTGCCAGCATGATGCATATGCACTACCTTTTAGTGGTGTGTGATCCATTGCATGGAGGGACTGATGGGACGCTCTCTTATTATATTTCTTTCTGTCCTGTACACCAGATACTGGTCTTAAGCAATATTTAAAAACATTTGTTGATGGTTCTATTTTTACAGTGTTTTGGTCTTGCTCAGTATACTAAAATCACATGAAAACTGAGCCCCATACACCTATTTCCAAGCTCTGTGTGTCATGGTCTGCCCAGTATGTGAAATTGATAGCAGTCATTGTATCTTTCAAGCTCAGTAACTCAGGCATCAGAAGACCCAGCTGTATTTTTTCAAATTCTAACTAGATTTGTAATGCACCTGGTAAATATCTGCCCTTTCAGAAACACAATTTAACTTCTGCCAAAATAAGCATTAAGAATACTAATGCAGGTCAAGTAGTTTACTGTTAGCATGAGCAACAGCATAAGTAACCCATAATTTGAATCTAAAATGAATAATGAGTAGCTGCCATTGTACGATTTAAGACTCTAAACAAAACAGAAAGGAGTAAGGAAATCCAAGCAAAAGGTTCCTGCAAAGACAAAAGAAAAGAATGCTACGGCTGAGTTGCTTTTCTTGCTTTAGCTGTGACACTGAGGTGGGAGAGCAGCTGCGGAGGTGAGTGAAGCCTCGGATAAAGGATTGGAAAACCTATAAAACCTGATGAGAACAAAGAAGCCCTGAATCTCCGTGTGAACACTTTTGAGCTTAAGGAGCTGAGTCTGAATGAAGTATACTCCATCCAGTTTTCCACATCTCCTGGGACAGCTGGTCAAAAGACTGGTAAGACCCTGTTAACAGCGTGCATAGAGTCAAATTTGCCACCATATGTCGACCAATCTTTTCTCTGAACAATGTGCACTGCACTGTTCTAGTCTGTTTTAGGCTGTTTCTAAGTTGAATGACTAACGCGGTCTGGGACGGGGATCGGTGTCTACAAAGCTAAGTTGAGCTCTGGCTTTTTCATGGACTTTACGTGAGTTTTGGGACAAATAATCTGATCTCCTGTGACACAATGATTGTTAGTAACTTAGTAGAGGAAGCAAAGTTTATGCTTTCCAAAGAGAAGTAGGAGCATTAGAGGCCTGCACTTTCCTTGACCCAGGAAAGGACAAGGATCTGTGTTTATTGTACAAGTGCACTATTCTGTTTGCCCTCTTTTACCTTTACTTGTCTGTAAAGCTGAATTTCAGTTCATACTGGAGGGAGACAGTGAAGTGCATTTTCATTATATGCTTCAATTCGGATCAAAATGTCAAAACACTATAGGAAAGTAGTCTTTATTCTTAGCTACAGAGAGGAAATACATATACTTGAAAAGCCTGTCCTTGTGAAATGTCTGCAGCACTTTTGCACAGGCAAGAAATTTAAGTACTACCTGAGTGCTTTGTCCTGCAAAGAGACTGCCATTGAATAATAATTAGTCCCTGTAAGGTAAATAAATCCAGCTCTCCTTCCCTGCATGCCAAATAGGGTCTTATGGCTTCAGGATGCTGGGATGCAGCTCAAGGTCCGACAATATGCCACCCTAACATCTACAGTGCGTGGATGTCAGCAGTCCTGAAACACTTGTGTTCCTCTGTCTCCAACATAGTTAAGCACAAAATTATGTCATGTTGTTTCTGTTTGGCATTGTTATTTTATTAACAAATGCTCTGTCCCTTTGCTACCACAAAAAACGTCAACAACTGCTGCTACTGAAAGCTGACGTTACAAAACAAGGGACAGGAAGGTTGATACCAAAATGAAACTCAACAAAGAAACTGTATCAAAAAAGGTATTCTGAATCTGATTGAGAAGGACAATGGTCTCTCCATGTTCATCTTTCTTCCAAAATTTTGCCTTAAATAATTTTTAATTGATTTAAATCCAAGCTAAAATATATATGAAGTACAACTTACCCATCTGTATGAAGTATGGATTT